>NC_141694.1:967557131-968950939 GCF_964263255.1 Lissotriton vulgaris
AGACTGAGTTACCCGCAACACTCCTCAGTCTACGATTACACCAGGCCCCTCATTCGACTGCCAGCACGAGCTGATCTAGGCCTCCCCACAGACACACGTGTGTATGTGTGTGTATGTGTGCGCCTGTGCGTGTATGAAAGACTATGTTCACATTTGTGTGTGCTTGTGCATGTCTGTGCGTGTGATGGTGTTGACGTGTATTTGGGTGTTTTTGTATTAGAGCATGTGATTCTATCTGTGCTTGTGTTTGTGAGCGCAGATGTTTCTGTATGTGTGCTTATGTCTGTACGTGTGATGGTGTGTGCATGTATTTGAGTGTTTTTGTATTAGAGCATGGGATTGTATCTGTGCTTGTGCGTGTGGATGTTTCTGTATGTTCACCCCCTGTTCGCATATGAGTGTGTGCGCACATTTGTTGTGTGCATGTGCATGTCTGTGCGTGTGATGGTGTGTGTGTGTGTGTACATGTATTTGTGTGTAAGTCCTTGGAAATTTTTGTTCTGGAGCATGATAGTTTCTGTATGTGCGTTTGTGCGTGTATATGAGAGTGAGTGCATTTGTATGTGCTTGTGCATGTCTGTGCATGTGATGGTGTTTGCGTGTGCATGTATTTGGGTGTTTTTGTATTACAGCATGGGATTTTATGTGTGTTTGTGTTCTTGGATGTTTCTGGCTATGTGCTTGTCTGTGTGCGTCCGTGCGCATATGAGAGTGTGTGCTTGTGCATGTCTGCGCGTGTGATGGTGTGTGCACGCTGAATTTGTTATTTTCTGGTGGCCGCTGTCCTGGATATTGACTTTAACTGCCTGATGCCTAACCTTAGGATGGCCACCAGTATACCAGTGTACAGTACAGTCCCCTGCCTGATCCGAAGATGGCTTTCATAGTGGTCCCCTACACGTTGTTTTACTTCCCTGGGACAACAATTGGACATTGACCAGACCTTGAACCTATCCCCTAACCTGCCAACACACCAGGACTTTGAACCTGTGGAACTTACCCCTGATTGTGGAGACCTGAGCGATTTGGCTGATGCCCGGTGGAGCTACCATATAGCTAAAGAGAAGATGGGTTGTGGACTCCCCCTTCCTGCCGCCACCTACCCAGCCGGACCTTGGGCAGATTTTCCCCTTGTCTCTACATCCTGTCTTCCTCCTACCCCTTTACCCTATCCCCTTACCCTTCCTGCTCAATTCACCTTGTCCCCTATGTTCTTTAAATGCTTTTCTTGAAACTTATGTAACTTTTAACTGATGTAATTTGCAACATTATTGTCCCTCATGTAAAGCGCTCTGATTCCATCGGGTCTAGCCAGCGCTATATAATAACTCATTAATTAAATTTGTTCCCCTTTTGTACTCTTTCTCCCTTTGTCTACCTACCTAGCTCCTATCCACTCTCCCCCGAATCTCTCACCTTGCCTGCTAGTCTGCCTAGCCCCCTGTCCTTTGTGCCCTTTGATTAAGCACTCCTTCTCCCCTTGCTGGGGAAAGATCCAATATTTATACTCTGGAGTCTCAGCGTACCCGCTGAGAGTCCACTGCGCTAAGGGAGCCACTCACAGCTGAGGAATGGTATGGCACCCCTTGCTAAAGCACTCCCTCTCCCCTTTTTGGGGAAGTTTTCAGTATGTGGGCCTTGGAGTCTCAGAGACCCCTCTGAGAGAGTCCACTGTGTAAAAGGAGCCTTCCGCAACAGAAATAGGGAAGCGATACCACTTCCCCTGGGATCACAGCTTACTGGACTTTGGACGTTGCATTGACTCGTCTACTAGTTTGTGTCCCCGTCGCCCTTCCCCTCCTCTTTCCATGCGATGTCCTTCACCCTCCCCTTTCCCGTCTTCATTACCTGTCTACTTCCCCAGCTCCTTCCCCCCTCCCCTGAATCTTTCCCCTTGCCTGCTTTTCCCCTTACGTATTTGTTCTTATTGTTTATCTTGACCTTACAAGTAGCTATGTTGCCTTGCTCTAATAACTGTGTAACCTTTTTAACTATGCACCCTGTACCTATGATCTGATGCTCATGTAAAGCGCTCTGATACCTCCGGGTCTAGCCAGCACTATATAAAACCTTTAAAATTAAAAATGTAAAAAAATACCATAACTTAGGCATAAACACATAAGACACATTTTCATATGATCATCATGAACGCCAGTAAAAATGATTATAGCAGCTGCTTCATACTACATCATTTGTTACTTCTAAACCCTGTAAATCACAGATGGAACTGTGGCCTAGTTTACTATTCAATGTATAGAAAGAAGAAGGACAAAAGGATGTGTTTGCCCTGGTATCTGGGATTGAAAGGGGCGACCTATAGGTCTCATCGAATATCAGCAGTGAGAGGTTAAAGAGCACAACCCTCTTAATAGAATGACGTATTTCGAGGTGACATAACATTAGTTTTGGCGCCAAAGGAGTCGCATGGCATTTAATCCTGAAACAGGAAGTGAATTCAATGAAATTATAAAAGGCAGAAAACCTACTCTAGTTACCATACATATATCACCTGCAGCGTTCCCATGATATGCTAAATGAACAGCGAATGCAACTTGACATACCCGATTTTGGCCTCAACTAGACAAGTACAATTACAAATGCAAGGCAAATCCAGTGTGGCCAGGAATAACCACTGATTTGCGTCTATGTGATATGCATGTGAAAACCAGCGAGCACATTTCATTAATTTGCCCTTTTTATCATGATATTCGGAGAATATATCTTCAATCCTTACTCAGAGAAGCAGGTTGATATTATCTTTGCTGGTTATTTTTATTTTGGAGGCAGAAAGCTTTAAAAAGGAGTTTATAGTTACATTGTGATCGAGTTGTGACTAACAACTGATTGTTAGCTGCTTTAATTCAGGACCGGCTGATAACAAAGGGGTATTGTTTTATTGTGTCACATACAAAATATCTGCTTGTTGTCCTTCAAATGTTACTGTTATCAGTGAGAAATATTGTGCGTATTTCCCCGGATGCTTGTATAGAGCCACACAACCTTCTGGACACTCCCATATGCACAGTTATAGCACAGTTTATTTTCCCCGACTTTAAAAGCTCTTCTGCAGAGAGTTGGCGATGGCGGACACTGGAGACATTGTAATGTAATGTAATGTACAGGCATTTATATAGCGCACTACTTACCCGGAGGGTCCCAAGGCGCTTCGACCGCTGCGAAACCCTTCCTGGCTTCCCTGAGAGATGGTCCCTTAATGGGTATCTCCAGGATGAGACCAGGCATCCCCGGCGGTCTGGTGGGGCCGTTAGTGAAGATGAGGCAAGCTAATGCCCAGAGTTGCTGAGTGTGATCGCTGATCAGAGTGGGCACCGAGGCGAGAGATTTATCGAGTCCGCTGACCCTGGTCCAGAAACCTGCCGCGCCGGGAATCTGGTCCCGGGCCGTCCTCTGCTCTCGGGTCTGCCGCCTCTAACCAGTGAGCCACACTACTTCACATTGTGCCGTAGTGAGACCTAAAGTGTTGGTTCGGCGGAGGAGTCCACTGAGAGTGCTGATTAGATAAGAGAGAGAGGAGGAGGTTCTCCGCCCCTAATTGTCTGCTTCCCTGTAGGAGCACAAAAAGCAGGGCCACTGCTGAAACAGAGAGGACAGGAGGCCTCTTTGACTAGACTCCCCCCCCTGAGCCATAGCGCATGGTGTCGAGGCTCGGAATGGGATAGAAAATTGGCCCACTCACAAAAATAGAATTAGTTCTCATTAGAAAATCAGACAGCTAAAAACAGTGGGTCTCACTTGCAAATCGTGGCAGTATTGAATTTGTATATAGACTCTGTATAGGTTTGCATGGTATGGGAGTCTATGCCTTTCTGCTGGCTGCAGGCAATGCTTCTGGTAATATCAGGAAACTCAACCGTAGGGCCCTACCCCCACCCCCCCATACAATAGAACAGTATGCCACATAGGCAAATAAAAGCCCACTACTGTGTCCCACTAGGTCACATGGCACTGCCAGATTATACTATAGGCCAGTCCGACTCTGACGCAATTCTGGAATTCAGAGCAGCGTGTGCGGTCTGCACTGATGATTTTATCTCCTGGCAGAGGCAGGTATAAATGGGGTACTTTTGCTGAAGGAAAAGTCGATGATTTATATGTGTTGAAAATGTAATTAGATCAGTGCTCCAGGAAGGACGAGTCACCAGTGGGGGGTACCAGAGAGAGCAAAGAGCAATACTAGATTGGAAGCTGATCATTTTTGTGACCCTTGGCTGGCAACCCAAGTCGTCTGCAGATCCTTGGTGAACCTGGTTTTCTGGTTGAGGAATAATCGTGCATAGGGACTACGAAATGGGTCTGTCACAGACTGTGTTTTCCAGTCACTTGGAGGCAGCAGTGGGACTGGAAACGCTCCTGGCATCAGCACTGTTCCGTCACGTGCTTTGTAGCCCAGGCTGCCTAATCGCAGTGTTTGTCAAAGAGAAATGAATGCGACCTGTAATTACGAGACAGAAATTCAATATGGATCCCTTTGGAGCGACACTGTGATTTAGCATTTTAGTAAATATAGAAGAAAGCCTCCGGGAATCCATATTTAAAGACAAACCTAAAGCGCCGCCTGCCTTGGCGAAACCAATAATTTTTTATCATTTCAAAACAGATTTCCAAATAAATTGCGCCTTGGAAGCGGAAAGCGGGGAATATATGGGTGTCCACCACATGATTTTGTGGAAGACCATGCCAATTACGAGCTGTAAAATACTGACAAATAGTTATGACAGCCACGTGCTCTTAACAGAAACAGTAGGCAGGTACGTCACAGCAGGGGACCTGTACAATGCAACCTATGTAATAGTGTGGGGTGTTGTTGATAGCACTGGAATGCTGCTGACAGCACTTTAAAGGAGTAACAGATTTAAAGTAAGCTTTTGCAAATATATAGTAAGTAGAACGTGTTTATAATGCTTCCAAAAAGGGGCAAAGTAGTATTATTCTTTGATGGGTGCATGTTTTACCCACTGATAATCTAAAAACTGCAGTGGTGAAAGTGGGAATCATATATTTAAAGTCAAAATTAAAAATGATTTCAAAGTCAAGCCAAAATTAAAAAAGATTTCAAAGTTAAGTCAAATGCCAACACGACCTACTTTCAACGTGTATATTTCAACCTGTATATTGTGTTATGATTAAAGATGTAAATTAGTACAGTGGACTAATGCAACCGGTTATGAATGAATGAATGAATGAATGAATGAATGAATGAATGAGACATTTATAAAGCGCAAACTCCTGCCCAGGGGCGCCTTGGCACTAAAGAGACTGGTAAGGCTACAGATTCTAGTGTCCTTGTGAAGACCCTTGCTACTTCAAGGGAAAAAACACAGCTCCTATTATTAGTTATAGAACTCTATGTGTAGCCTGAAGGTCATAGGTAAACCTACAAAGCCGTTCCTCCTTCAGAGGTCAATAAAATAAGTACCAGTGGGTTCGATAAAAAAATAGAGCATGTTATCAGTGCATAGGGACCAGACAAATGATACGAGTGCTATGTGAGTGTAGTAATTATTATGTATGTTGAATTCATTCCCAAATCTAATGACTGAGGGCCCGATGTAGGTAGGCAAATACCGGTCGGTAACAGCCGAAATTCGGTAATTTCGGCCGTTACCGACTGGTATTTGGAAAATGAGATGTAGGTGGGCATTTTACTGATTCGGTAATTTACCGAATCGGTATTTTAAGGAATCGGTAAATTACTGATTCCTTAAAATACCGATTCGGTAAATTACCGATTTTGCTATGTAGGGAGCACTCAAATGAGTGATTTTCCCCTTTTAGGATTCGTTATTTACCACCAACTACAAGTTGGTGGTAAATAATGAAAACCTTGGAAAAAGCATTTTATTTTGCTTTTCCAACAGTGCCATGTGTCAGACATACATGCCCTTAGGGCATGTATGTATGCAACATGTGCACCCATACACAATTGAGGGGTCCAACAGGGTGTCAAAGTGACACCCTGCCACCCTTCAATGTTTCCCCCTTTTACCGAATCGGTAAATACCGATTCGGTAATTGGCAATCATTCCTATGGGCCTCCAGACCCATAGGAATAAATGCCAATTACCGAATCGGTATGATTCGGTATTTAAGAATCGGTAATCTGGGATTACCTACATCGGGCCCTAAATCTTATAAATGGCTTTCTTAGTGCATGGTTAAGAATGCATTTATTTTAGAGAGCATGAAAGTTATGCTTTACCCAGTTATTATTATTATTTATTTTTTTGTCAATTGGGTTACTCTTAGGTGGATTGTCAGACTGCAAGGCCCTGTAAACTTTTTCTGGTTCTGCAGAGAGTTCTTGAGTGCCATATTTCGACGGTTTGTTGCTTACGCAGACCGTGTATCGGGAAGATGTATGGCGTCTGGAGAAAGTAATGCTATATGAATCCTTTCCTGAGAATACACGTCTCTTGTGAGGAGGTGTTTATTTCTTGTTCCAGGTAGCCCTGAGGATAGCAAAGGTGCGGGCATTTGTCTTTATTGTTTATTGGTAGCTCAGTGTGGGCAGAAAAAATGCTCACATGTTTTCCCAGTTTAGGTAGACCCTTCCCAAGAGCTGAACACAGAGAACATAAGTCACCCTTACAAGCCACCGAACGTCTGCCTATTTAGAAATTCTCTGGTAGGACTGCTTACTGCTATGAGGTTCCCCCTTTTGACTTTTAACCTTGCCAAGGGTTGATGACATTGGTGTATAAGTAGCTGAAGGGGTACCTTACCAGTGGCAGTTAGATAGATAATTTTTTTCTGAAGGACTGGGAGCTGTAGGGCCTGCAGTGCTTAATTTGTCAAAATAAAAGTGCCAGGGCCTTCTTCAGGAGGCCACTTCTGCTTGCACCGCCCATTGCTGCTGTCAGCACTGCCAATAACAGGAACAACCAAACTACTAACCATCACACACCTACAAGTGTGACGATTCTGACTATTCCAGACCCCCAAAGCTATAAGAATGGCTTTGGCTTTGGAGTCAGGTATTAGTCATTTTAAAAGTACATTGAATTAATAAACAACTGTTATGCTCATCTCTAAATGAGATAAAGAGTACCACCATGCAGCAGACTGTCATAAGTGCCGGCATTGACTATTAAATGCTTGTGCTGAGCACCGAAAACTACAAGCTCAAATTAAGCAATGAGACCCTGTACCATTCCCGCCAGTGGCCAGGGAAGCAAGTTCCTGCACAAGCACTAGGATTTTTTTTCTTTTTTGCCTTAAGGGTAGACATGTGTGTTTTCTTGTGAGTGAAAGTCATTGGAAGATGTAACCCAATTTTCTACTCTCTCCCTGACTCTGGTTAACCTATAAATGAATTCCCTAGCCAAAATCCACGAACTTGCTCACATATCTCCTACCACATACATGCGGATGACACTCAACTGTTCATGAAAATCGCCTCTCCCAATGACATCAGTATTCTCAATTACATCTTGAAAAAAATTCAGCATTGGTTGACTTGTAACCACCTCAAACGCAATTTCCTTAAAATAGAATTTGTATTGATCGCATCACTCACCATTGCCCCTAGTATCAAAGACTGGCTTTTACATCTTACTGCCTTGATCTGTTCCCCACACATCATTGACTCAGTTAAATCCCTAGAGATAATCTTGGACAATGCCCTCTCCATGCAAAAGCACATCAGTGCTGCTACCAGAGAAGCTAGTCATCAACTGCTTGTACTTAGAAAACTAAAAACTTTCCTTCCATTGATAGACCTATTAACAGTGGTCCAAGCTATTGTGTTACCAAAATTAAATTATGGAGTGCTACCTTGTAGGCCTACGAAAATCACACTTGCACTGCTGAAGGCAACTTTGAATGCAGCAGCTAGGCTCATTACTGGCTCAAAAAAGTGATCATATCACCAGTGACCGCCAATCACTGAAATGGCTACCCTATAAGGCTAAGAATGCATTTCTTTTTAGAGAGTAAGAAAATGTATGCTTTACTCAGTTATTATTATAAAAAACCTTTGTCGATTGAATGGTTCTTGGGTGGATTCCCAGACTGCAAGGCCCATCTCAAAATTGCCTGTATAGCCCCTAAAGCGTTTCACCACACTACCCCCGCGTACCTGACACAGAAACTGACCCTACTGGATGGAAACAGATCTTCCAGAAGCACAAGCTCCCTACTAAAAAAGACACACAAATTAAAAAAAAAGAAAACCTACAACCGATCCATCTATGGAATTGTCCCCAAATTCTGGAACTCTCTCCTTCCTGAGCCTGATATTAGATGCAACCCATCCACATCTATCTTAAGGAAAGAAGTAACAATTTTACTATCCATCAAATTCTTCTCACATTGACAACATATTTCCCTCTCCTCATTAGTAATACTTGGCTGTCTGTTTATTGTCATGTTTTCTCCCATACCTCTGAAATCCACTTTTCCTCCATTTACCAGCCATCTACAATGGACCAGGTCTTTTGGTTTGCCTAAGTCTTTGAGAAGAATGTGTTGATTGGCAGGGCCAACTTGTGTGTTGCCTTTGTCGACCTAAAATCTGCAGTCAACCTCATTCTGAGTCTGTGGCAAGTTTTGAAGGTGATGGGCAAGACACACTACAATTTATCCCTATTGTATAGGCTTCGTGACAATACGTTTGCCCCAAGTCAGATGGGGGGGTCACAGGGCCAACTGACCATCAAGATTTAGGTGTCATAAGGGGTTCGACAAGGGTGTGTATTGGCCACTAATATTTTTCCTGTATATTTAAATTGTCTGGTAGATCTTCTCTCAGATTGTCAAGTACAGGTCCCAACCAAGCCAAACACTTATATCCTGATATTGTTATTTGCAGACAACACAGTTTTAATCTCAATAACTCAGAGTGGTCTGCAAAAACTACTGAATAAATTTGGTGTTTTTTGCCAAGACGAGGCCTAGACATTAATGTAAGGTCAAACAAGAAATCCCTTTGGGACACCTTTTAGTAGCGACTCGACGTTCAACAAACAGTAAATACAACAACAAATAAACTTACACAATACTGTACTCATGAGGCAAGACACAAACGAAATTATAAAAAATCCTGAACAATTTATTACACGCTGCAATATTAAAACATAATATTTCAACAATAAAAATGGCGGAGAAGAATATTAAAAAAAGGAAACATAGAATCCTATTAGTAAAAAAAAGGAGTTGTATACAGAAAAGTAAATTCAGCGAAGACGTCAGAATTATTTCCTAGAACCAATATTATACAATCCTCCTTTTGTCAAGCTTGTTTTGCTTGACAAAAGGAGGTTTGTATAATATTGGTTCTAGGAAATAATTCTGACGTCTTCGCTGAATTTAATTTTCTGTTTACAACTCCTTTTTTTACTAATAGGATTCTATGTTTCCTTTTTTTAATATTCTTCTCCGCTATTTTTATTGTTGAAATATTATATTTTAATATTGCACTGTGTAATAAATTGTTCAGGATTTTTTATAATTTCGTTCGTGTCTTGCCTCATGAGTACAGTATTGTGTAAGTTTATTTGTTGTTGTATTTACTGTTTGTTGAACGTCGAGTCGCTACTAAAAGGTGTCCCAAAGGGATTTTTTGTTTGACCTAACAGTCTATTTGGCACCCCATCCCTTTGGTAGTGGGGTCCCTCTCTCTTTTACTAGAGCTAGACATTAATGTAGCCAAACCTAAATGTATGGTATTTAGCAACCCTAAATTGTTTAAGGGCTGTATAATATTACAGGACAAGAATCTAGAGAGGGTCAACTTATTTGACTTCTTGGGCTTCAAACGTTCATCCAACATGTCACAAAGCCACATATAGAGCTTGTTTGAAACATAGTCCAGTTATTGGTGCCATTCTAAATTAACATTGTACATCTTCTTTGAAGCCAATTGCACCAGTCCTGCAGGTTTACAAGACCAAAGCCCTTGGTACTGCACCCCATGGCGTTTAGCTGTGGGGCTTCAGCGACATTTTCATTTTGGAGCAAACAGAGAATAAGTGCTTAAGATCATTAGCTTTTCTCCCACCCAGCACTCTGTTGTACCGTCTATTTTTGGATGTGGGGGGTAAAGAAGATAGCTCTTAAGGCATCCTTACACTGTTTGCTTCACTGGCAAAGACTATGGGCTACCCAGAGTTGGCCTACTATGCTGCCGCCCTACAAGATATCATCAAGGTGGATAGATTTAAAAAAATCTCTTGGTTACGATTAATTAAAAATGGTTACTTATGGCATTTTTCTACTGTAGCTCAAATTCCATCGAAGGAGGCATTGAAAAAAACAGTACTGTGAATTTATATTACACAGGAAGGAGCAAAAATTTGCAGGTACTTCTCAGACAGGGGATTTTTTTAAATTTCAAATCTGTTCATGCTTTAGAGAAGTACTGGGATCTGATCCCAGTGCCGCTAGATAGAAATCTATACCAACAATTTAGAGCTCGGATGCTTCCCTTGAAGTAATTCACTGCAAAATGGTTGGGATCCGACTCTGCAATGTGCCAGTTTTGCACTAACCAAACTGAGTCTGTGACGCATGTGTTGCACCCATTTGGGCACATCCAGTCATCGTGCTGCTCAATGGTTATTGAGAATGGATTCCTTATCCACCTGTGCAGCAGCAACATTTCTGGGTTTGATGTGGGTGAAAAGAAGGGCTACCATTAAATGAATATGTTTTTACTATAGATTTTGTTATTGTGAGATATTGGAACTATATGGTTCTTTATTATCTCATTAATCTGTATTACTTTTTAATCGCATGTGAGCAATTTTTGCATTTATTGTTATTTATAAATTCCATGTTGTTATTTGTGACATTTTCTCACTTACAATGAGCTGAATGTTAAACTGTTTATTAGTGTATTTTATTGAAAACGTTTATGGCTTTGCCGAAGTAAAGTTATATTTGATTTGATTTGATTTGAGTGAAATACAGCGCGCATGAGACCTTTTGAATATTGTACAATTACATTGAAAGGTAAAACCAATAATGTAAGCGTTTTAGAAACTCAAACAAATTATTTATTGATCCAATTTTTTGATCTTCAAAATAATCTACAGTAATTTATCTGACTCTTTTTAAAAAAAAACAATGTATTGGATTTCATTGAGTGTTGTATGCATTTTCACTATAACCACATTTAGAGTATGATGTAGTCATTTCCTTTTCTTCCGTTCCAGCACACTCTCTTTTTGACATTATCTATTGCTTTTAAATCCCATTTACCTTTACATATCAAACATTTCCTTCTGCCCTTAAAACCCCAGTTTTAGACATGCATTACAAGAAGTTAGCTCCAAACAGTTGAATAGAACTTGGCCAGCATGTTTACGAGGGTAACCACAACTGTGAGGCCTCCGCCATGAGTGCAGAGATCCTTTGTGAATCAGGCCCCGAGTACCAACATACACCAGAAGGCCGATAAGAAAATGCACAAGGACATAAGCAAGTAGCTTCAACAGTGGTTACTTACCATGCACTCATCACACTTGTGCCCTAGTACATTGGGCTTACACCTGCATTGGCCTGTCTTGGAGTCACATGTCTCAGAGAAGGAACCATTCAGATTGCACTGGCACGCTGGAAAACAAAAAATACACCACAGCGTCAAACATATCAATCAAAATACAGTGAATCCATAAAAACTCAGGCATATATCAGCTGCCAGCTCATTCTTTGAAGAATATTAGATAGTGTTACGTGCATACATTTGAAACGTACTAGCTGAAACAGCATTTGTAACCAGAAAATAGCAGCTGCCATTTTGTTTCACTGAAAGCTTTCACTTAAGCCAAAATGGTGATGAAACCTTCGAATGCCCAAGTCGTCAACTGCATCATTTGCATTTCTCCAAAACAGAAACATAAGTTTCATTGGCAAACAGAAACATGCTTCCCACAGTTCCAAAGAGAACAATCTTGTATTTTTTGGTATTGCATTTGGTTTAAGGTGGGCTTCACGGCCTTATTAACCTCATCCGTGCGGTGCAGATTTACCACCGGTGCTGGGCCCTAATGAAAACGGGCGTGGTCATGACGGAACGGTTCCGTCATGAGCACAGCTCGACTGATGCTCATGACGGAACCGTTCCGTCATGAGCATCGAAGGGGTTAAAACAGGTGAATAAGGGTCAGATTTAGATCTTTTGGTGGATGAGTTACATCATCACAAATATGACGAATATCCTGTCCGCTTATTTACTAGTGCATTATATCCTATAGTATATCCTACTCCATCACAATGTGATGGATTGACATCATGTTTGAGATGGAGTAACCAGTCCGTCAAACTCTATGTGAGGACTTGTGTTGTCACACAGCCACAAGAGCGGGACCTTATGTAGCATGATCGCCACTCAGTTAAGACTGCAACTGTGCAATTGTTTTTCAATTATTTATGCTGAAAATGCATATTTACTTGCTCTCTATAGGCAATTAACATCCTATTCACCTCCAATAAAAGTGCTTTGATTGGTACGGATGCATTTATTCTGATCTAAATAAGTGAAATCATAAATGTAGACATATAGCCATTCAATGCATGTGAATGCTATGCCTTCAGTTTGAATAGCTTGGGTTTAAAACTCCTATTGTTAATTTAGGAGGGGGAAGATGGATCTTGAAACATACTACAGTCAGGCGAATACATAGAGGTAGTAAGTTTGATTCAGTATTTAATGTTTAAAAAATAAAGTCTTGTTTTAATAAATATATGAAGTTCTCTTCTCTTGTGGTGCAACTAAAATTACAATCTTTCCACAACCAGAAGAAATTGCCTCCAAGTTTTTGCTCCTAATGCATCTCTTATCATAACAGTGTGCAAGAGAGTGCCCCATGCAAGCGAAATGTCCTTGTGGCAGCGGCATCTTCTCCGTTAGGGCGGAGGAGAGTCGCCCCTCCTGCCAGCAGCATTCTCATAAAGAAAAATAAAACTCTAATAAACCCAGGTTTAATATTGTTTTATTTTGTTTCCAGGCCAAGTCTCGATGTGGGGCTAGGGGGGTGATAGGCACTGGTGGTCACTGCTATCAGTGCACATGACAGTTAAGTTGGCTGTGTGTCACTCCAGCCAAACTGTCATACGCACTGAAGCTCTCTCCAACCCAACTACTTTCCTGGGTTGGAGACGACAAAGCACAGGTTCCGAGTCTCCCTGGGATTGCAAATCCTCGGCGCTCAGGCCAAACCTGAAGCTGAAGCACGGTCACACACTTCTAAATCGAGTACTCACACACTACCAACATCACTCTCACATCCGTCACAGACAGTCATACACCTCTTGAAGCACTCTCACGCCTTTCTAAGACTAGTACTTACACACTATCAACAGCACTCTCACACCGTTCACAGACAGTCATACACTTCTGGAAGCACGGTCACACCCTTCTAAGACGAGCACTCACACACTACCAACATCACTCTCACATCCGTCACAGACAGTCATACACTTCTGGAAGCACGGTCACACCCTTCTAAGACGAGTACTCACACACTACCAACATCACTCTCACATCCGTCACAGACAGTCATACACTTCTGGAAGCACTGTCACACCCTTCTAAGACGAGTACTCACCCACTACCAACATCACTCTCACATCCGTCACAGACAGTCATACACTTCTGGAAGCACTGCCACACCCTTCTAAGATGAGAACTCACACACTACCAACATCACTCTCACATCCGTCACAGACAGTCATAAACTTCTGGAAGCACTGCCACACCCTTCTAAGATGAGAACTCACACACTACCAACATCACTCTCACACCGTTCACAGACAGTCATACACTTCTGGAAGCACGGTCACACCCTTCTAAGACGAGTACTCACACACTACCAACATCGCTCTCACATCCGTCACAGACAGTCATACACTTCTGGAAGCACGGTTACACCCTTCTAAGACGAGTACTCACCCACTACCAACATCACTCTCACATCCGTCACAGACAGTCATACACTTCTGGAAGCACGGTCACACCCTTCTAAGACGAGTACTCACACACTACCAACATCACTCTAACATCCGTCACAGACAGTCATACACTTCTGGAAGCACTGCCACACCCTTCTAAGATGAGTACTCACACACTACCAACATCACTCTCACATCCGTCACAGACAGTCATAAACTTCTGGAAGCACTGCCAAACCCTTCTAAGATGAGTACTCACACACTACCAACATCACTCTCACATCCGTCACAGACAGTCATAAACTTCTGGAAGCACTGCCTCACCCTTCTAAGATGAGAACTCACACACTACCAACATCACTCTCACACCGTTCACAGACAGTCATACACTTCTGGAAGCACGGTCACACCCTTCTAAGACGAGTACTCACACACTACCAACATCACTCTCACATCCGTCACAGACAGTCATACACTTCTGGAAGCACGGTCACACCCTTCTAAGACGAGTACTCACACACTACCAACATCACTCTCACATCCGTCACAGACAGTCATACACTTCTGGAAGCACGGTCACACCCTTCTAAGACGAGTACTCACACACTACCAACATCACTCTAACATCCGTCACAGACAGTCATACACTTCTGGAAGCACTGCCACACCCTTCTAAGATGAGTACTCACACACTACCAACATCACTCTCACATCCGTCACAGACAGTCATAAACTTCTGGAAGCACTGCCAAACCCTTCTAAGATGAGTACTCACACACTACCAACATCACTCTCACATCCGTCACAGACAGTCATAAACTTCTGGAAGCACTGCCACACCCTTCTTCGATGAGTACTCACACACTACCAACATCACTCTCACATCCGTCACAGACAGTCATACACTTCTGGAAGCACTGCCACACCCTTCTAAGATGAGAACTCACACACTACCACCTCATCACTCTCACATACGTCACAGACAGTCATACACTTCTGGAAGCACTGCCACACCCTTCTAAGATGAGTACTCACACACTACCAACATCACTCTCACATCCGTCACAAACAGTCATAAACTTCTGGAAGCACTGCCACACCCTTCTAAGATGAGTACTCACACACTACCAACATCACTCTCACATCCGTCACAGACAGTCATAAACTTCTGGAAGCACTGCCACACCCTTCTAAGATGAGAACTCACACACTACCAACATCACTCTCACACCGTTCACAGACAGTCATACACTTCTGGAAGCACGGTCACACCCTTCTAAGACGAGTACTCACACACTACCAACATCACTCTCACATCCGTCACAGACAGTCATACACTTCTGGGAGCACTGTCACACCCTTCTAAGATGAGTACTCACACACTGACAGCAGCACCCTCACACCCCTCACAGACAGTCATACACTTCTTGAAGCACTCTCACACCCTTCTAAGACTGGTACTTACACACTACTGCTAGCACTCGCCCACCCCTCACAGAGTGGCAGTCACACACTACCACCAGCACTCTCACACCTCTCACACAGTAGCAGTCAGATGCTACTGGAAACACTGTCACACCCAAAATAGGCTTAAAGTCACACACCCGCAGATGCACTCTTGCACCCCTCAAAGACTATCAGCCACTGCTACCAACAGCACTCCCCACCCCCCAACAGACTCCTCTGCTCCAAATGCAGCGATTTTTAAACCAGGGTAATATGTCAGACGCTTTTTTTTTTATTTTTGCAGCGCAAACTCTACCTTCAGTACTAATATGAAAGTTCTACACAGTTACATTACACAAGGTGACATTAATTTTTATGCAAGGGTGGGTTAAGTGATTTGCTCAGAATCACAGGATGTTGAGCCGACGATGAGAATTGAACCAGTGGTTCCCCAGGTCCAATGTCGGCAGCTCTGACTATGACGCCACATCCTGTCTCTCTTTTTATGTCGAGCCTGAGCCAGCAAGCAAGCACTGCTCTGTGGATGATCTGTATTGGTTCAGTATGGACAGAAGCCCAGCCCACTCCCCCGCCCATTTTTCATAGGCTTGTGTCTTTGTCCTTTGTAAATGTTGGCTTCTCATTCCTTAATAGGCTTGTTAGTCTCCCCTTAGTACTGCCATGTCATCATTTGAAACCTCCCATGGCTACTGGTCCCTTTACTTCGGATGTTACACAGTACTTGTTATTTAGTCTTGTAAGCACTATTTTCTTTATTGTGTTTTTCCTACTGCAGGCAAGATATGCTTTGCTTAAGTTTAGCGCCCCATGCGCGCTTTCTCTTTCGAAGCAGCCGGGATATTGGTGGCCGCTTGTTCTAATGGTGCACATTCAATGTGACCGCTGGGAATAGGTTTACATTAAGCTTTGAATCTCATGCTTAATGCCCAACAGTGAAAAGTTGCCAGGATGATGTAAATCATTTTGGGAGTATTCAACCAGCACCAGTAGGTTTGGATTATTGTACTAGAAGCCTGTGCGTTGACTTCCACATTAGAGCTCTCTCGATTATCTCTTTATATTTACAAAATGGCTCAGTCTAATTTAAGTTGTGTTTTGTTTCTCTCGCACAAGACCGGTGTCGCACATGCAATTAGAATGAAGCAAAGAAGCTCGAGACTGAACGAGCATTCCAAGCCTGCGCACATCGAAACGCAGGGGGACGCCGCATGCTGATAAGTGCAGAGAGCGCTGGAGTTTTCAGAGAGCTGAGAGGATTTGGAATCGGTGTGAAGCGACCCGCCAGGGGGTGAGAGCCAACTCGGGTTGGGGTACAAAAGGGAGGCCGGCCAGTGCTTGGCCCGGGAGAGGCGCTGTCCAGGGTTGATCAGCGCGCAGGGGAAGGGACGGGAGCACGGCTGAAGCGCAATCAGCACCACGGCCAGGAGGGGTGAGGGGGTGGTGTGGGCAAGCTCACCCAAAATCTCAGTGTAGCTTTTGAGGGGGAAGTGACTGAGACAGATAGGACAGTGAGCAGAGGCCTGGGGACGTAGGATGAGTTCAGTTGTGGGTGCATTCTGCTCGCCTGTCTCTTGGAAAACCTTTGTTCGCTTTGACTTGTTTCAAAAGATTCCACACTGAGTTCTACTTCCCAACTTTACGAAGCCCTCACCAGCTGTGGCGCCGGACAGGGAACATTCTCGGATTCCCTCTGATGTGCCCTACTTAACTTGGTTTGATTCTCTTTTTTTTTTTGTCCTCATCTCACCTTTAAGCATAGTGCAGAATATTACGGCTGTTTTTGTGTACCTAGGCTCCCTCCGGCCAACTGATGATGCTTAGGTCCCCTGACCAACTCCTCGTACTGGAGTCTTAAGGTGTAATCATAGGACTGGGGGGCCATTAGTTTTTCGTTATCTACACAGTCTCAATCCTTTGCCCATGTTGATAAAAGGGTACCAGAGGCTACTTGAAACATTACCGACACTGGCCACATCCAGGCGAGCCATCGCAAATGCAGAGATCAGCCAATCCTCTGTTCTTGGGGGGTCGGGGTCTTTCCATTTCAGGCAGATTTCCCTACGTGCCAATAGAATCAGACACAGTAACAGACCTCTGTCCCTTACTGCAAGGACTATTGTTGATATACAGTCATCCACAAAGAAGACTAGAGTCTCATTAACTAAGATGTTAATAGCAAAAGTCCTGCGGAGATATACTCCCAAAATTCTACCAGTTTTGCACAGTCAAAAAAAAACATGGATATCATTTGCTTTTGGAGCCATGCATCTATAACATTTCGGTTTCGGGATTGGGGCAAATGTAGCTATTTTAGCTGGGGTATAGTAGATGCGGTTGGATACAAAGAAATGTTTTTTATTTAAGCTAGCAGATTTGGTGAATTTATATAATAGATTTAAAGAGGGCTCTAATAGCTCCTCAATTACTGCTTCAAAAGGAGTCTGTCTCCACACCAAGGCCTGAGATGGAGTATCCTTGTCGTCCTCTTCAACTAATTTTTTGTACCAAATTGATACCTCTCTCTTGATACGATTTTCTGACATAAAGAGGATCTCAGTTTCCCAGTCTCCCACAATGCCCCCGCTCTCTGCCTCGAACCAGGATTTCAGTTGTAAAAAGTTAAATTTGGAGAACCCAGGACCTATCTTAGCTTCCAATACTTCCCTCGAATGTATCCAGTTGATGTCCCCCAGGTCCGACCAGTTGGAAACTCCTGCCTCCCTAATAGGGGCAGCCAACCCGTCTTTAAGACAAAGCGGAGTCCCTGGGGAATCCCAAATAGGGGCGTGATCGGAATAGTACCCTATATTGCACATTGTCCTTACTTTACACCAACATTCTAGTGCATTCTTCAAGATTTTCAGGCGCACCTTTTTGAAGAATTTTTGTGCCCCAAATTTATAAAGAAACCCTTCTGTTCTACCCCTTCAATATCACTCGTCTGTTCCCTGAGGAGAACCCCTTAGGCAGAAGTTGTGGTTTTCGTTAGAAGCATCCTGATGGCTTTAAATTGAAACGCCACCAAGTACCAGCTGATATCTGGAAGGGCTAACCCGCCTTTAAGCAGCTTCCGCCTCAATTACTTCCAGGACAATCTCACTCCCTTATCACCCCAAATGAAACTCCCGATCTTACCCTGTATTTTAGAGATTTCATGTTTAGGGAACTTCAGAGGGACAGCGTAAACAATGTAAGTTAATTTGGGAAGAGCAATCATTTTGTCCAGATTCACTTTACCAAAAATAGTCAAAGGAAGATTTTTCCACCTAGAAAACAGACGGTCCAGTTCATTAATTACTCTTTTCAGATTCACAGGGGCAATTCTGTCCAGATCACTTACTGTTGTAATGCCTAGGTATTTAAACTCTTTGCTGGTCTGCCCCGTCCAGTGAGTTATATTCCAGCACATTATCTTTGTTTTGGACTTGGTTTGATTCTCAGGAGTGAAGTTGCTGACATTCCCCAGCCCCTGTACTAGTGTTTTTCAGAAAATGGCCGGATGCAGCACTTGTAGCCCTGGATTCCGTGGTACCACCCGGCCTCCCCGGCAGGGGTCTGATACTCTCTATGTGAGGCACTGTAACCCTGCCCCCTGCACCTGAGGGCGTCTTGCTGTGTCCGTTCCCTCATTCCAGCACCAGGTGATGCTTCCTGCGGCTCCACTGGGCATGATAAAGGCACTGCTGTCCACTCCCTAGCCACTTCACTTATTGATAGTGATTAAATGATTTAGGCCTACTCTTGAGAGAAAGGGCATCTCAAGGCCTTTGTAAAATACAACACAGTAGTTAATAACAACAGTCACTACATTTTCTGTTTCTTTAAACTGTAGTGCCTGCCAACAAGTATTTTTTATAAGCATTAGTTATTCCTCTCCACCTCTAGCAATCCCTAACAAACCCACTGCATAAACCAGGATTTTTTACGATTAAGGGCTACTTTTTCACAGAGAAGACAGGAATATACATATATTTTTTATAAATTAGACTCATTTTTTGTGGTTTTACTCAGCGTGGTCAGGTTATTTTCGGCATAAGACCGTTTTACTGATTCCATGTCCAACAAAATCACTTTCATAACAACACTTTGCAAACTCCTAATATATATTACAATACTATGGTAATATATTACATGATGTAATATGATAGGTCACGGCTGTAAAGTGCATTGCCATTTTAAAGAGTTCTGTGCAGTAAAATCATAAAACATCGTATTGCTGACATGTCTGATTTGGCTGGCCAAGAAAGTTTGCTATGTCGCATGTTCTGGGAACAGCGACCTGCATGTGGACTTGCTTCATATATATGTTTATTAATGCCTGACAACTCTCAACCGCCCGGGTGTCTGTGCAGGCACTATACTAATATTTGCAGTATCTGTTTTGTATTTCCGTAGCTCCAATTTTTCTTCAAGGAAGAAGCAAACTCCAAAAAGACCAATTTTAACTTTGTGGTTTGAGAAATACTTCATATCCATAGAAGAAGTTAATCCCGTGGTCAACACGTCATTGCTGCATAACTTCACAGGAGAGCTTGGGATTTTCATAAAAAATACTCATTTCTGGAAATACCAAGCACATATTCACGTTTTGATTTAATTGGTTAATTTATTGAGGATTATTTGCTATTGCTGTTCATTTACGATCTTTTTAACCCCTTCCATGCGGCCGCGATTCTGCGCCTGTGCGGCAGAATCGCGAGTGGGCGGTGTTCATGACGGCCCCCAGCCGTCATCAGCACACGAGCACCGTAGTGCATGACGGCTGGGGGCCGTCATCAGCATGGAAGGGGTTAAATAAACTGTAGTGGTAACACCTGCCCTAGGAGCCATTAAACCTTGGTGATTAGTACTCTGTTAAAGATCCGTTATTATTAGTCCTTGACGGGCTAGTGCCTATGGCGAGTCGTTTTCCTGGTTGTCCTACTTTTGAATTACTTCCCACCCTTTCTTTGCTGTCTCGCAAGGCCCACGGTGCAGGAGGATGGAGGGGACGTGATCTACAAGGGCTTTGAGGATGGCATTGTCCTTCTGCGGCTTCAGGGTTCCTACTCACCCTGCCCAAGCTCCATCATCGAGCTCAAACGCGGCATCCAGTACATGTTTCAGTTTTACATCACTGAAGTGGAATGTGTGGTGCAGGCAAGTAAACACTAACCCAACTTCGTGTTACATGTCAGGCCCTGAACTGGTCTCGCTTCTAAGTCAACATTACCTATCACCACAGACAGGGTTTGCCTACAGTCAACAAAACCCTGACTTCTGCTGCGTTATCCTTATACTTGCTTTGTGTGCGTTGTGCAGAACCAAATGCTGTTCTTAGTTATTAATTGGTTTACTCTATAGTCGCAAAGCTATCAGCCGTATAATGAAAAACAGGCCGTGCGGCACATCCTGCCAGAAACAAAACAAAGTATTGCACTCTTTAACAGAATTAATCCCATTTTCACACTATACCACATTCTTATGCCAGGACAGTCCCAGTGAATTGGGCAGAGTCTATTTCCTTTCCAAGCAGGAGTTTTTCAGAAACAACTGTACAACAATCATACTAAATTGGGCCATGATAGTGGTATTTGTGTGTACACAGAGACCAAGTCTGTGCTGTGTTATCTGATTTGGTGTTCTGGCAGGCAAAAAACTAGATCTACTGGCCTTTTCATGCGACAATATCTTACGTTTCAGCTGCAGTACTCGACAGCCCCGAGACGTTACTTAAAGGCACTTTTAAGGTGCTAACAAAATAATCTTCATAAGTAAAACACATTTCCATTTCAAAGCCAATATCTATAACCCCCCAAAAATGCGAGACCTATTGCATTGCAAATGCTTGTTCTTTGTCTATGTCGTCATCTCCCTCTTCCCCTTTCCTCCGATACCAGCCGCTACTGTCTTGAGGTTTAAAAAGTGGACTAGAAGTCAACAGATCCATAAAGGTAAATCCAAAGTAAATATTTGAAGTGAAAAGGTACCGTTAAAATTTGTATTAAAACCTGCAGGCCAAAAACTGATCTCTTACGAATTGGACGAGTAGTTTGTTACCCAAAACCCAAAACATTGACTACATCTTCCATTTCTGACACAGACGGACTTTGCTTCATTCATTGTGGCAAATGAGCTAATAGGCACCATTCTATAAATAACTGTGTAATTTGCTACACATATTGTATTGGTGAAAACCATGAATGCATTTTGACATTTGGCACAGCCAATGGGATAGTGATGTATGGGAAAGCTTGAACCAATGCTTCATATCTACTGACCATGCTGCTGGGTAAAATTAAGTTCTGTACTTATTTGCATTTTTCTTTGTGGAATTTTATATAGTGGGAACTCAACCTGAAGGTATCAGAGTGCTTTACATGAGCACCAGTTGCACTACAGATGGACACATTAATTTTGATAGCCCCGGGGATATTAAGTGATTTGCCCAGAATCACAGGATGTTGAGAGTCCCTGCAGACAATCAAACTTGGTTCCCAAGCTTCGAGATCAACCACTCTACCCATTAGGTTACATCCTCTCCTCTAACACGTACTAGAACTGATGGGTGTCAGAATGCTTCTGTGATGTTTTTTAGTCGATTTGTCAGTACAGAAGGCACTGTGCATCTTTCTAAGTTGGAAGGACATCTGAGATCATTCTGCCTTGATATTCAAGTTGAATATCACTGATGAAAGCAAAAAGGTGAAACATGACTTGAATGATATGCATTCTAGTATGGACCAGAAATTGCCAAATGTGAGATTGGTATGTACCTTTGGGGAAGGATGAACCTTATTTACTGACACCGGCTTCCTTTCTCTAACACCAGAGATGAGATTAAAGCAATTTCATTAAGAATTTCCATACAATGCTTTTTCGTTGATCCCTTCTATAGAACATCACACATGTACGGTCAAACAGTGCAAGCATTTAATGGTGTTCAACAGAATGTGAACCTGATGGACAATGAGGTGCAAAGTATTTTGTGTGAATAATTTCTGACGTCAAATCTGACCATCAGTAGTGTGCATTTAGACGCAATGTCTAAAGTATGTATACAGCATTCATTTAACTGAAAATACAGCACAAGCAAAATTCAGAATCAATTTAGATAAAGTAGATTTTAATGAAAAAAAAATAGCACCAAAACATTTAAGATCCAATTGGCAGAACAAGAGTTATGAACTTTTAAGGTATTAAGTGTAAAATATCAAAGTGCCAACCACAGGTATCTGGTCATGGAGACCAAGGTAAAGTCAAACGTTAATGCCGAATGCAAGGGAGTGCTGTTCAGCTACATAAGGTAGTTTGGGCCTGTTCTCAGCTTACCTTTGGACTGGTAAGAATTTTTGAAGAAAAGAGCCAGAGAAGGTAAAGTTCAGTGGGTCAAGGAAGCAGGCTGTATCCGAGGATGAGGTGTCATTGCTGGGGAGCCACTGGATGGAGCATTGGCAAAGATGTCAATTTTCAGACTTCGTCCATTTTTTGGAAGTAAAAAACTTTCAGCAAGACAAAGCTGCAGGCTGCAGGTGACGGGGGCTCTATGAGGTCAGAAACCATCGGTGAGAGGTCCTGCTGAACAGGATTTGCTACTGTGGAGAAAAACTTAGTGGGAGCCACTGCAAAGTCAGGCCTACCGGGAATGTACTTGGGGCAGATCGGCTGGTAGGTAGATCTTGGTCTTCTGTAAGTTCTTCTGGCACTTTTTACTGGACTTTCTTCTAAGTCCCAAGGTTCAGGGTTAGGCAGAAATAGCACTGCTAACACCACTTTCAAGGGTCCAAGACCAGGGTGCATGATGTGGGGAGTTAGAACCCACTCCAAGGTGGATTCAAAGTCTCGGGAGCTTGTTCTTTACCCGTAGTTCACACAAGAGGCCGGCCATTTGACACTTGCAGTCACTCTTGGTAGTCCTGGGTTGAGAAAGCAGGCCCACTCCCCTTCAGTGAGCAGGACAGCAAGGCAGTTATTCCAGCAGCAGGCAGTGTTTCTGACTCTTCCACAGTTCCAGGAATGTTCTGAAAAGGGGGTGCAGGAGATCCAACATTTTACTTGGTGCCATGCTATAAAGTGGGAGTAACAGCTGGCAACCCCTACATCTAGCTCTCTAAAGTTATCCCCTGCCACAGCTTCAAGTAGTCTAGGATCATGGGCCCAGGACACAGGTTCCAGGCACCAAATGGTTAGGACAAAAAATCACAAATTTCGTAAAAGAGGCATTTTCAGAATTGTGACTTAAAATCCAATTTTACAAAAAAGACAATTTTGAATTAAAATAATTTAAGACCAAGCATGACATTTCTATCTGTTCTCAATCACAACTTGGCACCTATCAAATGTAATAAGGTAACCTAATGTTATTCAAATTAAGAGAGAGGACATGTTGAACTTAAAAACATACACATTTTTAAAATATAGGGCACTCTGCCATTTAGGATGTTTAGGATCTACACTTATGGGTACGTATATGTTTCAAAAAGTAAGGAGTAGGCCTGACAAAAAATGTATTTTGCAAGGTCAAAATGGTAGTTTAAAACTGCACTACTGACTGCAGGGCAGACTTGAGACATTATTTGAAAGGCTACTTAAGTGGGTGACAAAATGAGTGCTGCAGGCCCACTAGTAGCATTTAATTTACAGGCCCTGGGTACATGTAGTACTATGTACTGGGGACTTATAAGTACATTAAATATGGCACCTAGTTGTAAGATAATTGTACTATGTTTTAGAAAGAGAGCACAACCACTTTAGCACTGGTAAAGTGCACAATGTCATAATGCCAAACAAAAACAAAATTCAGAAAACAGGAGAGGTGAAGGCAAACAGTTTGGGGATAATCCTGTATAGGAAGACAAATCAAACACAATGTATTCCATGATCCCTGTATAAAAACAATCCCTAATTTCACTATATTAGGCAACTTGTGATGCACCCAGTCACTTAGTATAAAGAAATTACATCAAACCTCAACTGTCATAACTTATTACACTTGAGTTCTGACATCACAATGCCTGCTGCCAGAGCCAGCATCTGAGGGGAAACTCAGGTAAGGCCAAAGTGCATAATTAAAGTAGCTGTTTAAAGAACGAAATGGAAATATGGCCTTTCCTTCTTCTGTTCTGTTTTTCTAGCTGTACAGTGACAGGCAGAAAGTAGCTATTTAAAACAAAATGTATATTTTGTGCACTTTTTTGCAATTATAGAAAAGTTAGACTCTTTCTGCATGTTTCTACTTTGACTTTTAAAACAAAAAACTGACTTGTATTAAACTGATTCTAATATATTTTTGAAGCAGATATCTAATAGCTTCTGGATGTGTTTAATTTTGCACTAGAAATTTCATTTTTATTCTTGATGTTTGAAAATATGCTTTCTCTTTCATGTGAAAGAGTCCACATCGAGGAGTTAAGTGGTTTGTGGGAAGGTGATGATGTGACTATGTATAATAAGGGATAAAGTACACCCTGTGGTATAGGATAAGGTTATTGTAAGCCACCTCTGAGTTTAAAGGAAAGGAGCTCAGTCTTTGGCCTTGCTCCTCTATGTGATCATGGAACTCCTCAGTGACTTTCAATATCCTTATAATGTACCACACTGGATGCCTTATTCCATATACATATACAATGTAAGATTATTTCAAATGTGCACTGTGTACGGTAACATGATATGTGTAATGATACACAAAGTGCACAACCAGCTGGAAAAAAAGTATAACTTAATCTCACTCATAAAATGCAAAACAATATACTGCAGTCTATTATATGTAACACAACATGATATGACATATTGACTTTGATTGCTTTGCTCAGGAGAAACAAATCCACACATTGCTCAAAAACCCCAATGCAGGATTAGGTTTTCTTTTTATTGCAGATAGATGGTGTGCTGTGTTATATATATTTATTAGTCTTTGGTGCAACTGCAAGGGGAATCCAAAAGTAATAATTTAATTCTGTGGCTAATAAAAACAATCGTGCACAGACA
The DNA here is from genome assembly GCF_964263255.1 of Lissotriton vulgaris. Classification (NCBI taxonomy): domain Eukaryota; kingdom Metazoa; phylum Chordata; class Amphibia; order Caudata; family Salamandridae; genus Lissotriton; species Lissotriton vulgaris. The sequence continues at coordinate 967,582,476 of NC_141694.1, forward strand.
TATTGGATGCTTAAAACACATGCTGGTCCCTGGAAACCATGCTAGATACGTCAATGAGAAGAGATGGGGTATTTTTACGTTGGCACGCCTGTTTACTTCAACAGGGCCAGATTCACAAAGGTATTTTTCAACCTGCAGGAGGAAAAAGTGTGGAAAGATTGAAAATATGGACAATAAAAAATTACTTGTATTAAACTGATTCTAATGTCTTTTTGCAGCAGATATCTGGCTTTTAGGTGTGTTTAATTTTGCACTAGAGATTCTAGTTGTATTCTTCATTTGAAAATATGCTTTCTCTTTCATATGAAAGAGATACGCATCAAAGATTTAAGTGGTTTATGGGAAAGGTGACAATGTGAACATTTATTACAAGGAATAAAGTACACCCTGCAGTGCATAATACGGATATTGCAAATCACCTCTCAGCTCCATAACCTAAAAATGGAACTTGAACTTTGGCCTCGCCCCTCCATGGGGTCACGGAATTCCTTGGTGACTTGAAATATCCTTATAATGTAGAGCACGAGGTACCTTATCCCATATACAAATTAAGATTATTTTAGATGTGCTCTGTGTTTTGTAAAATGACCATGTGTAATGATACACAATGTGGCAGAACCAGTTAAGAAAATAAATATAACTTCATCTTACTCATGAAATGCAAAAAATATTTTGCAGTCCCTACTATTTAACACAACTTGATTAATTTATTGACTTCGATCGCTTTGCTCATGAAAAAGACAATCCACACTTTGCTCAAAACCCCCAATGCAGGATTAGGTTTTCTTTTATTTTGAAGATGTTATGCTGTGTTACATGTTATAGCTACTGAAAGGGGAATCCAAAAGTAATAATTTGCTTCTGTGGTTTATAAAATCAATTCTGCAAAGATATGTACTGCATGGTGAAAACACATGCTGGTCTCTGAAAATCATGCTAGATAATTTAATGAGAAGAGGTAGGGTGCTTTTCTGTGGGCATGCCGGTTTGCTTACTCAGGGCCAGATTCACAGAGGTGTTTTGAACCTGCAGCTAGCAAATGTGTAGAAAGATTGAAAATATTGAAAATAAAAAACTGAGTTGTATTAAACTGATTCTAGTGTACTTTTGCAGCAGCCAGCTAACAGCTTTTTGAGGTGTTTAATTTTGCACTAGGGATTCTATTTTTATTATTTTAAAAACGTTTTCTCTTTCGTATGAAAGAGCCACACATCAAAGATTTAGGTGGTTGGTGGGAAAGGCGATGATGTGACTATTTATTATGAGGAATAAAGTACACCCTGAGGTATATGATAAAGCTATTAGTGAGTCAAACTTTGGCCTCACTCTTCTTTATGGTCATCGAACCCCTCTGTGACTTGCAATATCATTATAATGTAGAGCAGGGTGTACCTTATCCCTCATTCAAACACAAATTAAGATTATTTTAGATGTGCTCTTTTAGTACTGTAGAATGACGGTGTATAATGATACACAAAGTGGCACAACCAGCGGAGAAAAAAATATATCATCATATACCTCTAAAATGCAAATAAAATACTGCAGTCCCTAGTATGACACTAAATATGATTTAAGGTATTGACTTCAATTGCTTTGCTCATGAAAAACAAATCCACACATTGCTCAAAAACCCCAAAACTGGATTCGTTTTTTTGTTGTTGTTGCAGAAAGATGTTGTGCTGTGTTATAAGTTATTATTAGACTTAGTTGCTACTGTAAGGGGAATCTAAAACAAATCATTTTCTTCTGTGGCTTATAAAATCAGTTGTGCACAGACATGTGTGACACGTTGAAAAACCATTCTGGTCTCTGGAAACCATGTAGATAATTTAATGAGAAGAGGTAGGGTATTTTTCTGTGGGCATACTCCTCTCCGCAGGTGTGCTGTGTGGTCTCCTCCCGCCCTCGGCAGCTCAGGTGATCTCCGCCCCGCCCTCGGCAATGGTGCTGGCGTCCGGCAAGCTGGCTGGCGTTTCTGCTCCCAGCGAGCACTGCTGACCGAGTGTAAACCCTGTTTCTGCTTTTCTGCATCAGGCAGTGGTGCGAAGTAGATCCAGGTAGCAACAAGCTTCCGTTTTCCTCTCTTCTTTTTCCTTGGATATTGGAGCACTTTCAACAACGGCTTGGCGGCTTGCTTCTGCTCCCCTGGCGGGCTCAGTCGAAGCCTGCGGCAGGTGAGGAGCAGAGAGAGAGGCAGGGGCAGTAGCTGCTGTGGGGATTCTGAGCTAAGGGAAACGCACAACGCCGCACAACGCTGGAATCCTCATTTGTTTGCTGCTTATTCTTGACTTTGTGGTGGTTCGGAGCATTGCATAGAGTAAAGGCTGGGATTAATTCTGGTGTAGCATATACCTGATTAAAGAAGCAGAAAAAAAGTGATTTCTTCAGTTTTTCACATTTTTCACAGCCCTTCTCGATATCTAGCATGCTAGAAAGACTTTGGTTTTCCTTTTTTGGCTCCCTTTGGGATACCCTTTGTTTTTTGGGCTATCTTTAAAAAATCTGTGCTTCATTTTGGGAGAATTGCGCTCTAAGGGAAAAAAGAAGACATTTTAAAGATTCTGGAGGTGTTTGGGAGAGACTGTCAGAGACTGTTCAGAGGTGGCAGTCATTGGAAGGGTTTCCGCGCCGGCCGAGCATATCCCGCTCCGCTGAGGCGCCCCAGGAGTTTCCAGCTTTCGTGAGGCGGCCGGGCTCAGCTCCGCCGAGAACACCGTCCTGCACTCCCTGACTGGCCGGGCTTTGCTCCGCCGGTCAGGGACTACATCCCCCAGTAGCCTTGACACCAGAACGCCGCCCCCTTCATCAAGCAGCGCCAGGCGGCGCATAAAGCAACGTCCAGTTCCTCGTCCCGTGACGACGCGCCCGCGGACGGGCCACCCCCCTGAAATCCCTACCAGAGGAGCTAAAGAGAGTTGAACTACCAAATGCTTGCTGACATTTAATGGACACGTAGCTGTAAACACTAAAATTCTGCCTTCGTGTTGATGTTCCGTATTACCCCTACCCAATTGAACGGAACCATGGTTCAGAAAGGGGTCTCTAAAAATGTTGTCAACCAGAGGGGTTCGCGTAATGGTACACAAGACCACCACTTAATTAGTATACCACGGCCTATACCTAGTGATTCTGATGGGAGTGATTCTTGCCAGGCCATAGCTAGCACCACCAGTGAACAATCTCCCTCAGAAACATCCGGTATTCTGCAAAGCCACTCACTGTTAGCGGAACTAAACAATCTGTGTAAAACCAATTATGTCTCAGCAGATTTGAGAACTAAACTAAATAGTGCTTCCCCCTGTACGGCTAAAAGCTTTAGTACTTTGCTCCACAATGATTTTGCGCAGGAATCCACCTCATTACATACCAAAGTTAACACTCCATGCGCAGCACTTACGCAGATCTTACCCGTTAAACGGAAATGTGACAAGGTTCACCAAAATGAGATTGACCCAAAGGTACAAAAATTGTGTTTAAGCCCTCCACTGTCCGTCACTAACTCCCCCTCAATTCCAGAGGCTGTAGAAGAATTAGACAATCTAGTACCTCCTCTTCAACTGGCGCTAACATCTCTGATTGAACCATTGCTCAAATCTCTTATATCGCCGTTGTTGGAGAAAATAAATATCCTGGAGAATAAGCTGATGGAAATAGAGGAACTGATCAAGATAAATTTATTTCCCGATAAAATCACTCAAATAATTAATCGCCATCAATCCTCTGTTGCCTCCATAGTGCCAACGCAACCTACACTATGCAACAATTTAAAAACTCTACAACTAGCCCCCAATAAAACAACCCCTAAGATTGCTTCTAAACCGGTACTACCGCAGCATATTATTGCGAGAGTAGAGAATAATAAAGTACCTTCCATACACCTAACCCCTGAGGCCGTCCCATTCGTGTGTGTTATCTCAGGAGTACCACCACTCACACATGGAAAATCCGAAAGGCACCACGACTTACTAAATAAGGTTACCTTTTGGCTATCAAAAAACAGACCTCTGCCACCCGACCTGGATGGAACAGTAATGTGTGTTAGAAGGGTGGGCTGGTTAGGCTCCCTCCCAAAAGACATTCCTGGTGATTTAGTGTTGGTAAAATTTAGGTCTAGACATATTGTCCCGTACCTACGAACCTGGCAGCCCCAAGAAGATGATGGCCCAATATCGATCTGGGATTTACATGATTTTTACCCCAGCGCGCCATACATATCCTCCTCAAGACCAGAGGTAGGGTACAACTATAATTACGTGATGGGTAGAAGATCCTATGCTTCGAATAATTGTTGTTCCTCCGCTCCTAACCGCTTTGCACCAGTGTACAACATATATAAAAATGGAATTCTTTATTAACTTGCTCCTATTAAGGGTGAACATGATGTAAGGGTAGAACTGTGAATGCCTATCGTATGAAAATATGTAATTTTAAAGGAAAGTATCCCCACTGGAGGGCAAATGTCTTTTAAATCAATGTCTTTTAAACGTGTAGATACTTTGTGCTATTGTATGTATGATTTATGTTTGTTTTTTAACTGTATGCTTTTATGATTTCAATTCAAAATCGAATAAAGCAAAACTGACTGACTGACTGACTGTGGGCACGCTGGTTTGCATTCGCAGGGCCAGATTCACAGAGGTGTTCTTCAACCTGTGGGTGGAAAATGTGTGCAAAGATAGAAAATAAAGTATGTTTTGCACTTGGACTAATGCACCAAGCCAGTGACTAACAAAACTTGAGGGGGCCCTCCTGCAAAGTACATGGAGGGGGGTCCCCACTCCCCGGACCCAGTCAGGAGCTCTCAGGCCTAGGCCCCGCTGATTGTGCACAGTGCTGGAGGCCCCCCTCCCCGTGGGGGCCGCGGGGGCTATTGTTACGCCACTGCATCACGCACATTCTGCTTTAAAGCGTTGCTCAAAAATGCGTTCTGTGTGCACACCTGCTTAGCAAAATAGCTGAGGGTTCATCTACCAACTGCAAATTAGTGCATGTAATGTAACAATTGCTAGCCTACATAGAGGCAAGGATGCCTCAGATTTTCTTCCTTCTACAAATGATACAAATTTGTGTCCTTAAATTGGACGATAACAGCTTTTATTAAAATGCTGGGCATCAACTCAGTTTCTGTCATACACTGTTAGACTGTCAACATCATGCTCCTTGAACTTTATACAAATTCAAACGGTTAAAAATACAATAGTCATTAAATAACACTCCAAATATTTTATTGCAGGTACCTGGAATAGTGCATTCCATATTCCAATTGAGCACCCATTTCCCATTTGACCAAGACAACCATCTAGTTGTCACAATCCTGCCTCCTTAAGTAAAATGCGAAATGTAAACAAGAACAACATCTCTCTTCCCAGGGTGTGAAAGCAGTTGTAGTTTTTGTTTTTCTACGGTACAAATAGGAGTTGTGAAAAAATGACACCGAACAATTTGAAATAGTATTTGGTGGACTGGCTGAACTTGTCAGCTCTGAAGTCACAAGTATTGTATTTAACACTGTTTTAGCAGATCTTGAGTCTTGTTTATCTTCTACTCTGCACATTAAAATCCTACTGTATTGACAACAAAACAGTCTCTAATAAACAATTCCTCAGAAGGGACAACTTTTTAAAGCCTAAATAGTATTTTCTTTTAAGGGGTAAAGAGCGTGTGCCCCCCGTTAAAAACGTTACCAGTTGATTTAAAAAAAACACCATTATCAATGTATTGATCCGATGAAAAAGTGCTTTTTGGCGCCTGTGCGACAGATCTTATTTTGTGATATCGTTCAGATTGACTGGATCACTCTACAAGTGCCAATATCCTTTTTGTAATTCTGATAAATGAATAACTGAATTACCCACAATTATCAATCAATCATAAATCATAACCCAGCCTTTTTGATTCTTCCTCCCCTTTTTCTTCTTTTATTTTTTATTTATTATTCGAATGTTCTCTCATGAGTGTGAACACAAATCACTTCAATACACGCTCACTGAATCAGTTTGTTATCTCCGTACAGTGAACACAGAGTGCAAGTTGCCCATATTTAATTAAGCTGTTAATAATTTTATCTTAACATCTATTTTCTACCCTTGAAAAAGCCCCAGATCCCCCTTAGCCACAGACTTGAAAGACGTGTTGGTTGTGTAAGAGAGTAGGGTCTGCAATCCTATGATCACCCAGATTTTTTGCTTTTGTTTCACTGGTTTACGACTTTCCCTGGCTGTGGGCCTGCCAATCAGACCCACAGCCTAGCTGTTCTCTCACTAAATTGACATGTGTACCTTAGGTGCATTATCCAATTGGAACTGGGCCACCTTATCAGACCCTGTAACTCAGGGCATAGGTGTACCCAGGGCCTACCAGGGGCTGAAGCATGTATTATGCCACCCCTGGATGGCCATCTAAATCTGACACAACTGGCTGCACGACAGCTGGGGCAAGGTGGTGTAATCACCCTTTGCTGTAGATATAGTATACCTATATCTAACCCTAAAAATGGACACACAGATTCCTATCAGTCACTCCTATGGCAGGCCTTGACAATCCTGGAGGCAGAGTGCTTGGAATCGTGTGAGATGGTGCTCTGGCATGAGCTGAGCCCGTTTGCAGCTTGCGGAACCAAGTCCTAATAGCTGTTCCATGATAACGCATACCATATACTCTTAAGTGCATTATAATCCTCGCGGTTAAATGCTATCTTTGCTATTGCTTTATCAAAACATGTTGAGTAAGGTGTCATACGAATTGGAATACTAACCCCTCACCAATTCTGGCGACGGGGTTAGCATTCCACCCTTCTAGAGGGACACGACATGTATGTAACTGTGAACCCCGGTTAAAGTTAAGCGAAGCCTCAGCTTCACAAAATGGATGCTGCCACCACAGGCACGAGTCTGACCTCCTGCTGCTGGGAGTCCTTCCAGCGAGGAGAGCTTGGACAAAGGGTTTCCTGTCAGGGGCGGTGCTAGCACCATTCCAGACAGGGTTTTGTGTATCCTGGGTAGGCAGGGCTTTACAGGAAGGTGACTGCTGAGTGGCACCCTGGTGCTCACTACGCATCTGCCGGCTAGAACCAGTTCCAGGGGCACCCCAGCCCCTGGCCTGGGGAAAGTCCGGCATGGGAGAGGGGTGTAACCACCCCCCTTCCTGGTCCCACCCCTAGGGCAGGACCTAGTCGCGTACCCACCCCTTTCTTTAGGATAAAGGCAGGAGCGGGGACCCTTCCAAATTAGATCATCTTTGGAATCAAGACACGACTTTCTACGAAAGGACTTCAAGATTTCTTCTTCAAGATTCTCCCTTGTGACTAAGGAGTAGTCACCCTGCATCCGCAGGCACCATCTTAAGAACACTGCAGTCTGCTGCAAGTCCTTCCTCCGGAATCCGACTGCCCAGCTCGACGAGAACCGGCTTCCCTGGCACCTCTGACCTCTACTCACCTCTACAGCAAAGCTGAGAACCGTGGGTGCGACGAGACCTCGAGGGACCGGCCATCTTCAAGACTGCACGACTTCTTTCCAGCACGACCGCCGAGGGATCCTCTGGTGAGTGCTTTGGGGTCCGAGAAGCCCCGACCCTGAGCAGCTCCAGCACCGAAGTTCAGTCTCCCAGCATCTCCACGATCTGCGTGGGGCCCTTCTGCTTTTTGCTGCTCACCGCGTTGTTTGGCTGCTAGCCCGCTGGCTTGTGGCCTTCTTAACGACGCCCGACGACATCACTGCTGCTGGTCTGGTTGCTCCAGACTGGCCCTTGCTCCCTTCCAAAAGAGGAGCACCCCGGACCCTCCTGGTCCACTCCAGACGCCATTTTGAGTCCACCGCGTGGGCTTGAATTAGCCAAGACTTGTTGCCCCAATCCTGGGTCCAGCGACGTCGACAGCTTCATCCATCGTGGGACAGCTCGCACCTCCATCCTGGTCGCCGACAACGCCTCCTGGTCCGTGAGATCTGCAGAGCACAGCGTCGCCCACTCACCTAGTCGAGGTGACTACCATCCGGTGCCCTCCTGGTGCCACCTGACTACTGGCTAGTAGTCACGAACTTGGTCCCCTCTGCTTTCAGGTGTCATCTATCTTCCAGATCCAGGCTTGGATCACTTCGAACTCTCTTCACTGGTCGCCTGCCAGCATCTTTCCTCCAGGCTCCTGGTCCGTCTACGAGGATTCCCGACGTCTTTTGAGACCTATGCAGCTGCAGCCCCTGGGCTAGGTAACTTCGGCATTTCGGTGCCCCAGCATAGCCTCACTATCCAAGGGTCAGAATCCACTTTCGTTTTCCTCCTACCAGGTCGGGTTCGCCCGAGAACACTAACTTTGCTTTTACTAGCTACCATAGACTTTGTCCCGCATCACGCGTGAGAGTGCACACTCTGCACCCGAGTCCCCTAGGCTCCCTAGACGTAATCTAAAGATTCTATAGTCAAGTCCTAGTGATTCCAAAGCCTATTAGTACGGTACTTACCTGCTAGTAATTTCGCATTCCACTTTCAGAGTATATGGTTTATCGTGCCCCTCGGGCATTTGTGTATAGTGTGCTAACTTAAGTATTTTCGTAAGAGTTTTGTTTTGTGCTTAGTACCCTGTCCTCATAAAGAGTACAGGGCTGTTGTGATTCTAATAAATACACTGTTTATTTTCATAACACTTGTGTGGTGTCCTTTCACTTGGTGTTCACGGGGTATATGTGATGGTATAACAGCTGGCTTAACACGCCCTCTCGAGTCTTTAGCCCTAGACTGCTCGTATCCACACTACTAGGATAGCTGGTCTATAAGGTTGACTTACAACCAATCATCAATAAGGGTTGTTTGGACTGATACATAGTGATCACTAGAATAGTGAGCACTGCATATCAGGCCACCTTCTCACAGGTTGTACAGTGATGTATAAGCTAAAACTCTGTAAAGAGTGTGAATGCACAAGCAGGAATGTTGTAATTAACAAATAAAGCAAAATGAGTCATCAGTAAGCAAGCATTTGTGGTTCTTTTAAAATATTGACCACAAGGAAAATCGCACTTGTCCTGTATGTGGTGACCTGTACTACCAGCTCTACATTGTGGAACATTAAATTCTCAAATTCAAGGATTGAGCACTCTCCATAAATATTTAAACTCTTGTTGCACGTTTCTGTCTTCGCAATGAATGTCTACAGATGGGGGAGCCACCTTGCTGCACCTTATAACTCATTTATGCTTTAGAAACCTTCATTAGCAGAAGTAGTGAAGCAGCATCACATTTAGTAAAAAAAAATTCAGTGCTTTTTGTTTTGCTCTGCGGCTCATACAATGCCATCAAAATGAGGGAATCACTTTCAGAGAAGATCAAATCCCTGTCCTCCCATGCAACCCCTTTTACCTACCGACCTATCTCCATACTCCCTTTCCCTGCTTAGATCATTGATAACATCATAAATACTGAACTTACACAGTTTATCAAAGAGCACGATGTGTTAGCCCCAACACAATTTGGTTTCAGATCAGATCACAGTACTGAGACAGCGATCATCAAAGCTTCAGATGAAATCAAAGCCACCCTTGATGAAGGAGGCAATGAAGCATTGATTCTGCTAAACCTATCCGCAGCCTTCGATACAGTAGACCTCTCTATACTATGCCATCATCAGAAGACCATTGGCAGAAAGGGTACAGATTAGATCTACTCAGATCATTCCTAAAGGAAAGAGAAAAATATAGTGATGCTTGACAACTTCAGCTTAAAAAAAATCTCACTTTCCATGCGGGGTTGCACAAGGGTCCCCGCTCAGCCTCACCCTCTTTAATGAATACATTGCTGAAATTGCTCCGCTAATCTAATCCTTTGATCCCTCACTCACCTCCTCCGCAGATGACACAAAAATTGTGGTATCTGCTGCAAATAAGGCCAAAAACATAAGCTCCCAGCTTCACAAATGAATGAGAGAAATTGGTTCTTGGATGGACAGGCAATGTTTAAAGCTACATTCTGTTAAAACAGAATTAATTTTTTTCAGATAATCCCTACATCTGGATAGCTGATAGCTGGCCACCAGAGGTAGCCCCAGTCCAAGTGCCAACTTCCAAAGTTAAAAGTTTGGGACTGATTCTTGACAACAAACTAAATCTTAGTAAACAAGGTAATGCCATCATATCCGCCTCTTATAATACTTTAAGAATCATCAAAAAGATTCTTCCATACATACTTATTAATTCTAGAAAAACAGTTGTATTCTCTGCCATCTTATCCAAATGAGATTATTGAAATGGTCTATAGATCAACTTACAGAACAAATACATCAGTAAACTGCAGGTACTCCAATACTGCGCCGCCAGAGTATCCCTTTGAATCAAATTCAAGCCCCCCTGTCTCACTTTGAAGGCCCTACATGGTATGTGTCCCGAATTCCTAAAAAATGCCATCTCTTGCTACATCCCTAACAGGTACCTTAGATCTCTGGGCATCTACATTAGATGCAAGAAAACCAAATGGGGTGGCAGTAGCTTCCTTGCCGGAGCCACTAGACTCTGGAACACGCTGCCTATCCACATTAGATCCACACCTTCTGTACAGGTTTTCAGAAACCTTCTAAAAACCTGGCTTTTCAACATTTAACTGTCTTTGCCTTGTTTTCTTCTTTACTCTGCTTAGTTATCAGCGCCAAGGCACCTCTGGGTATGTGCTGCGTTTTATAAAACCTGTTAACATAACATCCTCATAGCCAAGTGCTCTCCCTCATTTGGCAATAATATCTTTCTTTTTACCCTTTTTTTATCTTCCCCTTAGGGGAGGCTCATGGTGAATTGCCCCTAGCACATCCATGCAGTAATCTACTCAGAGGGTGTTGAGTCAGACAATCATTCCGTGAGTTTGTCCAGCCAGACTCAACAGCAATACCCAACACACCGCACACTCTCTCAGTGCCACCTCCCCATGCTCTTTTTATGCCACATACTCAATTAGTGACAAGAGTTCACAGAAATTGCTCCTGTATGCTACCTCTCGGACAGTCGTCACTCACTCCCTCACACTCTGTATGTTCTCCTCAGCAGGACTATAAAGCCGAAGCCCACACCCGAGCTAGGAAGTCAGCGACTTAGCCAGTTCCATCTTATTGTCCTGCAGCAATAAAGTATACCTCTCCCTTATGGAGAAATCATCCGAGCCAAGCACTCTGCAACAGGGCAGAGGTGTCTCTGGAAATGAACTTTGGTGGGGGACACCATGGGCTATAAATAAAACTTTGGGGCCATCAGCAATCATCACTCATAAAGAGTGTCTGAGTACATTTGGTTAAAATATATACATCTGACTTTGTATAAATGCATTTATATATTTTTCTCTATAAATATATGTGCATGTATAGATATATTTATATTGTGTCAGATGTAAACATTTTAAGCAAAAAACACTGATTTGCAGGAAAAGGTAGTTGAACAAATTAAAGCATGTGGCAAGGTGCAGTGTCTGTTTTGTTTTTTCAGTGTCCCCACATTCAGGAGCTGTAGTGGTGGAGCCCTAGGAGGGCCAGGACAAACAGACCTAGATCTGGGCCCCAACTGGTACCCCTCTAGGGACGTCAGTGCAAAGGATGCCAGAAAAAGTAGGAGAGAGTCACAAGGCAATAGGTGCATCGGTGACCTCATCCTCTGCCCCATCGCACTGTCTGCTGCCCTGGGAGAGATCAGAGACCTAAGACCCGGCTATCCTGGCTAAGCCCATTCCAAAGAAAAGCCTTTAAAGAAACCTCATAAAAGCAGTAGAACACTCTCGGTAATTTGCATGGTATTTTAATAGCATTTAGAAATCTGACAAGGAGATTTTTTTTAAATCCTTACAAGTTATCAACTGACCAGGTCTGTGTTACAGCTGAATCTCTTTCTATTACTGTGTGTATTTAATTTCTGTAAAGGTATCACAAATAGTATTTAATACCTGTTGCAATCAACTGGGTTTTTGTTGCATTATACCCCCCACTTTTTGCCTGATATCTGGTGCAATTTTGACTGAAAGTATGTTGGGTTCCTGCCATCCAGGTCCTCAGCACCAGTGTTCTTTCCCTAAATTGTATGATTCTTCCACAATTAGCAAACCCTTTGGGATCCCTTGTAAGTCCTTAATAAATGGTATAGCTGGTATAGAGCATTGGAGCTAAAGAGGGTTTATATGGGCTACAGCACAAATTGAGCCACCTTAAGGGACCCCTCACCAAGCTCATGCAAACTGCCATTGCAGCCTGCATGTCTTGGTGCAGAGAAAACCTAAGAGTTGTCACGATACACATCCCTATGTGACATGCCTGCCAGCACTACATGTGATACAGGTAAGTCAGCCCTATGGCAGGCCTTACAGCACTAAGACAGGGTGCACTATACCCATGTGGGAGCATATCTGCAAGAGTAGATATGCCCAGGGGATATCTAAGTTCATCCTTAAATATTACCAGTGCACAGGGAAGCCATAACCAGTACATGGGATAAACACTTGTCATTAAGAGTTCCTCGGCTACATAATGTCTTCACTGCATTCCAATGTGTTTGGTACAAAACACTTCATCGTAATGAACCCACATTGATGCCTGTTCTGGATGTATTGAAAATGCACACCAAGGGCACCTTAGAGGTTCCCCCTGAAAACCTACATCCTACTAGTGTAATGGTTGATTAGTCTTGACCAGCTAGACATCACAGACAGGTTTCTGACCTCCTGAGGTGAGAGCCTTTTCTCTCGGAGGACAGGAACAAGGCCTGCTCTGGGCTGAGGTACTCACACCTCCTCCAAGCAGGTGGGACATTCCAGGGCGGGAAGCTTCAAAGGCCCTACTGCATTTGAAATGCAATACCAGGCCTCTCCATATAGTGAAGGTGCACACCCCCTGTCTTGATCCCACTTTTTGGGGGCAAGACAGGTGGGAAAGTTGGTAGATTAGGTGGTGTGCCCACATTCAGCCAGCACCACCTCTAGGATGGGCAATCTGATGTGGACCCCACTTCCTCCATCTTATGTTGGAGAGAATTAGCCAATTGGGGTAAGGGTTATTCGCACTTCCCACAGGAAGTGGTCTTATAGAGGGTGTAGTTGCTCTACAGTCAGGCAGGCCACTGGCTACTAACCAGTAGAATTCGGCACACACCAGACGAACTGTTAATAGAACATTGGATCTTTGCTTCCTGGTACCCTAAACCTGGAAGGTGATCCCCTACAACTGTCTGAGCTGTATGCTTTAGCTACCTGCTTTTTCCTCCCATAGGATTGCATTATTTGCTTATCTTCTGAAAATTCATAAGAAATACAATACTTACCTTTGAAAGTAATCTTGGTTCGATAATATATAGGAAAAGAATTGTTATTTTCTGAATAGATCTCGGATTTATTCTTTGAGTGTATGTCTCATTTATTGCCTCTTAGCACTACCCTCTGATAAGCCTAACTGCTTGCCCACACTACCACAAAAGAAAGCATTAGTATTATCTACTTTAGTCTCTGTGAACCAATAAGGAACCCATCGGACTCTCTGCACAGTTTTGTTATTTTCAGTACACTATATAGAGAGCCATCTTCCTACACCTGTATAGTCCTATTGTACTGAATAAAGGTAGAACAAATCATTTCATAGTGTGTTAAAGGACAAAAGATTATTATTTGTATTGACGTAAAAAATAAATTAAGTGTTTCATTTACTATAGCCTGTTAGGGATATTAACTTTAAGAATAAGTAAATCCAATCTAAGATTTGTAATGAGTCTTTTGGACACACGAAACAATCTGCTCAATATATGTCTCAATAAGATACATTTTAACTTCCTCAGTTCCTACCAGTCAAAAATGTTGTTACTAAATCGAAGGTTATAGTTTTTGGTCCTTGAGATGCAAATTAAGGAATTATGCTCAATACACCCTCTTCTCGGATAAAGCGCTCTACCTTTGGCTTGAGTTTTGTGGCCTTGCGTGGTTCCTTTGGAGTTTAAAAGTGGTGTATGACTTAACTTTCAAAGGGTACTGGGAAATTAAATCCAATGGAAATGTTGTCATTTTTGTGATCTTGTGAGAACATTTTTGACAATATTTAGCACACACATAGAACTTGTGGTTTTATTTACTAGCAGTGACGTGATGGAACTTGAAGTTCCAGGGAGCCCCCTCCCCCCACCCCACCCGGTGGGCATTTGTCTACCAAGCTCCTGGTCACTCACAAGTTATGCAGACTCTGTCCCCTCTTTAACACCTTGGCTGCTGTGACTTTTCCCCTCCTGTGCTGATATTGCTTGAATACTATGGTTTCATGACGAGCTCAGCTCGTCATAAGCACAGCTCAACTGTGCCTCATGACGAGCTGAGCTCGTCATGAGCATCGAAAGGGTTAAAGGGATGTTGAATAGTTCTTTGCTGTCGTTTGAGCTGGCTTCAATGTAGGTGGCCAGGGCACTCCTTATTGTCTCTTTCAAGAGTTTATGATATTGGTTGTGGGATGTCTTAAATGTGGTTCGGTGTTTTGGCTCTTTGCTGATGCTACATTTTCTTTTCTGTCACTTGCTTTTGTGTTTAGTTGTTCTTATATCTGTGGTGTATCAACTAGCCTGTTTGGAGGATCCCTTGAATTTGATGGGGGCGGTTCTTTTCACTTAATCCTTGATGCAGGTGCAGAAGTTCTTGACGCCCTGTTCAAGGTTGGCTGTGGTATTGGGGTGAGAGGTGTTGAGGGCATCGGTCCACTTACTTTCTGATACTTATTTCCAGCGGCTGTTGTATGAGATGCTGGGTGACTTGATGGTGGTGCTGGGGCATCCTGTGACGGTAAAGTGGATGATGTCATGGTCTATCCAGGTGAGCTTGATGACATGGTTGTACTTGACTCTGTCACTGGCAGTGTAGATTAGGTCAAAGGTATGATGTGTAGTGTGTGTGTGGCTGTTGACTAGTTGGGTGAGGCCAATGTTGTTCATGCTTGAGGTCTAAGAGGAAGATGTTGTGTTTGGAGTAAATGGTGAGCGGGATGATAAATTCGGGGATGGTGTCGCAAAAGTTGTAACAGAGGTCTGGAGGTCTGTAGACAAGGCTGCGGAGTTGGATGTTAATGGTTTCTATGAATGGGGTGGTGTAGTCTGCTGTGGTGGTGTAGTGGATTTTCTCTTTGTGAATGATAGTGATTCCACCTCCATGTTTGTAGATGCGGTATTGGTGTGCTATCTTGTAGCTGTTGGGTGTTGCTGAGATGATGTCAGGAGTAAATGTGGGTTTGAGCCAGGTCTCAGTGAGGAAGATGACATCAGAGATGAGGGAGGTAGTGGTGTCCCATATCTTGGTGGCTTGTTTGCTGAAAGTTTGCCCATTGAGCAGGAGACAATGGAGTTCTTCTGGAGTGGTCGTGGTCATCATTAGTGCGGGATATCCAATGTTGCAGGAGAAGAGACTATGGCAGCATGAAATCGGTCCTAAAGTTGATTGTGGAGAGGTGCAGAAGCAGTTGTTGTAGAGGAGTCTGGGGTCCAGAGCTCAGAGTTCAGCAGCTGTGTACCTGCAGGTGACGGGAGAGCCATGATTCCCAGCGCTGGGCATAGTCCAAGAACGTACGGGTGCAGATGGGCTTGCCTTTGACACGCCAGCAGCACAGCTGTGCTGCAGCCTCCATTACATAGCTCCTGGGAGAAGGGAGGGGCACTGGGGGGGTGGGCAGAGTCAGCGCGAGTTGGAAGTGGGAGGCAGAAACATTGGGAAGGCGAGTGGGCAGCGGGGGCAATCTGGCTGACAGAAAACAGGAAGATTTCAAGAGGAGAAATCAAAGGCAATATAGCAATAAGTTAAGCACAAAAGCTAAAACAGGAGAAAACAAGGCAGTGAAAGGGGAAGAGCAAGTAGAGTAATGCAAAACGAACCAAAGCCGAGCAAAACAGCCAACAACAACAGAGACGAAAGGCAATGAAAGCAGCAAAACAAGGTAGAGCAACGCACAACCAAACAAAGCTGAGGAAAACAAACACCAACCACAGGAGAGAACAGAGGCAATGTGAGTGGCAAAATAGTTTAGAGCAAAGCTGAATAAGGCAAAGATGAGCAGTTCAAAAGGGAACTCCTGTCGACAAACAGAGAGGCAGGGAAGGCAGTCAGGGGAGCAGTCACGAAGAACCTGCTCATAAGTAAATGGCTGATGGGTTCTGGGGCTGTTAATAGAGTCAGTGTTGAGATGTCAGTACTTGTCAATGAGGTGGCCAATGCCTTGTTTTGCCTGGTTCATGACTTCAACAACAGAGCTATATTTACAACAAGGGGTGGTGAGGGACAGAGTCTCTGAATTAAGCAGAAAGCTCTCACCCAGTCAAGAGATCAGGGCTAGATCCAACACCGTTTTTTAGCTCACTGCACCATCCCAGTTTCAGAACCTGGCTGTATGCAAATTAGTCTGTTCCTGTCCCAGTGCATGATGGGAACAGGGCAAACCAAACTACAAAAGCCAATTCTTACACTGGGAAGGAAACAAGCTCCCGGGGACCGGTTTCTGGCATTACAGCCGTCTTCGGCCCGGTTTGCTTGAATCCTGATGGTGCAATGAGCAAGGGTCTCACATCTGAGAATACCCTTCCACGCTTAGGGTGGACAAAAATATTTACAACAAGGGGTGGTGAGGGACAGAGTCTCTGAATTAAGCAGAAAGCTCTCACCCAGTCAAGAGATCAGGGCTAGATCCAACACCGTTTTTTAGCTCACTGCACCATCCCAGTTTCAGAACCTGACTGTATGCAAATTAGTCTGTTCCTGTCCCAGTGCATGATGGGAACAGGGCAAACCAAACTACAAAAGCCAATTCTTACACTGGGAAGGAAACAAGCTCCCGGGGACCGGTTTCTGGCATTACAGCCGTCTTCGGCCCGGTTTGCTTGAATCCTGATGGTGCAATGAGCAAGGGTCTCACATCTGAGAATACCCTTCCACGCTTAGGGTGGACAAAAATATTTACAACAAGGGGTGGTGAGGGACAGAGTCTCTGAATTAAGCAGAAAGCTCTCACCCAGTCAAGAGATCAGGGCTAGATCCAACACCGTTTTTTAGCTCACTGCACCATCCCAGTTTCAGAACCTGGCTGTATGCAAATTAGTCTGTTCCTGTCCCAGTGCATGATGGGAACAGGGCAAACCAAACTACAAAAGCCAATTCTTACACTGGGAAGGAAACAAGCTCCCGGGGACCGGTTTCTGGCATTACAGCCGTCTTCGGCCCGGTTTGCTTGAATCCTGATGGTGCAATGAGCAAGGGTCTCACATCTGAGAATACCCTTCCACGCTTAGGGTGGACAAAAATATTTACAACAAGGGGTGGTGAGGGACAGAGTCTCTGAATTAAGCAGAAAGCTCTCACCCAGTCAAGAGATCAGGGCTAGATCCAACACCGTTTTTTAGCTCACTGCACCATCCCAGTTTCAGAACCTGGCTGTATGCAAATTAGTCTGTTCCTGTCCCAGTGCATGATGGGAACAGGGCAAACCAAACTACAAAAGCCAATTCTTACACTGGGAAGGAAACAAGCTCCCGGGGACCGGTTTCTGGCATTACAGCCGTCTTCGGCCCGGTTTGCTTGAATCCTGATGGTGCAATGAGCAAGGGTCTCACATCTGAGAATACCCTTCCACGCTTAGGGTGGACAAAAATATTTACAACAAGGGGTGGTGAGGGACAGAGTCTCTGAATTAAGCAGAAAGCTCTCACCCAGTCAAGAGATCAGGGCTAGATCCAACACCGTTTTTTAGCTCACTGCACCATCCCAGTTTCAGAACCTGGCTGTATGCAAATTAGTCTGTTCCTGTCCCAGTGCATGATGGGAACAGGGCAAACCAAACTACAAAAGCCAATTCTTACACTGGGAAGGAAACAAGCTCCCGGGGACCGGTTTCTGGCATTACAGCCGTCTTCGGCCCGGTTTGCTTGAATCCTGATGGTGCAATGAGCAAGGGTCTCACATCTGAGAATACCCTTCCACGCTTAGGGTGGACAAAAATATTTACAACAAGGGGTGGTGAGGGACAGAGTCTCTGAATTAAGCAGAAAGCTCTCACCCAGTCAAGAGATCAGGGCTAGATCCAACACCGTTTTTTAGCTCACTGCACCATCCCAGTTTCAGAACCTGGCTGTATGCAAATTAGTCTGTTCCTGTCCCAGTGCATGATGGGAACAGGGCAAACCAAACTACAAAAGCCAATTCTTACACTGGGAAGGAAACAAGCTCCCGGGGACCGGTTTCTGGCATTACAGCCGTCTTCGGCCCGGTTTGCTTGAATCCTGATGGTGCAATGAGCAAGGGTCTCACATCTGAGAATACCCTTCCACGCTTAGGGTGGACAAAAATATTTACAACAAGGGGTGGTGAGGGACAGAGTCTCTGAATTAAGCAGAAAGCTCTCACCCAGTCAAGAGATCAGGGCTAGATCCAACACCGTTTTTTAGCTCACTGCACCATCCCAGTTTCAGAACCTGGCTGTATGCAAATTAGTCTGTTCCTGTCCCAGTGCATGATGGGAACAGGGCAAACCAAACTACAAAAGCCAATTCTTACACTGGGAAGGAAACAAGCTCCCGGGGACCGGTTTCTGGCATTACAGCCGTCTTCGGCCCGGTTTGCTTGAATCCTGATGGTGCAATGAGCAAGGGTCTCACATCTGAGAATACCCTTCCACGCTTAGGGTGGACAAAAATATTTACAACAAGGGGTGGTGAGGGACAGAGTCTCTGAATTAAGCAGAAAGCTCTCACCCAGTCAAGAGATCAGGGCTAGATCCAACACCGTTTTTTAGCTCACTGCACCATCCCAGTTTCAGAACCTGGCTGTATGCAAATTAGTCTGTTCCTGTCCCAGTGCATGATGGGAACAGGGCAAACCAAACTACAAAAGCCAATTCTTACACTGGGAAGGAAACAAGCTCCCGGGGACCGGTTTCTGGCATTACAGCCGTCTTCGGCCCAGTTTGCTTGAATCCTGATGGTGCAATGAGCAAGGGTCTCACATCTGAGAATACCCTTCCACGCTTAGGGTGGACAAAAATATTTACAACAAGGGGTGGTGAGGGACAGAGTCTCTGAATTAAGCAGAAAGCTCTCACCCAGTCAAGAGATCAGGGCTAGATCCAACACCGTTTTTTAGCTCACTGCACCATCCCAGTTTCAGAACCTGGCTGTATGCAAATTAGTCTGTTCCTGTCCCAGTGCATGATGGGAACAGGGCAAACCAAACTACAAAAGCCAATTCTTACACTGGGAAGGAAACAAGCTCCCGGGGACCGGTTTCTGGCATTACAGCCGTCTTCGGCCCGGTTTGCTTGAATCCTGATGGTGCAATGAGCAAGGGTCTCACATCTGAGAATACCCTTCCACGCTTAGGGTGGACAAAAATATTTACAACAAGGGGTGGTGAGGGACAGAGTCTCTGAATTAAGCAGAAAGCTCTCACCCAGTCAAGAGATCAGGGCTAGATCCAACACCGTTTTTTAGCTCACTGCACCATCCCAGTTTCAGAACCTGGCTGTATGCAAATTAGTCTGTTCCTGTCCCAGTGCATGATGGGAACAGGGCAAACCAAACTACAAAAGCCAATTCTTACACTGGGAAGGAAACAAGCTCCCGGGGACTGGTTTCTGGCATTACAGCCGTCTTCGGCCCGGTTTGCTTGAATCCTGATGGTGCAATGAGCAAGGGTCTCACATCTGAGAATACCCTTCCACGCTTAGGGTGGACAAAAATATTTACAACAAGGGGTGGTGAGGGACAGAGTCTCTGAATTAAGCAGAAAGCTCTCACCCAGTCAAGAGATCAGGGCTAGATCCAACACCGTTTTTTAGCTCACTGCACCATCCCAGTTTCAGAACCTGGCTGTATGCAAATTAGTCTGTTCCTGTCCCAGTGCATGATGGGAACAGGGCAAACCAAACTACAAAAGCCAATTCTTACACTGGGAAGGAAACAAGCTCCCGGGGACCGGTTTCTGGCATTACAGCCGTCTTCGGCCCGGTTTGCTTGAATCCTGATGGTGCAATGAGCAAGGGTCTCACATCTGAGAATACCCTTCCACGCTTAGGGTGGACAAAAATATTTACAACAAGGGGTGGTGAGGGACAGAGTCTCTGAATTAAGCAGAAAGCTCTCACCCAGTCAAGAGATCAGGGCTAGATCCAACACCGTTTTTTAGCTCACTGCACCATCCCAGTTTCAGAACCTGGCTGTATGCAAATTAGTCTGTTCCTGTCCCAGTGCATGATGGGAACAGGGCAAACCAAACTACAAAAGCCAATTCTTACACTGGGAAGGAAACAAGCTCCCGGGGACCGGTTTCTGGCATTACAGCCGTCTTCGGCCCGGTTTGCTTGAATCCTGATGGTGCAATGAGCAAGGGTCTCACATCTGAGAATACCCTTCCACGCTTAGGGTGGACAAAAATATTTACAACAAGGGGTGGTGAGGGACAGAGTCTCTGAATTAAGCAGAAAGCTCTCACCCAGTCAAGAGATCAGGGCTAGATCCAACACCGTTTTTTAGCTCACTGCACCATCCCAGTTTCAGAACCTGGCTGTATGCAAATTAGTCTGTTCCTGTCCCAGTGCATGATGGGAACAGGGCAAACCAAACTACAAAAGCCAATTCTTACATTGGGAAGGAAACAAGCTCCCGGGGACCGGTTTCTGGCATTACAGCCGTCTTCGGCCCGGTTTGCTTGAATCCTGATGGTGCAATGAGCAAGGGTCTCACATCTGAGAATACCCTTCCACGCTTAGGGTGGACAAAAATATTTACAACAAGGGGTGGTGAGGGACAGAGTCTCTGAATTAAGCAGAAAGCTCTCACCCAGTCAAGAGATCAGGGCTAGATCCAACACCGTTTTTTAGCTCACTGCACCATCCCAGTTTCAGAACCTGGCTGTATGCAAATTAGTCTGTTCCTGTCCCAGTGCATGATGGGAACAGGGCAAACCAAACTACAAAAGCCAATTCTTACACTGGGAAGGAAACAAGCTCCCGGGGACCGGTTTCTGGCATTACAGCCGTCTTCGGCCCGGTTTGCTTGAATCCTGATGGTGCAATGAGCAAGGGTCTCACATCTGAGAATACCCTTCCACGCTTAGGGTGGACAAAAATATTTACAACAAGGGGTGGTGAGGGACAGAGTCTCTGAATTAAGCAGAAAGCTCTCACCCAGTCAAGAGATCAGGGCTAGATCCAACACCGTTTTTTAGCTCACTCCACCATCCCAGTTTCAGAACCGGGCTGTATGCAAATTAGTCTGTTCCTGTCCCAGTGCATGATGGGAACAGGGCAAACCAAACTACAAAAGCCAATTCTTACACTGGGAAGGAAACAAGCTCCCGGGGACCGGTTTCTGGCATTACAGCCGTCTTCGGCCTGGTTTGCTTGAATCCTGATGGTGCAATGAGCAAGGGTCTCACATCTGAGAATACCCTTCCACGCTTAGGGTGGACAAAAATATTTACAACAAGGGGTGGTGAGGGACAGAGTCTCTGAATTAAGCAGAAAGCTCTCACCCAGTCAAGAGATCAGGGCTAGATCCAACACCGTTTTTTAGCTCACTGCACCATCCCAGTTTCAGAACCTGGCTGTATGCAAATTAGTCTGTTCCTGTCCCAGTGCATGATGGGAACAGGGCAAACCAAACTACAAAAGCCAATTCTTACACTGGGAAGGAAACAAGCTCCCGGCGTGGTGGCAGGGTATACTCAGACATGAGTCCCTTTCTCACTGCTCCATCAGGATTCAAGCAAGCCGGGCCGAAGACGGCTGAAATGCCAGAAACCGGTCCCCGGTAGCTTGTCTCCTTTCTGGTTAAGAATTGGCTTGGTAGTTTAGTCTGCCCTGTTCCCATGATGCACTGGGCCAGGGACAGACTGATTTGCATATAGCCAGGTTCTGAGCTGGGATGGGGCAGTGAGATAAATAACGGTGATGGATCAAGCCCTGATCTTTGGACTGGGTAAGAGTGGTCTGCTTAATTCAGCCACTCTGTTCATCACCACCCCCTTTTTCTGAATCGTTTTTGGCCACTATAGGTGTGGCAGGGTATACTCAGACATGAGTCCCTTTCTCACTGCTCCATCAGGATTCAAGCAAGCCGGGCCGCAGACGGCTGAAATGCCAGAAACCGGTCCCCGGTAGCTTGTCTCCTTTCTGGTTAAGAATTGGCTTGGTAGTTTAGTCTGCCCTGTTCCCATGATGCACTGGGCCAGGGACAGACTGATTTGCATATAGCCAGGTTCTGAGCTGGGATGGGGCAGTGAGATAAATAACGGTGATGGATCAAGCCCTGATCTTTGGACTGGGTAAGAGTGGTCTGCTTAATTCAGCCACTCTGTTCATCACCACCCCCTTTTTCTGAATCGTTTTTGGCCACTATAGGTGTGGCAGGGTATACTCAGACATGAGTCCCTTTCTCACTGCTCCATCAGGATTCAAGCAAGCCGGGCCGAAGACGGCTGAAATGCCAGAAACCGGTCCCCGGTAGCTTGTCTCCTTTCTGGTTAAGAATTGGCTTGGTAGTTTAGTCTGCCCTGTTCCCATGATGCACTGGGCCAGGGACAGACTGATTTGCATATAGCCAGGTTCTGAGCTGGGATGGGGCAGTGAGATAAATAACGGTGATGGATCAAGCCCTGATCTTTGGACTGGGTAAGAGTGGTCTGCTTAATTCAGCCACTCTGTTCATCACCACCCCCTTTTTCTGAATCGTTCAACAACAGAGCAGCAAGGGTGAGCAGATCCCGGAAGAGATGTGGGACAGAGGGCAAGAAGTTTTTTTCGGCTTGCTAGGTCTGTCATTTAATCAGTCAATCAAGGATTTATAAAGCACAGCAAATCACATGTAAGGGTCTCAAGGTGCTGGAGTCGCTAATTGCTTTTTTGTTTTTTTAAAACATAGGGAACACAAGGAGGAGCCCCTCAAAAAGAGCGGAAAAGGGAAGGAGAAAGCAATGAAAATGAAGAGAAAGTAAGGAGAAGGCACTCAAAAACAGGGGGAAAAGCAAGGAGAAAGTAGTGCAAAAGAGGGGAAAACAAGGAAAAGGCACTGATAAAATAAGAGAAAAGCCAGGGAAAGGACAAGAGCAGGAGCAACGTAGCAGCACGTGGAGAGCTGGTCCTGGGACCTTCTCAATGGGGCAGCGCTGCTGCCTCCATTAGGTAGGTCTCAAGAGGAGGGAGGGTGCTAGAGGTGGTAGTCGGGGCTAGGGGGCAGACAGGAGTAACAATGAGGGAAAAAGAAGGAGATAGTAATGATAAGGAGGGGAAAGCAAGGAAAAACCACTCCAAAAACAGGGGGGGGGGGGGGGTGGGAGGAGAAAGCAATGAAAACAAGGCAAAAGCAAGGAGAAGGCACATAAAAAATGGAGGAAAAACAAGGAGAAAGCAATGAAAACAAGGCAAAAGCAAAGAGAAGCCACTAAACAAAACAGGGGAAAAAGCAAAGAGAAAGTAGTGAAAGCGAGGGAAAAGCAAGGAGAAGGCACTCAAAAAATGAGGGAAAAGCAAGAGAAAGCAGTGAAAGCGAGGGAAAAGCAAGGAAAAGGCACTCAAAAAGCAGGGTAAAGCAAGCACTGTCCACAAGGAGCACTCATTTGCAGACTTGGGAGACGTTTGTCACGAGTAAAGCAGGAGAGGCAACAACAGAACCGGAGTGCAGTTGAGGAGGTCTGATGGAGTTAACCTTTGAATGACAGTAATTGAGAAGAACTTGTGCCTAGCAACTAGTATTGGACACTGTAAGAGATAGCCTTCTATAGAAAATACTTTGGGAGATACAAATAGAATGGAGGGGAATTGGTGTGGAGGATGTTGAAAGAGTGGGTGAAACAGAAGAGATTACAGGCAAAGAGGTGAGCAATCACCATGAACATATTGGAGGGGATCATGGGCCAAGCTAAAGGCGCAAACACATTCAACAGGGAAGGAATGGTATTTTGAGTTACTTTCAATATTTTATTCTTTGTGGAATTTAGGATAACTGAAGTAGAGCTATCTGGGGGACTTGAGAGTATACATGTGAAGGATCTGTTGGTGGAAGAGGGAAGATTGTGCATCACAGTTATCAAAAGTAAGATGGATCAGTGACTTGGAGGACCTTGGGTTATGCCTTGGAAAGTGTATGAGAAGTATGAGGTGATGAGGAGGCAGGCCCTAGGAAAAGCACCCAGATCTGAGCATTGTGGTAAAGTGAAGGGCAACCAGGTGATATGTGTGCTGAAGAGATGTCTGAGAAAGGGTAATGGTAGAAGGAATGCAGCTGGATAGGAGAAAAGGCAGAGGACTTGAAATTGCTGATGAGTAATGTTTTTTGTGTTTTGGCAAGGAAGGGACATGCTTACACCCCCTAAAAACATGGAATTAAAGCCACGTCATAGTCATTTGGGCAGTTTTATGGCCAACAACTTCGTTTGCATGAGAAATGAGGCATGATGGGAGGCATGCATTCGGGTTAGTGTTGCCAACAGTGTGGGAGCTGAGTGTGAGGTGGCCAAGGCCTCAAATAATCGTATCACATGAGCGGGCAAACAATCTTGACTAACTAACATGACTGGAGTTGCTAACAAGCATTTGCAATGCAATAGGTCTCACATTAGGAAAGTTTGAGCTATTGGTATTGTAAATGACACATTTTTTATTTATGTGTTGGTTTTGAAAAATAGCGAAATTAATAGCTTTGTCATTTACAATGCCAATAGTTGTAACTTTCGCAAATGTGACACCTATAGCATTTGTAATGCAATATGTGTTGTATTTACGTGACTAGATGTATTGATATTACAAATAACAATAACTTTGAATTTTTTAAAATAATTAATACTTAAATAAAAGTTATTGTAATGTATAATGGCAATAGCTTAAACTTTTGTAAGTAACTTTTGGGAAGATTATGTTCAGTGTATTTTATTGTGACGAAAATCCAAGAACAGAAGTGAAATATTTTTGTGACATTTGTAATATTTGTATTTGTATTTGTATTTAATTATACTTATAGAGTGCCTATCACCCAAGGTCTCTAAGCGCTAAGATGTTGACATAGTTCGAAATACAAATGCACTACAGTATCTGGCAGAAGAGAAAAAAAAACTCACAACTAGAGGGGCAAGATAGAGCTTGAAACATTGAGAGAACATATTTGAACCAGTTGTTGTTGAATGGTTGCACAGATTGATGCAGTGGTGGCGCTCATTCATGCTGTGGTGGCGATGAGTGTTTTTGTGGTGCCCCTGAGTGACGCTGTGGCATTCAGTGATGCTGTGGTAGCTCATAGTGATGTTGTGGTGCCCTTGAGTGATGCGGCGTGGTGCTGAGTGATGCTTTCGTGGTGCTGAGTGATGCTGTGGTGATGCGATAGATTGATAGAGGGAGGGCGATAGATAGAGTGAGGGCGATAGATAGATAGAGTGAGGGCGATAGATAGATAGAGTGAGGGCGATAGATAGATAGAGTGAGGGCGATAGATAGATAGAGTGAGGACGATAGATAGATTTAGGAGGATGATAGATAGATATAGGGAGGGCGATAGATAGATAGAGGGAGAGCGACAGATAGATAGAGGAAGGGCGATAGATAGATAGATAGATAGATAGATAGATAGATAGATAGATAGATAGATAGATAGACAGTTAGACAGGGTGAGGGCGATAGAGTGAGGGCGATAGATAGAGTGAGGGCGATAGATAGAGTGAGGGCGATAGATAGGGTGAGGGCGATAGATAGATAGAGTGAGGGCGAGAGACAGTTGGATAGAGTGAGGCCAATAGATAGAGTGATGGCGATAGATAGTGTGAGGGCGATAGATAGACAGATAGAGTGAGGGCGATAGATAGATAGACAGATAGCTAGAGTGAGGACGATAGATAGAGGGAGGGCGATAGATAGATGGAGGGAGGGCGATAGAGTGAGGGCGATAGGTAGATAGAGGGAGGGCGATAGATAGATAGAGGGAGGGCGATAGATAGATAGACAGATAGAGGGAGGGCGATAGACAGATAGAGGGAGGGTGATAGACAGACAGAGTGAGGGCGATAGATAAATCGATAGAGTGATGGCAATAGATAGAGTGAGTGTGATAGACAGCTAGAGTGAGTGTGATAGATAGACAGATAGAGTGAGGTCGATAGATAGAGTGAGGGCGATAGATAGATAGAGTGAGGGCGATAGATAGTTTGAGGGCGATAGACAGAGTGAGGGCGATAGATAGATAGATAGATAGATAGATAGATAGATAGATAGATAGATAGATAGATAGATAGACAGATAGATAGAGGGCAATAGAGTGAGGGCGATAGATAGATAGATGGAGTGAGGGCGATAGATAGATAGAGTGAGGGCGATAGATAGATAGATGGATGGATGGATGGATGGATGGATAGATAGATAGATAGATAGATAGATAGATAGATAGAGTGATGGAGATAGATAGAGTGAGTGCGATAGATAGATAGAGTGAGGGCGATAGATAGATAAGATGAGGGCGATAGATAGATACATAGCCAGAGTAAGGGCGATAGATATAGGGAGGGTGATAGACAGAGGGAGGGCAATAGATAGATATAGGGAGGGCGATAGATAGATAGAGTGAGGGCGATAGAGTGAGGGCGATAGATAGAGTGAGGCCGATAGAGTGAGGGCGATAGATAGAGTGAGGCCGATAGAGTGAGGGCGATAGATAGAGTGAGGCCGATAGAGTGAGGGCGATAGATAGAGTGAGGCCGATAGAGTGAGGGCGATAGATAGAGTGAGGCCGATAGAGTGAGGGCGATAGATAGAGTGAGGCCGATAGATAGAGTGAGGGCGATAGATAGAGTGAGGGCGATAGATAGAGTGAGGGCGATAGATAGAGTGAGGGCGATAGATAGAGTGAGGGCGATAGATAGCGCTGTACAGCAGAGGGTGCTTTCGGCACATCAGTAACACGCGCGGCGTACCTTGTGTAACTGAGGAGTTGCTATTCATTTCTGTGCTCAAAGTGCGTGAAGAAAAGAATTGTTCGTTTATAGAAATTATGGCTGTTTGTTTCTCAAGAACACTGGATAACAACTGCTTCTACCATTTAACACAGAAACTATGTTTTCCTATCTGGACGTAGAGTATCATACATAAAAAATAAATGCCTATAAAGGGAGCAACAGGAAAAACATCGAATTCCGTAGACAAGTACTTAAAATGTGTTGCTGGTGGTGCATTTAAGAACACCAGCATAGCGTCCCTGTACCGCCACTTGATAAGCATGCAACTCTAGTACCCGAATATTCAGAGCAATGGCTTAAACCTAAGTGTAATTCAGAAGAGGGGAGCATTACCATAATAACCACCATGCCACGCATGTAAACCTGAACACGTACCATTGGGGGCGGATATGAAGAGACGCTCGTGTTGGGGTGATAACACTATTAATTCTACCGGAATGCGGGACCAAGCTGAAAAAGACAAAATGATTGTTCTGCAATGGCAGAATGAGAACTCATACTGGAGAGTGCAAGGGCCTGTTTTACTGCCATAATGTGTGTTCCAGACCGTAACTGAAACTAAATATTCCCTTAATATGTGGCAGAGTGCTGCAATTAGTTCGGCGGCTGTACCACGTGCTCAGTAAATCCTAAATGAAGTGATGTTCTAGCGAACATCACTCCATTTAGGTTTCTCTTTTACATTAAGTGATGTAACAGAGAAACTCCTTTGTATATCGAGGAAACTTTGCTACAGCTTAAGGAGCATGCTTGTTAGAATGCCGGTTATGGCTCCACAACAAAACCAAAGAGACATCACAAATACACCAGGGCCACAAAAAAACAGCTCAGTAGAACGGGCAAATGGAAATAATGAGAACATGAAAAATAACAGAAAACCCACAAGATAGCAACAGCTCTGAGAAAGCCAGTGTAACTTTGGGAAACAGCTAGGGCCTGTTTTGAGCCGAGTAAGTTATCGAATGGAATAGTGCCTCGTGGTTACCAACTAATCTTGCATGCTTCCGTGAGGCAGTTTGTTGAGCAGTTGTGTGTTTTGTTAACAATAACACAAACAAACAAGCCACTCAATGTGCGACACCTCAACTCAGAGCAAAAACTCGAGTAACTGTAATTAGAAATGACAGGAATTTGACTGAGCCTATCAGAGACACACACAAGCTCCCATTGTACAGAGACGTATGTATGCTAGCAGAAGCGAAAGTGCAATCTTAAACTATTTAAAAAGAACTAAAATCTGGACATGGAAGACCAGGAAAAGCAATGAAGAAACCGAAGGTTGGTGGCGGTTGCTATTAGAACATAAAGGGCCCAATTCACAGAATGAACTTACTACTTTTGGCATTCACAGAATGCACTTACTACTTTTGGTATTCACAGAATGAACTTACTCATTTCGGTATTCACAGAAGTTAGGACTACTAACTTTAGGACTCCTAAATGCCTTCTGTGAATACCGAAAGTCTTAAAATTAGGATTTTTCTCAATTTAGTAGTAGTAAAGTTAGGACTACTAACTTTAGGACGCCTAAATGCCTTCTGTGAATACCGAAAGTCTTAAAATTAGGATTTTACTCAATTTAGTAGTAGTAAAGTTAGGACTACTAACTTTAGGACGCCTAAATGCCTTCTGTGAATACCGAAAGTCTTAAAATTAGGATTTTTCTCAATTTAGTAGTAGTAAAGTTAGGACTCCTAACTTTAGGACTCCTAAATGCCTTCTGTGAATATCGAAAGTCTTAAAATTAGGATTTTTCTCAATTTAGTAGTAGTAAAGTTAGGACTCCTAACTTTACTACTACTAAATTGAGAAAAATCGTAATTTTAAGACTTTCTGTATTCACAGAAGGCATTTAGGCGTCCTAAAGTTAGTAGTCCTAACTTTACTACTACTAAATTGAGAAAAATCCTAATTTTAAGACTTTCGGTATTCACAGAAGGCATTTAGGCGTCCTAAAGTTAGTAGTCCTAACTTCTGTGAATACCAAAATGAGTAAGTTCATTCTGTGAATACCAAAAGTAGTAAGTGCATTCTGTGAATGCCAAAAGTAGTAAGTTCATTCTGTGAATCGGGCCCGCAGGAAATGGGATAATGGTGATTACATTCGCGGCCGCTTTGATGTTCTCAGTGGCCGCGCGGCTCACTGAGAACATCAAAGCGGCCACAAAATTTATCAGCAGGCGGACAAATGGTGCGCGCGTCCGGCGCACATGCACTGTACCTGATCCGCACTTTGGGGGCACTTTTGAAAGCCCTTACTTTATATCTTGCCAAAGCATCGGTAACGCGATGGCTAAGCGAAACCTAAAAACACAACGCAGAAACAAACCGTGGAGGGGTTTTCGAGCTGCGCACTCCATCAGTGCATCTCCAAACAGCATTGGTACCACAACTAACCCCCGTTTCTCGCTTATATCAAAAGAAGTGCCCCCCCCCACCCAGAACAGTATCAGCCCGCTGACTCACAGAAGCATATGCACTAATGGAAGCAAACCGAGCCCGCAGCTCTCAGTCAGAGAGGATGCGGTGCAGCGGCCAGAGCTGCCAACTCGAGAGCTGGGGATCAGGGTTCGAGTCTCGGCGTCGGCTCAACATCCTGTGACTTTAGGCAAATCACTTAATCTGCCCGTGCCCATGGACAGCGCCTGGATACCCTCAAGGGTTATAGACAGTGCTATATAAACCTACAATGTTAGTTAAGTAGGGGCATATCTTCCTTTGGTGTGGCAGGTGAAGTGCCACCGGACCAGAGGTCTGAGGGGCCCAAAGTACCCCTATTATTGCTGTATTTCACAGTTTAGACAGCGCAGAGAGAGCCCATGTCCTTCCTTGAACTAGGGTCCCTGACACACTATATATGCTACTAGTTCTGAGAGGAACAAAGTCACAGCGCCCGCAACTATTAAACACGTGGCAAGTTCTTAATTGTCTGATCCGAGGTCACCACACTTCTACTTAATTGCCTGATCCGAGGTCACCACACTTCTACTAGTAGCAGACTATATTTTAACCCATCGGAGTGGTAGGCCAAACATTCCCTGCAGGCTCTAAATACAGGAGTTAAACACTTGTTAAAGGAGTTTTGTTATTGTAATGTATTATACTTTTCTGTTACTAGTAAACAAACTGTGTAAGGAAAATCTAAGTTGATGGAGAACAGATGGCCTGACACTAAAGTGGCCACCTAAAAGAGACAACACCATTGGATAGCCATCTTAAGGTCAGAACTAATGCTTTAGCCTTAATAAAGGCATTTAAAAAAAATCTGCAGCACAAACAAAATAGCACCTAGGAATAGCATTATGGACATAATGGATATAGGAGATAAACTACTGACTATTTGAATACAACATTAAGTGTGATGATTGGGTCTACTTTCAAGGCGTAAAATATTCCCTCAAACACTGCAATCCAGGCACTCTGTTGAAGGACCAAACAACCACATGAGATGAGACAATATTCCTCTGGGGAGATGGTAAAGGTGACTCTATGTATATATATGTTTAAGTATTAGCAATAAGAAGTCAATAAACAGCTGAACTGGCAAGCTTGGCATTAAATCTCCAACATAGCAGCTTGGCACAGCCAAATTTATTAGCATGGAATTCGTGCTGCTGTGAACGTTACTTCCTGTGACCATCCTTTGATGAGCATAAGGGCCACATGTGCCTCTGGAAAGTTGCCACTAAGCAGTTTACCAGCAGGAGCTTGTCAATGTTTGTTTCAATAACCTTTTCTTTAAACCAAAACAAAAGAGGGGGATTAAGCGATTGGGCAGGGCCAGCATTTACAGTATAAATCTGGTGATACAGTTCAGATTTTAAGCCTCTGGAGACTTTGAAACATTCTCTCTCTGAAAAAGGGCGTGTGGAATCTTCATCAAAATAAGGTTGCTGCCACAGCTATATTTTAAATTATAAGCACAGTATAGCATACTAATCAATGTGTATCCTTTTTTTCCCTCCAAGAGATCCTTCACTATTGATATGTCACTGTTTTTAACCAGAAGTCTCATTTTTATCTTTGTTCTGCATTACTTGAAAGTTATTGAAAGCGACCCGGCATATTTTTACAATTCTGCTTAATAAGGTTTTATTTTATTTAAGAAGAGAAATATGTTCCTCTATGTCTCGGTCTCGCTAATTTCTGCCTGAATTTTCTTCAACAAAGAGGATATCCTGAAATGAAATATGTCTGACTACTGCTAATATTTCTAATACATGGCCTCTTTCTTTTACAAGAACTAACAAAATGATGGAAAACTAGTAACAGTGCCCTATCAGAAAGCATATTTAACTGAAACGGCAAGCAAGAGTCTTGTTTATGAATGACGTAAACATAAAAGACATCTGTTAATAATGTACAAACTGAACTGCCAAGGCACTAGAAAAAAAGATTGAAATAATTTTGCCAAAAGAGAATGGTGAATCACCTGTCGCAATCAGGCACAACGATGCTGTTCACTTCCCAGGCCTGATTCACCACAGATGGTCATTTTCAATCATCTGCTGAAATGGCGGGGCTCCTTTTCCCTCTGAGACTTCACAAGCTTTCATATTTTTTCTCTGCGCTATGCCTTCAACTGGGCAAGATGTGCCTCTTGTTAGTAAAGATATTCTGTCACACTTTTTCACATCTGTAGCCTGAGCGTACACAGCCTCAAAGTACAAAGAGGTCCAGAGCTCACTGAACAACTTAAGGACTGTAACTGACAGTTGGCAACCACTGACTCTTTCCTTACCAGAATGGTTGAAGGCTAGTTTTCCTGCACATTGTGTCATTCTAATCTCGCCCACTTTAGTTCCCATTTGACACTTGTAATCACTCACATTGCCACCAGGAGCCTGCTCTTAGCCAGATAATGGTCTGATACTTATCCTCCCCAATCTTAATAAATATAAGTTGTAACCTTGGGCCTGATTCACAGAATGAATTTAAGACTCAATCCTAAACTTACTACTGTTTTGGTATTCACAGATTGCACTTACTACTTTTGGTATTCACAGAATGAACTTACTCATTTCGGTATTCACAGAAGTTAGGACTCCTAACTTTAGGACTCCTAGATGCCTTCTGTGAATACCGAAAGTCTTAAAATTAGGATTTTTCTCAATTTAGTAGTAGTAAAGTTAGGACTACTAACTTTAGGACGCCTAAATGCCTTCTGTGAATACCGAAAGTCCTAAAATTACGATTTTTCTCAATTTAGTAGTAGTAAAGTTAGGACTACTGACTTTAGGACGCCTAAATGCCTTCTGTGAATACCGAAAGTCTTAAAATTAGGATTTTCTCAATTTAGTAGAAGTAAAGTTAGTAGTCCTAACTTTACTACTACTAAATTGAGAAAAATCCTAATTTTAGGACTTTCGGTATTCACAGAAGGCATTTAGGAGTCCTAAAGTTAGGAGTCCTAACTTCTGTGAATACCGAAATGAGTAAGTTCATTCTGTGAATACCAAAAGTAGTAAGTTCATTCTGTGAATACCAAAAGTAGTAAGTGCAATCTGTGAATACCAAAACAGTAGTAAGTTTAGGATTGAGTCTTAAGTTCATTCTGTGAATCGGGCCCATAATATTTTAAGGATATATCAAGCTATATATTCGGCACATTACTTATCTCAATGAGGACGAGATCTTCTTGGCCCAAGCCAGTGTACAATGCAATGCCAAACATCTGCCTTAGATCCTTGCTGGCGTAGCCGACTACAGGCCGCCAGGCTTAAAGCATCTATTTACCGAAACATATCAGCTGTCCCCACACTCCACAATATATGTAGCGAGCACAGAATGCTTCAGGCAATCGTTTAGTGGCCATTGTGAATCAGTTTACAGATAGAAACATTCCCCAAGA
Organism: Lissotriton vulgaris; assembly: GCF_964263255.1. Lineage (NCBI taxonomy): Eukaryota > Metazoa > Chordata > Amphibia > Caudata > Salamandridae > Lissotriton > Lissotriton vulgaris. The sequence continues at coordinate 967,615,270 of NC_141694.1, forward strand.
GAGTTTACTAATCTTACAGCCCCCACCCCTCCCTCAAAGCTATTTATCGAGTGACCCACCAGTCACAGAATCATTCAGAAACTGGTGGGTATGCTGGTTTGGTGGCACTTTGGTCCACTGATTCCAAGCAATAGCCCAGAATACAACCAGAATGTAAAGAGAACACTTGAAACACTACTTTGGCAGCAAAATTCAAAGATGTCTCAATGGCATTCAACAATCACGGAAGTATTTTTACACATGTGCAGCCCTTGTGGGTGGACCCCAGAAAAAGGAACAGGATGGCGGCAAAGGAAAAAGACAGATCTGCACAAAAAGACCTGGTGAATGATTATTTTCGAGTGCATTTTGATTTTTAAATGTGCCACAACTGAAGGAGAGGTTTAAGGATGACTGCTGTCTGGGCAATGCAGAGGGAAATGCAGATGGGTAAGAAGCCCTGTTTCCAGCTGTTCCCCACCAGCTGTCTCGCTGCTCCTTCACTGGCAGTTAGTTATCCGTTAGTCTGATGGCTCGGTGGATCTTTCTACTGTGGTCCGTTGTCTGCCTGGTGGCCCCCTGTGCTAAAGGTCGATGCAGGTGCCATCTGAACCTCGGTGCCACCCATCGACGGACGCCTTGCTCCTTCAGAGACTCCTCCTGACAATTTAATGGATCAAAGTCTATCTTGTATTTCTCAGCCATTGTTTGTTATATTATGATAGATAAGTGTCATCTTTTCTTTCCTCTGTTGTCCATTAACTTCCCCGTATTTCACTGCAAGATTCACTGTTGTTACCCTGTGCTGCGGACGTGTAGTTCAGCCTCACAGCACTCCCATCCGCTGATTGATTGCTGGTTCTGAGGGCCATGATTGATGGGTGTCAGCACGTATCCCCCCTGCCCCATCCCCGAAGTGTCCTCCTCAACCGGTCGATCAACGCAGACAACAAACAGACCGAAAGTCTGAAAGCGTCTCCATCGAGGCGCGCAGAGGAGGCTAAAAACCCGCAAACGCCTGCAATTTTTTCTTCAAAAGTGGCAGTTTTTGTCCCGCCTATTGGTCATCCTTTGCCTTCACCCCCTTGGGAGCACCAGTGGGACAGGCGGCCGGAAGTCAGTGGGGGCCGGTGACGGGTGGGGGTTGAGTCAACAAGTGAAGTAATATCTACGGAAACTGCTTTTATGTATTATCTCCGACCCCTTCCTGCAAAGTAAGCTCTTCACTGGAAAGGGGCAGTGGCACAGCCGCAAGAAATGAAGAGTCACCATGGGAAACTCTGCTCTACTTTGATCTCTGTTTAGGGTATGTGCTTTGCGGGGCTTGTCTTGGCTTCCCTTGCTGTGGCCTACCACCACGGAAATGCAAAGTCCGCTGTACCTTAGGACATGACCCTGTGGCTATTCCACCGAGGTATACACACATATCTGACTAGCCCGGTGAGTGAGGGGGAAGGGGGTGGGGGGGATGTGTGCGCGTGTGTGTGTGTGCGCCGCATGTGTCTGTGTGTGTGTGCATGTGTCTGTGTTTGTGCACGTGTGTCTGTGTCTGCGCGCGTGTGTCTGTGTGTGCGTGTGTGTGTGTGTGTCTGTGTGTGTGCGTGTGCGTGTGTGCATGCGTGCGTGCGCGCGTCCTGATCCATTGTGACTGAACAGCATGCCTGAATCGGAGTGCGTGTTAACGCGCGCGACCTGATCCGAGTGAGATGGGTATGCTCAGACGTGAGTCCCATGCACTCAACACCACTGGATACAAGCAAGCCGGGCTGAAGACGGCTGGAATGCCAGAAACCGGTCCTCGGAAGCTTGTTTCCGGTCCAGGGAAGGCATGGCTTGGCAGTTCGAGCAGGACTGTTCCCATGAGGCACAGGGTCAGACTGATTTGCATATGGCCATGTCTGAACTGGGGTGGTGTGGAGTGCAAAAAAACGATGGATTTGGGCCCAGATCTCTGTACTGGGGTGAATGTATGACATTGTTCTGCATTCTGTCCATCAACTGTGGTTTTTGCATTTGTGGTTTTTGCATTTGTCACCCCGAGTGGGATGGGTATGCTCAGACGTGAGTCCCATGCACTCCACACCACTGGATACAAGCAAGCCGGGCTGAAGACGGCTGGAATGTCCATCAACTGTGGTTTTTGCACTGATCCGATTCCGGCATGCTGCGCGTGCCCATCTCTTGTCTCCTGGGAAGCACAGCCGTTAGCTATAGATTTTGCGGCGAGACAGCGCTTCGCGCTATAATCGCCAGGGCGAGACCTAAAAATGACATAAAAGACAGGAAGAAGATTCATATTCTTATGCTTGTGAATAGGGGTATTTTAGAGCCAGAATTTGACCAGAAGGTGTGAAGGTGTGGAGGCGATGCAAGGAAATCAGTGGCTATAAATAGGGTTCATGAGGAAGTGAACTGGGAAACCTCTGTTTTTGCATAGCACAATACATGGCAATGTTCACACATGTTGCAAATGGCCGGTGGTCTTCCGCAGATGAGATGCACTTGCCTCTGTTTGGAAAGTGGATGTATTAAATGAAGATGATGGGGTGTTGAGTTGGACGATTGGCAGGGAAAACAAGTATGAATGGTGGGACAGCAGGAATTCCTCAGGATAATGGCTCTCTGGTGGCATATTTAGAGAGCACAGGAAAGGAGGTGGGAGCAGGGAAGGTTAGGATTAGTGAAGGGAAAGAACTGAGCAAAAATTGGAATTTGAGGACGCCAGGATACAAAGTTAATGGAGATTCAAGAATAAGGATATGAAATAAGATGTTAAATATATAAACTTGTAAAAATGTTTTAAATTTAAAAGAGAAGGTGGGGAAAGCTGAAGGTTGTCCTCCTGTGAGATATAATTGTGAGGAAAGCATTAGGACATATAGGGTGAATGGCTAAAATCCTAGATTGTTAGACTGTGAGCTGCACTTGCTTCCAAAAACCATGGCCTTTTAAATAATACATAATCCGCGATAGTGTAGGAAGTCTTCTTCTCCTAGGTTGGTCCTGCATGGACGGTAGGAAACCATTCTCTTTGCCATGGTGCCACAGTGATTTGCACAAAAGTGGTCCCTGATTTTAAAGCCACATTTAGCAAAAAACGATGGACTATAATGTGTATCTGAATCTTTACCAGTGGCTCAGAGTAATTCAAGCATTCCATCTATCAGCTTTTTGTTTTTCTCAAAATGATGCCGTGACAGGGATCTCTGCTCCAGGCTTTGCATGAGGTGATGCAGAGATTCAAGGCAGGGACGGCTGTATGGCATCTGCACCTAGTGCAGAGCTCAGTGGTAGGAGTGGGGGTTAGGTGGCACTGCGTTTAGAAACAAAATGTGGGTTTAAAAACATATCCTGTTGGGATCCGTGCTTGTTGAGCAGTTTCAGGCAACTATAAAATGTCAAGATAATTCTGATGATAAATATTCCTGCTGGACAGAGTTTAAAATTTTGTCTGGTTGCAGTTTTGACTCATCATAATGTAATGCAGTGAGTTAATATGCCTTCTGTAAAGAAAGTATACCATGCAGATCACAGCACTGCGTTTTATGCTGATAGCTCAGTGGATTACTATTTTTGTCTCTTGCAGTTCATAAATTACAATCCTAATGTAGCACAGTGACCAATTAACTGTCATCAAAGTGATGCATGAAAACTACACGGCACAGGTTAGAACGTTGTGTTTTGTCCCCCCATTCTTTCATTATCCTAATGTGGCCATGAAAGCGTTTTATTAGGTAGAAATACATTCTTATTAGTAAAGCCAACCACAGTGGTGCATTTTAAATCCCGAGTTTGTGCTTCTCCAGAGCAAGCACTCTTAAAACACACTGCCTATTAGTATGAATGAAATGTCAATCAAAATATCTTTATTCAATCTTTGGATAAAAATCATAAATGTGCTCAGTACAATGCATCACAGTATGACATGTCATTCCCAGTAGCAGCCCGTGGTGGGAGTGCTGCCGGGTGCTGACGTGGGGTGGGGGAGGGGCAGGGTGGGGGTAGTAAACTACGGATTACGGCCGATCAGAGGTTAGTAAATATATAAATAAATAAAACATATTTCACTGCACGCTGCATCACATTTGGCGATGCAGCGCGCACAGCGAAATTCGTTTTATTCATTTATATGTTTCCTTACCTCTGATCGGCCATAATCCGTAGTTTTCTACCCCCACCCTGCCCCTCCCCGGCCCCACGTCAGCGCCCGGCAGCACTCCCACCACTGGCCGCTACTGGTCATTCCTACACCTATATAATCCTCATTGTTTTATGTAACATTTCCTATTGACTGATTTAAACATACATGATTCAATGTCTCTGTATAATGATGTATGATGTAAAATGCTCTGACACCCTTCACTGGTGCGGGCTTCTCTAAAAAACAAATCAAATGCATGCAAGAGAGTGGTTATGGAGAGATGAGGGGCATCTTTGGAGGGTGGCAGGGATGGGATATGTGAGAAATGGGGTCCTTTTCTGAAACAGATCACTCTGACTCCACTTCAATTTTACAAGCCTTTTGTATTTGTTGTTGCACTGTTTTTATTGCTTGTAAATATTGTAATGATTTTAATTAATCACACAATAAAAATGATGATGATGATGATGATGATGATGATGAAAATGGGGGCAAAAAAAGGCTGTCGCACCGAGCGCCAACAGTCACTAAAGCAGGTCCTGCTCAAGGCCTCTTGTGGCACTCAGGTTACAATGTGGGCAGGAGGGGCTCATTCGAAATGCCTTCTATTTTGTGCTAAACCAAAAGCACAATCCGCTACAGGAAATTCCTCACTATAATATATTTATATTGGTGGAAATTCTGCCCACTGATTCTTCCCCAGATTTAGCACTTCCCCCGAATGTCAGGCAGTTGTCAGTGGCCACCCAACTCAAAATCAGGCTCTTCATTCTCGTCTAAGATATTGAGGCTCAACACCATGTGCAATGTCGCTCAGATTTAGAGAAAGGCGGTAACACAATCTGCCAAGAACACAGGTAAAATAATTTCCACTCAATAAATTTGCCTTGCAAAATTACCACTAGCCGACTGTGTAGCATAGTGATCCCTGCAGGGTAAAATCCTCCAGTTGAAATCACACGTGTGCGGGAAATCATAGTAAAACTGCAATTTGAAAAAAATTTACATTACTGGGGCTAGTAAGGTAATGCTCACAGCTGACATCTAAAGGAATATGCAGGTCAGGGGTTTGAAGCCAGACAATGCCAAATCAGCCTTTCATTTGACAGGTGTCAGTAAATTGAAGACCATTAAATTAAATGACCGTACTACCGTCCAATAGCAACACTTAGATAACGATAGAAGCACTGTATGAAGTACAACATGAAAAAACAAAAGGAAGAAGATGTTTTCATTGGTAGCTAGATCAGAATCTGGGTGCCCATCAAGTGTGCTGGCATTCATTCTACTGTGGTGACAAGACGGGCAGCACCAAGCAACGCTTCCTCGATTACAGAAACCATAGGTGGCTCCATTATATTGCTGCAATGTTTGGGAGGATCTATGGGGCATATTATCAAGGGGGTTTATCGCCGCTTTTTCGGCTTTAAAAGCCAAGAAAGCGGAGATAAAATTATCTCCCTATTACCTAGCTGTCGCTAACACCAGTTAGCGACAGCTAGTAGGAGATAGCGACCATCTTGGGCCTCGCTTTGCATGTCAGTGATATTTATCACTAATGACATGCAAAGTGGGCGTGCCAAGATGTTAGCGACTGGAAACAGTCGCTAACATCGCTATCTCCTATTACCAACTTTTGGAGATATTCGCGCTAGGCGCGAATATCTCCAAAAGCTAACACCTGCCCTGAGCAGTTCTTAGCCATGTTATCCAATGGTAGGTGGATAACATGGCTAAGAGCATTAGCTCAGTAATGCATGAATATCGCTGACTTTTCAGCGATATTCATGCATTTCGGCCAATTTTTATCGCTTAGAATAATAGCAAGGTTCCTAAGCGATAAAAATCGCTGCAGCTCGGCGATAAAAATATCGCTGCTAAACCAACATAGCGATAATTATCGCTAGTTGTTGGTAATATGCCCCTAGATTACATGAAAAATGTCACATAACAGTAATATTGCAACCATTGCCTCTACCTATCAATTCATTGGAAAATAAGTAATGATGAAATTCGGAATAGCAAATATAAACTAACTACTATATACTTACAAGTGTTTTGTAGGGGTAGATGATGTAGTGGATGCAATCTTATTGTATGAAGGTTGATATTTTCGGCCTTGATATAGTACCGTACAATCGGCCGCAGGAGACGATATTATGTACCATAGTTTTTCTTCTCCAACAGTCTTAGTACCATGTGACGTCTTTATACATTCCTAGCTGCCCTCCAATAAGATCGTGCATACGGAGATGGCAATACAGACCTCAGGTATGCCATTCAGAGAACACTCAGGTGGGACCTTTTCAATTAAACGCACCACATTTCTGAATCTCCTGGACTCGAAAACTGCGAGATTTCTATTAAAATGTCTAGCAGAACATGGAACTCTGTTTTGTGTCCTTTGGCATCCATATTCTGAGTTTAGTTTTCAGCGATTGTCTAATACTTGGCAGTGCAAGGAGGACTTTGGCAGACAAAGGACTGACAATCGAATTAAAAACTAATGCCAAATCACATCTATGCTGTGCAGAGAATGCGGTGTACGAGTGGGAGTACAATTAAAGTGAAAATAAAGCAGCAAAGTGTATCACAGAGAGCCAGGAACATTCATCACATTTTGGAATGGCCCATTTTGAGGAAAGAAGAAACAAGTGCAGAGGAGTGTGAGAAACTTTTAAACCTCGACAAGAAGAAATTTTGCACTTTAAAGTTTGTAACTGGTTTTCCAAGGTGTACTTTACACTGCATTGAGGTCAGTTTACCTGACATCTCGCCCACACTATTAGTTTGTATATAATGGAGCAATACCTGCGCTAATACAGGCAAGAGAACCAGCATTGTTGGGAGTGCACTGGGCCAATCACATCCCTGGACTTTGATGCAACTGCACCAGCTGGATCAATGCTAGCCACGTCCCTGACAGTCTTAAAGCTACTGAGAGACACATGACAGAACACCAGCACTAACTGTGTAGTTTAAATATTGACCGTCTGGCCTATTTCTCAGTGCTAAGGTTGACCAAAAAAGTTGGAAGTTGCTTTCTCGTCTATGTCGTCAGTCCTGGGATGTTCTGTTACAAAACATGAAGACAGGGTAGTCCAATTCGGCCAAATCAAGGCTACAATTTCTACAGTGTATTCGATTACCACATCAAAGCCCATGGAAGGAAACATATCGGCATTGGGTGCATGACCCAAGTTTACACCACTGTACCTCATCACTGAGTGCACCTGGTGCAGACCAGAGCAATGCGCCTGATGATAGATTACGGTCTCCAGGGCATGTTCTACCTCTTGAGAGAGGGCAGAAAACAAATACAGGGAATGGTGGACCCCCTACCCCCCCTTAATTTCCCTTCAGGTCGACCATCTGCCCGCTAAGGGGATCGGTGAAGATTGGCTGATTGGACAGACTGTGCCCAGCCTGACTGCGGTCTTCGGAGGCAGGTATGCAAAGGGCACCTGAAGAGACACTGACAACAGTGCGACCTAATCCCTCTTTTATTCGGCTTTCAAAGTCCTAGACACTTACTTCAATATATCTATTTAGTGCCGACACTTTACTGGTTGAATATTAGATATTGGAGAAAACCTAAAGGGCCAGATGTATCATGATTCCGTTTTGCGAATCCTAAATAGCGATTTTTTGCGAATCACTATTTAGAATTCGCAAAACGGAATGTATGTACAAAATCGCTATTTTTTAGCGATTCCTTATTATTCTTTATTTGCGAATTCGCATTTTGCGAATTCGCAAATAAAGAATAATTGCCAATGCATTCCTATGTGCCAGGAGGCCCATAGGAATGATAGTGCAATAATTCTCAAATTGCGAATTCGCAATTTGCTAATCGCAATTTGAGAATTATTTCAAGGGTGCAGGGGTGTCTCAAAGACACCCTGCTGCACCCCTGAAATTTACATGTGTGTGCATGTGGCACACATACATGCCCTATGGGCATGTATGTGTGTCACATGCCACCCTCACAAATGCCAAATAGGGCATTTTTAAAAGAAATCGCAAATTACCACCAACTACAAGTTGGTGGTAATTTGCGATTCCTTAACACAAAATCACAATTTCAAAATTATTCATACATATCATTTAAGGAATCGCAAAATTTGCGATTCCTTAAAGGCTATGGCAAAATAAGGAATCGCAAATTATTGCGATTCCTTAAATTGCGATTTTTTCATACATATGAAAAAATGCTAAAAGGCCGTTTGCGAGTCGCAAAAGCCTTGATACATCTGGCCCTAAATCTTTAAAAAAAAATACCCATATTCCTAAAATCTTTTTAAAAAATGCCCATATTCCATTCAATCAAAAAGCTACGTGAATTGAGAAGTTTTTCTCCTCAAAAAAGATTTGAGCATTGAAGATTTTTATATATGTAGTGAAGAGTAAGAATTAACTGCAGTATAAAACAATGCATATTTTATTTTAACAAGCCCTACTGACCTAATGACATAAGAAATATTACTGAAGAAAGATCAGCAAAAGGAATGGGGCCAGCAGGCAAATGTATTGCACACACTACGATGTCCTATTCTGTTACTTACTTGATAAGCGGTTTCTTTCTGAAATTAAACTAGTCTTCAGCATCTAAAAAAATACCTGCTATGAACATTCAATCCACAACCAATTTCAAGAACATGTCATGCTTTCCACAGAAGTAAGACATCACAAATGTTATTAAGCAACATTAGCGGAACCTTTCAGGGAATTGAATGTCAAGTTAAATCTTCCAGGCTGAAAGGTTATCTTTTTTCAGAAAAATATATCTTACATAGACTGTTATCGGACATCCTTTCGGATTTTCAAACTCTGGGCCACAAACTCTCAAATGTGTAGACAAACTCTAATATTGTTCATATCTGGTGCTTTTTAAAATACGTTTTGTAGATCTGGCCTAGAGGCAGCTTTATTTGACTGCCATCCTCCTATAATAAAAGATACTTAAAAATTCCATCCATTTGCTCACACTTAGGGCCTGATTCTGATGCGGTCAGGAAAGCATTCCCACCTAGGACCTGATTTTGATGCTGTTAGGAAGGCCTCCTACTGGCATTTGCTCCTTCCAAATAGGCTCGGGAATGTGTCTTCCCGACCAAGGGCCCAATTATGATGCGGTTAGTAACAAATGCTCCCATTGAAGGTAATCGGAGTCCAACCAAATCGTTTCTGGAAGCATCCAAATGCATCGCACTCCGTCGGTTGGACTCTCCCGATCCGAGTGGGTCAGAAACCATTTTTAAAAAGATACGGTCGGGAAAAATTCCCTCCCGCATCAGAATCAGGCCGTTAGAGGAGATTTGGCTCAGCCCTCTATTCATTGGCTTGTTCAACAGTCTATTACATTGCGTTTCCAGCAACCACATCGCAACGTATGCAGCATTGGGTCAGAACGCAAAAGCAATTGATTCTCTTCCACTGTGATCGATGGCATTTTTCCTGCTCACATATGCACATCCAGCTAAGAATAAAATACACATAAGCCAATACTTTTCTTTGCTTATACATTTCTTGCCATTCTTCATCAGTTGTCTTATTTTTAGTCATCCTTCTGCATCCACACTATGGATGTGCATTACATCCTAATGCACATGTATTAAGGCAGAGGTTCGTGATGAATTAACCCGTCAACTACACTCTAAGTCAGGCTCTATGTCTTCAGTTTACAGTAGCAGTATTTAGTTATTTATAAGTTTTATAAAGCGCGAACATGACCCAAGTGGGTATCAGATCGCTTTACATACGGTTTGAATAAGATATAGGAACACAGCTCAAGGAGACAAATCAATGTACAAGTAGGTCAATGTGCAACAATAACAAACAAGATTTTATGGGGGAACATAGGGAGAAGGCTAGGGTAGAAAGAAAATGAGGGCAATATACATCAAGAACAAAAGGGACATTATGGCAGGCGACAGTCGGTAGCAAAAAATGACATGTAATAGTTAAGCTAGCAAGAAAGTCTCAAGGTAAGAGGAGCAAAGCTTCTAGATCAGCGCATTGTTCATTAGTAGAGCTTTCACTTCCCTTTTGAAGGCAAATGTGGATGGAATCAGCCTTGCCTCCACTGGAAGGGCGTTCCAGATTCTCGGAGCAATGCCCGAGAATGTACGATTGTAGGTTTTAACCCGTTCCCAGCGTCGAACGTTCAGCGCCCAGTGCTGAACGTTCGGAGAACGAATGCTGACCCGTCGGCCAACGGTCGTGCGCAGCACTGGGGAGGTAGCGCTTGTGACGACCGTTGGCGGTCGGCAGCAATTAAAGGGTTAAGCTTAGTGAATTTCTTTTGCTTGAGCAGCAAGGTGCCAGTGCTCCTTGTGGACCGGGAGCCCCCAGAAAGCTCCAGCTTATTTGTCAGGTAGAGTGGGGTATTACAGTGAAGAGCTCTATGGATCATACACGCAATCTATACAATCATACAAGTAATACACCTGTCAAAGTATACCTGCCTGCTTGGAAGCACCCATACTGTGTTATTAAAATTATACATGATGCTTATGTTTTAAATAAAATGTTCATAACAACCCTATGACTGACACATTGGGCATCAGCATGCTTTCTTCTTTTCTTTTTTCGTATCACGTTTGCAACAGAAATTCCAAATTGGCCAGAATCTATGTGTTGTTTATACCGCATTAAGAAGGATCTGTATTGCACACTTTTCAGCAAAGAACATTGGGTATAACAATTTCATGTGTTTCCCTCTTTGATGGCATTACATGAATTGAGCTATCGGCTTTCATGCAATCTGTAATCGTTTTGCGTGTTGTTTACATAACATGAAACAGGAATAGCGCCGTTAGGTTTTTTGTACATTCTGTACTGGAATTATATGGTTTGTTTGAATAACATGAAACCATCTCACATTTAATTTGTAAAAATTTTTAATTGTGCAAAGCAAGATATTAATTGTTTTTATATAACCCTCTCCATCTTTATGAGAATTGTGGAAAATATTTTTCTATGTCGCGCATTTTGCATGTTCTTTTTGTGGGCGATTGGGCACAATATGCAAACAAGGCCACGAGGAAGACCTGTTGCTGAAAAAATAGAATCCAAAAGTGGAGCGCTGTGTGCGAACCTTTCTTGCCTCATTGATCTAAGAGGCGTTTCCTTTATTTATAGAGGGAGCAGTGAAAAGTGCAAGGGGGGGTCTGATTTCATAACTCATCATCAAGACCCAAGTTTCCATCACTGGATACCACCATTGGGGTAAATCAGGATACTAGCATATTATATTTGTTGTTCTCAAGCAAATTAGAGTTCTAAGGGTCTGATGCTTCTGTAGAGGTGAGTTTACAGACCTTTGCTGAAGGAGAAGATGTCAGGTGCAAATCTCAAGTGTGTGGACAAGGAGTTCCGGACACTTGAGGCTGAGCCAGGCAGGCTGAGGTTTCAGCAATAGAAAGGATCTAATTTGGGGAATTTTTAGGCAGAGAGAGCTTTTACTTCTGAACTGTGTGAGCCTTAAGGGATGAGTAGCAGAGTAGCTAGATATGTGAAGCCAGTGTGCCTAGTAATTGAAGCAAACGTTACCCTGTCCCCAAGAGGAAGTCAATGTAGCTCTCTTAGCATTGGTGCGATGTAGTCAAATCTGTTTTGCTTTGTGATGATATATGCAGTGGAGTGAAGACTTGCTTTTATCAGGGATAATATGCATGTTAGTAAGACAGTAAAGATTGTATTGCTTGAATCAATCATGGAAATAATCAGAGCATAAGCTGTGCTTCTCTGTGGCACAGTAGGTGTTTTCATTTATTTTATTGATGGAAGTTGGCTTCCCTCTGCTGCTGTAGGAGTGCCAGCATTCAACCAACTTACTCTTCGTGCTCATAATGAGACCATCTGAAGCTTCACAAAAGCAGGTTCTGACCTGACATCCCTGTCATGGTACTCCCCCAAACGTTTTGTCTTCACTCTGTGATTTTTGCTGAACTCGTATTTTTTGGCCTTACTGCTCGTCTTTCCAGGTGTTTTCCTCTTTAGCAACAAGAACTCCCATGAGCGTGGGTAGTTCTCCCTGCTTTGAGCAGGTTGGGGGGCACATGTTAGGCCTGACATCCTTGGCATGGTATTCCCCGAAATAGTTGCCTCGACTCCCTGATTTGTGCTGAAAGTTTTGTTGCCTAAAGGACTGTGCACGTCACCCCTGTTAAACAGTGCTAAAGTTATTGTGCTCTTGCCTTTAAACATGGTAAAATTGGGCTACACTTACTGATACCTTTAATTGATTGTAAGCCCCTGGTAAACAGTACAGCATTTACCCACGGCCTGTACATTAAACGCTACTCTTGGACAGCCACCCTCCTTGTGCCACTCACTGAAGTAGCTTTTTAAAACATGTCTCAGGCCTGACACTGCAGTCTCTAGTGCAGCATAATATCACTTTTGCCAAGCCTAAACCTTCCTTATTAATTCTTATAAGTCACCCTTAAGTAGGCCCTAGAGGCTCCTAGGGCATGGTGCATTGTATTTAGAAAGTGGATAATGCACACTTAAGTCTAACATGCCCTGGCAGCGTTTTTCACTGTTATAAGGCCTATTTCTCCCATTCACTAACATTGAGTTACTTTATCACATTTATGAAGAACTAACTTCAGATGGAGAGCAGATAAGAGATATGCTGTTTACAGTCAAATGGGTATTAATTTAAAAACCTTTTTAACTGTGAAGTCAGATTTTAAGGTAACATTCTAAAAATGTCACTTTTAGAATTTTGGACTTTTCTTGTCACAACCAACTGTGTCAGTCTGCAATTGTGTTCTGGGTCACATGACTGAATGACTCTGCTGTTGGGGCTGTGTATTGCTTCCAGACAGGAAGACAAAGGGGTCTTTGGTGTGGACAGGATGGGGCATCCTGCCAGAGTGACTGTGGAAGGTCTGCACCCAGTCTCAATTTGCAGAGGGCTTTGCCTACAGCTCACACAAAGGAACCTGACACCAGGTCTATCCTGCTTTTTGTCACCTCAGACACTTTGCAAAGAGCTGACCAGAACCAGTTAGTTTTGAGGGTAGGTCAGGGAATTTCCCACAAAAAAGTCTGGTCCGGTATATTCAATTCAATTCAATAAAGCTTTATTCGGTTGTAAAAAAAACAGCCATAAAAGCACAGTATATTTACAAATACACAAGAAATACGGTTAAAAAGGTGTTGTCAGCATGATAAAAATGTTGTAATAATGACAAATTCAGTTTAGCACCATAGAAGTCTCTCGAACTTCCATCAATAAAAGACAGACAAATAATTTTCTTAAGATATGGCTCCTAACAAGAGAACTTCAACGTGAGTTATATAAAGTGCTAGGTGCGTACACAGAGAAAAGGCAATAATCTTATAAACGACAAGTTAAAAACAAATATAAAAATTCAATGCACCAAAATTAGTGCAAAACGCAGCCAATACCGGCGTTTGACAGTTACAGAGAAACTCATGTTGAGAAAGATGTAGCCCATGTGACTCCAGATTCTGCCTATGCTTAACAACCAGTTTCAAGAATTTTACTATCAGTTTGGCAAAAGGTTCAGCATCTAAAAATTGAAGGGCAAGAAATGCGGGGTGGCACCTGCGTAGGCCCAGGACTTTTAAAATTGGTATAAGCCACTGAGGTCCCCTAACAAATACATTTTTTAACACAAGCTCCTTGTTAAGCTAGAGCCATTTTTTTAACTTCATACAGACTCCTCGAGACAGAACTCTGTTTCTGAAATTAAGATATGGCATCCTCCCACTTAAAACTTTTATGGAGGGGTGGAAGGTTAGGAGGGAAGAGGATTCAAAATGTCCCGGTTGCCCATGCCCGGAAGAATCTCTAGGCCACTTTCTTTTTGCATGTAAAGCATACAAGCAAGCTAGAGTTAAATGGTTGAAGCCAGTCTGTAGAACTCTAGGAGTTAGGGACCATAGATCAGCTCTCCGCATTATTTTAACTAATACTACTTGTATGTTTATTGTCTGCGGGGTTGCTAAGTTTTTGGCTAGTGCCTGGATTATTCGGTCAAAGTTGTTGTCCCATCCCTGCACAGATCACCTTTTAGTATGAATTTTAACTATGATATTTTCCCCTTAGTTTTTAATTGTTTGTAATGATGCCATGTTTTTAGGAGGAATTGTAATACTTGACAAACTTTTTTATGTACTTTCTATGTTTGTACTTTTATGATACATGTATCGAATAAAGTATTACAAGTATAAGCCACTGTTTCCTCGGATCCTGATAGAATTTACAAAACAGTGTTGTATGGATCGTAGTTTGGGGAGAAATTTCATCACAAGGGCAAGGTTGGAGGGATTTTTCCAAGGTGTTAATTTTGGGAAAAGTGACCAGATGATGGAAAATATTTAGTCTGAACCTAGTTAGCAGGAATCTTTCGTAGCCCGAGAGATTAAAAGTTAGATGTTGTTTGGATCTGTAGCGAGTGTTGCACTGTAACTTTGGAGACCTCGCTAGACAGCCTTAGAGATTCTAGATGAGCCAAACAAACCTTTTTAAACTATTTTCTCAGTATTACAGCAATTAGGGTGGGAGAGTGATAGTATTGTAACATGCCCAGGTCGCTAAGGAATTTCTTGACATAAGCAATCCATCCGATCTTATGTGCATTATCTAGGGAAATACAGTCCTCTATGAACCCTTGGCAGAGGGTGATTTCGCTAGACGACTAAATGCGATGCCATAAGAGAAGGGGTTGGATCCTGATCGAATCTGTTAAATAAGACAGACCCACTTCCAGATGACATGCATAGGTCGACGTGCCCCTCGGGACTGCCAGTAGGAATCTCATAAAACTATTTTCCACCCTTTGCACCTCCTCGACTTTGGCATATCCCCAGACACCAGCCCCATATATTACGCTGGATATACATTTTGCCCTGTAGATTTCTAAGAGTTCCACCGTGGGTCGTCTGCCTAATTTATTGGCAAAGTTGGCCAAGGCAGCTGTTGTTCTCGTGAAAGTAAGTTTCCTGGATTCAATGGCATACTCCCAGGAGAATTTGTGATTGAATACAATGCCCAGATAAGGATACGTGATTGTGCTCTCTAGTTTTTGGTTTTCAATGAACATGGGCTTAATGTTCTTAATCCTCGACCCAGCGGACATAACAAACTTTTTTTAATGTTAACCTTCCGGCGTGAGGTTAGCCAAAAAAGTGTGGTATTTCACGAGGGCACGCTGTAATTCCATGGGGGTACAGGCTAAGATTACAGCGTCGTCCGCATAGAGTAAAACCGGTATTGGGCGATTGTTTATGGTGGGGAGGTCCTGGGACCCTGTTACCGTGGCTTTTTCCAGGTCGTTGGTGTATAGATAGAATAAAAACGGGGCCAGGACACAGCCCTGCCTTACCCCACACTCTAATCTGAACAACTTTGTTAACTCACCCCCCAGGCCGTATCTAACTCTAGCTGTGGCGTCTGAATTAAGCATGAGCGGATTTTGCGGATTGGCAATCCGCGAATTTGCGGATTTGCGAACTCGCAATCCGCAAAATCCGCGAATTCCCGCGAATTTGCGGATTTTTTTTTTTTTTTGTGTTCGCCCGTGTTTCTGCCAGTTCGCGAGGGTTTTTACAATTTCGCAATTTGCGGACTTACCTGTTGGGTCGCAAGTTTTGCGAACTTGTTGTTTCTACGTGTCCAACCTGTTTGGGACACTCTTCTTCATCACTGCCACTCTCTGTCACCACTGCCACTCTCTGACTACTCATGCCACCCTCTGGCCCACCCATGCCACCCTCTGTTTCATCACCACACCCTCTGGTTGTCCAGTGTACATTATTTTCGGCAAAGCAAAGCACACCTTCCCTGCCTCAAGTGACCTGAATTAATTTGGGGCTGATTAATGTGTCACAGAATATTTTTTTAGCTGGCACCTGCTTCCTTAGTGCGCCCTGATTAGTGATCTTTTGCACTTGCTAAGTGCTTTCATTGTTGCAAAATTAGTTACAACACCTGCCCTGCCCCAACTGACAATAATGAATTAGGGGCTGATTAATGGATTTTAACTTCCAGCCTGGCTCCTGCTTGTCTCCCTTAGCTGTAATTCATGACCTTTGTGGCATATGTGTAACTATTCTGAGGTTCAGAGCAGGGTCACATAATAGTTTCAACTGGCAACTGAACTCTGGAGGGGCCCCTCAGGAAGCACTACAGGAAATGGCTACTAATGATGTGCCTGAACTTTTGAACCTGGTAAGTAGTTACTTTCAGTTTTGCTTAGAACGTATTTCTGCAATTTCGCACTTATTCGCGGGGCGCGAACTCACGCGAACAGTGCGAGCAGTGCGAGCAAAATCCGCTGCTCGCGGATTTGCGGATTTTGCAGGAAATTCGCAAATCTCGCGGATTGCGGATTTCCCGAAAATCCGCAAAATCCGCGAGCGGAACGGATTTTCCGCCCATGCCTAGTCTGAATATAGTTCGCGCAAAAAAGTTATAAGGGGCTTCTCTATTCCCATATCAGCTAAGATAGTCCACAGCTTATTATGGCTAACGCAGTCAAATGCTGCTGAGAGATCAACGTATGCCATATATAGAGCTCCCCCTTTAGCGTTTACATATTTGCCTATTAATAGAGATAGGTTAAGGAATTGCTCTGTTATTCCCAGGCCCTCACGAAAACCCAAATTGCAGGTCAGATAGGGCGTTATTGTCTGATGCCCACTGTTAGAGGCGCTCTAAAATAACGCGACCAGCCACTTTCCCCAGTGAATCCAACAGGGACATAGGTCGGTAGCAAGATGGTGATTGGCGGTCCCCTTATTTAAAAATGGGCATGTTAATTGATTGGGACCACGAGTCGATAAGTCCCAGGGCACAGGATGCTTGAAGGACCCTAGTTAAAATTGGCGACCATAGATCCATGTTGAATTTAAAGAGATCAATTGGAACCCCGTCGGGGCCTGGGGCTTTACCATTTTTACTCGCCATCAGGGCGAGCTCCACCTCCTCGTGTGATATATAGATAGTCAACGGAAAGGGTGTTTCAATTGACCCGGCTGGAATCGATTGGG
Source organism: Lissotriton vulgaris (assembly GCF_964263255.1). Lineage (NCBI taxonomy): Eukaryota > Metazoa > Chordata > Amphibia > Caudata > Salamandridae > Lissotriton > Lissotriton vulgaris. Next base: position 967,632,422 of record NC_141694.1, read on the forward strand.
TTGCAGTTGAGTGGAGGCTGAATATCCGCTCAAAATAGTCAACCCAAAGCTGTTCGTCAATCGCAACGTCTATGCTAGGATTAGCCGTTGTATCTGATAGGAATGGGGACTTCACAACCTTCCAGAAGGCGGCGCTGTCCCTCAGGGTACATGCTCTATTTATTTATTTTTGGTATTTATAGAGCGCAAACAAATGCCGGTGGGCGTCTTGGCGCTATAGAATCAGTTAATGCCTCCTAAGAAGGAAGAAGGAGAGAGACCGGTCCAGTTACTAGGTGTATTGACAGGTTACTGGTTAAACAACCAGGTCTTCAGCCTTTTCCGGAACTGAAGAAGAGAGTTACTTGACCTAATCTGTACCGGAAGTGAATTCCACAGTCTGGCTGCTGTGACCACGAAACGCCTATCTCCCCAGGATTCCGTCCTCGTCCGCGGTACCACTAGTTGATACTGTGTCATGGATCTCAATTGTCTGGTAGGGCAGTAGGATATGAGCTGCTCCCTAAGAAACTGCGGGCCTTGTTTGTGAAGCGCTTTCAATGTCAGGCATAAGGTTTTGAATTTGATCCGATTTTTAATCGTCAGCCAATGATAATTCCGAATAATTTGCAGAATCGATTTAATTTTTGGGTTCCTAGAGAGCAGTCTTGCTGCGGCATTCTGAATCGTTTGCAATTTATTAACCACCCGAGCCTGTGCATTGGAAAATAGGCCATTGCAATAATCCAGAGAGGAAAGCACCAGTGTGCTAACCACAGTTTTTCCGGCACTTTCTGGAAGGAACAGGATAATTTTCTTTATGAGCCTGAGCTTGTGAAAAGCAGTGGAAGCTGTTTGATTGGCATGGGAGACAAAATTAAGACTCTCATCAAAGATGACTCCCAGATTCCTCACCCTTGGGGCAGGAATAGGCAAAGCTCCCAATGCTGGAGGCCACCACGAGGACGACCAACCCGGGGACATTTTCCCAAAGATGACAATCTCCGTCTTCTCAGTGTTAAGTTTAAGGCAGTTACCGGCCATCCAGTCTCTGATCGCCAACATACCTTCTTGGAAGCGCTCAGCTACCTCTTCTCCATCATTGTTGACGGCGAGCACCAGCTGGGTATCATCAGCATAGGAAGTGAGGCTCATCACATAAGTTTTAATAACTCTAGCTAGGTCCGACACATAGATGTTAAAAAGTGTCGGACTTAGGGATGAGCCTTGAGGAACCCCACAGGGCAGAACTAGTTCTGCCGACTGAAAAGGTCCGAACGTTACTGCCTGCGTTCTGCCTTCTAAAAAGGAAGCAAGCTAGTCCTTTGCTCTTGACTGGATGCCCATGTTTACGACACGGTCGATCAGAGTGGAATGATCGACTGTGTCGAACGCTGCAGATAAGTCCAGCAATATAAGCACTACTGTCCCTCCCTGGTCTCTGATGACTCTAATATCATCAGTGCCTTTGATTAGGGCAGTTTCCGTGCCGTGAAATTTGCGGAACCCAAACTGTGTGTCATCTAGCAAGTTGTGTTTCTCAATGTATTCGGACAACTGACCGTTCATAGCCTTCTCGACCACTTTAGCTAAGAACGGCAGGCTCGCAATTGGTCTGTAGTTCTTGAGCACGTCTTTGTCTAAGCCAGGTTTTTTGAGAAGTGGTTTTAACAGGGTGTTCTTCAACATGTCCGGATAGGTCCCTGATTTAAACATAGCATTGCATACTTGTGTAATAACATCCGTTATGGAATCTATCACGGGAAAAAGGACTTTGGAAGGGCAAGGGTCTAAAGCTGACCCTGTTTTTATGCGTTTCATAATATCCATTATTTGCTCCTCCTCAATTTCTTTAAATTGAGTTAGTGAACAGTCAAGGAGTTTGGTACCCAGTAAAGGAATTGCCGCCTTGTCCTTAGCTGAGAACTCGGAATAGATGTCATTTACTTTTGCAAAAAAGAAATTGGCCAGGGCGTCGCAAAGGGCCTGAGAGGGAGAGGGAATCAAATCTGGGGGTTTCCCTGCCAGTAATTTCACTACGTCATACAGTTGTTTATTAGAACTTTTTGCATTTTCAATTTGTTCGTCAAAGAACTTTCTTTTTGCTTCTGTGATCATCTTTTTGTATCTGACCAAAGTCTCCTTATATAGAGATTTCCTGTCCGGTTCATAGGCCTTACGCCAATGTCTTTCATGGTTCCTACAGATTTGCTTTTGTTTTCTAAGATCTTCTGTGAACCAGGGTGCGGAGGGTGCCATCCTATTTCTCGAAATAGTTTTGGATGGTACTAGTGTATCCATTGCATTGCCTATCCAAGCTGTATATTGTTTCACAGCTTTGTTTGGGTCGGTGGAAGTAATAGGGCAGGTAGTGGCCAACAACGCTCTAAGTGCCGTGTTATCTATATCTTTCCAGACTTTAAAAGGCTCATGACTGGTGGGACCATGCTTGGTGGTGGAAGCATCATTAATAGAGATGGCACAAATGATGGCATGGTGATCAGACCAAGGGAGGGGGAGGATATCTTGTATAGTTATCCCTTTTAGATTCGAAAAAATGCCTTCCAAGGTGTGGCCAGCCTCGTGCGTAGGTCCATTTACCAGTTGGGACAGCCCTAAGATTTCCATGTCAGCCATTAAGGCTCGTGTTTCACTATTGTCCTCTATTTCTAGATGGAAGTTGAGATCACCCAAGACCGTATATGAGTCAGGAAATTTGGAGTGGGACGCAGAGTACGACAGGGTTGTGTTCTGGCCCCCTTTCTATTTCTCCTCTACATAAATGGACTTGAGCATCGTCTCCTGCAGGAGTGCAGGGATATGCCTAGGGTTGGTAAGAGGCCGATCCCTGCACCCATGTACGTGGACGATGCAGTCTTAATGGCTCGTACTCCCTTGGCCCTACAAAAATTATTAATAGCCTTTGAGAAGTTCATGCTGAGTTTAGATCTGAAAATCAATTGTAGTAAATCCTACTCCATGAACTGTGGCACAAGATCTGGGAAACCGATGAAAAGAATGTACATAAATAACATTCCCTTGGAAAATACTACCACTTTCCCTTACCTGGGTATTTTGTTCCACGAATCTGGGGGTTGGACAAGTGCTGTAAAGGCCTGAACTCTTTTGTACCAAAAAACAATATTGGCCATAAAGACTTTTATAAAAAAGCTGGGTAACAAACCAATAAGAGAAATCCTGACTATATATAATGCCACATGCACATCGGTAGCCTTGTACGGTGCGGGACTTTGGGGGTATTCTAATATAGAATGATTACAAATAGTTGAAAATAAATTCTTGAGGGATGTCCTAGCAGTACCACAGAGTGTTTCGACTTACATTTGTCACACTGAACTGGGTCAACCCCATATTTCAGACCTAATTAAAATACAACCCATCCTTTTGTGGCACAGGGTATGGACAACTAATGAATGTGTAGTCAATCGGGCTATGTTACAGGATATATTAAAAATGGAAAATGTGGGTAGTGTTGATTGGCTAGATTATATTAAACGTTTTATGATTGAAATTGGATGCCGACAATACTATGAGGACCCACCTTCAATGGGAAACATACCTAGAAAACTGTTGAAAAAACTGAGTTTGGAATAACTTGAAGACAAGAGAAGGCGAGTGGAAATGAGCAAAAAGACAGTTACCTCGCACAATTTAATACTAACTGGTGTAAAAGTACAGCCCTACTTAACCCTGCTGATGTCTAATTATGATCGATTCCTCTTGACCCGTTTTAGATTAAATATTGTTTTTAGACTCTTGTCCTTCCCAGAAATGAATTTATGGTCGCAAAATTTACCTACCTGCCCGTGTGATGATTCTTCACCCCAATCTGATATCCATATTTTATTTTTTTGTAAATTTTATATTATGCCTCGCAGGAAATTTATAATCCCATTTCTTAAAGACATGAATTTAAATAGATGTCGCCCAGCTTTCACAGAATGTCAGAGAATGGACACAGTTTTAACCGTTGTTGCACTTTTAAGCTTTTTTAAACATGTATTTAAATTACGGAAATCCATTGGTGTTAATGTAATATAATGAATTTGTTTATTTTTAAATTGACCTGTGTAAATTGTAAATTTCATGTTGTTGCTTTTATGGTTATTGTTTTTAACCGAATAAAGTACTTTTTGACCATTGACCTTTGACTTAAGGTCGTCTTGATGTTAAAACTCTCACGTTTCTTGGTGATTTTTAGGGTGATACTGTTTGGGTAGTGGTCGCTGATAGTAATGTCATGAGTTTTACAATTAAGTAATTCTTTTCACGCTATCACAGTGATGAAAATAAAGACAATTGCACTTTGCCTGCCTCTACCGTTAAAAGTAGGTATAACAGGTATGGGAGGATTCACCAGTTCGTTAACAAGGTCAAGATCTAGGCCACACATGGTTTCGTTCAGGCAGTACCCGACTAAGGTGTGGGGAAAATGGGTTACTGGGTCGCCATTTTCATCCACAACGCCACAGACTATATTTGTGCTCTGCTTACAAAGGGTTTGGTTAAAGTCCCCGCCCCAAATTATGGCCAACTCCTTATGTACCTTATTAGATAGTTCATGGAGGCAGGAGTGTATTTCCTTTATAGCTTTTATTAAACCGTCCACAGGGAGGTTGTTATAAAAATTCACAGTTACAAGGGCGTTAGTGTTATTTTGTTGGAGAATAAGTATTTGGAAATTTGAATCCAATTTAATAGGGACTATACTTGTGAAATGGAGAATATTGGATACGAAAATAGTCAGTCCACCTTTTGCTCTACCGGAGGGAGAAGGTAGTGCTGGAGAGAAATACGTTTTGTAGCCCTCAATGTGTACTTCGGATGGCGCCCATGTTTCCTGTAAACTTAGAATGCTAAAGTTGTGAACGAAATACAACCAGATGCCATTCGCAACCTTTGTACACAGACCAGCAACGTTCCAGAAAGGTATTTTCAGGGATGGATCATCCTTGTTTATTACAAGTTCGGGGTCCATTCCGGTGGTTTCCTCGTACTGGCTAACCTGGGTGATATTGGGGGAGCTTCTTCATTCGCAGCACCATCCTGGTCCGAATTATCTGAGTGTACACAAGGGGTAGATATGTTGGTCATGGTGTTAAAAGACAGACCCTCCGACTGAAGTCAATCCACCCTCTCCAATTCGGAGAGCTTATCGAAATAGTTAAAAGTCGGGATGTTGTATCTGATTCTAATCCCTTCCATCAGTTCCCCGTTTGCTAATCCCCTGTGACACCTAGTTGTTGGTGAAGGAGAAAATTGGGGATAGAAAAAACTCAGGTCCCTGGTCTGGATTTCGCTCTCACCGAACTGAGCAGGCCAATTGCATATATGTTGGACCACCCACCTGTTCCTAAAATTGATGACAATGCAGTCCCCCGGGAGATCCTTTCTTCTGTGGGCCAGCCAGCTTAACCTTCTCGCAAATAGTATTTCTCCAGATGTATCAAACGGGAGTGGCCTGTTCCTGTTTAGCCAGTGTGCAGCTTTATTTCTTAGCTCAGGATAGGTTTCTGATTTTCTTGGGGCAACTCCGGGACACCAACTAGCACTACAGTATATGGTGATGTTTGTGGGGAAAGATCGATGTGTGGAAATGACCTCTTTGATTTAACATTCAGGGTAGAATCCTTGGCTGCGCATTGGTTATTGTTCACCTGTCCAGCAGATTCTGTGGCCTTGCGCAAGACACCCTCCCCTATTTCCAAGTCCTTTACTACAGCCGCCCTCGGAGCCCTCTGAGGAAGCCTACCCAAGTTTTCAGTGTTCTTCATTGTTTGAGCATCTATGGGCCTACGGTCAGGTGATAGCTGGCTAGTCATATTGGTACCAGTTTTTTGGGGTCCAGGGCGCGGTTGTGGATCGGTAACCTTTGTGTATGCTCTATCCGTTGGTTGCCCTGGGGTAGTGGGGCTGTTATTTATTACTTTCTCCAGGTTATCTATTTTTTCGCCTATGCGCTTTAGCCTTTCCAGGAGTGGTGCTATTAAGGATTTCATGAGAATTTCAATTTTATCAAAAAGTCCCTCGTTGTGTGAGGGGAAAGGTGGGGGAATAACTGATTTATCTGAATTTAAAACATAAGGACCTCTCTCGTTGATTGAGGTGGATACAGTGTCAGATACATTGTTATTAACATTTTTCCCTTTGACTGCATTATGTTTAGGAGCAACTTTCTTTTGTTTATTGCCACCTACGTTCTCCTTAACATTTTTTACAGTTAGGCCTTCCGTATTAGTGTGTTTTGACTTACGCCTAGCCTTCTGTCCGCTGGTTGTTACCCGCGGGGTGTCACTATTTACACTCAGCGGCGAGGCGGAGACCGAGATTGGAGTTAGTGGCGTGTCACAGGACCCATTGCCTATGGGATCCTCTACTAGAGGAGGAGAATCGGGAATAGCCTCATTTAGGAAAGTAGTGGGGGTCAGGGATAATCTTGTTGATAAGGGCAGGAACTCGGGGGATACATTCCTCATTTTAGGGTTGATCTCCTTAGTTGTTGAAATATGATGGACCCCTGGAAGAGCAACAAAAGATGGTGCCAATATCGAGTCCTGGGAGTTAATAGTGAACATCAATGTATTGGTAAATGGCAAAGGGGGAAGAGAGCCAGCAGGAAGCGAGAGGCGGCGTTCTGTATTTTCTATGGCGTTAGCCACCACCCCGATGGTTTTCTGCAGCATATTATCAATTGCTGTCAGACTAGGTAGCGGGGGATTTAGAACTGCTTTTTGTTTTGGGGCAGGAACAGATAGCACAGGATTATTCTTCCCCATAATTTACCACTATGTATACAGGGGTAAGTGTTGTGGGCACACGTGCTGTGCTGACAACAAACGCCAACAAGTACAAATTTATAAATTACACAGTAAGAGGTAATAGAAGGTGCGAGGAGGTAATACTCAATTATCCTGTATTCGACGATTGCTAAGTATATTAATCAACTTTTTTTTTTTACACTGATTACTAGTTCAAAGAGAGCCTGTTAAGCATAACAGACTATGGAGGCACCAGTTCACAAGACCAAGAGGGGTGGACCGAACCGGCCTCTCCCGGCCACTAACGGTCACAAACGGTCCAGCCCTTGTCCCGGGCTTCTCCCGGGCGCTCCCGCCTGCTCCTGCGACGCGGAGATACTGGAGATTGGAGTCCGCCTCCGCTGTTCAGGCGTCGCTCGACAAGCCCCCAGAGTCCAAAAGGCAGGTGGGAGCCCCACGTCAGTCGCCCAGAGTCAGAGGGACAGCACAAGGGTTCGAAAATACGACCAGCAAACCTCCACGCTGCGGCACCCGCAGAGCGGGTGCGGCGAGGTCAATTTTAGCAGCAGGGGGAGTGGGCGTTGCTCGTTCCCAGCCCAGGTGTGCTCAGTGAGGGAATCCTGGGACTTGGTGTCCGCCTCCGCTGTTCAGGCATCGCTCGACAAGCCCCCAGAGTCCAAAATGCAGGTGGGAGCCCCACGTCAGTCTCCCAGAGCCCAGAGTCAGAGGGACAGCACAAGGATTCGAAAATACGACCCGTAAACCTCCACGGTGCGGCACCCGCGGAGTGGGTGTGGCAAGGTAAATTTTAGCAGCAGGGGGAGTGGGCATTGCTCGTTCCCAGCCCACGTGTGCTCAGTGAGGGAATCCTGGGACTTGGAGTCCGCCTCCGCTGTTCAGGTGTCGCTCGACAAGACCCCAGAGTCCAAAATGCAGGTGGGAGCCCCATGTCAGTCTCCCAGAGCCCAGAGTCAGAGGGACAGTCAAGGATTTGAAAATACGACCAGCAAACCTCCACGCTGCGGCACCCGTGCAGCGGGTGCGGGGAGGTGTATTTTAGCAGCAGGGGGAGTGGGCGTTGCTCGTTCCCAGCCCAGGTGTGCTCAGTGAGGGAATCCTGGGACTTGGAGGCCACCTCCGCTGTTCAGGCGTCGCTCAACAAGCCCCCAGAGTCCAAAATGCAGGTGGGAGCCCCAAGTCAGTCTCCCAGAGTCAGAGGGACAGCACAAGGATTCGAAAATACGACCAGCAAACCTCCACGCTGCGGCACCTATATATAAAAAGAAGACCCTCAGAGCCACTTAGGAGAATACTCCTGTGCCTGTGGAAGATTCAGAAAAAGGACTGCCCTACTACTTGAAGGACTGCATTAATGTCTTAAGAAGAAAGTTTGGACCTGTTTGCCTTGATGCCAGGCTACCCAAAGAGACTCCAAGGGATAGATAGCAGACCTCCAGTGTGAGCATAGGGACACGACAAGCTTCTAGAGGCTTCCCTGCAACTGACCAGCACTAAATGGACCTGTCTGAGAGCTGTTGCTTGCCTCTGCTGAAGTGAATCTTGGACGCTTGGCTGTCATCTGTGGGAGATCCTCCTGAAGAAGATGAAGAAAGTCCTGAAGTATGGGCTCTGTCTTCAGCGAGACTAGCCCACTCTTTATATCTGTCCCATGGTCCATCATGGTCGGCCTGAATTTGTGACTTTCCCTCGGTCCAGCATTACCAGATAACCGCAAGTTGTGTTTTCTGATTCTTAGTGCTATTTTCACTTAAAACTTTCAAATTCAATATCTCCTGTTCTACTGATTTTGGTCATTCTGGTGTCATTTTATGTATTAAAAGTACTCTATTTTTCGAAAAATTAGTTTGGGATTTTTCTTGTGTTGTATATTTTCATTTTATTGCTGTTTGTGTGCGCCACAAACACTTTACACATTGATTCTAAGTTAAACCTGGCTACATTTGTGCCAAGCTACCCGAGGGTTGAACACAGGTTAATTTAGTGATTGTTGTCGTTCACCCTGACAAGGATTGTGGTTGTTACCTGATTATGGCTTTCATCTCTCACAACTAACAATCCAATTTCTTACAGTATGTATTAAGGGAATATTTGCCTTCTCCCATGAACATCTCATGCCAGTAGACTGGCGGTCCCTAGACAGCTCTGTTAATTCTTCTAAATTTCTCTCTAGTGTATCCTGTTCCAGTCACACCTTCCAGTTCGTCATTGCAGAGTCTGGCATCATCAGGACCTTAGAGGATGCTTTCACAGCAGCCCACACAGGTTGAACGGATATATATATGGGTCATTACTTGTGTCACACTAAAGATGAATATCCTGAACTGATGTTCTTATCATCAACAGGATGTCTATATCTGCCAGTTTGCATGCACCATGGTGCCTTGAATGTGACATAGGTGCAAGTGCAATTAAATCACAATTAAATCATAGAGTGGTCTGACATGCTATCCTCAAGAGAATATCACAGTGATACATGCAACAGAAGTCTCTAATGTACAAAGAAGTAGTCAATATATGAACTTGTGCCATGCACCAGGAGAGAAAAGTTCAATAATTTTATGTGTGGTAAAGCAGTCTACAGGTATCTGGGGCCTGACTTATTTAGGAGAGGTTCAATCATCAGGTTTCAATGACCATAGGTAATCACACAAACTTGTTCTAATTCGGTTAGTAATCTAGACCAGAGTGAAAAGAAGAGCAGCACTACTAATGTTGCTTTAAGTGTCTGTAATTTGGAAAACGCGTGTCAGCCATCAGCAGCAGTCAAGGTTCACAGAGTCTTGTGAGGAAACAAATACCTAATAGGGATGGTGCCACTGCATTTTTTTTTTATAATTGATCAAGGAACGTTTTTATACAAAGGCACATCCATGTGCTGCTGCTGCTGCTCACAACTGATCCCACAAAATCGCTCTTCCGTTTCACTGATTCTGAAAATTAGAGGCGTACTTGTATACAGACTACGGGCCTGATTTAGATCTTGGCGGACGGGTTACTCTGTCACAATGGTGATGGATATCCTGCTGCCAAAATATAAATCCCATAGGATATAATGGGATTTTTATTCCGGCGGATGGGATATCTGTCACCATTGTGATGGAGTAACCCTTCCACCAACATCTCAATCAGGCCCTAAGTCTGAATTTTTACAGAGACGTCTAATTCCTTTTTCCATTTGAAGAAATGCATCAACCTATTCACATTCACAATGTGAAAGATCACTGGTATGGGTGGAGTCTGGTGTACTGCCATGGAATGCATGAGAGCTGCCTGTAGGGGCGAGCGGCGGATAGGGGGTGCAAGTGTGCTGTTCCAATAGCACCAACTGTGACAAAAAGAGATGCTGCACTTTGTTGCCCAATCAACAGGATATGTACACAAACAAAATGACAGACTTCTCAGTTTTTCTGGAGGCCCGTGCTGCTAACAAAGCAAAATGCACATTTCAACAGCATTGGGGACGTGGCTTTTACAGGACGACGTCAATAATTGCAAATGTGTAAGGGTACTTTTACAATACGCACATTAAATGTACCAATCAGTTGTATGCCAATTGTACGATGTTTTAGAGAGACAGTATAGAAACCTACTGATAGCAAAAATGGGGTCAGCAGCATGATTCAAACATCTGGGAGTGACCGTGCAAAAAGGGCCAAGTTCAATAGACCACAATGGAATCTGTAGCACTGTTGCAACAGTGAAATACAGCAGTTCATATTGTTGATAATGTCCAGTAACCTCTAAATGGGGAAACAGCATTTGTGAAATGGTGTGAACCACGTGCTGCTGTTACAATGCAGACATTACAACAAATACGTCTTTACTATGCGGTTGTTTACCACGCATATCGTTACAACGACTTGCCTTAGGGAAAGTGGTGTTGGACTTGAAAGTCCAAAGCTTTCTCTACTTTTGCGCACATTGGTGTTTGAATAGTAAATTATACCGCTCCAAAGTCCTGCTCTTTCCCTAAGATATGTAGTTGTAACAATATGCGTGGTGAAGACGCATTCGTTGTGAAGACTACCGAGTACATTATAAAGGCATGATAAAGGCATGCATTATTCCAACATACAACACCCTAAATGCCCCAAGACTGAGCAAAAATATCTCAGTTGACAACATTAATATTTAACAAATCTCAAAAAATCAAATCTGCAAACCAATTTTGCAATTCACATTGGCAAACTCATAAACCATCGACCATAGCTTCTTGGATGGATCCACTATGGAACATCTGAGTTCTATAATCCTGTAATATTTATTATACCTTTGTTTTTTAATTGCTATGTAATATAACTGTTTGGAGTACCTACTAACTGCTTATAATTGCATAAAGATAATGTCAGTATGAGATACAATCACCCCACACCTATTTCCAACCCTGCGTGCAGCTCGTTCAGAAATATATGTTAGATTGAGAACAAATGTGGATAAGATGAAGGAACCCTTATATGAGGGCACAAAGAACAACAGATATGATAATGCATGTGTGGTGCAATGGTAAAGAATAGAATCCACATATTTGGGTACAGCATGTAAAAAAATGATGCTTGAACATTGATGGCACATTAGACTAACATGATCAATGTATTGTATTTAAATTAAAGTTGGTTGGTATACTATGAAGAAAAAACAGTTGCATGAAAACGACCTTTTTGTTAGGCGATAAGAATGCACAATTTTGACTGGAGCACCAAACACATCTGCCCCATCACGGACAGGTCCATAAAACAGTACAAGACGTGTCCAAACATTTGAATTCAATTAGTGGGTAATTTAACCAGTATTGGTTCCTGCTTACCGATGCAATTCCTAGCACTGAGAGCATCTCCATAAAAGCCGTCGGCACACAGGTTGCAATGTTGACCTGCCACACCTGGTCGACATGTCTTGCAGGCTCCAGTAACATTGTCACAACACCCAGAGACAGAGAGGTCAAGATTCTCGTTGCAGGGACACTTCTGGCATGATCCACCTGGTACTGTAGGTTGTCCAAAATAGCCTTCCGCACACCTAAGGGAAAACGTCCAGTCAGTTAGGCAGCCAACCACAACATCTCTTTCATATATCTAATTACCTAGAGAAATAGCCACTGCCTCCACACTTCCAGTTTGCTGTTGGCAACCCAGTTTCAGAAAACTGTTGCTCAATAGGATCAAACAAATGATTTAAATGTGTAACCTCTGATACTTGTTATTTGCTATTTTGTCACTCCATTGCTGAGAAGATTAGACAATCTTCCAGAAGCACTAGAAATCACATTTTCTTAGTTGCAGAGATGGTACATGGTAGGAGAACAATTATGTCACTGCAAAGAAAACTACAAAGACCAACATTTCGTAGAAGATGAACTGCCACAGGCACTGAACTGATTTGTTTGCCTTGAACTCCTTTCTATATAAAATGCCTGAGCATAGCAGCTTGTTGTTGGTGCCCAGTAACAATGATGATATTCATTTCCAAAAAAGCTTTGTCACTCGAAACCGTTCTCGACTAACAAGTGTTGATGCTGAACTCCATTCTTTCTAGCAGATTAGGCAGGCTAGCAAGATGGAGAATAATTCTAATTATAACATAGAGTCTTTCATCAGTTGCGCTTGCGAGCGAATACAAGCAAGTTGTAATAATGGCGCACGCGCTGTGTGGAGTTAGATGTAAGTGATGTTTTACTGCCAATTGTGTCCTGATAATATAAATCAAATCAAAATTGACTTTATTCGATTGCTTTGTAAGACAATCATAAAAGTACATATTAGCAATAAGAAAGACATTGAGGATTTATACAAAGTTTAATAATGTATACACAGTTAAAAATCATCATACAAAAAAGAGCATATTACAATCAATGATTACAGTACAATTGTTTTCCTGTGACTAAGTACTTTCTTTAAAAACATACATATCCTCCAGGCCCTGTGGTTATCATCCAGTAAGTGCAGTGTGAGAAAGGCTGGACGGCATTGTCTCAGGCCCAACTCCCTCATAATCGGGAAGAGCCAGACTTTCCTTAAGCTGCTATAAAATTTGCAGAATAAAAAGACATGTATGGTCGATTGATCTGAACAGTTATCACATGGGCATGGGCCTAAGGTTCGTGACCAATCATTCATATAGGGAAAACTCACGAGCCTGTGATAGATATTGCATCTAAAATGAGTTATTAGTAATCTGTCAAAGCCACCAGGTACAGACAATAAGTACGGCTGAATACTAAAAGAAGATAGAATCAATTGGTTGTACTGAACAGAAGGTTTTATGGTCTCAGAAACCAGTTTTATAAAGTCTAAAAAAAAGCAATCCCAGTTTTTTTAGTTCCTTTCTAGTGATCGATTGCATCGTACCCGGAGATTTGTAGTACTCTGGGTGGCCAAGATCAGACATAAAATTTTTATTATCTCAGCCACGGGATCAACAGAGTTCCTTTTAGTTTCATACTGTCAGTTAAAATATCCTGGTTTAGTTCAGTCACCGGTTTAGACCATATTCTGTGCCAAAGCAGGATAGACTCCATTTTTATCAGGTCTATAATAAATGGGAGACCCAGCTCTGCGTGGCATACATATGCCGATGTACTATTGGGGACGGCTAAAATATATCTCCCAAAAATATTTTCCACTGTCTGGAGTGACTGTGTATCCACAAAACCCCAAACCGCTGCTACATACATAGCTGCAGAAGCACACTTTGCTTTGTAAATCTGCAGTAACTCCCATGGTGGTCTCCTTCCCAATTTCTTTGCAAAGCTGGCAAGAGCCATTGTTGATCTTGCCAGAGTGAGTTTTTTTGCCAAGATTGCACGAGACCAACGATCAGAACGGTAAAACAATATTCCCAGGTATGCAAAATTAGTGGTATGTTCTATTTGCTGACCCTCCAGGAACATATCCCTGCATTTTTGGCTCCCTGGTCCACATCTCATAATGTATGTCTTAGAGGTATTGACCTTAAGATTCAATTGGCCCATAAACTGAGTGAAACTATTTAAAACCCTCTGTAAGCCTATTTGGGTGTGTGACAATAAAACTGCATCATCTGCATAGAGAAGTGCAGGTAAGGGACGTGCGGCTATTTGTGGGAAATCAAAATTATCCTTGATTAAGGCAGCGCAGAGACCATTAGTATAAAGATTAAAAAGAAAAGGGGCCAGGACGCACCCTTGACTGACCCCCTTTCTGAAGGGAAAGGGGTCTGTTCAATCTCCTCCAATCCCAAAACGTACCTGTGCCCTAGCACCACTATATAGGCGTCTGAGGTAGAGAATGATTTGTACATCTACCCCTAGATGTTCAAGTATGTCCCACAGTTCCTCATGCCTTTCAGAGTTGAAAGCAGCCGTTAAATCGAGAATGGCTAGGAAAAGTCTGCCTTTTTTTACTCGCATATATTTCCCCTTCAGGATAGATAAATTAAGGCTCTGCTCCACAGTACCTAATCCTGCACTAAAACCATATTGAATGTGGGACAGAATGTTGCTGTCCTCAGCCCAGTCATTCAAGCGTTCCAACAGTATGCGACCGGCCACTTTTGTCAGGGCATCTAGTAAAGAATGGGCCAGTAACACTTTGGGTCCTGACGATCCCCCTTTTTAAAAATTGGAATAATGGTTGATCCCACCCATGTTTCCAGGAAAGGGGCAACGCAGCTAGCTGTTAAGACCTGTGTGATAATCGGTCCCCACAGATCAATGTCAAATTTAAAGAGGTCTATGGGGTCACCATCAGGGCCCTGTGCCTTCCCCCCCCGAGCTTGCAGAAAGTGTGCAATTCACCTCCTCCAGTGTAAAATTAAGGTCAGCGTACATGGCCTCCGGGTTACTAATAGGTTCCCTGTGAACACCCACAGGGTTTCTTGGTGAGGCTTCATCTGTATTATACACCCTCGAATAGTGCTCAATCCATTCATTTTCAGCAATGGCAATCTCTACCGATGGGCCCTCCCCCGTACTCAGGAAGGGTGCTCTTACCACCCTCCAGAATGCCAAGCTGTCTCCCCTCAGGGATGCTTTGTAGAGCAATTCCCAGGTTTCATTTCTAACTGGAGCTTTGAGCTCTCTAAGGGCGGTTCTATATTCCCTTCTAGCCATCCTTACATTATCAACATTTTTAGGAATCTTGTGTAGTTCCCTTTTTAGTTTCGAGTAGGCCTTGGAGCACTTTTTAACAAACCAACCCCAGCATTTCTTTTTCTCCTTCAGTGAGACAGATAGTGAGTCTCTAACGGCCTCAGAAATTGACACAAAGGAGGAAAGAATACCAGCTGGGGAGGCAGACTCATACAGGCAGGTGTTAATGGCTGGTCTACACTTGCCGATCACTTTACTATAACCATTTGTCTTATGAAGCGAGATTTCTAAGAGGATTTGGTTTCATTGATCATGCCTGCTCAATTTGCTCATTGGTGATAGGATTCCGAGGCTCAGCGGGAAATGATCACTCAAGGAATCATCATCCACATAAAACATATTCACTCTGTAAGCATGACTATTTGATATTAGAATGTAATCTATGGTAGAATGAAATCCCCTCCCATTGAAGGTGGTGGGCATGGGTATAGGTTTGTTAATTAAATAATTTGCAAAGCCCACATTCATACTAAAAATCAGGCTAGTATACAGATCACCCAGCGGGGAGTGACAAAAATGCGTGGGCACATACCGTCCTCTAATGCAACACCGCAAGTTTTGCCTCCTGCACTTGAACATAGCACACAGTTAAAATCCCCAACCAAAATCATTATCAGGTCTCTGTGATTTTTTTCATGTATGGATTGCAAACTATTATATAGTTGCGTTAAAACATCTTTCACCAGCGGGGGCGGTATGTTATTGTAGAGGTTCACAAGCAGTATACAATGGGTATCATCAACGTGGAGTAAAATTACTTGATAGTAGTGTTCCTCAGCCTGGAATACTATCTTTTTCAGGTCCAGCCTGTTTGAGATATATGTTCCTAATTCCCCTTTCGCTCTGCCCATGAGCCCTGCAACGGCTGGGGTATGCAATGCCTTAAAACCGTTAATATGGATTGGCTCCTTAGCCCATTTTTCCTGCAGGCATATAATGGAATAGGTACTAATAAATTCCCCAAACAATGGGTTTGAATATTTAGATAACAGGCCAGCGATGTTCCATGATACTATTTCCCAGCATGATTTCTCTACCATGATCTGATGAATAGGGATGTTTAGTTGGCGCACAACTTCACTATCCCCATTATCTCCATTTAGTGTGGGCAGATCAGTTGTGTTAATCGTTTTATATTCGCTACTGGTCTTATTAGCTAAATTATTAGGGACCATATCCTGTGCCTCCGAGATAGAAGGAGAGGAATCTACCTCAATTATGTGATTTAAGCCGTTGTGCATATTAACTTGGCACCGATTTTTTCCCCTAGTGAGACTTATAGAGTGTTCAAGTCAATCTTGTTCATCTATCGTACCCAAAACACCATAGCGATTTAAAACTGAGTTGGAGTAGCTGCACCAATCTTTACTTGGGTATCGTTCCACCAAGGGGCTATTCTTCTGGAATCTTCCAGGGAAGCTGTATGGTTGGTAAAAGATCCCAAAGGCAGTATACTAATATTATGTGTGGAAATAAACTGTGTCCCTGCTATGTTAAGGATAGACTGTACTAAACTGGGGGATCTAAAGGTTAGCACCACACAGTCTTCCTCCATCTTCTTCGGTGATTTACCAACCCAGGATATGCGCTGCACCATTTTAAATTCTGTAAAAAGAATATCAGTCATCCCAGTCCTGTTAGATAGAAGATGTAATGATCTGTTCTTAGGGTGGACCAGTGTTCCACACCATTTTGAGGAAGGGCTGGCACGTTGGCTAATACAATCGTATATGGGGTGGCTTCTGGGGGAAGGTTCAAAAACACATTTAGGTTAGTTTGAATACCATAATTATAGCCAGAAGTGTTTTTAGTTACAAATGGTCCCGTTCCCTGTCTCGAGGTAGAACCTCCACTAATTGTTAGGGGAGCCATTGTGGAGGGTATAGGTCCCTGCTCACTACCATGGATTAATCCACCACAAGGCAGCTGTTTAACAACAAGGGTACAGGGGGCTGAGGTCTTTGTGTGGTGAGTTGACTCTGCGCCTGGGCTCTAGTTAGGTCACTATTTAGTACGGCAGTTGAGCTTAGCTGCTGATTACTAGATCGCCCAGACCCATGATTGCTTACAAGGAGATTAGCTCCTGGAGGTCCCATGATAGTCCCAGTCTCCCTTCCTTTGGCTATCATATTGATATCGGAACTGATATCTGTAACGCTCCCCTCCAATTTCATGAGCCTATCTTCAATTAGGGCCAATTTCTGAGCCAGAGGGTCCAACAGAACTGACATCTTTGTCTCCATTCTCTTCCAGAAATCCTCATAGGGAGTCAGCGATGTTATGCTGTGTGTTACCCTTAATTGCTGTTGACTGATGGGGCCAGTATTTTTACCCTTACGCCTAGTTATTCTCGGGCTAACTACCTTTTGAGATGTTGTCTGTGCGCCCCTACCCTTCCTCTTCTTAATGGGAGGTTCCTGGCTAGAGTTATGCCCGATGTCAGTTTCCTGCCCTAAGGCTATTGTTGTAGAGTTGTTACCTACGCTATATGGCTCTGACAAAGCGGTATGTTCTATAGCAATGTCTGTGACAGTGTCTAAGTCTAAGGTTTCTTGGGGAACCATAACGTTATCAGGCTGAATAGGATTAACAGTGGGAGCAATCTTTGTTAACTTGTTTAGTGACGGCTGGGGTTCTAACGAAAGCCTGCGTTCCGTCAGCTAGATCTCGTGTATCAGAACTGACTCAGCTCTTAAAAGGAACATGTCTAATGTCCCCACCACCTCCTGCCCTGTAGTGTTTTTCCATTTACTCATGATCAGGTCAAAATGCAGTCAAAAAAGGAGGGCAAATAGAATAGGGGCTACAAGTCAAGTCAAGATACGAGCCGCATATAGGATCAAATACCTCCGTTTTCAAGTCCCAGTCCCAGTTCTTAGGGGTCTGGACACAGCCCAGCCTCTACCAGTCTCGGACGGCTTCACTCGGGCACGTCCTGCTGCAGGAGTCTGTGGCCGCCCTTTCAAGCGCCTCCTGCTTGCGTAGGTGGCCGTGTGCCACAGATGGAATTCTGGAAGTTGTGGTCCGGTAAGATAGCAAAAGGGATTTCACAGCCACGAGTGTGAAATATTTTTTTTTTTTTAAAGGAGCGTTGCGGTCTCCATAGACCAATTCAGGGCAAGACTCAAAGGTTGTGGTGAGTAAATCAGCATTGACTCTCATATTGTTGTTGGGTCAGCACAGACCTCGTTCAGTTCTATATCCATTAAAATGTTATGCTATATGCAACTGGGTGAAGCTTTGGTACACCCTCACAACTTAAGAAATCTTCCGAAGCCTTATCTGTATCCACCAACTGCTGGCCTCTAGTGCAAACGTGGCTCAGTACCCTCTCATGTGTTTTCGTGGGCTTCTGTGCCCCCTCCAAGTGTGGGAAGAGTAAGCGGTGCCGGGCGGTGGAGAAGTGAATGCAAGCGGTGAGCAGGTGAGTGAGTCAACAAAGACGGACCCACTCTAACCCAGCTCTTAGCTCCTGCGCCCGTTCCTGGCTGTGCTGCGGGTCCCGCCTGAACGCTCCTGTATTTCGGTCTCCCGGTCACCCGACCTTCTGCGACGGCGTTTACAGGGTTGGCGGCTCCCAACCCAGCCGTGGCTCCAGGTGCCGGAAGGTCAGAGGCAAAACTCCTCCTCCTCCCGTAGCTGCAGATCGTCATGCACTAAGTGAACAAACATTGGGAGTGGGCTCAACACTCGCCAGAGTGGTTGCGCTTGGGGTGTTCCTGGCTGTTAAATGTATTTTTACCCCGTGGCTGCGTGCCTCTTCTCATCACTCTGACTACTGCCTTTAGTTATTTCAGCTGATCTCGGGGCCAAGGTCACAATGAGAGGTCAATCGGAAGGACTGCAGATCTTCACTCCATGCCGCTCCCGCCTCATTTTCATATTTTATGATAACATAAAATATGCCCTATCCAAATTGGCCACACCTCAAATAAAGTAACACCACATTTATATGAGAAACACAATTAATTTGTTTTGCATTTGATGGACTAGAACATTCATGCATGGATTGTATGCAACTCTGCCAGCTCATTCTACAACATTATGGTCCCCATTAGGATGGCGGGTGGACTTTGCCCGTCCACCATCCTCGCAGAAAACGGGACCGCCCGCGAGCTGAGCGGCGGTCCCGCCATGCATATTATGATGCGCCCGCCACACTGGCGGGCGCATCATGCATTTATAAGATTGCGGCGGGCGGTGTTTACACTAGCACCCGCCGCAATGTTATAAATGCATGGCATGCATTTGCATACACAAAGCGGCAGGCACCACGCTGTGCCTGCCGCATTGTGTATGCAAATACAGGGGGGTACCACAGGTACCCCCCATGTGCACCCCCCACCTCGCCTTCACCATGGGGGCCTGCAACGGGCCCCCAAAGTGAAGACTGCATGCTTTTCCGATGCGGCATTGCCGCCATGGAAAAGCATCGGATAACGCCCATCCTAATATGGCTGGCCGTATCTGATAGACACCGCCACCATATGAACCCTTTTCCGCCCCGGCCGCAAGGAAAAGCGGCGGACGGTGTTTCTGTCCGGCGCGGTCCTCCCCGCCATAATAATATGGAACTGCTACAGCCCCGGGACCCACGCTGACCCCGCTAGGCTCATTACTGCCCTACCTGGGCTGCGACTCACTGCTCCCTCTGCTCCGGTTTTGCCATCGGTCTCATAGCGGCACAGCTGCTACACCGGACATCCGCGCCTGGAGGCGCTTGATAAGGAAGACTCTCTCCCGCATCGCGGGACGTGCGCGGGACTGCGCCGGGCTAAGCCCGGGCAAAGGGCGGGCCCTCTGTGGCCCTCGGAGGCCAGAGGAGGTCGGGTCAGGCCCATTCTCTTTGGCCTCGGTTGGGATTGATTGTGTCTATCTCTGAAGTGCACCATGGCTTTGAGCCCCATTAAAGGCACACCTATGCTAGTAAGGGGGCCAAATAGAAGAACTCTGGACAGCTATTTCCTAGGGTATCTCTAGATACTGATAGGGAGCGTGCACTAGCCGAGCGCCGGGCTGAGCATCGCCGCTCGGTTGAATCTATCAAAGGCAGTCGCTCTTCCCCAGATTCCCAGCGGGTCAGCTATATCAGTACATATGACTTCACTTACTTTAAATGAGGACCCCGATACATCGCATTCAGATAGCATCCCTAGGCTATTTCGTGAGACAACTCCTTCATCCGATATGTCCAATGTCCAGCCAACTAACACCTCACCCTTCCTTACCAATTCAATTGTAGTGGTAGAAGCACTTTCTGAGCCGCCCCCACTAGTAGTAGAGGTAATTCAAAAAAAGGCTAAAAAACCCAAAGTTCAGGGTTCACCGCCAAGGAAAAGGAGAAAGAGGAGGAGTGATCCACAGAGAACCAAGATTAGTCATGCTGATTTTGGTAAAACCTCTAAAACCCCCACACCAAAGGTAGTCAACACAGTAGGCTTAGTTATTCCACCACAACTCCCGGTAAACTAAACATCGTGTCCTGCTTTACTAGGAAGCATGGAACAGCTAATTAGATCTTTTACACTTCCGATTATAAAAAGACTAAAAAATATGTAGCAAAGGTTGGGGATCCTAGAGCAGGCAATCAGTATAAATACAGGGCTAATTAAGGACCTAGGGAAGCCGGCACTGCCATGTTCAACTTCTGCATTACCTCCATACCCTAACTCTCATAAGGAGGTTACTAAAATCACCAAACCAACCACCTGTGAACAACAGAGGGCTACCCCTCCTAAACTTGTACACAAATCGGTGCAGAAAGTTGTTAGAGAGGTCCAGCTGGGAAATAGAATAGCCCATCCAGGAATTGTACAAGATGGGAGGAGTGGTAATAGCCCAGTTAGGGCAGAGAAGCCTAAGGGACGCCCAGTGGAATTGCCTCCAGAAGCGGTACCGTTTGTGGTGGTCCTTACGGGAGTTCCAACACTGGTAGAGGGTAAAAGGGAGGGCTTCTTTCAGTTAAAACATAAAGTCATGCACTGGCTTAGCCAGCATAGACCACTCCCCCATAATATAAATGGTGAGATTCTGCACGTTCGGCGTCTCCCTTGGTTGGGAAACATAATTAAGGACATTGAGGGGGAGATTATTGTTGTTAATTTCAGAGATCATGGAGCTGTAAGACACATTTTAGGCTGGTTCCCAGGTAATGGTAGCAATTCTATCATTCCTAATGATTTGACGTATTTCTACCCAAGAGCCCTAGTGGTTCCCACAATGCATCCTGGGGCTCTAGCCTGTCACCAATTTAATCGTCCCATACCCCTTAAAAAAAGTTATATGCCCCATGTATCCAACTCTACGGCCCCTGATAGAGTATTTGGGGGGGATACTGTTCCATCTAGGCAATATAGAACTAGGTGGACAGACCCATCGGGTCCGCTCACGCCATTGGAGGTGACGAACAGATTCAACGCCCTTTCAGGCATTGATGACTGTGATTGACAGATTGGGTTCCCCGGTAGTCCTCTGCCCACTGCTGAAGAAACTGGGGCACTTGCAAATTATAGTACCATAGCCAAATTCCTGGCATCGGAACAGGCATCTCAGCCTCCATCCACTATTCCTCTTGCGGACCGATTTACATTAAGCGGTGAGATAGAGGAAATGGTGGATATGAATACTAATGCAATCAGTGAACCCTCGGGTCCTTGGGATTGTGTATCGATTGAGCAAGGTTCAGCCGACTCACAAATTAAAATTCTTTCCTGGAATGTGGCGGGATTGAAGAGTAAACTGCCCATTCCAGCTTGGGGTTCCTTCATGTCCTTACATGATATCTGCATGCTACAGGAAACCTGGGCGTTAAAAGAAAGTATAGTGCCTGGTTTTGCAACTTTTAACGTCTTAGCAACTATGGGCGGTCGTGGAAGGCCATCGGGTGGGTTGTCCATCTGGGTTGGCACTCATTTGGGGGTCCAGGCAACGCATATTAATACTAACTCTCTAGATGTTCAGTGCGTACTTCTAACCCCGCAAAATAGGCAAAAGATAGCTTTGATTAACGTATACTCAAGGCCAGTTAGGCGGGGCTTGGAGTCCGAGGCTATAGAAACTTTATTAAAATTTATTCAGACAATTGATTCTTCCACTGTGATTATCTTGTGTGGAGATTTCAATTGCCACTTTGAGCCTCTTGTGGACCCGAGTCTGGGTGATCCAGATGAAGTTGATTTGCTGTGGTCTATCCCGGATCCGCTGATTGCCCAGGTCAAGGTTTGGACCCCACTTGTTCTACAACTGCAGTCACTAGCGCTAGTCACTTCATTACGAGCTTGCAATGGGAGGGTGGAGCCTGATAGGCCTGGGAGAATTACCTTCAATCGACCAAACCAGACTTCTGTGATTGACTACATATTCATGGAAGCCAGGTACTGGGATAGGTTGCATGAGTTTAGGGTTGTTGACAGGTATGATAGCGACCACAATGCTTTAGTTCTTTCTCTCAAACCGGGGAGTTTTGGGTTAAATAATCCACCACCTCCCCAAAAAAGTGCTCCACATTTACTTACAATCACCTACTGTAGGCGAAGGGTTAAATGGCCAGACTTCCAGGATTCCCCGAGCAAACTTGCTAACTTGTATGAGACCGCAATCCCATTTATTGGTGAAATGGGGATCCTGATTGTATGGGAAGGGCCACTGATATACATAACCAATTGGTGGCCACTTTAAAGGATGCCCTTTGCCCTTTGGTAAAGATTAGCCAGCCCCGGGCCAATAAGCACTCGTGGTTTAACACCACATGCCGTAAGTCCAAAAAAGCCTTTCTATCTGTATTAAAAACCAATGACGTTGGAGCCATTAAGCTTCAACGTACTCTGTACAAGAAGGCAATTTGTGAGGCTAAGAGGGAACGGGAGGTTCTCCTGTGGGAGGAGTTGGGAGCTGCACTTACTTTTAGGGTCTCTAAATAATTCTGGTCTATTGTTGCAACCGGCCTTCACGGCCTCAACCCTGTGCCTGGCCCTAATATTGCTCCGAAAATTTGGGAAAGGCACTTTGGTGGTCTATACGGAATCCCTGAGACTGACACCTTAACTTGTGACATTTCTGAATTCCAACAAATCCTAAATGTTCCTGGGCCTGAAGAGTGTGGAAGGATGACTACAGTCCCCAGTCTCCACCCCCAGGTTGAATTTTTTACACTGAGAGAGGTTGAGGCAGCAATAGGTAAACTGCTTCCCAACAAGGCCCCAGGGTTAGATAAATTGCCAGGGGATCTGTTCCGAACACAGTCCAAAATTTGGGCACCTTACCTGGTCGTTTTATTTAACGGGGTTCTTCAGGGTGCCGATTTGCCCCCTACTTGGCTGGGGGCTGAGATTGTGCTAATCCTTAAAAAGGGTTGTCCGCTTACCCCCTCGAACTATAGACCAATTAGCTTAATTGATACATCACAAAAGCTAATGGGGAGGATTATTCTTGACAGGATTCTTGGGTGGATTGACGAGAATGAGATTCTAACTACATTCCAGGCAGGCTTTAGGTCCAGCACTTTCACCTTAGATCAGATATTTCGCTTGCAGGTCCTGTACTGGAAGGTAGCAAAGGTGGAGGGTGGCAGCCTCTACCTTGTGTTCGTGGACCTGCGGGCAGCTTTCGATCTAGTTCCTCGAGCGAAATTGTGGAAGGTTCTGGCAGACCTAGGACTTCCGTCTTATCTGCTGTCTATTCTGTCTAGGCTCCATACAAATAACTATGCCCAGGTTAGGTGTGGTAGGCATGGCGATCTTACGGACCAATTTCCTGTCCAAAAAGGGGTTCGCCAAGGGTGCATATTGGCTCCCACGTTATTCAGCCTTTATATTAATGGGCTTGTGGACCATCTGAACGGTGTGGTAGACAATGATGCCCCCAAACTGGCCACGGGGAGGGTGTCTGCTCTGATGTTTGCAGACGACACTCTTGTTTTCTAAAACATCGTCGGGCATCCAAAAAACACTTGATGGCTTTGTAGAGTTCTGCGGGCTCCGGGGATTGGAAATCAATCTGGAAAAAACAAAGTTTATGATATTCAATCCCCCGAAGCAGACACGCCCAAACCCGGTCCTACATGGTATTCCCCTTGAGAGGGTTGAGATATTTGTTTACTTGGGTGTAACCCTTACAGAGAACTTTGAGTGGAACACACAGATTGCCAAGTCGGTACTAAAACTATCACAGCTAGCTGGGGGTATTAGTAAAGTAGTTAAGGGGTCAACATTTAAGCTGGTGTCCCCGGCTCTAGAAATATACTGTCGCCAGGCTAAAACTGCAGTAATCTATGGGGCAGAGCTTTGGGGGCACAAACATATATCGACCCTTTCAAGGGTGGAACAAACCTTTATGAGGAATCTAGTTGGATTACCGGCTAGTACACCCTTGACCCCCCTTAGAATGGACCTTGGGATGGAGCCAATAGAGGAAATTGCGAGTGCAAGACCAACTATGTACTGGAAGAGGCTGTGGTCAGTCCCAGAATTGTCCGCCTACAGAGCAGAACTATCCGAGATCTAGATTTCTCTTAAATGCAAAAAGATACCGTGGTTGGAGTATATTAGGGCAGGCAGTATCCGGTTGGGTCTCCCGGACCTGTGGGAAAAACCTGAGACTTTTTGCCCTGGGATACCAAAACGAGAACTCCATGCTCTGATACGTAAGCAGAATCTTCAAACATTTCTGTGCTCTGCAACTGTGGGCAGGCTAACGTCTGAGTTCCTCTTAGTTAAATCGGAACCCAAATTCGAGGAATTCATGGATGTAATTGAACCCCCTCTTGCTAGAAAGTTGTATCTTCAGTTAAGGCATGGCACTTTACCCATTAGGTCTTTTACAACCAAATGGTCCAAAACTAATACTGAAGGTTGCCCTGCCTGTGACTACAAAACTGAAAATGTACCACATGTTTTGTTCTTTTGTCCTGCTTATTCTACAATTAGAAATTGTTGGCTGATTCCAATATGTAAGAACCTTAAATTACTGCATTTTATCCAGGCATGTAGAATATTAACTTATGACATCCATCCCCCCATTGTGTTTGCTGTATCTCGTTACCTATTCAGTATGTGGCGTAGGAGACAAACATTTTTAACCTAATAGGTTAGCAATTATTCAATTTTATCGCTCTTTTTCATTGATAACTCACAGTTTAATTCTCTTCTTAAATGTATAATGATTATTTATTGTTTTAAGAATTTGTGCTGGTTTGTATTTTATGTGCACTTTTATGGTCTTTGACCGAAAAAAAGTTATCAATTGAAATTGAATAA
This sequence comes from Lissotriton vulgaris, assembly GCF_964263255.1. Lineage (NCBI taxonomy): Eukaryota > Metazoa > Chordata > Amphibia > Caudata > Salamandridae > Lissotriton > Lissotriton vulgaris. Next base: position 967,657,579 of record NC_141694.1, read on the forward strand.
TATGGCGGGGGGAAATGGGTGGCGGGCGGACAAGGATGTCAGGCGGATCACCACTGACTGCATGGCGGTGGCGATCCGCCCAAAATCCTAATGGGCCCCCAAGTATTTCGCGGTTGCTTTGCCTTCCTCTGTCCAGAGGACTCTGCTTAAAAAGTGGATCTAAACAATGTTTTTTTCTTCAGGATTATACTGCCATCTATGTAGCACTTTAAGCAATTAGACACAATATTATCATAAAAAGAGTATAGCTTTTGCATAGAATTCCAACTTATCTTTACTTTACTTCAGAAAGTTTTTTCGATTTTTTTCCAATTAAGATCATAAAAGTACATATAAACAAGAATACATATACAGCAACAGTTAACATTGAGTCCCACTTCCTGTTGGTAAAAAAGTGAGCAATCAAATTCATTAAGCATTCCGTGCATATACACTCATTTCCATTTAAAATGCAGGTTAAAATATCAGTTAATAAATGTCGGAGTGTATCAAAATAAAAGATAAGAAAGTTCAACTCCTAGTTATGGGCCCACTTGTTTCCTTTTTTTAATACATACCCATACAAAGACACTACTGAAAAGCAGACAAAAGGGTTGGACAGAGTTTTTTTAAAAGTATAATGCAACCCGACATAGTTTAAAATGATACCACTTTAAAATTGGGACAATTAATTTCTTTCTTTCCTGCTCATGAAAACCACTGAAAAATAATAAATGGAGGTCATTTCGGGGGGATTGGGTATCGCAAGGGCACATTGTCAATTCAGATTGCATGAAACTTGTCCCCGAGGTACCCTAGCATCAGTGGTATCAAGTTCAAGCGGAATCTTAATAGAATGATTTTGTGGTGCGATATAGGAATATCTGCTAGGTAAAAGTATCCTCCCTCTGAGAAAGGTGGAGTTACTTGGTACAACAGGATCAACTGTTTCCAATGGTTCCTCTCCCTGCGCATATATCGGGGCCGCCGCATAAATGTATCGACCAACCTCTACATAGACGTCTTTCTACAGACAGTTGTGCCCACATGCATCATACTCCCGTTTTGCGATTCCAAATTTGCGATTTTTACCGAATCGCAAATAAGGAATCGCAAAACGGGATGCATTATTGAAAGTGCATAATATTTGCGATTGGGTAAAAACCGCAATTTTTACCGAATCGCAAATATTATGCGAATTCCAATTTGTGATTTCGCAATTCCCATTGATTCCTATGGGCCAAAAGGCCCATAGGAATCAATGGTAATTGCGAATTCGCAAATTGGAATTCGCAAAATGTTGATGCATTCCATGGGTGCAGGGGGGGTCCAAAGGACCCCCCCTGCACCCCTGAAATGTATTTTAAAATGGATGTTTCACACACACATGTCCTAAGGACATGTGTGTCTGTAACATGACAGTGTTTAAAATGCTAATTTGAGCATTTTAAACATTTTTTGCAAATTACCACGAGGTTCAACCTCGTGGTAATTTGCACTTGCAATCTCCAAATTCGCAATTTTTTTAAGAATGATGCATTGCATTTAAGGAATCGCAAAATTGCGATTCCCTAAATGCAATCGCATTTTAGAAAATCGCAAAATTAGCGATTTTCTACAAAAACAAATGATGCATCTCAAAATGCATTTTTGGAATCGCAAACGCCCGATTTTAAGGAATCGCACCGTTTGCGACTCCAAAAATGCTTGATACATGTGGGCATTGGATCCTTAAAAATGCCTTTCAGCCCAATGGCTGGTCAATTCCATTTTAACATAGTTCAGCCATTTGATCCTAGTATAGTTCTCCAATTTTAAGATGTCTCTTATAAAATTTTGTGTGAGGGGCACCGTGTCCCTGCGCCATATGGAGAGCCACAGTAGGAGCGGGGATAATATAATGGAATCAGTAATATATGATAGACCCAGTTCTGTATGGAAGACATAACTAGATTAGGATTGTGGGAGAGAGGCTAATGATTTAAAAACTTTGTTCTCAATGATTTGAAGAGAGTTGATAGGTGCCATACCCCATACACCGGCCTCATACGTTGCCGCTGATTTAGTCTTGGCGTGGTAAATCTTTTTAATTGGGACTAATGGTTTTGCACCCAGCCTATTAGCGAAGGATTTTATCGCTGTTAGGCTTCTCTCAAAACCCATGGCCCTTCCGTCGACTAGCTGTGACCACATTTGGTTTTTGTCAAAAAGTACCTAAAGGTAAGTGAAGAACAAAACCACCTCAATTTTCTCCGAATCCATGTGGAAATAGGGTGTTTCGTCTCGCTCCCTCTGCCCTGCAACAATTATGAAAGATTTCCACTGATTAAGTTTTAGGTCCAGTGAATGCTTAAAAACTGCATAGGCTGACATGAGACGTTGGAGACCTAACCCAGTTCAGGCCACCAGTACGGCATCGTCATCATAGGTCAGAATTGGTAACTGATGGGAGTCAGATCCAGGAACATCCAGGGTTGCGACTGCAAGTGTTTTCAAAGCCATTTGTGTAAAAGGAAAAGAGAACCGGTGCAAGGACGCAACCTTGTCGTACCCTCCTTGAGATCTTCAAAGGGGGCTGAATTCCATGTTCTTCCAGTGAAGAGGCATCAGAATACAAGTGGCTAATGAAGTCAATTATGACCTGGTTGACCCCCATCTCCTCCATTATGAACCAGAGATTGTGATGGGAAGTCGAATGCTGCAGATAAATCTATGAATGAGAGGTAGATTTGACTACCCTTTGCTCTGGTATATTTGTCCATAATTATTAAAAGATTCAGGCACTGGTCTACTGTGTCCTTTCCCCACTGGAAACTGTACTGTGGCTGCATTAGGATATTTCTATCCTCCGCCCAGGTCTCAAGCCTATATAAAAGGAGGTGGCCCATAAATTTAGCTGTGGTATCTATGAGCGAAATTGGCCTGTAGTTCTTGGGGTTTCCCTTATCACCTTTTTTATGAATCAGGACTATTATATTCGTTTTCCAGGAGAAAGGGAGGGCCTACTAAGGTTGTCTTGTTAAACACGTTAGTCAATAAGGGGTCCACAGATCCTTATTCTCCTGGCAAAAGTCCATCGGGACCCCATCGGGGACTGGAGCTTTCCCGGTACTCACTTCTGTAAGTGAGAAGGATAGATTATCCTGGGTGCTAGTACATGTACTACTGGAAGGTAAGGCAGGGGGAGTGGATGGGGGACATATGTTTACAAAATGGGCCATCCATTCCTCTTCTTCTACGTTATTGTCTAAAGTAGGGTAGCTTGCAGTCTTAAAATAGGGTGTGTTTATTACCTTCCAGAACTCTTTGTTGTTGCCCGTTGTTGATGCGAGCTCCAGTTTAGCCCAGGTCTCCTCCCTCATTATCCTCTCCCTGTTTCTTCTGGCCAATTTGTATTCGCTATGAAGTGTGGCAATTTGAGCTGGGTTTCTGGGTTGTATTCCCAGGGCTTTGATGAGGGCCATCCTATATTTTAGGCTGGGCAAATCAAGCAAGCCCTTTCTCTTTGCGGTTTTAACTGAAATGTTCCGGGTAAGTGCACTCTTTATATGTTCTAACCATTTTGTGAAAGGTGATACCAGGGATAAGGCAGAGTTTTCTGCATGCAGGCAGCTACTGATGTTATCATAAGTCTTCCTCATTATTTCGGGGATCAGCTTAAGTTTATCAATTTGGGCCCACTTAAGTTGAGAACCGTTTCTCCTAGATAGTACTGGGAGTCCTATTACCTGTTGTTTAGTCACTTCCCCAGGAGTCAGAAGTATCTCACAAGTTAAAATAGTGTGGTCACTAAAGCTCCGAAATTGGGCTTCTACATGATTACAGCTTTCGTTAAGAAGGTTGGACACCAATATAAAATCTGTTGTTAATTCCGGACATCTCAGCAAAAGGTTTTTTGGGGGAAGTCCGTAAAGGTGGAAACTGTATTTACTATCACCGGAGGCTTTCCGACCTACATCGTAATCATGCTCAAACTGTCATATCTCGACACCCCCCCCCCCCCCCCCCCCATATACATGAAAAGCAAACTATGCCCCTCAGGAGGTGTGAGGAAGACTAGGGCCAAATCCATCATCCTACGGGAACCGCCAAAAGCAAGAGCTATAAAGACACTGAAAAAGGCATCCTCTTTGCCATTTCCAAGAAATTAGAATTAACTCTCAAAGAACCTAAGACTGACCCCTAAACTCCTATCATTTTGAAAGGCCAAATAAACCCATCTTTTTAAATTACACTTGCCAATCTAGATACTACTGTAGCTGTGGACATTATTACTGTACGTGATCGCTGTCAGTGGCTAATGTCACTGTACTTTGGTAAATGGTGACATTTTTGTCACACCTGCGACTAGGTGCGCACTAAAGAATTAACTTCTGTAAGTAAATGATAAATAAACATAAATCATCAACACACCCTTTGTGACAAGCAAATGCGGCTGATATATCTCAAATACCCAAACATATAATTTCGGACGGTGCCTTATACAGCAATGCTATTAATTTAAAAACGTCTTTCTCTCCACATGCTTTAGCCAGCAGTTCATTGATACCTAATGCCAAACTCAGAAGAGGAGCAAAGTAGGTTTTACCTGTGATTTTGAGCTATGCTGTGGGGTGAGACTCCCACACAGTGCCTTTTTCACTGTAGTGCTCTGTGTAAATTATCTGTGAGCAGCAATCTCCACTGCCTACCTTATGGGCAGGTCCTACATCAAATGTGTTAACATACTGAGTGAGGAATAAGTCTGTGCGCCTGTCATCTGTACACACGTCGCTCTGTGACATATGGGACTCAATCTAAATTGAATGTTGTTCGGACATAACTATCACTTTGAATGATGTTTCATGCATAAACAACTGCCCTAACTAACCTGTAATGTATGTGTCGGGTATGTTTACCTTTATTTAAGGGGGTTTTAATGTAAAGCTAAATAGAATATACTTAACTTACTTGCATGAGCTTTAAGCCAGCCTTCTTCATCTGTTGGTCTTTTATTGTATCATCCACTCTTTCCTTCTGCCCACTGAAGCATAGAGGCTGGCCAATAGGTCAGTGTTTGTAACAGCATTCTGTTCTTTAACAAGTGGCACATCCATACACCAAGTAGTCCCCTTCAATACCAGAGCCTAATATGGCAATGTGGATTTTTTGAGATAATTTAAAAAAAAACGTTTAGGCTTTTTTTTATATTCCCAAGAGCTCTGCTTCTCTCACAGCAATACAGTTTTTCATAAAACATGATAATACAAACCCAAATGTCTAGCAGTCAACAGCAGACTTATTGGCTTTGCTAATGATTGTTTCCGTTGTCCTCAGATAAGGAGACAGTCACATGTCTATGCTGAGGATTTAAAAGTTATGAATTGAGACCCAGAGCAAGATTTGCAGTCAGGAGGGCCATGACATGAATGCCACCATAATGTGTATAAGTCTTGTCATCTCAAACCAATTTCAGAGGTGGAAGTGCATTAAATTATTGTGGCAGCACAGGTCTTTTTACTTATTTCGTACATCTGGTGATTGGCCTACTGCTGTCGTCTGTTAAAATGGTCAGTCCATTCTTTTACATACGCTGTCTTCGTTACACATGTGTAGGCACATATGTATGCTATATGAGTGAAGTAGGATGAGATAGGAGTGTGTGCGTGTCATGGATTACTGCGGGCACTATTAAATCCATTATGTATCTCCCCTATATGTAAGGTGTACAAAATAGAGGCAGTCTGACAGTTTAGTATGCTTTATTGCTGACTTTCCTGAAGCTTAAGGGACTCCACCAACAGCAGATAGCTGTTTCTTAAGAAGTTTTTGAATAGCCTGTGTCAGGTCCTGACCTTATAGAAAGGAGGTAGAGTTCAAAAGGCTGCTGAGCGTAGGATGTGAAGGCTTGTCCACCTTTTGTGGCCCTATTTTTGTGTCTCTCTGTTTAAATGATTCATATCTCCATCCCTCCTTTCTGTTATTACTTGATGACAAAGACTGTGGCTGGCCTGTCTAGAGTTGGGTACAGGAAGTGGCCGGACCACATTGAACCAGTCTTAGAACTGTAAGACAATGGGTTATTAGTTGTGCAGGATATGAGCCTGCACAAGAAATAGATCCACAATTATCTCCTTACTGGGAACCAAGAACCACATTGTAGCACTTTACTCTCTCAGGGTATCATGGCAGAACAGCCCAAGGCCTACTCAGAGGAGGCGGTGTAAGCTAGTAATCTCCATCCGTTGGCACACAATAAATACAGAGTACATAATGGTCTGGTCTGTGCTTTTTCTTTGAAAAACAAAAAGCACATTTATTACATACACTACTAAATACTTCACATTAATTTATGAATATTTATATCAGGGACATAGAATTATCTTTAGTAACCTTGTGAAATCACTTTTGACCCCTACTGGGTCATGACCCACAAAATCACAGTACGGCCGCCACCTATAAGAAATAATACACCACAATAAAGAGGAGCATTACTTTTAATAATGTAGGCCTATTGACTTTTCCAAAGGTGACCACATCAATATATAAGAAAACTCTATTGGCTTTGTCAAGGGGTCACCACATCAAAATATAAGGCACGCCTATTGGCTTTGTCAAAGGATAACCACATCAAAATAAAAGGCAAGCTTATTGGCTTTGTCAAGGGATAACCACATCAAAATGTAAGGCAAGCCTACTGTCTTTGTCAAGGTGTCACCACATTAAAAACCCAATAAACACATGTTAAAAACCACCATTATAGCATTGAAATCAGGAATTATTTTTAAACCCAATCTTTAATGTCAATAAAAGATTCAATGTTTATCAGAAATAACTATCAGCAATATACTGTTCATAAAGCATGTAAAATCAACAATGTCTAAATCTGTCTTGTACCACTTTAGGAAACATAAAATTCAGCCATACAACTAACCAATAGCGGTCCTTGCACTCATATTCGGTGGAGCAAAAGCATCTGCCTATGAAGTACTTTGAAAATGCTCAAAAGTCTAGCCAGGTCATGTTTCATGAAACATGGTAGACATAGGTTTATGTTTAATAAGTTAATCAAAGGGGTGTTGCTGAAAACCTGCAGTCACCAAGCACTTCCTTAAAAGTGTGGGTGATTCCTCTGTCTGTTTTGGAGCAACCACAAGTGAAAAAGAGTGTTACAACAAAGGATCCACAGGGCATTATGGGGCACTCACTCCATGGAGCATGAATGTCTTCGTGGCTTCAGCAGCGGTTGTTTTCAAGAGCTCCACGCTGCATGCCTTGGCTTTTTAATTGTTTTATTGGGGGTAACCAGTCTAACCCCGAACCCATATGTACCTAAAGTTAGAGATGCGCAGGGAGCCCACTCTAGCCCTGCCCAACCGCCGTCCCACCTGGCTGGCACTGCTGTTTGCCAGTGTGGGAGCTGGCAGCAGCATTCTCCCTGCCTGCTCCATGCGGACAGGGTGTTGGTTCTAAGGGGGCTGTCCTACTCCCTCATGCGGGGGCAAGCCTCCATCACAGTGAGGGCAGGGGGGTGCACTGGCACTCCCTGTGTGTCTCCTCATGTCAGGGCCCGGGATGTGGTCTCAGGCATCAGGTTTATCTTGTGTCACCACTCCCGCCCCTCGGGAGATGAGGGACCACACACGGGAGAGAAGGCTAAAAGCATGAAAGCTCCACATTGTCAATCAAATCAATCCTGCACTAGCCACCAGGCACTGGCCCACCCCAGGAGAAATTTAGAAAGGTTGCCCTGAGTCCAACATGCTCCATCGCACAAGTGTAGGCATGTTAAAATGGCAAACCTTTGAAGGCTCATAACTCGGGCCCTGTTGGTCCAATGTCCTTGATTTTGGGTTCATTTTACTCCTGGTGGCTAGTGATAGCCACCAGGAGCAGTTGCAATGGGCTTCCTTGCCCTACAAGGCTATACTTTACCTGCACTGGCTCCCTGCATCAGCTTTCTCCTATGTCTGGCTCCTGATGTTCCTCTCCTCTGGTTGGGGCTCAGAAGTCCTGGTCCTCTACCAGTTGATCCTAAAGAGGTGTGTGTGTGGCGGGGGTGAAATCACTGGCCCTGGAGACGACCACTAGTTCTTGGGTCAGCTGCAGGCAGGGTCCTCAGTCCATCAGTAGAGCAGGGGGCATGTTCTTCCAGCTGTCCATAGAGTTGCAGTTGTCACAGTCCCAGACCATATTCTTGCTCTCTTTTATGTTCCGTAGATGCCCATTTTATGCTCAGTTCAGCCTGTGGGTTGGTGGATAACCCTTTCTCTAACCTTCAACTGGTTCTGGTCAGTTCTTCCCTCTTCCCTGGGTTTGGCTCTTGTCTGACTAGTGACACATAAGACTGATGTCTGGCCTCTTTGTGTGTTCTAGAAAAAGTCCCATTGGAGGGCAATCAGGGCAGGGCACCCCCCTCCCCCCCAGCCCCCTCCCACAGCATCCTGTTAGAATGGCCCAGTCCATGTACACCAAGGCTCTTTTGTTCACTGTCTGACTCAAATGCATATTTCCATGTGGGAGAGCCATCACCAGGGAGCTGGAATCTCCCATAAAGTGTGAAAATAATAATAATAATAAATTAGTTTCTAAAGCGCCTGGTTTTACTGACTAGTATGTCCCTATGCTGAATCTAGTCTCCCATTTTGATCTGGTAACATAAGCTAATCCTAAAGGCACAGAGAAACTATATGTGGAAGAGCCAAGTTTTAAAAAATTTTCGAAGGGTCCTCTCCGAGAGTTCAGACTTAAGTGTCTGAGGGAGGTCATTCCAGTGTTTTGCAGCCAGCCGTCTGAAAGATCTTCCCCCATTTTTGTTCTTGTGATTACTGGTAAATTCACCAGTCCTGTCCCCACAGATCTCAAAGCCCGTGTAGGAGTATAAGGGGCCAATAGATTGTGTAGGTAGCTAGGACCCTTTCCCTGCAGGATGCGGTGGCTAATGCATAGTGTTTTAAAAACAATTCTTTCCCTTACCGGGAGCCAATGTAGGGCTGCGAGGGCGTTCCTGGACAGAGTTCTCCTGGGCAGCCTCAAAACAAGGCGAGCCGCCGCATTTTGAATGCATTGCAATCTTTGTACACATTTCACATTTGCCGCAAGATGTAGAGCGTTCCCATGGTCCTGGCAAGATGTTACCAGTGCATGGAACAGCGTTTTTCTGGCAGATACGGGGAGCACATCTAGCGTCTTCCAAAGGCCCTTCATTATTCCGAAACAATCTTAGTGTTGTGGTCAAAGGAGAGCTTCGAGTCAAGCCACACCCCCAAGTTCTTAGCCTGGTCCTTGGGGGAAGGGGTGGAGCCCAGGGACTGAGGCCACCACGTTGAGAAGCATATGGAAGGAGCCCTGCCCACTATTAAAACTTCTGTCTTGATGCCGTTTAATTTGAGGCACTTGCTTGCTATCCAGACATCTAGTTCCTGTAAGCAAGTCAAAAAGTTGATGGCTGCTTTTTCATGGGATTGCGATAGAGGCACCACTAGTTGCGTGTCATCTTTATACGATAAGACACTAATGTTGTATTAAGCAATCAGGTCAGCTAAGGGGGCCATATATAAATTAAACTGGATGGATCTGAGAATAGAACCCTGGGGACCCCTTGAGTCGGCCTGCTGCTTTTCGAGTAGAACGGACTCTGAGACACTTGAAAGCTTCGGTCCTGTAAGAAGGATCTCATCCATTCCAAGGCCAGTTCTTCCAGCCCTCCTCTTTTGAGGCGCTGTAGGAGCAGAGGGTGGTTGACTTTGTGTGCATGTCTACGTATTTTTTCGGTTGATAGGAGCAGTGCTGACTCCGTCGAAATAAGTGGCTCGAAAACCCGATTGTGTGGGGTGTAATAGGTTATGCTTATTAATGTACAAGGTTAGCTGAGTGTTGACCACCTTTTCTGCAATTTTAGCGAAATATGGCAGGAGCGAGACTGGTCGGTAGTTATCCAACTGGCTTGCATTTTCTTAACTCCTTCGATGCTCATGACGAGCTCAGCTCGTCATGAGGCACGGTTGAGCTGTGCTCATGACGAGCTGAGCTCGTCATGAACAATGGGAAAAATTCATAGTCAGCATAGGAGGGGAATACCATCAGCAGCGATGGTGTTAATGGGATGATGAACAGGTTGCAGGATTCTACTGAACAGCTGTTAGGTGCTGTGGTTCTGGTAAGTTACGATATGTCCTTAAAAATTACGAACAGTTCTCGGGGCGAGTTTTCAGCCTGCTCAATCCTCATATTATAATATGTGGCTTGAGTCTTTCTTATTGGAGAGTGATAGGGTTTAAGCCTCTTTTTATATTCAGACTTCTTATATTCGGAAGAGTCTCACCTCCAGATCTGTTCCGAGCGTTTACATGAGGTCTACGCTCTCCTAAGTTCATCGTTGAATCATGGGGCAGATTTTGACTGTCTCCTGGGGGTCCTAGCCGACCAAGGAGCAACCAGGTCTAGTGCCTCGGTAATCATTTTGTCTAGCGCACTGCATGCAGTTTTGATATGCTTGCCTCCTGGAGGCCCTCCCATCTGAAGGGCATGATTGAAGTTGGCAGCAGAGAACTTCGCCCATTTCCTCTGCAGACCTCCAGTGCCCACCCTCTTTAGAGGTTGGGATTTGGGTACTGCAGCACTAAATGGGATCAGGTATTGGTCTGTCCATGGAAAAGCGGTAGGTCTCTCAATTGTTAGCCCCCCTCGCAGTTGGCAAAAATTGGATCCAGTAAGTGGCCCTGTTGGTGGGTAGGGAGGTAGGATTGCAGTCCCAGCTGTAGTACAGCCAGTTCCCCGACAGAGCTCTTGCTCAGTGGAGTTTTCCCTATCGTCAAAGTGTAGGTTTATGTACCGCAGCACCAGCATTTTGGAATACCGGTTGCATGACTTGTTCCCTGAGGCTAGATGCAAACAGTGTGCTAGGTCCCGCCGGTCTATAAACTAGATAAGCCTTGATGATATAGCTCTCAGCCACTCTGATTGTGAAGAAGCCGGCCTTGCTGGCTTCAATTTTTGCAGTTCTTAGGAGCAGTGTACTGCAAGTTTATGGATAATGGCTATCCCCCCGTTTATTTAGAAAGGCGGGAAAAGGCCAACTTTTTTAAGTGTCTTTTCTAAAATAGTAATTTAAAATATGACCTTATCAATAAAGAGGATTACAAATTACAATTCAAATGATCATAAGAATTATGTTTCTAGTTGCTCTCCATCCGAATTGATCATATAATGTATGTTACAGTGTAGCCCTATGATTCCTTTGACAACAGCGAGTTTTGATACAGTGTAAATAATTTTAGGGCCAGGACATGATCAACAGTAATTTCTACATATCCCACTTTTAAATATCTGCATTCTGTCTTTTTGGGAAATAAGGCCTCCATAGAGTATGACTTAATATTTTAAAGGAACATTTAAGCCTATCAAAATGGGATATTTTGAAAGGCTGAATTTGCAGTTTAACCCTTTCCGTGCTTAGGATGGCCGGGAGCTGTCCTGAGACACGGTGGGCGTGTGCTCAGGATGGCTCCTGGCCGTCTTAGTAACCACCCACGGGGGAAGCACTGGCACTCACACCGTGGACCACCGATCATGCTGCCCCCACTGGGGAGGACAGTGGAAGCCCTTTCCCTGCCCCCCGCCCCTTCCTCCACGTCATCTAATGACGTCAACATGCATCACGCGCCGACATCATTAGATGAAACTGGATGCGGTGGAAGGCATTTGCTTCCAGCGCGTCCAGGAGGAGAAGGTGAGTTTCTCCTTGGGAGGGGAATATTTTTTAAACAAAGATGCATCGAGGAAAGAAAAGGGTTTTCCTCTCCCCGATGTCTCTTTGAGCATTCCTACTGCACAATCACTCGATTGTGCAGCAGGAATGCCCAGGGATATTTTTATTTTAGTTAATTTTTTTATGTACATTGTATTCAGGGAGCAGCCCCTTGGGCAAGGGTCACTCCCCATGGGGGACATATTCTTTGGCTGTTTCTGCCCCGTGGGGGGCAGATCAGCCCAAATAATTTTTAGATGGCCCACTGGGCCACTAGGGATTTTTTTGTTTTAGTTGGTTTCTTATAGATTTGTAATACATGTGGGAAGTGACCCCTTGGGCAAGGGTTGCTCCCCTTTGGGGACTTATTGTTTGCCCGTTTCTGCCCCCCTTTGGGTGCAGAACGGCCCAACTTATTTTTAGATGACCCACTGGGCCACCAGCGATTATTTTGTTTTCGTTCTTTTTATGCATGCGGGGAGCGGCCCCTTGGACAAGGGTCACTCCCCTTTGGGGGGTATATTGTTTGGCTGTTTTGGCCCCCCTAGGGGGGATTGATATGTCCAAATAATTTTTTCACTGGCCCACCAGGGATTTTTTTGTTTTAGTTTGTTTTTTTATAGATTGGTAATGCATGCGGGGAGCGGCCCCTTGGGCAAGGGTCAATCCCCTTTAGGGGACATTTTGTCTGACCGTCTCTGCACAATTGAGGGGGGGGGAGATTGGCCCCAAATGAATTCAGATTATCTATTAGGCCACCAGGGATTAATTTCTTTATATAAATGATTGTGGGGAGTGGCCCCATGGACAAGGTTCGCTCTCCTTTATGGGGTTGAATATTTCAGCTGTTTCTGACCCCCTTGGGGTCGGCCTTTTGCTATTAGGCCCACCTACCCACCAGCTTGGCTGGTAGATTGTGCGTGGACTGGTACATTATTTGCATATGTGATTGTAATGTTTCATTTCTCCTTTTATTGTTCTTGTTTGCGGTTTCTGCTGTTTTGCGTAGTTGCATTTATTTGGTACAATTTTGTTTTGTTGTGTTTACTCCAAATGAATATTATTGTCATGCACAAGTGAATGTTTTGTAAGTGGTGTCAAAACAGCAGCATATTTATTTTGTGTTTGGAGCGTGAAATTCTTTGCAATGTCTTTTGGGTTGTCTTATGTGTAATTTTCTTTTCTTATTATTTTTCAGTGAGATATTGTTGTTCCTTGCTGTGTCTGTGCAGAGTAGGTGGTGAGTCTATCTGCTTCTGACAAGTGAGTGGTATTGTTTTGGAATATATAGGTCTTTGCGATAAAGCCACATTTTGTTTATTAGGTATTCTACAAAGTGTTTGTTGTTGTTGACTTGTTTGACAAGTTACCGTTGTTAGTAAGGATTATGGCTAGCCGCAGAATTATTTCTCAGCAGGTGGTTGGTATGATTTGGGCTGACCATGATCATGAGACTGACAGTGCATCTAAGGGAGAAGAGTAAGTGCAAGATTGAGGCAATGAGTTTTCTGTCCATGAGGAATCATCTGATGATGAAGCTACTCTCAGTGCGGATGAAGCTAATCGCAGTGCGGATGAAGTACCTGTTTTAGAGGAGGACACTGATGTGCCTATGGTGCAAGAGGCATCTGGATGGCAGCCTGGGGCTGCAAGGCTTCCCATTGGAAGTGCTGGACTCTGGGTGATCAAAACATGGTGCAGCCAGTGTTTCCTGCCTTTAGTGGTGAAGCAGGGTGAAGAGTAAATTGTGAATTGTTTTTGCATATATAGTTTTTTCAGTTGTTTATGGATGATGTATTTTGGCTGAGATCATTGAGCAGACTAATTTGTATGCTGAATAGTATTTGAGGGACAACAGTGACAGACTTAGGCCCCTCTCTAGAGCCACCCAGTGGACTCCCACAAATCTGGTTGAGATGAAGAAGTTTTTGGGTTTGACTTTTTTGATGGGTTTGATAAGGAAGCCGCCCAGTGCTTCATATTGGTCTACTAGTCCATTGAAGGCAACAGCCCTATTTCCTGCAATTATGAATCATGATTGATTTTTACTTGTGCTTCGGATTCTGCATTTTGTTGATAAAGCTTCAGTGTTGCCACAAGATCCCCCTGACTGTGACCGTCGTTTTAAAATTCTACCTCTTCTTGATCCCTTTTTAGATTGATTTTCAGAGATCTATACTCCAGGGAAAGAAATAGCTATTGATAAGTCTTTGGTCCTGTTTAAGGGTAGTTTGGTTTTTAGACAGTACATTCAAGAGGGTATGTTATGGAATTAAGGTGTATATGTTGTCTGAGTGTAGGACAGGATGTGTCTATAATTTCCGGGGTACACTGGTAGGGATTCCAATATTGTCCTCCCCGGTTGTCCGTCCACTTTAGGAGTATCAGAGAAAATTGTGTAGGAACTTTCTAGAGGATCTTTTAACAAAGGCCACCATTTGTACCCAGATAACTTCTACACTGCTGTGCAATTGTTTAAGGAATTGTTCAAAATGGACAGGTTTGCTTGTGGCACAATCTGCTCTAACCGTAAAGGTTATCCAAAAGAGCTTGTTTGCAAAAAGCTTCAGAGGGGACAGTGCAGTGCCTTGCATAGTGATGAACCACTAGCTGTAAAAATTTCTGGACAGGAGGGATGTGTACATGCTGACTACCATCCATGATGAAAGTACTTCAACTGTGGCTGTTTGGGGTCAGGTTGCTGAAGTGCGCAAACCTGTGTGCATTGTGGACTACAGTAAGCACATGGGTGGTGTTGATAGAGTAGATCAGAGGTTGGAACCCTACACTGTTATTCATAAGGCTTACATTTTGGTATAAGAAGTTGGCCATCCATTTTTTTTTAATTTAACAACTTTTAATGCTTTTGTTGAGTTCAAGGAGTGTTCTCCAGCGTCAAAGATGACTTTTGTTCAGTTTCAAGAGTCTGTGATAAGCAGCCTTGTTGTAGTGGAACAGGCAAGTGTCCCCTGGGTTTTTGGCCCAGGGCTCTGCGGTCATCTTGTGAAACTACCAAACCCACATATTTCTGAAAACTAGACACCAGGGGGAGTCCAGGAAGGTATGGCTTTCGTGGACCCCCAATGTTTCCCTACAGAAAACCCACTGCAAACTCAAATTTTGCTAAATAAATCAAAATTTTCACACATTTCTGTGTGGAAAAGTTATAGGATAACCAGGCAGACACAAATTTCCTATCACTCAGCATTCCCTCAGGTCTTACGCTAAAAATGGTACTTCACTCTTGTAGGTAGGCATAGTGGCTGCAACAGGAAATGTCCCAAATTGTACAGTGGAGATTTGAAAATTACCTATAACAAAACTACCTTGATTGGGGGGGGGGGGGGGGGGGGGTGCATCTGGTTTTTGGCCTCGGGCTCGCCGCCATCTAAGGAACCCTACCAAACCCACACATTTCTTAAAACTGGACACCCTGGGGAATCCATTGAGGTATGGCTTGTATGGATCCGCCAACATTTCCCTACACAGAATCCCCTGCAAACCTCAAATTTAGCTGAAAAAAATAAATTTTCCACATATTTTTGCATAGATTCACCGTGCTGGCACAAATGTCCTACACCACAGCATTTCCCTCAGTCTCGCAAGTAAAATGATACCTCACTTGTGCGGGTGTCCAAATCAGAATTGGCTAAAAACATATATTTTTTTTAAATATAGCGCTTAAAATTCTCGGGGCTATACCCTTAATCACTTTGTTTTGGGCTCTTCCTAGTCACAGGCGTTTTCCCCATCCACATAAGTGAGGTATCTTTTCTTTATTCTTTATTTCGGTAAAATGTTTCACCATAAAAGACATTATAACATTCCATTAAAACAGTTAAAAATGATTATAGTTAGCAAATTCATTCAGTCCATTACGAAGAATTTCATCACATTATTGTATATTGTAGTCACTAAACGGCCTTGATACATTTTCTCCTCAAAGACCACACGGCACCTAGGTACTTAGCTACTGTGAATACAATGTGGTTCGACAGGTCTGTTTTAAGGACTCTAAAAGCGGCCAGACACTCAACAAATCCCAGGTTTCTGAATAAAGGGATGATCCATTTCTTACGTATCTCATGATATACTGGGCAAAAAAAGATTATATGGAGCTCAGACTCATCAGCCAGTTTGCAAGCTGGACATACGCTATTTGCATGTTCACTCCACTTACTTGTAAATACTCGGAGCGGGAGGGACCCATGTCTCCATTGTAAGTAGAGTTTCCTAAGCAAGGAGGGATATAGGTTCTCTAACACTGGCTCAAAGATATAAATGTCCTTAGTCCGTAGAAATGTCTCTGTTAATGACCCATAATTTTGGTGACGGTGCAATGCCAGTAATTTGCTATCATGATATACCTTTGCCAATAGCTTTTTGGGGAAAAGTGGGCAGGTGGATAGAGGGTCGGACCACAGTTTCGGAAGACCCAGACCCTCCAGCTCAGTTTTAATGAATTTCAGCCATTTGATTTCCCCCGCGTTAGGCATTGCAAGCACCTCCTGAAGACCTTGTCTATAGCTGATCAGTTCCGGGACTGACCATATCCTACGCCAGTATGCTAGCGGTCGAAAAGCCAGTTCTTCGTTAAGGGGTCGCATTCCAAGATCCATCCTTAGGGGGACAAGGGGGGTACTGGGGGGAAGGGCTACAATCCTCCGAATAGACTTGTTCTTCTCTTTCAGCAAATCCTGAGAGGCTGCATGGCCCCAGAGCTCACACCCGTACATGGCAGCCCCCCTTGCCTGTGCCCTATAGATCTGCAAAGGTGGGCCAACGGGCCGGATAGATGACTTGTTATTGCACAGGAGCTTCATGATACCGCCCGAGTACTGAATCAGTTTGAGGAGTGCTTTCTCTTGATGGGTACACCAGGTCATTCTCTCATTTAGGATAATTCCTAGGTACTCAAAAGTTCTCACCCTTTCCAGTCTGCTTTGTCCAATATTAGGGGTGGAGCGGAATTTTGGGGGGGGATTAAACACCAAACATTTGGTCTTTAAGGTGTTAATTTCTAGACCGTGTTCCCCACAAAAACCCACAAAACCATCGAGTACTCGCTGGATACCCATCGTAGACTTTGATAGCAGTAAAGTGTCGTCGGCGAACATGATCGCCGGCACTCGGGATCCCGCCAGCTTGGGAGCGTCAGAGTTGGCCACCCCATTGAGATGAGGGATAACCCCGTTGACGTAGAGGCAAAACAGGGTCGGTGCGAGCACACAACCCTGCCTTACCCCTCTGTCAACGGGGAACCTATTCGACAGGGCACCCTCCTTGCCACACCTTACCTGTGCAAAGTTGGCAGTATGGAGATGAATAATCATCTCCAACAGGCCCTTAGGGACCCCCAGTTTGGCCAATACCTCCCAAAGTTTTTTACGAGGGACCAGGTCGAAGGCCGCCCTCAGGTCCACGAATACAGTGTAGAGGCTGCCACCCCCCAACTGTACCGTTTTCCAGTAGATGAGGGCGAGCCGGAAGACCTGATCTATAGTTGAAACCTTCTCTCTGAAGCCCGCTTGGAGGGGACTCAGTATGTCGTGTTCCATCATCCATTCCGACAGACGATCCAACAATAGCCTGGCGAATAGCTTTTGTGAAACGTCTTTCAGGCTTATTGGCCTATAATTGACCAGGAGCAGAGGAGAACCCTTTTTAAAAATAGGAACTATCTCTGCCCCCAGCCAAGTGGGGGGGATCGTCATGCCATTCAGAATCACATTGAACAGCACCCTAAGGTACGGGGCCCATATTTTAACTTCGTGTTTGTATAGGTCACCTGGAAGCCTATCAAGGCCTGGCGCCTTTTCAGGCGCCAGCCCCGTGATCGCCATAGTAACTTCTTCCAGAGTGAATCCATCCGTGGGAACTACACTTTCAGTATGTTGGTCCATTGTGAGTTTTAGTGGAGTCCCCGGTTGGTCCAGGTTGTGTGATCTATACAAATTTTTAAAGTGATCCTCCCAAACGGCGGGTGCTATATTTGCTTCAACTGCGGCTAGGGGTTCAGCTGATCCGTGCTTAACAATTTGCCAGAATTTTCGGCTATCACGAGTTGTGAGGGCGGCTGTCATTTCGGACCAATTTTCCTCATCCCACTCTATTTTAGCAATGCGTAAGATGGACTTATAGGCAAGCCGTTTTTCCCTGATCTTACTTGGACTTTCCCTTATTTTAAGTGACTCTAATAGGGCAGCCTTTGCTCTCCTGCAGGAAGCGTTGAACCACGAGGCTCTTTTCTTCTTAGATTTCTTCGTCCTAGACACCGGGTTCAATACTTCTACCAGGTTAGAGCATAGCTCGGAGTGGGTAACCCCAAGCACGGAAAAGTCAACAGGGGTGGTTTGGATGGTATTGGGTAACTCGGCTTCTTCTAGAGCAAGAGGTTCGGTAGCAGTGACTAACTGCGGGGTGAGGACCTCAACCTTTTCTAGCGCATTGACCACTGCTGCATACAACCTTTGGATGTTATTTGGGTTCTCTAGGAGTTTCAGCCATTTGATTGTACGTCTACTGCTATTTAAGACCAAGGCAGCTAGGGGTGCTAAGTTTTCTTCTACCATACCCATAGACAGTCCCTGGACCACAAGTCTCAGTGAGAGTGCATTATGGTCACTGTCGTTCCTAGCGACTATCCTAAAATCCTGCACTTTATCCCAGTCCTTCGTCGAGACCATGATATAGTCTATTCGTGACTCGTAACCTGGTCTGTTGAAGGTGTATTTTGGTGGAATATCTCCTTCAGTTCGACCATTGCATGCCCTCAGTGAATGGCAGAGCGTTAGAGAGGCTATTTGGGTGGCGATAGGTGACCAAGCCTTTAAGGGTGGAGCCACCAAGGTGGGGATCTCCCAAAGATCGTCCTCTTTACTTGTAACACCCACTAGATGGTCCGGGAGAGGCTCATATTGGGTATTGAAATCTCCCCCCACTATAAATGTAGAGCATAGGCTTGCGGAATCGAGGAACAATGCTAGATCCTCAATTGTTCTCGAGGTACCTGCTATCCCTACCGCTCTTGCATATACGTTAATCAATGCTATGCTTGCACCGCACTGAAAGTCCGCTGAGTTGGTTTCGCGGAGTGTTGCCCTACATCCAAGATGAGAAGCCACCAAGATCAAAAGACCCCCAGATGGACGTCCCTTCCCACCCCAATTTGCCAGAATTTCAAAGGAAGCATATCCGGTGTGGGACTGTTTTTCCCTGGCCCATGTTTCTTGGAACAGGCATATGTTGTATCCTTCTATTAGTTTCTCCCACTCAGGGGAGTCATTTTTATTGGCCAACCCTGCGATGTTCCAGGATAGTATGGAGAGTAGGCCTGGAGTCACCAACTTATCAGTGTCGTTAGTTACCAAAGTAGCCCCACTTGGCCTTGCAGATAGAAAGGCGTGCCTTCCTTTACCGATGAAGTTATTTCAGACATTACCTCGACAGGGGGATTATCCTTAATGCTTAGGTCTGATTTAGCTTTGTCTGTGTAAATGTTATTATCATTAAATGGCTTAATAATTGAGGTTGTTGGAGTGTTTGTAATGCCTACAGAATGTTCAAAAGCAAGGCCATCTTTATGCCTATTCTCATCTGCAGTTTGATTACAGTCTCCAGATCGGGGATGTGGAGAAGAGGAAGCAGGTCGGCCCAGGGGATAGATAGAGCAGCTGAGTGGATCTGCTGGTGGCAGTGTGTTAGTAAGCCTGTGAAAGAGTCAGTCTACTTCCTCGAGGCACCCAAATCTGTTATAGACAGGGGCTCCTGTCCACCCACTATGTGTATTTGGCCAGTGATTGTAGGTCCCACCCTGCACACCTTTTCTCTCCGGGATCCAGCTCCAATTCCCTCCTGCGTTATAGTGTGAGCGTGGAGGGTAGAAATAGGTTAGGGGTCTGGATGCTATGGGCGAGTTCGCACTGTTGTAATTCCAGGAGTGAATATGGTGTGCAGTATTGGGATTTTCGAATGAAACAATTACACAATCGCCATTAATAGACTTATGCGAGGTGCCTATCCAGGGTACCCGACGCACCATGAGGATTTTACTTCTCAGGTGGTTGGGTATTGGCCTGTTGACGTTAAGCCAGTGTATTACTTTGTTTTTTAATGACCCATAGTCTTCCTGCTGGTGAAATGACAGTTCCGGCACCCCTGTTAACACAACTACATATGGTCTTACATCAGGGGGAAGATCCACATAACCCCTATAGTGATTTGTGTTGGATTTTACTCTCTGTGTTGTAGGGTGGGGGTTGTTGTGCTCGTTGGTCCTCTGAATAGTCGTGACTGTTGTAGCAAGAGCAGGAGGGACCACCTGCTGGTTTACGTCCACCGCTACCCTGTTAGCAGAAATGTCTGTGACACCCTTATGCCGAGGTTTTGGGATAGGTTTGGCTTTCAAGGCTTCTGAAGGGGTGGGAACAGGTAGTGGTGTGGCGACAGATAGTGGTGGTGATGAATTGTTAGTGATGGCCGATGGACAAGTTAGTTTATTATTATCAGTTATACTAAGGGTGGCTAAATTTAGGATACTTTTTTCAATCTCAAGCAACTGAGTTTCTATTCGTATTAATCTAGCTTCAACGGGGGTTAGAAGTTTTTTTAGTGTTCCCCACACAATTGTCAGGAATTCCACATCCTTCCCTTTTATAGTACAAAGTGGAACCCCACCATCCTCGCTTTCTATTACAAGATTATCTAAGTCGCTTTTACCCGCCAATTTTGCAGGGCTGGATTCTGTTTCTGGATCAGAGGGGCACATGTTCCTCATTGAAGGGGGTTCAGGGGGTATCTGGGGTAATGCCTGAGTGGGTAATTGGGCCTTGGCTACCTTGGCCTTTTTCCTTGAATAGGCAGAGGTATGATTGCGTTTTCTTTTGTGATTTGGGCCCTTTTGTGGGGTGTGAGAAATCCCCCCAGTATTTTCCATAGATTTGGCAGTGAGAACCTTCTTCAAAGGGGCCCCCTCACATGTTGTATCGGACCCAGCCTCCCCGCCTGCTAAGCAACTTTTAATGGCGGGGGTTGCTTGTAGGGACCCCGCCTTTGGTGTATGTGGCATGGTTGCTAGTGGCTGGTGGATA
Organism: Lissotriton vulgaris; assembly: GCF_964263255.1. Classification (NCBI taxonomy): domain Eukaryota; kingdom Metazoa; phylum Chordata; class Amphibia; order Caudata; family Salamandridae; genus Lissotriton; species Lissotriton vulgaris. Next base: position 967,678,375 of record NC_141694.1, read on the forward strand.
TCGGCCTGTGTCACAATCAATGTGGGAATTGGTCCAGTTGTGCGGTCGGGTGTTTTAACAAAGGCAAAGTGCCCTAGGGAGGATTTTTTAGCCATGGCCAGTTCCTGGGATAACCTTCTCGCTGCATCTAGTTCACTAGAGACCCTGCGCTGCATTTTATTAATTTCCATGTCTATGGCAACATTGGTCCTGGAAATAAAATCGTCTAATGTTCCATTTTTCAGCTTGCCCTTCGCTGCCCTACTCTTATACTCGCGGGTTGACATAATACTTTCTCTAGAGTGGGCTCTCAACCAGTGTAGCTAAGGGGCGATGTTGAAACCAAGGGGTGTGGCCCAGTCCAGTCTGCACCAGTCTCTAACGGCCTCAAACGGCCCGCTCTTTGCCCGCGCTTCCGTCCGCGCGCGTCCCGCGTTCGCATCAGGAGGCGGGGCTAAATGGGAGGAGGAGGGGGCGGGAAGAGGCACCAGGTGAGCGCGATGGTCAGGCGTCCCTCTCCCTCGGCAGACGCGAAATCCTGGGCTGGAGCGCACGGGCTCAAAGTTCCCCTCGCTGCTGGTTAAGTCAGGGCAATGTCCACAAAAGAATCCACAAGGTCCTGGGCATAGAACGACTGCGAGCGGCGCCCGCGGAGCGGGGGCCGCGAGTCGTGTTTTGAAGCCTTCAGGGAGGAGGGGGCGGGAAGAGGCACCAGGTGCGCGCGATGGTCAGGCGCTAGCACCTCTGGGCCTCTCAGTCCCGCTACCGCTAGGTGTTACAGCGTCCCTCTCCCTCGGCAGACGCGAAATCCTGGGCTGGAGCGCACGGGCTCAAAGTTCCCCTCGCTGCTGGTTAAGTCAGGGCAATGTACACAAAAGAATCCACAAGGTCCTGGGCAGAGAACGACTGCGAGCGGCACCCCAGATCAGCCCACTCGATAAAGGAAGGTTCAAACTTGACTCGTTGTAAAGGGTGATGTGTTATCCGGTACATAACTTGACTCTCCTCTTGTAGACTCCATCATTTTACTCCGGAGAACAAGGGGAATGCTGGGTGGTAGGACATTTGTGCCAAAATCATGATCCTACGCAAAAACGTAAGGAAAAAGTGATTTTTTAATTGAAATTTAAGGATTGCAGGGGATTCTGAGTAGGGAAACGTTGGGAGATCCATGCAAGCCATACCTCATTGGACTCCCCAGGGTGTTTTCTGAAATGTATGGGTTTGGTAGGTTTCCCTCGATGGCAGCAAGTCCTGGGCCAAAAATCAGGTGCCCCCCCAAAACCGGGTTGTTTTGTTATAGGTAAGTTTGAAGTCTCCACAGTACTATTTGGGCCATTTCCTGTTGCAACCACTCAATCAATCAATCAATCAGGGAATTATAAAGCTCACTACTCACCCGTGAGGGTCTCAAGGCGCTGAAACCACTATGCCCACCCACACAAGTGAGGTACAATTTTTAGCAGGAGATCTGGGAGAACACTGGGTGAGAGGAAATGTGTATCTTCCCGGTGATCCTACAGCTTTCCCACACATAATTGTGTGAAAAATTTGCCGCAACAGGCAAGAGCCCAAAACGTATTGAGGCAACATCAAAATTACCGATTTTAAAGGGGGTCGCCTGGGTTTTTGGCCCCAGGATCAACGGTTATCTGGGGAAACCTAACAAACCCACATATTTCTGAAAACTAGACATCCAGGGGAGTCTAGGAAGGTATGGCTTGCAAGGATCCCCTGACGTTTCCCTACCAGAATTCCCTGCAACCTCAAATTTTGCTCACATTTCTGTGTGGGAAAGTTGTAGGATCACTGGGCAGAAACACATTTTCTTACCACCCAGTGTTCCCCAGGTCTCCTGATAAAAATGGAACCTCACTTGTGTGAGTAGGCATAGTGGGTGCAACAGGAAATACCCCAAATCGTACTGTGGAGACTTCAAAATTACCTATAACAAAACTACCTGGCTTTGGGGGGGTTTCTGAGTTCTGTCAGTCATTTGTCTGAATTCAATACACCCCCCACCCTGCCCCACCCCCAGCCCGCCCCAATGCCCTGCAGCACTCCCTCTGCGAGTCTGCACTGGGATCCATGCAGATTCCAGAGCCTTCCACCGCAGAAATGTGAGGAAAATGTGTTTTTTTAAACAAATTTCAAGGTTTGTTGGGGATTCTGGGTAACAGAACCTGGTGAGTGGAAGACAAATCACCCCATCCTGGATTTCCCTGGGTGTCTAGTTTTCAAAAATGTATAGGTTTGCTTGGTTTCCCTTGGTGCCAGCAGAGCTAGGGTTCAAAATCTACAGCTAGGCACTTTGCAAAAAAAAAGGGTCTGTTTTCACTGTGAAAATGTTGTGTGTCCACATTGCGTTTTGGGCCGTTTCCTGTCACGGGCATTAGGCCTACCCACACAAGTGAGGTACCATTTTTCTTGGAAGACTTTGGGGAATGTAGGGTGGGGTGATTTTGTGGATCCACGCAGATTTCTGAACTTTCCACCACAGAAATGTGAGGAAAATGTTGTTGTTTTTACAAATTTTGAGGTTTGCAAGAGATTCTGGGTAACAGAACCTGGTGAGAGCCAGACAAGTCACCCCATCCTGGATTTCCATGTGTGTCTTGTTTTAAAAAATTTATAGGTTTGCCAGGTTTCCCTAGGTTCCGGCAGAGCTAGGGTTCAAAATCTACAGCTAGGCACTTTGCATAAAAAGGGTCCGTTTTAACTGTGAAAATGTGGTGTGTTCTCCTTGCGTTTTGGGCTGTTTCCTGTCACGGGTATTGGGCCTAGCCACACAATGCGGTACCATTTTTCTTGAAGACTTTGGGGAATGTGGGATGGGTGGAATTTTGTGGATCCAAGCAGACTCCAGAACTTTCCACCACAGAAATGTGAGGAAAATTAGTTTTTTTGACAAATGTTGAGGATTGCAAGGGATTCTGGGTAACAGAACCTGGTGAAAGACAGACAAGTCACCACATCCTGAATTTCCCTGGAGGTCTATTTTATTAAAATGAATAGGTTTGCTAGGAATTCTGTGGATCCAGGCAGCTTCCAGAACTTTCCACCACAGAAATGTGAGGAAAATGTGTTTTTGATGAATTTTGAGGCTTGCAAGGAATTCTGGGTAACAGAACCTGGTAAGAGCCAGACAAGTCTCCCCATCCTGGATTCCCTGGGTGTCTATTTTTAAAAAATCTATATGTTTGATAGGTTTACCTAGGTGCTCGCAGAGCAAGGGTTCAAAATCTAAAGCTAGGCACTTTGCATCACTGTGAAAATGTGATGTGTCCATGTTGCGTTTTGGGCTGTTTTCTGCCGCGGGCACAAGGCCTACCCACACAAATGAGGTACAGTTTTTCTCAGTAGACTTTGGGGAATGCGGGATGCATGGCATTTTGTAGATCCGCGCAGATTCCAGAACTTCCCACCACAAAAATGTGAGGAAAATATGTTTTTTTAATTAATTTTGAAGTTTGCAAGGGATTCTGGTAAGAGAACCTGGTGAGGGCCAGACAAGTCACCCGATACTGGATTCCCCTGGGTATGTAGTTTTCACAAATGTATAGGTTTGCTATGTTTCCCTAGGTTCCGGCAGAGCTAGGGTTCAAAATCTACAGCTAGGCACCTTTCAAAAAAAGGGTCAGTTTTCACTAAGAAAATATGGTGTGTCCATGTTGCGTTTTGGGCCGTTTCCTGTTGCGGGAAATAGGCCTACCCACACAAGTGAGGTACCATTATTCTCAGAAGACTATACGAAATGCGGGGTGGGAAGAATTCTGTGGATCCACGCAGATTCCAGAACTTTCCACCACAGAAATGTGAGGAAAATTTGTTTTTTTGACAAATTTTTAGATTTGCAAGGGATTCTGGGTAATAGCACCTAGAGGGAGCCTGTCAAGACAATGCATTATGGATTCCCCTGGATGTCTAGTTTTCACAAATATATAGGTTTGCTAGGCGTCCCTAGGTCCCGGGAGAGCTAGGGTTCAAAATCCACAGCTAGGCATTTTGCAAAAAATGGTCAGTTTTCACTGTAAAAATAAAGTGTGTACATATTGTATTGTGAGACTTTTTCTGTCGCGGGCACTAGGCCTATCCACACAAGGGAAGTACCATTTTTATCGGGAGACTTAGGGTAACACAGGATTGTAGAGCAACTGTTATTACCTATTGACTTTTGATGTATTTCTGCCTTCCAAATGAGAGACAATGTGTAAAAAAGAAGTCACTTTGAAAAAAGTCCTATAATTCTCATGCTAGTATGGGTACTCACAATTTCGGAAATGTGGAAATATCTACAGTTTCTAAACTCTATATTTTATCCCAAATTCAGAAATACATGGGTGTCTTTCATACCAATTTTTTCATGTATATATTTTCCCAAATAAAATTGCTATATACCCGGTACATAATAAAAAAAGTTGCAAGACGCTGCTCAGTTATTGGCTCTGGGTTCTCCAGGTTCTTGATGAACCTACGAATCCTATATATCCCCACAACCAGAAAGGTCCAGCAAATGTAACGGTATATTGCTTTCAAACAGCATAATTAGAAGAAGTTACAGGTGAAAACGTAGGTACAAATGGCTGTTTTTTCAAATAATTTTCAATTTTTCCTATATTCAACTGTTAGATTCTATAAAGAAACCTTGAAAGATCTACAAAAATGACCCCTTGCTAAATTCAGAATTTTGTCTACTTTTCTAAAATGTATAGCTTTCCAGGGTCCATTATTGCTTTCATACCCAATTCTACCATTAACTGGAAGAAGTTTGAAAGCAGAAAAAAGCAAAAATAGGCTACATTCCAGTAAAATCCCAAAACTGTGTCTGTCCCTGAACGCTGGGAAAATGGTTATTTCAGTGCAGCACTTTTTCACCCAAAAAAACTAAATGTAGCTGAATTTTGGCTCATTTCTGTGTCCCATCCAGGGGAATCCACAAACCCTGGGTACATTCAGAACCCCCATGATGTTGGAAGAAAAGGATGCAAATTTGGCGTGGATACCTTATGTGGTCAAAAAGTTACGGGGCCTAAGCGTGAACTACCCCATACAGCCAAGAAAAGGCTTAGCACCGAGAAAAGGCCTTGCAGCGAAGGGGTTAAAACTACCACAGGCAGGTTACCTGTGTTCAGCTACCAGGCTGCGCACAACTGTAGTCTATCATATGCATGCAGCCCAGGTTCATGTGTACTCAGCCCAGAGCCCCTTACCCTAGCTGTGTCACAGCTGCCTTATCTTCTAAGGCAGACCCTCGTGGTAAACATGCAGTCCAATTTACAAGGACATTGTTGGGAATGAGACGCAGGTAGGAAGACTCACTCACACTAAAGGTCCCATACCCAGGTGAGCAAAAGGGAAAAATCAAGTGTACTAAATAGGTGGAACACATTTGCAACACAAACTTTATCTAGAAATACTGAATATTAATGTGATGGAAAACACAAGTCATTGTCCAAAACTTCCCTTCTCATTTGACCAGTATAGATAACAACCCACAGGGTGCTCGAGACATTCTGATAACCAAAAATTGTGTCCTTGACAGTCATCTTACCAGTCAGTAAAGGGGACATTACCAGAGAAGGTGCAGCTTTCTGTTGGAAGTGCATATGATCTGCCTTGGACGAGGAACCTGTCTTGCTGCTGAGAAAGAGTTGCTGGAAGTATGCATGCAAGAGGAGTCTATAAAGAGTCGATCACATTTATGGCTGCCTTCTGGAGAAGCTGCCCAGAGAGAGGAGAGACAGCACAATAAAGTACAGGTGATCGCTACATTGTGAAGTAATAGAATGAGAACACTGATGCAAGGTGTAGTAAAGTAGCATCTGCTTCTAATGGTTACCCCCACTTTTTGCTTGATGTGATACTGTTTTTTAATAGTCTGACTGTGATCCTGCTAATCAGGCCCCCAGTCTATCTTCTTTCTCCCTAAACTGTTGTGCCAGGTACATCCCAGATTGGATGCTGGGAAATCCTTGTCAGGCCCTAGTATATGGTACTCATGTACACAGAGCGTAAGTACTACAGAGGTCTCCCATGGGCTGCAGCATTTATTATGCCTCCCATGAGAGACCATTCAAAATGGAACTACGGCCCTGCCATTGAAGCCTGTGTAAGTTGGTGCATGCACCACTTACGAAAGATATAGGTTGACTATATCTAAGGGTAACTGCACTTAAATCATATAAGACACCCCTCTAGCAAGCCTTTAATATCCTGAGGACAGTGTTCTTGGTTCTAAGTGAGAGGGTGCCCCTGTATGAGCAGGATGGGGTGTCCTGCTCATGCAGGCAACAGAGACCATTGTCAATGAAGCAGCCATATACTATATAGAGGGGAATCGCGTGACCGCAAGATGACCATCTCGAAAAGGGCTGCAACTAATCCTATCATGTTTGGTATGAAATATGTTGGAATCATACCCCCACACCAAAAATGAGTGGGAGGTATGATTCTAAGCACTGGGAGAGCCCTCCGTTAGACTCTCAGTATCCCGTTACCAGCCTTCTAGTCCCGGATAGCACAAAATGGTTGCAAGCACTTGAATGGATCACCTCGTTCCTCACCGGAAGAACCCAGAGAGTCCGCCTTCCACCATTCAAGTCCGAGGCCTCTGAAGTCATCTGTGGCGTACCACAAGGATCCTCACTCAGTCCCACCCTCTTCAACGTATACATGAGCCCCCTCGCGGCCATCGCACGCCAACACAACCTCAACATCATCTCTTACGCGGATGACACTCAACTGATCCTCTCTCTCACCAATGACCCCAACACCGCCAAAACTAACCTACACGAAGGAATGAAAGAAGTTGCCGAATGGATGAAACACAGCCGTCTGAAACTGAACTCAGATAAAACTGAAGTCCTCATCTTAGGTACATCCCCCTCTGCATGGGACGACTCTTGGTGGCCGGAAGCCCTTGGAAAAGCACCCATCCCGACAGACCACGCACGGAACCTAGGCATTATCCTGGACTCTTCACTTTCAATGAACAGACAAGTCAGCGCCGTATCCTCATCCTGCTTCAACATTCTTCGCATGCTCAAAAAAACATTTTGCTGGATCCCCACCGAAACCAGAAAAACAGTCACCCATGCTCTGGTCACGAGCCGACTGGACTACGGAAACACCCTTTACGCAGGCACTACCGCTAAACTCCAGAAGAAACTCCAACGAATCCAAAACGCCTCAGCCAGGATCATATTAGACATCCCGCGTAATGAACACATCTCTGGCCACCTGAAAGACCTCCACTGGCTACCCGTCAATAAGAGGATCACTTTCCGACTGCTAACCCATGCACACAAATCACTCTACGACATCGGACCAGAATGCCTCAACTCACGACTGTCTTTCTACACCCCCTCCCGCCAACTACGTTCTTCCAACCAAGCCCTCGCCACTGTACCTCGCATCAACAAGACAACCATGGGAGGCAGTTCCTTCTCATACCTGGCTGCTAAAACATGGAACTCACTCCCCACTTACCTTCGCCTTACCCAGAACCACCTAGCATTTAGAAAGCAACTTAAAACTTGGATATTTGACAAGTAATCCTCTTCCCCTCCCTAAGCGCCTTGAGACCCTCTGGGTATGTAGTGCGCTATATAAATTCTTTGACTTGACTTGACTTGACTTGATCTGTGTAGGACCTGTGGAGCATCCAAGACACTTGAAGACAATCTTCCTTGAAATGAAGGAGTCACTTCCCTGCATTTGCAGGCACCTCAACACTGCTGATGCAATGCATACTTTTGCAAGTGCATATGCTTGTTGGCAACTGTGTGACAAGTGCATTGGGCTCTAAGTAGCCCCAACCTCTGGCAACTTCTTGCACCAAGATCTTCAGTCACACCGCCTCGTGGGCACGGTGGCCTGCTCCTTTTGGTGAGCTGCTCAAGGTCCTCTTGCAATTCCTGTGCCTCTGGCCAGTGGGTCCAATTGAGGGTCATGTTTGTTTTACTTGGGCTCCCTTGAGTGCTCGGGTCTGCCCTGACTCCCCTGCTTGTGGTGAGTCTCCTGGACCTTGCTGGTCCTAACCATGCACCTTCTTGATTTCCTGCATGGGTTGCATTTGCCATGGCTTGTTGGTGCTACTGCTGGACACAGACCCCTCAGCACTTGACATCCTTTGTGGGTAAGCTCGCATATTGGTCCTGGTCATTCTCAGCATCGACTGGTCCTCGCAGCTGCAGAGTCAAAGTCACAGTCATCCTTGCTGAAGCACCCAACATCGGAAGGCATTAGTTTCCAAGTCTCCTGATCACCCCTGAGTGACACAAACTCTGTCCCCTCTGTCTTCAGGTCCTTGTCATCAAGAATCCATGTTTGGATTCCATCGGACACTTTTTCCTCTTCCAGCAGATGCACTTTCCTGAAGTCCTCTATTGAGTTCGACAGTGTTTTTGGATGCCACTTCACACCTATGCACCCGGCTTCCATGGGATAGGTAACTTTGGTATCATGGCATCCATGGGTGAGGTGGCTCTCCAACATTCTGTCTTCCATGGGGTTTCTTCAGGGTCCACTGGGAAGGGTCCCTAATCTTTAAAAGACCAACCGCGACTTGCACCTAGACTTGTACGGTGCACGCTGTTGTATTTCCACACTGCACACGCTCTATTTGGGGTCCCTTTCTACTTACCTTGGGTGGTTCTGTGGGTCCCCAGCAATTCAACATCATCTTGACATTGTCCTGACTTGAGTCATGATTCTTATACCACTTTCTTAGTATATGGTTTGGTCCCCCCCAGGGCCACTCTGTATTAGTGCTATATATTGTGATTTCTTTGATTAAATATTGTGTACTTTGTGTCTATCTCTGTGTAGGAGATACTGTAACATACTAGATAGTGTTATATAATAAATACATGTTTTATACATACTTTGTGTGGTCCCTTTTCATTTAATCTATATTATAAGATTGCAATCTGGTAAAAACAAAGTGCTTTACACTTCTTCAAGACTAAGCCTGAAGGCTGCTCTCCACAGGTACCACTTGGATAGCTTTCTAAGGTTATCTTTTACCTCTTAAATCACTTTAAGGGCTGCCTGGACTGGTGCAAAGGTGCCTACTTACATTAGTGGACATCATATACCAGACCAGCTCCCCACACAAGGATATGTGGTAAGCCCCTGGAATCTGATGTGCCAGTCCCAGCTGCTCGACGTGGGTATTGAGAACAATTCGGCCCACCTCCCTGGACTTGAAGAGTTCTGTAGGTTGGGGCACTGAACTCATGATAATCAGTATATCCTGTCCTCTAGCAGGTCTCCCCTTAGATCACTAAAGTGTGAATCATGTCATTGACTACTAACATGATCAATGTTTTTATTGCCAAAAGAACTGTGGCTGCACTGCAGGGTGCATGGGTGAGACCTTTGCTCCCATTCACCACTTACACTATTGACCCGGGAACGTGGACTTCAGAGGTCATCTGTAACACTCTTACAAACTCCTGCTTTCTTAAACATTGAAATACACCACTTTCTCAATAGATATCCCTCTTGTTTGGGAGGGGGTTTTGTTTGCGCCTGTAACTGTAGTATGTACACCTGTGACTTTACCTGCCCAACCATGGCCTCTCTTTGAACCTGCAGAAATGGAAGAGAATGAGAGGCCAGGAAATGAAAGAAGCTGTGACAGAATGGCAGCAGGAGTGCAGCACATCCCTTGGGCTGGTTCTTCTGCTCACAACACAAGGTGGACGGTCCAGCTTTCGACTGTGCCAGCAAAAGGACTGCCATTTACACCTGTTAATGTGTGGGCGTGCTCCCGCAGTGATAAAACACAATGTTTTTTTTTTCTCTTTCTTTTCTTTTTTGTCCTCATTATCTACCCTGGTTGCACCGTTGAGGTCGAAAGCAGAAAGCGACTCACTGCCTCAGATAACTGGATAGGTGACCCAGTGCTACCTCTGGGTCTCCTAATCAGTGAAGCCACGATCCCCAGGACCCACAATCCGCAACTATAAGGGCACAAGTTTGCTGCACAGGTATACCTGCCAATAGATCAAGATCAGTAGGACAGGAGATGCCAGTTAACATAGGGAGCGAAGGGGACCAAAAGGTAGCATAATCATTGGACAAAGCAAGGGGAAAAAACCCATAAGATTCCAGGTTAGTTCCATTTTAGAAGGTGCCGAAAGGCTCTCTTGTTTACATTCCCTGGTCTCAATAGGTCGAGTTTTGAGACCTGTAAAATCGATGTCTGCCATTTGGAGAAGGATGGTGGTATAGGGTCCTTCCATTTTTTACAAATTTCTCTTCTGGCCAGGAGAATAGAATAGAAGAAAAGAAATTTAGAATAGCCAGTTACCCCCTCCATCACTCCAAAAATGACCAGTACAGGATCTATCATGATCTGGCAACCCAGGAAAAATGCAAGTGCAAGACCAATTGACTCCCAAAAGTGAGTCAGGAGAGGGCACTCATAAAACATGTGTAGGTCCGAGGCTGCTATTGTCCCACACCTCGCACAGGTAACCGGTTGATCTATGGAAAATGTTGAAAGCCTTTGCGGCGAGTAGTAGGCCCTGTGTAGGGAAAAGAGATGGTTACGACGAAGCCATGCTGGTTTATCTGTTTCCCATAATATCTTAAAAGACCTGAACCAAAGCCTCTCCACATCAAGGTCCGGAAAAGTACACGCCCAGACTTTTTCAGGCAGCTTGAAATTGCCATCAATCTCCTCGAGCATTAAATGGTACCAGAATGATATCTCCTTTTTGTGCCGGAGTTTTATCTAATAGCTGCAGAATATCAACAGAAGGCGTACTGTCCTGACCAGTTAAGTTTCCTTCTAAGTCAAGTAGAGACATAGGAACAGGGGCCTCAGCTGGGCTGGTAGACAGGGTATATTAAGCTCAAACAATGAAGACTCTTTCACCAAGTCTAAGACATGAGGAACAACCTTAAAGTGTTGTAGATGATTCTAGGACTCTAGTAAATATTCCCGATTTTATGCCCTTATGTGGTTATATCAAATCATACCCTTATACAGGCACAATAATCATACCCATATTAAGACATAGCCAATGGAGTCCAAATACGGCAAGGCTACTCCCATAGACTCCTAGAAAGCACAACATGTTCTGAAACAAACCAAGCCTCCAGCAGCCCGGGAATTCCCCCTGCTTCTGTATTGATTTGTCCTAGAACTCCTGGATCCTGAAAGAACTGCGAGTTCTTAGTGACGTCTTATGTCCAACCTTACATCAAACTCGGCACCTTCCAGGCATAAATATACCAGCATCTGCCTTAAGCAACACACGGTGGTTTGGAGCAGATCGGCTATCTACTTGCCCGACGCCCTGCTGATGCGAGTGCCGAAGGAAGCCGACCCTCCCATTGACGCACTGAGAGAGACGCTGTCTTTTCTCCTGCCGAGAAATCCAGCTCCAGTGTTTTCCGGTCACCCTTGCGGGTTGCTGGGAAATCGAGTCCTGAGAGAGAGATACAAGACCTCCTTCATTCTAAAACCAAGGTACGGAGCTGATTAGACCCACAGAGAATTCTTGATTCAGATTCTTGGCAAAAACTGTAACTCATCTACTCCTTCCCTGTACTAGGCTTAGGTTAGGTACACTCGGGTAGGCGTATCTTAGAAACACCAGTTGAGTACGTTTAGTCATTATTTTATCGCTGTATGTATTTTATCCATTTTAAGTATCTTATGGCTTAGAAACCATATGAATGCTTTTACAGTATTATTTCATAATACTCATTTTACTGTACGCACTTTACTTTATGACAAGTATTGCAATTGTAGCAATTCACTTCTCTTGCATGAGAAAGTAGACTGCTCAATAAATAACCCTTTTATTGAAAACGCCTGTCTCTCTATTTCTCTGCACTTCTGGTGAAACAAAGCATGCACGATTGACTGAGTGAAATAGCTATCTATTGTTTCCGCGACTCTGGAGATATCCTCCTTATTCTGGGGAAGCAAAGTTGTCATGTTTATGTGGTTGTCAGAAACTAATCCCTTCTTGTCTATTCAGGAAAGTTAATACCTTCCTGTTCACTCGAGAAAGTTTCTAGTGACCTCTGAGCTAGCTGGCATTCATAATTAAGTCTAACATATTCAATAGAGACCTAGTCGACCTCAGTCCTACGTCTACACTATCGTTTATGTTATTCCAATGCGCAGAGCCTATTGGGAATATAGGAACTACACTACATGGCGCCCAACGTTTGGTAAGGCGATAATTTAACGCTAGATACTAGAATAACTCAGTCGTGCTTTTCTAACAGACCCCTTTTTTCCTGCAAAAACTCCGATAGACGTCTGGAGTGGGTAAAAAGGTTAATATCCACCAGAACTTAGTAGGAAAAGATCCCTATATAATAGTTTTGGGTTTAATCAACGTTGAAGGATACAGTGTTCCAAAATATTGTGCACCTAATCTTTGTTTCCTTGAAACTTGCTCTGCAAACTTTCATTAAACAATGTCAACTAACGGCGACAACAACGAAACGGGTGGAGCTGCAGTGGATGCAAATCAACCGGGTTTTGACTTTACAGGGTTTAATGAAAATGACCTGGATGCGAAACACATCCCGGAAAATGTAAGGAAGAGTGTAACTATAAAACTTATAGAAAATGGTGTATCATCGAGAGGTGGTACAGTCATATTTGTGGTTGAGGCACATGAATGTCGGCAGACAGAGGTATTCTATTCATGGATACATTTTCCAGCAGAAAATGCTGTAATACACGAGTTCCACTACTACAAAGCAGGGGAACTACCAGCGGAATACGTCCCTTTCGATTACATTGAAATTCCACTAACTTACCAAGAGCATCAGCTCTGGTTTAATGGCGCCCTAAAACATCAAAATCACATTACCAGGCTTGGTCCACTAGGTAGACCAGGAGCCACATGGCCTGTTCTAGCAAGCTATACACCACATCCTGACATTGAAGAAATGTCAGACAGAGAACTTTTAGTTCAACTAAAACAACTAATTAAAATACATAGACAATTGGTACAATATGTCATGCAGACTTTAACAGTTCAACCAGCAATAAACATTCCACAGCACACCCCTCACCAGGGGAACACAAATAAAATAACACCACAGACTATACAATCAGTCATTGGTAAATTACCCGCAAAACGGGAACAAATTCCGTTCTGGTTAGCTCAAAAAATTACTCAAATAGAGGCAGTATTTCCTGATACTACCCCTCATGAAAAACACAGAATTCTGACTATCTGCCTACCAATGGGGATTGCACCACATGTGGAGGACTGTGACACTTGGGGAACAGTCTTTGCTTCAAGCTACACAAAAACTCATGGTGTTCCGTCTATGGCGGTTATACCAGACGTACTAAGGCAGATTCAAAATGAATACAGTACAGAACCTGCTTTAAATCTAGGTATGAAATTACTGAAAGACTTTAAGCAAGTCTCGGCTATACTACTAGCCAACATAAAAGGAGAAGCAGCATCTGTGGCAATCCGCCAGAAATTAAAAGAAACAGATATAGCAGAACAACCTTTTGAACTTGCCAGAATAATTGAGAAATCCTATGAAGAATTAGGTAGAGACAGTTTAGGTGGGAAACCACTAAAACCACAACTAACAGAAAATTCTGAAAAGACTTTCATTAAAAATCACTTAATAACTCCTAAAAAGAAGTGGGAGGGTAATAAGCAAACCACTTCCAGAGAAAAACAGTGTCAGACCAGAGGAAGGTCTCCCCAACGGAGAGATAGATCTCCAGACGGGGGGGGGGGCAAGTCTCTACAACGGGAGCCCTCTGAAAAAAGATATAACCTTAGGAATAGGGAAAATTTGAGAAAACCTGACAGATATCAAGATATTGATGCACGTCCCTCTCGATCTTTTCAGACTTCCTCACAGAAATCGGAAAGAAGAGGACGGTCAGAACATAAAAAGAGCGCATCAAGTCCAAAGACAAAGAACCTGCTCATCAAAGTAAAAAATTACAGTTTCCCAAAAAGAAGGTAGCCAGTATTAAAGAAAAACACGCCGAGGATTGTGAGGACACAACTCAAGAACGGAGAATGGGCCCAGACAATGCTAGACAGTGCAGCAGAAGTGACCATAGCTCGCAAGATCCTGATGAATCTTCTGGAGACAGTGGACACGAATGAATACATTCAAGTGGAAACTGCGGACACCAGAGTCAGTGTGCCTCATAAATGATATGAAATAACATTACGTATAGAGAGGGACAAAACTAGGAAAATAAGAGGTCTCTTCTGGGAGAACCTATCTAAAGGTTATGATATCCTTCTAGCAGAAAAGGACTGGCCACCAGAGTTTGTCAGGGAGTGCCCACATGGCGAAGAAATGATTATGCCTGCCTTCTACACTACAAAAGTAAGATCTTAAAGAAGGCGTCATTTTTGCATTTGTGTTCGAGCCCAAAATAGCAGCTTTGATGCCTTTTGCTGACTTGTCCCCCTTTGAGCGTTTGGCTTTAACCTCAGCACTCAAATAGGAAGAAGATTTGCTCTTATTTCTAATTTCCACTCCAGCAGAGCTGTGGCCAGCCCCTGTATCCAGCTTTTTGCGCCTTTAGTCGTAATTAGTTGTGATAATCTCTCCTCGTCTCCCTCGTGTAACTCAACCTCGGGTTTTACACACAAATCAGGTTCAATACCCTTCCCTTCTATGTTTTCAGTGAGACCCAGCTTTTAATGTTTAGTGGTTGAGGGGGGTCAGTATCCCCTGCTGTATGAGCTTCACATACCTTAGGGCAGTTCTTCACTTTTGCACCACGCTTGCCTTTCTTCCGTAATCCTGAACCTGCTTTCGGTGAAGCCGAGTGTGCTGGTACGTCTCGTGCTCCCCCCTGCTCTGCGCTCACCTTAATAGTGGAAACATCAGCTGCCTGTAGCCCCCAGAGCTCTGTGCTGCTGCTGATTCCATCGCACTCCGTGGAGCCTCGAGTAGCTTGGAGCAGACTCCGGATCCGTCGACCCTTTCGGAGCTCTGGGGCGGCCCAGCCCCAATGCAGCAGACCTTGCTGCTGTTTCTGCAGCAAGCGTGGAGTAGCTGCCTCCTCAAAGCACATGGGAGATCAGGCAAGAACGCTATAGATGTTAAACCCCTGGTAATAGAAAAAAAAAAAGAACAACAATTCGCCCCAGAAAAGTCACGCGAATATATGCAGATATAGCACTCCCCTTGAGGCAGCTAGGCTGCACAAACAGGAAAAAAACGGCAAAAGCAGAGGCAAGGCAAAAAACCCTTCGCTTTCTTTCTCTTTTTTGGTTGTGAGTGCTTATGCTCTGTGTTTTGGGAGCCGACAGTTAGAAGGGAGGAAAAAGACTGAAAAAGTCTTCCTCTAGGTACCAGGTGCTGGGTGCCAGGTGGCAAACAACGTTACTCCTTAGCCAAGGGAGAACAGGCGGCTCAAGGCGTTTCTCCCCCTACTGGGTCGAGTCTCTCTCGGCAGCCTTGTATAAGGGAGGTGGTGCAGCTGACCGCGAGCTCAATGTAGTTTTTACCAAAGTACTTTTTCCAAAAAAAGCTCGCTCAGCCACTCAACACGGCCAGCAGACTCTGACACAGACATGGGACGGAGCCACATCCAAACAGGCAGCCGCGAGCTCAGGAAAAAGCCGCAAACCAGGCGGCAGCTCCGCAACGAACCGCTCCACTCCGCCGGCTCCGCCGATACCAGCCAGGTAAACACGCCAACACCAGCGCTGAGCCCCGCCCGGTGCCAAACACTGCACGGCAATCTGCCCCACAAAAAGAAGAAAGCCAGGTACAAATATAAAACAGCGTAGCGCATTATAAGTTTGCAATAGGTTCTTATCTCCTGCGACACCACGAGCCTCCGTTTTCATCAGGAAAGTTGAGCACTGCGAGTGCCCGACACTAGAGCACTGCGGCAGCTCAGCCTGTATAATTGTGTATCTTTCCAATATGCTGTTAAGAAACAGGACAGTCAGTGGGCTGGTTTCTTTGGGTCAAAGAGAGGTGGAGGCATGCTGCAGCATCTCTAGAATGAATTGAACCTCACCAAATGCAGAATTCTGCATCTCCCTTCTTACACTCCTGCAGACTTAGAATGAGCTAAGGGGCATTGAAGAAGGCAGATAGACCAATACTAGTGTAGACTCCATTCATTAGCCCTGCGCTGCACCTACTACTGGCTTGTACTTTGTGACTCTCATGCAGGAACTGGTGGCTGCAGCTCCCTGATTACCCCAGGCTGAGTGGGGAGGGTGTACCTGCTATAGCACCCTCCTCAAATTCAGAGCACTGTAGACGTGGGACTTGAGCGGCTGTGGTGCCCAGGAGAAGTGGGTACTATGAACTCTAATTTTTGCTCACAGTCACTCTGCTGGACGTTTATAGCCTAGATGACTTGGAACTGCAAGCACATATTGTGGTCTCCAATGAAAGACCTGTGAAACACCGCCAAGAAGAAGAAATAATCCAAGCAGGGGATCACACAAAATGGATAGTCGGGCAGACTCAAAGCCCTTACAGTGAAGTTGCTGTAACCAAGAGTAGAAAGCAGTAGTGCAGAGGGATTGAAGAGGTAAGGAAATCCTCTGAAGTCTAAATCTGAGAGGAATGAGCAGTTTGTGCCAGGCTATGTTAAATGACGTTGCTCCCAATGCATAGGGTCTAAAGGTGCTACCACTAGTGGTAAGAGGAGTGCCCTGTAGCAAAATTGCCCAAACCATGTGACAAACAGTTCATGAGTGACTGAGATACTGCACTTCAAGCCCTTGCCTTGAATTTGTGGGCTGCTGCAGGTGTCTTGAGGCCTATTACAGACCGCAAATTCCCAAGCGTGAAGCCTCTGGTGAATAGGCTTGGACAAATAAACTCCAGCATATTCAATATCTACTCCGTTTACTTTGTGTTTCTCCCACAGAATGATAGCGCCTCAAGATAGCTCCTTTCTGTTAGAAGAGGTTGTAGAGCTCTGGACAGGTATGGGACTCTGGACAGTGTGTTCAGATCAGAGAACCTCTCTGACACATACCGTGGCAACCATGGTAAGCATGGGCGGAAAATCCGTTTCGCTCGCGGATTTTGCGGATTTTCGGTAAATTCGCAATCCGCGAGATTCGCGAATCTCCCGCAAAATCCGCAAATCCGCGAGCAGCGGATTTTGCTCGCACTGCTCGCACTGTTCGCGTGAGTTCGCGGCTTCCCAGTACAACTTCGCGCCCCGCGAATAAGTGCAAAATTGCAGAAATACGATCTTAGCAAAACTGAAACTACTTACCAGGTTCAAAAGTTCAGGCTCATCATTAGTAGCCATTTCCTGTAGTGCTTCCTGAGGGGCCCCTCCAGAGTTCAGTTGCCAGTTGCAACTATTATGTGACCCTGCTCTGAACCTCAGAATAGTTACACATATGCCACAAAGGTCCTGAATTACAGCTAAGGGAGACAAGCAGGAGCCAGGCTGGAAGTTCAAATCCATTAATCAGCCCCTAATTCATTATTGTCAGTTGGGGCAGGGCAGGTGTTGTAACTAATTTTGCAACAATGAAAGCACTTAGCAAGTACAAAAGATCACTAATCAGGAAGCACTAAGAAAGCAGGTGCCAGCTAAAAAAATATTCTGTGACACATTTTTTTTTTTTTTTTTTGTGTTCAAAGCTTTTTTATTTGGAGCTGCAAGAAATACGACAGTACATAAGACCAGTTCGTGGATATACATACATTGCTATAATGAAATCATAAATAAGTCCAGAAAAAAACATAAGACCAGAAACAAAAAACAATATTCTGTGACACATTAATCAGCCCCAAATTAATTCAAGTCACTTGAGGCAGGGAAGGTGTGCTTGCGTTGCCACAATAATGTACACTGACTGGACAACCAGAGGGTGCTGTGATGAAACAGAGGGTGGCATGGGTGGGCCAGAGGGTGGCATGAGTAGTCAGAGAGTGGCAGTGGTGACAGAGAGTGGCAGTGATGAAGAAGAGTGTCCCAAACAGGCTGGACACGTAGAAACAACAAGTTCGCGAAACTTGCGACCCGACAGGTAAGTTCGCAATTTGCGAAAGTGTACAAAACCCTCGCGAACTGGCAGAAACCCGCGCAAACACAAAAAAAAAAATCCGCAAATTCGCGAGAATTCGCGGATTTTGCGGATTGCGAGTTCGCAAATCCGCAAAATTCGCGAACGCGAGATTCGCAAAATTCGCCCATGCTTAAACCATGGGCCCTGCAGTTGCCTGTGTTTGCTTCCATGGAAACATGCATCTAGATCACAGTTAGAGGTGATTAAAATTTCCATAATGTACTTTCACATAATAATGCAAAATGTCAGTAAAATTAAAACAATGGACATGCCTCTACATGAAATGCAGTGCTGTCATTTAGTGCGATGTTTTGCCACAAGAACGCATTGTGCGCTAAATTAAAAAGAGTGCAAAAACCATAAATGTTGCAAACGAGATCAGCTTGAATCTGTTGAGCTCTTCTCATTATCCTGCGCAATAATTTTGCTCCGAATAGTGGCATAACTATGCGATGTTGTGTAATGTTGTAATTTCGGATTTTCATGGAACAAGTGTAAGGTGAAATTCCCAAAATTTGAAAATAACCCAGCATCATTTGAACTTTGCCTATCCCTAATCACAGGAGGGTGTCCATCCAGACAAGCAGAGGGCAATCAGGCGGGAAAAGCCACATAACCGTCGAAAAGAACACCAGGCAGCTTGCAGAGAGTGCTCCAGTAATTCAAGGACAGGAAGGTGAAATATCAGATCCCACAGGGAGCTCTCAACTTATGAAGGCTGAAGTCTTTGTAGAAGAAAACATCAAAATAAATGCACTTTTTGGGAGCCAAGCAATGCCGCTGCTATGAACCAGTAAACATGTCAGGGTCGCAGTCTGAGCCCATGAGCTCCATAGTAACCAATAGTAACACTTGCCATCATGTTAGGAGTCCTCTCCTTCTTGTTAACATTGCTCATATTTAGGTCTAGTCATTTTCAAAAGTGTTGTGTCTAGTGGGAGACTTTATGCATTGTTAACCTTTCAAGGAGGAAACTTTATGTTAAAATGTTTTAGGTCTAACTTGACTTTGTATTGTTTCTTTTAATAAGATATTATGTTGGTGTTCATTCGTTTAGCTTTATTTTAATGATGATGAAAAGTAATGTTAAAGACAGTAAGGCCTTATTATTGATTGTTATGAGCCTCACAAGGCTCATTGGCCTATATTTTGTTTATAAAGAAAATATGTTGAAGTTTACTGGGGTATTGTTGTTACCATGTTATGGCCAGCGGGCATATAAAGGGGCACATTTACTGAGATTGTATGCAATGCATCAGAGCAACTATTAGCATGCTGCATTGCATCAAGGGGGAGAACACAATGCTGCCATGTGGAAAAATAGTAATTTTGAGTGAAGTTTTTAGTTTTAAATGTATTAGTGTAATTTTACTTTATTTATTTTCATTAAAGAAAGAGCATTAAGTTGACATTGATTTATTGCCTATTTGTTGCATTGGGAGTTCTGAATTTGTAGCCCAACGCACCTCCTGGAGACCTCTTGAACTGCTCTGCCTTGTTATCCTGAGAGTCACGTTCTAAAAGGGGGACTTGGACTTGTATCTAAATTCTTGAAAGCATTGGTATTCCACAACAATTGGTTCCAATACATTCACAAACAATTATATCTGCTGGAAATTACCATCCTTTGTGTGGCTCTCCCCAGATGTTTCTTTTCTTTTATTGACCCCATTTTTGTTGGCCATTAGACTCCGCACACTTTGCTCCTGCTAACCTTTGGTAACATGATTGGGTTCTCCCTTTAAACAATGTAAAACTGACATATTCCTAATTGCCACATTTAATTTACTTGTAAGTCTCTAGAATATGGTATTACAGCTACCCAAGGCCTGTAAAGTAAGTGCTACTGGTGGGCTTCAGCATTCAATGTGCTCCCCACTAAAGTAGTACTATAAATATGTCTCCAATCCTGCATCTGCAGCCCTGCTATTTAATTTTAAGCTGCCATTTTAACCTGGCATAATAAACCTATTTCCAGACCTAAACCTTACTTGTTAATACCTATAAGCCACCCCTAAAGTAGGCCCTAAATGTCCATAGGCCAGGGTGCATGGTATATAAAAAAGTAGGGCATTTATATTGAGTGTTTTGCAAGTCCTGGTGTACTGCTCCTGGCCAAACTGCAAAAGCTGGAAATTAGAAACTTTTTGACAACTCTTCCTCCAGAGAACTGGCAAGGCACTGGGACCGACACTGAGCCAACGCCATAGATGGGGAATTGCCTGTTGGCTTCAACTTTCTGGATCTGACTTCCAGAAACATTTCTAAGTCTGAACGCTGAGGGTTTCATCAAGACCGATACAGAGCGTAAGTTTGTTGATGTGGGGTCATTCCTGGGCACAGACTTCAGATTTCGCCCGATCTGAGCTATCCTGCCTTCGTCAAGGAACACGCTGGGACCCCATTCTTCAGTAATTGTGAATCATGGAGGCCCGCTTTGGATCCAGCTTGTAGTTTGTTTGCCGATGACTCATCCACGACTACGTTTTCACCATTAAAGTTTCTCTGTCAGAAGGTAAACTTTCCACCGGGACAAACCTGGTCCCTATACCTGACTGACGCTCCATCATGGTCGTCCTTAAAAATTTTGAGTTCAACTTGACCAAATAACTGGGGTTGGCACTTTGGCTTTTTGGCACTATTTTTTATTTAAACTTTAAAAATTCCCATCTCTGGTTCTACTTATTGGAGTTTTGTCATTTTGGTGTCATTTTACTTATTAAAATATACTTGTTTTTTAAATACATGTAGTGAATTTACACCTTTTGGGAGCAGGGTAGTTCATTAATTTTGTTTACCATGAATGTCTGATGTGGGTCTATGACAAAGTTTCCAGATAGTCATTCCATATAAGCCAAATTTACAAGCAATGAATCTAAAGGAAACTAATTTGCATAGTCAGTAATTTGCATAGTTTATTTTATTTTAAAGGTTTTATATAGCGCTGGCTAGACCCGGAGGTATCAGAGCGCTTTACTTGAGCATCAAATCATAGTTACAGGTTACATCGTTACAAAGATTACACAGTTATTAGAGCAAGGCATCATAGTTACTTGTAAGGTCAAGATAAACAATAAGCACAAATACGTAAGGGGAAAAGCAGGCATGGGGAAATATTCAGGGGAGGGGGGGAAGGTGCTGGGGAAGTAGACAGGTAAAGAAGGTGGGAAAGAGGAAGTTGAGGGTCTAACTAATTTGCATAGTTAGAAGTGACATGAACCAAGCCCTCCTAGGCCTACGATGCAAATGCTTGTTATAGGAAGAATGGAAGAGGATGGCCAATGCACTTGCTTAGTCATTGATTATCCTTATAACGTGGCTTCGACCAAGCCCTCCTAGGCCTACATTAGGCAGGCATCTTATAGAAGAAATCAAAGAACAAGGCAGGTGGGTTGGAGGATCCAAAGGACCAATCCAGTTTGTTGTTTATAATTGAATTGTTTTGTAATGTAATTGCATTTTTATAAAAGCGTACTCCCCAGAAGAGGTTTTGAAGAGCTATATGGCCTTGACATCAATCCTAGGTGGATAGTTAAAGGCACGTGATGCAATATGGGATGAGACACAAGTAAAGTATGGAAGAAATTGAAAAATGTTGACAAAAATATAAAGACCATATTTCAGAAACCTGGACAGGCTATATTAGTGGATGAGACGCAAACGCATCTGCTTTGCATATACGTTTAGTGATTCAACCCCCTCTCCCCCTCCCCAATAATCCCCCCACCGCCACACCAATTCATAGGCCGTCAGTGAGACATATAGAAGCTCCACTTGTAATATGCGCAGATCACGCAGCTGGTTTACTATTTATCTGGATTGCTATAGCACCACGAGCAGATAAAGCAGCTTCTTGGCACTTTAGTAATTAATTGGCAGACAACACCGCATGCAGTCTCTTGTGTTATCTTCGTTTTAGAAACAGGGCCAATTGTTCTTTTCTATTAAGGAAACACTCGGCGGTCTCGCCAGCTTTTGGATTTGCAATGCATCTGAGAATGTGTGGTAGTTATAACATTATTAAAGTATTTTGCGGCAGATTCGAAATTGCTACGGGAAGCAATCAGTGCCAATGTATTAATTCAAGGAGCCCGTATAAAAGGAAACACGGGGAAACGTGTGCCAGCCAGCTCATGCCCGGGCTGCAGTCAGCTGTCATTTTCCGTCGTTGACTTCCATTCGGCATGTTGCCAGCAAAGATAAAAGGCCTAGCCCTCCAACTGCCAGAGATTGCACGACGAAGTTTCCCGCCAAAAAACAATTTATGAAAGCAATGCATATGTTTAATTTCCCGGAACTTCCCTCGTTTTTTTGCTGCGCCACCGTCAATGACACGTGCACGAGACGTCGTCAGTGACCCGGGCCAGACAATAAAATGCCACCCACAGGGCTTCGGCGAAGGTCTGTCCGCATTCAGTGGGGAGGAATGCATGTGCACCGGCGACAGACGGGAAAAGACGGACAGGAATAGCGCTCAGCTGTAGCCCTGAAGGATGCAGACAGGTGACAGGCTGACAGCAGAAACTCAGGGTTCTCTTTTAACAAATGATGTGCTTGTTGGCGCTGCGCGTAAAAAGGCGAGATGCCAGAAGAACACGGGACTAGGACCCACAGAGAAAAGAGAAAGTGTCTATCAAACACAGTGATGCACAATGGCTGACAGAAAGCAGACAGTAGGCCAACTTTATCGCCATTTGCCTCGCAGCGTGAGCCACCGTAAATAATCAGTAGAGACATTTCGCTTTGGGATTATTTACGTGCAGCCCTGTTATATGCCGCCCCCGGAATTACCGAGACTCCAGTCATAACAATTCACTGATTTGAAACAAAGGGAATAATTTCCGACAACTTGTAATATAGGTCCTGGTCTTTAAATGAGATAACAAAACTGGGGGATCTATCGGAGGGGCGTTTCTGATGTATTTAAGTGCGTGGTTCAAAACTCCTAAACTAAATATCTGTGCCTAACATAGTGTGACGACCGTCTGCATTCAGATATTTAATATAACAAGTAACACTACACATACAAGGCAGGACTATTGGTTTTGCCAATGGTTGTTAGTTGCATAACATAAAATTAGCAACAACTTTGGCTTCGTTATATATAGTACTGAAAATGATTTAATTCTGAAATGGTGGGACTGTGAAAGAACTTAAACGAGTCTTTTTGAAGTTATATAAAAAAGGGAGTGAAGGGTGGCACTGCTGCAGAGTTAAGATTTGTTTTCATCCTGAGGGTGAGGGCTGAAATGGAGAGCCCAATAGGGACCCGTATCAGCACCTAATTTTTAGACCTGCCGGTGCTGAGCACCGGAAGGGCCCGGCCCACTTAAAGCTCTGTTTTTACGCTCACTTTAAAGTGTAGTGATTTGCGAATCCTATGACAAAGGTCCTAGTAATTCTGGTATTCTCGCTACAGCACGATGCAGCTAAACACCACATAGAATTAGTAACACAGGCCAGTATTACCACCCAATATTGCAATCCAACTCAATACGAGTGACGACTGCCGAATTGCGTGATCACGTCACGGTCATTAAAATAAAAATAGCTCTGCCTTGATACGGTTTATTCCACGATATTTTTCATGTTTTCTCTTACTCATTATCAGTACTGTTTCATAGCAAACAGGGCAGCATGTGAGCCGCGGCGTCTCAAGTACACTGCTTCATGTATCGTGACAGGAAAAACAAACATCAAATTATGGAAACTGTAGAGGCGTATCCAAAACCATGATTTATCTACTGCAGTACAATGACAAAAGAAATTCACAACGAAAAAATAGCCAGACAACATTTTATTACATTTGGTGTGTCTGCACTGAGTGGAACGAATGGCTACAATAAAAGTGCGGATAATATGTATATGTGGTTGAGGACTTTGTACTTTCCCAAGGCCCAGGATAAATTAAGATCAACATTGAAACGGTAGCAAAACTAAATTTTGTGCCACAGACTACTGTGAAAGACCAGCTGGTGTAGATTTCAAACGGAAACAGGTCAAAAGTTGACAGCAATCTTACCTCTCGCAGCGCTGTCCGGCGTAGCCCGGCGGGCACTTGTCGCAGATTAATCCACGGCTTTGGTCAAAGTGGCATGTAGGGCTAAAGCTGCGTCGTTGATGGGCGAGAACAGGACCGAGAAGTAAACAGAAAAGTACAAACATTAGCCGCGTGCTCCCCATCCCTGTGCAGAAAGCATTACTGTGTAACATGGAGAGAGGACGCATGCTCGCGCGCTCCCAGGCCCGCACAGGCACACACTAAAGGTTCAGATCTGGGCGCAGCCACTCCCTGGCGGGGGAAGCTTTGCTATTTCTGCCGACACTGGATCTAGAGGCGTGAATGGCAGCATCCCAATGTCACGTTGTTACGGACTTATTTGCCCTGTTGCTGAGTTTCTGTGACAGAGAAAAGGGACAAATGTTCAGCTGCGCGTCTGCAACAACGAGAGGCTTGCAAAGACACTGGCGGGAAAGTATCTACAGCAAAGCCCCTTTTAAAATTAACATCGGGCCACAGCAGCGGTAGAAGTGTATTGAAAAAATAGTATGGGAACTGTGATGATGTAGGATGAGTGCGCATGCGGGCAGGGTCAAAGGTGTGGATAAAAAAACTAAGGGGCATATTATCAAGGGGGTTTATCTCCGCTTTTTTGGCTTTAAAAGCCAAGAAAGCGGAGATAAAATTATCTCCATATTACCTAGCTGTCGCTAACACCAGTTAGCGACAGCTAGTAGGAGATAGCGACCATCTTGGGCCCCACTTTGCATGTCAGTGATATTTATCATTAATGACATGCAAAGTGGGCGTGCCAAGATGTTAGCGACTGGAAACAGTCGCTAACATCGCTATCTCCTATTACCAACTTTTGAAGATATTCGCGCTAAGAGCGAATATCTCCAAAAGCTAACACCTGCCCCAGAGCAGTTCTTAGCCATGTTATTCAATGGTAGGTGGATAACATGGCTAAGAGCATTTGCTCGGTAATGCATGAATATCGCTGACTTTTCAGCGATATTCATGCATTTCAGCAGATTTTTATCGCTTAGGAGATAAACCTTGATAATAGCAAGGTTCCTAAGCGATAAAAATCGGCGCAGCTCGGCGATAAAAATATCGCCGCTAAACCAACATAGCGATAATTATCGCTAGTTGTTGGTAATCAGCCCCTCAATATTCTGCAACCTTCAGGTAACTACTTACAAAATAACGCACAGCTTTAATGGAAAATAGATACAAGTTAATCAGCGAGAAATGAATTATTGTGCATTATGAAACCTCTAATAGTGCCTATGCGGAGGTCTGAGTAACCAGAGGGCACCAGAATTGAACCCTGGTGGGTACAGTGGAGAATAGTGACTTGTGTATGTTTGGTGCTACAAGGTCCCAGTCTGAGACATAACGATATGCTGCTATAAAATACACACAAAGGTTTAAGATAAAAAAGGACTTCAATAATATAGATTTTAGTAATACGCAGGCTTTGCGTAGTGCAATTATTTTTATAACTGATCTTTGAAAGCACACACTTCACAGCTCAGCTGGTAACTCCCTTCTGATACCACTCAGAAATAATAAATCTATGACATCGGAAAGCTTTAAGGGACTCAACCAACTAAAACCAATACCGTTTACCAAGCACCCTTTACATTTGCAGATTACCCATTCGTTAATATTTACATTTCTTTCAAGAAAGCAGGCCCTCTGACAAGAAGGCTTGTTTAGCTGTCTGCTCCTCCCTCGGTTTCATAGAACAGGAGAGTCTCTGCCTAACACTTCAGCTGAAGCATTTCAACTCTCGAACATTTTTTAAAACTTGTTTTTATTGGCTGGCAATATTAACAGTACAACATAGCATGGGAGGGGACAGGGAATAGGGAAAGGTCTGGGAAGGGGAAGACAGGAGGTCACAGTTACACAGTTACATAATCTTAATCAGAAATGCATGTACAATAAGCTGCTCACAATGTCCAAAGAGAGGATTACACAAGGCACAGGCCTAGATGATAGGTGTGAGATAGTGGAAGTTTGAACTAGGAAGAACATGGACACAATGTAACCAGGGTTTAAGGAATGCACAGAAGGACGCTTGCAGCAAGGCATTAACAGTTGACAAATACTACGTTGCAATGTAGCAAACAATAGATTGAGGCATACAACAATCACACATTTCCGTATGGCTGTATTCCATCTGTGGGTGTAACCACCACAGGGAAATTGGAGTCTCTAGTGTGAAGAAAGGCAGCAATTGGCTCCCATATATACTGGGGTCAGGAGGGCAGTGGCATGAGTTCCCAGAATGTGGACAATTGTTCTTGGCAATATGCCACATCATTCAACCACGCTTTGGAAGAGGAGACGGGCTTCCTGGCCCAGTGTATGGCGACCCTACGCTTGGCGAGCAAAAGAAGCATAGTAATGAGGCAACAGCAAGAGATGGGTGTGTTTTTGAAGTAACCCAAGAAGCCTCCTAAAGGAATGAAGGAAGGTGAGTGTCCAGTGATCATGGGCTGAACGGCAAAGACCTCTATCAAGAAGGATGCTTCCTTGTCACTGCCAGGGAAGGTGGTAAAGGAAACAGTGTCAAAATTGCATCGTAGACAGCATAGACGGAAACCAACCCCATAAAAAAAAGCTCCAGTGGGGCGCAATGTAAACGTTGTAAGAATTTAAAATGGATGAGGCGGAGTCTATAGTTGGGGGAGAGCAGCTGCAGTTAACTTCAGCGGAAGACCCATTGTGTGTCGATAGATCCAGAATATGTCCTCCTGCCAAGCCACTCATGCCTTCGGGGATCCAGCTGGAGAGGAGTATTGCAAATTATTATAAAGGTGAATAATCAGTTTGCAGGGAGATGGTGAAGTGAGGACGTCCTCGAGAGTTGAAAGGGTTTCTGGTGGGTAAGGGAAGGTAGCATGCATGGTGCAACAGGTGGCTCGCAGTTGGTAATACAGAATGGTAGCAAGGAAGGAAGGAAGGTAGGGAGTGGAGATGACGCGGCATTAAACATAGGGAAGAGATCCAAGAATAGTCTGATGCCACCCTTTGAGCACACAAGCTTTAGTGCCCTTGTCTGAGACTTGGGGGAGCATGAGGTTGTTGGCCAGGGGGGTGGGGGGAGCACAATTAAGTGTCATCCCTGCTCTCTTCCGCAAGCCCTCCCAAACCCAGTGTACACATTTGACAGTATTGATTTCAGCCTTCGAAGCTTTGTATGGAATATACAATGCAGAACTCTCAGAATTAACTGTCCCAGAACAGTTGTCTTTCCATACAAAGTAGGAAAACTGTTTTTCTTAAACTAAAAAAGTATGGACATATCGTGCCTCTCAGATCCCGCTGACTGTGACCATGTCTGAACTGGGGTGGTGGAGTGAGCTAAAGAATGATGATGGATTAAACCCAGATACGTTGACTGGGGGTGAGTGCTTGCAATGTTCAACACTCCGTCCATCATCCCCTTTGGTTTTGCTTTGAATGCCCTAAGTTGGCAGGGTATGCCCAGACGTGGATCTGTTGCTCACTTTGCCCCTGGATTCAAGCTAGCCTGGCTGATGACGGCTGATTAGCCAGAAACCGTCCCAGGAAACTTGTTTCCGGTCCAGGGAAGACGTGGCTTGGCAGTTCGGGCTGGACTGTTCCCATGAGGCACAGGGTCAGACTGATTTGCATATGGCCATGTCTGAACTGGGGTGGCGGAGTGAGCTAAAAAATGATGATGGATTAAACCCAGATCAGTTGACTGGGGGTGAGGGCTTGCAATGTTCAACACTCCGTCCATCATCCCCTTTGGTTTTGACTGTGACCACCAGGCACACACCTCAGAAGCAAAAAGTAACTTTAAAAAGGACAGACAGATTTGACAAAGCACATCCTAAGAGTTTGTTAGGAGGAGTTGTTTTATCAATTTCTTTTGGTCTTTTTCTTCTGTGTGAAATGTATTTTGAAGTTCCTCATGTGTTTGAACCTGTCAGTGGCTCTAATTCAGGTACTATTTTCTGAGTCTTGATTGCTGAAACCACATAGAATTGATGGGCAGGAGTGCCTCAATCGATTTTAATCATTTGTAAATGTTTTGCGCACATTCAATTACACTATTTTTAATACGTCTAGCATAGCGATGCATCATATGTAGGGGTCCCAGTTTTATTGTGTTTATTTTTGTAAAATTTTCGTCTGTATTTATCCATATTTGTTTTGTGGTCATTTTATCTGTATTTATCCACATTTTATTTTGTCGCAAGCAAAAAAAGATGCTGCAGCTTGCATTTTTTCACATTTATTTACATTGGCAATGTGCGCTTTATTTTGATAGGTTTAGATAGATTTGTGTAGGTGCGTAAATGGGTTACTGCTTTTAACAAATTGATCCTTTTGTTACTTGCAGTTAATAAATTGCAATCCTTCTAATATAGCACAGTGAGTGAAGAAGGACATTGTAACCCTCACTGTCTTATGTAAGACATCCTATGCATTGATTTAAACACATATGATTTTTTCTCAATGTATAATGTGTGATGTAAAGCGCTCTGACACCCTGCATTGGGATGAATAGCGCTGTAGTGCTATAAAGAAATAAAATGAAATAGTGGTATTTAAATTGGTATTTATGTAAATACTGGGACAGACCAACACATCTAACATTCCTACAGTACATGCATATCTCTTGGACTCACGGACAAAACAAAATCAAAATCATGCCTCTCTTAAGTACCTGTGAAGTGAAAAGCTGTGTGCATTTGTTTTCCCTCAATTGCCTTTAGGGCTGTCTCTGGATTGGACTGCGTCAGCGCCAAAGGGCAATGCGTCAGTTCTGATCAGCGCAGTGGTAAACATGCATTGATTTTGTAGCAAAACAGCAGCAGAACCCACTTCTGAGGCAACAAACTGGAGAGGGCACTCCCGCAAGGGTAGGACTCACAGATAGCAGAGTCCAGCAGCACCAGAGGATTGCAAGAAGTTTTTTGTGTCCCTGAGACTTCAGAAAACAAGAGGCAAGCCAGCAAGTCCTCAGGGAGGGCAGAGGGAACGGAAGGCAGAGTCCAGCTCTCTTTTAGCAGAGTCAGAGAGTAGCAGGCAGCAAGACAATACATAGAAAAACAGGCCATCCACATCACTATTGTCTGATTTTAGGGGGTCAGAGACCCAGTACTTATATCCCAAAGTGTCTCTGATGTGGGGGTTGGGGGTGACTTCAAAGCAGCTCTCTGAGGTGCACAGGGATCCTTTCAACCCAGTTCTGTTTGCCAGGTTTTATTTGGGGGGTAATCAGTCCTTTGTGTGAGGACATGACACAACCTATTCAAATGAAGTGTTAGCCCCTTCATTCCAACCTGCTCAGGCAAGGCCATCCGCATGCAGATGTATGTAGATGGGTACTCAGACACACATATCCTTCCTGTGTTGTGGCTATCTAGAGGGAATCCACAAAGTGTACCTGTCACCTAGCAGAGATATGTTCTTGGAGACAGGCTGCCAGGCTGCCAGGCACACAGAGCAGTAAGTGCAGAGCAATGTAAACTTTCTAAAAGCATTTCTAAAACAGCAATGTGAAATCCAACTTCACCAGTAACGAGGATCCATCATTAACGTTCCAATCATAGGAAACATGAAAAAGCTACTACTCTCTGATCAGGAATTACAGCTTAAACGTGTATTAAGGATTTCCCAGTCCTAGCTTATTAGAGGAGTAGGTCCCACAGTAGTGAAAAACGAAATAAGCTGTTTGTCACTACCAGGGTATGTAAAACATAAAGAGACATGTCCTACCTTTTACTTACATAGCACCCTGCCCTTAGGGATACTTAGGCCTACCTTAGTGTGGACTTATAAGTAATAAAAGGGGAGTTTAAAGCTTGGCAAGTAGTGTTAAATGGCAAGTCAAAGTGGCAGTAAAGTGCAAATAAAGGGATGTATGACGTTACAACGCATACTTTAACAACGCATACCATTACAACACATTTTTCACAACGCAGGATCCTTTACAACGAATGCCTTTACAACGCATGACATTACATAGCAGATGCTATTACAACGCATGCCATTACAACGTAAGTATAGGTAATTATATTATTTTTAAAAATATGTAATTAATACATTTTTACTTAATATTATTTATTAAATTAATTTTTTATTAATGTATTTGTAAATATATATATATATTTTTAAAAAATAGTGTAGGTGTTTAAAAATAATATTCTAACTCCAGGGGGGAGTAATAGTAGGGTAAGTGCAGGATAATGCAGGGGTAAAAATTACTATTCTAACTCCAGGGGGGTGTAATAGTAGGGTAAGTGCTGGATAGTGTAGGGGTATAACTTACTTTTAAAAAAATGTAAAATAATTTTTTTTATTAAATATTAAAATTTCTTAAACTAATTTATTTAATTTATTTAAAGTACTATTTTTAAAACAGAACCCTTAAAATACTCCTGTACCCCAAAACCCAAACCTTTCACTAAACCCTAAAGCTACCCCTGTACCCCATAACCCAAACCAAGCCCTGAACCCTAAAAATACCCCTGTACCCCAAAACCCAAACCTAGCCCTGAACCCTAAAAATACCCCTGTACCCCAAAACCCAAACCTAGCCCTGAACCCTAACAATACCCCTGTACCCCAAAACCCAAACCAAGCCCTGAACCCTAAAAATACCCCTGTACCCCAAAACCCAAACCTAGCCCTGAACCCTAAAAATACCCCTGTACCCCAAAACCCAAACCTAGCCCTGAACCCTAAAAATACCCCTGTACCCCATAACCCAAACCTAGCCCTGAACCCTAAAAATACCCCTGTACCCCAAAACCCAAACCTAGCCCTGAACCCTAAAGATTGACAGCATTGTACTAGGCCAACGATATTTCAAAGATTGACAGCATTGTACTAGGCCATCGATATTTCAAAGATTGACAGCATTGTACTAGGCCAACGATATTTCAAAGATTGACAGAATTGTACTAGGCCAACGATATTTCAAAGATTGACAGCATTGTACTGGTAAACAGCCTTTACAACGAAACTTTTACAACGCACTACCATTACAACGCGGTCATTACAACGCAAACCATTACAACGCATTGCGCTGGGGGGCGCTCTAGGATAGGGAATAAGTTTAATTTTCTATCCAACACCTTTCCTAGTGTCCACGGGGACTGGAGTTGGAATAGAAAATTAAACTTTTAACTATCCAGCACCTCTAAGCGCTATGCGTTGTAAAGGTATGCGATGTAAAAACCGCGTTGTAAAGGCAGGCGTTGTAATAGCCTGCGTTGTAACGTCATACATCCCATTGTACTAGGCCAACGATATTTCAAAGATTTCCACAGTTATAGCAATATACCCACAACATATGAGATTAGGCACCAAAATAGTGCTAAAATGCCATTCTAATGGTAGCATGTGCTCTAAATACACCATTCTGAACATAACACAACATTAATCCAGGACCACCAATATATTTAGAAGGGATACAAACCACAATGCTAAGATTGTTCTCAACATATCAATGATGAGTGACATTATGCCAGAGATAACAATTCCTACAATATGTATAGGTTGGGCAACTTTATGGCAGAGCCAGCACAGTCAGTTACAAGGATTGCAATTATGCCAAGAATGCCTTTATACGTTAAACGATGGGATCATTATGCTACGGTTATGCCATGCTTTGGCACAATGATGCCATGAATTACTAAAAATGATGTCAATGATTGACAATATTTTGCCAATAAGAGCCACAATTATGTCATGAATGCCCACAATATTTCAAGTATAGGTACCATTAGACCTGAGTCACTGTGATGCCATAGGTAGCCATGTCCCTATGAAGAATGCCCTCTATGCGTCAAGCATGGGCACGATTACACGAAGGCCACTATTATGAGTGGGATAGACAGAATTATGTCCACAATGACCACACCTTGTTAGGTAAAGGAATGACTAGACCAGGGTTAAACTCATCCCTGCACCTAGAGAGTCATGCTAGCACATCTACTGACCCAGAAATACATAACTGTCTCTCTCTATCTTCTTTCATGAGCCACCAACATTTATCTCTATACACCCCTGTTGGACCAGATTACCTGGCATTCTGGACAGTCCCTCTCAAGCCCCCCAAGACCAGACAGTGCTGTATTTAACTATATCTACATACCTGTTGGTCTGAAACGGGGTATATTTCACTAGCATTTGTTGTGATACTCACCTGATGCAACTGCCTCCCTCATATGTACAGTAACAAGAGTGTACTGCCTACCATTGTTACTTCTCTTTGCTTTTGTGTGAACATAAACATTACACGGGCAAAGAAGAAATATACATACACACATAGATATGCATATTTGCAAAAAAGCAGGTTAAGAGGCTCTTCACTTCCCTTGCCCTTCTATTTACCTCCTGAAATCAGCAGCATAGATGGGGCTCGTCATGAGCACTGGAGCGCCGTGGCTCATGACGAGCTGAGCATGGAAGGAGTTAAGTTTCATATAACGTTTTCAAGGGACATTTACGTACAACTCGATTAAATGGAACTGCCCAAAAATAACCCAGAAGGGTATTACAGGTTGCTGGTGCATGTTATGCCAGGTTGAGGAGGTCTGGAGGAGTCGGGCTGGTGCTCTGAAGTGTAGCGCCTGTGAGAGCCGATTTTTTGTCAATAAAGACCATTACAAACTAAGCTAGAATGTGTAATAAGGAATGAAATGTGGGAAGAGGTAGAAGAGAATGAAGAAGAGGGAATGGAACGTAGGGGGATGGTTGGGATACACTGAGATGGGACCTGCTAGACCTAGCACCAATGGTGTGGGTCTCCCCTGCATTGTTTGCCTTTGCCTCCTGTGTTTTTGCTGGTACAGATACTTTGGGCACATTGCCACTGCTGTTCAGTGCCAATGTGCAAGTGCTCCCTTTGTAAATTGTTGTTTTGGATTGGTGTTTCCATGATTGGCTGATTTGATTTACTAGTCAGTACCTAGTACAGTGCACTGTGTGTGCCCAGGACCTGTAACTCAAATGCTGCTAGTGGGCTGCAGCACTGATTGCACTGCCTACATAGGCAGCCTGTAAATGTAACTCAGGTCTGTAATTGCAGAGCCTATGTGCAGTCTGGTACTGCTATGTCGACCTGGCAAGTGCACCCACTTGCCAGGCCCTACCTTTCCCTTTTCTTACATGTTAGTCACCCCTACTGCAAGCCAACTGTACCCCTGTGGACAGGGTGTCCTGTATGTGAAAGGTGGGCCATGCCCTCATGTGTGTTGCATGTCCTGATATTGAATTACTACCAGTTTTGTTTTTCACTATTTCAAGACTACCTGTTCCCATAGGCTAGAATGGGGAGTTTGTTTATAACATATTATGAACATAAATACCCCTGGGAACAAGGAAGGAAAATAAAGTTTACTATGCATGAACTCAGAATGTTAACATGCATCTTTTAGTGAGGGTGATTTTTATATTCTGTGTTTGAAAATACCACTTTTAGAAAGTGGGTATTTTCTTGTTTAGCCATCCAGTGTGCCTCTTCTAGGATTGTGTATTGCATGTCTGTCTTTTGGATGACTGGGGCTGGGAAGGAGTAGTGCTCCTGAGAGCCTGAAGAGTCAGGGCTGGGCTGCATTTAGAGTGGGGGAGATTTCCTTTCACCTGCATGGGCCTGGTCTACCTTTCACAATGCTGTCTCCACCTCCTGCCAAGAAGATGCACCAGAGGACAGAACTGGTTTTGACCAAGCACATGGCTTCTTTGCCACCAGAGAACAAATGATTTTGTACTATAAATATTGGGGCCCAGACCCCAGAACTTTAGATCATTTCTGGGAATCAAGAGGAACCTATGCCAAGGAGAAGAGCCAGAGAAGCTGATGGGGAATACTGCCCCTGTTCTGTTTGCTTTCTGGTGTTGGCCTGCAGTGGCTACTTGCTGCCAAGGAAAGGAAAAATGGACTTTGCTTTTTGCTGTGTCTCCTGCTTGAAGAAGATCTCCAAGGACTTGAAACTGAGCTTGCCTCCTGTTCTGAAGTCTAAGGGACACAAAGACTTCACCACCAGCTCCCCTGAACTTCCTTGCTGGGAGTTCAGACCTGCTCAGACGTGCCTTCTGTTGTTTTGGTCCTCCAGAGGCTGTTTGCCGCTGGGAGCTGGGAAAAGTAACACAACTTGGAGAAGCGAGACACATTCTTACCTGTTTCCGATGCATCGTCAAAGAAATCGTTGCAGTGCCTGCCCGCGGCTCAAGAAATCGCCGTACGCCGCATTGAGTGCACCGATCTCCAAAGTCCGAAATCACCAACAGATTTCGACACAAGGCATACTGTGCAGCACGCATCGTTCTGGATCATCGCATCGAGGCACCAAGTTTGTTGCATCATTGGGGGATGCAGTAAGAAACCGACGCATCACTTCCCCACTTAGTAAGAAACTGACGCATCACCTCCTCTCCGGTAAGGAACCAACACATCACCTCCCCTGCACAGCAGTAAGCAACTGATGCATCACTTCCCCGGGAGCATGGAACTGACGCATCACATTTCCTGAGTGTAAGAAACCAACGCATCACCTCCACTGCAGCCTGTTTTGTTTGTTTGAGTGACGCATCCAAGGTACAATGTGTGAAAAGTGTTGCATCTACAATTTGCTTTGAACTTGAACCATCTGAAAGTCATATTTTTTTACTATATTTTGGATTTTTGTTGTTTGGTCTTGTTTTGGTTTAGATACAGATTACTTATTTTTCTAAACTGGTGTGTTGTCCATTTGTAGTGTTTTCACTGTATGACTGTATGTGCTCACAAATGCTTTACACACTCCCTCTGAGATAAGCCTGTCTGCTCATGCCCAGTTACCAAGGGTGTGAGCAGGGGTTATTTTAGAAGTATATCCTCCTTAACCGATTTGGACAAAGGTACCTACATCTGCCAACTAGAGACCCCCATTTCTAACCAGACCTGGTTGAGGTTGTACCTGTTTGCCCTTATGTATGAATAAACCTGCGTTTTCTTAAACCTGTGTGGTTGGATTCCACATAACAAAGTTGGCGATGAGTTGGGTAACATCGCAGAGAATGTCTCATAGTGCCAACACTCTTGAGCGAGAGGTGTATCAGGGAGAAAGTGACAATTATTGAACAGACGCAGGCAGAATACGTGAGTGACTTACTGTTATTAAAATTTTTAAATGCTGTTACTTGACGGTCACAACTCGCAGCCTAAGCTGTTGAGCCTGCAGTGCGAGCGTGAATCGGCGAAACATTACTGCTTCACCCGCTGAGTATTTGACCGTGGAAGCAACACAGGAGCAGTGAGATGTAGCAGGAGGCGTTGTTATGCTTAGCATGCAGGGGCCATATAGAATACGGCATTGGACGTCGCTAGCTGCATACCATCATAATGTAAGCAGGCGGCCATTTTGGGGATGATTAAATGCATAATTGTTTGTTTCAAGGAGTTAGCGGTACAGAGGTTAGTTTTTTAACACGCAAATCATCAATTTGGATTTAGGAAAATATGTGCTTATAACCAACTTTAAAGAAATTCCCCACAACTTCCCCACTTTGCAGAAAATAAGGCGGAATCCTCCTCACAGCACAAGTTTTTTAAATATATTAGTTGAACTGGCTAATTCCCAGAGCAGACTGACATTAAGCTCACTGAGTCAGACGATCACTGGAAAATCAAGTTCACGTGTGAATAAGGAAGTGCTAACTTTGTCATAGCACTATCGGTCCAACACAAAGCCTAAGGGTCGGTCTCTTAAACATACACCAAGTTCTACAGGAAGGTGCACATAATTATTTTGCGGCAAAGAATGGACAGTGGTCTATTGCTTATCAACGTATACTGGAAAATTACACATTATATACATTTATTTTCCTGTGTGTACTGTATTCTTCTTGCAATGAGCCAGCAGACATTTTCATGAAGTCCCTGCAGGCGTTTTGGGGTGCAGGATTGGAACTTTTGTTGAAGTGGATCAAATGGACAGAGTACTCCCTAAATTAATTTGAAACAGTGGATTTGGATGGTAAAATGTCTTCAGAACACAAGGTACATATTATTTTACATTCATTAGGCACACAAGGAATAAAAACTTATCACCAAATGAATAAAACAGTTGCAGGATTTGATGATAGGAATGCTTTTAGTATTGCATTGGTTAATGTGGATAAGCATTTTACCCCAAAAGTTTGCATAGGTATACCAAGGTTCAAGTTTTTCCAAAACAAACAACTAAAGACTGAATCCATTAACGACTATGTGGGTGAATTAAGGAAGTTAGATACAGATGATTGTGTGTTTGTTGGATTGTTAGAAGATTTGATCTGTGATCAAGTGGTTATGCATGCATCAAATCATGCAATTCAAGAAAGGCTATGGATGAATGGGGATGTTTGTCTGGACAATGTACTTGCAATTGTTTGCAAAGCAGAGATATCTAATAGATGTGCAAGTGCAAAGAGGACAGAAGTAACAGAACCATCGGAGTCAGTTTCCAAAATAAAAGCCAACATGAAACAGAAAAATACAGGGAATTCACCTAGACTTGTAAAGGTATATTAAGAGTATAAGGAATCTGATGGTGAAACTAGTAGTAATGATGAAGGTAACTTGGAATGTTGATCTGAATTCAGAACAAAACTTGTTTGAAATGTTTCTGATGGATGTTTGGCTGTGCAGAACAAATCAGGCTGTTGGATAAAGATGGGGTGTGTGTGGTGGAATCAAAATGTATGCAGATTCCGGCTTGCCTTAAATGATAATAAATGAAGATACATGGAAACAGTATTTTGTGGATAAGGTCGGTACAAAGCTTCTATTGCCTGATATTGAACCAGAGGGTTATGGAGGAGAAACAATTAATTTTACAGGGTGCCGCTGATTCAAATTTGAATTAAAACAATGTAGTACTCGTGGGAAAATATGTGTTTCTAAGAAGGGTTCATCGGTACTTGTTTGAAAGGGTCAGAAGGAGTTGCACATTATCCTGGATCCAAATGGTAAAGAACAAGTATTGATTATGGATGAAGGTGTAAAAGGTGGGGAGAAAATGATAAGAAAATTCTCTCTCTGCTTGAGAAAAAGATTGATAATTGTGTGGTTCAAACACAGCGCTGCGAGGCCTCAGGGTAGTTTATGCGCTATATAAATATAATTTTCATTTCATTTCATTTAATAAAATCAGACTTAGAGAAGGGGCTGTATCGTAAATACACAAAATTAGAAATGTTCTAATATCACTGGGGGAGGATATCGAAAGAATTCGACAAACTGTGGAATGTGGGACCAGTAAAACCTATTGAGGGATCCGCTTGGGTTTCACCATTGGTAGTGGCACATAACAGTAACGAGAATTAAGATTATGCATTGACTTACGCCATGTGAATAACAATATTATAGTTGACCAATTTCCCTTACCAACGATCAACAAAATGCTTTCATTAGTAAAAGGGGTCAAGTGGTGATTGATCTGAAGTGTATCACCAGATACCATTGTTGAGTGACAGCAAACAATATACTGCATTTATAACACCGCAGGGCTGTTACCAATTCAGGAGGATGCCTTTTGGTTTGGCATCGGCAGCGGGCGTGTTTCAACGGTTAATGTACCCGTTATTTGGTAAGATCTAGGTTGCAAAGTTTTTTCAGGATAACATACTGGTGTATGGAAAAAGCAGATTAGAGCATGATAGAATCCTGGAGAAAGTTTTGAGTTTTCTGGGTTCACAGGGTTTGACTACTGAATATTCAAAATGTAAATTTGCGCAGAACAGCATTACTTATCTAGGACATGTAATTAATAGTGAGGAAATTAAACCCAAGCCGACTTTGATTGATGCTATTCAGAATGCACCTGCCCCTAGCTGCAAAACCAAAGTTGTGTCGTTCATAGGTTTAGTGGAATTCTGATCAAAGTATATTCCAAACTTTGCAGCAAAAACATACACTATAAGACATCTGTTAAAGAATAAGTGTAAATGTGAGTGGCTCCTAGAGTGTGAGTCAGATATTTGTTGTGTAAAAGAGTGCATTCTGAGCTTAGCTTCATTAGAAAGTTTTGACCCAGAGGCCTACCGTGACACTACTACAAATGCAAGCAGTGAGGGGTTTGGGCTGTTCTATCCCAAGTCAAGAGCAATGGGAAAGAAAATGTGATTTCTTATGCCTCCAGATCACTTTTGTATATGGAAGAACATTTTCTGTGATAGAAAAGGAAACACTAGCTTGTGTTTGGGCAACTGATCATTTTAGAGCTTTTGTGTGGGGAAAATGTTTCACATTGAGATGTGACTACAAACCATTGGTAAAGCACTTACAACTGAGGGCACCATTAACACATCTGAAATATTCGATTTAACTGCAAAAGTACAATTATACAGTAGAATTTTTTCCTGGCAAGGAAAATGTGATTGCTGACTTTTTTTAATCGAGGATTTCCAAACAACTGGAATTATGTGAAGTTGGATTGTGCAACATGTTTCTGTAATGTATTAAACTGAAAAGTCAATAAAATGTGTTAAAAAAACAGTTGGATTGTGGAACTCAGATCAAATTGCATACGTACATGACCTACAAGATAGGTGTATTAAAAAAATATAAAATACTGAGTTTGTTAAGGTTGAAGTGTTAACCAAGGTAAGGGAACATCTTGGCAGGGGATGGCCAAGTGAAGTAGGAATGGGAAATTCGATAAAAACATTTTGGAAAGTGGGATATGAACTGGGTGTGGAGGGAGAGTATGTATGGAGAGGATAGAGAAATTCCTCCAACAAGTTTGAGAAAACTTATTTCATGAAGCCCATTTTGTTGTTGTTAGGTAGGACTAAACAGGCCGTTGAGGCATCATTTTGGTGGCCTGATATGGACGCTGAATAAAGAGATGTGTTCATGATTGTGAAATTTGTAAAACAGCTGATTAGTCTTAGGTCACATTGAGTCATGTACTAAATGTTCCATGGGAGTGCATAGCTATTGATATAATGGGACCAATCAGCACAGAACAAAAGTATTTAATTGTACTCATTGATATGAATTCCAGATGGCCTAATTTTAAGATTACGGAAAAAGTGGACACAAATGAAGTGTTGCAATTTTTAGATCAAGTATTTTTGCTAGAAGGAATTCCGGCAAATTTACCTAATGATAATGGAGTGCAGTTCCAATCTGTTAAAACCAGAAAATACTCTGAAAGGTTAGGTGTTAAACAGAGGACAGCTGCATTTACAGCACCAGCAGTAACGGCATGGTTGAGCATGTTGACCGTGTTATGGTGTGTGAAGCTATGGTGTATTCTCAATTTTTTTAATGAGAGGGAGAAGCCCAAGGGCCAAGTGCACACTGGGATGGATGTTCAAATCCAGTATTGTACAGTGGTCAGAGGACTCAGTAAAAGGGAGGCTTGAATCATCAATGAAACTTAAAAGACAAGATTGGTATGATAAAAAGCCTGCAACAAAACAATGTGAAACTGTTGTGGGACAATGGTTTCGAGTGAAGACACCTGGAAAGGTTCCAAAAGAGGAAATGTAGTTCTATACCTATGGAAGTTGTAGAAATGCTGAAAAATGCAGTGCAACTAACTGATGGAAAGGTATGGAATTTGAAAAGGATTGCTAAATGTTCTGTTCCTTTGTCCATAAGAAATAATATTCCAGATAAGGGGTTTGCAATGGATGGAGTTTTTGATGGAACAGTGCTGACAATACTCTTCATGAAGATACTGTGTCTATACATAGTGATACTGATAAATTTGATGCACCCATTATTGCAGATAGAGAAGTTACAGTAAATTAGGGTTTTTTTGTAATGACAAAGAACATTCCCCTCAAACATGTAACTCGTTTAAAAGGGAAAAATCTAAGCTGTGGTTTGAATATTGTATTTCAGATAACTTTCCTTTGTAATTTGGGGGATGTTGCAAAATCCTTATGTGGGAAGAAATGCAGAGATATTTATTTGCATGATAGTCATATTCTTATATTTTAAGTTTTTTTTATTTTTTGGGGGGTGTGTTTAAATGGTTAAAAAATGTGGGGGATGTGTTCTGTCATGTCTAGAATGTATAATAAGGAATAGAATGTGGGATGGGGTAGGAGAGAACGGATGACGAGGGAATGGAATGTAGGGGGGTTGTTGGGACACATAGAGGAGATGGGACCTGCTTGAGGTTGTACTTGTTTGCTCTTATGTATGAATAAACCTGTGTTGTACTAAACCTATGTGGTCAGATTCCTTGTAACACTCGTAAGTTTTATACGTTACAAAGGGACATTTACGTACTATTTGATTAAATGAACGGGCCCAAAAATAATCCAGAAGGTTATTGCAGGTTGACAGTGCATGTTATGCCATGTTGAGGAGGTCTGGGGGATTCTGGGCAGGTGCTCTGAACTAAAGCGCCTCTGAGAGTTGATTTTCCATTATTAATGAGCATTACAACTAAGCTTATCCTAACATTAGATTATGTTTAAACTGTTCACCATCCCTCCTCAACATCATAAAAGTGATGACCACTGATGATTCCTGTTCTAAATAAAGTATGACAAGTATTTACTTGAGTAAGCAGAGAGTGTTCTCAGGAAAGTTTCTCATTGTTCTGAATCAAGGACGCTTCTTGTCGTCTCAAGCTCATGATACAGCAATGAATCAGCTTAACGTACAGCTAAGACTGTGCGAACGACTGAATCTTAATGTACTGGTATCCTGAGAGAATCCTCAAATGTATTCTGTAGTAAAATCTTTGTTCTCGCTTATTTCTCATTGGTCAAAAACCTGACACCTATGTATTCCTACAGCATGTATGAAGGTCTTTGTATAAAACCCTATAAAAGTACATCGATTTCTGTGATTACAGATACCCCCCTTTTCCCCACCTTAGAAGGTAAATATTTGATGGATGACTTTTTTTTAATTGTTCTGAGTCTTTGTAGATATGCTTTTTATGCTTTACTGCTCGATCTGCTAATGGCACCTTTATTGTAATAAGTCTATTATTTCCCACATGAAGAATTGAACTAGGGGCGTGGCTTGAGCGCCGCACAAGATGGCGGCTTAACTGCGGAGCTCCGGGCATCGAGCGCCGACACCAGCGGCTTTCTCCTCTCCTGCTGCACCATTCTGGACGCCGACTGCATTTTCAGACGTCGGAACATGAGGTGAGCGGACTGATACCGCCTGCGACCCTCTGCTCCGTTTGAATGCAGTTTCTCCGTGACTGACGCGGCGCGCTTTCCAGCGGCCGCCATTTTCTCTCAACTCTGCCGCGTATCCGGACTCTGTCAGCGGAGAACCTGCGCCACAGTGCGGTGACTTCCAGGTGAAACGCGCTTAATGCAGCAATGATGAAATACGCAATGTTCCTATTCCTTATTGGCTGACTCTTCCTGTTGGCGCTTTTTCAGCCTTTGGTACATCCTTTTCCTCTAGCTTTCTTCACGCTAATGTTGTGTTCAAGCTGTTTTCATCATTTGGACGCCGCTCTTCAATGACATTCACCGAACAGGATACCATTTGTTTCTGGCTACCCTCAATAATTTCTATCTGTTCCTACACAGGATGCAGACGATTTCCCTGCTCATGTTCACCATATGCAGTGTAATTCCAGCTATGTGTGCACTTCTATTTTACTGATGTCTTCTGTGTGACGCATTTTTCTTTCATTTGCACACACGGTCCTGACATCACTGTGTTGAGCTCTACCTTCCACAACACTGCTATTTTGTCAGTTTGAGGGGCGCCATCTTCACACAACTTATTTCTACGGAGTCTACAGGTACATTATTATTATTATTATTTATCTCCCATACCATATATGGGGAAACTGCGCACTCTCAAGCTCACGGCTTCCAAAACCAAACTGCCTCTTTCCTCTGACTCTGACTCAGCGTCGCACGTCATGGAGGACACTATTCCTTCTAAAACGGATATCACTCGTGGGGCAATACCTAAGGCTACTGTCACCAGTAAACTTCCACAACCGGGCTCCACGAAACGTCACAAGAAAGATCCTCCATCTCCAGGTTCTGAGACACCTTCCGCATCCATGGATCTCATTCTTGAAGAACTCCGAGCACTTAAACCCTTTATGGCTGAAACTACTAAAACACTGCAATTTCTTCATGATAAATGGTCCACTCTCGAATCCAGAGTCCTGTTAGTGGAACAATCAACGGAAGCTCTACAATCTTCTTGTTCTAGAATTTCTACATTGGAGAAGGATGTCTCTCTCTTAAGGCGGCAGACTGAGGAGTTGAAAAATAGAAATCGTCGCAATAACCTACGCCTTTATAATCTTCCAGAGCTCACAGAAGGGTCCAATCCAACCTCCTTCTTCCAAACCTTTTTACTGAAAATTCTAGATCTTCCATCTTCTGTCACTCTTAACATTCAACGAGCTCATAGACTGGGTCCGAGAGTTTCCTCCAAACCACGCGGAGTCATCATGCTCTTCCTACAATATACCGATTTACTTCAGGTACTTTCGGCAGCCAAAGCAAAAAAACAGATCATCTGGGAAGGCCATCGTCTGTATCTGTCTCAAGATGTAGCCAAAGTGACAGCTGACCGAAGGAAACAATTTCTTGATCTACGACCACGATTGCGAGACCTTGGTGCCAGATTCGGTCTCCTACATCCTTGCCTCTTCAAGGTTACGTATAAAGAAAAGACAACGACTTTTGAAGATCCACGAGTCCTTGAAGAATTCCTCCGTCACCATGAAACCATCAACATGGACACTGCCAGACCAGTTTAATAATTCATGTGTTTTCTTGATTAATTAAGTATTTATCCTTTTGTTTCCCTACTGTGCCTAGTATCGACTTCCCTTATCCTACTGTTCACACATATCCCTTGTATATTTTGTTATAATGTTGCGTAGTTCCTACATTTGGCGTTCTTATGTACTCCTAACTTCTCTTCTCCATTTTTGTCTCATCACAGATTCTCTCCTTCTGTTCCCCATCCCGGTGTAGTTTTCTGCTCCCTTCAATTGATCCTAAGCTGGTTCCTCCGGTGTTCGATGACGTGAGTTTCTGTTGTTGATGTCGTCCTCTTCTGGCGTCGTCACCCCCCAGTTCTCATTTGTATTTGTTGTTATGTCTCTTCTCTTGCTCTGTTCTCTTATCTTCTTTTATACTCTTTTCTCTCTCTCATATTTTA
Organism: Lissotriton vulgaris; assembly: GCF_964263255.1. Taxonomy (NCBI): domain Eukaryota; kingdom Metazoa; phylum Chordata; class Amphibia; order Caudata; family Salamandridae; genus Lissotriton; species Lissotriton vulgaris. Next base: position 967,721,546 of record NC_141694.1, read on the forward strand.
CTTACTCTCACCTTTTCTCTCTATCTCTCTCATACGTCTGTTCTTGCAATCTTACTACTTCTCTCAACACTTCTCAACTACCTTTTTATTTCACCTTATCTTTTCTTTTATATCATTCTCCTGCTAATGTACATTCCGAGTAGTCACCTGGAATGTTAAGGGGTTAAATAACCCCATTAAACGTCAACGAGTTTTAACGCATTTAACCAGACTTAAAGCAGATGTAGCCCTCCTTCAAGAATCCCACCTTACAGATTTAGAGGCTACTAAACTTAAACGATGTTGGGTGGGTCATGTTCTCTATTCACCTGCTGTAGGTAAGAAAAACGGTACAGTTATACTCTGTCATAAAAGGTTAAATGTTTCAATTGTATCTCAAGAATGCGATGATGATGGTCGTTGGGTAATTGTTAATCTTCTTATAGATAAAATACCTCTAGTTATTTTCAATGTTTATGCCCCAACTGGTGTTGATAAACTGTTCTGGCCTGCTATTTCGGACAAACTTGTTACCCTCAGTGACCAATACGTTATTCTTGGAGGTGAGTGTAACCAAGTTTATGACCCCTTTATTGATAGAAATTCAAAAGTTAAATTTGTTCCTTCCAAGATGCACACCCAGTTTATCTCCTCTATACAGAATAATGCATTAGTTGACATTTGGAGGCTTTGTCACCCTGACCTCAGAGAATACTCTTTTTACTCCCCTACACATCACTCCCAATCACGTATTGATTACCTTTTTCTTAGCAAACCATTAGCTCAACTTGCCATTCATTCAGATATAGGCTCCATCCTAATTTCGGACCACGCTCCCGTTTTTGTAGACATTGATCTTATTCCCTACTCCCCTCATTCAGGCCGTTGGAGATTTAATAATTCCCTACTTCTTGATTCTAAGTTTTGCACCCAATTTAAGCAATTTTCCACTGAATTTTTTACACATAACCATCTTCCTGAATCCCCCTTTGTTATGATTTGGGACTCGTTTAAGGCAGCTGCACGAGGTTTTATCATTAATTTTGTTTCCCAAAAGAAAAAACAATCAATCTCTAAGTCAACTCAACTCTTGGATAAAATTAAGAAGTTGGAATATGCATACTATAACTCAAATTCTGAATCTTCTTTACGTGAATTAATCGCAGCCAAATTTGACTTCAATAAATTCACCACCAACGCCGCCTCTAACTCTCTTCTAAAATGCAATTCCCGCTACTACGGCGGACAAAACAAGATGGGCAAGCTCCTGGCTAACTACCTTAAGATACGTAAAGAACGTACAAAAATTGAATCCTTGCAAAACCCAAATGGAGTATCTTTCTTTAAAGATAAAGACATACTTGCTCAATTTGTTTCCTTTTACCAAAATCTCTACACCCCAGAATCCATTCCCGACCCTCAGGATCTTCTTTCATATTTTCAAAACATCCCTCCTCCAGAAGCTTCCCATCTTGACTTTCACTCATTGGACATGGACATTAGCCAATCGGAAATTTCTCATGCAATTTCTATTCTTCGTCGAGGTAAAGCCCCAGGGCCCGATGGTTTTACCATTGAATTCTATAATCACTTCTCCTCCCTTCTTCTCCCAAAATTGCATTCCCTATTCCAATCTTTTGCGGTCTCCGGATCCTCTCAAGGAACCTTTCAAGAAGCATTGATTTGCTTAATACCTAAACCAGATAAAGATCACACCCTTTGTAAGAACTATCGCCCCATATCACTAGTCAACACTGACTATAAAATTTTCGCTAAAATTATAGCTCTCCGACTAGATCCCTTATTACCAGATCTTATAGGTCCTGAACAATCCGGTTTCGTTAAGGGTCGCCTATCATCAGATAATTCCCGTGTCTTCTTTAATATCTTGAGTAAAGCTCCATCCCTTTCCTCCCCCCTTGCTGCTATCTCCCTTGACGCTGAAAAAGCATTCGACAGAATTGGTTGGGACTTTATGTTCCAAGCTCTCCATTGGTTTGGCTTCCCCCCTAAATTCATATCTTTAATTTCTCTACTATACTCTAGCCCCCATGCTTCAATCTTTGCAAACGGTATGATTTCCGATTACTTTCCTCTCCAAAGAGGGGTTCGTCAAGGATGCCCACTATCTCCTTTATTGTTTATTATAGCCTTAGAACCCTTTTAACAAAGATTAGACTTGATGACACGATTACTGGTTTCCAATATGGTACTCACCAACAAGCTAAACTATCTGTATACGCTGATGACATTTTATTTTATTGCTCAAATCCTCAAACAACTCTCCCTTCCTTCCTTAGTCAAGTTTCTTCTTTCTCTACCGTCTCCGGATATCGTCTTAACATTGATAAATGCGAAATCTTACCTTTAAACCCCTTATGCCAAAAACATCTCTTTGACTCTTCTGGTTTTTCCTGGCAACCCATAAAGATTAAATACTTAGGTATCTGGTTTGCCCCCCGTATTCCAGACACTCTTAAATTTAATTTCGATTCTCTTTCTAACAAAATCAGTACATCTATAACACAATGGAATCCTCTCTTCCTTTCTTGGTGGGGTCGACTTGATTCCATCAAAATGATGTTAGCACCCCTAGTCCTCTATTCTATTTCCATGATTCCCATCCGTATTCCAGATCATTACTTTAAATCGATAGACTCCCTTCTATTAAAATTTTTATGGAAAGGCAAAAAATCTCGGATTGCACTCTCCTCCCTGAAAAAAGACAAATCCCTTGGTGGTGTCAAGTTCCCCCACTTTAAGTCATATCATAACGCATTTTCATTAAAACAATCTATGAAATGGCTCTCTTCAGATCTTCCTCACATTCCTCCATTATGGCTCACATTAGAATCTTCTCTTCTGCATCCTTACGATTTTCGAGAAGTCCTATCCTTTACCTCTAAGGTGTCCTCCATAGGTTCCCCCATCTTTTCTCACTCTTGCTCTCTTCTTCGTCCATACTTAATATCCACCTACCCATCTGCCTCCTCCACCCACGCTCAACCTATCTGGCATAATAAATTCCTCAAAATTCGCAATCGTTCCTTATATTGGAAATCCTGGCATTCCCTTGGTCTAAAATGGATCTCACAACTTCTCTCGGATAATCAGCCTCTTTCATTCCAAGATCTTCAAACTCAATTCTCGTTACCTGCCTCATCCCGTAAACAATATTTATCGATACTTCCATCCCTTACTCAATATCTTTCTTCACTCCCAACCTCTAACTTTATTCCTACCACACATCTTTCGATTTCTAATGCTATCGATCAATCTCTTTCTGCGTCATTTATTTATAAATCTTTACAATCCTCTGCTGATCGTTCCAAATCTAAGGTTGAGTTGGCTTGGGAAGAAGATTTATCTCACACATGGTCCATTATTTTATGGGACAAAATCTGGTCCAAGATTCACAGTACATCCAGAGCTGCAAATACCACACAAACCTTATTCTTTATTTATAATCGTATATTATTCACTCCATTGCTCCTGTCCTCCTTTTCCCCAGACACTCCATCTACTTGTTGGTCCTGCACATCCCTTTCAGCTGATTTGAAACACATGCTATTTGAATGTCCCCCTATATTACGTTTTTGGCACTTAGTTTGGTCCCAGTTACAAAACATTTTCAAATTTACGGTTTCATTCTCCATTTCACACATTTTCTTAGGTTCCCTATCCCCCACCTTTGTTGAATCCGACTCCAACCACAAATTACTTGACTTATGCATAGCCATTGCTTTCCACCATATCACATCGCATTGGAAACAAGCTAAGGATGTTTCTTTTACTGCATGGTGGAATGCAGTTTGCTTTAATCACCGACTTGACACTAACTTTGTCTCTCCTATCTCCTTAGCAATCAAACGTGATCTCTTATGGCTTCCCCTCACTGACTATCTCTCCTCAGTTGCTAAACCTCCTCCACCACTTCCACTACGTACGGTTGAAGTTTGTAAACCTCCATAAATGCATTACCTTAATTTATTCGATTATCATATTATTATTTACAGCAAATGTTTTATCATATTTTTAATCTGTTTTCATATTTTAAGGTATCTTCTCATCCTCCTATGTTCCTCATACTCATTGCCTGTATTTTCATATTTTATGTTTCAGTATCCTAAATGTAATTCGCTAATATGTAAGATTACTCTCATTTTTTCGCATAACTCTTGATTGTTTCTTCATTTTCTGTCTTTGTTTCTTTATATTTCAATAAACTTCAAACTTAAAAAAAAAAAAAAAAGAATTGAACTAAAATCCTGGGCTGTAATTCTTATGAAAATGTTTCGATCTGATTATATGTATTTCTCTAGATAGAAGAGTTGCAGTGTCAGTCGGGGAAGGTAGGAGGAAGGTGGAGAAGGGTGTGGTTTCACCTACCTTGCGTTCCTAGTACGTTGCTCTAGTGCTCTCTCTTCCTCCGAATATGAATAAACAGATAGAGGGCAGGCACAGAATTGAAGTCACATTTACCAAGTCCTTTTTGCACTACCGATCTTTAGATCTTCCCTTCTACTTCTAAAGAACCTTTGGGATATAAGGGAGGAAGTGCACCCGGAATCTGCTCACAGTGCCTACCCAACACATGAAAAATCGAACCCAGACCACCAACTTCTACTGCCTTTTCTCACCCGTGCTCTTTCCAGTATGCAGAACATACCCCTTAGATCACTGCTTGCCACACACGCCAGTCGCCCTGCATGCAGGGCCGGACTGGCCATAGCGGGCACCAGGCGTTTTCCCGGTGGGCTACTAGGGTGGGGGCCAGTTTTGCGCCCCTGGGGGGCCGTTTTTGTCACCGGGGGTCGGCAGTATCGGCCCCCTGTAACAAAATCAGCCGAAACCGGTCCTCGCAAACTGCTCGGCTGCACCCCCCCCCTCACCCGAGGGGTGCCGGCTGAGCAGTTTGCCAGGGCCAGTTGCTGTTCCAAGTCCCATACTCATTTGCAGTCACTTGATTCTCCAAGCCCTCCTGGGTACAGAAAAGAAGAGGCTGATCAGCACTAGTGGATCTGTAGGAAGGTAGGATCCTTCTGCATGGTTACCCCCACTTTTTTCCTGGTGCTAAGCTGGTGTTTGACTAGTCTGACTGGGATCCTGCTAATAGGACCCCAGTCTATCTGCTTTCTCCCTAAATTGATAAGCTCAGGACTTAGGTACATCCCAGATTGGATACTGGGGTACACTTGTCAGTCCCTAGTATATGGTACCCGTGTACCCAGGGCATAGGTACCCCAGAGGTCTACAATGGGCTGAAGCATGCGTTATGCCACTCATGAGAGACCATGCAAAATGGAACTACAGGCCTGCCATTGCAGCCTGTGTAAGTTGGTGCAAGCACCACTTACTAAAGATATAGGTTTACTATATTTAAGGATCACTGCACTTAAAACCTATAAGTTACCCTTATAGCAGGGGTTTACAATCTTGAGGGCAGGGTGCTTGGTTTTAAGTGAGAGGGTGCCCCTGCATGAGCAGGACACCCCTGCAGCCTACGGAGTCCATTCTCCCTGTTTGTCAGTGAAGCAGCCATATAATATATAGAGGTGCATCGTGTGAACACACAATGACCATCTTGAAAATGGCTGCAAAGAATCCTATCATGTTTGGTATCAAACATGTTGGAATCATACCCCTACACCGTAAACGGTATGGGGGGTATGATTCCAAGCACTAGTCAAGTCAAGTCAAAAGATTTATATAGCGCGCTACATACCCAGAGGGTCTCAAGGCGCTTGAAGAAGGGTGGGGAATTACTTGTCAAATATCCAAGTTTTAAGTTGCTTTCTGAATGCTAGGTGGTTCTGAGTGAGGCGGAGGTGAGTAGGAAGTGAGTTCCAGGTTTTAGCTGCCAGGTAGGAGAAGGATCTCCCACCCATGGTGGTTTTGTTGATGCGAGGTACAGTAGCAAGAGCTTGGTTGGAGGATCGTAGCTGGCGTGAGGGGGTGTAGAAGGAGAGTCGTGCGTTGAGGCATTCGGGTCCCAGATCGTAAAGTGCTTTGTGTGCGTGGGTTAGGAGGCGGAAAGTGATCCTCTTATTGACGGGGAGCCAGTGGAGGTTTTTCAGGTGACCAGAGATGTGGTCTTTACGCGGGATGTCTAGTATGAGTCTGGCTGAAGCATTCTGGATGCGTTGGAGTTTTTTCTGGAGTTTTGCGGTGGTACCGGCGTATAGGGTGTTTCCGTAGTCCAGGCGGCTCGTGACCAGTGCGTGGGTGACTGTTTTTCTAGTTTCGGTGGGGATCCAGCGAAATGTTTTTTTGAGCATGCGAAGAATGTTGAAGCAAGATGATGAAACGGCGTTGACTTGTCTGTTCATAGAGAGTGAGGAGTCCAGGATGACGCCCAGGTTCCGTGCGTGGTCCGTCGGGATGGGTGCTTTTCCAAGGGCCTCTGGCCACCAAGAGTCATCCCAGGCGGAGGGGGAGGTACCTAAGATAAGGACTTCTGTTTTGTCTGAGTTCAGTTTCAGACGGCTGTGCTTCATCCACTCGGCTACTTCTTTCATTCCTTCATGTAGGTTGGTTTTGGCAGTGTTGGGGTCTCTGGTGAGTGATAGGATCAGTTGAGTGTCATGAGCGTAGGAGATGATGTTGAGGTTGTGTTGGCGTGCGATGGCCGCGAGGGGGCTCATGTATACGTTGAAGAGGGTGGGGCTGAGTGAAGATCCTTGTGGTACACCGCAGATGACTTCAGTGGCCTCAGACTTGAATGGTGGGAGGCGGACTCTCTGGGTTCTTCCGGTGAGGAACGAGGTGATCCATTCCAGTGCTTTTCCTTGGATTCCGATGTTTCTGAGGCATTGTAGCAGGGTGCTATGACAGACTGTGTCGAAGGCTGCGGAGAGGTCAAGGAGGATGAGGGCGACTGTGTCTCCATTGTCCAGTAGGGTTCGAATGTCGTCTGTTGCTGCGATGAGGGCGGTCTCAGTGCTGTGTTTGGCTCGGAAGCCGGACTGTGAGGAGTCAAGGGATTTGTTGGTTTCGAGGAAGGCGGTGAGCTGGTTGTTGACAGCTTTCTCAATGACTTTGGCCGGGAATGGAAGGGGCGAGATGGGGCGGTAGTTTTTGAGTTCGGTGGGGTCAGCTGTGGGTTTTTTCAGAAGGGCGCTGAGTTCGGCGTGTTTCCAGCTTTCCGGGAAGGTGGCGGAGTTGAGGGAGCAGTTGATGACGTCTCGGAGGTGTGGTGCTATGATGGAGTCTGCTTTGATGAAGATGTGGTGAGGGCATGGGTCTGTGGGGGATCCTGAGTGGATGGAGTTCATCAGGCGGATGGTGTCCTCAGTGGAGATTGGGTTCCAGTCATTAAGGATGTTCAAGGGGGTGAGGGTCCTGCAGAAGGTTGGGTGGGTTGGTCTCCGGGTCTGTTGTCGAAGCTGTTGTGGATGTCTGCGATTTTGTTGTGGAAGAATGAGGCTAGGGAGTCGCAGAGGGCTTGAGAGGGAGTGATGTCGTTGGAGTTGGCTGAAGGGTTGGTAAATTCTTTGACGATGTTGAATAATTCCTTGCTGTTGTGGGCTCTCAGTGTTCACGGTACCAACCTTCTTGACCCGAATAGTACAAAATGGTTGCTGCTGAGCTCGAGCAGAGGAAGGTGGAAAAATAGGCATCCTGTCACAGGGAGATGTGACCACCTCCCAGACAGGTTTTAGTGTTTTAGGGCTGGGTGGGTGTACTTGCCAGCGCCAGAAAGTCTGCATGAGGGGCACATTTGGTGTCCATGTGCATAGTCCAGTCGTTGGCTCCTGCTCTGGCACAAAACTGGACAAAGGACATGGGAGTAACCTCCCTCCTGTCCAGAGCCTCCCCTGGGAGGGTCCCCAGAATCTTCCCAACACTTTTTTTGGGTTACATAAGGGTTTACCTGGGTGTAGGTCCCTAGATTCATCGTGGGTTAAGATTCATATCTGACACCATTGCACTTCTACCGTCTAGGCACTCTGGACTTTGCTGGACTTCGTTTGGGCCTGACTTCATCTCCCTTCCAGTCTGCTGCATCATCTGTGCCTGTGCATCATACAGGAACCTTCCAAGACATGGGAAGCATCAAGAACAAACACAGTAATCTCCCTTGGAGTGAAGGAGTTACTCTCCTGAATCCGCAGGCACCACAACTAAGTCAACCGGCCTGCAGCTCCTGAGCACCTCAAGACTTTGTGGGCTCTGCATTCCAGGTGGTGGTTTGCCTCAGCTCTCGAGGCCTGCTCTACCCTCTCACCAAGTTTGAGGCCAGTAGTCTTCCTGGGGGTCTCAATAACCGAACCCATGGGTAATGCATAACCTTTGCAGTTGGAAAGGCTTGTTGTAATCTTTCCAGGACGATCTTCGGGCTCCAAGTAGCCCCAACCTCGAGTACCTCAAGTGACCAGAATCTTCAGCCACACAACATTGTGTGCATCCTGGGTTGCATCTTTTGGTGCGCTGCTTGAGGTATTCTCATGACTCCAGTGCCTCCGTCCTGTGGGTTCACTTGAGGATCACTTTTGATTTCTACAGACTCCCCTGCTTGCTCAGGGTCTGGTCAGACACCCCTGCTTGTGGTGACTCACCTGGGCCTTGCTGATCCTCACTGAGTACATTCTTGACTTCCTGCATTGGTCTGCATTTGCCAAGGCTTGGTGATGATCCCGCCGGACACCGAACCCTCAGCACTCGACATCCTTTATGCAGAAGTTCAAAACCGGCTCTTGGTCATCCTTCGCATCGCCTGGTCCCTGCAGCTGCAGAGTCAAGATCCTCGGCATCTCTCCTTAAGCACCTGAAATCGGTGGGCATTCGTCTACCAAGCTCCTGGACACTCCTAAGTGCTTTCAGGTACTCCTTTCCAAGAATCCACATTTGGATTCCTATGGACACTTTCTCCTCTTCCAGAAGCCGCACTTTTCCGAAGTCCTCCACTGGGTTCAACAGCGGTTACCAATGCCACCTCACACCTATGTACCCTGCTTCCATGGCATGGGTAACTTGGGTACCATGGTTTCCACGGGTGGGGAGTCTCTCCAACCTTCTGCTTCCATGGGGTTTCTTCAGTGTTCACTGGGAAGGGTCCTTAATCTTTAAAACTCCAACATCGACTTACACATAGAGTTGTACGGAGCCACAGGTCGTGTTCCCACACTGTATGCATCCTCCGTGGGGCCCCTATCTACTCACCCTGGGTTGTTCCTTGGGGTCCCAGTGATATCTACTCTGCCTTGGAGCTGCAAAAATCTCTTATGAGTAGGCCCCCTGCTTTAGGGGCTATGGATCTCGCTATGGATCTCGCCCCGGCTGAAAAACTTCCCTTGGGAATTTTAGATTCCTTCCCCCCTCTTTCTTTAGAGAATCTGGACAGCCTCCTTAATAAAACTAAATCAGGCTCTCCTTTGGATGTGTGCCCCCTCAGGATCCTTAAACAGTGCAGGGAAACTCTCCTGCCTCCTTTGGTGGATATCATGAACAGAACCATGAGAGACGGCCTCTTCCCCACCCAATGGAAAAGTGCGGTGGTAAAACCTCTTTTAAAAAAGGCCTCCCTGGATCCGTCGGTCTTAAAAAACTTCCGGCCCATTTCACTACTTCCAGCTCCAGCAAAAATGTTAGAAGCGCATCTCAATATGCATCTTGCCGCTTTTGTAGAGAGCTCGGACTGTCTTGACTCCTCTCAACATGGCTTCAGGAGGGAACACAGCACTGAGTCGGCCCTCACCATAGTGTTGGATAATATCCGCACTCGCGTTGATGAGGGCCAGACTACTCTGCTGATCCTTCTAGATCTGACGGCGGCCTTTGATACCCTTTCTCCCTCAGTATTAACATCTCGGCTGAGGGAGATTCGGGTGCAAGGTGCAGCTCTAGATCTACTCACTTCTTTCCTCAATCACCGAGTGCAAAGAGTGAAGTTGGGGGAGTACCTATCTCCATCCCTTCCTGTGCAATGTGGGGTCCCCCAGGGGTCCTCCATTAGTCCGACCCTATTTAATATCTATGTGACCCCACTTGCCAGGCTTATTAGATCTTATGGGATGGAGATAGTTTACTATCCTGATGACACCCAGATCCTTGTCTCTCTCTCCCAGTCTAGCGTCCCGACTGCCTCCAATTTTAGATCTTGTATGGAGGCAGTCGGTCAATGGATGATCCTTAACTCGCTGAAATTAAACGGAGAGAAGACGGAGGTGATGGTGTTTGGAGGGAAAGATGACGTATTGTCATCGTGCTGGTGGTCAGACTCATTAGGAGCCTGTCCCACCCCTACCTCCTCTGCAAAAAATCTTGGGATTATGATTGATCCTGCCCTTGACATGGGTAAGCAGGTCAGCAGAACCATCTCCACCTGCTGGGGCATTATTCATGTCTTGAGGAGGATCAGGCATTACTTATCCCTACAGGCAAAGAAACAGCTTGCTGTTGCCCTCATCGGCTCCAGGATGGACTACTGTAATGCGCTGTATGCGGGAATGAATAAGAGTCTACTGCAGCGCTTGCAGGTAGTCCAGAATGCAGCTGCCAGGTTTGTCCTGGATCTTCCTAAACGCACCTCAGCCACAGCGGCCAGAAAGCTGCTACATTGGCTTCCTGTCGAGGACCGTATTCACTTTAAGACCCTATGCATGACATACAGGGCTTTGGCTAGAAACAGTTCCACTGTTGTAGGATCCATCCTGTCCCGCTACACTCCCTCTAGGGATCTGCGATCCTCTGGCAGACTTCTGCTATCTGCCTCCCGTTTTAGGAGAGCGAAATGGGGTGGCAGGGCTTTCTCCACTTTGGCGCCCAAGTGGTGGAATGCACTCCCGCTGGAAATAAGATCCCTACCCACTCTTCAGGCCTTCAGAAGTGCTTTGAAAACACATCTCTTTGCGCAAGCGTATCTGTAGTGATGTAGCGACTACTTTTATGATCTGTTTTGTTAGGCGCCTTGATGCCTTCGGGTTATTGTTTGCGCGATATAAATTTTATTCAATCAATTCAATCAATTCTACGTCCTCTCAACATTTTCCTGACTTTAGTCATGGTTCTTATACCACTTTCTTAGTATATGGTTTGGTCCCCCCGGGCCCATTGTGTATTAATGTTATTTACTGGGATTTCTTTGCTGAAGTATTGTGTGCTTTGTGCCTATTTTCGTGTGGAAGATACTGTGACTTACTAGATAGTGTTATATAATAAATACATATTTTTAGAAATGCTTTGTGTGGTTCTTTTTCATTTAATCTATACTATAAGATTGCATTCTGGTAAAACAAGCTGCTTTCCACTCCTTCAAGACAAAGTCTGAAGGCTGCTCTCCACAGCTACCACATGTATGACTTTCTAAGGTTGTATGAGTCCTTCTAAATCACCATAAGGGTTGTCTGGACTGGTGCAAGGTACCCACTTACATTAGCGGATAGCATATACCAGGCCAGCTTTTCACAGGATCCTTTCATTTTGATATCGGAAGTGCAAACACCATACCTTATTAGCCAGTACATCTCTGATCACCCAGGAGCACTTGAACAATGATGTATGGGTGCACGAGAGGGAGACTGAAGCTACATAAAAGCTTGGCACCATGTTTGCATAAGATTCCCCTAGGACCTTGGGGTGAGCCAGTGCCAGACACCTGGCTCAAGTCTTCAGGACCTCTCTCACTTCTAGGCTTGGAAGGGTCTAAGAGCAATGGCAACTGTATGCAGAATAGAGAAGCAGTGTAACGTTTTCCTGATTGTTACAGTGCTATACTACACATGTTATTTGGATTTCTCTTTTATCTGGACAGTTTATCTCACTGATCAAGGCTGTAAGTACTAGTGGGTCCTACAGTGCCACAGACACAACTATAATACAAAAAAGACTTTGAAATGGGCACTATTTGTTCATACCTACCTTTACAGGCAAAAATACAGATCACTTTCTCAAAAATAACTATAAAAACCATTAAAAATTGTACAAATTAATAAAAATTACATGCCAGCAATGTAACCAGTTGAAATGATCCTGAGACTGATGCACAATGTGAATACCGTGGTAAATGTATTTGTCAGACTGGGAAGGTGACAAACAGCCCAGCCCAACTGGCACAAAACAATTTGTCCATGAGCCCAAAGAACGCTGCACTCTCAAACAACATAGCATTCCACAAGAATAAACATAGCAAGAACACCACACATCTCCTTTCTTTAACAAATTCAACAAAAAACCCAAATAAATAACTAAATAAATAAGGTGACTCAAATGAAAAAACAAAGTCACAGATAGCACACACAAGTTATCAGCAGAAACTAAATAACATATTGCATTTGAAATGTAGTGAGTAACACGATTTCCCAATTAAAATGTGGGCATACCCTCACATGCAAAATACATAACAAATTCATCTAACTTTTTTGAATCTTTAACACCATTATGATCCCTGGGAACTCTGGACATGATTCTCCCACAAACACAAATGTTGCCTTTACTATTGTTTACCTTTTCCCAAATTTCCATCACTCAGCAATAGTGTACAATTATATACTTTCTTCAGCTGAAGTGGCTCCAAATATTTTGATTGTCCTGTACTAATCATATAACCTTTCTGTACTCGAACCCAATCCTGACGCACATAATCCCCCCATTTACAGGGCTCACTCTCCACCACGACCTTTGTTCGCTCCAGTCCTTTGGACAACAACACACTGACCCTAGTGCCTCTCACTGCTTTGAATGGAGAAATCCCAGTCACAGAGTGAGGTGTGGTGCGAAAAGGCCACTACAACTTTCTCAAACCACTTTCCAATCTTTTCCTCCTGCCAAAGGCAGCTTTATTCCTTGTCAAGTGTTCTGTTCTACCTCTCCACAAGGCCGTTGTTTTGAGGATAATACACTCATAAACAAACATGCTCTATTCCTTGTTCTAGAAGAAAATCTTTCATGCTCTGAGAAACAAACTGTACACCGTTACCAGAAACCATAATTTCCTGTGCCCCTTCTCTCATAAACAGTTCCTTTGAAAAATACAATAACTGCATCCGAAGTGACCTCTACAGTGATTTTTAATTCAGGCCACCTAGAGAAATAGTCAATCACAACAATGGTAAATTTGGGGCTACCACCCAGCGTGCAATTGACCATTTATATCAATTCCTATTTTCTTCCAGGGACCATCTGATTTGTCAAACTCCACCGAAGGATAACTCACAGTTTTCTGTGATTTGTCACTCCAAGCACAAAACACACAATCTCTGATGTTCCTCTCCACAATGAGATCTAATATGGGCCACGAATACTCTTCTCTTACTCGTCTTTTGGTAGCACTCATTCCCATGTGTTCCTTATGTACCAATTTAACGATTCTCTCCCTTAATCCCGAAGGTACTACCTGCAAATCCCCCCTCATCAACACACCGTTCACCATCACCAATTCCTGACTGACCTGACGCAAACACTCTGCATCACAAGCTGCACACCCCTTGTTCAGCCACCCTTCACAAAGATATTTCACAGTTTTACCAAACACATTGTCTCCTTTGATGGAATCCACGCATTCTTCATGTGACACTCTTTCTTTAGTGGTAACATTCACTGCCGCCACCAACTAGTCCTCTTCTTCACTCAACAAACCAGACATACCGCCTGATGGCACTTGCGACAAACAGTCGGCCAACACAGTCACATAATCCAGGCGGAAACTGTATTACAACATTTTCATAGACCATTGTGCAATTTTAGGAGACACTCTCATTCCCCCCTTTGCTGTGAACACTTTTATAAGTGGCTGATAATCCTTTCTAACTGTGAAATTAGTTCCCCACACATAGGTTCTAAAATGATTGACTACCCATCACACAGCCAATGCTCCTCTATATGGTGGAATAGTTCGTCTCTGCATCCCTTAAGAGCCAATCATTACAACTACAACACCTCTTCTTTGAAGTACACAGCACTTAAACCCCCAAACTAGCATTGGTATTTACTTCAATAGGGTCATTAATGTTGATTGGTTTGAGCGCCAGCGCTGTGGCAATGTTCTTCTTAGAATCTTCAAACTCCTTTTCACAACTCTCTAACCAAGTAAAATTAACATTTTTGACCATGACACCACTAATGTGTTTGGTCTTATCAGCAAACATTGGAAGAAAACGGGAATAATATTTGGCCAATCCAAAAAATTACTGTAGACAGAGACCAGGATTTCTCTATGGCAGACACTAGTATATTTTTTGAGCCATACCATCACCAGTGCTACAATGTCCTAGATACTCAACACCCTGTAGAGTGGCCTAAAGAAAATAACTTTCCAGAACTTTCCAAACCTGGAGTACAGAGTGTCACAGGTGTTGCAGTCTGCTCTATATAGGAGCTGCTATCCACTCTAAATCTGCTCACCTCTAATATCTGTTTTCCTAGCAAAGTTTTAAAGCAAAATTATTTCTGCATTCCAGGTTGGCTTGGATGGAATTTTACCAATTTAAAGCTGTAATACTGTGCCTGGCGTGATAAAAGGCTTGTGCTATTTTACAGCTCGGCAAGGCGAGCACTTTGCTAATCCTATGCTCAAATGTTTTGCTACATAAATGGCATTAGGCTTTGTCCCTTTCTGGCTCGGCACGGTTGGCACTGTGCTAATCCTATGCTTCAAGACGTCGCTAGAAAAAGAGGGTGCTTAATATAGGTGCTGCCCTCCAACTAAATTTGGGAACTACCCAGAGTTCTCTGCTTCCTATTTTGCATAATTATTCTGCCCTGTAGGCCTCAAAGGGTATTTTTTTGACTAATACTGGGCGCTCCCTTGTGTCTGGACAAAGCTATACATCTTGACGAGCTCTAATCAGAGAGAAACACGTGTCAGGGGTTGCTTTAATGCATTCCAGGTTGGCTTGGATGGTATTTCACCAATCCAAAGCTATGTAACTGTGGCTGGAGTGATAAAAGGCTTTTGCCATTTTATAGCTTGGCACAGATAGCACTTTGCTAATCTTATGCTTGAAGATTTATTTTTATTTTTATTATTTTTTTAGTCCTCCTTTATGCAAAATTGAGATATAAATAGACAAGCGGCCTCTTTTCGTAAGATTTTTCTATCAGGGGTTTTACTCATGTCCGAGCAAAGTTCTTGTGCTGGTAGAACCTTCTCCCACAAAACGACTGGCAAATCAAAGTCTTCTTCTCCTGCTTGAATCATAAGAAAGTACCAATCGGATATTTCTATTTTTCCTGGATCCATTTGTGGGTCTTTTTTCCAGCTCTGTATTATAGTCTTGTTGTTCTTTCAGCCCCTTTACCCAACTCGCTAGTTGGTAATATTTAAACTTGGATAGCGTCTCCCCTGTGTTGTCTGAAAGGGAATCCCAACTTCTCAGGCTACTTGCATGTAGCAGTTGTCCCCACTTTGTAATACCTGCCTTCTTTAGGGGGATAGCCAATGTGTCCTTTAGGCAGTCAGGGGTTCCTGGTGAGTTCCAAATGGGCGCTAAGGAGCATAGTATGGGATCTTCAACAGTCTTCTTATTTCATACCATTGTTTACAAGCTGCTCGTAAACCCTTCAATAAGATTTTTTTAAAATATTTTGGATGACCAAATTTATCGATACAGCAATCTTCGTGGGTAGCAACTTGAAAGTAGGGAGTATAAAAAGATCGCATATATTAAGAAGAGATCGAATATTCCTAAATTGAAAAGCTCTGTGATACAAAAGTAGGTTAGAGCTGGCGATACCACTGTGATTATTTTTCCTACGTAACTTTGTCTATGCGCTTCTTACTGCTTTGGAGGCGCATATAAAACCATTAATTTCTCCTTGTATCTTCTTAATCCACAGAGTTTTAAAATCCAGGGGATAGTGTCAAAAATAAAGGAAAACTTAGGCAGGATAGACATCTTTATAATATTAGACCTCCGTAAATGAGAGAGGCAAACTACTCCATGATTTTAACAGTTTTCTTGTTTCTTTCACTCTGAAATCTAAATTTACTTGAGCTATATCGTCGATATTATTTAGTATCTCAATCCCTAGAAACTTAATTCTATTTTTAATTACAGTAGTTGATGGTCGAGCATTCCACGGCATTATTTCCGTTTTCTGGTGGTTTACTTGGTATCCGGAAACTCTACCAAATTCAGTTAACAATTCAATATTAACTGGGCGAGACGCTCTCTGATCACCTGCGAATACCATCAAGTCGTCTGCATATAGCGCGACCACCCTTTAAAAGTAAAGGGGATAACCCCCTGTGACCTTTCCATCATGTTGGCTAGCAGTTCGATATACAAATTAAATAAACGGGGGAGAGGGGCCAGCCTTGTCGAGTGCCTCTTTTAAAGTGAAATTCTTTAGTGAGATTGCCATTTATAACTATTCTCGCCACCAGAGCTACTTATATATTCATTACTACCTCCAAGAAATTAACGCCTAAACCAAAGCATGATATTACTTTCCGCAAAAACAGTCTAATCCTAAACCCAGGGAAAGATCCTGAAAAATGTGAATCGTATATGCCGATATCCCTTTCAAATAGTGACTATAAAATCTACACACTGATTTTAGCAACAAGGTTAGGGCATAATATTAGTCACTTAATCCACGAGGACCAAAAAAGGTTTGTTAAAGGGAGGCAAATGCATGATCTTACCCATCCATTAATTGGAGCCATAGACATTGCAACTCAAGAAAAAACTTCCTTAGCAACTCTTACTTTTGACGCCGCAAAGGCATTTGATCGGGCACATTTGATGTTTTTATGCTTGAAGATTTTGCTGTAGAAAAGGCAAAAGGCTTTGTCCCTTTCTAGCTCAGCACGGTTGGCACTGTGCTAATCCTATGCTCAAAAATGTTAGAAAACCAGATATTTGAGGTGAGCAGATTCAGGGGTACGCTGTTGTTGCAGGGTGCTCTCTATAGGAACTGCTCTCCATCTACATTTGGGAACTACCCAGAGTTCTCTGTTTCCTATTTTGCATAATTTATTTGGCACTCTAGGCCTGAAAGGGTATTGGCTTGATTTATACTGGGTGCTCTCTTGCGTCTGAACAAATCTATAGCTCTCTGAAGAACTCTGAGAGTAGAACATGTGTCAAGTACTGCTTTTATGAATTCCAGGTTGGCTTGGATGCTATTTTTTCAATTCAAATCTGTAATACTGCACCTAGAGTGGTAATAGACGTTTGTAATTTTACAGCTCTGCATGAATAGCACTTTGCTAATAATGTGCTTAAAGATGTTGTTGTATAAATGGCAAAAGGCTTTGTCCCTTTCAAGCTCATTGTGGATGGCACAATGCTAACCCTCTGCTTAAATTTTTTGCTATAAAAACAAATATTTGAAGTGAGCTGATTCAGAGTGTTGCTGGTGTGCTCTATATAGGAGCTGCTCTCCACCTAAATTTGGGAACTACCCAGAGTTCTCTGATTCCTATTTTGCACTGTTTATTGAGCACTCTAGGCCTGAAAGAGTACTGTTTGGACCTGAACCTAACTATAATGTCCCTGTAACCTTTGTTTTTTCAGTGAATTATATATATATATATATATATATATATATATATATATATATATATATATATATATATATATATTTGTTGTGAACAAGGCGGTTTTGCCGCCGAAACGCATTAAGCCATTCGCATGGAATAAACTTTATCTTTGATATATTAATCCCACGGTGTCAGAGCCTGATTGCAAACGCAAGGATTCAGGATTAGAATTTACACATATATATTTATATATATATATATGTATATATATATATATATATATGTATATATATATATATATATATATATATATATATATATATATATATATATATATATATATATATATATATATATATATATGATTTTGTTAGCAGATCTCGAAGCATTTCAACTAATCCAAATAGTACAACTACCGACTCACATAGGCGGTCACTTATTAGATCCCTTTTTGACGAATCTTGCTACCAATATCTCAGTGCTTCATCCTAGACCTATGGCCTGGACTGATCATCATCTGATTGAAATTCTCATCACCATTATCATTTCTTCCCCCAGAAACAACACCCCTGCCAGTTTCAGACGCCCCTGGAGAAACTTGAACTTAGAGCATTTTCACCAGCTTCTGATGAAACATCATCCTCTACCCCCATCGAAGTTTCCCGTGGCTATGATAGCTTCTGTGAGTGGCTAAATCACTCACTAGATATGCTTATACCGGCCAGGTGGAGTAAGACCAGATCAAGTCCTTCTAGTCCTTGGTACGATGAATCCCTTAAAAAACTCAAAGCCTCCTGTAAAAAAGCGGAACGTGCATGGCGCAAAACCTATGATGCTGACCTTAAGTCGGCCTATAGGGTCTGCACCAGAGTGTATCATCGGGCCATATGCTCAGCTAGGGATGCCTTCTACTCTCAGGAGATAAAGAACAGCACGAATCCCACCAAGGTTATCTTTAGGGTATGCAAAGACCTTACAAGCAAAAGGACTGACACTAATACTCTTGAAGCCTCCTTGGCACACTGTGAGGATTTGGCCTCGTTTTTTGTCGAAAAGGTGGAGGCCATCTACAGGTCATTCTCTCAGCTCCCCATCAGGGAGAATACGACTATATCATTGGTCTCTAAACCACTGTTGATCATTCCCAGTCCTACTCTGGAGGAGTTCAAAGCCTTGACGACAAAAGTCAAATCCGGTTCGCCGGATGACCCTATGAGACCCACTCAATTCCGGGAACTTGCCGAGTGCTGCTATCCTGCCATGCACAGTCTCATTGATCTGTCCTTTAACACGGGCAGTGTTCCCACTGCTTGGAAGCAGGCGACTATGATTCCTATTCTTAAAAAACCTGCCCTTGACCCTACTAAACCAGAACACTATCGACCCATTTCCCTTCTCCCCTGGCCAGCCAAATTAGCAGAAGCGCATGCTAATTACATTCTATCATCCCATTTGCAGGAAGCTAATATACTGGACAATTCCCAGAATGGGTTCCGTGCGGGCCATAGCACAGAGACCGCTCTCTTGGCTGTGGTGGAGCACATCAGGAAGTTGCTGGACCAGGGTCAGACGGCGGCACTGATCCTATTGGATCTCAGTGCCGCCTTCGATACGGTTTCCCACCAGATTCTTTTGCATCGTCTGGTGGAGGCAGGAGTTGGAGAGGTAGCACTTGAGTGGTTCAGTTCCTTTCTTAAGGATCGAACCTTCAAAGTATCTACACCACCCTTTGTCTCTGCTCCTCGCCTTATTCTTCAGGGTGTCCCCCAAGGATCGGCCCTTAGCCCTACCTTATTTAATTTATATGTTCAGCCGCTGGCGGAGGTAGCCCACAGTTTTGGTCTCTCCTTGGTGTCATACGCCGATGACACGCAGCTGGCGGTGGCACTCAATGGTGATTCCAACATGGATGCCCCCACCTTTCAGTCAGCTCTAAAAGCTGTGGCAGGCTGGATGGCGAACAATCGACTCCAACTTAATGCCTCTAAGACCGAGGTTATCATTTTTGGTAGGGAAAGTGGGTTATGGGGAGATCAATGGTGGCCATCTGAACTAGGCCCTGTTCCCACTCCCGTGGCTGAAGTTAGAAACCTCGGGGTGTGGTTCGATGACAAACTTTCTTTCACTTCCCACACTAAACGTGTGGCTGGCACATGCTTTGGTACTCTGCAGTGTCTCCGACCTATTTTCAAGTTTTTTGATGCGGACACCAGACAGATTATAGTCCAAGCTCTGGTTCTTACCAGATTGGACTATGCCAGCTCTCTGTTTTTGGGCCTGAATCAGGCAGAGCTAACCCGCCTCCAGAGGGTCCAAAATGCGGCGGCCAGGATGCTGGTTGGCCTTCCGAAGTTCGTCTCTGCTCGTCGAACTATCCAAGATCTCCATTGGCTACCTGTAGGGCAAAGAATTAAGTTTAAAGCTCTTTGCTTAACTTTTAAAATTCTTAAATTAGCTTCCCCTCCTATTCTTTCGCAGACTATTCTTCATTATGTCCCCTCTAGAGCCCTTCGATCCGCTGGATTAAATCTTTCCATTGTGCCACGCTTCGAAAAAGCTAGAATGGGTGGACGTTCCTTCTCAGTGCTGGCGGCAGCTCTCTGGAACTCTTTACCTGCCCCTCTCCGTTCCATCCCCGACTTGCTCCCTTTTAGGAAGGCATTAAAAACCTTCCGATTTTTTACAGTTTAGTCCCTTTTTTTCTAGGTCATCTCTGCTGTGTTGTGTTACACAATCTCCAAAGCGCCGGGACGCCACTTGGCTGCGGCATCTGTGCGCTATATAAAATAAAATAACATAACATAACATAACATAACATTTCGTTTTGATAGCATTTCTTATCTGTGACAGGCCTGTGAAACGCTCCGATTCACAGTGCACTTCTGATGCACTTAAGAGTGCGCATTCAGTAGTGTGTGAACTCGAGTTTCCCTACTTTATTTTTCCTTACAATATTATATAGCGCAAACTCGACAACATGGCATGAGCACAATTTACATTACAGAAGAACACATTCATTTGTGGTAGGCACGGGGAGATAAAGCGATTTGCCTGGAATCACAGGATGTTGAGCTGATGCCGAGATTCGAACGTAGCACCCCAGCTCTAAAGTTCGCAATTCTAGAACTTGTGGCGGGAGGTGTGTCTAAAATTGTATGTCGGTACTGGCCATTAATGAGAGAGACCTGTGCATTTTTCAAATGGGTGGTGAAAAAATATGAGTATGTTGCTGGAGATGTGGGCCGCCGTGCCACCAATGTACTTACCGGGGGAGGGTAAACACCCATTATTCTGCAACTTTCTTTCCGCATACCATCACTCCGCATACTTTCATTACGAAAGTACCATGACTCCGCAATTCCATTATAACACATGGCATTACATTTTATATGCTTTTACCACGCATACATTTACAACGAAATTCGTTGTAAATGCATGAATGGTAAAAGCATATTTTTTTTATTAATGTTTGGATAAGGTAAGTATGGGTATAGGGGTATATGTTTTGGGGTACTGACGTATATGTTTTGGGGTGTTTGGGTATTTGAAAGGTTCAGATATAGTTTTGGGTTATGGGGTACAGGGGTAGTTTTAGGGATTAGGGATGGGTATGGGTTTTGGGGTACAGGGGTATTTTTAGGGTTCAGGGCTAGGTTTGGGTTTTGGGCATAGGGGTATTTTTAGGGTTCAGGGGTAGGTTTGGGTTTTGGGGTACAGGGGTATTTTAAGGGTTCAGGGCTAGGTTTGGGTTTTGGGGTACAGGGGTATTTTTAGGGTTCAGGGCTAATTTTGGGTTTTGGAGTACAGGGGTATTTTAAGGTTCAGGGGTAGGTTGGGGTTTTGGGGTACAGGGTTATTTTTAGGGTTCAGGGCTAGGCTTGGGGTTTGGGGTACAGGGGTATTTTTAGGGTTCAGGAGTAGGTTTGGGTTTTGGGGTACAGGTGTATTTTAAGGGTTCCGGGCTAGGTTTGGGTTTTGGGGTACAGGGGTATTTTAGGGTTCAGGGATAGGTTTGGGTTTTGGGGTACAGGGGTATTTTTAGGGTTCAGGGGTAGGTTTGGGTTTTGAGGTACAGGGGTATTTATAGGGTTCAGGGCTAGGTTTGGGTTTTGGGGTACAGGGGTATTTTTAGGGTTTAGGGATAGGTTTGGGTTTTGGGGTACAGGGTATATTTATAGGGTTAAGATGGGTTAGTGTTTAAGGGTGTTGGGGTATTTTAAGGGGTAAGGGTGGGTTATGATTATGGGGTGCAGGGGTATTTAAAGGGAGCAGGGTGGGATTCGTTTTTAGGGTGTAAAGGGTAATAAAATAAAATAAATTAAAATAAGATAAATAATGCAATTTAAAAGAATAAATGTTTTAATTAAATAAAAAAGATGTGTGTATATATATATATATATATATATATATATATATATATATATATATATATATATATATATTACCTACTGGCGATAGCCAGTAGGTATATATAGTTAGGATTTTTTCTCTATGGAACTTTTGAAAATTCTATGCCTAATAACTTTGGCGTTTGTGGACGGAATTGGCTGAAATTTTCAGGAAAATGGCACACTTTGTTTCTGAGCAGCTCCTGGAAATTTGGGGGGGTTCATCAAGGGGGGGGCCGAGAAAAAAGGGGGGTCCCAAAACGCATTTTTCCCATGTTAATTTCCATAGGGCGGTTGGCCTCACTTTTAGCCCGAACGGCTGAATGGATTTCCACGAAACTTGGCAAAATTGTAGGGACTGTTAGCCCGATGTGCCTTTGCTAGGTCTCAATATATGTGCTTCAGTGGATTTTGAGAAATTACCGTTTAAAACAAGATATATATCTGTAACAGCGCTCCGGGTAGCGCTCCGGTTAGCGAACTTTTCGCGTATCGGAACTTTGCGAAGCGAAGCTGATTGGCTCACCGGTGTCTGTCAACATTCTAAACAGTCCGGAGCGGCCGCCATCTTGTCTCTCGGTAGGATCGAGAGACAAGAGGAGGCCAAAACAAAGGGGGAAATGAAGGAAAGGGGGCAAGGTAGACCCCTTCTGACCCCCAAGGATTGATGAGGGGGATATTATAGAGCCACGCGGGGCCCCAAAAAAAAAAAAAAAAAACTGATTTTTTCGCCGTAGAGACGCGTCTTGGTACGCGAACCGGGCAGCTAACCGGGCAGCTAACTGGGAAGCTAACCGGCAGTGTAACGGGAGTCTGAGGAGTAGCTGATTGGCTGTCAACATTGTAAACAGTCCGGAGCGGCCGCCATCTTGTCTCTCGGTAGGATCGAGAGACAAGAGGTGGAAAAAAAAAAGGTGTAAATGAATGAAAGGGGTAAGGCAGACCCCTCCTGAACCCCTAGGATTGATGAGGGGGCTATTACAGTTCCCTGCGGGGCAAAAGAAAAAAAAATTGCGATTTTTCGCGGTAAAGGTGCTTCCTGGTACGTTAACCGGGCAGCTAACCGGCAGCGTAACGGGGGTCCGACATATTGTGTTTTTTGAACGTTTGTGATATGTGCACGTGTGGATTTTGTCTAATTAAGGTTAAAAAAATATATATATCTTTAATCGTGTTCTGGCTCACTTACGTTTTGGGTTTGGTTTGCGCTGCAGAGACGATACGTCACGGTTATGCGATGCATCATGAGGCGTCTCACGGGCTACGTGATACGTCACTTAATAAAGAATATATTTTACAGCTATAGATATTAGCTTTTAAAAAACCAATGAAATTCACAGAAAAAACCATAGGTTATAGACCATATATAGTTAGGAATTTGCATTTACAAAACCTTGAAAATTCACTGAAAAAACCATAGGTTATAGACCATATATAGTTAGGGATTAGCATTTAAAAAACCTTATTTTATTTGCACAAAACCATTGAAATTCCATATATAGTTAGTTGCACTAACTATATATCGCGGACCCGCAATCCACTGCTAATGATGTCACATATTACATCATTCATGACATGGTCAGTGACATCACTGATGACATCACAAATGACATCACTGATGACATCACTGATGACATCTCAAATGACATCACTGATGACATCACTGACATCTCATTTGACATTACTGATTACATCACTGATTATATCATTTATGTGATAATACATCTTCAGACTCTAATATAACCTTAGATACACTCAGTGTAAACAGGCACTCACAGACTGTCACACATCCATGGAGTTACTCACACACCTAGTCAGTCATGCAAAGAATCAATCACATCTCCATTTCCTCAACTATACAGTTATACACACCTTACTTATTCAAACATATAGTAACACATATTTACTCTCTTATACAATCCTTGATACAAGTTCACAATGATTCATACAGCCACTCACACATTCACTGGCTCTTATGTTCAGTTATTTATATATGTCAACTCTCACATGGAGTGTGTTTTACATATGTACTTACTTTGACATGTAGCACTGAGATATCCATTCACTCACCAATATACTCATGCACACAGTCAACTGTCCATACAGCTGTTTCTACATGCACTTTTGAACCCATACACCTAGGGAATCAACTGCTCACACATCTATGCACAGAGTTATACACCTCCCAGCCACCCACACACATACTCAGTCTCCCATACAAATACTTGGGCAACCATTCAATAACCCATATAGTTACTGATATAGCTACTGATTTAAACATGCAGCAGTTTACAGAACAACATAAATAATGATTGCCAAATTAAGACACTTTAATCACTAACCCATACACTCAGTGAGACACATTTAATCATTCTCTCATACAGTCAGTCATGCACCTACTAAATCCTTCATCCAGACACTTATACATCCACTCATTCTTCAATATGTAAGACATATTTTAACTTTACAGAAACATACAGTCGCTGGGTGTTGTCATCAGTGATGTCATCAGTGATGTCATCAGTGATGTCATTTGAGATGTCATCAGTGATGTCATCAGTGATGTCACTGACCATGTCATGAATGATGTAATATGTGACATCATTAGCAGTGGATTGCGGGTCCGCGATATATAGTTAGTGCAACTAACTATATATGGAATTTCAATGGTTTTGTGCAAATAAAATAAGGTTTTTTAAATGCTAATCCCTAACTATATATGGTCTATAACCTATGGTTTTTTCAGTGAATATATATATATGTATATATATATATATATATATATATAAATACACATATATACAAACATATAATTGATGTTTTAATAATGTACTTTTACAATGTATATGACTTTACCTCACATGCATTTGCGTTATAATGGCATGTGTGATAAAGTCATATGCATTGTAAAAGTTTTAGAAATGATGTCTTTGTGGAGTAATAGTCCCACGTTATAAAAATTGCAGAGTGATGGTATGCGGGATGTTGGTTTGCGGAATATCATCACATATTCCCGTGGGAGAGATAGTTCCTTTCTTGCTATTTCCGTGGAGGCGGGCCTTGTGTCCAGATGTGCGTGGCGCGAGACCTGTGCGCAACAAAAGTGGAAAATCTCCAGTGTGCGCTTCAGGCGTCACCGGAAGTTAAGGCAAGATTACATTTCCTGCACAATGGCCCCTGTTTGCGCTCCTTCCGGCCCTTGGGAATAGCGCCATGCCTGACCTCCATACAGTAAAGCAGGTGCACGTCACTGGGAACGCGGGGCAAGCACACCCGGGGCTGGAATGTACAGAACATGGGAAGAAAAAACTATGAAATATTGGGCACAACGCTCACTTTTTTTTCCCATAATCCCGCACCTCGCACACACCCACGCCCACAACACACAATATGAGACATGGCATGAAGGGCGGAACGCACCACACGCCCCCAGCGTATGTCACGCCCCAGCACACGCCCACAGCACAACGCAGACACGCCCACAAGGGACTACTTTGCTGGCACAGTTCTTTTACCTTTTAAATGTATATGATGGGCATCTGCATAGCCTATGTCCTTCTGCTGCAACTGCCCTTTCCAACACTGTATTGGGTGTTGTGATTGGTGCTGTGGTTCCTGAAATTTCCCGCCTCAAAGGTTTGGGCTCTCTCTTTATTATATTAGTATAGATATATAGTTAGGCTCAGGTTTCACTTGTACAAACCGTACAAAGTGAACTTAGAGGGAAGAAACACCAGGTCGCCCTTCACTCGGCAAACAATCAAAAAACATAAAGACTTGGTTTACAAGGCACCTCTTTTCAGGCTAAACAATTTCAAACGCAGGTTTTGATTCATAAAATGTAAATATCATATACACTGTGTGAATGTCCTTCACTGGGTGATGGTGCTGGGTGATTGCTATTTGTGCAATAAACTCGGGATGAATTGTCCTCCGTCTTACCCCACACAGCGTGTGGGGTAAGACGCGCGACAATTCATCCCGAGTTTATTGCACAAATAGCAATCACCCCCCAGACGTTCTAGAGTGCTCATGAAGCAAGCAAGCTATACCTATTAAGTCATGTAAATTGCATTGAACTTGAGCTAAACCGCTGTGGGCACATTATAGCCTATATATTTTTATACCCATATCAAATTTTTTCACTTTTTCTTACTTACACAAAAACTTTTTAGTTACAAACTAGTGAAACGTGAGTAAGGTGGGGAAGTTGTGCCCCCGTCCTGAAGAAGGAGCACACGCTCCGAAACATGTCGACGCACACATGGGGTACTGTCCATTAACACGACAGGTCTAACCTCGCACTTCACTTCTTTTTAGTAGTACCAGCCCGGGGTTGTGAATAAAAAAAATTCCATTATACCCACGAGCCAGGTATCTTTTTAACTCTTCACTAAATCCCACCACTCACATAAGTATCCCTACCACATGCACCAAACGCACCACACATAGGGGGTCATTACGATTGCGGTTTTTCCGCATCCTCGGGGCCGGCGGAAGACACCGCCGGCCCCGAGGATGCGGAAAAACCGCAGCGGACTGACCAAAGACCCACCGCCACATTAGGATGGCTGGTGGGTCCTGGTTTCCGTCCGCAGCTTTTCCGCCGTGGTCGGATTACAACCGCGGCGGAAAAGCTCTAATATGGTGACGGTGTCTTCCAGACACCGTCCACCATATTAGGATGGCCAGTGAGTCATGCTTTTCCACGGCGGGTTTTCCGCCGTGGAAAAGCATACGGAACTTCACTGCGGGGGCCCGTTGCGGGCCCCCTAGGTGAAGGGGGGTGGGGGGTGCACATGGGGGGTACCTATGGTACCCCCCTGCATTTGCATGCAGAAAGCGGCAGGCACCGCGCGGTGCCTGCCTCTTTCTGCATGCAAATGCAATGCGTGCATTTTTAACATTGCCGCGGGTGCAGCTTGAAGCTGCACCCGCGGCAATGTTAAAAATAGAGGATGTGACCGCCAGGATGGCGGTCACATCCTAATTTCACAGGAGGGAACTCCGCATGCCATGCGGAGGTTCCCTCCTGCTCTGGGGTCGCGGACGGACGCAAGTCCGTCCGCGATCCTAATCGACCCCATAGTCATTACTATAAGTACTCCCGCGTAGTCGTAGGTCGTAGCACGCCGCATCCCCCTAGAGGGGTGCGAAGACCCTATGATGAAGCATGACTCCAAGGGGCCTTTTGGTGTGTGAGGGGTATTTTAAGAAACACTAAGTGCTCCCACACCACTGTGGGCAACACTTTTCTCAACACTGTCAGTAGGATTCCCTTTGTTTATGCATTTACATACCTGACCACGCCTCCAGTGTATACAGCTATACAAAAATTGCATAGACTGTCCTCAGACATACACCAGGAGACAGGTACTTAGACACTATCAGGATGGTTCTGGAATATGCTAACAACATGGTGTTGGAAGATCCTTATCCTTTTGGTTGTAGTTGCTGGTATCATTTTTACATGTTGCCTTTGCATACACTGCCCCCAGGCTTGTTGCAACTATTGTGTAAGTGTTCTGACACCTAAACAAAAAACATTGATTCATGATACTAATGCTGCAATCATGTTGCAGAAACACATTGATGAAATCATGCAGATCGACAGGGGTATCTTTGAATACTGATCTGGTGTGCATCAGCTTATAGTGATTCTTGCCAATGTTATTAGTGTCTAGATAGTAACATAAAATACCTAGTGAAGGCTAAAAGAAGGGTCTGTTGGAATAAAAAAACGTTTTAGCTGTGCTGTTTATGTGTTGTACAACTAAAGTTAATATTCAGGGCACCATTTTATCTTTGGCCGCTATTTTGAGCTATGAACAAAACTAATTTCTCTCTGTCGAATGCAGCTGTGATAGTTTTCATTTCTCCAAGGTTGGGCCTTGCTGTACTAATGAATACACTGTGCTTATTAGCGCATACCTTTCCCACTAGATAGAGGCCTTCTCCCACCAGTCCAGCGGTGGGCACAGACAGAACAACCTTGGTGTAGAGATAGTGTGCGCCCAGTCTCAGGATCAAAACTCATCCTCTGCACCTTCTTTGTCTAGCTGCATCCAACTGGAAATTTCAAGTTAGGGCGTGTCTTCAGTGGTTCTGAATTGCACATAATGTATCACCATGCTTGCTGAAGTCAGTCCCTCTGCAGCAATCCTAGGAGGTTGGTCAGACTGGAGTCCTCTCGAGTGTACCTGAATAAATATACTTGGTTTGTATTCTCTACTGTCTGACCGGCTCTTCATTTATGTGGAAGGCTGAGAGGGGGTCGCATGTGACCCGGCTGGTCCTAATCGGGTCACTTCCTTCATACATGCATATCTACTGTTTCAAAAAGTATTGCCATGCACGACACAGCTCAGGGGCTAGAGGTGTCTCCCTAGGTAATTAGACAATATGCAGTTGTGTTTTCCGTAACATTCCATGGCAATGACATCAAACATATTCAAACCACTTCATTCAGTTAACTTTATTCGGATATCCAAGTATCCACAAAAGTGCAATACATAAAAATAAAACAATGCATTAAAAAACAGGTTAATATTAAAAAGATCACCATAATGCATATACAAAGGCCAAGATTTATAGATCAAACATCGACTGTCTTGCTCGAACAGCTATGCGCAAAAAAGTGCCAGTGCGAAAGATAATTTCATCATTGTACAGGGTTAATAACAACAGATAAGCATTTTCCAAGCTAATAGGTTTGCGTTGTCTAAAATACGAAATTAAAAACCATTTAATGTATTTCATATAAAATTTACAAAAAAATAAAAAGTGCAAGGTGGATTGTACGCTCGTGCCATCACACGGGCAAGGCATGGCATCAGAATCATTATGATGGCCAAGGGGGAAACAAAGTGCAAGTTTAATGGTACCAGCCCTTAAACGAAATAGTAAGCCACGCTCCCAGTGACTCATCGGGAGTGTCAAGTAGCAGTGCAGTGGTGGGATTAAAAAAGCGAGAGACAAATACGAAGAGACAGTTTTCTTCAAAGATTCCCTGTGGACTCTTTCCCTGGCATGAAGTGTGTACAAAGAATTACGCATGTCAATTTTAGATGGGAGAACATTGGAAGTATAGTTATTAAAAATACTCCCTAGGTTAATACTGCTAAGACTTTTATACACTCCTGAAAGCCAGGGAATGCCATGCACTTATCACAGTTCATACAATCTAAAATAATATCTTTTGTGAGTAGTGCAGCAGGGTTCTTCCAAATAGCGAGCCAAAAAATAGCTGGTCGTGCACGAATAAAATCTTCAATAAAATTCACGCCCAACTCTTCATGGCAGACATATTGGGAGGACGAAATGGGAACGCAAAGTATCTTCCTAAGGAACCTGTTCTCCTCATATTGTATGGGGGAGCTCTTAGCGAGGCCCCAAACCTCTGCTCCATATGTGGCAACAGGAATGCATTGGGCTTTATAAATCTTTAAAATAGCCACAAGGGAAACTGTATTTTTTGGGCGGGGTAAGCTGAGGATAGAATTAATGGCCTTTGAGAACCTACGCCTGGCATACGCAATGTGTTCGGTCCAGGAGTTGTTCACAGCAAAGACCATCCCTAAATATGGGAAACTATTGGTCGACCACAGCTTATCAGTGCCCACAGAAATACAGCCTAGCTGACGTTTCTTGGGACCGCAGGACATAATAAAAGATTTTTAAAAATTAGTTTTTAGATCGAGGGACTCCATATAATCAACGAACCCCTTGACCAAAACACGTAAGTCATTCGGGGTGCGGCCCATGATCACTGCGTCATCCGCATATAATAAAACAGGGAGGGGTTTACCCATAATTTTGGGGACATTGTGCGTGATTTCAATTAGGGTTTTGTGCAGCCCATTAATATAAATAATAAAAAGTAGAGGAGCCAGCACGCAGCCCTGTCTTACCCCCCTGTGGACCTTAAAAGCTTTCATCACTTCACCCCCCTGGCCAATCCTCACACAGGCATTAAGATCTTTGTGCAAAAAAGCTAAAAAGTGCACAAGAGATTCATCCAAACTATAATTTAAAAGGACTGTCCAGAGCTTTGATCTATTCACAAGATCGAATGCAGAGGACAAATCCATAAAAGCAAGATAAAGTGCTGATTTACGTGCAATGTTATATTTACCTAGGACAAGGTTTAGATTGAGGCACTGTTCAGTGGTTCCTACTTTGTTATGGAAACCTAACTGACAGTGTTCCAAAATACCATTGTCCTCAGCCCAGCTTACAATCTTATTGTACAAAATCCTGCCGAGAATTGTTATGGTATTATTGATAAGGGAAATGGGTCTATAACAGCTCGGTAAGTAGTGGTTTCCCTTTTTAAAAATGGGAACGATAATACTTATTCAAACCACTTAACAACCAGTAAGCTTAAAAAAATAACCTAAACATCACGGATAGGGGGCATGGGGTGATGTATGTGGGGACAAGGGGAAAACAGTCCGGGTTCGCCATCTCTCAATGCAACCATTGGACGAGATGCTATCCTCTCAGTTAAAACTAAGTATCGAATAGTCCACATCATTCTATATATACAGTGAAGCGCCACTGGTAATGTCTTCATAGCATATGTGGTCATGGCTGTTCGGGTATAAGCTAAACTGTAGCGTCAACTTCAACATTTGTCTCAGGGTAAAATGACGTTTTTGAGGGTGGTCGAGTAATCCTAGTTTGTCCTCCGATCGGAGAGATGTCCCCTCTGCTGTGGCCAAAATGAGGATGAAGTGTGACCAAGCTTTTATAGACGGTGGCCCTCTGGCCTTCCAGCGCCTCATAATTAGGCGTTTGGCTACTATGAAGCAGAGGTCCAAAACCATGTAGTGACCCTATGCCTCTTTTCTCTCTTGATTATGTTATACTGATCTCCCACATGCATGCAAACTGTCAGTCAGTGCAGGACGATAGGTGCTGATTTATCCCCTCCCAATACTGCATGTCCAAAACATATGTAAAATATCAATGTCCGAATGACAGCAGCAGGGGCATGCTGATTCCAGCCTAAGAAAATAACAATTGATTTTCGCCGGAGTAAGATACACACTGTCAATAATGTAAAGTTGTATCAGCTAGAATTTTGCATTCTGAAGAACGTATGTGGGTCCCACCAAATTCATGCTTCATTCCTTGGAGGTGAAGGGATGGGAAATGTCCAACTCCCAGCGATAGATACAATTTTGAGAGCGCCATCCTGCAGAGAGTTCTGCTCCATATAAGGTTTTGCAGCATATGTTCAAGTGAGGGGAAGAAACACGGAGGAAGATACAGTGCAGATCAGTGAAAAAATAAAGAAGATGTGGAAGTACTATAATTTTTGTAAGGGCTAATCTCCCAGCAACGGAGAGAGCAATAGACTTCCAAAAAGGAGCTCCGTGGAGTGTGAGTGCTGGATCCGGCATTCCGAGATCAAAGAGAAACAAGCAGGATTTTCCCCAATTTACGGGCAATCCAGATACACGGGCAAAGCGAGTGAGGAGGTCCGGAATGACATATGGGACAGAGCACACATCTCTAATATATATTATCAAATCATCCACATACAGTGAATTTTCATGCATTTTCCCACCCAGTGATTTTCTCCAGGTTCCTGCTGAATCACGATCCATCACTAAACTGATGATCCATATTCTGCTAGATACAATTTTCCTACAGCTTTCCTATGTTTAAGCTCAAATGAATCTGTTTTTATCCCCTCATGAGTATAGGATCACCATTGAAACTGTGCAGGGCTATGTGTGTTTGGAGAAGATGGTCCCCAACACACCAGCCCATTTTTTATTTACATAGATCTTTATCCACAATTGCAAACGGTGAACCTGAATCTGCAACAATCAATTTCTCAACCCCACCTAACTTGATTTCACAAACTGGTTTACTTCTACATGACTTGCTTAGAGCACTCACTGTTCCCGCCGGACCAATGCCACGAGCGTCAATGCAGAGAGCACAATCTCTCTTGTAAGAAGTAGATCATTCATTATCAGAGACAATACTTTCTCAAACTACATTCAACTTTTTCTCATGCCTGTTGTTCCTACAAACCAAAGCTAAATGCCCTCTAACACCACATGCATTTCTGCTTAATACCGGGACAGTTTTTACTATAGGCTAATTGGTCCTGATTGACAAGGTAAGTCAAATATTTATTCTGTACTGTACGAATATGGCTCTTTTTTCCGCAGCCCGCCACCTCGCATGTTGTTACAATGCGGTTGGTACCACGACCGCGCTGTAACAATGCATACCATTACCCTGCAAGTTGTAACAATGACTTGCGGAGTGGGGCACTAGATGTTGGAATAGTATAATTTACTATTCCAACTCCAGACTGTGCGGACAGTAGGGAAGGTGTTGGATTTTAAATCCAACACCTTCTCCCCCCTCCACAAGTCGTTGTTACGACTTGCGGGGTAATGGTATGCGTTGTTACAATGCTGTTGTGGTAACAACCACATTGTATCAACATGCAGGGTGACGGTTTAGTGGTGGAGGTTGTTTATCATCCTGGGCTAGCTTCCAGCTCCTCTCCACTTCATTCTACGTCTGTCATAATATACCAAAAAGAATACATAGAACATGATGCTGTATTGTTGGAACATGGAAGAATAAACAAGGTGTGGAACTCCACGTCATGCTTTCTATATTACGATAGACGTTTTTGAGAAAAATTAATGACATCAAACTCCTATGTGAAATAACATCTACATTTATTGCTAGAAAATAATGTTGCTCCTAATAGCGCATTCAACCTAACCAAGAATATAAGACGATTTATTTGAAAAATACCAAAATGCAAATCTTGTCTTAAAAATTTAGAAAAAGCTGGAACAGTAAATAACTCACTTGTTTGAAGGAATATTTAATGGACAGGCGCAGGGGTGGCAGTCATCAGCTGTCTGTTGTGTAGGATCTCCATAGAAACCAAGAACACATCTTTCACAATAAGGACCATATGTATGATGCTTGCAGTCCTAATAAGAAAAAGAATAAAGTAGCATAATTATAATTTGCAGTCTAGAAGCTGGTACAGTAACATCTGTTTTAAATACTAACGCTAATCAGGCATGTATAAATGTTCGAAATGATCACCTGTGAAACCCACAATTGCCAGAATTCAGCCCAAGGACCCATAGAAGTTTCTAATGAAATTGTTATTATAATCAGATTTAAGTATTGCCCGTGTCTCTGATATATTGCATTGGGCAGACACCAAAGAAAGCTCCAAGGCAACTTTTCAACAACTTTTGAAAAACCTTTTGAATAACTTAGACAGTTTTCGCTCCACCAATTCAATGTAAGGAAAACATGTGGTACAGGGAGTTGTAAGTAGGATTTGGCGTCCCTTCCTGTTTAAAGGATGCCCGGACTGAAGTCATTGGCCACTGGTGCCATTTCAAATAGGTCGATTGTACAAAGCTGGTTCTTTAGCAAAAGAGAGCGACAGAAGATATTAAACCAAGCATCTGACCCCAGCAGACCGTAACTTTCCCCTCAGAATAATTTTGAAAACAATTGTACAAAATTATACACTTTACAGCACATTATATATAAGGAAACGTTATAAAGGCTTGAAGGCCTCTTTGAACTGTCACTGATTTGATATTCCAAGAATTCACTCATATCCTAATAAGGAGAAGTTGTTAAAAAAATTATGGGCATATGGTAAGTCTTACAAGCAAACACCGTTAGTTTAAAATGGGCTACAGCACCCTTCTTATAGTCTACCTCACATTTCTCAGAGGTATTGCAAAGCTGTCTATATGCAGCAAAGTTCTATGCAGTGACTGTTGTGATACATGCATCTCCAGAAGGTGAGGTGAACATCAAAGAGCAATGGAGATCAAAGAGATGGGGTGTCATAAGAGGTGAGAGAGGGAAGTAAGCACAGGCAGTAGAAGTGAAGCACTATTACAGACCCTCTCTCCCTGCCCCATGTGATTCAAACTTCCGAGCTTCGGAGTTTCCCCTCAGAGAAGCAATCCTTCTTTGTTTCTATCCCAGCATATGTCCATTCTCACAGTCACCTAGCCAGAAAAACTCCTCCCTGTGTAGGCAGTCCCACTAATGGAAGCCCCAGGGCATACATCTAGTACTGCCTCATTTTTTAACAACCGCTTCCCAGCAAAGAATCACAATTGCAGGGAATTTTAGCAGCTGTGTCTGATATAGACAAGTTCCTAACATCAGTGCTAATAAAGCACACCTATGGTGTGGCACGCCCAGTTCCCCCATTTCTTCACCATTCAGTATTGAGAGCCATCTGGACAACCACTGAAGTTGGGCTGATATGAAATACAATTGTAATCTGGGACTACAATCCCCGAGCTTGTGTTGGGCATTGTAGGGTGCACAACAAGACCCAATAGCATCCACCATCCCATATCAGTTCTTGAAGTAAGGTGTTCCGCCCCTCGAACCAACTCTGTGGGATCAAAACTGGCCAGTTACTAAGATAATATAACACACAAAGCCGGTTCCCCATTTTCGATAATGTGTCTGTTGCCATAATGGGCAACTTTAAGGAGCACCAAATACCACACTTTCTTTCCTTTTCTGATGTCCACGTCAGTGTGGTATAGTCACACTTCCTGGTAGTTAATAACTCAGTGTTCCCATCTGATGGTCAAGCGAGAGTCTGCCAATGGGGGCATTAGCAATTAGAGACCGGAAAGGCATAAGTATCGCCCACTTGGTGCAGAAGCCTGACACCCACCTCAGAGCCTCAAGTGCTTTCACACTCCACCTGATGGCAGTTTTCGCATCTCCAAGGTACAGAAGCATGTCATCCACGTAGAGCGATATCACGTGTTCTCTGTCTCACAATGGTATACACTTTCCTCTTCCCTCCTTTCTCATTATACTTACAAATGGTTCAATTGCCAATACAAAATGCATCAGTGACCAAGGGCATCCCTTCCTAGTCCCTCTATTAAGTCAAAAAGCCTCCGATGTAGACTGTCCAAATCAAAACCTGCCTGGGCACCAGCACACACAAGGCTAACTAATTTGTTCCATCCAGTTTCCAAATTCAAACTTCTCATGACGCCAGAAAATAACCCCCAGTAAAGTATGCCAAAGGCTTTAAGCAAGTCTATGGACAATACCCGCGTGGCAGGAGGGTGTCTAGCTGAAGTCTTACTTAGTCTGTGCAGTAACTTAATGTTGAAGTAGGCGTTGCTTTGGTAAATTAAATCATTCTGGCCTCGATAAAATAATTTGTACAGATGCACCTGGAGATGATTTGGCCAAGACCCTAATGAGGATTTTGTAGTCCAGCATTGAGAGTGGTCTATACAAAGTGTCTTCCATGACATCTCCATGGAGCTTATGAACTGAAACAGTTATAACCTCACAGATGGTGTCTGGCATGGAACCACATTCCAGTATACCTGCATACATTGCGGAGTTGAGGAGCTAAATATGTCATGTATGTTAGATAGAGCTCTGCTGGCAGTCCATATGTCCTGGGTATCTTACCCCTGGCAAGAGTCGTAATCGCCTACTTAATTTACAGTTCCAATATGGGCCCACTCAGACTCTCATGTTCATCAGTTCCCAATCTGGTCAGTGGCACCTTGTCCAAGAAGGTCTCTATTTCCTCCCTTTTGTAATTGGAGGATTCTATCTATATAACTCCGGTGTTACTGGGGAAAGACCTCGTGGAGAACACAGTCTCTCCAAGCGCAGTTTTTATCAGCATCACTGGGTTACACATCCCCTCTGACTGTATCATCCAAACCTTAAGTTTACCTGCCCTACAGTCCTCTGCATGTGTGACATCTACATGTTTGTGGCATGTAACATCCTTTAACTGCTCTATGACAGGAGCATATTTCTCCTTTTCTGGAAATGGTCCCGGACCAATCAAGATGTCTCCTGGGAGGTTCCTTTCCAATTCATGTATGTTATCCTCCAGTGCAGTAAATGTTTCCCCTAAATACTTCTTAACTCTTATTAATTGTCTCATGTAAAACCCCTCACCATCACCTTAAATGCTTCCCATTCCATATTAATATGATGTTGTGTACCAAGATTAATTAAAAAATACTCTCCAATTGATTCACCCATTTGGTCCCTAAAGAATGGCTCATGGAAGTAGGAATCCAAGGGTCTTCCTTTTGGGATGAGAGTCAGCTGTCTCCCAAAACAGTACCCATAAGCAGAGGATTATTATCCAACATAGTGCGGGATAAATACTCTGTGACATTCTCAGTAATTGCTGAAGAAAACATCCATCTGTAAAATCGGACATGTAGATTGTGGACAGGGAGAATAAAAAGAGTACTAACATTTGCTAATGTTTCCTTAATGCCATGCATCCACTAATCCCGAATGATTTGCCCACTCATAGAAGTCAGGTGCCAATTTCACTCCTGGGGAATCAGCCAGAGGGGGCACCGATCAATTTATACCATAATCTCTGTCAAATTACAGTCCTCCCCCAGCATCATCAGGATCTGCATATTCTGAATCATAAATTAGAAAAACTGCATCTGATTCACATTCAGGGCGTAAATACAGCCTATCAGTATGACACACCATTGAGCTTCAACCACATCAGGACATATCTATCCTCTGTGTAAATGTGTACTGCAATATTTTCTAGCTACTGTCCCAGGCTGATCCAAATTAATGTTCCTCTGACATCTGAAAAGTAGCCAGTAGCTTGGACCAGTCCCCTCAAGTGAATGAGTAACCTAATCACCTCAGTTAGGTGGCTTTCTTGCAATAATGCCTTATTTAACCCACATGCCTGAAATAGGACAATTTTCTATATCTCTTGTTCACTGACCCTATACTCCTTACATTTCAGATGATAAACGTGTCTTTAGAGATGTTAGCTCTCATCAGGCTGATGCATCCTAGTACTTCCTACCCATTATCTAATGAGGGGATAACAGCTCGCCCCTATATAGCAGGTGATGCATTAATAGAACACAGACAAAATTTGGTTGCGTATAACAGAATGGCAATGATCATCTGTCCAAAACACAATATAAAAACAGAAACGGAATACTGAAATAAATTTTAAGGAAGACTCCCAAGGCAATAATCTTGGGAGTTAAGAGAGTGTGTGGCCTACAATATTTTCTGCTCTGGGTAGTGCCAGTCCTCCCATCCAAAAGGATAACAAGTTCCACCTAAGGTCAGGGCCCAGAACCCCCAAAAGTTCCACACCTACCTGATGACACTTAACGTTCAGCTGAAGTGCATTTATTTGTGTCCACCTTCTCCTTTGCAAAGACCCTGGTACCTGTCAACTGCACTTATGGTCATCTGCCTATCTTGGTGTGATGTAGCCTCCGAATGCCTACTGTTCAGGTTTGATGCACAATTATGACCACTATAAGTCAATTGTTTTGAGAAAAAAAGTGTATCCAGTCACAAGCGCTGCTTCTCTTTGTTTTTATGACGAGGTCTTAAGATGTTTTTTAAATATTCATGTTGTCCTACACGGTTAACATTTTGAACATGGCAGCCTGCGATATTCCCGCTCTACATTTCTAGAGCTACTCCCAAATCCCAGCAAGACCATCATAGTGTGGTTCTCCACTATGACTTTAAGCCTGGCTTGGCTTGGCACAAGAGCATTCATTGCAGGTCCACTTCCGTCAATTTCCTCTCCACCTCCAGGAATTATGTCCTGTGCTGCTGCACCTCCATGGTATAGTCAGGAAAAATAGAAACTGTAGTGTTCTTGACCTGGAAGCAGCTGACAGGAAGAGAGCATTGCTGATTGAAATCCCAGTCTCAATAGTGGCGATAGTGCCCAACCACTGAGCCTGGTTGTGCTCCAGCACACTGAGGCCTGCATACTCTCTCCAGCACCAAGAATGGTGGCAGTCCCTTGGATGCTAATTCTCTTTTTAGC
The DNA here is from genome assembly GCF_964263255.1 of Lissotriton vulgaris. Taxonomy (NCBI): domain Eukaryota; kingdom Metazoa; phylum Chordata; class Amphibia; order Caudata; family Salamandridae; genus Lissotriton; species Lissotriton vulgaris. Next base: position 967,759,218 of record NC_141694.1, read on the forward strand.
AATTCCTCCAGCTAAGTCACCATTTCTGCCCCCTCTGTTTTCCCCACCATCCTGTTTCTGATACTGCAGTTTTCAACTTCTTACACCCTCCCGTATAGCAGCCCCACCTTTTTATTAAGTTCTTCTCTTGGCTGTGTAGCAGCTCTACCAATGGATGTACTACTTTAATACTGGCCTCATTGTCCTTGCCCTAGAAACCAACTTTTGGTGATCCTTGAAAAGCACTCCTAAGTCTACTGCAACTTTAGCAATCTTATTCTATAGTACCTCGAAGGACTTATTAATAATATCAAAAATGTAGTTCAGTGTGATGAAGGGGGATTCCCTATGGAACACTGAGGCGAGCAACAGCACCTGGTCAGGCAGATTGCTAGCCAGTTCCGACCTGCTTTTACCATTCACTTCTTTCGTGGCTGTTGTGTGACCCATGTTGCAACAATACTTCTCCCGTAGGCTTTTTACAATTTTTTTTTACATATTTTCCATTGTCTCAAGCTTCTGTACTCATGTACTTGCCCCTGGCTCATTGTCGACAAGGCATCCAGTGTTCAACTCGCATTGCAACTTTACCTACCATTGCCTTCAGGACCATGTTTCACTGTGGAAGCTACACATGGGATGCCAATACCAGGAAATAAATGACTGAGTATCTAAATGTTCTGGGGCTGCAGGAGTCAGTTCAGCAAAGTCAAGTCAGAGCAATGTCATGATCACAAGGGCCTGAGCAGTCCACAATATTCAGTGCAATTCAATGACCTGCAGCTTCAAGCTGCTCTCTCTGCATCTTGAGAACTGTTAGGACAAGCCAAGCGGGAGAAGGCAAGACAGCAGCAAGGAAGATCTCAGTCACTTTTCTCTGCCTTCAAACTGTCTCCCTTGGCCCAATGCTCACATTTACCCCTGCTCATCCAATGGAGCTCCCTGGACAATTCCGGCTCCACCCAGGGACGGCCCCCACGGGTTGGGCCCTCACTGCACTCCACCTCTGATCATCTCCAATCATGAGGAGCCTGGGCATATGTCTCACCTCAGGGGCTGTCTGAGCCACTCCGATCGCTCCAAATACTCCTCTGCAGACCCCAGCTCCTCAGGCTTTTTCATAACCAGCCTCACTCACAAATGACTCAATGCCAGGCTCCCTGTGCTGCTCTCCTCATGTTGGCGAGCTGGTCACAAGGTCCCACTTCTCTCTCGATTCCCCACACTCCTTTTGCCAGGTGCCCATCAAGGAGGGGGCAAAACACCCCAAGCTGCACAACTCCTCCACTGACCTGGCTCAAACCCGCACTTCAGGGTGAGCTCAGTGTTTGACCACGTCGGGCGGTGTTTTGATATACAGAGCCTCACCATCCACATGGGCCCCCAAACTATATCAACGTCCTCCATGGTCGATCTGCACCACCATCACAGCCATGGACAAGCTGCCAGTGTGCCCACAGATGCTGTCAATAAGTCCACTAGCCACCATCTTAAGCATATATATTGGGAATAAAAAGTAACTAGCCAGAGCACCCTAAAACAAGGCCATCTTCCTTCGACGCTGGCCAGGCCCTCCCTTATTTTCAGCCTGATGAATTTTTTTTTTAATTTCCATCTTTGAGTCATGGCTTACTAAACCTCAGTCTCATTATCTTAGTTTGCTATGGTAGATTGATGCCTATGACTACCAATGGATGGTTGGTTATCATCCAAGGTTAAATTTAGGAATGTGAAGTAAATGGCTAGTATGTGAGAAAGTAAAATACTCTGGAGAAGGAATTGTGTTTGCCTGAATAGAAGATATTGTTTCTTGTCACAGAACTTGCTTATTCAGGCATCAATCAAATTAGACAAAGGGTATTAAGGGGTTATTGCGTCACCCACATCTTTTTTCAACAGAATGTCTTTCACCCAAGTATGTCTTGTGTTTATCAGGTCTGATGACTAAGTTATTATCCCCACCCCAAATTCTGGGAACTTCAAATTAGGCCACTTTAAAACTAGATGACTCAAATATCTGACTCATTCGAAGTAGGCTCATAAAAGTCACAATGTTCAAATTTCTTGGTTCCAGTCTTGTATTACAAAACTATCCATCACTCATTTGGATCTGTAACTACTCTCTCAAGTTTGCCAGGCAGGTTCCAAAAATAATTGATACTCATTTTGTGTAAGAGTTCTGTGCCTACATCAAGTGTTGGGAAAATGATAAGGTTCTCACAAGCGGACAATGTCAAAGTGATCTTACATTGGTCATTTCCGAACTCTAAATGGTTTCTGATTAGTGTGAAGCCCACTAACATTCCATAATGCTATTTTAACCCCATCGAAATGATGATTGAGAGACCTTAGAATATTGACAGTATTTATGTTGTAAAGGGCCTTCCCTCCATCTTAATTTCGCCCTCCAAGAGTAATGTGTAGTGTTACACAACATAAAGCCCATCTTTCATGGAGAAGGGATAACACTGTTTTCCTAAGAACACAATTATTCCAAGTGCTCTTCATATTTTCCACCCTTATGTGTGGATTAAGCACATGGAGAACAATGGCTTTCTAGATGCCAGACTGTTCTCCACAAAAACAGATTACCCATTAATCTTGTCTAAACTGTGACAACACTATCTGCTGCTTTGATGGTATTAGCTTGTCTCAATCAAACCTTATTCTTTTTACTTCAAACTGAAAGAGGTACACAGTAAGGTTGCCACTCTTTTTGCTCTCTATATTGAGCCAACAATCCAGTCTCCTAGTAAGACATAGGCTATTGTCTCCATCTCTCTCATACGATATCTCTTACTTCAATGATCTAAACATTAAGCTATGCATTTTCACCGACGATAGGGCCATAATGACATCTGAGGCTAAACTCGAAATTGGAGCCATCACAGCACTAACTCAGGAATTTGAGTAAAAGTCCAGGTACAAGATAAATATCACGGACACTAAGATTGTGACCTTGATATTACCACTCTTACCAGTTTCTCTAGTCATCTTTGGAAAGACGTCACATGCTTTGGCCAGTCCACAGAGGGTCTGAAACCTCAAAAGTTCAATATATTCAAGAACTTACTTCTGAACTTTGCAGGGCCCATAACCACCATCAGGCTATTGAATTTTCCAAATGTCTCATACCTCTGTAAAGCAACGCCAGGCTATATTCCATCTTAATTGTTTTTTTAAAATAGATCCTTCATTTGGAAGTTCAAGATTTCTAGTCTCGCAAATATATGTTTAGACTAAAACTGGCAAGACAAAAGGACAGGCCCTGTTGGGGATGTTTTACTATGTCAAAAACAAACCCAAATACATAGTTCTAGAAAAAACACACTTGTAGAGATCAATCTCTAGATTAAAGGGGACCCACAATGTTATAATAAAAAAAAAAATGTTGCAAGATTAATCAACAATGTGTAGATATGGATATTAAAAACAGTTTATTCCTTACATAAAAACTTACATAAAAAATGCCTCCCTGAAGGTTACAATCTTATTTCTATACAAATTATCTCTCTTTTTTGTTTTTTTTTAAATTATAACATTGTGTGTCCCCTTTAATCACGAGATTGATCTCTACAAGTGTGTTTTTTCTATAATTATGTATTTGGGTTTGTTTGTGATATAGTAAAACAACCCAACAGGGCCTGTCCTTTTGTCTTGCCTATTTGACCCCCTCCCTGTATAGTAAATAGGGGCACCTTCCTATATTTTTCCTGTAGACTGGGCCATGGTGGTGTGTCTATTTCTGCCTTGCGTCGATGTATGCATGTTGGAGAAGTGGAGAAGTGTGGCTCAATGAATAGACCGGCAGACCCTGATGCATAGGTGTAGCCCGGGACCAGGGTTCAATTCCCCGCCTCGGCGGGTCTTGGGCTCAAAACTCCACGGACCTGATAATTCTCGCCTTGGTGCCTATTTAAATCATGGAGTCCCAATCTGCAACTCTGGGCAATAACTTGCTTAATCTTCACAACGGCCCCCACAACGCTAGGGATGCCTGGCCTCCACCTTGGGGGTGCCCAGGAGTGGACGCCTCACAGGGTCAGCCAAGATGGGTTCCACAGCGGTATTCGTACAAGCACCTTGAGACCCTTGCAGGTGAGTAGTGCGCTATACAAGTATCAATTTACATTTTTGATGGCGTAAGGGGGGAGCTTTCAGAGGGGTCAGACAGATGATGTCACACCACTTTTAAAGTTCACAGGCTATCACTGGTAAAAAAATTACTGTATCAGAGGTATAACCATGAATTTTCTACCAAATTATATTGCCCTGATTATGAGTCAGGCGGAGCAAAATAACCGTGGAATCCTCCTCTGTCCGTTCATGGCTGACCCTGTAGTTTCACACCTACTTTTCCAGGAAGCAGGAACAAACAACCCAATTTTACCAGCCAGAAAATCTGACTGCAAAACTCACTTGAGGCTTTGATTGGAATAGCAGTCAGGCCACAAAAGCCAGGTGGACCTGTCATTCTATTGTAGCAGAATTTAACTCCCACTTCCTTTCCCTTCCCCCTCCTAGGCTTACCTCTCTACGCCCTTCACTCCAAACAGAAGCCCCCTCAAACATTTACCCACTGCTCAGACCATGTAGTAAATGGGTGTGTAAAACTCCTTTGAATATGGGATATCATGTGGAACACCACACATTAATTCTGTGTTCAAACAATTATTCGCCATCCCTAGTGGCTGTATGGTACTGGCGCGGAGTTATCTTGTCTGGAGTTTGCATGGAACCGGTACCGAGTGACTCACAACAACCCTTACCAAAGTTGAATACTACATTTAGTGGTTAACCTGTCTTTTTATAGCATTCGAAGACTATTTCATGCGAATTCTAGTATTCAATAGTGTTGTTTTTGGGAAGGCTAGTGCATGAAGACTTCAGATATGTGAGTGGTACTTCTTGAATACTAACAGAATACTAAGCACATACTTATTTGTAATCACATACAGCCTGATTCATCAAGCTGAATTCCGCTCGCAAAGGGCGAGATTCTGAGAATCTCGCCCTTTGCGAGTGCGATTTTTGCATATGGGATTCATCATCCCAAATGCAAAAATCGGTAATAGCGATTTCGCTATTTTGCGATGAATTACATTTAAGGAATCTCTATTTGAGATTCCTTAAATGCAATTCATCATCCATTTAAAAATTGCGAAATCGCAATTTCGGCCCGCTATTTACCGCGAGGTCAAACCTCGTGGTAAATAGCGAAAACTTAGAAAAATGCTTTTAAAAGCATTTTTCTAAGTTGCATGTTGCACACACACATGTCCTTTGGACATGTGTGTGCGCAACACCTGTTTCAATTTACATTTAAGGGGTGCTACAGGGTGTCCTTTGGGCACCCCTGGCACCCTTTAAATCGATATCTTATTTGCGATTTTGGCCCATAGGAATGAATGGGGAGTTATTCCTTATTTGCGATTAGCAATTTGCTAATCGCAAATAAGGAATATGTAGGAATCGAATTTTTTTTGCGATTCCTACATGAATCACGTTTTGCGAGCCTGTAATAGCGATTCCTTATGAATCGCTATTAAAGACTCGCAAAACGGGTCTTTCATGAATCAGGCTGTTTGTCTTCATTTACAATGCAGAACACTTACTGAATACAAACAATTTGAATACTACGGGACTTTTACCAATACTACTATTAACATTCTATCCAAGCGGCATGCTGAATGGTAGATCGGTGCCTTATTTATTATACTATTTTTATGCCTCATTTATTATACTACAGTGGTGTTTGTGTAGTGTAGGGTAGTGCTTTAGGGCTTAGGGTAATGCTGGGGGATCGTGCAGGGTAGTGATTGAGTGGGGGGACCGGACTGGGGGTTGGGGGTTGGGGTAGGGTCGTGCTGGGGGTATTGTTTTACGGTTTAGGGTAGTGTTGTGGTGTTTGCCTAGAGTAGGGTAGTGTTTTAGGTTTTAGGGTAGTGCTCATGGTTGTGCAGGGTATTTTTTAAGTGGGGGGCCCGGACTGGAGGTGTGGGGAGGGTCATGCTGGGGGTAGTGTTTTAGGGTTTAGGGTAGTGTTGTGGTGTTTGGGTAGTGTAGGGTAGTGTTTTAGGGTTTAGGGTAGTGCTGGAAGTTCGTGCAGGGTAGTGTTTGAGTGTGGTGACCGGACTGGGGGTCGTGCTGGGGGTAGTGTTTTAGGGTTTAGGGTAGTGTTGTGGTGTTTGTGTAGTGTAGGGTAGTGTTGTAGGGTTTAGGGTAGTGCGGGGAGGTTGTGCAGGGTAGTGTTTGAGTGTGGGGACCGGACTGGGTGTCGGGGAGGGTCGTGCTGGGGTTGTGTTTTAGGGTTTAGGGTAGTGTTGTGGTGTTTGTGTAGTGTAGGGTAGTGTTGTAGGGTTTAGGGTAGTGCTGGGAGGTCGTGCAGGGAAGTGTTTGAGTGTGGGGACCGGACTGGGGGTCGGGGAGGGTCATGCTGGGGTAGTGTTTTAGGGTTTAGGGTAGTGTTGTGGTGTTGGTGTAGGGTACTGTTTTATGGTTTAGTGTAGTGCTGGGGGGTCGTGAATGGTAGTGTTTGAGTGTGGGGACTGGACTGGGGGCCAGGGAGGGTCGTGCTGGGGTAATGTTTTAGTTTAGAGTAGTGTTGTGGTGTTTGTGTAGTGTAGTGTTTTAGGGTAGTGCTGGGGGTTTGTGCAGGGTAGTGTTTGGGTGTAGGGACCGGATTGGGGGTCGGGGGAAGGTTGTGCTAGGAGTAGTGTTTTAGGGTAGTGTTGTGGTATTTGTGTAGTTTTAGGGTCGTGTTTTAGGGTTTAGGGTAGTGCTGGGGGGTCGTGCAGCGTAGTGTTTGAGTGTGGGGACCGGACTGGGGGTTGGGGGAGGGTCGTGCTGGGGGTAGTGTTTTAAGGTTTAGGGTAGTTTTGTGGTGTTTGTGTAGTGTAGAGTAGTGTTGTAGGGTTTAGGGTAGAGCTGGGAGGTCATGCAGGGTAGTGTTTGAGTGTGGAAACAGGACTGGGGGTCAGGGAGGGTCATGCTGGGGTAGTGTTTTAGGGTTTAGGGTAGTGTTGTGGTGTTTGTGTAGTGTAGGGTAGTGTTTTAGGGTTTAGGGTAGTGCTGGGGGGTCGTGCAGGGTAGTCATTGAGTGTGGGGACTGGACTGAGGGTAAGGGAGGGCCGTGCTGGGGTAATGTTTTAGTGTTTAGGGTAGTGTTGTGGTGTTTGTGTAGTGTACTGTCGTTTTTTCGGGTTCAGGGTAGTGTTGTGGTGTTTGTGTAGTGTAGGGTAGTGTTTTAGGGTTTAGGGTAGTGCTGGGGGGTCATGCCGGGTAGTGTTTGGGTGTAGGGACCGGACTGGGGGTCGGGGGAGGGTCGTGCTGGGAGTAGTGTTTTAGGGTTTAGAATAGTGTTGTGGTATTTGTGTAGTTTTAGGGTAGTGTTTTAGGGTTTGGGGTAGTGCTGGGGGGGTCATGCAGGGTAGTGTTTGAGTATGCGGACAGGACTTGGGGTCAGGGAGGGTCGTGCTAGGGTAGTGTTTTAGGGTTTAGGGTAGTGTTGTGGTGTTTGTGTAGTGTAGGGTAGTGTTGTAGGGTTTAGGGTAGTGCTGGGAGGTCGTGTAGGGTAGTGTTTGAGTGTGGGGACCGGACTGGGGTCGGGGAGGGTCATGCTGCAATTGACACGGAAAAAATCCCTTTACACAATCCTCTTTGTTATCAAATGTCCCGCTTGCCGCTTACAAATGGACACTTTCCCACTTAGCCTTGTGGCTCTATTGGTTTCATAGAGCGTGCTTTTATCTTATTACTTTAATTTTTCAGCCTGACTTGGGGGCTGAAGAAACTATAGCAGTCAAATTTACCTAGAAACCTCACATCGAGAGCGCGTTTGTGCTTTTATTTGATTAACTGTTTTTTGGGGGAACTGAGATTAATTTAATGACTATGCCTGCCAACTTGAACCAAAACCAGTCATTTTTACGTGAGAGCTTTTGCATTTGTAATTTACTCGATACCAGACGTGCTCCGTTGTTTTCCACACTAACTTTTTGAATTATGCACATGGCAGAGACAGTTTCTGTTTGAAGGGAACAATCATACCTACGAGAATACCGAATTGAGCATATGATTCCTAATCAATGAGAAAACATCACAATAATAAGCTGACTACATATAGTGATGTTATAAGTTTGAGCTGGAGCAGTAAGTTGTAGTTGAGTTGTAAGAAGAATGACGTGCTCTTTTCTTTTACATACTGCCCCTTCCACATGACGAAGTCCATCGGGTTTGACGGGGATTGAGGAAGTTTTTTAGCAAACCGAATAGGGTGAGTCATACATCACATTTCTGCAACTTAGTAGTGCAATTTAAAAATGCTAAATATATATGAAAGGACAAATAAGCTGCAAACTATTAAAAAGCCATTTAAATTATTTCCACAGGGAAAACATCTAGCAGAAAACGTAGTTAAGCAGGCAGCAGCCTCTTCAAATAGGATTTATTCGGGCATTTCAAACACCATGTTGCATCAAAATTCCACCTTGCAGAGCAGGGACAGTTTCTATCAGATGATTTTTGATATGCAAGATTTCATTTAAAACATGCCAACTTGCAGCAGAGGCGAGTTCTTTTTATACATTTAATTAACAACAAAAACATGGCAAATGAATAAACAAAAAAAACAAAGCCACATTGATTGCATGCAGGGGCGTAGCTTTCATTGGGGCAGCATGTGCAGAGGCACTGGGGCTCTGAGGCTCACCGCACCCCAATTTATCTGTATTTCACTGTTCAAACCACGGTCAGGACCACCTTGCCTTCAGGAAGCAGCTCAAGACCTGGCTGTTCGAGCAGTAGCTAACCCCCCCCTCCCCTAGCGCCTTGAGACCCTCCGGGTGAGTAGTGCGCTATATAAATGCTTTGATTGATTGATTGATTGGTCAGCGGAGCACATTTCATTACAGAATGCATTTCATTCCTTGTCCTAGGGACCATGACACACTGGCTACGCCACAGATTGCAAACTTAGGTAGGTGATAGTAGGATGTAAGAACGTGAAGTACTCTAGTTTTCACCAGACGACACCAGACTGTTTCACGGTCCATTCTTAAAGTGAAAAGCCAATGACCAACAACAGAATACACACTTTTACAGCCGATAGCTGTTAAGTAAGTCTAGCAACACAAACCGAAATCAGAAAAATAGGAAAATAAAAGCAATGGCATAGTAACAGCTCTGGTTTATTACAGAGTAATATTATTTACTGGAAGTGCTGCAATGGTAAATGCAAGAATTACCTAGCCTGGTGCAAGATCGGATACATTAATGAGCCTAGTAAAGGGTGACCCCTCACAGTGCATGCACCACTTAACCTATTAGGAAGCATCAGTAGCTCCACACTGCACAGGGATCCTACATGATGGGACATAGTAGGTGACTGTCACGGAGTGCAGTGTATCTTTCATGTGAGATAGGCCACAATGCTCACAAACAACGGTCAGGTCTTGTGAGCACTGCACCCGCCCACCCCACCTGCAAGTAGCGCTGCCAAACAAAACTTAACACATCTCTGACACACTGTGTACTGTCAGAGGGGTAGGTGGTCTACTTACTTGTTCACTACCTGCGCCAACCGGAACTTGGCCCAGGCTACTCCTGAACCATGGCAATTGTAATTACACTGTCGAAGTGTCACGTTAGTGCAAGAGTTACCTTCTCGCTTCAGCTTGCCATAGTGTCACTTAATGTGTCACACATAAGGCAATAAAATGTCACACAGAACCACATAGGCAACACGTTAAGAAATTAATCAGTATGCTGTCTTATTCTTATGCTTATGTGTTCAATAAAGTTAGTTGAAATGGATAAGGGCTGTCCTGCAACCAACCTTGCCGATTTGTCACCACCCCCTAGGCTCTTTCGGCCAATTATTGGAGGCAATTGCGGAGTCCAAACAAGCAAGCTCCTACTCGACGACACTACAGCGTACAGGCCTCCCTTTGTCCTACATGGAGCTGAAAACGAGGGAAGTTTAAAGCAGCAAGCATGGAGCTAAAACCGAAGGAATTGCATCAGCTGCTCTCTGTGGCTCTTCTATACTAATATAATAAAGAGGGAGCCCAATCCTTTGAGGCGGGTAATCTCAGGAACCACAGCACCAATCACAACAGCCAATACAGCATTGGAAAGGGCAGTTGCAGCAGAAGGACATAGGCTATGCGACGCCCATCATATACATTTAAAAGGTAAAAGAACCGTGCCAGCAAAGTAGTCCTTTGTGGGCGTGTCTGCGTTGTGCTGTGGGCGTGTGCTGGGGGCGTGACAAACGCTGGGGGCGTGTGGTACGTACCGCCCTTCATGCCATGTCTCATATCGTGTGCTAATCCCACCCTGCTCCCTTTAAATACCCCTGCACCCCATAATCATAACCCACCCTTACTCCTTAAAATACCCCAACACCATTAAACGCTAACCCATCTTAACCCTATACTCATACCCTGTACCCCAAAACCCAAACCTATCCCTAAACCCTAAAAATACCCCTGTACCCCAAAACCCAAACCTAGCCCTGAACCCTATAAATACCCCTGTACCTCAAAACCCAAACCTACCCCTGATACCTAAAAATACCCCTGTATCCCACAACACAAACCTAGCCCTGAATCCTAAAAATACCAATGTACCCCAAAACCCAAACCTAGCCCTGAACCCTTAAAATACCAATGTACCCCAAAACCCAAACCTACCCCTGAACCCTAAAAATACCCCGTACCAAAAAACCCAAACCTAGCCCTGAACCCTAAAAATACCACTGTACCCCAAAACCCAAACCTAGCCCTGAACCCTAAAAATACCACTGTACCCCAAAACCCAAACCTAGCCCTGAACCCTAAAAATACCACTGTACCCCAAAACCTAAACTTACCTCAGAACCCTAAAATACCCCTGTACCCCAAAACCCAAACCTAGCCCTGAATCCTAAAAATACCAATGTACCCCAAAACCCAAACCTAGCCCTGAACCTTTAAAATACCAATGTACCCTAAAACCCAAACCTACCCCTGGACCCTAAAAATACCCCTGTACCAAAAAACCCAAACCTAGCCCTGAACCCTAAAAATACCACTGTACCCCAAAACCCAAACCTAGCCCTGAACCCTAAAAGTACCACTGTACCCCAAAACCCAAACCTAGCCCTGAACCCTAAAAATACCACTGTACCCCAAAACCTAAACCTACCTCAGAACCCTAAAATACCCCTGTACCCCAAAACCCAAACCTAGCCCTGAACCCTTAAAATACCCCTGTAAACCCAAACCTTGCCCTGAACCCTAAAAATACCCCTGTACCCCAAACCTACCCCTGAACCCTAAAATACCCCTGTACCCCAAAACCCAAACCTAGCCCAGAACCCTAAAAATACCCCTGTACCCCCAAACCTAGCCCTGAACCCTTAAAATACCCCTGTACCCCAAAACTAAAACCTACCACTGAACCCTAAAAATACCCCTATACCCCAAAAACCAAACCTAGCCCTGAACCCTAAAAATATCCTTGTACCCCAAAACCCATACCTATCCCTAAACCCTAAAGCTACCCCTGTACCCCATACCCCAAAACTATATCTGAACCCTTAAAATAACCAAACACCCCAAAACATATACCCCTATACCCATACTTACCTTATCCAAAGATTTTTAAAAGACATGCTTTTACCATTTATGCATTTACAACGAATTTCGTTGTAAATGTATGCATGGTAAAAGCATATAAAATGTAATGCCATGCGTTATAATGGCATTGCGGAGTCATGGTACTTTCGTAATGAAAGTATGCGGAGTGATGGTATGTGGAAAGAAAGTTGGGAATAATGGGTGTTTACCCTCCCCCGGTAAGTACATTGGTGGCACGGCGGCCCACATCTCCAGCAACATACTCATATTTTTTCACCACCCATTTGAAAAATGCACAGGTCTCTCTCATTGATGGCCAGCACAGACATACACTTTTAGACACACCTCCCGCCACAAGTTCTAGAATTGCAAACTTTAGAGCTGGGGAGCTACGTTCGAATCTCGGCATCAGCTCAACATCCTGTGATTCCAGGCAAATCGCTTTATCTCCCTGTGCCTACCACAAATGCATGTGTTCTTCTGTAATGTAAATTGTGCTCATGCCATGTTTTCGAGTTCGCGCTATATAATATTGCAAGGAAAAATAAAGTAGGGAAACTCAAGTTCACACACTACTGCACGCGCATTCTTAAGTGCATCAGCAGTGCACTGTGAATCGGAGCATTTCACAGGCCTGTCACAGATAAGAAATGCTATCAAAACGAAATCCTACAGAACAATATACTACTGGCCGGCAGAAATTCATACCCGGACAACGTCGGGACGGGCTGCTAGTTAGAGATAAAAAAGAGGAAATGTGCAGGGTTTTAAATCAAGTACAGCGTTCTGGCAGGAGGGGAAAGGGTGTAGGAGAGATAGCAAGGAAAGACGAGATGACCGAGGTGAGTGCAGGCACTGAATCTACCCACCCCCTAGCTGAGAGATGCACCAATTTGGTATTTTCTTTTTAATTAGGAGGGTATAGGGAATGTCTCTCACTCTCATCTCTCGGCCTGTTAGCACACTTCATTTCTCTTCTATCAATACATTTTGTTCTTTTGATCTACATCCCGCTTCAGCACGGCATTATTCTATTGACGGTCATATCTAGGAATTAAACCCTGTTCTATGTTCCTCATGCACTATTCACCCTGTAGATCCCCTATACATCTGAGCTCGGCTGCATCTAATTTCTATGCTGCATCCACACATCTCTCCACTCCGCACATCTGCACGCTACATTCTTCATCATCCACAATTCCATATATACATTCTGCTCTCAACTTTCCAATACACACTCCCAGGGGTGTGGAGTTAACCCCTTACCCCTGCGCTTTAGCACCTACAGTGGCGGTGGGGGTTTTGCTGGGGATCTTCTTTTGTCTGCAACTCAGCCCTCCAAGTCTCATAATAAGAGAGTGAAAAGATGGATGTGTGAAATGGTGGATAGGTGGGTGAGTGAAGGGGTGGATAGACAGATGCATGATTTAAATAGTATAAGGATGGCTGAGTAAAAGGTAGGAAGGTTGGATGTGTTAAAGGATGCATAAGAGAAATTATGTCTGGATGAGTGATTGGATGGATGGATTGAAAGGGTAAATAGATGTTTGATGGGTGGAGTGAAAAGCTGCATCGATGAATGGGTTGAAACATCTAATCCACTTCACACAATTCCACATCGTGCCACAAAATTTAACAGCACACCATATAATTAAACTCCACTATATACCACTCCACAACACAAAATACCATTCCACACAATTACACTCCATAATGCACAAACCCACTACACATAATTTCAGTCATGCCATACCACATATTTACTATCCATATAATTCCACAGCACACCATGCCACATAATTCCACTACACAAATCTCGTCCACGCCATACAATTCCATGCCACACAATTACACAACTAATTAACCCAATCTAAAATACATAATTCCACTACACACCACATACATACATTCCAAAGCACATAGGAAAAAGACATTGCCATTTACAATGCCACTAGCTCTGACTCAAACAAATGTGAGACTGATTACATTTTCAATGCTTGTTTTGAAACTGCTGCTTGATGTGCTCTTCAAATCTGCTCAAACACAAGGAAATGATGGACGGAGCGCTGAAACTTTTCAGGCACTCACCCCAATCATAGATCTGGGTTGAATCCTTCATCGTTCTTTCGCTCACTTCGCCACCCCAGTTCAGACACAGCTATATGCTAATCAGTCTTGATCCTGTGCCTCATTGAAACAGTCAATCCCGAACTGCCAAGGCATGTCTTCCCTGGACCAGAAACAAGCATCGTTGGACCGGTTTCGGGCTAATAGCCCTCATCAGCCAGGCTAGCTTGAATCCAGTGACAAAGGGAGCAGGGGACCCACGTCTGAGCATACCCTACAAACTTAGGGCAAACACAAGGAGAGGATGGAAGGAACGCTGAGACTTTTCAGACACTCACCCCATCTTTAAATCTGCTCGACACACCACATTTCCTTCACTATATCCGTAGTCTCGATTCCATGTTGCACTGCTCCACTCACTATTCAAAACCACTTCTCAAGTCTGCTTTGCATATTCAGTCTTCACATCCCACGTCACACTCAACAGTTCTTTGCACTTTTGTTCCACAAACCACAACCCTTATTCATAGCTACTCCTTCCACTAAACATCTCTAAGCATATCCTCTCATAATATACGCTCTCTAGGGCATCATCCACACTTGACACCATCTTTTGCACTTACGATCCATGATTATTCAGAAATTCAAAAAAGAATTGTAGAATTTGTGCTGCCATTTAGAATACTATTCCCTGCATTACTCGCCAACAGCCACTTTGTTAGTACTCTTACTACTTACCCATCACCAACAGACTAACGCTCACCCATGTACAATACTGGTTCACTTACAGCCAATTACATAATTTGCTTGCCACTCACTCATCCAAAGGCATTGGTACTCGCAGCACTACCTAATAGCCCACTCTTACCACTACTTGCTAAGAGGTACTTACAGTACCATTTGCTCACACCCTCCGCTCACAGAAAACCAATAGCTCTAGTTTTTCACAACATTCATACTCATTTACTACAACCACATAGCAACATTAACACCAAACAGTCAATTTTTCTCAGCCGCTTAAAGTTCATATTCTCAACCATACATCATAGCTCCCATTGCAGTTGCTCTGAATATTATTCTTAACTAGTCTCCAACACCTATTCATATCAGTCTCCAAACTCCACTGTCGAGACACCCACTGACAACAAATCAGTGTTTCACATCATATAATTTCAACCACTCATAATCCTCACTTTTATTACATTCTATTTACCCTACTCACACTAGTCACTTACAAAACCATTTGAAATGCTGTTCACATGTTTCACTACACCATTCACTGCATAACACCCCAAAATTGCAAACTCATTAATTCATAATTGACCTGCTCCTGTACCAAAACTATTTGCAATAACGCCCACATCTGTTACCCTCTTACACTAATATTACTCACTGGCACTTCTCAGAACTCCTATAACATCCTCTGACCATACTTACAAACACCCTCTCACTCATAGCCTCTCTACTTGCTCCTCTCCCACTGTTGTTACCATCTACCTATCACTGCTGAAATACATCGAGTCAGAAAAGGGACGATGGTTAGGAAGATTGAGATAGCTGGGTTGTAAACATGATGGTAGTTCTCTCTGGTCCTCTGTAACAGATTTTTTTTAAGTGCACAAAAACGTCTAGTACATAGAGAGAATTCCTCACCGATAATATGATTGTTTCAATTTATAGAAACACACTGTTGCTTCATTAAAAAATGCAATAAGGCCATTTCAGTTCACTGAAAGGAGATGGTCACTATGCATCTTTAAATGAAGTATATACATGTTATTCCCCAATGAAATCTACATCTGCGATTGTTGCAATTAGAGATTGTGTTGATATACTTAGTGGAATTGTGATATTACCACAACAGTACGTCAGGCAGGTATCTGATATTCACTAATTAAGGGCCTGTATGTTTTTGTTTAACAGTACATTCCAGTGCTGTTAAAGTCTTTTGGAATGATCCTGGGAGAAAGACTCCTCAGCCAAAGTGAATGCATTAAAAGCAATGCAGACAAAATGTGTTTATGCTCATGCAAAATCCATATAAAAAGTTAATTTTAGATCAATACAGGTCCTCACATATGAGAAATGGGAAGGTGTGACAGAGATTATTTGTAGTAAAGTTAGTGAACTGATGTTGTGTTACATACTGAAAACACACGTCACTATCCCTGAATATCAGATGTACACATATTTAGTATTTGACCAAATAAGGCATGAAGAGCGGAGACTGAATCATAAAATCAAAGCTGGTCAGAACTGGGGCCCCCAAAATACATTTGGCCCATGGCCCCCAAAATCCTTAAAACGTCCCTGAAAGTTTCTCTTAAAATTTCAAAGGCAGGCGCGCAAAATGCCAGCCAGCCATGTGCTGCTTAAACAGCCTGCAAATTGCTTGTCTTGATACTAAATAGTATGTATTCAGGGCCGGCTTTAGCGCTAATGAGCTGGCAACCCTAATCATAAGACTGGAAGTTTATTGAGGGATCAGCACATTATTTCCTTCTACAACCCTTATCCCTGGTTACTGCCATAATAGCAATAGTTTAACACATTTGAAACCATACACTGCTGTCAATAACATGCGGAGTTATTTCAAGTGTCTAGGATTGCACCTTGCATTCAGACAACTAGCTCTTCATTCTCGCCCTTCACTTTCACCCTCACCCTCACACTTATCCTGATACACTCACACCATTCACCCACTTAAGGATTTCTAGAGAAGATTTGTTTCTCGTGTATCAGCTCTGAGCTAGGGAGTGCTCGAAAAATCTGACAACACTTGTCTCTCTTACAGTCCCTGTCTTGACTGAAAATGTCTGCAGAATATTCAGCTTTGGGAGAAACTGCTATCAAAACTCTCTTGCATTTCAGCTTGTCCTATTTATGTGAGATTGGGTTCTCAGCACTTGCAATATTAAAGGCTAAGTACCGTTCAAGACTGGATGTGCAGCACAACCGGAGGATGGCAGTAGCAAAAATCCATCCACAGATTGACAGTCTCTGAAAAACAGGCACACCTGTCATATTTATGTTGGTGGTGTTATTAGCAATCTATGTCATGTGTAAAACAAAGCATTCTAGTGAAAACCATTTGCGCACATTTTATCTTGGAAAGTGGTGTTTTGAGCTGTGTAATAAGCTTCTGTAATTTCACCACACCCACTCACAAACCTGCCGTTTACTAAACACTATTATTGTATTGAACATTATTTGCTGGATATACCCGAAATATGCGCGTGGGGGGTCGAGATCAGAAATTTCCGTCAGGTGGTTGGGGGGCCCAACATCTAAAAAAATTCAGCTGGGGGGCTCAGCCTACAAAAGTTTGAAGACCTCTGCTCTAGATGCCTTGGAGTCATCATGAAGTAATCTGTTCTCGTCCCCTTGTTGTCTTGGAGTCATCATGAAGTAATCTGCTCCCATCCCCTAGTTGTCATGGGGTCATCGTGTAGTAATCTGTTCCCATCCCCTAGTTGTCATGGAGTCCTCGTGAAGTAATCTGCCCGTATCATTTTCTTGTCATGGAGTCATCCTGTAGTAGTTAAAGATAATCACACATTTTCCAAGGAAGTAATCAGGAGTTCATCCTGAAGTAGTTACTGTGATGACTCTGGATCTGGACTCATCTCATTTAAATATTTATGCCTGTATAAATGCACTGTATGTTTTCCTTCTCTTTTATTAATATGTAAATATTTAGGACAATTTACTGACACTGACATGCTCTACTATCTTTTTGTGTGCATAGGTTCATTCGGATATTTACATGGCTTCCTGATGAAGGCCCTCAGCCGAAACGCGCGTAGTTGTTACATTTAGCCATGTTTTTAAACTGCAATGATTAGTGTGTTTAAACAGCCTACATACAGTTCCCAAATAATGAATTTTCTTAAAATGTATTGAACTGTGATATGAACAAAAATGTATATGACTCTGTATAGGTAGATTGACCATCACATGTACAGTGGAGGCACACATACACGGAGAATAACACAAAACAAAACAAAAATGTTTGCATTTTAATGACAAAGATACTTCTTGAATAAAATTTATATATATTTTTGTACCATGCACGGTGTTCATCTATAGTTATTGCTGTCTGATGTCAGGTCTTGTCCATTAGTTAAAACTGTTCCTAATTATCCTGTTTTTCCAACCCCAATATTTATGCCTATAGCCATACTTCAGGATGGCTTCGGATGACTTCCCCAGATAAGTGCAGGGATAGCCTGGCTGAAGTCATCGGATGACTTCAGAAGGACTCCAGGATGATCTTCCTTTTAGGGTTGACATTATTTACCGGGTTGGCAATCACCGGATGTTGAAACCTTCGCCGTCTGTGTTTCCGATCCGTCATCAATACGGTCAGTCAGAAAACTGCTATACCTTGATTAGTACTCGGATTTCTGTGCGATGACCACAACAGATCTTGTAGAAAATCAGAGATCTCTGCTGCCCCTCTGCAGTCTTGACGTTTCTCCTTCATACTATCACACACCCTCCAATGTGTCTGGCACGCACATTCCAGTGGCACCCTGCGTGAACCCCCCTGCTTGAACCCCCCCTGCTTGAACACCCCCTGCTTAAACCCCCCTGCTTAAACCCCCCTGCTTAAACCCCCCTTGCTTGGAACCCCCCTTGCTTGGAACCCCCCCGCGTGAACCACACTGCGTGAACTACCGCAACCACTCCCCCCGCACGACCACTCCCCCCTGCGTGATCACTCCCCCCTGCGTGATCACTCCCCCCTGCATGACCACTCCCCCATGTGACCACTCCCCCATGTGAGAACTCCCCCATGTAACCACTCCCCCACGCAACCACTCCCCCACGCAACCACTTCCCCCGTGCGACCACTCCCCCACGCAACCACTCCCCTGCGCGACCTGCCCCCCGGCAACCACTCCCCCGCGCAACCACTCCCCCCGCGCGACCACTCCCCCCGCACGACCACTCCCCCCGCACGACCATTCCCTCCGGCGCGACCACTCCCCCTGCGTGACCACTCCCCCCGCGTGACCACTCCTCCCGCGTGACCACTCCCCCCGCGCGACAACTCCCCTGCGTGACCACTCCCCCTGCGAGACCATTCCTCCCACGTGATCACTCCCCCTGCATGACCACTCCCCCCTGCATGACCACTTCCCCATGTGACCACTCCCCCGCGCGACCACTCCCCATGCGCAACCACTCCCAGGCGCGACCACGCCCCTCGCATGACCACGCCCCCGCGCGCCCATGCCCCCCGCGCGCCCACACCCCCGCGTGACCACTCCCCCCGCGCGACCACTGCCCCCGCGCGGGGGGACTCCCCCTGCGTGACCACTCTCCTGCGCGGCCACTCCCCCGAGCAACCACTCCCCCCGCGCGCAACCACTCCCCCCGCGCAACCACTCCCCCGCGCAACCACTCCCCCCATGCGACCATTCCCCCGCGCAACCACTCCCCCCCACGCGACCACTCCCTCCGCACGACCACACCCCGCGCGCAATCACGCCCCCACGCGACCAAGCCCCCTCGCGACCATGCCCCCGCGCGACCACGCCCCACATGACCATGACCACGCCCACGCATGACCACGCACCCCGCGCGACCTGCCCCCCCGACAACCACTCCCCCCGCGTGACCACTCCCCCCGCATGACCACTCCCCCCGCGTGACCTCTTCCCCGCGTGACCACTCCCCCGGGTGACCACTCCCCCGCGTGACCACTCCCCCCGTGTGACCACTCCCCCTGCATGACCATTCCCCCCTGCGCGACCACTCCCCCTGCGCAACCACTCCCCCCACATGACCACTCCCCCCGCACGACCACTTTCCCCTGCGCGACCACTCCCCCCGCACAACCACTTTCCCCCTGCACGACCACTCCCCCCGAGCGACCACTCCCCCGCACGACCACTTTCCCCCTGCAAAACCACTCCCCCCTGCACGACCACTCCCCCAGCACGACCACTCCCCCTGCGCGACCACTTCCCCTGCGTGACCATTCCCCCCGCGCGACTACTCCCCCCGCGCGACTACTCCCCCCGCGCGACTACTCCCCCCGCGTGACCACTTTCCCCCCTGTGTGACCACTCCCCCGTGTGAGACCACTCCCCCGTGTGACCACTCCCCCGTGTGACCACTCCCCCCGCGCGACCACTCCCCCCCGCACGACCACTCCCCCCCCCGCACGACCACTCCCCCCCCGCACGACCACTCCCCCCCGCACGACCACTCCCCCTGCGTGACAACTCCCCCCAGCACGACCACCCCCGCGCGACCACTCCCCCGCGTGACCACTCCGCCCCGCGCGACCACTCTCGCCCTGTGCCAACACTCCCCCGCGCCAACACTCCCCCCACGGAACCACTCCCCCCATGCGACCACTCTCCCCGCGTGACCACTCCCCCCGCATGACCACTTCCCCCGCACGACCACTCCCCCGCGCAACCACTCCCCCTGACCACTTCCCCCCGACCACTCCCCCCTGCTTAAACCCCCCTTGCTTGGAACCCCCCCGCGTGAACCACACTGCGTGAACCCCCGCAACCACTCCCCCAGCACGACCACTCCCCCCTGCGTGATCACTCCCCCCTGCATGACCACTCCCCCCATGTGACCACTCCCCCCATGTGACCACTCCCCCGCGTGACCACTCCCCCGTGTGACCACTCCCCCGTGCAACCACTTCCCCCGTGCAACCACTTCCCCCGTGCAACCACTCCCCCACGCAACCACTCTCCCGCACAACCACTCCCCCCGTGCGACCACTCCCCCCCACGCGACCACTCCCCCCGCGCGACCACGACCCCGCGCGACCACGCCCCCCGCGCGACCACGCCTCCGCACGACCACACCCTGCGCGCAATCACACCCCCACGCGACCACGCCCCCTCGCGACCACGCCCCGCATGACCATGACCATGTCCACGCCCCCGCATGACCACGCACCCCGCGCGACCTGCCCCCCCGACAACCACTCCCCCGTGTGACCACTCCCCCCGCGTGACCACTCCCCCCGCGTGACCACTCCCCCCGCGTGACCTCTTCCCCGGGTGACCACTCCCCCATGTGACCACTCCCCCCACGTGACCACTCCCCCCAGGTGACCACTCCCCCCAGGTGACCACTCCCCCCAGGTGACCACTCCCCCCGTGTGACCATTCCTCCCGTGCGACAACTCCTCCTGTGCGACCACTCCCCCCTGCGCGACCACTCCCCCTGTGCGACCACTCCCCCTGTGCGACCACTCCCCCTGCGTGACCATTCCCCCCTGCGCGACCACTCCCCCTGCGCAACCACTCCCCCCGCATGACCACTCCCCCCGCACGACCACTTTCCCCTGCGCGACCACTCCCCCGCACAACCACTTTCCCCCCGCGCAACCACTCCCCCCTGCACGACCACTCCCCCAGCACGACCACTCCCCCTGCGCGACCACTTCCCCTGCGTGACCATTCCCCCCGCGCGACTACTCCCCCCGCATGACCACTTTCCCCCCCGTGTGACCACTCCCCCGCGCGACCACTTACCCCCAGCACGACCACTCTCCCCTGAGCGACCACTCCCCCCACACGACTACTCCCCTAGCACGACCACTCCCCCCGTGCGACCACTCCCCCCGCACGACCACTCCCCCCGCACGACCACTCCCCCCCGCACGACCACTCCCCCTGCGGGACAACTCCCCCCCAGCACGACCACCCCCGCGCGCGACCACTCCGCCCCGCGTGACCACTCTCCCCCTGTGCCAACACTCCCCCCGCGCCAACACTCCCCCCACGGAACCACTCCCCCCACGTGACCACTCCCCCCACGTGACCACTTCCCCCGCGTGACCACTTCCCCCGCACGACCACTCCCCCACGCAACCACTCCCCCTGACTACTTCCCCCCGACCACTCCCCCCCTGCTTAAACCCCCCTTGCTTGGAACCCCCCGCGTGAACCACACTGCGCGAACCCCCGCAACCACTCCCCCAGCACGACCACTCCCCCTGCGTGATCACTCCCCCCTGCATGACCACTCCCCCCATGTGACCACTCCCCTCATTTGACCACTCCCCCATGTGACCACTCCCCCGTGCGACCACTTCCCCCGTGCGACCACTCCCCCACGCAACCACTCTCCCGCACAACCACTCCCCCCGCGCGTGACCACTCCCCCTGCGCGACCATTCCCCCGCGCGACCACTCCCCCGCACGACCACTCCCCCCGCACGACCACTCCCCCCATGTGATCACTCCCCCTGCATGACCACTCCCCCGCGCGACCACTCCCCCCACGTGATCACTCCCCCTGCATGACCACTCCCCCCTGCATGACCAATCCCCCCATTTGACCACTCCCCCGCACGACCACTCCTCATGCGCGACCATGCCCTCTGTGTGACCACGCCCCCCGCGTGACCACACCCCCGCGCGACCATGCCCCCCGCGCGACCATGCCCCCCGCGCGACCACGCCTCCCGCGCGAACACTCCCCCGCGCGACCACTCCCCCTGCGCGACCTCTGCCCCTGCGCGGGGGGACTCCCTCCGCGCGACCACGCCTCCCGCGCGAACACTCCCCCGCGCGACCACTCCCCCTGCGCGACCTCTGCCCCTGCGCGACCTCTGCCCCTGAGCGGGGGGACTCCCCCCGCGCGACCACTCCCCCGCGCGGCCACTCCCCCGGAGCGGCCACTCCCCCCGAGCAACCACTCCCCCCGCGCGCAACCACTCCTCCCGCGCAACCACTTCCCCGTGCAACCACTCTCCCTGCGCGACCATTCCCCCATGCAACCACTCCCTCCCATGCGACCACTCCTCCCATGCGACCACTCCCCCCACGCGACCACGCCCCCCACGCGACCACGCCCCCACGCGACCACACCCCAATGCGATCATTCCCCCCGCCCCACTACGCCCCCGCACGACCATGACCACACCCCCCGCGTGACCACGCACCCCGCGTGACCTGCCCTCCCCGGCAACCACTCCCCCCGCGCGACCACTCCCCCCGCGCGACCACTCCCCCCGCGCGACCACTCCCCCCGCGTGACCACTCCCCCCGCGTGACCACTTCCCCCGCGTGACCACTTCCCCCGCACGACCACTCCCCCACGCAACCACTCCCCCTGACTACTTCCCCCCGACCACTCCCCCCCTGCTTAAACCCCCCTTGCTTGGAACCCCCCGCGTGAACCACACTGCGTGAACCCCCGCAACCACTCCCCCAGCACGACCACTCCCCCCTGCGTGATCACTCCCCCCTGCATGACCACTCCCCCATGTGACCACTCCCCCCATTTGACCACTCCCCCATGTGACCACTCCCCCGTGCGACCACTTCCCCCGTGCGACCACTCCCCCACGCAACCACTCCCCCGCGCGCGACCACTCCCCCTGCGCGACCACTCCCCCCGCATGACCACTCCCCCCGCACGACCACTCCCCCCGCACGACCACTCCCCCCATGTGATCACTCCCCCTGCATGACCACTCCCCCCGCGCGACCACTCCCCCCACGTGATCACTCCCCCTGCATGACCACTCCCCCCTGCATGACCAATCCCCCCATTTGACCACTCCCCCACGCGACCACTCCTCATGCGCGACCATGCCCTCTATGTGACCACGCCCCCCGCGCGACCACACCCCCGCGCGACCATGCCCCCCGCGCGACCATGCCCCCCGCGCGACCACGCCTCCCGCGCGAACACTCCCCCGCGCGACCTCTGCCCCTGCGCGACCTCTGCCCCTGCGCGGGGGGACTCCCCCCGCGCGACCACGCCTCCCGCGCGAACACTCCCCCGCGCGACCACTCCCCCTGCGCGACCTCTGCCCCTGCGCGACCTCTGCCCCTGCGCGGGGGGAATCCCCCCGCGCGACCACTCCCCCGCGCTTCCACTCCCCCGGAGCGGCCACTCCCCCCAAGCAACCACTCCCCCCGCGCGCAACCACTCCTCCCGCGCAACCACTTCCCCGTGCAACCACTCTCCCTGCGCGACCATTCCCCCATGCAACCACTCCCTCCCATGCGACCACTCCTCCCATGCGACCACTCCCCCCACGCGACCACGCCCCCCACGCGACCACGCCCCCACGCGACCACGCCTCCGCGCGACCACACCCCAATGCGATCATTCCCCCCGCCCCACTACGCCCCCGCACGACCATGACCACACCCCCGCGTGACCACGCACCCCGCGTGACCTGCCCTCCCCGGCAACCACTCCCCCGTGTGACCACTCTCCCCGCGCGACCACTCCCCCCGCGCGACCACTCCCCCCGCGCGACCACTCCCCCCACGCGACTACTCTGCCCCGCGCGACCACTCCCCCCGTGCCAACACTCCCCCCGCGCCAACACTCCCCCGCGCAACCACTCCCCCCACGCGACCACTCTCCCCGCGCCACCACTCCCCCGTGTGACCACTTCCCCCGCACGACCACTCCCCCGCGCAACCACTCCCCCTGACCACTTCCCTCCGACCACTCCCCCCCGCGTGACCACTCCCCCCACATGACCACTCCCCCTGCGCAACCACTACAATGCTACCACTCCCCCCCGCACGACCACACCCCCCACGCGACCACTCCCCCCCACGCGACCACTCCCCCCCACGCGACCACTCCCCCGCCCCCCCCCCCGACCACTCCCCATGCGACCACTCCCCCCGCACGACCACTTTCCCCCCCGCATGACCATTCCCACCGCAAGACCACTCCCCCCGCGCGACCACTCCCCCCGCGTGACCACTTCCCCCCCAGCGCGACTATTCCCCCGCGCGACCACTCCCCCCCGCATGACCACTCCCCCCTGCGCGACATTCCCTCCTGCGCGACCACTCCCCCCGCGCGACCACTCCCCCCTGCGCGACCACTCCCCCAGCACGACTACTCCCCCCCACGCAACCACTCCCCCCCACGCGTGACTACTCCCCCCGCACGTGACCACTCCCCCATGCAACCACTCCCCCATGCAACCACTCCCCCCGCGCGACCACTCCTCCCCGAACGACCACTCCCCCCCCGCACGACCACTCCCCCCCACTGCATCCCCCCACCGAAAAACTGCCCGCCAAACCCCCTTCACAATCATTGCCGTTAGTATTCAGATACTGCTCACAAAGAATACGACTAGTCTTCAAATAGTGGTCGCAATCAATGAGATTAGCCTTCATTTTGCTCTTGAAATAGCACAAGAGCTGCAAATGAACCCTAACAGAATACTAATAAGCTTCAAATACTATTCTTCTAGAATACTACTAGTCTTCTTTTAGCAATCAATTGAAGTGTTCATTATGTATTTGAAAGGTAGTTGAGTAGAACTAGTATTCCCTCATTTGCTTATTTCGGCTTGTGGCATACTACTTAGTCTTCGTGCATACTAAATAAATACTATATTTTAATAGTAAACGAATACCGCTGTAACCACTGGAATCACACTAGATGAAGATTGGGCACAACGCTCGCTTTTTTTTCTCTGTAATCCCGCGTCCGCACACGCCCACGCCCCCAGCACACGCCCACAGCACACGATATGAGACATGGCATGAAGGGCGGAACGTACCACATGCCCCCAGCGTTTGTCACGTGCCCAGCACACGCCCACAGCACAGCGCAGACACGCCCACAAGGGACTACTTTGCTGGCACGGTTCTTTTACCTTTTAAATGTATATGGTGGGCGTCTGCATAGCCTATGTCCTTCTGTTGCAACTGCCCTTTCCAATGCTGTATTGGGTATTGTGATTGGTGCTGTGGTTCCTGAGATTACCCGCCTCAAAGGTTTGGGCTCTCTCTTTATTATATTAGTATAGGTTTTCGTAGGATGCTATCATGTCCTAGAATGGCCACCTGAGTACAACCAGCCGTAAGCATGCTAAAAGGAATATCTTATTGCCTATATTCTCTTTTTTACAACACACCTTCAGTGTGTATGCTCTGTGGCAAGTAGTTGAGCCTCAAACATCTGTGCGCTGGATTTGCTACCACAGAAACAGACCACCAGCATCTCAAATCTCAAATAGCTAATTAACTTTCGCTTTCAGATTTCTCTGGTTTAAGCACGAATCCCATTAGCGTGTGTTAAGTCAAAGTAATCAGCATTTGTAGTCATTGGAACATCACTTTGTTTACTCTTTTCCACGACACGGTCCTCTTAGTTTACTTTATTTATCTTCATATAGCATCCAGCCTGAGTCTCGGAGACATGCATGCATGCAGATGTATAGGATTTTTTAAATTCCATCTAATACTGAAAAAGTATACTATTGTTTTAGCTGTATGTCACCGTTGTATTAACACTGACACCTGCCTCAATCTTCTTAGTGCCTTGTGAGTGCTTTTTTGTATGTCAGTGTTGGAGCGCCTCCCTTAACACAATCAATATATTTCTCGAATATATCCAGGGACTCAGGAAGCTATACGTGCTTCCTTTCAACATACAGAAAGGGATAGCAGTTCATTTGAAAATAGCCCCGTCGCTCATCTATAAATCTTCACTCCAAACCCACTGCTGTGTTATCACAACCTCCAGATTAGAGTGAACAGATGTTCATGAGACACATAACATAGTCAGGACGCAAATTGTAGGTTTCTGCTAGCTAAAAGAAACCTCTCTCAGAGGCTTCTGTACCCATGTAATACTGCACTTGCTACCAATGGATGCAAACTCTGCCTCAATATTCCTCAATAATCACTCAAAAGAAGGTCTGCTGGCTAATAAGACTGCCAACTAGACATGGTTACCTGAGATTCAGGTCTCCTACCATCTGGTGTGTATTCATCCATATAACCACCATATGGAATAGTGAGTGTGTGCAGTGTGCGCAAAAGCATTCCCTGACCTGGCGACAGAACTGTCTCGATGAATTTTGAACATGGGCTGGGCCAGAGAGCTTTGTAGGTAGATAAATTGAGGCTCTCTCTCGCCCAAGTTGTCATGCTCAATTAAAATGATGGCCTGCTGAAAAGTTCTGTGAGCTCTTTAGCCTTGAAGTATCTATCACCTAGGAAGATACTAGGACAGCGATTGAAGCTGGGGGTTGTTTCAGTGCAGGAATTTTGTGGGTCAGCGTGAGAAGGGTGCTGTGGGCTGAAGGTGTGATCCAGTAGCAGGCTTGTGGTAAACAAGACAGCTCTTGAGGAGCAGCAGTTTGGGCAGCTTGTGGCCACCATCAAGAATGTTGCCCGCTAGGCAGAAACCTCAAGATCTCACTATATTTAAGTCTGAAGCCACCCTCATTGATTGCTCGACTGTGTTGAGCAGAGGTGTGTTGGTCTGCTGAGGGGTGAGTGACTACGTAGGAGGCCTGGCGTTTCCAGAAGCAGTTAGAGAGACTGGAGGCTGAGAGAGAGGTACTGGGTGGCGATGGTGGAGTGGAGGTTGTACGGAGGTGTTCGAGACATGATGTCACCTCATCCCCAGTTTTGTATTCCTCCTTGCAGAAGGTGCATGAATTAAGGTACAGGTGAAACCACAATATGGTGGTTGGCCTGAGAAGGAAGGAGAGGCCCAATTTTGAGTTATTGTTGGAAGATCAGCTTAGTACTGTGATGGTTCCTCATGGCCTCTTGAACCTTTAAAGGGTTCATAGGGTTCCCATGCACCCTCCACTGCATGGGGCTCCATAGCTGCCTCTTATTGAACAAATTACAGAGATTGTGGCATCCATCTTCAGAAAACATGACAACAGACCTTTTTCAGGTTGACAGTGTTCAGGTTCTGGCTCCCATTTGTACAGACTACGCCCTGGCAGTTCAACAACATCATTTTTTTTTTTTTTTGTTATCCTCATTTGCCTGACCCACTCTTATTTAGCCTCCAACTGCCAGCCACTTAATCAAGGTGCAGAGTTTCCTCTGCATCTTATACTCTATTTGGTGGAACTCGGCAAGAGATGGCCCGAAGAGTATCGTGGGAAAAGACTCCAAACTTGATGTTTTATTCAATTGAACTAGCCCTTCTGAGCCGACTGGGGGGGGCCTAGTTCTTGGAGTTTCAAGGCATAATCATAGGACCGGGGAAAAAAAAACAACAAAAAAAAACCCTGGTTATTGTCTCCAACGAACCAAAATGTCCCAAAAGATACGGCAACGCTCGCCACCTGATCTCCTCAAATCTATTTTAGAGGTTGCGTAGAGAGACGACAGCCAGTTTGCGTGAGTTGGTGCTGAATTTTCAATCCAGACCTTGCATATCTCTCTTCTTGCAAGCAGTATGGCAAAAAACAGAAATGTCCTTGCGTGACCCTTTATATTATTGTCCCAACCAAATATAATCAAGGAAAGTGTGATGGAGATCGAAGTATTAAGAATGGAGTCCAGAGTTACTTTAACTTCATTCCAAAACTGTAATATGTTGGGGCATTCCTTGAACATATGGATATCTGAGGCTGCGATATGGCCACATTTATTACATTTCTTCCCTGGGATGAATTTAGATAGTTTTAGCGGTGTAAAGTATGCACGGTGAATTGTAAAAAAATGATTACGTCTTAGCCATGCGGGTTTGACGCATTTATATAGTAGGGTACAGGAATTCTGCCAGGTCTCGATGCTCTGGGCCCCCAGATCTGAGCCCCATAGTTGTTCCGGGAGGATGAAATCTCCGTCTATCTCTTCTAGCAGGCACCAGTACCACTGCGAGACCTCTTTACCCCCTGCAGATTGTGCTACCAATTTCTCTTCAGTGATGCTATGCTTCCCTAATGATACTCCGGACCTGTTTGTTGCCTTAACCCAACTATCTAATTGTAGAAACTTAAACCTCGAGAGCTCTATCCCCCGCTGCTCCCGCAAATCCTCCCAGGGCCTCAGAGAGTCACCTGTCAACACTTCTCCCCATGTTAGTATCCCTCCTGCTCTCAACGGAGTAGTAAGCCTGTCATCCCAGCAAGGAGGGAGCCCTGGGGATTCCCAGATGGGCGCAAGGTTAGAGTAGTATGACAAACCCAGGTTCCTCCTTATATGTGACCATAGCTTCGCTTGGGACATGAGAGTTTTTAATTTAACTTTCTTGAAATATTTCTGTTCCCCAAACTTAAACATGTAGCCATTAGTTGGTAAGCCAGCACCAATCAGCATTGCCATGAACATGAAACCTATTGATGTATTGGATGGCACTTTTAAGAGCATTCTCGAATGGGATAGTTGAAATGCCCACGCATAGTATTGTAAATCGGGCAGGGATAGCCCCCCCTTTTCCCTCCTCCTCCTCAGCTTTTTCCAAGATATTCTTGCTGACTTATATCCCCACACGAAGGAGTTAAACTCTCTCTGGCATTTCTCTAGAGCTGTTTTATCAAAGGCGAGGGGAATCGTGTTAAATAAGAAGGTAAACTTGGGAAGGATTGACATCTTTAACAGACTTACTCTGCCTAGGATAGTCAGTGGGAGATTAGCCCAAGATTTTAAAGATTTTTTAATTTCCTTAAGAATTCTCTCAAGGTTAACTTGGGCAATTTGGGCGATATCTTGCACTATCCGGATTCCCAAATATCTCATTGAGTTTGATGTGTTTAACCGTAGGTCAGGTATGTTCCATGCCATAATGTCTGTTTTGGAGGCGTTTATCTCATAGCCCGAGATACGGCCAAAGTCTTCAGCTTTCTCAATGACTACTGGGAGTGCGGTCTCCGGGTCTGAGGTAAAGACCAAGATGTCATCTGCGTACAAGGCTACCCGCTTTTCCCACTCCCCGAACCTAAAAGATGGAATAGAATCTTCTCGTCTGAGAACTTCCGCAAACGGTTCTATGTATAGATTGAAGAGGAGGGGGGAAAGCGGGCAGCCCTGTCTTGTACCTCTAAAGATCCTGAGCGATTCAGACAGTTTGCCATTTATTAGAAGCCGTGCTGTTGGCGATTTATATATAAGCTTTATTGTTCGACAGAATTTCTCCCCTAAGTTGACCTTCTTTAAAACGTCGTTTAAATAGGGCCAGTTTACCCTGTCGAAAGCTTTAGCCGCGTCTAGGGTGAGGGTTGCCAGCGGGATAGAAAAAGCTGAGGCGATGTCAATTGCCCCCACTAGATCATATGTTAGGTCGGAGAGCTGACGCCCTTTAATAAATCCCTTCTGGTTTTGATGGATTATTTCCCCCATTACTGATCCCAATCTAGCTGCTAAAATGGAGGCATATATCTTGTAATCATTATTCAACAATGATATAGGGCGGTAAGACCCACATAGTGTTGGATCTTTTCCAGGTTTTAAGATCAAGACTATGGTTGCCTCGCTCCATGATTGAGGTGGGTCATTACCGTCCTTCAGGATACCGTTAAAGAGGGCCGTCAGGGTAGGGACAATTGTGTCGGCCAAGGCTCTATACAATTCTCCGGGGAGTCCATCAGGACCTGTAGCTTTGCCATGTTTTAGTGCGGATACGGCCTTTTTAACCTCTGTCTCTGAGATGTCCAATTCCATTGCCTCACTTTGCGCTTGCGATAAGTGTGGAAGAGATATCTTATCCAGCCATGACTTCCTTGCCTGTTGGTCATCTATAATGTCATCCCTGCATATTTCCGCAAAGAACTGTGTAAAGGCAGTACTAATTTCTACATCTGATGACCTGAGCTGATTTTCCCCCGCAACCATAATCCCTCTTATGTGGTTTTTTGCTTGGTCTGCTTTAATTCTCCAGGCTAAAATCTTGCCTGCGGTTTCTCCGAATTCAAAGCTGGACAATTTACTCGCCTCCCATTTCTTTGAGACCCTTTCTTGTAGGATATCTTCTATCTGACTTCTGAGGTCTGACATATTTTTTTGATCTTGTAGTGAGCCAGTTGTGCCCCCAAGCCTTTGTTCAATTGTCTCCATCTCCTGTTCTAGGTTTTGGATTTTTAATAGATAGTTTTTCCTCATAAAGGAAGCTCTGTTGGTAATGTAACCTCTCAAGTATGCCTTAAGGGTTTCCCAAACTAAAGCAAGGGAGGTCGAGTGCAAATTGTTATCTAAAAACATCCTAGCTTCGGAGTTGAGGTATGTCACTTCCTCCGGGACCAATAAAATGGTTCGATCGAATGACCAGGAGGGATGTTTTTTTTGAGCTTGAAGTATTAAGATGAAAGACAGAGCTGAATGATCGGATAGATGAGAGGGTATATACTTAATACTGGCTATGGAGTTTTGGAGACAGTAGCTAAACAGGGCAAAATCTATTCGTGATGTATGTTTGTATTTTAGATTCCTATAAGATACCCCTGGTTTAGTGCCGGCTCTTTCTCTCCATAGATCTGCCAGGCCCAGGTCCTCCATAATCCCTTTTAGAGTCTGTCTAGATTTTGAAGGGGGTTGACAGCTATACCTGCTACTATTGGTGGGTTTATCTAATTTCGGGTTCAAAATAACGTTAAAATCCCCTGTCCAAATTATGGGGCCAGAGGTGATTGTTAAATCGTTCCTTATTGTTTCCAAAAAAGATGGGTCATCAGTATTAGGACCGTAATATCCAACTAGATTGTACTTCTGTCCATGTATGGAGAGGTTAACTATGAGCCATCTTCCACAATTATCCTCTCTGAATTCAAGAATCCGCACATTAGCTGATTTTTTGCAAATTAAGAGAATTCCTCTTATATTTGCATTGTGGTCGGTGCTTAAGAATACGTCAATCAATTTTTGTTTTTTTAAAATTACATCTGCCTTGTTTTTTAAAAGATGTGATTCTTGGATAATGATGATCTGCGCCGGGGAGTCGCGCAAATATTGTAAAATGCGTTCTCTTCTCCCCTGTACGCGCAGACCATTCACGTTCCAAGACAAAAAATGTATCGATGTCATTTTTCCTTCCCATTATACACTTCCATTCCACACAGTTTAGTGTTTATTGCTTTGTTGCTTTTAGTTATTTTATCTAAGGCAGTCGGACTATTAAAAAGAAAAATCTGCTTTGAAGGGCCAAGCTTCTGAGGATAATTTTGAGTTTTTATGCTTTTGTGCCCCCCCCCCCCACCCCTTTGGAGAACCCATCCGTACTTACTCCGGCCAGTTTATGGGCCGGTTCGCGCTGATCTGAGCTCTACTCTCAACACGGAGTTGCACTCCTTAACATTATCTGGGAAAAAGAACATTGTTCTATCTTGTGCTTTCACCATCGCCATCACCATCACCTTCACCCTGTTGATTTGTT
Source organism: Lissotriton vulgaris (assembly GCF_964263255.1). NCBI lineage: Eukaryota > Metazoa > Chordata > Amphibia > Caudata > Salamandridae > Lissotriton > Lissotriton vulgaris. The sequence goes on from NC_141694.1 coordinate 967,790,987, forward strand.
GTTTACATTCTCCAGATAGTGTGGGTTTTATTTATTTGTTTATCTACACAAAAACATTTTTTTTTTTTCCTCCTCCCTCTTTTTACTTATATATGTTTTTTTTTTTGTTTTTTTTCTCTTTTCCTCTCTTCTTCATTCTTCCCCCCTCCCTCTCCCCCTTTTTTTTTTTTTTTAATTCTTTTATTCCTTGGTGAGCCCTCTACCATTTTCCTTCTTTTTTTTGTGAGGGTTCCCAAAAGCTCACAAGATGCTTACTTAAATATTTCGTTATTCAGCCTATTGAGTAAGGGCAAGTAAACTGAGATGAGGGGAGGGTCCTAGTCGTTCAACATTTGCCCTGAGAGTGGTTCTGGATGGACTCCAGGAGCTCATCCGCCTCGAATGGTGTTCTGACATTATGCATCTTATTATTATACATGATGCGCAAGTAGGCCGAGAACCTCATCTGGACTGTTGCACCAGCCGTTCTAAAACTGTCCATCTTCTGTCCCAACTCCCACTGCCTGTCAAGTGTAGTCTTGGATAGATCAGAGCGGATCTCAAAAGGGAATTCAGAGCATTTTGTAGTTTTAAGTTTGAGCGCAGTGTTGAGTATTTTATTAAGGTACAGGTGAAACCACAATATGGTGGTTGGCCTGAAAAGGAAGGAGAGGCCCAATTTTGAGTTATTGTTGGAAGATCAGCTTAGTACTGTGATGGTTCCTCATGGCCTCTTGAACCTTTAAAGGGTTCATAGGGTTCCCATGCACCCTCCACTGCATGGGGCTCAATAGCTGCCTCTTATTGAACAAATTACAGAGATTGTGGCATCCATCTGCAGAAAGCATGACAACAGACCTTTTTCAGGTTGACAGTGTTCAGGTTCTGGCTCCCATTTGTACAGACTACGCCCTGGCAGTTCAACAACATCATTGCTGCTGTAATGAAGTTGAGAGTAAGTTGCAAGCCTCCTCCTAGCCCCACATTTGTCTATCCATTACAATCCCACCTTTACTCCCCATTTGACAAAGACACCGCCACCTGAAATTTCACACAGTGGATCGACGACTGCGCCAACACCCTCGCCCCGAACAAGAAACCATCCATCAACCATCCCAGCAAGAAATCCGACTGGTTCACCGAAGATCCCCTGACCTCCAAACGAACATGCCAGAAGCTGGAGAATAAATGGCTCCACGACCACACTCCAGACAGCCACGCAGCCCACAAGGAGGCCATCCGCAGACATCACCACCTCATCAGAACAGCCAAGAGATCGTCCTTCAAAGCCCGACTGGATAACAACGCACACAACAGCAAAGAACTTTTCATCATAGTGAAGGAACTCTCCAACCCCAGCGCCAACACCAACGACATCCCGCCCTCGCAAGAGCTGTGCGACTCACTGGTCACCTTCTTCCATCGCAAGATCGCCGACATCCACGACTGCTTCAACTCCTCACCCGCCCCAACCGCAACAGACCACACCCCAAACGCCACCTGCACCAATCAATTGACCTCCTGGTCCCATGTCAATGACGACGAGACACGCAAGGTCATGAACTCCATCCACTCAGGATCTCCGGCAGACCCCTGCCCACACCACGTTTTCAACAAACCTGATGCAACCATCGCACCCCAACTACGAAAGATCATCAACATCTCCTTTGACTCAGCGACATTTCCGGGAAGCTGGAAGAACACAGAAATCAACGCCTTTCTCAGGAAACCCAAGGCAGACCCCAAAGACCTCAAGAACTTCCAGCCCATCTACCTGCTCCCCTTCCCGGCGAAGGTCATCGAGAAAATTGCCAACATGCAGATGACCTGCCACCTCGAGGACAACAACATCCTAGAGCCATCCCAGTCCGGATTCAGACGCAACCACAGCACCGAGACGGCCCTTATCGCCGCCACAGATGACATCAGGCACCAGCTAGACAACAGAGAAGCCTCAGCCCTCATCCTCCTGGACCTGTCAGCCGCCTTCAACACGGTCTGCCACCGCACACAAAGAACACGCCTCCAGGAAGCCGGAATCCAGAAGAAGGCCCTGGATTGGACCACGTCCTTCCTCTCCGGCAGAACCAAGAGAGTCCGCCTCTCGCCCTTCCGATCCGAACCCACCAATATCTTCTGCGGCGTACCCCAGGTCTCATCTCTCAGCCCGACCCTGTTCAATGTCTACATGGCCCCCCTCGCACAAGTGGCCCGCCAGCACGACCTGAACATCATCTCCTACGCCGATGACACCCAGCTCATCTTCTCCCTCACCAAGGACTCACACACTGCCAAAACCAACGACCACCTGGGCCAGGGTCAGACTAATTTGCATATAGCCAAGTTCTGAGCTGGAATGGTGCAGTGAGCTAAAAAACGGTGATGGATCAAGCCCTGATCTTTGGACTGGGTAAGAGTGGTCTGCTTAATTCAGACACTCTTTTCATCACCACCCCCTTTTCTGAATCATTTTTGTCCACCATAAGCGTGGAAGGGTATACTCAGATGTGAGTCCCTAACTCATTGCACCATCAGGATTCAAGCAAGCCGGGCCGAAGACGGCTGAAATGCCAGAAACCGGTCCCTGGTAGCTTGTTTCCTTCCCAGTATAAGAATTGGCTTGGTAGTTTGGTCTGCCCTGTTCCCATGATGCACTGGGCCAGGGTCAGACTAATTTGCATATAGCCAAGTTCTGAGCTGGGATGGTGCAGTGAGCTAAAAAACGGTGATGGATCAAGCCCTGATCTTTGGACTGGGTAAGAGTGGTCTGCTTAATTCAGACACTCTGTTCATCACCACCCCCTTTTCTGAATCACAAGGGAATGAAGGCAGTCGCCGATTGGATGAGGAGCAGTCGTCTGAAACTGAACTCGGACAAGACCGAGGTCCTCATCCTAGGTCCCACCCCCTCTGCGTGGGACGACTCCTGGTGGCCGACCACACTGGGAGCAGCCCCAGGACCCACGGACCACGCACGCAACCTGGGATTCATCCTCAACTCCTCCATCTCCTTGTCAAAGCAGATCAACGCCGTGTCCGCATCCTGCTACAACACCCTCCGCATGCTCCACAGGACCTACAAGTTGATCCCGACTGAAACAAGAAGAACTGTGACCCAAGCCCTCGTTAGCAGCAGGCTGGACTACGGCAAAGCACTCTACCCAGGAATCCCAGACAAACACCTGCAACGACTACAACGCATCCAGAACGCCTCAGCCCGACTGATCCTCAATGTCCCCTGCCGCAGCCACATCACTCCCCAACTAAGAGACCTGCACTGGTGCCCTGTCAACAAGAGGATCACCTTCAAACTCCTCACCCACGCACACAAAGCACTCCACAACACCGGACCAGCATACCTGAACGACAGACTCAACTTCTACACCCCTGCCCGCCAGCTCCGCTCCGCCAGCCTCGCCCTTGCCGCCGTCCCCCGGATCCAACGAACGACCTCCAGGGGCAGATCCTTCTCCTTCTTCGCCGCCAAGACCTGGAACACCCTCCTCACCCATCTACGGCAGACCCAAGACCTGCTCACCTTCAGAAGGCTCCTCAAGACCTGGCTCCTCGAGCAGTAGCAGCACCTCTCCCCCCAGCGCCTTGAGACCCTCACGGGTAAGTAGTGCACTTTACAAATTCGCTGATTGATTAATTGATTGATTTACTCCTGACCTACACTCAAGCACCCTTGATAGATGGAATGCTAGAGACTAGCTAATGATTTCAGATATATTCTCAAGCCTAGAGATACTTTCCTTTCCTGATTGCAAACAGAAATTCCTCCTAGATAAAACAGAACATTACTACTTATAGCAACAGAATTGTGTGATGCATCCTGAAATCAGATTAGGATCCACTTAAAGTCCTACTCCATTGGAATATTTTTAAAAAAATGCAGAGAATACAAAATGGTATATAACGATGCTCTACTCCATCTTTCCTTAAGGTTCCCATTAGTCAGGGGTACTTGGGCAACCAATATAGGATAAGCAGAGGTCTGCACTTTCAAGGGGCACTGCGAAAAATACACGCAGCAAAATGGGGAGAGAAACTCGCAATAAAAATAATATACATTTGGTCTCTTTACCCAACTAAATTGAATAAATCCTACCTTCAAATGTCTTTTCTGGAGAGGATTATTAGGGGATTTTAGACTTATATGGTGGGACTGCACACTCACATTTCGGACTGAATTTCTGCCTGTGATGAAAACTCTACTAGATCATAGCTGCCAAGGTTTCAGATTGCTATGTGTGACATTTTAATAATTTTAGAGTAATTATGAGTGACATTTCAATGACTATGAGTGACACTGTCTCGTGAGCAAAATTAAGCAATGAAGAGGAGGGAAACAATAATATCAGAAATTGCACACATTTGAGGAACGAGAAACTAAGTTAACTGCTGCAAAACGTAAGAAATATAAACAACTTCCATTGATCAGACTCTAGCTAAAATTATAGAAATTAGATAAAGCAGCTTGGAAGTGGTTGAAAATGTCATTGTAATCAGCTGAGTGACTCAGTCTCACTCAACAGCCACCAGAGACCTGAGCTATAACGAAACTGAAAAAACGAAACTGAAAAAACAAAGCAGAGACGTACTGTGTGAGTGACAGGGGCATAGGCAAACTCAGAATAAGTCTAGAATGGAGTGCATTTGCTAGTAGGTGTCTGGGTAGGCACGTGATTGAGATGAGCCACACTTCACACATAGAACTGGGTACGCTCTCAGGTATGTTTGTACTGTCTGTTTTTATTAGTTTAAATGGTTAAAGTTTTCTGTAGTTTAAAATGCCCTAATAAATCGAAAGTAATCAATGGCATTTATTTGAACGTCGTGAATAAACACGGCACAGTTTGTTCTATTTAATAAGAAGCTAGTGGGGTTTGATGTGCTGTGCTATCTGCCCTGACCCGGGCAGACTGAGTGTTTCTGAATAAGTGAAAGATCCGCCGTGGCCTTCTTGTGCTGCTTCTTATCTCTTTTCCTCTACTTGTGAGGAAGAGTGACGCTCTGAACAAACAAGGAGGCCCAATGAGGGAGTGGGTGGGGGGCTCCTTTACCAAGCAATAAAAAAACCTTTCCAGTCGCTTCAAAGCCCCGCGACCTCTCCCAAGGCTTCACCGAGGAGAGATAACCGAGGTACGGTGGAAGGGAGCTGCACGTGGGGGCTCAGCCAGCATCTCAATTTCGCGCACACAGGCTCTCTCTCCCACTGACCACGACCAGTCGTACATATGGCAATTGCAAAATGTCACTAACCTCACAGAAGAAGGGCCCTCCACCTCCAGTCTGTCCAGGCGGCCCTGGTGTCACTGACTTCACTCCGCGACGATCGGCTACAGTAAGATATTTCATGATTCAAAGGGGGCGGTAATAACAATAGCTAGCACGTGGTGCCCGAGCAGATTAAAGCCGGCGGACGGTGCCGTAGTTATAGACAGCACTACCTCCAAAGATGATGACATGCTGCGCCGCCTGCAAACTATCCAGCCGCATTGAGCGCCCAAAATAAACTGCACGCGCTTCTGCAGTGACGTCTCACCGTGATGACATCAGCCTGCCAGTAAGAGCCGAGCCGGGGCAGTTACATTCAACCAGGATACATTGTACAAAAGCTGCGTTAGCTCAGCTGAATCCCAAGCCTGCTGGAGCTGCCACAGACTCTGTTTTAATCAGGCTTGACAGTCAGGCTTGACAGTGACAACCTCAAGTACTGATAATGCACTTAGCTTTTAAATACGCTTATTTGCCTGACAATCCTTTAACATGCAGTAATGCGGAAATGTAACTAAAAATGCGTTAGTGTCACACCGGATGTGTGACACTTGGCAGGGCTGCTAGATTACCCACGCCTGATGCACATTGACTTTGTATTACTGCGGCTACATGACCAAAAATTGAAATTTCAAGCAAAGGCAGATACAATACTGCTGTGGAAATGTGTGGGAACAGCTAAGACAATCAAAGCAGCAAGCTGGAAGGAGAAGAAGCCTCCCCTAATAGACCATTCGTTTCTGGAATAGTGGGGTATTCTGGCAATGGAGCACCTTTTGAACGCATTCCCCAATATTCACACAGATTTTGTTTCCATCTGGGGTCCCCTTCAAAAATGTTTTGTAACAGGGATTAAGTATGTCCAGTTGACTGAGAGCTCTGAACGTATTCCCCTAGACAGTTAAACCATTACTTCATCCAGAAAAGTGTTCAGTTCCCTCCCACTTGTACTGGTTTATCGTGCTCCAGCCCTGCCAATCACTTGAGAGGCTATTGTTATCGTTGATGGGATGCCAATAGCTAATCATGGTTGCATTACGTAAAGTTCTTCTGACTTCCTCTTTCACTCTAAGCCTTAATACATTTGGGCTCCACTCTGTTTACACTCGGAATTTCAAACAGATGTCGACATTCTAGTTGCATTTCCTTGTGGATTTCCCTTCGGTTCATATATAGAAATGTCATTAAAATGTTTAAAGATACATACAAGGGGCCTTATTTATGAAGACCTTGCGCCACCGGTGCGTCACTTTTAAAATGGGAAAGAGTGGCGCACTGGTGGCGCAAGGCCTTCATAAATAAGGCCCAAGGTATACATTGATGTATTTCAGCATATCTGTCTGAAAATGTGACGCAGATTTCAAACACTGCTTCTGAGACGTAAACTAAAACATGGCGCACACGTTCTAAACCGTTTGCAAAGAATTCGTCAAAAATTAGACTGAAAGTGTTCGGATATTTTGAAAGCTGTGATATATTCAAAGTCAATTTGAGACAGTTTTTTTTTATATCCTCTGATACTCAGCATAGACCAAATAATTAAACAATATCAGTATGAATTGAGGAACTTTACTTCAGAGTCTGAAACACGTGGGAATTAAATATTTTCTTAATGTACATTTTAGATTAATTGTTTGCTTGGAGATCAAGAGAGTTAAGACATGAACAGAGTGTGGTGAAGGCTGAGGTAGGTTGTCTCTCATTAGATATACAATGAAAGCATACAATATGCTATTCCAATCATTTCGCAAATCTCCTCTAGATATTTGAAAAGCAGTTTTTCAAAGTACTCCGAGCCCACATTTCCTTATTTCCATGTCTTCAGTATCAATTATTTCTATTAATTGAAATAATTGCTATAATTTGTTGGAATTGAGGTCATGCAATTGTAAGTAGAATTTCAAAGCAATATGCAAATCGCCCTGAGCTTTACTAATTGCAATGCTCTATTGTGTTTAAAATGTGCTGTCTGGCAAGGTTCCTTGTTACCTGTGTGAAGGCTTCAGTTGTCAAAACAGGGTTATTTGAAGATTATGCCTGACGAGAGTGGGTGTCTATTGATGCGTTCTTGTCTCAGCATCTGTTGGTGCTTTTTAGTGTAACAGATGAAATGATAAATAACGTGCTTAGAAAGTCACAATGGCATATTTTTTAGTTTATATAAAAAAAATCTCTAACCAGAGAAAGGGGGGCAATACAAGCAGATGGGGTTCAGTGGATGACCACATGTTGGAAGAAAGGAACAGGGAGGGAGAGATGGAGAGTTGAGGATGCCCAATCATGCCAAACAATTGAATGAAGTGCATTTTGGGGGGAAAATGAGTACATTAGCTGTCATTTCCCATTATCTGATTATATCCCTTGAAACTTTTTTTTGTGTGCATTAGCACAGGTCTTTCAAACAAAAGCTTTTAAAAATGGCTAGAACGGGGGAAATGCCTTTAGCTCTACGAATAAATATGCTATTATACCTAAGCCCATACTTCTTTTAGAAAATAAGGTTGTGCTACGGCTCATATGTTGGTGTAAGAACTTGTAGCATTATTTGGGGTGGGTGACTAGCCTCCTCAAAGAATAATCACAATCCTTGTCAGGGTGAACCTTATAAATCATTAAATTGACCGGAACTCAGGGGCATATTATCAAGGGGTTTATCTCCGCTTTTTTGGCTTTAAAAGCCAAGAAAGCGGAGATAAAATTATCTCCCTATTACCTAGCTGTCGCTAACACCAGTTAGCGACAGCTAGTAGGAGATAGCGACCATCTTGGGCCCCACTTTGCATGTCAGTGATATTTATCACTAATGACATGCAAAGTGGGCGTGCCAAGATGTTAGCGACTGGAAACAGTCGCTAACATCGCTATCTCCTATTACCAACTTTTGGCAGTTCTTAGCCATGTTATCCAATGGGAGGTGGATAACATGGCTAAGAGCATTAGCTCGGTAATGCATGAATATCGCTGACTTTTCAGAGATATTCATGCATTGCGGCAATTTTTATCACATTTGCGATAAACCTTGGTAATACCAAGGTTTATTTGCGGTAAAAATTGTCGCAGCTCAGCGGTAAATTTTTGTCTCTAACCAAGCAATAGCGATAATTATCGCTATTGCTTGGTAATATGCCCCTCAATCCCTTGGTAGCTATGACACTGAACAGACAGGTTTAATTTAGTGCACTTTGTAAAGTATTAATGCAGTACGGAAACAGTAATATAGTTAAAATGTAAAACAATAAAAATATGAATTAGAATATGCGCCAATATTAGACTATGATCGCGGTAGATGCAATATCCGACTGACCGCAATGGTGCAAAGGCCAGATACACCAATCAGGTTCATCCCAGTCAACGATTTTACCTTATGACTTAGGGCCTGATTTCGATCTTGGAGGATGGGTTACACCATCACAACGGTGAGGGATGTCCCGTCCTCAGAAATATAAAGCCCATGGGATATAATGGGATTTATATTTCAGCGGATGGGATATCTGTCACCGTTGTGACAGAGTAACATGTCCTCCAATATTTAAATTAGGCCCTCAGTTTTTAAAGCCCTAATCGAGTACAGGAGTATGCATTTAAAGTCCCAAGAGCTCACCTCAGGAGAGGGTCTTAGAAGGTTATACTTCAAGCAGGCCCACAATGCCATGTGTTAGGAAAATATTAGGATAGTGAAAATCTTCCGCCACAGTAAACCTGGGCTATGAGGGCTGGGTGTACATGTGGCGAATGACTATAGCAATCCTAGTGGCCTCCTACATGTAACACTAAAATCCAGTTTGAAGCAGGCGCTGTACCTCAACAAACCTAGTGACAGACGTCTGGTAAGTGTGCCTCAATTATTACATTTGGCTCAATAGTCCCCACCGTGCATATTCTGTAGAGTTTAGAGGAGGAGCCATCAATGCCCATATGAAGCAGCCAGTTGTTTGCTCTTGAGGGCATTTCACACCTTTTTCGCACATAATTAAGCCTGAGCGCAGGCAGAGAGCTGGCTGGGACCTACGCTAATTAGCCTTCTAACAGTTCAGGCAAGTACAGGTGGACTTTCTGAAAGCTACTTTTCCTTACTACTTATTGGTAATCCGACTTCACAATTTAATTGCCTTTTTAATAACTATTCAAAGTATTGGTTTAATTATCTTTCTAGCTGGCCTCATTCAACAGATACAGTATTAGTGTTTTATTCTATCCACTGACTTTTTTCATAGGACAGCTAGGCTTTCCATAGTCACAATGTTTTTTTGGGCCTTATCACTGTAGGGCCAAAGGACCGTTACCCTTCTGCATGTTCCACTTGCAAAAACTTTGCACCCTACCATGTAGGCTGCATGGCTTACATAGAGGTGACTTATTTATTAATATTTAAAAGAGATGTTTTTACATGCCAAAAAGGGTTAGTAATGACAGGTTATAGTGCATATTAAGACTGCAACAGTGAGGCTACACAGGTTACGCCTGAGTTAATGTATGACTGCCACTACAATGGATGGCACAATATAAGCTACAGTCCACTAGTGTCATTTACCTTCCAGGCCCTGGTTGCACTTTTTACACCATATACTAGGAACTTACAAGTAATTTAATGTGCCAATTAGGAATAAGCCACTTTCTCTTGTTTAAAGAGGGAGCACAGTCACCTTACTACTGGATAGCAGGGGTAAAGCGTACAGAGTTCGAAAGCCAGCACAAATATAGGATTTTCTAGAGTTGGTTACATACACAATGCACATATGCCATATAGCAAAACCAAGACACCATGCAGCATTCTTAGACAAATGTGCAGTGGGCATTGCCAATTTTGATGTCAAAATTGATGTCTGCTCCATACAGAAATATTTGACCAACCTCATGAATGTGCAAAACAGTTCTCTAAACCTATAACTAATAGTTTGACATTACACTTCTTGACCTTGCACAGAGAATTATACATTTATATACTGTATGGAAATTCTAAAAATGATGACAAGGATGTACCAGAAACTGGTAACAAACCTAACCTAAAGGAACAGAACCAGAATTGTGTTAATAGGTCTTAGTTTCGTTAAGGAAAAAACTGATGGAAATAATGCAGTAACTCAAATTTCCTAACTCTAAACAGGAGAGTGAGAAAGGAAGAGAGACAGACAGTAAAAAATTTTATTGTTGCATTTGTTTATTTTTTTTTCATATGCTACTCCTCTCAGGAACAAGTGTCAGCACAGTGCACAGACATTCAAAAAGTTCAAGAGTAAATTGCTTAGAACCATGTAAAAGCACAGTAAAATAATAAGAAACAATGGAAATTACCAAATGTTTTATTAGAAAAAGGGTTCACACAAGTGCCAGGCATCAACTATGTAAACTATCTACAGCAGTAAGAAGAGGGTATACAATTATGGCAAACATGAGGAGTGAATGCAGAGGTAACCTTGGTCATTAGGCAGTAAGGAAGATTTATTATTGTAAGTTCCTGATCCTTGTTATAACACTAGACCTCTTTTCTATTAACAACCACCAAATATCACATAGGCATCATCACATATATAGATAGATAGATAGATAGATAGATAGATAGATAGATAGATAGATAGATAGATAGATAGATAGATAGATAGATAGATAGATAGATAGATAGAGTGACGCATAAATGATGCAAAAAAGAAGGAGAGAACTCTGGGTAGTTCTCAAGTTTAGGTGGAAAGCAGCTCCTGTTAGAGCACTCTCAACACCAGCGACACTCTAGATCTGCTCACCTCAAATGTCTGTTTTTCTATCAAAGTTTTTAAGCATAGGATTAGCACAGTGCTATCCACGCCGAGATAGAAAAGGACAAAGTCTTTTGCCATTTATACAGCAAAGTCTTTAAGCGTAGGACTAGTACAGTGCTGTCCTTGCCGAGCTGTAAATGACAAAAGCCATTTATCGCTCCAGGCACAATATTTCAGCTTTGAATTGGTAAAATACCAAATCAAGCCAACCTGAAATTAGTAAAAGCAACCCCTGACACAGTGTTTTGCTCTAATTAGAGCTCTTCAGAGAGGTATAGCTTTGACCAGACAAAAGGGAGCACCCAGTATTAAGTCAAAACAAAACCCTTTCAGGCATAGAGTGACGCATAAATTATGCAAAAAAGAAGGAGAGAACTCTGGGTAGTTCTCAAGTTTAGGTGGAAAGCAGCTCCTGTTAGAGCACTCTCAACACCAGCGACACTGTAGATCTGCTCACCTCAAATGTCTGTTTTTCTATCAAAGTTTTTAAGCATAGGATTAGCACAGTGCTATCCACGCCGAGATAGAAAAGGACAAAGTCTTTTGCCATTTATACAGCAAAGTCTTTAAGCATAGGACTAGTACAGTGCTGTCCTTGCCGAGCTGTAAATGACAAAAGCCATTTATCACTCCAGGCACAATATTACAGCTTTGAATTGGTAAAATACCAAATCAAGCCAACCTGAAATGAGTAAAAGCAACCCCTGACACATTGTTTTGCTCTAATTAGAGCTCTTCAGAGAGGTATAGCTTTGTCCAGACACAAGGGAGCACCCAGTATTAAGTCAAAACAAAACCCTTTCAGGCATAGAGTGATGCATACATTATGCAAAAAAGAAGGAGAGAACTCTGGGTAGTTCTCAAGTTTAGGTGGAAAGCAGCTCCTGTTAGAGCACTCTCAACACCAGCGACACTCTAGATCTGCTCACCTCAAATGTCTGTTTTTCTATCAAAGTTTTTATACAGCAAAGTCTTTAAGCATAGGACTAGTACAGTGCTGTCCTTGCCGAGCTGTAAATGACAAAAGCCATATAGATAGATAGATAGATAGATAGATAGATAGATAGATAGATAGATAGATAGATAGATAGATAGATAGATAGATAGATAGATAGATAGATAGATAGATAGACTGACAGATAGCCAGACAGGCAGAGAGACAGACAAAAAACAGATAGATAGAAGTTAGATAGATAGATTTATTTAAAATCTGTATGTTTTACAAAAAGAAAAAACAATTACTAATTCAAATATTTAATAATGCTACTCGCTGCCTGACCTGACGATCTGGGAACACCGCTTAAAGTATCTAAGCAAGTAGGAAACCTCAGAATTACAATGGAATGTGAACTATTAATTTAGGGAGATTCTGTTTTCGTGTTGGGTATTTATAAATGATTTGGATGTTTCAAAGCCCAGTTGGACTCTTCTTCCACTGATTTCAGATACTTAATCAGATTTCAGTCCTCAACTGTATCAGACGTTCACAACATGTTGAGAAGAAGCAGATTGCTAATCTTGTCATGATCTTAAAAAGACAAAACAGTACACTATAAATTCTGCAGCCTGTATCACAATTTAGCCCAGGATAGAACTTTAATTCTATGGGGTTTATTTATTTACCCTAGTCTTGATGACATTCCATTCCCTGGCCAATATCTTTCTGATAATGTTTGCTTCATAGGGAGATGGCATGGGGTTGTTTTTTGTCTGTGAGTATTGGACCATGAACAGGGAGAGATTTTAAAGAGTGACAGTACTGGAAAAGTTAGGCACAAATCTTTTGTCAACCCATGGATACATGGGCCTCATGAATTACTTTGGTTGAAATTGTTAGAAAGCTAATGAAGAAATTGAAAATGCCCATGACTTATGTATCTGACATCGTAATACGTCAGGCGGAAATGCGGTTCAGAGAGCTCTACGATTCGGCCTCGACCGACTCAGAGTTCACGAATGCCAGTCAGAACCGATTCCGAATGACCGAACAGTTTGCATACATCATAATCGGTCCTTTGGAAATTATTCCGACTGAGTTGGAAACATAGGTTCCGACACGGTTTTGGCGAATGTGACTGCAGTTCAGAGCCTTTCCGACCGACACCGTAATGAGCCCCAAAGTAATCACAGTACAACAAGTAGTTTCAGGTTGAGGTTAATTGTTAGAGGCCATCAGGTTGACATAAGTTGTCAGGACTTAGCATGCGCCTCTCATTCAACATCATCGTTCATGCTTCTCACCATCTGAAGCCCTACAGCTACTGACCATTCCAGTACGGCTTAACATCTCAAGCTCAGCCCTGGCCATGTTCAGGCAGCCAACGCATTGTTATATAAAGGGTCGAATTGGGACCAGATATTGGCCTGGCCACCCAAAAGAAAACGTGGCCAACATTTGCGAATTGAAACCTTTTGTGAAGCATTGGCTTTTTAGTATAAGGGGGATACTTTTAGGAGAAAGTTATGATTAAAAAAACCTTGTATTGCTTATATGGCCAGTATCATTGGTCAGGACTGAACCCACTGAAACTCACTCACTCTTTTCTTGACACTCATCTTGAGGTCCATTAATGTCCATTATCCCATGCTACCCTTCATATCTCTGAGTCCCCTCCCGTTTATTTGGCCATTATCCATATATAACCTGATGAAGGCAACAGATGATAAGCCAAAAGGTTATGTACAAAGTTGATCATTGTTGAAAAAGGAGAAGGGACCACTGGATGAAATTCCTATCGCTTGGTGTTTTTGTCTCCACTTACCAGAACTTGTTCAGTAGATATGTGTGAATGAGAGGAGGTGTCTGGAATAGGATATTATGTTTAAAAAAATATTTTCATAGATATGCTGTGTACTAAATGGCATTTGATAGAAAAAGATGGTGCTGTGTACTAAATGGCATTTGATAGAAAAAGATGGTGAAAATGTAAAAAGCCAGTGACTGTTTAAAATGTGTATGGAATGTATTCGCATATAGAGCAACAAAGATGAGATGATATCAGTGATTCTCTTCCTTTAAAAAATGGGAAGACAATAGATATTTATACAGCTAAAATTGTGTGGATGAAATTATCAGCTGAGAAATAATGATGAGAGTGATATCAATATTGAAATAAGATTTGAAGAATAGTGACTAGACACTTTCTTGATGCAAAGACTTCCCTAATGTTAATTCTTTTTTAAGTCAAATACTCTTACCTTGGTTTATAGTAATCAAGCCACCTCTAGTATCTGGTTTCTCATGTTAATAGAAGTGACAGGAAAAAAGGGAGGAGAAGAGCTCTTGCCTCACCTGTCCGTCGTTGACTCGTAGCTTCCAACTGAGCTCAGAGGGAGGCAACGAGGGCAGGATTCTGGCCGCTTATGAGGGTGTTGAAGGGGGCGGAGCTTACCTCGAAGTAAGCGCTTCCTATTAAACACGTAAACCAGAGTGTGAGTAGGTAAGATACCTTATTAGTTAGTAGTAACATTGTTTATGACTCACCTCGGTCGCGCTGCTGTGACTCGCGCGGATCCGAACACTTGTCACTGCCGGTTCCGTCTGTGTCCGTTCTCTCGCGAGAGCGACACGGAAAACTATAGAAACGCGTCATTATGCGGGCGATTGTAGTTCGTAAGCCATTCCCCAGCGCAGCCCCCGAAAAAGTCGAAAACGAGTCTGAAAAGGGTAAAAGATAAACAAACTCAATTAATTCTTCATGATGATCATACTCTGAAAAACTAATGTCTGATTAGTGAATGTGGCAGACGTCCCACAGTCACAGAAAATGGCCCGTATACCGATCAGACAGTATCATCCGGTCAGAAACATACCATAGTCATTATTAGTACGAGACAGAAAAAGCTTGTCTTGGAACTTAACGATGTCAGGGACAAACTACAGCCTCTGTCTTGTGATGAAGCTGTATCAGTAATACTGTTTAGACAACCCAGTCATAATGGAGTGTGATGGTGTATGTCACCTTATCCCAGAGTAAAAGTGCAGTCCCGCTTGTTAAAGGACAAAGGGTGTATAAACTACTTGGTAGAGTGCGAAACACTATGCAAGTATCGGCCATCTCGTGGAACAAAAGATGTCAGCTGCGTAAAACTCTATCGCCCTACACACGGAGGAATAGGCATCCTGGCGTTAGCGGAAAATAGAAGAGAATAACCCCTTTAGCTCAAGGCTGTCCATGGTATCTCATCATTTAATCCACTAACATCAGTGGTCAATCTGTAGACCCATTTCTGTTCTTTGAGAAAAATAAACCTGGAAATGTCAGCAATGTGTGATGCAACATAAGGTTTCTCTAAAACTGTCCAGGTGAAATCAGTTTCCTGGTGATTGCACTCCAGGAAATGTTTTGACAATTTTGATACAGTTTTTTTTAAACCTGAACACACTTTTGTGCTCGAGTATTCTGGTGCGTACCTTCCTAGTGGTCATCCCAACATAGTTCTTCTTGCAGGGGCATGTGAGGAGGTAAATTAAATTAGAGCTGTTACAGTTGGTGAACTGTTTCTGCACCCACGGACGGCTAGTACCTATGTCAACCTCGAGGGAACGTGCAGTCTGGGGGCACGCTGAGCAAGCACCACAGGGATGGTGCCCTGTTACAACTGGGAGATCCCATAGAGTGCCAATGGATCTAATAGATGTATCTTTGGGTCGCATATGGACCAATTTGTCACGGAGGCTAGTTGATCTCTTTAAGGCGAAAAGCGGAGGCTCAATTGTGTTGTTGCCAGCATTTAAGAGCTTCCAATGTCGCCTAACTATTTGTTGTATAATGTTAGACTTTGTATTAAAAGTACTAACAAAAGTAATGCGTTCTAATGGTGGTTTGGGCATTTGAGGATCTAGTAGGCTCGAGCGATTGTTGTTGGAGGCCCGTTTCAGAGAACGTTTGATTAGTTTCTTTGGATAACGTCTCTCTGATAGTTGGCGACATAACTCAGTGGCATGTTTAGAAAAAGACTCTCTCTCTGAGCAGTTGCGCCTGACTCGGAGAAATTGCCCGAAGGGCAAATTATCTCTGAGCGCTTTGGGGTGCTGGGGTGCTGGCTCTAGTATAGCAGGAGAGAGTTCCTGGCCATCGGCTTACGGAATAGCTCACTTTGTAGCCCTGACTCGGTGGCATAGATAGGTAGATCTAAGAAGGAGATCCAGTCTTTGTTGATCTCCACAGTAAACCTCAAAAATTGGTTTTGCAGGTTCAACCACTGGTGGAGCAGGAGGATAGAATCACGATCTCCTCTCCAAATCACCAAGATATCATCTATATACCTCTTCCACCACTTAATATAAGGGTGGAAGGGGTTGGTTGGCGTCAGGACATGTTGTTGCTCAAAAGTATGGACATACAGATTCGCCAGGCTCGGGGCAAAAATGTTGCCCATACTGGTCCCTGACGTTTGCAGGTACACCGTGTCCTCATATTTGAAAAAATTGTCTTTCATGGTCAATTTGGCCAAGGCCATGATGAAAGAGACCGGTGTGATGGAATCCAGCTCGGTTTGGCTTAAGATATTACAGATAGTGTCCAGAGTCTCATCCTGAGGTATTGACGTGTATAAAGACTCCACGTCGAATGAGACTGTCTCGAAGTTATACTCAATCTCAGGTATGGTTCAGGTATGGCTCGTAACACATCAGTAGTATCTTTGAGGTAAGTGGGCATGGTTAGAACCAGAGGCCTCAAAAAATGGTCCACAAAGGCAGACAAGGGCTCCAGAAGGGAGCCTAGACCTGATATAATTGGTCTCCCAGGTGGTGGTCTCTGGGGTTTATGCACTTTGGGTAAAGTGTAAAAATACGGCATGGTAGGGTTTGAAGTCACTAAGAAGCCAGCTTCTTGATTCCTAATCCAACCTTCGCATGAAGCTTCTTCTACCAAGGTTTTGATTTCTGTGGACAACCTAGAGGTAGGGTCCATCTCGAGGGGTTGGTAGGATGTTAAGACACTTAATTGTCTTAAGCACTCAGCTCTGTAGTCAGTCGTATTTTGTATTACGATCGCACCCCCTTTGTCAGCGGGCTTGATCGTAATAAAGTGATCTTGTGTTAGGGCCCGTAAGGCTTGTTGTTCCACCTTGGATAGGTTGACAAACTCATTTTTAAGAGCACTCCATATTTTGTTAACGTCATCTTTGACTGCCTGCTCAAAGGTGGCCACTTGTGGTGGTATCTGATGGGCTGGAGGACAAAGGGTGGATTTCTTTTTAAGGCCAGTGTTTGTTATAGAGGCAGAGTCTGATGTAGTATCTTTGTCATGGAAAAAGTATCGTAGCCGGAGCTTACGAAAAAACTGTGCCAACTCCACTTGTGTTAGAAAAGGATCTCCAATGTTTGTGATCACAAACCCCAAACCTTTATTGAGAGCAAGTTCTTCCTGGTCAGTCAAAGTTTTGGTGCTCAAATTGACGACCAAGCTGGACATTAGTCGTTCCCTGTTTGGGCTGGAGTTCTCCTGGTTTGGCTCCGAGTGCCTGCATGGGGCCCCTCCGATGTATCCCAATGTACTTGAGGTTGAGCATATGTAGGTAAACCATGAATACCGATTCCTTAATACCGAATATTACTGATTCGGTATTAAGGAATCGGAAAAAGCGATGTAGGTAAAAAATCGTTAAAATTTACTGATTCGCTAAAAATCGGTAAAAAGTACAGACTGGAACAAATCGGTAAAAAAAATCAAAACAGCAATACCGATTCTGAATTACCGAATCCATTACCGAATCGGTAAATACCGATTCGGTAATTCAAAAATTCGTAATTTGATGAATCAGCCAATCCTGTGTTATCCAATTACCTCCCAAACAGGAAGTGGCCACACCCAGGCAGCTGCACTGAACCTGGAGCTGACTGTGAGGCAGGCAGGTGAGCTGAGGAGCCAGGAGCTACATATCCTCACAGCGACAGAAAAAAACAAAAAACGTCTGAAATGGCAAGCCAGGAGGGAGAGAAGGAGGCAACTGAAAGGAAAAGGAAGATGAAGTTCAGTGAGAAGGAGCTGGAGGTGCTGATACAGGACCACGACAAGCTGTTTGGGAAGCAGTCCCTCCATGTGCCCGAGTCTCAGAAGAGACAGATCTGGAGTGGGATACAGAGCAATATCAATGCAATTGGTGTCACCCAGTGTTCCATTGAGGACATAAAGAAGAGGTGGTACGACCTCAGGAAGACGGCGAAGGCAAGGATAGCTGAGAGGCAGAGGCAGGCTGGCAAAACAGGCGGAGGGAAGAACAAAGCACCTGCATTAACACCACTGGAACTGATGGTTAAGTCCACCCTCTAGCCGGAGATTGTGAATGGCGTGGAAGACACAGACAGCTCTGCCATAGCAGCAAGGAAACAAGGTAAGATGCATGCCCAGCATGCTGTGCTACCCCCTCCCCAACCCCATTCCCCATAGTGGCATAGGGGCTCCCACTCCACTTCATGTCTTACTCATTACCTGCTATGCATTGTGGGAGATATAGTCCTAGGGAAAGCAATAGCATGTGAAAGTAATTGGCAAGCCCAGGACAGTCACTGTGATCATTAGACATGATGGTTAATGCAATGCCAATGCAGCCAGATAAGTGAGTACATCTACATTCTGTCATTACAGGCGAGACATCTCGCAGTGCTGCAGAGGGGAGCAAAACAAAGACAGCCAGGCCAGACGGGAGGCAACATGATGAAGGGAGAATGCCTGCAGGGCACACAAGCTCCACACAACCACCACCAACTACTCAATCACCGACATCACCACAGCGCCAGGGAACGCCGCCATCTCCTCATGCGTAATCAGCACTGCAACAATCACCACCACCACCACAGTCAGGCAGGAGGCATGCCGTGGCCACCCTCCAGCAGATGGAGGAGTCGTCGGAGGAGGGCACAGGGGGCCAACAGTCTCCAGTCCATGAAGAGGGCAACATAGTGAGGGCTGGTACTCCATCTGAGGGCGCCCACACTTCATCAAGACGCCGCAGGGCAAGGCCAGCCAGTCCTAAAGGCTCCGAACATGAAGAAAGTGTCTTCGCTGGACTGGAAGGCAACATGCTCAAGGTCCAGCGCCTGCAATGGAGGGAGATGCGTACATTGAACAGAGAGGTGGCCAACATGAACAAACACATGTGCAAGATTGAAAAGGGCATTAGTTTAATGGGCGACAACATGTGTGAGGGAATGATGGGAATTGCAACCTCTGTAGACAACCTATGCAGCCAGTTGGAGCAGGACCGTAATTGTCGACGCAGGGAGAGACAGAGACTCCAGGCCTATACCAAGGCAGTGAACCGGCTGGCCACTGCTACCTCCCTCATGTGCCGCAGGTCTATCGCCATGCAGGAGGAGATGGCGCATTGTAGCAGGGACG
Organism: Lissotriton vulgaris; assembly: GCF_964263255.1. Taxonomy (NCBI): domain Eukaryota; kingdom Metazoa; phylum Chordata; class Amphibia; order Caudata; family Salamandridae; genus Lissotriton; species Lissotriton vulgaris. Next base: position 967,810,347 of record NC_141694.1, read on the forward strand.
TGGCCAGGGGCATGGTCTAAATGACCTCTGCATTAGAACTGCTGAAGAACGTGAAGGCGGCCACAATGGAAGGGGGGGGGACAGTGAGGGTAGCATTACGCCCTCTCCCACCGAGGGCAGGAGGCGCAGCGAACGCCACAGTGCTGCCCAGGATCAATCTGACACTACAGACAGTGTGGCCAGGGAACGTGCACATGCAGTGCGTGGGCGCAGAAAATAGGGCCAACTGCTATTTGGCAATCATTAGATGGGTGATGTAACCCATGTCTTTATGGACACTGCTTCCAATCCTGGTGGTGTGCTGATTAAACACCATTGCACTAAAACTCTTACTGGCTTTGTGTCGTTACTCACTCAGAAATAGTTGGACGTTATCTCTGCCCGTCTGTGTCTCCCATCCTGTTCTACTACAACACCAGCTGCCAAGGGCTCTGGCTGGGGATCGTCCTCGCCCTCGTCCTCAGAGTCAGTTAGTTCCACTGCTGTTCCTTTTTTGGTGGCTAGATTATGGAGCATTGCACATGTTGCAATTATTTTGCAGCATTTGATGGGGCTGTACTGACGTGCACCTCCACTTTTGTGGAGGCAACTGAATCTGCTTTTAAACAGTCCAAAGATGCGCTCCACTACGTTGCGTGTGCTCTTATGTGCCACATTGTATCTCCTCTCCCTTGGTGTGGTTGGGTTGAGGTATGGTGTGAGTAGGTAGGACCGGAGGGCATATGCGCTGTCACCTAAATGCAAAAGAAAGTGCCATTAATTTGTGTCACCAATAGGTTGAGCCAAGGAATACCTCAGGCTGTGTGACATTGATTTACCTAGTAGGTATCCTTCGCCAAATTCACCAGCAGCCAGACATGTATGGATACCACTGTTCCTGAATATGTACAAGTCGTGGGTACTCCCTGGGAATTTTGCCACAATGTCAGTTATGATGAATTTTGCATCACATATCACCTGCACATTTATGGAGTGAGTGGATTTTCGGTTGCGATAAATGTATTATGTTGCTGCAGGGGAGCAGATTGGTATGTGGGTCCCGTCGACGCAGTCAATGACGTGTGGGAACTGCGCCATTTGGTAGAAATCCAGCTTGGTCTTCTGCCGCTCCGCCTGTGTACTGAGGAAGGTTTTGTAATGATGCATTCGGTCCATCATGGCATCCAGGAAGGTGTTGAAAAATCTGGATAGGCAGCTCTGTGGCACACCACCTACTGCGGCTATCACACCCTGGTAGCTTCCTGATGCCAGGAGGCACAGGCAACAGAGCACCTGTACATGGGTGGGTATTGCGTGCGCCCTTGGTGTCTGATGCTCAAGATATGATTTCCGGTCCCGTATGAGGTCAAGGATGGTGTGTGGGTGCAGCCTGTACCTCTCATGGATTTCAGGTTCAGTCAATTGGAACAATGTGACGCGCAGTCTATACACCCGCTCTTCCCGTCTCCAAATCCTCTCTCCTGCTGCTCTTAAACGTAGCCACCTTGCTATGAGGTAGAGGCCCGCCATTGTGTTCATACTGTTGCATTTTGGGGCTCTATTTAAGCACTGCACCTGATTACCACCTGCTCTGGATCAGTGGTAAATAATGAATCGTTAATACCAAATTTGATCAAATTCGGTATTACCGATATTTGCTACATCGCATTTTGGGATTTTTAATGATTCGTTATTTACCGATTCGGTATTGTTTGTTTCGGTGTTCACCAATCGGTAAATAAGGAATCGGTAAATATTTACCGATTCATTATTACAGATGGCATTCGGTAATACCTACATCTCACAGGGCCAAATACCGGTCGGTAAAGCCAAAATTTACTGATTTTCAGCTTTACCAACCGGTATTTGGCCTCCTACATATGGCCCTAAATTCCTATTAAATCTGGCATTTCCTTGACATTTGATACCATTACTGCAGCGCATTCACTGTAGCTGCGTGATGGTAAACCTATTTGGAAGCTAGTTAGAGGCACTTTAAATGTGAAAGATTATGTGAACTTCGTGAGACATATCTCTTACAGTGTCTGAAGAAATACATTCGAAATTTCTGGGATAATCCTAATAATCGCTAGCAACATAATGCCAAAAGTAAAGAGACAAACTTTAAGAGCTATTTGTAAATATTTTGAGAAAAAAGTGAAGCATTTTTTAAAACTCTGTATCTATCACCTACATACAACCAACCCCTCTGAGCTACATCTATCTCAAACTCCTTTGTGTATTTTGGACCCTTCAGAGTCCAAATGCACATGTTCCAGCCAAAAGAATGGAAAATCATTCTAGACATTGTGAATTCTCATGGTAAATGATGCAGTTTTAGCCACGAGGGCAGCTACACTACCAAGATATGTGGAGGTGGCTGACTTTAGGGTCCAGATTCTATCCCCCGGGCATGGTCTGTTACCCCACGGTGAATTTGAGTGGGTGAATTAATTAAAATAGGGGATTACTTCCCAAAATGACCACCATCGGGGAATTGTGGTGCAAAATCCATTCATCAGGCACAGATGTCATGTAACATGGAGCACTGACATTGCCATGTCACCACAGGCATTTTATTCATCTACTGCTGCTGATCTAGGGCTATAAACAATAATTGAGGCACAGGGCAGTGCAGCCAGGTAATGCCCAGTGTCTCAGGGAAAGGGCAGGAATACACTCGATTTATCTAATAGGACGCATTCATGTCTTTTCCCTTTACGCTGCCGTTTTGGCAGACTAGCGCCAATGCATGCACCCTTGCACCATGGTACAAAGTTGCCTGTATTGTATGGAGGATTGTTTTTGTGTGGAATGAAACAAAAAATGAAAAAAAAACAAAGAGAAATAAACATATTTCTCCTTGTTACGCCTCACCTGGGGAGGTGTATCTAATCTATTTGGCATATTCCCAGGTTTATCAGGTTTGGTAAATCTTGGAATTCGCCAAAACCATGGGATTTGTGTGGGAACACCCACTGCAATGCCCTTGAAACACCTCCCTTGAGCAGAGTAATGCACCGCAGTGATTTGTGCTGTGTTGCATTACTCCTATTTGTGAAGCCAAAGTGACTTTGTGTGTCTTCATAAATATGACTCAGAGGTTTTTGTCTACGAAACTGAGTTGCCAAGGAAAAGTGCTTGAGAAAACTTGATAGCACATGTGGGGGGATTGGTTTGACCACTGAGGATAGTCAGTGATTATTTGGAGGTTGGACTAGAAGTAGGTACAACGTTTCTGGCTCATGAGAATCGATCGCAATGACAGTCCATTAGTTTAGTTTGAAGATGGAGGCTGCCTTACAAAATTATGGGCTGGCTCACAGACAGTATGGAACTGTGGCGTAACAAAACCTGAGGGGGCCCTCCTGCAAAGTACTTGGAGGGTGTCCCCACCCTCTAGACGCAGTCAGGTGCTGTCAGGCCAGGGGCCTGCTGCCTGTGCACAGTGCCGGAGGGTGCCCCCTGGACCCTAAGGGTCAACCACACCCCAGGAGATGTGGGGGCTTTTGTTACACCACAGTTATGGAAGTATTTTCCTTTGCTTAGGTGTTGTGTAAAAAAAAAGCAGTGGCTGATACATTGTGTCATAAATGTGAGTCAATGAAGGTCCAGATGTTTTCAGTTCGATGTGCATCCTCTTAAATATACTTCTGGAATCTCACTCAGTTGTGCCCATTTGAAAGGGAACCATTTCTGGCTGTACAAGGTGGTTAGCTTAAGTGTCCCGCTGGGAAAGTGCTTTGTTATTTTTTGCTGTGTACCCCAGGCAAAGAGGCAAGATCTAGAAAAGGAACATCTACTGATGGTTTTCCTGCCACTGTGTGGCGTTGTGCCATTTTATTGGTGCCAAGGAAGTGCTCCCCTCATTTAGGGGCTCTTGAATCACAGCCCATAGTTGTAGAAATAGTTATAGGTGCTGAAAGGCTAAGTTTTATAGTGGGCGGGTTAAACTGTAAAGGTGATATCTAAAGTTTTCCCCAGAAGTTCCTTGACAGCTGAGTCCCAAATACTGGTAGTTGGGGATTGGAAGAGTGCAAGGCCAGCTCGAGGTTCACCAGCAACGTGTGGAAGTACCAATTTATTCACCTGGTAGCACTAACTATATAATGACTAGATGGTACTTACTTATAACCAAGTATATCATTTTAATTGCATATATATAGCGCTTACCACCTTTGGTGAGGCATCAAAGGGCTTTACGCTGGGCAGCACGATGCTCCAGAAACCAAGGTTAGCGGTTAGACTAGTGATATTGGTTCATGTTAGTTACTGGGACTCGTTTTATGCGCTCAAAGCAAGCCATTCCATGCGGTCATTTCAGTTTCTTTATGGTGGACTAAATTATCAGTGGTTGTTTGGGATCATTAGTTGGCGGGGTGGGGAGTTTGAGCCCATGCACATGGTTGATAGGATTAATAGATGAGTTATAGGAGATTATGAATTGGTTTGTAGACTAGGTTTGGCTTAAAGAGGAAGGAGGAGAGATTGTGTTCTTGTCAATGAGAGGTGGGAAATTTGCTGAAATACAATAATAGAGAATAGGAAAACATGCATGTGTCAGAGTAGGTTGTTCTCAGAGAGAACTGTAAGTGTGAAGTGTAATAAAGTTTATACATTTTAGGGCCGAGGTTCTAGGTTCTGTGGTGCTGCTTCAAAGTGCCAATGGGCCTTGACTTACATTTTTGCCCTCAATCTGATTGAGTTGAGAGTCCCTAATGTTCCGAACATACAACTTCATTACAGGGTATTCTAGGTGTTTATCAGCGGCTATACATCAAATGGAATTTTAAACATTTCTAAAATGCCTGCTTCACAATTCAACCATTCCAACCCAAAAAATATTTCATTACGCAGGATACATACATAGTAGCATCTGATTTAAACCCAATATGTGCGTCTGTATTCCGTATTTTTATTTATAGATTTATATTCAAAGCTTATTATTAGTGAAAAAAGGGTGTGGGGGGGGGGGGGTATAATATGTGTATGTCACCGTCTTCACTCGGTTTTGTTTTTTATCTAGTGCAGCTCTCTCCGATTCTATCACTAGTCTGAAACGACTGTGCTTCTTTTATTTTTTCTCCTCTGAGGCTACGATCCTAGCGCGGGGATACACCGTTGGTGTAACCAGGAGCTTTACAAATGGAATTTGATTTGATTTAATCATAGGCCTTTCCGGGGGACTTTAAAAGCCCCCCTAGGGGAGTCCCCATTTCCCCATAATGCAAAATGTACCTGTTGGGCTGCAGAAGCACGTAGGTAAGAGCTGGGTGTTAGTGGATATGAGAGTCAAAGCCCCTCATTTCACACTCCAAGATGGCCACTCCCAGTTGCTGACATGCCAATTCAATATATTTTAGCACCTACTTCACAATTTTGTCTTAGTAATGTTTTCTTCAACCTATGACAATTTAATTTGTCTTCAGTTTCATACGTTTTCTTTTGATTTGGATAGTGTGGAAAGAAGACAACTCTTGGACATGGTCGAGAGAAGCTAGGATGTGCAGTGCTGGCTGAAAGGCTTTTGCCATTTTGACGGTGCATGGGTCAAGTGAGGATATACTTTATTGGATTCTTTAGATAGTGCCACCGTCAAGCAAAGCAGCCTAAGTAGGTGATTACATTCATAAATTGGTTTCTCCAGGTCAATCCAAGGTACTACAAATAAGCTCTATCCTTCCACAAGCTCACTGCACCAATGGCTTGCATTGCTCTTGTAGGGATTACCCTCTTATAACTATTCCATGAGTTGGCAAAAGGGGGCTACTGAACTGAAGTGTCAACTGCAGAAGCCTGTTTGTAATCCACAGATCAAGGGGCAGATTTACAAGCCCCTTGCGCCACTTTTGCATCACTTTTCCCATGTTAAAAGTGACGCAAAAGTGGCGCAAGGGGCTTGTAAATCTGACCCCAAGTGTTTATATTCCAGTCTCTGTCGCTCACCGCTCGAATATTCAAAAGTGAGTAATATTTAGTTGTGCAAGAAATCCTTTTATTGCACCATTTTGAGACAGTACGTGTAAGTATTCAGTCATCATTAATGAGAAACGCTATTATTGAAAAAATAGCCGCTTAACTTATTAATACATATTCCAATGAAAATAAAGATGTATCTCTTTTTAATTGTTTTCGTCTCGTGCTTTTATATAGTGTGCACAAGGGACAGGAGTCATCAGAGTGTATTGCACAGCAGCATGAAAACACATAAGCAATTACTGCTCAGTCGTACCAAAGAAAACTGCATGCCTTGAACTCATAGACACAGAAGTAAATAAAGCAATATAATACAGAAAATAAACTGGAAAATATGATGGAGTGCCTCTGAGGAATGGAGAGGCAAAATATATAAATCATTACCAAACATAACGTGCAGGTTAGCTGAAGGAAACATTAAAGGGCAAATAGCTGTCGGTGTAAAATGAACAGTGGGAGTTTTAGCACTCTGTTGAAAGCAAGTACTAAAGATTGGTATGGATGAAAGTGAGACAGAGTTTAACTGAAGGGAGAAAAGCCCTAGAAGGAATGAGTACATTTTTTTTTGTAACACGGAGAGCTGCAGTGAAGTTCCCCAGCTGCAAAGAGAGCAAAGTCCCCCTCTGGTATTCAATTCCCTAGCAGATAGTGTGGAGGAGGACCAGAGTGAGGATTCTGAGTATAAAGAACTCTGGGGCATATTAGCAAGAACCTCGTTAAACTTATCGCTGTTTTAGCGGCAGGAAACTGCAGCTAAAACTGCGATATTGGACTTGCTAATGTGCGTTATAGAATTCAAATAGAAGCCCAGGTTAGATGTGCAGGACATCTAACCTGGGCTTCTATTGGATTTCTATAATGCTATAATGCAAAGAATGCTTTGATAAACGATTGGTTTTTATTTTTCATTAATGCATGTTTTGTACCATTGACTTGATGTCATATTTTAATACATCTCCAGGCTTCATATTTAGTTTCGATAAATGTATACATTCATTTAAAAAACACTGTTTGGTTAATGCTGGAATTGGTCTTCGTGGTTTAATATATTCATCCTGTTTGGATCACGAAGCAAAGTATGTGGTGCTGATTTGTAATCGAGTAATACTTTTTCTAAATAGGCTACCCTGGCAGTGTCTTAGTCTGATAGGTTTAACCCTGGCGCACTGGCCTCGGGAGGCAATTGCTGCCAGTCAAACCTGGATAGAACTGAAAATGTGCCCAGCCCTCCATTGCACCAGGAGCGAAACGAGGTCCCTGCTTATTACAAACTAATCTCTACAGCAGAAGTTCAGGTCATTGGGCTATCTAAATGCAAGTCAAGCTTGCCAGCGGCAGAAACACTTTTCTGCAGCTGTATCTTGATCCACTGAGCTGTCCTACTGTAAATGACACCTGGAGCCAACATGTTATAAACAGATAAAGGAAATTCACAATATGTATATATAAGTGGCTGTGATTAAAAACTAAGACTTCAGATTGAAAGCAGATTCTTGTGACAGGAGTCTGACCTACTGCAAATGGAACCGGAACCGGAACCTGCAGGGTATAACCGGGGCCTTGCAACAGGCGCTGAACCCACTGTGCTTTCTTTCGTACATAAACAGAGCCTGGGAGTTGTAAGGTGCATCAGATTCCCACCCACAGATCCACCTCGCTGTGAGCGGAAGGCGCCTTGCAGGTCATTGCACTTCTATGACACAAGTCCACAACCCACCAAGCTAGATTATTATGGACAGAATATGAGTAAAATAAACATTGTTGCAGCAGGACCGAATGGCCTAATTTAGAGGCTGCCAGTGATCCGCGTGAAGGTTGTCAGTGACCTGTACTTCTGCACAGTGTGTCTTTAAAGCTGGTCATTGGGTGGTGTTACCTACTGTACTTTTTCCTTTGCAAAGTCACAGACGGGGAAAACTGCCAGGCGTGGACAGAGTCCAAGGTGTACTCAATAACACCCCCCCCAAAAAAAAATCTCTTATTCTCAAAAAGCGCCTTCCTTATTGATACACACTTACCCTGACTTCTAGTGCAAAAGTGATTCAGCACCCACGCTAATGTGCTGCATAGATAATACATATAAGATCCTAATGGCGAGACCAATTGGCATTGCCAATGCTTGTTTTATATACCATGCAGCCTGCCCTAGGGGTGGTTAGGGCCTACCTTAGTGACCACTTATAAGTCTTAACAAGGACGGATTAAGCCTGTCAAAAGGTTTATTTCACCAGGTCGAGTTGGCACTTTAAAACTGTACTAGAGACTGCATTGGAAGACTGCACTGATACATGTTTTGCAGTGCTATGTTCGTGGGTGGACCACTGAGTGTTGGAGTCCACTAGTAACAGGCCAATGTTACCATGTTGTAAGAAGCGAGCACAAGCACTTTAGCACAGTTTTGCTTGGCTACCGTTCACAGAGGCTTAATGCCCAAAAAAACTAGTTCATCCAAAAATCAAGGAAGGCAGGCAAAAGGTTTGGGGGAATACCACACTTAGGACACTAGGTCTAAGACTAACAAAGTTGTTGGTGTGCGTATGAAGTTTGAATCCCCTGCCAAGAATGAATCCAATTGAAGATCTTTCGTTTGCAGTCATGTATATTAAGAACATCATCCCAGGATTGAACTGGAATTGAGTGTGAGGGTTAAGTGTTCCTGAACACGGTTTAATGAGGATCCATTTTTAGGTGATGGAGAGTCTCCCAGGCCTAGAGGTTCTCGAAACGCATTGCAAAAAGTGAGAGCTGACCTTCAGGTTAAATATGCATCATCAGCATACTGGCTGTGGCATTTGAGGACATGTGGTTTATATTCCAAGAGGTCAAGAATGAGGCTCATTTCAGTAAAGCTTGGCAATTATGGTGAGGAAAAGTATGAAATATTTACTCATATAATACACAGTATTCATGAAAGTTATTAAAATTATCTGTATTATGGAAAATGATCTTGCAGAGTCTTCCTTCTAGGCCTTGTGTGGCTAATGTATAATTGTTTGGCAAATGTTAGTCTGCTCTGACTTACAACACAGATCCAACCAATTGAGGAGGAGGTGTTGGTGAGTTATGAATCTCTCAATGACCTTGAAATTTCTCTAGCAGAATTATTTCCAAGCTGAAATATGACTATTTACAAAGTACTCTTAAAGGTCTCAACACAAAATCTATCACATATTACTGGAGGCCACATCTTGGATCAATGAGAATAAGGAAGAAAAGCAAACCAAATTAGTGCCAACATCATAGAACAACTTTAACCCCTTCGGTGCTCATGACGGAACGGTTCCATCATGAGCGTTGGTTGGCCTGTGCTCATGACGGAACCGTTCCGTCATGAGTCCATAGGTTCTTTAGAACCTTCAGCACCGCAGAGGAATTCGCGCAGCACTGAAGGGGTTAAGGGTTCTGATGGGGGAGGTTGAAATAGTGCAGTGGTCCAGTTAAAAGCAGTTTATTTTTCTCTTTTCCTCTTTGTTAGACCTATCCTTAGGGTGGTCTTTCCCCAGACTTTTTTTCTTTTTATCTCCTTTTTCTGTGGATTCTTTTTGTTGGCCTTAGGACTCCGAGGACTTTACCACTGCCAACCAGTGCTAAAGTGCATGTGTTTCTCCCCTAAACATGGTCACATTGGTGAATACCTGATTTGCATGTTTGATTTATTATTAAGTCCCTTGTTAAGTGGCATGGCATAAACCAAGGGCCTATAAGTCAAATGCTACCAGTAGTCCTGCAGTACTGATTGTGCCACCCACATAAGTAGCCTTTCAAACCTATCTCAGACCGGCCACTGCAGGGCCTGTGCGTGCAGTTTACTGCCAATTTGACTTGGAATTTAAAACTACTTGCCAAGCCTTATACCCCCCTTGTATTACATATAAATCACCTCTAAGGTAGGTCCTAAGAAACCCTAATGGGCAGGGTACCATATAAGTAAAAGGTAGTACAGATGTGTTTCATCTTTACCTGTATTGATAGCGAAAAACTCCCAAATTCGTTTTTCACTAGTATATGGCCTACCCCTTTCATAGGTTAGGATTGGGGATTCCTTAATACACATTTAATCAGTAATTCCTGATTAGAGAGCAGTAGTTTTTTCATTTTTGATATCTTTGGAATGGTAATTATAAATCTTCCTCACTGGTGAAATTTGGATTTAACATCCCTGTTTTAGAAATGTCATCTTTAGAAAGTTAGTCTTACAAGGGGTGGACCCTTAATCACGCAGCTAGAATTCTTGGCAGCCTAATAAACAGTCAGCTAGATGTTTTTGATTATTTAGTACCTTTAGAAAGTTTACATTTCTCTGCACCTACTGATCTCTGTGCATGACAGTCTGTCACCAATACATGTCTGGGGTGGTTGACAGCTAAACTTTGTGCATTCCATCTAGACAGCCACAGCGCAAGAAGGATAGGTGTGTCTTAATACCCATCTACATACATCTGCATTCTGATAGCCTTTCCTGGGCAGGATGGAAGGGAGTGGATAACACTTCACTTGAAAAGGCAGTGTCCTGTCCCCACACAAATGACCGATTACCCCCCACAGATAGCCTGGCAGACAGGACTGGGTTGAAAACGATACTTGTTCACTTCAGAGAGCCTACTTGAAGTCACCCCCATATCAAAGGCACTTTTGGGAGTAAGTATTGGGTCTCTGACCCCTAAAAACAGACACTACAGGACTTGTAACTGAACCTCTGCCAGAACAACTGCTGTGCTGCTTAAAGGACTCAAATGGACTGCTAATTTGGAAGGCTTGCTTTCTGTTTGTTGCAATGCTGTCTGCTGCTCGCTGTCTCTGCTGAAGGAAAGCTGGTCTCTGCATTTACTCCAATTGATCTCCAACCGCATGTTGGCTTGCCTCCTCTTGTTTGAGACTCAGGGATATCTACTCCTGTGGCTGGCTCACTGGAAGTGGCCCAGACACTTGCAATATGGATTTTGACCCATCTCCAGCCTGTGTATAGCAGAACCGGTGCATCAACCCGATTGTGCGAGAAAAATTTGTGCATCTCCTCAGAACCAGCGCTTTGCGTGCAAAGATTTATGCATCGGACAGCGTATCACCACTGCTCCAGCTTGGTGAGATCGATGCATCCCCTTGACTGCATGACAGACTCCAGAGCATCGCTTGACACCTCTCAACTCTTGCATTCATCTTTGGAACTGTCCCATAGCCATCACTGCATGGAGAAGATCAATGCCTCCTGGTGTTGGCAATCAGGAAAGGTACTTTGCTCACTGGGGCCTGAGTGGGCCCTGTAGCTGGCAAGCAATCCATCACAGTTGGCCAAAACTTTGACTTTGCCCCACTTCGCCATAACCTAAAGTAACATTTGTAGCGCTACTTGCTTCTACATGCATTACTGCATTTATTCTTTTAAAATTATATATCTAAAATTCTATACATTAGATTATTGTCGTTTTGGTCTTGTTTTGTTCAGAATATTATAATCTTTTTTTCTAAACCTGTGTGGAGTCTTTTAATGGTGTATTTATTGTGTTACTGTGTGTGTGTGTGCTCTAGAAATACCTTACACATTGCCTCTTTAGATAAGCCTGACTTGTCTGTTACAGCATAGATTATCTATTAGTATGTATCTGGCTTACCCTGACTAGAGTCGCGATTCCTGCCTGGCCTGGGTTCAAACCTCACCAAAACAGGAATCCCATTTGTAACTCTCTAGATCTACTGTTTATGATTATTATCTATTTTATCCATAGCTGTTGCTTCAGTAGGATAATGAACAGTAGGCTGAGGTTGGTAGGCATCTTCCTTCTCATCAAATGATAATGAGGAATTGCCAATTTATCTTCCTTTTTACCACCACGACCCATTGAGGAGATTTATTATTTCAAAGTTGGTGAACTAGTGCCACGTTTTCCCTAACAGAAGTAGAATTTTACTACCCTCACAATTCACAATGATACAGTCAGTGTGAGCAACAGAGAAGCATCCATCTATATATCTCACTAGACCACCTTCATTTCCGGTGATCTGATGATAACTTATCCCACCTTGGCATGCAGCTACTCTAGACCTTTGTTTAGCAAGACAGCATTGGTTTCTGCCATAGACGTTTCTGCACAATAGTGGTAGCAAAAAACTATTACCTATTGTACATTTTTGCAACACTCAGTTGATAAGACCTGGCCTTAACTTTTTGCCTGTACTGGGACACCTTCTTGGATGGCAGTTGGAGTACATTTACCCACAGTCAGGTATTCTATCTCTCTTTGGAGGACTGTGGAGTAGAGGGGGAGGAGTTAAACTGAAGGAGAGTGTTATTTTATTTTCCAACAGGAGCTTGGCCTGGATAGCTAGAATCTTACTGGACCACGAAAGGATTTTGGACTTTTTCATACATGAATGTATCTACACCTATAGACACCTGATAACTTCTTTCTTAAACTCTGGTATGTGGCTTATTAGGCATTAAAGTAATACAATTTTTGTTCCCATCTTAGTAACTCTGGTTACCAGTTTATATGGCAGCTTTACATTTTTAGAGAAGAAAAATAAACAGTCTTTGTAGTTGAATTGAAATCTTTCTTTTCCCAGAAGTCTTCCATCTTTACGCAACTGACCAAAGGGGGATGAATACAGAACAAAATGTAGAAAAAAGTTGGTGGGCACAACCAGTAAAAAGCTAATAGTGAAGATGGTAAGCTACTAGTTAAGTCAAAATAGTCAACATTGCCAAGCCTTCCCTACCACACCCAGAAATGGCCTACAATTATACACACTATATGCTGCTCAATGACATTTACCTGACCAGTGATGTGTGGGACGTCTTTGATTAGTTTTCTTTACACATTAAGACACGACATCCAAAACGTATGTCACTAAAAAAAACTGCAGGCTTGTGAAGCATATCAAGTGACAGGTACATAGCGAAATGTCCATGACATCAAAATGTCATCAGTCATCTGTCATGACCACTGTGTGCAGGTCTCCAACCCTCGGGGCTATCAAAAATCCCCAAAGCCCCCCGAGCTCCAGAATGATAGTGGCAGAGGGGTGCACAGACATGTGTACGATGGGCTGTAAAAGTTGTAGAGGTCACATACCAAAAAGTCAGCAGCAGGAAGCTCCTGGGGATGGGGCACATTTCAAGCAACAGACATTACCAGCTTTAAGGGATGGTAGGTGATTGTATTCACCCAGTCCTGCTTTGGTTACTCTGTCAGAATCCTGCTACTCCCTGTCAGCATTTTCTCACTGAACACTTGCTCCATGCCACAGTCAATGTTATGCCACTCTGTACAGCAAACCACCAAGGACTAGACCACAGCAAGTTGTATGCGTGAACAGACAAAGCTGACAGTGATTCACATACATGGTTCAACCCCTTCCTTTGATGGATCACAGAACTCAGCTCAGTCACACTGGAAGTCACCCTGTGCTTGAATAAATGTTCCTTAATAATGCCATAGACTTATCATGCCACTACTTTATACAGAAATCTAAGAGCAGTAACTCAAAACATTATCTGGGTCCAATCAAAAATCGACTTTGGCTAAGAAATAAACTTATCTTGTCACAATGTATGACACAGGCACCTGAGACTGTGCTACGGCTGCATATTTGATACTCATGCAAATAAAACTGGGAAAATTGTCACCAGAACTGACTAGCAGTATCCCTAGTATTAGGCATAGAGTGAAACTAGGCATGAGACACATGATATTGATAAGCAGCATGCATATTTTGTATAGGCTTGGTTATGGATAAAGCTGGGTATGTGTTTATAAAGTTAATTTATTTCAAGACAAATTTACTGAAAAATCGATAGTATACACCAAAAAAGAATGGGCCAAGGCATTAGCCTTTTGGACTTCTTTGTATTTTCTGTTACCTTTAATTAGTAAAATAATAAACCCATTTGCAGGTCGGAAAAGCTTTTCTAGCCCTCCAAATAGGTTTAGCAACTCATACTGAATTAAAAATAGGAAGGGGCATGAAAGGGGCATTCCCTCCTAATTGTGATTTGGTATTGCATGTATAAATGTTTGACAATGGTAATTGTGGTTATAAACCATTTATCATTTGCCAACACCTTAAATGAGGTTCTAAGTGATTCACAAAGGGGAAAGGTGTCATTATGAAGACACCTTTCGCCTTTATAAATGGTGTCTGGTGAAGTTTTCCTAAACAGGGTATTTTTTTTTAAGCAGCACCTGCTCTTTTGAAGAACACGTACTGCTTTAAAAGATGTTTCCTGTTTGGAAATGCAAACATTAGGATGGCATTCTACTGTTCGTTGTAGTCACCCAATCCTATGTGGTCATCCAAACACAGAGGGCACAAATAGTGACCTGCCAATTTCACATTCATTGGGCAATTCATTAGGCTTCTATGACTGGAGATTTTGTGATCCAACCTATTAGTAGATAGGTCACATTGCAAATTCAGAAACAGCTCACAATGTTCAATAACTTTTTGCAACCTGTGTCTTAGTACATTAGCCCATATGTCACGTTTGGTCTAGTGCTCACCTTGATTGGACTTTGACATGCCCAAATTGGACTTTGACAAGCCCATAACCAGACAACCACGCAGCCCTCATGAACGCCAGACGCAAACACCACCAACTCATCTGATTCATCATAAGACCCTCCTTCAAGGAGCGTATCAACATCAACGCACATAACAGCAAAGAGCTCTTCAACATCGTGAAAGAACTCGCCACCCCCAGCTCCAGCTCCAATGACGTACCGCCTTCAGAAGAACTCTGCGACTTCCTGGCTACCTTACACCGCAAGATCGCAGACATGCTCAGCAGCTTCGACACCCAGGCATCAACGACAGACTCCGACACCCATGACCCAACACCCACCAAACACACCAACCTTCTGCTCTCCTGGAAACACATCAACGACAAAGACACCCTCAAAATCATGAACACCATCCACTCCGGTTCACTTTCCGACCCATCTACCTGCTCCCGTTCCCTGGCAAAAGTCATTGAGAAGACCACCAACAGACAACTGACCCACTTCCTGGAGGAGAACAATGTCCTGGACTCCTCCCAATCCGGCTTCGGCAGCAACCACAGCACCATGACCACCCTCATCGCAGCCACCGACGACATCAGGACCATACTGGATAAGGGCGAAACTGCGCCCCTCATCCTCCTGGACCTCTCGGCTGCCTTCGACACCATCTGTCACCACACCCTGCACACACCCCTCCACAACGCAGGGATCCGAGGCAAAACCCTGGACTGGATAACCTCCTTCCTCACCGGCAGAACCCAGAGAGTCTGCCTCCTCCCGTTCCAATCCGAAGCCACCACAATCACCTGCGGCATACCCCAAGGATCATCCATCAGCCAACCCTGTTCAACATCTACATGGCACCGCTCGCCAACATCGTCTGAGCACACCACTCAACATCGTCTTGTAGGCAGACGACACACAGCTAATCCTCTCCCTCACCAAAGTCCCGGCCATCGCCAAATGCAACCTCCATGTGGGAATGAAGGCCGTCGCGGATTGGATGAAGACCAGCCGACTGAAATTGAACTCAAACAAGACGGAGGTCCTCATCCTCAGGCCCACCCCCTCTGCATGGGACGACTCCTGGTGGCCGACCCTGCTGGGAGTTGCCCCAACACCCACAAACCATGCACACAATCCGGGGTTCTTTCTGGACTCAACGCTCTCTATGACCCTGCAAGTCAACACTGTTTTATCCTCCTGCTTCAACACCATCCGAATGCTCCGTGAGATCTACAGATTGATCCCCACAGAAACCAGGAGAACGGTCACCCAAGCACGCGGCAGCAGCAGGCTGGACAACTGCAACGCCCTCTAAGCAGGAACCATGACTACACTTCAGAAGAGACTCCAAAGCACACAGAACGCCTCTGCACGCCTCTTCCTCGGACTTCCCCGCCACAGCCACATCACCACCCACCATAGAAATCTGCACTGACTCCTGATCAACAAGAGGATCACCTTCAAACTCCTCACCCACGCTCACAAAGCACTCCAAAACACCGGCTCAGCATACCTCAATGAACAACTGTCCTTCTACACCCCAAACCGCCAGCTTCACTCTGCAGACCTTGCCCTCGCCACCGTCCCACGCATCTGCCGCATGACCACCGGCAGCAGATCATTCTCCCACCTCACCGCAAAGACATGGAACACCCTCCCCGCCCACCTGCGCCACACCCATGACCTGCTTACCTTCACGAGACGTCTCATGACCTGGCTGTTCGACCAGTAGCTGCCTCCCACCCGCCCCCCCTCCCCTCAGTGTCTTGAGACCCTCACGGGTCAGTAGTGGTCTCTACAAATGATTGATTGATTGAATTGGTTAAAAAACAGTCACTCTTGATTGTCATTATTACACATTTGAGAAGGTAACAGATCAGAACTCAATAGGAACAGCTAGGAAGCAGGTTCCTCTAACGCCATTTTGGCTGTAGGAACAGGGGCTCAGCCGCACCTCCGGTGCTGTGCTCTAGTGGTTGGACACTCCTCTTGCTATTCAGAACAGGAAATGCAAGCGCGCAGCGCGTGCGCTCAGCGGGCGCACCGATGGCGCGCCGGAGGCGCCCTAGAGGCAAGCCCGTCTGCGCCAGTCTGCGCCCCGGTCGCGCACAGCGCCAGCCACGCTGTCCGTTGCACCACCCATCAGGATAGAATTAGTCACACCAGAGACCAGCTACTTCTCCTGGGTAAGAGAGATGATGGGAAAGCTCAAGGTAATAACATTTTACACTGCGGGATGATTAACTGTAGATCGCTGATGAAACACCATCATGAGGTATATACTATGCTAGAAAATATGGGTCTGGATGCTCTTTTTCTAACGGAACCATGGACTACTTCAGAGTCACTGGTGCAGCTGGGCTTTGCATGCCCAGATGGCTACAAAATATTCCACAAGCCAAGGACTACTGGGAGAGGTGGGGGTTGGGATAATCTATAAGGAAAAATTTAATTTTGTACCCCTACAAATAGATGAGATTCATGGGATTGAACGACTGGGTTTCTCATTACAGGAGGCTAAGGGCAGCTTACTTACAGGGGTGCTCTGTTATAGACCCCCGAGGGCGGACACCCAATTTCAGGACCTTTTTAGCTCCTTCATTGACTTGAGTATTACTCATGCACATTTAATGGTATTGGGAGACTTCAATCTTTGGGATAACGGAAGTCTAGACAACCACCTGAGGGACCTAAGACAAACTTGTGAGAATCTTGGGCTGTGTCAAATGGTAACCCAATCAACGCATCTAGGAGGCCATACTCTAGATCTCTTGTTCGCAAAGCAAGCTAAGACTGAGGTAGTGGATGTTTTGCCCCAAAATTGGACGGACCATTCGTTAATCCACTTTGCTATCACGCTCTCTAGCCTAGAGGCCACTAGCAATTTTCCATTGAGCTTCCGCAAGGGAAGAGAATGGGCCAAGCTGATAAAAGATAAGACTCTACTGCCTCTCCAGGGCCGGATGTCCTTTACCCCCTCATCTTCTGTAGGTGAAAACTATCAGACCTACTGCAAGATCATGACGGATTCCCTTGATACAGTGGTGCCAATAAAGTGCTTAAAAAACAGGAGGAAAACCTCTGCCCCCTGGTTTAACAACTAATTAAAACAGTTACGGGTAACATGCAAAAAGACAGAGAGGAAATGGAGGAGGGCATATTTGGATTTGGATAGGAACGCCTTGAAACTAGTACAGACCCAGTATAAGGAATCTATTGTCAAGGCCAAAGCTGATTTTTATGCCAACTCTATTTTGCAAGCCCCTAACAGTACCAAAGCACTTTTTGATATCGTCCAGAACGTATCTAGTCCAGTATGTGCCAGGAATAAGGTAATAGCTTCACAGAAGCTATGTGATGATATCGCTGACTTTTTTGAAGAGAAAATAACTAAAATTGTTGGGAATTTGCAATCTGACGATGTGGTTGGCTCAGCTGAGAAATCTGCCTCTGACTCTCAAACAGCCACCATACTGGATATTTTCTTTTAACCAGCTGGCTCAAAGTGTGGCCTCAGGCTCCCCGTTAGATCCTTTCCTGCATAAAATCTGGAAAACCCTGGGGGAAGAAACTCTACCATGGCTATGGAAGATCTGCTGCCAGTCATTTCAGGAAGGGGTGGTACCAGAGGCCTGGAAGCAAGCTATCATAACTCCACTACTTAAAAAAACCTCCCTGGACCACTCTGACCCAGCGAATTTTCGACCTATATCCCTACTGCCCTACCCAGTCAAAATCCTTGAAAAGGTAGTTAGTAAAAGTCTATCTTGCTATCTAGAGGACAATTTACTTCTGGACCGGGATCAGTTTGGCTTCCGCCCGGGACATGGGACTTAGACCGCACTGGTACCGGCAATGGATAACCTACGAATGCGTGCTGACAACGGGGCCTCATCTGTCCTGGTACTATTGGATATGTCAGCCACATTTGATACGGTCAACCGTGCAGTGTTGGTTGAGAGACTGGAAGACATAGGGGAAAAAGGTCAGGCTTTAAAATGGTTGCGATCATACCTGTCAGGAAGACAGCAGGCGGTATCCTTATCGCCATTTACCTCTGCTATGTCCCCAGTACTCCATGGGGTACCACAGGGCTCAGTAATAAGCCCGATTCTTTTTAATATTTATCTACGTCCTCTACTTCCCATCATTAAATCTTTTGGGATAGATCTGATCAACTATGCAGATGACACTCAATTGATTCTCTCACTGGAGGGGAAAAGAGCGATATCCATTGATACCCTGCAGGAGTGTATGCGTCAAACTGCAGGTTGGCTCAAGAGAAATACCTTACAATTTAATGAGGGAAAAACTATATTGCCCCGCCACGAGAATGTCACGCCACTTACCGTTAGAGTTAGAGTTCAAGTTGACGCCTTGGCCTCGGCTAAAGTGGTGCACAATCTGGGAGTTATGGTAGACGAAAACCTCCAAATCGATACACAGGCCAATAAAACTTCCAGCACTTGCCTCTCCCTGCTCTGTACTTTATGGAAAATCCTTCCTCTACTCCCAGAAGACACTCGCCCCCTTATAGTGAGGAGTATAATACTGAGTAGATTGGACTACTGTAACTCCCTGTACTTGGGGGCACCACAATATATTGTACAGGGGTTGCAGAGAGTTCAATCGATGTCAGCAAAACTGGCCCTAAATAGACAACGCAGATCCTCCACGACGCTGGCCCTAAGAGATCTTCATTGGTTGCCCATCAGGGAGAGAATTCGCTTTAAATCCCTCTGCATTGTATATAAGGCAGTACATGGTCAGGGCCCAGTTCCTCTACAGGAAACAATCACCCGGTATAATCCTAGTAGGCAGCTCCGGTCTTCTTACTCCAGCTTGATAACTACCACCAGATTCAAGAGGTCTCGGAAAGGTGGTAGAGCCTTTGGTGTGATGGCCTCCCGTATATGGAATGAACTGCCACTAATGCTTAGACAGGCTAGCTCATTGATTGGCTTTAGGAAGAGCCTGAAAACCTGGCTCTTCCCAAGCAATGGGCTCTAAAACATATCTTTAAACAGCTGACTCTGATTTCTCCTTTTTCAGGCTTCTCTCTGATCCAAGCGCCAGGATACCCGTAGGGTGACAGTTTTGCGCTATATAAGTCTCTAATACAATACAATACAATAGCATAAATGTTTTCTGACATAAATGTTATTGGTTAAATATTGCTTATAAAAATATCATGGATGTAGTTTTACTATTACTAACTGATGATGCAACATCCACGTAACCGTTATTTAGGGACCAATATTTCTGTCAAGCGGTCTTTAGGCCATGTTGTTCTGGTACCATAATCGGGATTGATCTTCCAAAGACTATGGAACACTGACACTGTGGTTTTACGTTTTTATTTACACTATACTTCTTTGCATAATAAACTGCCTACTGGGATATAGAATGGTCGAAACGTCTGTCCACAAGTTGTGGCAGTGACTGAGTTCCTCTTAAACCATAAGTATGAACCAAAGTTTGAAACATTTCTTGATGAGACTGACCCTTCGTTTACTAGTTATAGTACATAAGATTTAGGCTGGGTACACTAACTTTAGCATACTTTTCTAGTAACTGGAGGTGTCATCACAAGGGCAGTGCCTGACATTAACAAAACGGACAAACATTTTCTTTTTTTCTGCCCTAGATACACAAGACAGTAAAGGCATTGAATTGTGCCCATGTATAGATATTTGGGAATATGCCACTGCAAACCTGCTTTGAGGATATGTAGGTCAGATAGTGGGCCATGCATTGTGTTTTCTGTTGCTAAATTCCTAGAATCGGCTTGGCCTATTTGCTCCAAATTTGTAAAACAGCAAGCAGTTGCTTCTGATGTGTATAAGAACCAATTAACTATCTGGATAAAAGTATTTGATAGTTTCTGTCTTGTTAAATAGTTTATGCAACTGTGCTATTTTACAATGAATCTTTGCATGATTAATGATTCATTGCCAATACAGAACTACTTCTGTCAGGCAAATGCCTTGTTTTTAAGAAAATCGTTTTTTAAGTACTTCTATATTGACATTTTTGAAACATTTTTATGAAATTGATATTTTATAATTAAGTATATTGCATTTCATATTCTTCTTTTCTAAATATGGCACCAATTTGTGCAGAAGGCTTGACACCTGTAAAACGTTTGTGAATCATGCTATTTGAGAATGATTTATTATTGGTTTTTTGAAGCAATGTGAAGTATTTTTATATGTTCTGCTACTTTCATGGTCTTTGGCCAATTTAAAGTAAATCAAATTCCAAATGCCAATTTGAAGTTCTGGCCAATAGTTACCCAGTTTTCCGCATGTAAACTTAGTTCAGCCATTCATTTTTATCTCTTGAGCATAAACCTAGTGTTCCAATTTGAAAGGGAACAATTTATTTGGAAAGTCAATGTTAGTTACCACTCGTATTTTTCACCTTTTAACAAGAACAAACATCATTGGTTGCGATTTCATTACAGCAATCAAGAAAGGACTAAATAAAAGGGTGGTTTCTAGATTTTACGACGTCAGACATTTTGGCATATCTTATATCGCCCTTAACCTTGGGGCATTTTCTCCGAAATTTAATGGGGAGGAGACTCCAAATGATAACAATATTCAATCGAAAATCCCAAATGAAATAAAATTGAATAAAATCATAACAGTTCATCATTGTTATTGATCATGATTCTCAATTACTAAATTGGCGAAAATCACACCCTCCAGTGCCTTTACCATATAGGTAACATTGGTTTCCAATTTACACAATCACGCCCTGAATGGGCCATATTTTACGGCAGATAAAAGTTTTTTATCAATCCAACACATTTTCATCATCTCCAACAAGAATAAATTAAACAATTCATCAATTTTAGACAATTTCCCATGTGTGTGTGTGAGATCCCTAATTTGATTGTGTCCACAGATGGGCTTAAAACAGCTGCGAGGCTCAGATATTCATATATTTCACAGAATGTCCCACATCCATGATGGTGCAGCCTCTAGTTCAATGGTGCCCTCAAATGGGCTTATAACAGCTGACAAGCTCAATTATGTCACATCTAGATATAGCCTACTTCACATATACATATGAGTGTAAGCAATTTTAATAAACGTGCCAAAGAAAATATAAAATAAAACAAAATAGCAAGAATTTATTTATATATAAAAAAAGAATGATACAATATGAAACCTATGAATGGATTCAGCGTGACTTTGGGCAACATGTTGATCAAACAATTTTAACCAATAAACCACCATAGTTCCTCCTCACTGTTGAGTCCCCAGGGGGTGTGGGTTCTTAGCTCAACTATATATATTGCTTCAAGCTGTATCAGCAATTTGACCCTGTCTCCTCCCCTCTCTTTTGCTGGTACCTGATCCTGATCTGACAAAAGTAACGAAACCTATCACTTCTTGAGTCATGGGTCTCAGCAAAATGTCGGGCCACTGGGTAAGAATTGTCACAGTTGGTGATCGCCCGTGTGTGCTCCAAAATACGTTTTTGGCTGGATGAATTGTACTACCAATATATTGGAGACCACATGGGCAAAACAAACAATACACTACAAAGCTAGTATTGCAGTTGAGAAATTTACTGATGATTTGTTTGGCTTTCTTACCCGGGACTGAATAGTCTTTCACCCTATGGATATCCTTACATGCCTTACAAGTCGTGCATGGATAGAGCCCATTTTATGACATTTTCTTTATCGCTGCCTCCTCAGAGAAATGGCTTTGTACCAAGATGTCCATAAGCAACGCATTTTTTCTGTATGTATAATATTGGGTCTGTTTGGTAGTAATCGTTCGATTACTGTGTCCGTCTGTAGAACTTTCCAGTTGAGCTGGCCAGACCTCTGATTTTGAGTGCCTCTGCTGAAAAGTTAAGGATCAGCCTCACCACTGCTGTATCATCTACATTCTCAAGTGCAGTTACTGGTGTATATGCATGCAGATCCTGCCTCTTTTTTAATTGTAACTTGACAGCAGCCTCATGTAAAACATGGTTTTTATATCCTCTCTTTCTGAACCCACTAATAGATTCACTTGCAGACTTCTTATGGAGCTGAAATATATTTATCTAAAGAAAAATAAGCCGTAGTGCGTAGTTTTGTATGTCCTATGACTACACTGTTGAATGTATACATATATATATTCACTGAAAAAAACATAGGTTTCAGGCCTTATATAGTTAGGAATTAGCTTTTAAAAAACCATTGAAATTGCTCCTATATAGTTAGTTGTACTAACTATATTTCGCGCACCCGCAATCCACTGCTGATGATGTCACATATTACATCATTCATGACATGGTCAGTGACATCACTGATGACATCTCAAATGACATCACTGATGACATCATCCAGTGAATGTGGTTTGCTTCGTTATTTAAATATGCATTATATATATAGCAATTTGCATTGAAGAATGAGTGGATATATAAAAATAAATATTTGGATGGAGGATTTAGTAGCAGTGTAATTGACTGTTTACTTGACCAATTTATAGTGTCTCACTAAATATAGTGGATAGTGACTAAACTGTTTGAATATCTTTATCACTTTGTCAGTTGTTGTGTAAACTGGTTCTCCAGTTGGTTACTAGCTATGTGAAAGCCTATATTAGTTATTGATTAGTTAACTGACTATTTGTATGGGAGAGTGAATGTGTGTGTGGTTCGGTGGGGGGTGTGTGACTGCCCAAAGATGTGTGAATAGTTGATTCACTAGATATATGAAGTTAAAACTACATGTTCTAACAGTTGTTTGGGTGAGTGAATATCTTTATGGTGTGGTGATGAGCAAATATATTTCTCAATGGTACATGTCCAACAAACTAGAAAAATAAAAGGCAGTGTATGTGTCAGTTGTTGTATATAAATAAGTATACATAAGACTCAATGATTGTGTGAGTGACTGTATGGATAACTTTATACTTGTAATAATGATTTTATAATTCACTAAGTATGACTTACTATCTAAATGAATAGATGAAGTTGTGTTTTTATAAGTGTGTAGCTAAGTAAATATGTAAGTATGATCCATTGTTTGCATAAGTGAGTAGGATGACTTCATATGTGAATAGGATGTGTGCTGGTGTGTAATGTGGATTTAGGTGTATAAGTAGTGTTGATAGTGTTCTATTGTTCATTGACAGCATGTATGAGTGAATCTACAGGTAAGTGATTAGATGTGTGTATACATCTATGAATCACTGAGTGGGTTTTTAGATACTTGTATTGCTGTAACAATGGATTCATATGATGCTCTGTATTTTACAAAGAGTGATGAAAGATTTTACTAGTGTATGAAAAAGTGTATGTGATTGTCACGTGGATAATGTTATCAGTGATGTCATCAGTGATGTCATTTGAGATGTCATCAGTGATGTCACTGACCATGTCATGAATGATGTCATGAATGATGACATCATCAGCAGTGGATTGCGGGTGCGCGAAATATAGTTAGTACAACTAACTATATAGGAGCAATTTCAATAGTTTTTTAAATGCTAATTCCTAACTATATAAGGCCTGACACCTATGGTTTTTTCAGTGAATTTCAAAGGTTTTTTAAATGCTAACTCCTAACTATATATGACCTGAAACCTATGTTTTTTAAGTAAATTTGCAAAGTTTTTTAAATGCTAATTCTATTAGCGGATAACGTTTAAATATGTTAATATCCTTCTGGGACCACTTTTTAAATGCTAATTCCTAACTATGTCAGGCGTGAAACCTATAGTTTTTTTCAATACATTTCAAAGGTTTTCTAAATGCTAATTCTATTAGCGGATAACGTTTAAATATGTAAATATCCTTCTGGGACCACCTGAGCAGCCCTAGGGGGTCAGGGTGTTTCTACCCTGCCCCCTTTTTGCGTTCTACATGTTTGTTTTTCTGCTTCTTTTGTGCCTCGGTCTACCTAGCACAAGATGAATGCCAACACTTCCTGATTAGAAGTGTTGACAGCCAATGAGCATGCTGCTTTCCTGTGAAAGGCATGCTGATTGGCTGCCACTGTCTGTCAACACTCCAAACCAGGAAGTGTTGGCAGCCATCTTGTGACTCGGTGGAACCAAGGCACAAGAAAGCAATGAAACAAAGGTGCAAAACACGCGGTACACCGTGCGCGGACCCCGCAATTTATAAAAAAAAAATTTTTTTGGGGGGGGGGGGCTGGGGGGTCCTTGTGGGACCCCCTGAGCAGGCCTAGGGGGTCAGGGTACTTCTACCCTGCCCCCTTTTTGAGTTCTACACGTTTGTTTTTCTGCTTTCCTGTGCCTCAGTCTACCGAGGCACAAGATGGCTGCCAACAATTTCTGTTTTGGAGTGTTGACAGACATTGGCAGCCAATCAGCATGCAGCTCGCGCTAAGGTCCGCGCACGTGCAAGGACAGTGCAAGGACGGTGCACGCACGGGCGCGCACCTTGTCCCGCCCATAGATATATAATTTGAAAAAAGTCCATTTTCTCAACAATTACTGGAGGGATTTTCACCAACTATACAAAAGGCACTTCTGCATACCAGGCTCTACCATTTTGCTAAGTTTGCAGTAATTCCATTCAGCCGTTCGGGCTGTAGCTGTGTCTAAAGGTCCTATGGAAAATTGCATTGGGCTACATTTCACATTGAATTTTCTCAAGAACTACTGGAGGGATTTACACCAAACATACAAAAGGCACTGCTCCATACCAGTCCCTACCATTGTGCCAAATCTGGTGTAATTCCGTTCAGCCGTTCGAGCTGTAGCCTTGTCAGAATGTCCCTATTGAAATTAACATGGGGAAAACACATTTTGGGACCCCCCCTTTTTTCTCGACCCCCGCTTGACAAATCCCCCCGAAACTTTCAGGGAAGGAGCGGAGCGCAGCGAGGCAAATTTAAGGAAAATTACAGGCAGATCCCTCAATCGGCGCCAAAGTTATTCCCAATAGAATGTTCGGCATTTCCTATGGTAACTAGGTCCTAACTATATATACCTACTGGCTATCGCCAGTAGGTAATATATATATATATATATATATATATATATATATATATATATATATATATATATATATATATATATATATATATATATATATATATATATATATATATATATATATATATGTATATATATTACACTTATCTGCAAACATTTTATATTTTAGTTGTAAAGGCATGGTGGTAAATGCATATTTGTTGCAAACCAGCATTCATTGCATAGGCATGCATGGTTTCAACCGCTTTGTAAATGCTGTTTTCTCTAGAGATCTATCATAGTTTTCTCAAAAACAATACTTTATTCCTATGTGCTTCAATTCAACATTTTTATTGCAAGGGAGTACAATAAAAATCACAAATAAAGGCTTGATGTACAAAATATTTTGTGGTCACAAATGTTGCAATTTACAAAATAGGTGCATTTGCTACTGCAAAATGTGTTTTTCCTAAACACTAATCTCATTTTAGATTTAGTAAATTTGTAATTACTGACTCCTACAATAGGTTGGCAAATGGACACTAATGGCCTAATTATGAGTTTAGTGGTCTTACCGCCGTACCACCATGGGGGAAGTCTGAAGAAGACCGCCATAGCAGGGGTCTCCTGCCTGCTGTATTACTATGTTCCCGCTGGCCCGCAGTGGTCTTACGACTGTGTATATTGTGACTGCAGTGTACGCATATGCATGAGAGGTGAAAAAATATCCACTGCAAGTTCTTTCCCAATGCTAGAGTCTGGACCATATATGCCGAGTCCAGTCAATGGGCAAATACTGCAAAATGGACTTACCTGGATTTCAGGACGAAAAGGGTTGGTTTGTTCGGGGTCACGATGTTGCTGTGAAGAGGGGACTTGGAGAAAGGGATCCCCATGGGAGATTGAAGGGAAGAAAAGGAAATGGGCGAGTATACACCGTAACTACTTTGATTCCGCGGACTCAAAACAGGCTTTCCACGGTCAGCTCATCGTAAAGCCAACTCGTAATTCAGATGGCGGTGAAACTTCTCAGTACCACCCTATGACAGCTGCTTTTCCCCAACCACTGTCAAGGAAGTCTACAAATGGCTATCGTGTGAGTCTGCTCTGCTGGGTTTTTAAACAGCACACCAACAACATCATAATACTGCGGGCAAACCACCTAGTTGGCGGAAGTGACTCTGACACAACAGCAGAGGTGGGACCACCAAACTCTTAATCAGACCCTGAATCTTTATTTGGAAGGGACATTTTGCATTCAACCCTTCCAAAATGGACATTGGTAAGTGATTTATCAATGTTTTATGATTGTAATCTGGTCACAGATCATTGAAAATGTTCAGACTTCCAAGTTAGGCTAGTAATGCAGTTGCAAAAGGGAAGAGGTCTCCAGGAGACTCTTTCCCCTTTGTGAATTAAAACAATTGTTGGGGAGAAGGCAGTCGCCCAGAGGACCACAACCAACTCTCAAAGAAACATGCTGAAAAAAGTTAACTTTTTTTTTATTCAACTCATTCCCTTTATGGAAAATGGCTTGTATTTATTGTTTTTAAGATTGCTTTATTTAAAGCAGACATCTCCTGATAGCTGTTCGGCTACTTGCAAGTAGCTCTCCTATGTGCAGTCCAGCCTTCTAAATTATAGATTATTGCTTGGGTGAATTAACATATGTATTTCATGATTGAAAATTGCATAGTCAAAATGAAAAGGTGTGTATTTTGTAAACTCATAAGATGATGTTCAGACAAAAAGGTTTGAATTTCCAAATTATATTTACATTCCAAGTTGATAAAACCTTTCTTGCATTACTACTGGCAACCCTGCCTGATGCACTGAGGAAATCACCACAAGCAGTCTTGCATATGATGGGCACTAATGTAATGTTGTCTAGTCAATGCTAATTATATTACTAGATCGGCAAGATTCTTATAAAACATGAGTAGCTCTTGTTGTGGAAAATGTAGGACACACCTAATTTAAAAGATATCACAAACATGGCAGTCTGCTGACTCCAGCTGACTACCACACCTGTGATGGCAAGTAGTCTGATTAAGCCCCCATTTTTCTATCTACCTTATTAATATTAACCCTGGGCAAAGCACAACGATACGCTCGCGTAGTTTGCCAAGTTTGCGCTACTTCGCACTACGCGAACTGCACGTAGCACAGTGCAAACATGCATAGCGTAGTGCAGCTGTCATTTTTTGATTGCTCGCGGTCCTCAACGTCAAGTTGGCGACCGCGAGCAAACGAAATGACATCCCGGCGAGACTTTTTCCTTGTTCGCAATCAGCAACATCAAGTTGCCGATCGTGAGCGTGGAAAATAAACCTCCCGGCGAGATTCTCAACGCGGGGAGGTCAGGTTTCTCACTGCGAGTGGTTGCATATGCTCACGACCGCACGCAATGAGAAACTACCAGTCCACGTTGAGAAAGCTGTCGCTCGAGTAGGAATCTACTCGAGCTCTCAAAGTGCACTTTGCGTAGCTTCACGTAGCGCCACGTCGCAAACTACATCCTGTCCTAATTATTATTCATGAGGTAAGTCTTTTTATGGCTCACTCCCAATGGGAATTCTTCACACCAACCTAGTTATGCATAGGTTGGTTCATAAAATTCAATAATGGTGTCAAAAATACTGGTTGCAAGTGGCATTCAATATTTTGTGATCAACGTTATACATCAGGTCCTATTTTATCACTATTTCATTCCATACAAATGGACAGCATGATATATAATACATCTGATCTTGATTAAAAGATTTTACAACATGAAATCTTTGCAATGCAGTACAACATGCCAAGACCATAATCAGAATACATCAACCTACAAATGATTTACCCATTGACTGACCGTGCCCTATAACTCATCCTTCAACTGTTATACCCACTTTCAAGGACAGCAACTTTCATGCCACAAAATAAATACATTTATTCCAGCAATGATAACTCTATTAAGGATCTTTCTTTACCCAACACTTCCACAAAAAAGCCTATGAAAAAACAAAAAATAATATTCCTTTGAATTTAAGGGGGTTGTATTTGTTTATCCAAGGCCTAGTAACTTTTGATGAGGGCATTACAGTAGCCCCACTAAATACCTTAACTTCAATAACAAAGTCAAAAGGAGCACAACACAGAGAAAACGCAATAAGCATAATGGCTTCCACAGTGGAATAAAAAGAATGCTGGCGCCAGGTCCAAACAAATAATTTCCTAGGGATAACATAAAGATCACGTGCAGTTTTGAAGTGCCGCAATTTCAAATTAGAAGTGTTTATTAGAGAGTGCCCCTGATGGAGCAAGGATTCAAGAAACGAAACTTGCTTGAAGCAAACCTTCATTAACTTTCACTAACCATTTAAACTATAGATAAGAAGAGACTAATACTCACCAGACATCGACACATGGAAGAAAAGCTTTACGCATGCTTAATTAATGTGGAATGAAATGCAATGCAACTAAAACCCGATTTAAACCAGAAAATCGCTTTGAGCATGTGCAAACCACCAGAATTACTTTGAAAATCATGTGACTAACCCGCTTGAGAGGGAAAACTTTCACGCATGCGCAGGAAGAACTAATATGTGGTCTCTAAGATCCACATGCCCAGCATATGCTTGCTTAAATGAATGTATGATCTTAAAATGCATACATTTACAATTCATGCCTTTACAATGCAGTTTTTACATCGCAACATATTTTACAATGCGTTCCTTTACATAGCATTCCATTACATCCATTTTCAGAAACTACCTTTACAATGCATTCCATTACATCGCATTATACCTTTAAACGCATACCATTACAATGCATACCATTACATTGCATTTAAGGTTAGTGTCGGATAGTATAGGGGTAATAATTACTATTCTAACTCCAGTGAGTGCAACAGTAGGGTAAGTGTTAGATAGTGTAGGGGTAAAAATTACTATTCTAACTCCAGTGAGTGCAACAGTAGGTTAAGTGTTGGATAGTATAAGGGTACTATTCGTTGTAATGACTTGCGATGTAATGCCTGTGTTGTAGTGACATGCATTGTAATGACATTCGTTGTAGTGACAGGCAATGTAATGGCTGCATTGTAATGACATGCGATGTAAAGGATGTTGCGATGTAATGACTGCTATGTAAAGGTAGTGCGATGTAATGACTGCGTTGTAAAGGTTGTTTCCCTTTTGAACTTAAAAGAAAGCTGCTATTGCTAATGCTTTTGCTCAAGAGAGTAATATTATCATGGGATAGAGAAGAAGTGGGGGGTGAACAGTGAGTACTATATATTTGATAAATGAACTTCTGTTTATGATTTCTTTATTAATAGTGTGCATTTGGGCCTGCTGTCGCACATGATCAAAAGCAAATGGCGACGGAAGACTAGAAGTTGTGCATGCTCAGTGAATTCATGATGTGACCCAATGACAGCAAGAGATGAATGACTGCCAAAGAGCAAGGGCAGAAGACGTGAGAATATGGAGATGAGAATCCCTTGTCAATGGAGCCTGCAAAGAATGTTAATAAATATTGCAACAATACATGTATGAGAATTAAAAGTAATGAATGAACTAAGGGGAAGGGTTTGCGAGACGATAAGAACCTTAATGAAGATAAATATGTCAGCATGGTGTGACAAAAACTCCCCTGGCCCTGTCCAATCATATTCCGTATTTCATCAATATTTGCAACTTCTGAGGGTTGGACATGTAGAAATAAAGACTATAACTAGAGTGACTTAAGTTAATTGAGGAAGAAGAAAGAATCAAAACATCGATTCTGAGAGAGAGAGGAGAGAGCTGCTAGAAGAAGATAAGAGAGAACAGACTGGGAAGATTCAGATCCAAAGACAGCCTGATTAGATTCACAGATTCCAGAAGAACATCGAGGAGGGAGATAGTGTAAGAGAGAGATGCGCCCTAGTGTGTCGGGTTTATAGAGAAGTCTAGTAAGTATCTGCCCTGTCCTAATCTTCTCCTATAGTTCTTTGTCTCCTGGTCCTAATTCAGAAGACCCCACCAGTCTTTTGGCCAGAGGGGTGGTTTTCCGTATTTCATTAGGTAAATGTCATTCTGTCTTAAAATGTGCATATTTTCATTGCAAATGTATCTTATTTTGTGCCTTTTGTCTCTTCACCTAACCACTTTTTGCATTTTGATTTGTTGAATGAAGTCTGTGTAAATGAATGTATTTGCTAAATAAGATTTTCTTCCTCATGTTATTAATGAAGGAGTTTGCACTGTGAATCTGTATTAAACGAGCATTCGATTTATGACTGAAATCTTAGATAAAGCTTATGAATCTTACCCAGAGTCTGTGGTTATTTCACTAATATATGTGGAGTAGTTAGATAGATGTTAATATCACCATCAACTGACTCAACTAATGGTCCATCAACCAGAGGAAAGAGTGTTGATTTGTGAAGATTAGTTAGGCATTGAGTTTATTTCCAAACTATTTTATGTTCACAGAAACTAACTAATCAGAACGTAGGCGAATTATAAAACTTGACTCCCCCACGGATTGCCCAGGGATTGTGTATGAATATTTGAGTAAATGTGTATGGGCCCAATTGAGGTATCTGTTTTGTGAATTGTTCATCCCTGGGGTTTTCCGCTGGATCTCCCCCGTACTAGCATACTGTATGTCCACAACCTCTATGAATTCATCAATATGCTCAGACCACTGCTCCACAGAGCTAATCAATCATCTTTTATTTTGAAGCACAACATTGTATACAGGTGCCTCATTTTTCATAATCCTCCTATCTTCAAGTATCATTTAAAGTAATTAAATCATGTCAAATTAGTTGCCAATATCATTATATTAAAAACCAATATGCAAATATTGTATAAAGCCACATATTTGGTATTTCAACTTTGTTTTTAAACTACATCAAAGTTCATTGTGCCCTTCTGAAGAATCTCTCAATAGTTTCCAAAGCTGGTATGTGCCAGGAATAGCATCTGGGGTTACTGAAGATTTCTGGTTAAGAGGATTATCCCACAATGGTGAGCATCTATTTAGCATTGGAATGTTAAAAAAATAGAGCTAATATTTCAATATACATAAAAAAGGAATGTAAAGTCTTAAATCAGACCTTTAAAAAGAAAATGGTTCCAAAAGGTAGGGCAACTGGCTATCCTTAGGGAGGACATGCAATAGAGTGATATAGAGCCTCTCGCTGCCACTTCCAACATTACTTCCATTAAATAAGTCCCCATTACTTTCACAATTGCTATCCAGTAAAATCATTTTAAGTTAAGAAATGCCCAGCCACCACAGGCAAGTAGCAAATGTATGTATCCTAACTCTTGCAGGGACAATGAGTAGGACAGCTGAAAACATATACACATTTTGGCAACATTGTCATGTTAAGGATATTCCAGCAGTCCATTATTCCTATTAGAATTCTACCCTATTGGTGCAATACCCCAACAGTTTGTTTAGATACTTGCTTAATTGAAACCAAGCATTTCAATAGTCTTTGGTGATCCAGTTTCCTCCAAATAAACTGCAATGATTACAGCCCTAGAGTTCCGAGGATCTTAAAATATGAGTTTTGACAGCATTGAGGAAAGATGTGGGCTACTGCTCCCATATTAGAAGTTGCCCATCCTAGTTCTGAGGAAAATATAACTATACCATCTAGATAAGTGGTTTTGTTTTCTTTATTTACTGTTCAGAGTAACCGGGGCAATATCCTTATTGACGTGTGACAGGCATTGTTCGTTGTACAGTATAAAATGTTTAGGAAACAAAGGGCACCTCTGTTTTGAGGCTAGTATAATAAAAAAATATGGTAATTTGCCAATATTAGACCCATATATATTATGCAAACAGTAGGTTTTTAAAATAGAGCATGTTTCTGGCTCATACACTTAGAGGTAAGTTTTCCATTACTATTCACAGAAAGGGCCAGAAGATCCTATCAAATGTTTTACTGCATCCCAACAATCATCCTGGCCCATATCTCTCTGTTAGCCACTATATCAAAAGCAACTGTTGCAGTATTAATGTAGGTAGTTATCTACCAACCAGGGATTAACCCATATTTCATCACGAGAGTAGTAGGAATGATGCTAGCTATCTAGATTGCAATTATTTTTTACTAGATTTTGGCACTGGTATAAGCAACATGGGTCTATGTAACTCATATACCTTTGGGTCCAGATTCCTGTTAGCAAATACCACAATCAATGTTTCTGCCCTAGAATCTAGTCCAACATAACCTTTGCTAGGATTATTAAATGTGCTAGCAAGAGTGTGGAGAGCTGCTAAAACAAACCCACCTTATAATGTTCCAATTGTATTGAGTCTGCTCCTACTGCCATACCCGTGAGTAGTCCTTTGACCTCCAAGCAAATCTCCACAAGAGTAAAGGACTGCTCTTGCACATATTCACCATAAACCAAGAGTTTAGAACCCTCGTACTATATACTGTACTCCACTAACTGTTCAAAGCCACTTGCAAGGTGAATGTAACCCATTATAATTTCATGTCACTAAACAAGTTGCAGCGGTCACTGAATATATGTATAAAGGCATGGTATAATTGATTCTAACCACTCTTTAGCTAAATAGCCACTCTTCATTTGTACATGCTCAGTCCATGTTTGGTACTAACTCTTATGCCCAAAAATAGCCACTTCCACCCATCCACATCTTTCCTACTACCCACCCACTGCCCACCCAAATCCTGGCTGTGACAGTTGAAGCCATAGTGGTGAACCAACCATGAGCACTCACCACCGGACTCCACCCTACGGCTCACTACCATCTGTTATAAGCAACAAAGCTGTACAAAGAGCACAGCAAATCACCATATGTAAAATATAGAAGACCAATTCCTGCATCTTGCACATCGTGTATACGTAGAGACATTTGTGTCATCCACATTGAAAATACAGGGAAGTTACTGTCACATTGCTAGGTTAGGCAAGGGTAGAAACACTGCCATTTTACATGTACACTTTCCTAAGTTGCCTTCTTTTTCCACACACTGACTTTTAACACACATTTGCCTATGTACAGTGCAGAATTAGTTTCCCTGAATACACTTTGCTTACAATTCCTCTTTGTAACAAGAATATTACAACACTTTGAACATTCAGTACAAGGTTGGAACATACATTGTAAATCCAGTATTTGTAAAGCGCACAGCTACCCGGAGGCATACCTGCGCTGGGGGCCGTTGGGAAGGTTAAGTGAGCTATTGCCCAGAGTCGCATGGTGCTGGGCAGACCCCTGTCGCCTTACCTGGGGATCGAACCATGATCCCCAGCATCAGGTGTCAGTCACCCTGGCCGCGGCGCCACACCTCTTCCCATTGTGCAAATGTTGTTGTTTTTTAATTGTCCATAAGGCGCCAGCGCTATCATAGAGACAATAAACAATGTCAACACGGAAGCATGAATGCTGTTAAAAATATATGCACATTTCTGTACTCTAATTAGAGGAGCATCTGCTGTCATTACGAGGTTATCGCTATCGTCAGCGGTTCAACACAGCTGATTCCGGTTTACTCTCTGTGAAGGGGATGTCCAACCTGTGACCAGGATGGGAACCTACATATCTTGCCTTCGTTCGTTCGTTCGTTAATCTTTATTTCGGCAATTTTGCCATAAAAGATAAAACATACAATTTATACACAACAAGAATCAGACATCGGTGTTGCATCAATAGCGGAATAGCACACTAGTACAAAAAAAAAAAGATACCCCAATACACAACAATCTATACTGTAAAAACAGACGAATGAATCAAAACTAATTAATTATTTAAGAACAGTCTATCATATTACAATTAAAAATATAAGCAATTTAACAATACAGCTGAAATCTTACATAAAATGACCTGGTGTATAAAAATGTGTGCACTAGCTAATGCGTAGTCTAAATCAAGGATAGAGTACCCTGGGAATTAAAACGCAATCTCTTGTGCCATGCTGCTTCGAGAAATTTGGCCATTGCAAAAACAGTTACGCTTGAGAGATCAGTCTTAAGAATTCTAAAGTCCTCAGAGCATTTAGCGAACCCTAGATTTCTACAAAGTGGAATTATCCAAAACCTTCTAGCCGCAATGAAGGCAGGGCAAAAGAAAACTAAATGCAATTCATCTTCAAGCCTACAGTTGCAGCCGGGGCAGTTTTCCAGGGAGTGCTGCTTCCATTTACTGGTAAATGCTCTTAGCGGAAGAGTGCCATACCGCCATTGCAGATATAATTTCCTGGCCAGATTCGGGAAAATGTCATCAAGAACTGTCTCAAACTTGTAGGATTCTTTGACCCCAAGAAAATTGTTAGCTAGGGAATCTGGGCGTGAACCCTGTGTGTGGGATGCAAGATTGCATGCATGGAAAGTTGCCACCAGATGTTTGCGAGACAGTCCCTGACAAGCCACTTCAGGATCACTCCAAAGGGTCGCTATACCCAGCCGGTCAAACTCGGTATTTAGATATTTAAACCATGGGATGTTCTCTATAGTAAGAAGAGCGAGAATTTCCTGCAGTTCCTGCCTATAGTTGGCTATGTTATGTTATGTTATAATTTTATTTGTATAGCGCACGGCTACTCAGTGAGAGTGTCCCGGCGCATTATATCTAACTCAGGAGTGGACCATAATCTTCTCCAAAAAGTCAAGGGCTTTACACCCAGTACTTCGTCCAAAAGTTTCAGACCCAGATCCAACTTAAGGGGCAAGAGGGGGGTGCTAGCCGGTAACTTTAAGAGTTGTCTAATAAACTTGTTTTCGACAATGACTAGCTCTTTTTGGCACACATGACCCCAGAGTTCACTGCCATAAAGAATCGCACCTCTGGCCTGGAGTCTGTAGATCTCCAACGGGGGGCCTATCGGTCTAGCAGATGATTTATTAGAGTTAACTAGCCTGATTATTCCCCCTGCTATTTGAGCTAGTCTGTGCTGGGACTTAACTTGATGGTCGCCCCATTCCAATTTATCTTTCATGGTCACACCCAGATACTCAAATGTAAAGACTCTTTCCAACCTGTTCAGGCCTATAGAGGGGTTGGGGCGTGTTTTTTTGGGGGGATTAAAAATCATGTACTTGGTCTTGAGGGCATTTATTTCGAGACCACGCTCTCCACAAAATGCCTCAAAACCCTCCAGAATGCGCTGGATCCCCATTGGGGATTTCGAGAGCAGCAGGGTGTCGTCCGCAAACATAATTGCGGGCACCCTGCTGCCGCCGAGCCTTGGTGCATCTGTGTTGGGGACAGCGACGGCTCGTGGAGGGAGTTACGGTGGGGCAGGAGGGTGGGGAGGGGGAGGGGCAGGGTGGAGGTTGCTAAAAACCGGCATATGGATAATTGCAGGTAAGTAAACAATTTAATTAATAAAACGAATTTCGTAGCTCGCACTGCATTGCATTTTGCGATGCAAGGCGCACTACGAAATTCGTTTTATTAATTCAATTGTTTACTTACCTGCAATTATCCATATGCCGGTTTTTAGCAACCTCCACCCTGCCCCTCCCCCTCCCCACCCTCCTGCCCCACCGTAACTCCCTCCACGAGCCGTCGCTGGTTGGGGACCTTATTTAGGTAATCGATTATCCCGTTGACAAAGAGGCAAAACAGGGTCGGTGCTAGGACACATCCCTGCCTTACCCCTCTGTCAACGGGAAATCTT
The DNA here is from genome assembly GCF_964263255.1 of Lissotriton vulgaris. NCBI lineage: Eukaryota > Metazoa > Chordata > Amphibia > Caudata > Salamandridae > Lissotriton > Lissotriton vulgaris. The sequence goes on from NC_141694.1 coordinate 967,846,403, forward strand.
TTTGAGAGGCTGGCCAACCTCCCACACCTAACCTGTGCAAAGTTGTGTGTGTGTAGACGAACGATAATGTCTAAAAGAGCGGGGGGGATACCCAGTTTGGCGAGTACCGTCCGTAGTTTACTCTGCGGAACTAAATCGAAGGCTGCGCGGAGGTCAACAAAGACGGTATACAACCTACCACCCTCCACCCGCACCGTCTTCCAAAAGAGGAGGGCCAGACGAAAAATTTGGTCCGTAGTTGACACCTTGCTCCTAAACCCCGCCTGGAACGTACTTAGGATCGAATGATCCGTCATCCATTCCTGCAGGCAGTCAAGTATCAGCCTCGCAAAGATTTTTTGTGGAACATCAATGAGGCTGATTGGCCTGTAATTGGCTGGGAGCAGAGGAGAGCCCTTCTTGTAGATAGGTACAATCTCTGCACCCAGCCAAGTACTAGGGACCGCCATTCCCCCAAGGATTGCAATATAAACTTCCAAAAGGTAGGGGGCCCAAACCCTGGGTCGGTGCTTGAATAGATCTCCCGGGATTTTATCTAGCCCGGGGGCTTTACCCGATGGCAACTTAGATATTACATTGAGAACCTCTTCCATTGAAAATTGCATTGCCTCAGCGCCCTCCATAGTTTTGGATTGCGTGATTGGCCCGCCAGAGAGTGGGAGGTGGTCAAACGATAGCCCATGTTGGGGCTTAGGCAAACCAGGGATGACCTCTTCATAGAGGCTGCGAAAGTGGTCCTCCCATACCGCAGCCGCTATATTGGCTTCCACAGCTGGAGTCGGCTCGGCAGACCCTGTTCTCACTATCTGCCAGAATTTACGTGCATCTCTGGTCTGCAGAGAGGCCAGCATGTTTTCCCAGTTGGAATGGTCCCATTCCACCTTTGCATGGTGGATTACTTGCTTCAGTTCCGCCCTCCTAATCTTGATTAGCCCTGTGTCCCTAGGGTGCTTCAATGCTGCGAGGAGGTCAGCCTTTGCCTTCCTGCAAGCTGAATTGAACCAGGAGGCTCTATGCCCCCTGCGGGGCCCTTTCCGCACAATTGGATTTAGAAGTTCCGCAAGAGTGTCCACCAATTCCGTATGGAGGGTGCCCAACTTGGGAAACAATTCTACTGGAGAGGGTTGAAAAATAAGGGCCCGACACGTTCGAATATGGGGAGGATCCGTGCATAGAGCTCGGAAATGTGGGCAGGATTGTCCAAGAGCTTGGCCCACCTCACTCTGCGCCTGTCATTAATTAAGATTAGTTTTGGATCTAAAGATGCCTCTGGGGGGCATGGCCAAGATGGCGGAGTGAGTGGTCGCTCTCCTCGCGATCTCCTCCGAGCCCGGGCCCCTAACCGACTTTATTGGCCTTAATCTCCCCCCTCGTCGCTCACTGCAGGCGGCGGAGGGAGTGGGGGGCCTCGGAGCTTCATCCCGAGGCGCCTGAGGAGCTGGGGGCGTGTTTGGCGAGCCCCGGACACCGGACGCCGGGCTGGCGTGGGCCGGAGCACCGGCCGGAAGTGGGTCCAGGCCGGCGTTGCGGAGTGGATCGGGCCCGGTAGAGGCTGTGGAGGAGGAGACCCGTTTTGCACCGGAGCGGGGTCTCGGCCGGACCCAGCTGCTGCCTCCGCGAGCTCCGGTTTGCGAACACCAGGACTGAGGGTGATCGGTGCCGAGAGAGGGGCCGGTCCGGGAGACAGTGCGGAGCCAGGTGAGGAGCCGCGAGGAAAGCTCCGAGTGGCGCTGGGTTGCGCCCCCATCCTGCCTGGCCGGGAGGCTGAAATCGCGGCGGTCCCCCCCTCGGCAGCCCGGCGGAGGACCAGCGCTGGTGCACAGAGAACGATCCGACGAGCGGGACACGTCCCTACTTGCGGTGGCGCAGTTGGCCTGCGCGAGGCCCCGGCTTCCCCCGCGCTAGGCCTGGGGCGACACGGCTGCAGCCCCCAGGTGGGCGCGAGGACTGTTGCGGTTGCCGGAGACTGGACCTGGTCGGACGGTCTGGGGGGGGCCTGGAGCGGAAGCCGCATGGTACAGAGTGGAGCCTGGACAGCTAGCTGAGACGGGTGGCGAGTCGCCGGCAGCGGTGGTGAGAAGGACTGGGCAGAGGTCAGGACTCGCTCCCCCCGCCCTGATGCCCCCCATGGGAGTGTGATGTGGACAATGGCAGGGGGTTGAAAGAACAAGTAGCCCTTCGGCAGGGGATCTGACATGGCGACGCAGCTGCAACTGGTGAGCCCTATGCCGCTGATATAGTGCCGGGCCTGGTGGTGGTCGTGAGGCAGTTTTACCGGCCATCCCTTGGTATTGACTGCAGGAGGTTGCAGGCCTGAGGGCGGGACCTACTGAGAGGCTGGTCGGGCCGAAGGTTGAAGCACGACGGGGGGCCCTGGTGAGGAGTGCGTGTGGACCCTGAAATGCGCTGCTCGCGAACGGCGAGACGCTGCTCCTGGCCGCTCTGAGTGGGAGTGGACGGCGTCGGGGTGATCTCGAGGAGGCAGGTGGGGCACGGAACCGGCTTGGAGAGCCCGGAGGGGTCGCCTTGCTCCGGGTGGACAGCTTTCTGCTCGCGGCCTCTAACTGGAGTGGATCTAGCTTTCGGGGCTGCTCCCCTAGAGAACACCCGGCGCGGGAGTGCCTCGTTGGTGAGCATTGGCATACGCGAGTGGGAGGCCCAGGACAGTTGGTTGGGCCGACTGGCCGGCAGCCAGGTGAGGTGGCAGACGTTAACGTCCTTGGTGGAACCTAGAGAGCTCGGTCTGTCGCTCAGGATGGCCGGTAACAACGGAAACAAGAAAGGGGATCGTACCCTGCCGGATATGCTAAGCAGGAGCGCTGTAAGGCAAGACAGGGGACAGCATTCCCCGGGACAGTCGAGCAGCTCTCAGGGGGCGAGTGGAGGGGAGCCGCCAGTCACCAGATCCTTTCTTGAATCGCTCTTTGGCACTCTCCGAGAGGACTTCCAGGCGCTGAAGCAGGAGGTGGCGGGAGAAGTGCGAGAAGTACGGAGGGAGGTTGACGGCCTGGGGGAGCGAGTGGCCTCTGTGGAGGAGGCGGGACATGCTCAGGCCGAAGAACTCGCACAGCTTCAAAAGGAGGTGATTAGACTTCAGGACCAGCAAATCGATCTTCTGTCGCATGTGGAGGACCTTGAGAACCGTTCCAGGAGGAACAACATCCGGGTCCGGGGTGTTCCGCTTGCAGAGGAGGGGGAGAATGCAGCAGACTATCTACAGGACCTGTTTAGAAACAATTTTGGATGAGCCGACCGACTTCCTTATCAGGATTGATAGAGCGCATAGGGTGGGCCCACGACGTAGATCATCGGCGCCCCCTCCCGACCTCCTAGCCTACCTGCCGGACTACCCCTTAAAAGAAAGAATCCTCCGGGTAGCTCGAACCAAACCTTCTTTGGAGTTCAGGGGCCACCGCGTGTCACTCTTCCAGGATCTTTCGGTGGTCACTCTACAGAAGCGCAAGTCCTTTAAAATTGCCACCGACTTCTTGCGGGAGCATGGTACTCAGTACTCTTGGGGACATCCGTTCCGTCTTATTTTTCGCTGGAATGGCACACTACATCAGCTACGTTCCCTCCAGGACACTTGTTCAGTATTGGGCATCACAGCGACTGATGAGGAGGCCCCTACTCCTCGCCGTGGGCGGATCACCAGGGACAGCTGGCAGACCGTCCCTGGTCGCCGACACTCCGCTTCCTCGGCCAAGCCTGATCCGCCCACTATCCGGCTGAAATGGATAGCGCAGTACGAGACGTTGCCAGAGAAACGGCAGCAGAGGAGGTGGCATTGTCCGCTTGAGAAATTCTCCGGGGGGAGATCGACATCGCTTGATTGACATTGCAGGTTTGGGGGCCTGGGGGGAGGGGGGGAGCGGGAGTGGCGTGGTGGCTGGATGTCCACTTTGGAGATTTTCCATAGACTCGCCTTCATAGGCCGGACATGGACAATGGTTCTTTTTCACTCAGTTTGGGGGAGGGGGGGCTGGGGTTGTGGGAGCGGGGACAGTTCTGTTGGGGTGTGGCGGGTGGAGGGGGGGAACATGTGTTGGGTGTGCAGGGGGGGGTCGTCCAGTGCACGGTACGGGAGTTGAATATCTCTGATGTCCTTTTTCAATTGGTTTTGACTTCGGGGGACGTGGTGTGGATGTTGCAACAAGGAATGGGGGGTGGTCAATGCTTCGGACAGCCAGCGGACACACTGGAGTTCGCAGCATGTAGGGGTTTGTCAGGACGGGGGGGCTGGGGGCACATGTGCGTGTTCTTGTCCTTTACCTGGTTTCCGGAGTGGTGGGGGGTACACACACCTCTAACGGCCTTTGCACGCTGTGCATACGCTTTCTTGCACCCTGCCCACTATGCCTCCTTATGTTTTTAAGGTCCTAACTCTGAATGTTAGGGGATTGAACAACCCTGTCAAGCGGCGGGCGGGGCTCTCACTGTTAGAAAATGCTCATGCAGACATTTGCCTTCTTCAGGAAACACACTTGCTGGCGCGGGACACACACAGGCTGCGATCTCACAAGTTCCCACTCCAGTTTTTCTCCACTTGCAACACGAAGACTGCGGGGGTGGCGATTCTGGTGGCCAGACACTTTAAGGGGGTGCATCTTTACAAGTTTGCTGAACAGAAGGGGAGGTTACTGGCGCATAGGTTCAGAGTTGGGGGCCTCACATTCACGATTGGCTCCCTTTACAGCCCTAATGACAGGCAGGAGCATTTCCTACAGTCAGCTGTGGAAGATGTCACTGCTTCGCCAGACCGACATATCATTCTTGGTGGGGATTTTAATATGGTTTTCGATTCCGCAGTAGATAGGTCAGCGCAGCGCTCTCCACAGGTCGGGGAATTCACGGCCGGCTGTAAGGCACGGCTCACGGAAGTAGATCTCCTTGACCTCTGGCGTCATCTACACCCCACAGATAGAGACTATTCGTATTACTCTCATGCACACAAGACCTATGCACGGCTTGATCACCTTTTAGTTACGACCCCGGTGAAAACATTGGTCTCATCGGCTGACATGGGAGTGTTATCCTTGTCGGACCATGCTCCTGTTGAGGCCTCGTTGTGCCTGCCCCCTACTGCCCACCCCTCGAGAACCTGGCGCCTCAGGGATACCCTTTTACATCGGAAGGTGGTAGTGGACCGTATCGAGAAGGTTACCCGTGACTACCTGGCGCACAATGACAATGACGACACCACCCGGGCCACGCAGTGGGCGGCATTAAAAGACGTCCTCAGAGGGGAATTCATGTCGGTCTCCGCGGCCGAAAACAAAGAGCGGCAGGCCAAGAGGGAGGAGCTTACCGGTAGGGTTCGGGAGCTTGAGTTGATTCATAGAAGGACCGGGGCTCCGAGGATCTGGCGGCAGCTGAAAGAGGCGAGGAAGCTTCTGGCAGCCTTGGACATGGATCGGGCAGAATACGCGGCCCTTCGGCTGCGCCATGCCTTTTACACAGGGGGAGACCGCTGCGGTAAGCTGCTGGCCAATAGGCTTCGGGCTGCGCGGCAGAGCCAGTCGGTGAAGGAGATCCTTGACTCCGGTGGAAATGTGGAGACGGAGGATGCCCACATCTCGGCGGTGTTCCGAGGATTCTACGAAACCCTCTACACCGGGGATCCGCCGGATGTGACGGCCATATCTTCCTACCTGGATTCGATCACCCTGCCATCCTTAGACGTCCTGCAAGCCGAGCACTTGAATAGGGACATCGGAATAGAGGAGGTGGTCTCGGCCATTGCCAAACTTAAACACGGCAGAGCACCGGGCCCGGACGGCTACTCCGCCCTTTTTTATAAAACGTTTTGCGCGACCTTAGCTCCTGTCCTCACTCGCCTTTTTAACTCTTTCACAGAACCTGGTGCCATCCCGCCTGATCTCCTCGGGGCTTCCATTGCGGTTATTCCTAAGCCTGGAAAGGATCCCAAACATTGTGGATCCTACCGACCGATATCCCTCTTGAATGTAGACCTGAAACTCTATACCGGGATTCTGGCCAGTCGCCTAGCACTTCACATGCCCGGTCTGATAGATCCGGATCAAGCTGGCTTCGTCCCGGGGAGGCAGACTGTTGATAACACAAAAAGGGTGGTCCATCTGCTGGAGAAGGCTTCTAGGATTCCTGGGGAGAGGATGATGCTGGCGGTGGACGCGGAGAAAGCGTTCGACCGAGTACATTGGCCCTTCCGAGAACAGGTATTAGTGAAGGCTGGCATCGGGGAGAAGTTTCGCACTATGGTCCTCAACTGCTATAAAGAACCGACGGCTGTAGTCCGTGTGAATGGTTATACTTCCACGGCCTTCACTATTGAGAGAGGCACTAGGCAGGGTTGCCCACTTTCGCCCCTGCTCTTTGCTTTATACATGGAGCCGTTGGCCCAGCGAGTCCGGGATAACCCGGCAGTGGAAGGGATACGAATGGGGGGATTCACTCATGCGATCAGCCTTTATGCTGATGATGTAATCTTCACAATAGATACACCCCGGATGGCCCTACCGGCTTGTGTACAGGAACTCGCCGCCTTTGGTGCAGTCTCCGGCTTTAAGATGAATGTAGGGAAATCGGTGGCTCTGGACATCTCTCTGGACCCAGCCACCAGGGAATATCTACAGGGTGGGTTCCCCCTGCTTTGGTCTTCGGAGGCGGTACCGTATCTGGGGATCAAGATAGCGCCCACGTTGCAGGCTATGGTTTTGGTGAATTACTCGGCCTTGGGAGCAAAGATCAGAGAGGAGCTGGCCCGCTGGAACCGCGGGATTCTCTCATGGTTAGGACGGATTGCTGCCGTTAAAATGACCATCTTGCCCCAGGTTCTCTATCTGTTCAGGGCATTGCCGCTTCAGCCGCCGGTTGGGTGGATTTCGCAGCTGCAGTCAGATTTGGCCCGCTTCATTTGGCAGGGGAAGAAGCCCAGGATGCGCAGGGCCTTGTCTCTTTTGTCTCCTGAGGCGGGGGGTCTGGGCATCCCGGATTTTCGTAAGTACTTCCAGGCGGCGCAACTGCGGTACCTGGTGGAGTGGTGCAGATGGGAGTCGGATAAGCACTGGCTTTTCCAGGACCAGGCGGTGGCGGGTAGGCCTCTGCAGGAGATTCCGTTTTTGCACCGCTCCCATCGGCCTAAAAACTTGTATGCTTCCTTCATCACTAGGGTGCCTTTGCGAGTTTGGGACGCTACTTGCCTTAAATATGATCTTACCTCGTTCCCGTCGCCTCTCTCCCCATTGGTAGATAAACCGGCTTTTACTCCCGGAATGGAGAAGGGTGCCTTCGCGCATTGGCGGCAAGCAGGTTGTAGAGCTTTGTGCCACATGTATGGCCCTGAGGGGGTTATTCCCTTCACGCAGTTCCGTCAGGAGTTTTCTCTTCCTGAGACTGAGAGGCACCGTTATATGCAAGCCCGACACTGGGCCCTTCAGCCACAGGTTAGAGAAGCGGCAGATAGGCTTTTCTCGCCATGTGAGAGATGGCTGGTGTCCCGTGCGTCAGATTCAAAGCTAATCACAGATTTATAGAGGTTTCTGCAGCTACCCCCCACACACTTTTACAACCCGGGGAGGGAGAGATGGGAGCGGGAGCTTGGGAGGACGCTGAGTCCTAAGGAGTGGGACCAGATTTCCTACAGGGCACGCCACTCAGCATATCATGTGGGCCTTACTGACACTTTCACTAAAGTCACTACCTATTGGTATTACACGCCGGAGCGTATTCACGAGTTTGATCGCAGTAAAGCGGACACATGCTGGCGGGGGTGTGGACATCGTGGTACTCTCACACATATCTTATGGGACTGCCCTCTTTTAGCCGCCTATTGGACAGAAGTGTTGGATGCAATAGACTCTCACTTCAATACTGAGCTTCCGCGCTTCCCTGCATATACCCTCTTGGGGCTCCCGAACGACTTGATGTATCCCCTGAAGTCCAGGAGGGGTAGACAGATCGCTATTGCCTTAGGCTCTGCGGTCCAGAATATTTTGATTCACTGGCGCACGGCCACACCGCCCACTGTCACAGGTTGGCTTCATAGGTTGTGGCATGTGCTGGGTATGGAAAAGATGTCCCTTATGGTGGCTGGGGACATAGCCCAATTCAACGAGCTTTGGCAACCGTTCCACGCTCTGCTGCTTACGGAGTTTAGAGAACTTACTTGTCCTAGGTATCTTCGCCTCCTGCGGCTCACGAACCCACCGATACCAGACCGATGAGCTGCCGTGGGGTCCCCCCTTTCCTCAGGACTTTTGATTTTGTTATACACATGGGGAGATGGTGATGAACTGGACGACGGGTGGGGAGGGTGGGGGGGAGTTGAGTTGGGACAGTTGGGGGTGGGGGGGGGTGTTTATATGGAAATGTTGTGTCGCACCGGACCTATGCACTCTTTCACCTGCCTGGTTGGACTACCACCGTGACCCGTGATTGTTGGCTTTTGTACTTGTCTAATCCTTAGGTGCTGCTGGGAACTTTATGATGATGTGTATTTGTCTTGGTGTGTCATGATGAATAAAATACTTTAAACATAAAGATGCCTCTGCTGGCTGGTCACCCGTGGGACCACCGGGCGAGACCAGCGAAAGAATCAGCGCATTGTGATCACTGTCAGTTCTTTGCACTACCGCAAAGTCAGAAACCTTGTTCCAGTCAGATGTCTGAACAAGGATATAGTCCAAATGAGACTCCTGCCCTGGCTTATTAAAGGTAGGTTTTGAAGGGATGTCACCCTTAGTTCGGCCATTGCAAGCCCTCAGAGAATTGCTGAGGGTGAGTACCAAAATTTGGGTTGCTAAGGGTGACCATGGTTTAGCTGGGGGGCCATCTAATTGCGGAATTCCCCACTGGTCATCCTCCACCAGAAGTGCTCCCTGCACAATCAGGGTTAGCGGCTCATACTGACTGTTAAAATCTCCCCCCAAAAGGATCCTAGCACCCTGGGGTATTGTGGGCAGAAATAGAGAAAGCTCATCAAAGGTGGGTGAGGGCTTTGTTATTCCCATCGGTCTGGAGTATACGTTTATCAGCGCGAGTTGAGTATGGTTAGGCCATTCCAACAAGACACACTGAACATCCAATGAATTAGTTTTCAAAACCCTAGCCTTGCATCCCAAATGGGATGCCACCCATATGCAGAGACCCCCCGAGGGCCGTCCTTTCCCCTCCCACTTAGCTGGAATTGAAAAGGTTGCATAGCCAGATCGCTATTTATCCTCCCTTGCCCATGTCTCCTGAAACAGGCAAACATCCTGAGTGTCAATAAAAGACCCCCACTCGGGGGAATCTAGTTTGCCCTGGAGTCCGGCTAAATTCCAGGAAAGAATGGACAAACAGGATATATGCTCGCCAGGAGAACTTGCAGGGGAATCAAGCATAGTAGCCGCAGTAGTGTCCACCAGCTCGGTGGGGGGTTCGGTAGGTTGGAGTTCCGCACCGGTACCACCCTCATCGGGGGGGGAAGAGGGACTATATGAGATTCCCCGTGTAGATCCAGTTGCCATAATTGACCCCCGGTGCCAGGATGACATAGTTTGTGTTGAAACTACTTTGGAACTCTCATAATCTGTACCTTCAGGGCCAAAGGTGTTTGATTGGCCACCTGTGCCCTGTTCAGACTGTAATCTTCAATCACAGTCGTCCATACCTGTAAATACATCAAACCTATTTACTGTCTCCAGGGGTGTAAAGGGTCTCAGGTGATCCATTCTCCTATTGGTGTTTCTATTAAACCCAGGAGGTACCATGTTCCACCCGAAGGGGTCAACAGCAGGTGAAGGGTGTGGTACTTGTGACTGGTACCTGATGTTGTAGGGTAGTGAAGGGAAAGTCTGATTGGGAGCCTGGCCACCGGTATAGATGGAGGGGAACACTAAAGATCTGGGGTAGAATTAGGTCAAGGGACGATGGAATTGCTGTCACTACCTAGGGGCCAGTTTAGTATATAGTTGACCGCTCGTGGGTCTCTGAAGTTTACAACAACTAGGTCGCCCTCGCTGTCCTGGACCCTGCTACCCAGCCAAGAGAGTCGCCGGACATGCACAATCTCACCGTTGATGTTGTGTGTGAGTGGTCTAAATTGGCTGAGCCAGTGCATAATTTTATTTTTCAGCTGGTGGAACCCTTCCCTCTTATTATCTGGAAATGTAGGGACCCCTGTCTGAACAACCGGGACAGCTTCAGGGGGTAATTCTACTTGGGGGCCTTTGCGCGTAGGTGCCCTGGTATGTCTAGTGGTACCCCAGTCCTCCCGTGTGTTTCCTGCAGATACTTTTTGAGGTCCCCTCGGGGCTTCACTAGCTGGTTTTGGAACTAGATTGTTGACCTGCTTGGGGGGTGGTGCCCTCTGCTGCTTGGGGTTTTTTGATTAGTAGATTGAACTGAGACTTTGGGGGCACTGGGAGTGCACAATGTCACCAAGGCTGGAGGTGGGACAACCCCACTCACCAGTACCTTAGTTGGTCCCTCGTTGTTACTCATTGCAAACTCAATGTCCCCAAGCCTTTTCTCAACCCTCTTCAGTCTCTCTATTATGGGTAGGATGAAAGACCTTATTAGGTGTTCCATGTTATCCAGTGAAACGGCAGTAGGTGCATCCTTTGGGAAGGGGTCAACAGGGCTGTCAGTTTGAACAGTGGTGATCTCAGCCTGTACAACTGGTGCCAATGGTGAGGGAGGTGCCGAGTTTAACGTATTAGCTGGTGCGGCCTTTGGGGCCGGGGCAATTCTGGTGCTATACTTTGAGGGTTTGCCAAAGTCGGTATGACTGATCTTGGACTTTTGCGGGTCCCCCCCTTCCGTCTTCTTTTACTAGGTGGTGGACCATGGACCTTGGCAGGCAACGGTTTTTTCGGCTTAGTTTGGGCGGGTTTGACCCGGACCAGAGTCCGGGTATTCGGATTGACATCTATGCAAATGGGACTGGAAAGAGGAGTATCACTTATAGGCTGGTCGATAAGGACCAGAGGTGTGGGAGTGCAATCTCGTAACAAAAGTGGGACACTCTCCAAGGATAGGAGGTCTTCGTTGCTACCAGTACATCCTACATTAGGGGAAACGGCGTGGAGCGGGAGATCTGTGGAAGCCCTGTTCTTCATACATTCGACAGAGCGACGACGCTCTGTCCGGCGCTCTGCCAGTGACTTTTCCCTGTCTAGGTCAGTGAGAGCCCTTGTGAAATAATTATCAAGTGTGCCATTATTCAAACCCCCCGTCTTCTCTGGGAGTGCTTTACCGGGACTTTGGGCCATGACAGACAAGTACACCTACTTATAATGACAGTAAATGCGGTGGAAGAGCGTAGGCCCTGCCCGGCCTCACTCGGCCTCTGAGGGCCTCAGAGGGCCCACCCTTTGCCCGGGCTTCGCCCCGCGCTCCGACCCGCGCACGTCCCGCGTGCCGCGGGATGTGCTGATCTTTAATAGCCAAAGGAGGATGGGTCACGGGAAGAGGCAGCAGGTGCGCATGATGACTCCTGCGCGCTGACCTGTGGGCCTCGCAGTCCCGGACCCCCGAGTCAGAAGCACTTCAGTTCTAGCGAGGGCAGCAGAGATCCAAAAGTCACGAAAATCCCTTCAGTGGCAGCAAGGATGAGACTGCGAGCGGCGTCCGCGAAGCGGGGGCCGCGAGTCATCTTATAGGCGTGGCAGACAACAAGGAACAGGCTCTGCGGGGAGGGGTCACGGGAAGAGGCAGCAGGTGCGCGTGATGACTCCAGCGCGCTGACCTGTGGGCCTCGCAGTCCCGGACCCCCGAGTCAGCAGCACTTCAGTTCTAGCGAGGGCAGCAGAGATCCAAAAGTCACGAAAATCCCTTCAGTGGCAGCAAGGATGAGACTGCAAGCGGCGCCCGCGAAGCGGGGGCCGCGAGTCGTCTTATAGGAGTGGCAGACAAAAAGGAACAGGCTCTGCGGGGAGGGGTCACGGGAAGAGGCAGCAGGTGCGCGTGATGACTCCGGCGCGCTGACCTGTGGGCCTCGCAGTCCCGGACCCTCGAGTCAGCAGCACTTCAGTTCTAGCGAGGGCAGCAGAGATCCAAAAGTCACAAAAATCCCTTCAGTGGCAGCAAGGATGAAACTGCGAGCGGCGCCCGCGAAGCGGGGGCCGCGAGTCGTCTTATAGGAGTGGCAGACAACAAGGAACAGGCTCTGCGGGGAGGGGTCACGGGAAGAGGCAGCAGGTGCGCGTGATGACTCCGGCGCGCTGACCTGTGGGCCTCGCAGTCCCAGACCCCCGAGTCAGTAGCACTTCAGTTCTAGTGAGGGCAGCAGAGATCCAAAAGTCACGAAAATCCCTTCAGTGGCAGCAAGGATGAGACTGCGAGCGGCGTCCGCGAAGCGGGGGCCGCGAGTCATCTTATAGGAGTGGCAGACAACAAGGAACAGGCTCTGCGGAGAGGGGTCACGGGAAGAGGCAGCAGGTGCGCGTGATGACTCCAGCGCGCTGACCTGTGGGCCTCGCAGTCCCGGACCCCCGAGTCAGCAGCACTTCAGTTCTAGCGAGGGCAGCAGAGATCCAAAAGTCACGAAAATCCCTTCAGTGGCAGCAAGGATGAGACTGCAAGCGGCGCCCGCGAAGCGGGGGCCACGAGTCGTCTTATAGGAGTGGCAGACAAAAAGGAACAGGCTCTGCGGGGAGGGGTCACGGGAAGAGGCAGCATGTGCGCGTGATGACTCTGGCGCGCTGACCTGTGGACCTCGCAGTCCCGGACCCTCGAGTCAGCAGCACTTCAGTTCTAGCGAGGGCAGCAGAGATCCAAAAGACACGAAAATCCCTTCAGTGGCAGCAAGGATGAGACTGCGAGCGGCGCCCGCGAAGCGGGGGCCGCGAGTCGTCTTATAGGAGTGGCAGACAACAAGGAACAGGCTCTGCGGGGAGGGGTCACGGGAAGAGGCAGCAGGTGCGCGTGATGACTCCGGCGCGCTGACCTGTGGGCCTCGCAGTCCCAGGCCCCCGAGTCAGTAGCACTTCAGTTCTAGCGAGGGCAGCAGAGATCCAAAAGTCACAAAAATCCCTTCAGTGGCAGCAAGGATGAGACTGCGAGCGGCATCTTGCCTTCAGGTAATGGGGATTTTGGTCATCCAGTAGGGGATTGTTGGCAGAACGCCCACCCTAGACATCTAGGTTAGCTAATGTACACCATTCACAGTATTTATATGCCAGCATATATGCACTGTTATAGCACCATGGTGGATTTTTCATTCTTTTCACACTCCTTATATTGCTAATCACATTTGTCTGCTTCTCTCTAATAATTAATGAAGTTCACATATTTTATACAGGAATCGCAATGGTTCAATTAATGTTGAAAACGCCCCTTTGGGTATTACTTGTATACCATGATTCCATGGAGGTGAGGGTTGTCATGTTCAGAGGTTGCCCAAAGCATTTGTTACTGTTCTAGGATTAGGTACTTACCGAGGCACAGTGAGCTAGCATGACTATAGGCCAACATCTACGGAAGGGGTACATAGAATCAGTCTGGCACCACTCCAACGTTTGTGTTGTCGAACAAACGAACAGTTACTACTGAAAAGTGGAAACCATACAACATCACTCAGTGTCTTATGCCCCATAACTCTTGGAAGAACTTGTCTATTGTTGTGCTTTAGTTTCAGAGGTGAAAACATGTTTCATTGCTGTAAATGTCTGTATTTCTATGTGGCGGTTCCTATAAACATAACTGTGATTACACCTGCAAAGGAGAAATCACGTCTCAGTTTTCAACGTCTTTCCAGTGTATTGTGACAAAAATCAGAGGTAGCATGACAAGAGACTCCATCCATAGAAATGCACTTTTTAGCAATAGTAAGATATTTAATACTTTCTAAGCCCAAAGTATTATTATTATAATTTAAAAATGGCACCCAGTTTTGTTCTATGATGTTAATCCTTTGGCTTTTGAAAGGAAATTGGTGTTCCCCTTCAGTTTGAGAATCCAAATCCCAGTTTGAGAGCCAAGGGAAAGGTTTTTTGGAAAAGTTGATTATATTAGTCACAACTGTTGTTCTCATCTCCCTCTTTGATGCCAAGAACCGGGCAGTGCTTGAAAAGGAAAAATGGAAGGGCAAGTACCCTGAAGCACAGTACCTGCTTGTGTCTGAGTAGTTCCAGTACTCCTAATAAAAGTATTATGTCACTCTTGAGACTTGCAGGTACTCGCCCACTCAAAATAAACAAGCATTTACAATGCAATGGTTTCGCCTTTGCAAAAGTTAGAGCTATTGGCATTGCTCATGACATTATTTTTATTTATGTTTTTTTTTTAAACATAAATAAATGGCATTGTCATTTACAATGCCAATAGCAGGGCAGGAGAGCAGGCACAAGCAACGAGGGGGCAGGACAGCAAGCACAAGCAATGAGGAGGGGTGGACAGCAAGCACGAGCAACGGGGGGCAGGGGAGCAAGCACAGCCAGGGGGCAGGGAAGCAAGCACAGTCAGGGGGCAGGGAAGCAAGCACAGCCAGGGGGCAGGGAAGCAAGCACTGCTAGGAGGCAGTGAAGCAAGCACAGGACGGGCTGCAACTCTGCCTGGGCTGCGGCCATTCTCACTGCCTGCATCTGTTGGTACACCTGAGTGAGACCATACTTAATACATGCCTCCACTGACACACTTGAGTGAGAAAACCATGAATGCATGAATCCACTGTCATATCAAATCTTTGAGTAAATCAGCTATAGGCGGATCCTAACTTGAACAGACCCCTGGGGTAGCCAGATGCTGTGATTGACATGTGGAAGCAATAAGATATGGCAGATTTAGTGAGACTGGAAGCCTGCATTGTACCTGCAATCGTCCTTGCATGCTGCACACACAGGCTCCCTGAAGCCCGGGTTCATTCCTCCAGTCTGTGGTATACATCAACAGAAATGTACATTCAGATGACAGTCGCGACAACCTGTCTCATTCACTGTTCAAAAAGATTACTTGTCACTTGAAGCAACTGTGGAGTGGGAGGCAACATAACGGTGCGGCATTTCACATTACTGGCAAATAAGCCTGTAAACCATGTGAAACATACTAAACGAACACCAACTGCATCAAAAGTGGTGCCTGCTTCCAAGAGTCAGTGGTTTGGCATCAAGACACCACCTGGTACCAATCAATTTATGCAAACACCCTTTCGACGCATCCGAATAAACTTCGACCATTATAAAGCAAGGATTATAAAGCAAGGAGAGAGTGCTTCACAGCTCACACATCATAACACATACACAAAAAAAAGAGTCCAGATAGATAGAGACACAGCTTAAAGGCAGATTGAGAGATAGACTAGAAGGTTGGACAAGCATGCAGGCAGATGGGTAAACAGGTTTTTGGACATAAGAAACAGAGAGACAGGCAGATGTAAAGGCACACAATTGACATGCTGGCATATAGGTAGGTAGGGAAATAAGGAGGGACAGAGGCAGTCAGAAAATAGTCAGACAGGGAAAGAAGTAGGCCATAGGAAGACAGAAAGACAGACAGACAGACAGACAGATGGAGACAGGGGGACATGGAGACTGGAACGAAGACAGACACAAGGAGAGAGGGGCTGACAGGTAAACATGCAGCTATATATACAGGTAAGGAGACAAGCAGGGCTAGCACTTCAGTTAAATATACCGACAGACAGCCAAGTACGATGCATCTAGATAGACAGGCAGACAGACAAGCAGACTTAAAGGCAACTAGACAGGAAAAACATATTGGAATATATGTAGGTAATGCAGCGGGCAGGTAGAAAGACACGTAGCCCTTAGTCAGCCAGGCAGTGAGTTAGACAGACACACTCAATCTACAGAGTAAGCTATGGGCAGACAGGTACACAGAATACCGACAGATTGCACCCTGCGCCCAGCTCCTCGTGTAAGTGCCTTATAAACACTGAAGCCCGAGCGATGACGTTGTGACAGGCCAGAGCTGCACTCGGACCCTGCGATGTACACATCTCAGCCACCACTGCCACACACTGGAAACAGGGTGGGGCCACTTAGTTAACAATGATTTCCCATCTGTTCGTCATTTACACCACAGGCTAAGCGCAAGACTCCCAACCAAATTCGGTTAGTCGTGCGAGGCAGAAAATACTCGATAGACTACCCCCCACTGTGACCAGAAGCAGCAGCAGACTAGGAGCACAGCTGGCAACTGCACAATACTATCCTCCATGTATACTCCGACCCCCAACCTGGCCCACCCGGAGGACACATCCCCTGTCCAGAAAACAGTGACCAAACACAGCCCGGGACAGAATCATCACGACTGGAACCCATGGTGCACTATGACCTCCCCCCCAAAAACAACACACAGGCCATGCCCCCCCCCCACCATTCCTGAATACAATGTGTGTTATTGAACCTCAGTGCACACCCTTTCCCTCAGTGCTTCCTGAGTGCTCACGGCCGACCTTCCCTCAGAACACATTTCTGCCCTGGGCACCTACTGTAAACCCCTTTGTGTAAATAGGAAAATGGTCCTCGTGGCACACGCCCTGAGTGCACAATGCACCCGTCAGGTGAGGGACATCAAAGCAATGAGGCATCTAGATATCCACCCTCCAGTCTATGAGCTCTTGGCGCACGCTCTGGTCTTCAAAGCGCACTCGGGCCAGAGCTGCCCTCAGTACACGCTCTGCCTCCGGCCTAAGCTCGGCCGGGAGCCGGGCCTGAAGAACCCAGCACGAGGGCAGGTGGGTGCAGCAGTACAGTGGGAAGGAAACGAGGGCACGGGGGAGAGAAGAGGAGGGGAAAACACTGCACAAAACCTGCAGCGAGAGAGAGCGAGAGAGAAAAGCAAGAGAGATGGACCAGAAGGGAAAACAATACCCAACAAGCATTTACAAGTGGGACACGGACAGCGGGAGGGGGGCGGGAACGGGCACAAGGACAGGCTTAGGCAAGAAAAACAAAGCACTCACCTGTACTTCTTCCGGCGGCCGTGGTCGGCATAAAATGACGAAAACAAACACATAAAAAAAAAAAACTCCGCCCACCGCCGCGATGACGATTTGAAAAGGGAGGAGAGGGAAGAAATCGCGGGAACGCCCACGAATCTGGTCCGGCCATGACGGACAGATCTCTGTTCCAATGGCTAGCCTCCATTTATGGAGCTAGCCAATGGAACAGAGGGGCGGATTCCCAAGCCACACTGTTCTAACATTAGATTTCGCCTGCGCCGAAAAGCTGCGCAGTGCGCAGCTCTCGACGAGCCGAAACCTAAAAACAGATAAGGACGTCCTTTGGTTAAGAAAACCCAAACTGTGGAAGCTGGCACATATACAATGTAAGCATAAATCCCTCAAGCATAAATATTATACAATACAAACTATTCGTACTAGCTAGAGAACACCATCACTGTAGCGTAATTACACCAGTGAGCGACTTCTCACCAGAGCTGCGTACACTCCCAATTTGTGCACAAATGGTATTAGGCACACTGTAACACACATTTAAAAACAAGGACTCATAACGCTGCTTCCAGTCCATGGTTACAGAGAAGTATTGTGTTGTTCTAAGTAGGAAGAAGTGCCAGATTGACTGCTTGAATGAAAGAACAATGCACAGGAAGGATTATGGAAAGGAGTATGGTGAAGAGCGTCGCCACTGTTTCCCTTTAATATTAAACAGACAGTTTTGATTCAATTATCTAAATCCCACAATCTAAGCGTGTGAATGTGGGCAGTTGTGCCACAGTGGTACGCGACACTTCTTTCAGCTAAGCATTACCTGATTAGCTGTCATTCAAGTTCTCGAAGGAATTGGGATATCAGGCAAGGCACGGGATCGGCTCTACCGATCCCTGCAGGTCGGCACACCAATGCTAATTAGCGAATAACTTGATCACGTTGCATGAAACTCTCCTCCAGAGGCAATCATCTTGCACCATGAAAGGCGCAGCTTGGAGTCTCTTTCTGACGCCGTTACCGGGCTCTACGCCATTGAAATGGGCAACACTTTATTGTATTGTGCAGACAGATGTTTTCGGGCTGCGCCTAGGTCCCCCGGACACCCCTGATACTGTTCGGGGCGCATTTAAGAATGCTCCGTTTTGTTAAATGAACTCTACTCGGCACCGCCCTCTACGCTGGGGCTCCACAAAACAATATTTGCATTTTTGGTTGCTTTGAGCGTGTAACTGGTGTTAGTGAACCATTATAGCGGTCCCCGTATCACGTAATTTGTATATAAATAAACAGGGGCATATTTTAACTTCAGCACAACCCCAATAAAAGAACTCTTGTGAAATAAAATGCCTACTTTTTCAAAAAGAGACTGATGTGTGTACAAAAGAAAAGCACAACGGTGCACCTTAGCAAAGACAGTGTGTTGTCGAGGCATACACATTGCGAGGCACAACACGACACAGCTGCTGAAATAGTTGTGTACATCTCCTGGCATCTCCGTGAATGCGTGCGACCGTTT
Organism: Lissotriton vulgaris; assembly: GCF_964263255.1. Classification (NCBI taxonomy): domain Eukaryota; kingdom Metazoa; phylum Chordata; class Amphibia; order Caudata; family Salamandridae; genus Lissotriton; species Lissotriton vulgaris. The sequence goes on from NC_141694.1 coordinate 967,864,795, forward strand.
ACTGACCCTGCACATTTTTAAGTAACAAACACATGGCCCAGGGAGGGCGCCCCTCCCCCACGCGCAGCTGAACACAGAGCTCACTGTGCCCCTGTTGGGCAGAGGCTGAGACATAAACATGCTCGCACTGGCACAAGTCTGTGACCTGGGATTTGCGAACTCACACATATCTTCATCTGTGAGTTCAAAGTGGTTAGAAGAAGTGCACACAGATCCGGGTATGCTCTTGGAGCTATGTTGCCGTAATCCGTGTATAAAGCGCTGATACAGAAGTGTCTGCTCTCTCGGCCTTGTTGCTGCAGAGTGTGTAGAATAAAGCGCTGTGCCTGGCCCCTGAGATATGTGCACGTCTCACGAGAGCTCTCCCCTTGTGTGCACTCCCTGCCCCTCGTGCCCTCCGAGTGGCACACTAATGCACTGAAGAGCTTTCTCCTCTCTAGATGGGTTCTGCGGGGTGAATACCTCTAACCCTAACCTGCTTGTGTACCTAAGGCATCCTACCACTCTTCACAAGCCCCTCAGGGCCCCCTCCTTGTCCCCCTCTCTCCCTTACCCCAATCAGTGTGTAGCCATATGGCCCGTCCGCGCAGACATGGCCGTCATCCAGGCGCCCAATGTCCCGCAATGGGGAACAATTGGGGCTCTGTCTGCCCCCCTTTTTGGTTCGAGGGGGGCAAAGAAAAACAAGTACCATTTAAATATTATTGAGGAACAAAGTGTGTATTTTCTTCACACAGGAGTCTTGGGAATGAAAATGGCCAATTTTGAGCATACCGTGTTTACTTCTGGAAGTAAACTATAAGAGATATAGGTTACAAATAAAAGCACTCTGCTGAGTGCATATGAAGCAGCAGGAGGGACTATTGAGGCCTCACGTGGCATTCCGTTTATACTACAAAGGAAGGCACGATCTTTTTATACCATAAAAAGGAGCTTTTACTTCTTTCCTCGTTTGCTTTTTGCCTTTATACTACCGTTTATGCAAAGGAAAGAGCATCAGGGCATCGGAGAGTGCATTTATAAGACCAGCTGCTAAAACTGATTCAAATGAACCAGTAAAAAAAAAAGAAAAGTCCTGCTGCGGCACATGCATGCTTCGAGCCCTTTTCAATAAAATATCGTACGGAATAGCTAGAAAGCATCCCCTTGGACTTTCATCTGCGAGTTTTTGATGGTGGCCTCGTGACGGAATCACTATTGACTCCTGTCAGGCACATTTGAGGAGTAGGTGAAGCCGCTTCGCTCCTGACTTTCCAGGCGTCGTGTCAGATCCACTCCCTTCAACTTAAGTGCGAAGTGAAGGCGGATGTCAGGAAATGCCTGGGAGCGCGCGATGCTGCTGGTCCCCTGCGACTTGCCTCGGCAAAGCCCCGGCCCAGCTCGCAAAATGACGGCAATCGGACCGGACGTAAACACGTTTATTGCAGGCTCAGCAGATGCTACATATCATTAGTGAGAGGAGGCAAGGGGCAAGGGGACCACTTTGATGTCAAGTTCATTCTTTTTGAGGACAAACGTTTTCAGGGTTGAGACTCTGCGCTTTACGGCTCTCTCTTTAACTTTCCGAGCTAGGCCTGCACGAGCTCGTATCTTTGGTTACCTGGAACAGACTGCCTTGTGTTATGGTGATGGCACGCTCAAACAAGCACTCACCTGGGCTTCCTCCGGCGGCCGTGGTCGGCATGGAATGACAAAAACAAACCCTAAAAAAAAAAAAAAAACTAAACTCCGCCCACCGCCGCGATGACGACATTGCAGAGGCGGAGATGGAAAAAATCTCGGGAACGCCCACGAATCTGGTCCGGCCTTGACAAACAGATTCATCTTCCAATGGCTAGCCTCCATTTATGGAGCTAGCCAATGGAAGAAGGGGCGGATTCAAGTCCCCCATACTGCAAAACAAAAGATTTCTCCTGGGGGCGGAGCTAGGAGCTCCGTGCCCCAGGCGAAACCTAAAAAGTGCCAGTACTCAGTACCAGACAGTACAGGCCCATGTAAAGCACTGGAACCGGGGGAAGTGTTTCTGAATTCTGGATTGATTTAATCAAACATTTAATTTCTTGTTTTGCTGACTCTCTAAAGGCACAACTATTTCCTAAGCATTGTAAGCAGACAAAGCTGCACTTCTTAAATAAACAAGAAATTCATAGACTCCACTCTCCTTTTTTGAAGAGTACAGCTTTAGAACATACTGCAGTCAAATTTAAAATCATTTTGGTTGTTTGACAATGCAAAGACTTACTTTTCCCTTGCCCAGTCCCTTCCAAACCGGTTTCTGTTCCTCAAAAACGTATATCTGATTACTTTATAGTTTGCCATTGACTTTTATTAACACACTAAGCCACTTTATACGTCTTAACTTCAATTTTAATGTTTTTATTCTTAGCAGCCTACTGTATAAGAACGCCTTTTATGAACAATGCATCAAAGTTGCTTCTACTCAATGGTTTTAAGTAACTGTGCAAGAATTTAATAAAATTCAAATACAATGCTCTCCGAGAACTTGATAAAAGAAGGTTGTAGCTAGCTTGGTAAAAGAAAGGGGCTGCTAATCTGTGCAATACAGCACATGTTCTTTCAGTTTATGATTCGAACATGGGTTTTGGAAGTTTGCCATCCTGCAGCTGAGGTAGGAGCATAGCATTGTGCTGATATATTGGGTCACATAAAGCAGAATACTTTGGGCTTGATTCACAAAGGTAAACGTACACTTTTCTGTAAGTTTACGATTGTTTGCTATTCGCAAAGGTATTGTACTAGAAGTATGTTTATGACAGCGGATTCTCCACACATAAAAAGATAGGAGTCCTTTCTTTTTATTTTTGAATGGTAAATAATCATAAACTTACACAATAGAGTAGGTTTACCACTGGAAATCAGAACCCTTTCTCTCTATGTGAAAAAACACTTTTTCAGGGAGTGTTAAGTAATTCACTAAAAGTAAAGCCCCTTCACTTTTTGACAGATGAGTCGAAGGTGGGAAATATATCCAATTCTGTAGCATTAGATGTTTCTTATCTAGGCGATATGTGAGCCTAGATAAGATTTGCATTCCAGAGAGGGCTTCAGGATATATTTGCTCATTATAATGCCATCCAACTCCTCTGAGTAACTCCCAAGAGACAATAATAACTGAGCTTGTTGTGAATACTTTCTGGGCTGACATATGAGAAGTACCAAAACGACTTTAATATGTTACTGGCCATCCATGCAAAAGTTAGGGTCCTTCTTTGACACTCCTGTTATTGGGGTGTTTTTGTACCCCCTCATGGATTTTGCAAAAGGTTGGTGAAGATCCTTCTGGAAGGCCTCAGGTGGCTTGGGCTTCAGCCTATGTGTAAGATGTACCTCTTATTCCAGGTAAACCTACAGTGCCCCCAACCACCAGTGATTTATCGCTGTCTGCTGTATGTTCTTGCTGCGATGTTATCTGAGGACAATTTTGGGAATGCCACATTTCATGCAATAAAGATAGCATGGCATTGATAAAAAGACAATCACACAATTGTATATCAAGCACATACTGATTTTTGTGGAAAAAATCTGTTACTCAAGCTTACCAGTCCCTTCTCCCCTTGATGTAAGAGAACAGGACTTGTGATTGGCAGCTAAAATATGCTTTGACAAGAAGCGCACTACATTACACAGCGGTGTAGCATTTAAATTAAATACTAAGTGAGCTATCTGGCGGCAGGACATGTTAGATCTGTCTTTAAGACTTGGGGAGTACATTTCTCCTTCAAATGAAAAATAAAAGATTTTGTGTGAGAAGAGCAACCAGAAAATGTCTGACCTGAATATCAGCCGAATAAAGATTATATGAATTGAACTGAATTGACTCTTTGTACCAAGTTACTTTTTCTAAAAAACGGACTTTTTAACATTCAGGACTCGGCCGAACTATATTTTTTTCGAGATAAAAGGAACTAAAAGAAATAAAGGCAACACCGACTTTGCTCTGTTCTCTGCGGGCAAATAAAAGGCCTGATTTGCCTCTAAATTGGCGATGTTTCAGATTGTGTTTCTACAAGACCAATACAACGAGAAATGTTGTTTCAAGTTCATGCATGTCAGAAAACACAAAAGCCACAGTGCCCTTAAATTAATGAGAGCAGCCTATGCACCGTACTTCGACCAAAGTACCAACAAAATAGGGACTGAAAGATTTTTACGAAAGATGAAAGCGGCCCCTTAATAGAGTTCAATATTTTGGGATGCAGATAATTACTGTGCTGCTGGACAGACATAAAGATCAGGGAGCTAACGCTGTCCGGAGCTGAATCAACGTTGCATGTATTTTCTGAGAAAAATCCGAGATGGCGATTCGAAATATTGAGGCGAAGAGTTTGTCTGAAAACTGTTTACCAGCCGCGCGAGTGATGTTAGCACAGAGAACAGACCTAGGGCCAGATGTACAACCTGCCAAATAACGACTTGCAAATTGCATCGCTTTTGAGACTCGCATATTGTGACTCGCAATTTCCGACTCGCTATTTGGCATGTACAACAGTTTCTTGCACACTGTTTGCGATTCCCAATAGGCTCGCAAAATGTGAGGCTCGTGAATACTAATGAGCCTCTCGCATTTTGCGACCTCATTGGGAATGGCTGTCCCTCCCAGGGATGGTGGCCTGCTGGGCTCAGCAGACCACCATGTCTGGGACTGCTTTTAAATAAAGCAGCTTTTCGTTTTTAAATTCAGCATGTTGTCCTTAAAGAAAAAAGGGCTGCATTGCAAAAAAAAACGTTATTGTTACATTTTTTAAGGGCAGGCAGTGGTCCTGTGTCATCAGGAGTAGAGAGCCTTAATCACCACGGGCCTCATTTATGAAAAGTGACGCATAGCTGCGTGAAAACAGCGATGCGTCACTTTTCATTGCGCCTTCCTTGCGACACCAATGATGCGTCATATTTACATTATGACGCATCATTGCGCAAGGAGTTACAGATACGTCAGTATTTCTGACGTATCTGTAAGTGCAAAAGTGACGCATTGCTGGAGTGTGTCACAAAAGTGACACAACTCCAGCAATGCGTCCTTTCACATGGGGCAAGCACCATATGAAAGGGCCTGCATCAGTCTTACGCCTGCTGTGAGGCAGGCGCAAGATTTTGACGCAATGGCGTCCTAGAAGTGACGCAGTGAAATCTCATAGATTTCACTGCGTCACTTCTACAACCCTTTCTTGCGTCAATACGCCCCCCTTGCATACATTATACCTGGCGCAGGTATAATGTGGAGCAGGGGTTTTACAAAGTGACGCATCTACCAAGATGCGTCACTTTGTAAATATGGCGCAACAAGGCGCATTTTTTACGCCACTGGTGCGTCACAAAAAGTGACGCACCGGTGGCGTAAAAGTGACGCAAGGTCTCATAAATGAGGCCCCTTGGTTGAGTCCAATAGCCCATGCGTACCCCATTGCCCTCTAAAAGGGGTTCTGACTGACTAAAGGCAATGCAGTTTAAACTGTAGTTAGCATGTTTCAATCATGGCAATGACCAGTTATACTAAGTGGGAGACTCTAACCTGCCTATGAACAGGTAGTAATTATTTTCTAATAATACATAGCAATCCCTTTATAAAAGCCCCGCTCTAAGTTCCTAAATACAGTCAAGTTGTTCAATGGTAATAACTCATTACAGTTGAATTGTGACATCATAATGCTTGCTGCCAGAGCCAGAAGCCAAGGTGAAAGACAGGTCACATAGCATGATTACAATTGCAGTTTAAACAATAAGAAAGAGAAATGGGTTTACTTCTTCTGAGCTGTTTTTGTGAAATAAAAAGTGATTAGCAAGAAGGAGAAATTTAAGGCAACATTTTATTTTTTGAAATCTCAAGGACATTATATGCTCTCTCTGCATGTTTCTACATACTCTGAGCTGCAGCATTTTATTAGCACGACTTACATTAAACTGATTCTAATATATTTTGCAAGAAATTGCTAACTACCTTTTGGTGTTCTTAATTTCACACTACAGATTCTACTGTTGTTCTTCATGTCTACAAACATATACTATGTCTTTCATATGAGTGAGTAACACACTAAGGTTTTCGGTGATATGTCAGAAGGGTGATGGTGTGGCCATGTATTATAAGGAGTAAACACCACTGTACTATGTTAAGAGGGATGTGCAAGACACTTATGAATTCCATGAACTTGTAAAGTAACTCCTCAAGCAATATTCTTAAAATGTTTGGCAGAGGGTATTTTATTCCATATATTACAGATGCCTTCTGAGTTGATGTAAAAAAAAAATCATCAGTTTCTAGTAATAATGTATTATAAGCTACTACTAATGTCCTATCAGGATTGGCGTGTGGGAGCTTGGGCCTATGACGTGGGCTCCAGCTGAACAACCTGCTGTGGCCTCTGACGTGGGAGAGGTTGTGCACTACTTCTCCACTCTTTCTGCTGTGGCCTCTTGCTGGAGAAGCCAGCATGCCTCCTTTTTCCCTGTTGCTAGACAGAGGTTGTGCATGCTGCTCTTCTTCCTACCCTGGCTTCTCACTTGAAAGGCCAGGTACCCCACCCATCTTCTGGCACGGCATTTCTTCCGGCTATCTTACTACCACAAATAAGTTGAAAATGCAGCACCATCCTCCTGCCCAGGGTCGCTTATCTTCCATTTTCCTGCGTTAGTCTCTCACTTCACATGCTCAATCTTTGAAAGGATAGGCAACCCACTTATTATAAGGAAAACATACACCTTAAACATCATTTATCTTCCATTAAATCTTAACAATCCTGCCTTGATCTGAGCATTTCGGCTCTTGATTAAAAATCGTTCGGATCCCCCACTGCTACCAATGCTATGTATGATTGCTGCCAAATTAACACCCAGCCCGAATTATGGTTTTGCAGTGTTCACAGCAGCCAAAGATGATTGACAAAGGGCAGTATCTCAGTTTTAGATTATTATTTAGGGTTTCAGATGCAACCAACCATACAAGCCCAGCTCTCTCTGGACTTCTCACTGCTAAAATTAGAGGGACATCTGAAGAAAGCTTGTATATTCATGGGTTCAAATTAAAGAACCTACCAGAGGGCAAATTAGTAAAAAAAAAACACTCGATATGTCCAGAGGCTAGTATGAGTAAAACTGATCCAACAAATTGAACACCTTTTTATTTTTTTTTTGCAAACTTGACAAAAATTGGGTATCAGAGCACTTTACATAGCACAGTTACAATACCTGATGACACACGTTCATATTTGTTAGGCACTGGGAGATTAAGGGATTTGCCCAGAACCACAGGATGTTCGGCGTCATTGCCCAGGCTCGAACCCAGTTCCACAGATTCGAGGTCGACTGGCCTAACCTTTAGGCTCCTCTCACTGCTTAAACTATCTCGAACAAGCCATACATAAGCTAACGACAGAATCTTCCTTTGCAAGGAACACTTATTTAATACATTTTAGAGACGCAGCTTCATTCAAATGAAACGACTTTCATTTTTTGAGGACAAGGATTCGGTTAAAAGTAAAAGGCACTCGTGGTTGGACCCAGTTTTTTTTAATCAAGGTCGTACCCAACTACATTTATTTGCACTATTACCTTACTTATTGATATGCAAGTGTGCCAGACTTAGATTTCACTGTATTCCTTTACTGGGATCAGGCGCCTTCTGTAAATCTACCAGCATTAATCTTTGTAGCTGGTTTGTTGCCTATTAATTCCAAACACTTATGCAATCACCCTGGAATATGGGCGACTTTTAAAACCCACCCTTTTCTGTCTTGGCTTTAGAAAGTGTGGAGAAAAAGCAATTGGTTGTTTCATAGGGGAGGACCTGCAAGAAATAAGTTGTGTCAGGACGTTTATACATCTTCCTGCTAAAGGTTTGTGTGTATGCTTTTTAACAGAATTTTAGGAAAATGTTCCCGTGATAAACAATTATTTCAAGTTTCTTTTGGCTGGCCTAAACACGTGCCTGTATAATTTCAAAAGACGTTACTGCATTTATTATTTACTGTTCTGTTAATTTTTTTATTTCAGTGATGGTTTAAAACAGCTGCACAATAAAGATTTGTACTGAACTAGCCCCAGCTGGGAGCATTATCAGGAAAAGGCAAATCACCTTAGAGTTCGATGCCCTTCCAAAAACAGGTGCGGTACAAAAGGGGGTGGTAATGGACGGAGCATCTGAACCAATCAAACACTCACACCCAGTCAAAAGATCTGGGTTTAATCCATCACCGTTCTTTAGCCCACTCTGCCACCCCAGTTCTGACATGGCTATATGCAAACCAGTCTGACCCTGTGCCTCATGGGAACAGTCCAGCCCGAACTGCCAAGCCATGCCTTCCCTGGACCGGAAACAAGCTTCCGAGGACCAGTTTCTGGCATTTCAGCCGTCTTCAGCCCGGCTTGCTTGAATCCAGTGGCAAAGTGAGCAAGGGACTCACGTCTGAGCATACCCTGCCACACTTATGGCGGCCAAAAGCTGTACAAAAGGGGGTGGTAATGGACGGAGCATCTGAACCAATCAAACACTCACACCCAGATAGAGATAGAGCCATTTGATTATTTCATTGATGCACTTGAAGGGAATGATAACAAAACGATTATTAAGTATCTAAAAAATCTTGCATGTGTAAAATAAGTCATAAAGAGAATGCCACAAACCTATGAAGAAGTCACATATTATCAGATTAAAGAAGTGTTGCATCTCAAGCTTAATCCAATGCCAAATGTTGATTATGAAAGATACATCTTCAACCAGAAACGACAGAAAGCTGGTGAAACCAATGATGAAACCAATCATTTAAATTGCAATTAATCTTTATTCGGCCAAATTATGTTCATAAAAATCTTAAAGCAACCAAACATTCATTGGCATGTGCGTAAACTGCAAGGTGAAAGCTACAATTGATAAAACATGGTAAAAGACAAAATACAGAAGTTGAAAACCGACAAGCAGATAAATATTATTTCATTAGAGCAGACCCTCCAAAGCTTTCCTACTTCTAACTGCAGCTTTTAAAAAGGAGCACACCTTATAGCAAATGGTAGGTGTGTTCAATAGTTGCAGATAGAACAAAGCCTCTCTACATTTGTGGTGGCCCAATAATTTTAACAGCGGTGTGAGCAGAAGACTATGATGGCATCTAAAAAAACTTACAGAGATCCCAAAAATGGATCTTGACCAATGTTTTATCATCTTTTTTAGCACTCTTCGGAGACAGAAAAGGAAAGCCAGCCCCATTGAAGAATCTGTGGAGAAACTCAACACACTCATCAGACACTCTAAGTTCAATTAATTTATTGATGAAGAAGCTATGCATCAGAGCTATTGATGGATGCTTGTCAGATTAATTCAGACAATAAATGCTTAGAGAAACTCGGGGCCTGATTTAGATCTTGGTGGATGGTTTACTCCACCACAACAGTGAGGGTTTCCCGTCCGCCAAAATATAAATCCCATAGGATATAATGGGATATATATTTTGGCGATTGGGATATCCGTCACCGTCATGACGTAGTGACCCGTCCACCAAGATCTAAATCAGGTCCTGAGTCTGAAGCGATAATTAATGGCTGCCAGAGCTAAAGACCATGCCGAAAGACAAGCTGCCGATATTCGGATCGAAGGTGCCCAGAATGAATCGGTTATGAGTGTAAAAAGTAAGCTGAAGCCAAAGACTGAAGGTCACAAGGTGATGTCTTCCCATAAAAAGAGGGCATGTTTTAGATGTCCGTTTTTGGATATACTTGAAAAGGATGTGGGAAAGAGAACAATTTTGTTCCAGATTTCAAAGCCAAGAGAAATGCTATTGTGTCACTGCATGAAAAAAATGGCTGCTGAAATGCTCCACAAGCATTATTCAAAGCACACTCACAAGTCCACACAGCGACATCAATTGAGACAAATAGACACCAAACTATGTCAATCATCATCTAAATCATTGTCAAACAGTTCTTCTGTATCACTGTTAAGTGAGAGTGAAGGAAATGATTTTGCCATGTTGATGTTTACCTCAGAAAAGCATGTGTATTTAGGGTTGGCAGCTTGTGAAGATAAATGTCAGTTAAAGAACAATTGACATGTCAAAGCGGTAAAGTAATTCAAACATAGTCTTAAAATTACAATGAAAGTAAATGGTTGTTTGATACCTTTTATTTTCAACAGTAGTGTATCAATGCCTGAGGAGCAATACAATGACTTATAAAGTCTTATCAAGGGCTGCCACATTTCACTTAAAAAGTCAAGGTTCATTTGTAGTGACAATGAATCAAAAAACAAAGGTACAAGCACCAATCCATGTGCTTCAAGGCAGAGCGTCCAGTGCCTATCTACTCAGTTTTAGCACAGCTGCTTATATGGGACTGCTTTCTTTGAATTACACAATGAATGGTCATCACAAAATAGTTAATGAGTGTCCTTCGTTATTTAATGGTTTGGAAAAACTTAAGACTATGAAAGGGAAGTTGCATAATAATAAGGACATCCAGTTTGGTTGCTCAATTACATAGATGAATTTCTTTTCATTTACAAGCAGCTATTGAGAAAGAACTTGAATCATTACTTAAGCATGATATTATTGAGCGTTCCACTAGTCCAAAGCGCTGGGTTTCTCCCATAATAGTAGTGCCCAAAAAGGACCGTGAAGGAGCTGTGCGCATATGTGTTGACATGTGTCAAGCTAACAAGGCAATTGAACATGAATGCCATCCAGGTCCATGCATTGCTGACACGATAACACAACTAAGTGGTGCAAAGCTCTTCTCTCATCTTCATTTTATATTTCAGAGCTACACAAAAAGAACACGATAAAGCTCTTACACACTTATGCAATTTAGTAGCTGAGGAAGCTTTGACTTTGAATGCAGACAAGTGTGAGTTCCATAAGACAAAGGTAAAATTGTTTGGCCATATCTTTTCTAATGGGGGCATGGCATCACACCCTGCTAAAGTAGAATTACTGTTAAATGGGATCCCCACAAATTTTTCCATGATGCGTTCATTTCTTGGCATGGACAGTTACCGTTTCAGATACTTTGCTCCTTTAAGCGCTCCAGTGAGAGACTTGTTGAGAAAGAATGTTTAATTTCATTGGTCGCTTGAATATGAGAAAAGCCTCGAGAAAATTAAACAAGCCCTTGAGAATGCTACTGCACTGGCATATTTCAATCCGAAGCTTCATACAGAGATTGATGTTGACGCTAGCCAAGTCGGGTTTGGATCTATTGTTGCAGAGCACAGTTGACACCCGAATGCTTGAAGGCATATTGTGGCATACGCAAGTAAAAGGTTTCCCAAACAGAACATGCCTACTCACAACCTGATAAAGAAATCCTAGCTGTGGTATGAACTTGTGAACATTTTCAAGTATTCTTGTACAGAAAACCTTTTATGACGCTTCACTCACTTTACTCACTTTACTGACTATATTTGGCAATCCAAAGGCATAAATATATACTCACGTTGAACGATGGGGACTAGGGTTACAAGAGTATGATTATACCATTGTCCATCATCCAGTGAAGGATCAGAATCCTGCAAACATCTTTTCCAGAGTATCCATACAAGGTCACAGTACTACATCCAAGAAGGCTAAGGCCTTTATCAACATCAGTGTAAAATCAAACACACCAGCTGAGTTTCTTTGGGGCAGACTATCACTGCCACGAGCCATGATAGTGGCATGTTAAAGTTGATGGATATAATTACACAGCAGTCATGAAACCAGCACACTTGACTTCTCACCAGTGATGGAGAATATCAAAAGTACAAAGCTGTTAAGGATGAAATGTCTATAACTCAGGAAGAAGTTATACTATGAGGATTGAGAATCCTTATTCTGTACAGTCTGAGACAGAAAATAATCGAGGTAGGCAATAGAATTGCTGCCACAAAACAAGCTCTCTCAGACCAAGTTTGGTTTCTTTACCTTGATGACACGGTTAAAAAGGAATTAAAGGCCTGTGATTTATGCAACTGCATTTCTACAAAAACTATTCATCACAGCTTGAACATGTCAGGACTCCCGAAGCATGCATGGGAGAGAAAAGCCATTTACTTTTTCAGTCGACCTGACTATGAACATCATCAATTGGTGATTATGGATAAATACCAACAATTTCCTCTAATTGAAGATTTTTCATCTACAACTCAAGAATGAGTCATTGAAAGACTACATGGATTTTTGTGACATGGGTTGTTACAGTCATAGTGAAGTCTGACAATGGCCTGCCTTTCAATAAATAAGAGTTCAGAGATTTCTTGGAGCATTTGAAAATAAAGCATCAAAAGAGCACACCTCCATGGCCACAAGCCAACAGACTAGTTTATTGTTTTATTAGTAAGCTAAAGAAAGCAGTGCAGTGTGCCACTCTTGAAAAGCTAAATTTCAAAATTGTATTGAATTCTATGGTGAGAGCTTATCATTCAACACCCCACTTGGCCGCAGGTGAAATTCCTGTGATTTTGATGTTTGGATCAGCAATGAATAGCAAGTTACCTCAATGGACAAATCAAAGAAAGAAAAAAGGAGCTGAAAACTCATGACAAGGACATGGTTAACAAACAAAGGATGAATGTGTACTCTCACAAAAGTTGACATGCAAAGAACATAGTCTTAAAGAGAGGAGATCCAGTGCTCATACGATAAACGCAGTAAGGAAATCTAATACTCCGATTGATGCAGAACGTTTCCCAGGCGTGTCTACTAAGGCACACATGGTGACTTCCCAGCACCCTGGGTAGTCAATTACTTGAGACTTCTCATTTTGGGCTCTTGACCAATCGCTTATCAGATCTAATAGTTGAAGAAGACAGAGTCTGAAACATCAGCAACTGCTGTGGCTTCTACACTGTTGACACAGATCCTGGACATCAGTAAAGACACCTCCCAGTCTAATAAAACAAGATTAGGTAGAACAATTAAAGTGGCATGAACATTGATTAAATAGATTTGAATGTTTATCTTTATCTATATAAATATTCTGTAAAAAAATGTAGTTTTTTATTCAACAAAGGGAGATGTAGTGTATTGCGGTTTAGAAATTATGCAACCGTCTTGGCTCCAGATGGACTTAGTAGAACTGTGATATAAGTGTTAGAGTGGAATGCAGTGATAGCCGATTTGAAATGTTGAGTCCATGTTTATACCCATAAGAATAATGACATGTATTAGTAAACTCCATGTGTGGCGTAGTCATTTGAGGGTATCCAGGCTTTGGAGGATACTACAGTTACGAGGGCTTACCTCTTGATGCATCTTTGGAAAGATGAATGCTACTGATAGACAAATACATTTTAATTTGTTAATAAATTAATCATCTCCTTCAAATTTGACATGCTCACACACACACAAGCAACCAAACATACAAGTATGCTTGACCACATGCAAACACACACACAGGCAAACTATTATGGTCCCAACAAAAGTAGTGGGAAAATCAAAAGTCCTCTTTGGATTTTAGTGTTTTTCTGTTTTGTGGGGTGGTGGCAAAACACAATAGACAAGAATGCATGAGAGCCACCCTTGAATTTGTTTATTTTACAGGGAAAAGCAAGCAGCATTCCCAGGGATTTATGTGTTGTGTTCTTACTTCCCAATATGTTCCTTTTAATGAAAGCTCTAATTTTAAGGGTTATTGTTTGCAAATTTGTATATATATTACACCTCTTCTGTTTGGACGAATCCATTCTGCTTAATGCAAGTTGAATGGCTCCTTTTTATATGTTGGTGATTGGAGTTGTGAAGTGAGAAACAGATTAAAAGGCCCAGAAGCTCCTGAGAAATAGCTCCCTTTTGAAACATAGATGCCACTGTTACCGTACTTGCAAGTGCACTTGTTGTATCTTTTTGGGAATGGCAAGAATGCCAGGTAGCCACAATTAATACAATTAATTCAATAGAAGTGTTGACTCAGTACAAACTTTCCAGCTAAGTTAAACAGATTGTAAGAAATTGAGGTATTGTTTGAGATGGGTAGAAGCCCCGTTCAAGCATCAACCTCAATCCTTGTCAGGGTGAACCACAAAAGTCACTAAATCAACTTGTGCTTTACGTTCTGGTAGCTTGGCACAAAAGAAGCCATGCTTAATTTAGAGGCAATATGTAAAATATGTATGCAGCAAACAGTAATAAAGTGAAAACACAACACACAGAAAATCTCAAACCAATTTAGAAAAATTGAGTATATGTTAACAAATACAATGACACCCTTACAAACTAAATCTAGAGTTGTTAGTGAAAATAGCAGCAAGGAACAGTAAGCACCACTCACTGTTATCTAGTTGCGCCCAACTAGGGAAAGTCACAAGTTCAGGCTGACCACAATCTAGTGTGGGTGAGATACAGGTGGCAGGTTAGTGCGCTGCAGATTTACCTTCTCAAGTCCAGCAAAGAGTTACGTTTCTGTTGGAGGAAGCCACAAGGAGTAGGCTTTCAATCCAAAGAGCAGGTCCGGCATTGAGAACAGTCATTACTGTTGCATGAAGAGCCAGTTACTCCTTGTGCTTTGCATTGGTTGACCATCACACACAGTCGCTCTCGAGACGAAGTGGAGGTCTCGCTTTGGTGGACATCACAGGCGGCCGATTCTATGCACGAACAAGTCACTTTGCAGACACAAGGAGCCCAAACCTCAGTGTTTCACTTTTTGTTCAAGGAGGAGCTTTCACTGATAAGAGCCAAGGGTCCAGGACCTGGGGCACACCACTTGCAGAGGCCAGCAGCCCAGGATCAGGTAGGTCCAGGTGGGTTCTGTGGCTAGTGGTCATCTGGGTTGCATGACAGATCAATGCAGGTAAAACATTGTATGCCTTTACAACAACTTTTTTTACCCTGCATTTTTGTAGCACATATAGGCTATTACCTCGAATGCCATTACCCTGCATTATTAGTCTAACTAAGATATCATGAGTTGAGACATACCAATTGCTATAACAGCATATAGTATTGCAGATATGTCACGATTACAAGGAAGACCAGCTCTTGAGGAGTGTGAGGCAGCCCATGCAGGGCAAATATTGTAGGATCAAGGACTGTACAAATGAATGAGTAACAATGCCAATATGACGATTATAGAAATAAGGATTTTGTTTGATTGTCAGCCCTTTTTCTTTGTCTCCATTATGTTCTCCAATGAGGACACAGCGCTATGGATTTATATGAACTGTGATGACTGTATGTTTTCCAACATTAGCATTGAGAAAGGCAAAAGTCGCCAAAAATCGTCTGCTTATTATGTTGAGTAAATTGCTTCAATGTCCCCTTGAGTACCCGTCCTGCTTTTTCTAGGAAAAAACTTATGTTTATGTGAGTCCACCCTCACACCGGAGCACCCGCCTTGAAGGAGTTCAGCGGCATTGGTGGACTTTGGATATGCATATATGTTTATATATATCCACAACCAATTGTTCATGAGTACTCCCAAGCCTCTTTCAGCGGTGGGCTGAGGCGGGGTCGCGAACCCCAAATCTCCAATTTAATAGTTTCTCACTCCTCTCGGGGAAAAAGATGATGCCACAGCCACAGAATCCTGCAAACAGCGTGTTTATTTAGAGGGCCAAAATCACTTGACGCGTTTCGGAGCTGGGCTCTTTTGTCACATCAGTGATGTCATTTGAGATGTCATCAATGATGTCATCAGTGATCTCACTAACCATGTCATGAATGATGTAATATGTGACATCATCAGCAGTGGATTGCAGGCGTACGAGTTACAGTTAGTACAACTAACTATAATGGAGGAATTTCAATGGTTTTGTATGAGTGAAATGTCCAGCTAACTATAACACCCCTGAAACCTATGGTTTTGTCTGTGAATTTCTAAGGTTTTTTAAATGCTAATTCCTAAATATAACATACCTGAAAGTTATGTTTTTTTCAGTGAATTTCAAAGGTTTTTTAAAGATAATTCCTAACTATAACATACCAGAAACCTATGGTTTTTCCAGTGAATTTCAAAGGTTTTTTAAATGCTAATTTCTAATTATAATTTTCAATAAGCATATCTGTTTTTTTCTATCTTTTTTAATTATCATCCCCTTCTCAACCTAGTAAACACTGCAAATATCACCACTCTTCAATTGATTCCTTCCGCCAACAAAATCGCCACAAACCAGAACCACAACTAACATTAATGATATACAAACTAGGCGTTACCGTAGAAAAAAAACACAAAAACACCACTTCCCCACATTTTCAACAACCAGCCAAATCTGCATTGCTACCTAAAAAAGCAAGCAATAGCTCCACTTACCAGTAGCAAATAAACATCAACATTTGACTGGTGAAAGGAGGTCGACTATCTACTGCGTGAATTACAACCAACACACACCCATATTTAAAGATGAATATGTGATAGAGGTACTAATCATGCACCTCCGACATCCAACAAAATCACAACACCCAGCGCCACCACCACCACAACCACCCGCCCCGAAACTCCCCCTACTACCTCAGAGGCAGCGCAAAACAAGACAAGGGACCTTCTCAAAATACCATATCCCCTCAACCGCACAATAGCTGAATGTTCAGAGATGTGGCAACCAACTATGTATAAGGGAGGGAACTCGCACATCAACAATAATTTGCACAATCCCAAGTGTACCAGTGATATGCTATACACAACTCACTATACAAAACAAAAAACTTTTCCATGTGGAGATACAGTATTGATACATGTAGTGTACTGCACAGTGGGCCCAACCATATTATCTCAGACACTGGGGAATATCTCGCTCATGTAGCTGTGTTGTCCCCTCCCCTTGAAGCAGAAGTGGAGTGGGCTGGTCCAACGTACGCAACTCCAGCTTAAGAGTATAAATACATAGGCCACGCCTTGGGCGTGGTTCACTTGTGCGAAGACAAAAGACTCTGCCACAGTGATGGTCCTCACCCGGCCACGTGGTTGCCATCATGACCATGTGCCTCCTCGATACAGGCTCATTGCGAACTCAGCGCCACAGCACCGCAGACTTATGTCTGATTCGACTACTGCCTTCGATCTACACTGCGGACAGCAGGGTTCACAACTTGAATTCAAATTTGGATTTACACTATGGACAACATTGAATCTAGCCTTGATTTATTTAAAGCAGAGACAATTGTACTCTCAGATTTTGTTAAAGTGCCAAAAAGCATTCCTCAATGTCTGTGCAGTACAGTAGCCAAGACACATTGTACCAGTGCGGCCCGCCCAGACCACGCATCATCGCAGGGTGCGCACACGCTGAGTTCTTCAGGTACCACTAACTCACTGCACCACAAGTCATCACCACGTGGCTTTATTAAGGTACAATTCTTTAGACTGAAGTCATTGCTCCCAGTGCGGCCCCCCCGGACAACGCATCATCGCAGGGTGTGCACAGGCTGAGCGCCAGAGGTACCACTTACTCAGTGAACCATAAATCATCGCCACATGGCCTTATTAAGGCAGAATTCACAAAACAAAAAACATTGCTACCAGTGTTGACCCCCCAGACCACGCATCATCGCAGGGTACATACAAGCTCAGCGCCAAAGGTACTACTAACTCAGTGAACCATAAATCATCACAAAGAAGAGTGAACAGTTCTATGTCAGCAATGAGGCAAACTATCAAATTGATACAGAATTCAACAGACAAAAGACATTGGTCCGAGTACGTCCCCCCCGGACCACGCATCATCGCAGGGTACTTACACGTTAAGCGCCGAAGGTACTACTAACTCAGTGCACCATAAAGCATCGCCACATGGCCTTATTAAGGCAGAATTCACAAGACAAAAAACACTGCTACCAGTGTGGCCTGCCTGGACCATGCATCATCGCAGGCTCCACAGAACCTTGCTTCAGGTGCCACTAACTCAGTGCACCACTTATCATCGTTGGCTGCACACACGCTAAATTACCAATACTGTGCAGCTCTACTCAACGCCACGTGGTCGTGGGCCCTTGCTAACCGCTGCCTCTTGCCTACACTGCGGTCATCAGAGCTCACAATTAAATTGACTCTTCATTCATTATTTGCAGAGTGCAGTACGAAACTAAGTATAACGTCCCTCAAACCTACACAATATCCCTTCCTTCAAGAACTTCTTATATATCAGTTATAGGTTTAGTACAATAACTAAATTCATCCTGCAAGTTCAAAGGAACACTGAATGCCAGTCTACACTGCGGACAGCACAGCTCACAATTTGAACTATAATGTCTCTGAAACCTACATATTTCGACAATGTATGCCATACATGTTTCATCGTTTATTTGAATCGCGATTACAGATGATGCAGTCCAGTAGGCAACAAACAAATGCTTCCAGTGCAGCCTGCTCGGACCACACATCATCACATGTTGCGTGCACGCTGAGCGCCAGACGTATCACTAACTCAGGGCACCATAAATAATTGCCACGTGGCCTATTAAGGCAAAATTCAGTAGGCAAAAGACATTGCTACCAGTGCAGCCTGCCCAGACCATGCATCATCGCAAGCTCCACACAAGCCGCCCCTACCTCAGCGCACCACAAGTCATGAACTCTTTACGATAGAATCTGGTGTGTATTATTTCACATGTAGTGCTCCTACCTTTGTGCAGCACAAGTCATAAACTGTTTATGATGGAATATCTTTGTATGATATGATGATTACTGTTGTACTTGTGACCAACAGAAATGATTTCCGGAGGGCTGGCTTAGACTCACCCCACATTCACCCAGCACAGACATCACTATACATGTAACACTGGTAATAAAATGGAGTCGAGCGCACATGCCCGTACCCAATTCAATTATCTATATGTGTCTGTGTATTCATTATGTCTGTAAAATGCTGCCCCTGGGCCCTACCATATTACATTGTGCTGTAAACAGCGTATGTAACCTTCTTGCCTCTGGCAGTAGGAAAAACTTCGGTTATGTAACTTTCTCTTGCTCATTCTACAAGTACGAACCTAGAGCCTGGATCATTAGAGTACTGTAAGCAAAGTGTATAGTAAATTTATAAGTGTCTGCGATTCTGGAGTTTTTTTTGTAGCATATTTACATAGTACAAAGTTGACCCAAAACTATTTCAGCGGTTTACATGAACACCGTTTTTACGGTACATTTTCAGGCGCGCAGAGATTACATGATTTGTCTACAATAACAGGATGTGGACGCGACTCCGAGGATCGAACACTGATTTCCAGCACCAGGTGCGACAGTATACCTGAATGACCACATAAGTATATATTATTAGCTGCCCTTCATGTGCCAAAAACTGCAACCTTAAGCTTTCATAGCCCTATATTGCTACAGCTACAACACTCCACTGAATGTACAACAAACATTCCTATTCACAGAAATGTGTCATGTCCACCATCTGCTATGTATGGAACTATAGATGAATATAGGGTCAGTGATACCCCGTACCGTCCACGTTGTGGGACTTCACAGACATAATGACACATTTGTGTTTAAGACTCGGGTGACAGCATAACTACAACACGAACACACAAATCAGTTGATTTCTCAAATAGCTCACAACGGGGTCATTGTTTACAGACTCGCCCAGCACTGGCATACGTCAGGCCAGCCCACTCCGCTTACGCTTACAGGAAAACACAACAACGCTACATGGCCCAGATTTTCATTGTAGTTATCTGCTAGTTCCAGGTCTAGTTGTCAGAACGGCACACACACACTCCTTCATAGCTGGTATACACCCACACCACACCCATCTAGCACAGGCGTCACAAGACACGTGACCCTACCAATAAAAAAGACCAGGCGCACGTGCTCTATGCTATTTTACAGTTGCTCCCATCGCAAGCCCGAACCACCGAACAGGGGGGCCAACCACCTCATGCGTAGCCTCTGTGGTCACTGAGTTAGTTGTACAGCAAGGACTGAGCGGGTGAGCAACCTGCGATGATGATGGGTGCACGAGTATGTCCTTTGCCATAGTGATATCAAGACTCAGCACCAAATGTGAGTCTTCTTGGTGGCAGAGTGAGACTGCATGAAGTAGAAGGTGCCCTGTCCGTGAAAAGTTGAGCAGTGAGGCCTGGGTGCGCACTGAGGGAGTAGATGGGGTGCAGAAGACTGGATACAAAAAGGCGTCACAACGATTTAGCCGTACGCAGTCCTATATACCCTGTTTTATTACATTTTGATTTTTTTTTCCAATAGCAGGAGAGTTTTTATAGTCGGTCAAATGTCCGTCGCTCCCACATGTGTAGCAAAGTAGCTGAGCATTTATTTTTTTATACTATGTACCCTTAAATTTACCATCTTATTTTGACAACCTTTCCTTTAACAATTCTTTTAGGACTCGCGCCTGTGTTGTTGTGAGCAGTACAGCTCGTGCCTTTGTTGTAGTGCACAGCACTGCTCACGCAGCGCAAGACATTTTGTAAGTGAAAAAACAGGGATATGAACCTAACCTACTAATCGCACACAGTCGTGCATGTCCGTTTCCTTCCCTGCTACCCCATTGACCTTTGCGTGCAACTTATTCTGAAAGACTGCACGCAATTGGCCAGAGGCGGGCGCATTGCTCCGCCCATGGCCTATTGGTGTCTATTACGTGCTTGCTGCGCGTAATAGACTCCAATAGGACATGGAGTTTCAATTATCGTGCTCAGACACAGGCGTGATGATTGAAACCATGTGTATGGTTGCGCACCACTTGCTTTCTATAACCGGATGGAAAACATTACTACTTCTACTAATTGTTGATAAATCGAAGCCCATTAAAAAAGTTGGAACCGTGCAGATGGTTGTGTTTTTAATGGGGGAGGGGAGAGGTGTGAGAGGGCGGTGTTATTCTACTCCACATTAAGATAGTGGCAATTACCAATCATAACATCTTCCTTTGTGTTATTCCTGTTAAAGAATCTGTGTCATACGTATTGGTTTCTGCTATATCACTTTAAGTTCAACTCTACAATAGAACAAGCATTTGCAATGCAATAGGTCTCAAATTACTAAAGTTTGAACTATTGGTGTTGCATTACTTAGCAATGCCAATAGCTCAAACTTTAATCATACGAGACATATTGTATTGCAAATGCTTGTTTTTAAGGAGGTGTGGTGTGTTGCGAGCATCGAAGTATGTAGACACAAGCGTGACATTTGTGTCACAGCTCGTGGCTGCTTTACCTCGCTTTTGGAATGTTATGTTTTAAAATATGAGAAGGTTGAGAAGTAGAAATTTATGGGTGTTCAGTCATTCTTGCTTTAAATTTGCTGCATACAACACATGTTCTGAGGATCACTTGAAATCAGCAGAATTACCGTCTCTGTCTTGTTATTCCTGCAAATTTGACTTTTCTACAATTACTAATTCTCTACTATCTTTTAGATGTGGAGCTTCAGGGTGCACCATGTCCCGGCACGTGGTGGGAGACACACCGGTGACAGAAAGGTGAGCTGCGAATATTCTTTTCAGTGTCACTCTCTCACTCTCTCTCTTCCTCTCTCCTTTGATGAACAAATGACGGACAATCTTATCTTCCTTTTTATCTAACAGGTTGTGTTTCATGAATTGGCGTCCCCCCCACCCCGCCAACACCACCAAAGCTCAACATCTGAGGAATGTGTGATGATGCGTGGCCATCCTAACAACGCCTGAGAAGGTTGCTTCGGCATGTGGTGGACCCTCTTTGAAACACGCCAGCGGCACAAGGTGAGCAGAGAAGCTTCTTTCCGCAACAACGAGAAGTCACCTCTGGGCGGTGAGAGTGGATAGTGTGCAGCAACCTGAGTGCGTAGGAATGTACAATCACCTCCGGGCAGTGGGAGTGGATAGGTTGCAGCAGTCTGGGTGCGCAGGAACAGGCACTCACCTCCGGACTCTGGGAGTGGATGGGGTGCAGCAGTCTGGGTGCGCAGTAATGGGAAGTCACCGCTATGCAGTGGTAGTGTATGGGGTATAGCACCCAGGGAGGAAAAAAGCACACAGACACCTCCTTGCAGTGGGAGTTGATGGAATACAGCAGCCTTGGTGTGCAGAGGCGTATCGCAGAAATATACGTGTGCAGTTGTATGTACTCTGCAATTACTAATTGTATACTATCTTTCAGAGCACTGAACTTGAGGGTGCACTATAACCCGGCACGTGGTTGGACACGCAAAGGTGTCAAAAAGGTGAACTGCGAAGATTTTCTCCATTGTCATCACTCCCTCTCCTGCTCCATCTATTCCTTTCTCTCTCTCTCACACTTTCAATGTCTTTCTTTCTGTCTTTCTTTCTTTCTCTCTCTCATTGTTTCTTTCTCTCTCTTCCTCTCTTCACTCTTTCTCGCTCTCTCTTCCCCTCTCTCACACTGTTTATCTTTTCAAGTTATGAACCCTGCTGTCCACAGTGCAGATGAATAAATCAAGGCTGAATTCAACTCTGTCTGCAGTATAGATCCTAATCAGAATTCAAATTGTGAGCTCTGCTAAATGCAGTGTTTGCAACAGGTTAGCAGAGCGGCCTAGGTGCACAAGGCCTCCAATTAAATGTGGTGCGAATAAACGATATTGTCCTGCATAATGACGTGATCTCTTACCTCATTCAGTCTCATCTCTGAATCATTTTAAAGACCTGCTGGACCATACTGTAGATCTGAGCCAGCTGGCACTTCCCTACAGACACCTCTTCAGCGACGGCCTACGAGAGGGGTGGGATGCATCAGGCACACAGCACACGCGTGAAGAAGCAATATTGCCAAGTGTTATGTTAATTTGTGATCTTTGACCTCATTCAGTCACATCTCTGTCTCATTTTAAATACCATCTGTACCATAAGGTAGGCCTAAGCCTACGGGCAGCGCTGCCCTACAGACTCCTGTTGAGGGTGATTCTGCGGGAGGGGTGGGATGCACTACCCTGAGTGTGCATGTGAAAAAAAGGGATCATGTCGTCCATAATGATGGAATCTCTCACCTCATTCAAACACATCGATCTAATTTTAAGGACCTACCGGACCGTACTATAGACCTCAGCGAGCAACAAGAGCTGCTATACAGACACGTGGTGTTGGCTTTTAGGACACTTTAGTTAGCTCCTTATTGAGTGTACATGCACACAGGCTCCCGCCACTGCCTTACATGCTAACATTAAGCTTCTAGCATACGCTCTATTCCTATGTATATAAACATTATCATAATATATTATTATTTAACCTTGTGTTTTCTTGTGCACTCCAACTCCTCTTTGAACCACGATTACCACTAACAATTGATCATACTTCAAAAACCAAGGATGCACTCAACTCCTATTTTCTATCAAGCTTAAAATAAACATTAATTTACCTCCAAACGATTCCACCATTAAATTATTTCTCTCTTTACAGAAAATCATTCATTTGTTGAAAGGGCTTGAGCGGCAACTCTCTCCCGCAATGATGCCCTGAGCACTCTAACACCTACCATTGCAGTATCAAGACACCGTTCCATGGTGGAGACCTGCTCTTCTATAGAAATGTACCCGGGACTCGTAGCTTGCACCAACACGTCGTAGGACACCAGTGGTGGCAGGTGAGCTGTGAAGCCTCAGTGTGCAAGACCTACAATTGAGCACATTGCGGGGAAGGGACTGGGGTGCAGCACTCTGGGTGCACAGGTGCATACAAGTGATTTTCCAGTAAGTAATAATGTAGGACTATATTAACAAACAAGGGCGATAATATTATCACCACATTAACAACAGGAAACTTGCTCTAAAGTGACGATAAAGGGTTGATATTATGCCCTTGTGAATTCCCATAGAATTCCAGGTTCACAACAAAACCTGAGCTTCTAAAAGAATTCACAATAGCATATTATGAACCCTTTATCGTCGCTTTCGCGGCGGATTCCTGCCGGTAAACTGCAATAATATTATCGCCCTTCCTTCATAATATGGCCCAAAATATCTGGCTTCATGAATTTAATTATAAGGACTTCTTAAACCACACTCTATCTCTCAGCTTCCCTGCGTTATAGACAAACGAGTGACAGACAGTAAACACTAAGGACTGAGTGCAGTAGGCTGACACTCTATCTCCTCCTGCCTCCACTCTTTTAACTCTCCCTCCCCTTCTAACTTTCACCCACTGCCCTTCCCTTACATTTTCACTATGGCCCTTTAATTCAACGTAGCTTTCTTTACCTCTTCCACATAGCAGACATACGCATATTTTATTTTTGTCTTGCAGATTACCTACGCTGCTTCCACTGGAGTCCAACCCACTTTTTGTTTTATTATATTGTTCTGTTAAAGTTACATTTTTATTTATTTCTGTTTTAATAAAGGTTACTTAAAAAAAAATAATAACTGAGTGTATACGTCTTCTTTTCCTGACAACACAACTATTATTTATTGTGATAATCATGATTATAGAAAATTTTAAAATCAATACTATTTAACATTACAGTGCACCAACAAAAATAATGTAACTAACTGTTACACACATGAATCCTGGGTAAATATACAAGTCCAAGAGTTCTATGAGTGTATCATTTTATAACACCATAAGTACTGCCTGTGTGGTTCCAAAACAAATAAGGCACTGCCTAGCACCACCGAGGCTTCAGGGACTGCAAAGGCACACCCTGCATATTTAAAAAAAAATCCCGAGTATGACGATCCCCGGACTTAATTTGGCCTTGAACAATTAGTAAATAATACCCGGGAAGGTGGCGCTCTGCTAGACTGCAAAACGTCTCTGTACCCTTTCGCAACTAATTCACATGTGACATTATGACAGTACTTAATTTGTAAAAAAATAAGTGAAAAAAAAAAAATAGAGAGAAGGACTGTTAAAATTTCAGACCTCGAAGATACCCAAAATAAGCTTGCTAAAGCAAATTCTCCTTTACAGAAGGAACTTGGCTCCATGAAGCAACAGATTGAGTATCAAGACAACTGCTCAAGAAGGTTTATTCTTAGATTTGTTGGAATACCAGAAAGGGGGAAAGGGAAAGCTGCCACAGCAAATGAGTATGTGGATGATCTAATTTGTGGCCATCTCCTGACAGGAAGTATACAGGAAATGATGATAACATGCGCTCATCACATTCGGTTTCAGGAATATCCAGACATTTCTTGCCCTAGTACTATGCTTGTGAGTTTTGTGAACTATAGTAAGGACTGAGG
Source organism: Lissotriton vulgaris (assembly GCF_964263255.1). Lineage (NCBI taxonomy): Eukaryota > Metazoa > Chordata > Amphibia > Caudata > Salamandridae > Lissotriton > Lissotriton vulgaris. The sequence goes on from NC_141694.1 coordinate 967,889,845, forward strand.
ATGCTCGCCGTAAATTTTGATTTTCACAGGTGTGCTGGTGTTTGGGATTTGGGTGACCTAATAACCCTGACTCAGGATTGGGCCAAGTGTTTTTTATGAGAAAAATGGTTTCTTGTAGAGACATGTTTATTCAAATGGGGATTGGGGATTGGTTGTATGGCAAGGGTTTTCTGCTGTGCAGTGTTATTTTCCAGACATTGATATGCAAAGCGGGAATACAGGAGGGAATTGTAGGATAGTCTCTATTAATGTGAATGGCTAAAATAACCCTCATAAATGCTGGACAGTATTGGACTGTGTTTCAGAGCAGAGGGCATCACTGGTCTTGACTACAGGAGATGCATATTAGACAATCTAGAATGTCTTCATTTGACTGTTGGCCTTTTCAATTATCTAGCCACTCCTCAGCCTCAGCATCTCATAGAGGGATTGAGTTTTTGGTTAGTAAGAAGTCTGAGGTTCATTTTGATCAAGTGGCTGCAGATCGGTCAGGCATATGGGCGGTGGCCGAAATTTGTATTAATGAAGAGAGGTACTCTTTAGCCTTTTTATATGGATCAGCTTTTAAAGACCCCTGTTAGCCATTATTTAAATTCTCTCTTCAATTAGCTAATCATGCTAGAATTATAATAATCAGCGGTGCCTTCAATTTTTATCAGAACTCAGAAGTTGATATTAGTAGGGGAACCATACCACATCACAAATCTAAGATGGCAAGGGCAGTCCATAGGATTAAAGTGGAGCATGAGTTGGTAGATCCCTGGTGAGCTTTCTTTCCAAAGGTGGGATGTTATACAGTTCTTTCCTCTCAGTATTTCTCCGTACCAAGGATAGTCTTTTTCCTTATCTCTAGGGATATTCTGGTTTCTGCCCCCTTATTTATAAATTATATTCAATTCTTTATTCGACCACACTGCTAGGAGCTTATTTTTGGGTTTATAAAATAAGATCTCCTTGTTTAAGTATTGGTTCTCTGATATAGCAGTACTTGCTAATGAATCCTTCATTGCACAAATGAGGGTGTGGGTGTCATTGTTTTTCAGGAAAATGTACTTATTTCCTCTCCAGATAATATCTGGGAAGCTATTAAAGCTACCATGAGAGGGGAGATTACAGCTTTTCAATGTTTCTCCAAGAAGATAGCTATAATGGAGTTTAAGGCATTATATTCTGATCTCAAATTTAATATATCTCTTTACATCACAGATTTTACTCTGCGAATCATTCACATTGTGGTTGTTGCAATGCCCGCGTGTTACAACACAGTACCATTACAACGCAAGTCGTTACAACAACTTGCGCTAGATGGTGCACTGGACTTAGGAATCATATGATTTACTATTCCCACTCCAGTGTGTGCAACACTAAGGAAGATGTTGGAATAGTAAATCATAATATTCCTTAGTCTAGAACACCATCTAGCGCAAGTCGCTGTAAGGACTTGTGTAGTAATGGCACTCCATTGTAACAACGCAGTCGTTGTAACAACCGTGTTGTGTTTGCACACAGTGTAAAATCAGCGATGAAAACGTTGTTTCCCCTCAAACTTTCTGGGGTGTCCAATTCTTTAAACTTTAATAAAAGCGAATGGGCGAAGCATAAGCTGCAGCAGTTTCTTCTAGAGAATCAAAGTATCAATGCAAGAAATTTTGGGCAGCAATTATGAGGAAGTAGAAGTAAATAGGAAGCTTCTAGATTGGCTGGTTAGAGCCAGACAAGCTAAGAATATTGAAAATAAAATTTGAGATATATATATATATCAAAGGGAGGGATGGGGAGGATAATGGCCCTGTATACTTTTTCCCCCAGCAAACGTTTTCTAATATCAGTAAACTGTTCCATCGGAAGAGTTTACTGATATTACATAACAATAAATTTTGGGAGCCATTAACTGGTTCCTTGCTGAGGGAAGTCTTAATAATTGGGGAGGTTTTTCACCAACAATTTGCAAATATGTACGCACTGTCCAACCTTCCGATATGAGAGAGCTGTTCAATTTTTTAGATGGTATTTTCCTTCTGAAGTTGCCAGGAGAAGCGGCCCTAAACCTTGTTCATCCTATAACATTTTCAGAATTTGAGGCAGTGGTTTGAACTCTGCCAATAGAGAAGGCACCAGGAATAAATGGGTTCCCTGCGGAATGGTATCAGGTTTTGATTTCAGAGGTGAGAGACCCTATAGTGACCATATTTGATCCTAAATTGACAGGCAAGTCTGTCCCCTCTTCTTTTCGTAAAAACCTGCTTACATGCTGTCCTAAGAAGGATAAAGACCTGGAGCATATACATTTGTTTTGCCCATTTACGCTGCTGAATTTAGACTATAACATTTTTATGAACATTTTAGCAGAAAGGCTGTCTGAGGTTATGCTTTTTTAATTGGGAGAGATCAGTTCAGTATTATCCCTGTGTATCAACTTTATTATAATACATCTTATTTGACAGAAGCAATTGAATATTTTATTCTAACTAATACTCCTGCAGTGGTTTTGTCTATTGATGCAGTGAATGCTTTTGACCTTGTAAACTGGGATAATTTGTTTTTGTAAATGGAGGCGATGGAGTTTCCATCCCATCTCATGGGGTCTAATACGGGCACTGTATCAGGGATCGTTCGCTGTAATATCTCTTAATGGCAAGATTCTGGATTCTTTCCATGGGGTTCCAAAGTCAAAGTCAAAGTCAGAAAGTCTTGTGTAGCGCGACGTATTACCGTTAGGTCTCAAGGCGCTTGCAGACAGATCGACTCACCTAGATTCTTATATGCATTAATTAGGGAACAGCCAGGTTTTTAATTCATTATGAAAACACAAATGATCAGGAATGGACGAGATGTATGGGGGAAGCTTATTCCAAAAATGGGGGGCAAGATAGGAAAAAGATCGACCGCCGTATCTCACAGTGCGTGTCCGTAAAGAGGTTAATAGAAGTTTAGAACTAGTTCTCAAAGTTCTGGTTGGCCGATATTTTTGCAGTTTTTAGGTCTCGCCTTTTCCATTCCGAAGGAATGGGAAATGGAGAGAATTCAAGTGCTCAAAATACTCGTGAAACCAAGGGCTTTTTGGTGCGGTTTTCTTCGAGTTCACGTGAATCACGTGACCAAAAAAGCACGCGCATCAGCCTCCCTCCCTCCCTCCTAATTGCATTTTTTCACGGCCGCCACCACATCAAAGGGCTTCTCCCAGCGTGTGCTCTGCGGCTTCTCCTCCCCTAATTATTCATGGCTGGCCGGTGGCCGGCCGTACCTTCAGTTTCTGGCGTTCTGTTTACTTTACTACCATTTGAGATTTGAATACATTCTACTGAATAAACTACATGCCCCAACACTCTGGGCATTCCGGCCGTACTTTCAGTTTCTGGCGTTCTGTTTACTTTACTACCATTTGAGATTTGAATACATTCTACTGAATAAACTACGTGCCCCAACACTCTGGGCATTCTCAGTAGTTTCTCGCGTGGTCTAGCGAGACTTTGTTCGAGATCAGGTCCGCTTTGTTTATTCCGGGGCGATTTTTGAATAATTCTTCTGTAGGCTTGCGACCTTCTAATAATAGTCATTGTACATCTTTTCTCCCTATCAGGTGGCTTCCATATATTTGGTAAAAGCTTATTTTGATGAAGCAAGAACGAAGGAACTACATTTCCCATGAGCCTTAGGGATCGGTAGTAGTTTCTCGCGTGATCACGCTCGTGATCTCGCGCAGCTTTCGAGACAATGAGGAAGTGGAAGAAGGCAGTATTGAGGACTTGGACACCTTATAAACATCGCAAATACCACCGATCGGTACCTCCCCGACGGCTTGGATGACTGCCCGAGGTACCGACGGTTAGGTGAGTGCACACTCATTTTTTGCCGATTTCCTTAGGCATAGCACCATCTTTTGTTCTTTACAATTTTCAGGGATAACAGTAGCTTTGTTGTTCATAGCACTCGTCTTGACTAAGGCTGTTCTTGCGTGGATGTGCACAATGGAGGTGTGTAGTTTTCCCCTGCACACACCCTGGTGCTCATTGAAAGTGGGCTGCAAAATGTCTTGCAGTATTATGGCTAATTTACAGGCATTTTTATGGGCAGTTAATAGGCTCTGTAGGTATGATTGCCTATAACCAACAAAATTTGGCTTTTTGGGGTCTAGTAATAGCATATGCATACCAATTATGCCACATTTTGTAGTTGTTGATACTACACATCACCACAATATTATACAGTGGTTGATGGGTTGTGTATTAAAAGAGAGGGAGTTTTTGTGAGCAATGAGGGTTTTACTTTATATGTGGGCACTATTGTTGTGCTTTTTAACGTTAAGAGGAGTTCATTGGCATGTGGTCCGCTGACAGATTCTAAATTCTCTGCTATGTGTGTCCATACTGTGCTCAGGTTGGGTAGACCTACAGGCCTCCTCCTAAAACTGCATGTTTTGGTTGTTACTACGTTTATCAGAAGGCTAAACTTTTGTCTTTAAAGATGGCTACTTTGCTGATGTCTGACTTTACTTTCTGCTTTATGCAAACGTGCCATTATGCATTGAGCATTTTTGTATTGCCATTGTGCAAGCGCATACAAATGTATTTTATTTTATATTTTTTTTATTCATCACACACCCTCACATCCTCTCACCCTCTCAAACCCTCACCCACCGTCACACCCTCACCCATCCTAATGCGAAAAGTTAAAAATATGGGCATTGTAAATCACAAAACAAAAAAATAAAATGTCATTTAGAAAACCAATATCTCAAACTTTCCTACTGCAAGACCTATTGGCAACTCCAGTGCTTGTTTACCTAGGTACCCTGGGCCTGTGTGGTAGATACTGTTGTGTGTGAGGCAGAGAATTTTATATTGGCCTCTCAACCTGATTGGGAGGCAGTGAAGGGCTTTTAGGTTGGCATAGGATGATGATCTTAAAGGCAGGTCCAGAATCAGTCTTGCAGCAGTGTTTTGAAGGGTCTGTAATTTGGAATAAAGATCATTATTAATAGAAGCCAGTAAGGCATTGCCATAATCTACTCAACTCATGATTAGGCCCTGTACGAATGGCTTAAGTGTTTCAATTGGTAGCCATTTGAAGATCTTCCGCAATTTCCGTAGAAGGCCATAGCAGGTGCCCAATACACGGTTAACAAGTGCTTTCATCGAGAGCTTATTGTCGATGGTGATCCCCGAATTGCATATAGTTGGTTTTGAAGATGGACAGGGGCCCAGTGCCTGGGGCCACCAGTCACTGGGCCAATGATCTTCAGCCCTCCTGAACAGAATAATCTCTGTTTTGCTGTTGTTCAGTTGCAGTTTATTATGACCCATCCAGTTGTCGATGTGGGTCATGCATTTTTTGAACCAGATAATAGTATCCGTGGGGTCAGGGCTGAAGGTGACCAGCAATTGTGTATCATTGGCGTATGATACTGTTTCAAAGCCGTAGGATCTAATTATCTTGGCCAAGGGAGTGACATAAAGATTGAAAAGCATAGGGCTCAAGATAGATCCCTGCGGTACTCCAATGCACACTGATCTGCTGCATGCTGCCATAGGACCGAAGTGCACAGTGGTGGAACGATCTTTTAGATAGTTATTTAACATATCTAAGGCCTTCCCCCGGACCCCTATCTCCCAGAGCCGTTGTAACAAAATGTCATGGGAGATGGTGTCAAAAGCGGCCGATAGGTCCAACAGCACCAGAATAGCCGAATCCTTATTATCTAGGGCAAGCCTGATATTGGCTATCATTTCGACTACCGCCTTTTCCGTGCTGTGAGCTGCATGAAACCCCGATTTAGATGGATCAAGAAGACTATGCCTTTCAAGATGGCTGGTCAGTTGTTTGTTTACCAGGGCTTTGAGAGCTTTCCCAAAATAGGGCAGCAGCGAGATGGGGCGGTAGTTGGCTAATTCGCTGGCATCTAGTGTAGGCTTCTTCAGAATGGACCTAATTTGCGACTTCTTCCAGCTGCCCAGGATGATAGCTTGGTCCAGAGAAAGATTGAAAATCTCTGTTAACCTTGGTATCAGGGAGGGTGCCAATTTCCTAATCATCTGTGGGGGGAAAAGGGTCTGTAGGAAATCCTGATTTAATTTTGACAATGACCTTCGTTACCTGATCCCTTGTCACTGGTTGAAATTTAGTCAGCAGGGGAATTAGTGGGTGACAGCTGTTAGTTGCCTGCCAATTGCCCCCATTATCAGGTGGGAAAGATCTGTATATAGCCTTTATTTTCTCGTCGAAAAAAGAGGATAATTTGTTGACCCAGTCCTGAGAGGGAGCCACGGAGGATTGGATAGCTTCAGGGGTAGTGAACTCTTTCATGATTTTATATAGTTCTTTACTTGAGTTAGCTGCATTGTTGATCCTCCCTGCTAGATACATCCTTTTTGCCTTTTTGATGCTGTTTAAATAAGAGCGATGACTTTCTCTATAATTGGCTAAATCGTTGGCAGTTTTCATTTTTATCCAGAGACTCTCAGCCCTCTTATTGGATAATTTCTGAGTTTTGAGTTCTGTAGTAAACCAGGGGGAAGGTTTGCGCTTGATCTTAACTCTAGACAAAGGCGCTATTGTGTTCAGAGTCATTGTGATAGCCTGTTCGAAATCAGTAATAGCTTCCTCAATGTCTTTAGTGTTCAATCCGGCTTCAATTCTGAAATTATTGGAAAAGGAGGCGGATGTAACTTTGCGCCAAGGTCTAATCATGACACTTTCTTTGTCCCGTCTCATTATCGAATCATTAGCAGGAAGGCTGAAATGTATTAAATAGTGATCTGTCCAAAGGAGCTGTACAGGTTGGTCCATGACCATCCTGGTGGAGTTCATAAACAGAAGATCGAGAGTATGACCAGACTTTTGAGTGCGCCCTCCTATCAATTGCTCCAGCCCCAATGTCTGGAGAGATGTAATCAATTGGTCAGTATCCAGGTCCTTAGCTAGCTCAGCATGATAATTGAAGTCGCCAATAAGAATTAAGTTATTGGCACCCATGACACAGGGAGCAATAAATTCAACTAGCCGATTTACAAAATTAGCTTTATGACTGGGTGGTCTATAAACTAAGGCTCCTGTCCATTTTTCAGAAGATTGCGACATAAGTTTAAAGATTAGGATTTCTACTTTATCTAAATGCAGAGAGTCCATTATAATGGTTTCTAATGAACCTTTCATTGCGATTGCTTGGCCCCCTCCTCTCCCCAATGCACTGTCCAGCCTTGCTAACTAAAAAAATTGAGGGAAGTCCGTAGCTATGTCCGGGGAGGACTGTTCATGAAGCCAAGTTTCAGTAATGAAACAAACTTCTGGTTTATCCTGATCTAGGAGAGTCCATCGGCCACATGCATCAATGTTGCCGTTTGCGAATTCCTAATTGCGAAAATTAAGGAATCGCAATTAAGAATTTGCAAACGGCAATGCATCAAGAAATCGCAATTTATTTTGCGATTTCTTTAATTTTCCTTAATTGCGATTCACAATTTGCGAATCGCAATTAAGGAATCCCTTCCTATTGATTCCTATGGGCCTAGAGGCCCATAGGAATGAATGTGAAGCCATTCTCATTTTGCGATTCGCAATTAAGGAATTGCAAAATGAGAATGCTATTTAAAGTGTGCAAGGGGGTCCAAAGGACCCCCCTCTGCACCCCTGAAATTTAACTTTAAGAACATTTTTCACACACACACGCCCCAAGGGCATGTGTGTGTGTAAAATGAAACTTTGAAAAATGCACTTTTGTGCATTTTTCAAGGTTTTCGCAAATTACCATGAAGGTGAACTTCATGGTAATTTACCTCTCCATATTTGCGAATTCGGAATTTCTAAAGTGTGATGCATTGCATTTAAGAAATCACAAATTGGGATTTCTTAAAATGCAATCGCAATTTAAGAAATCACAACATAATTGTGATTCCTTAAATTGCGAAAATATAAAAAAAAATGATGCATCCCAAAAAAGGAAATTGCATTCGCAAACGGCCGAATTTTGCGATTCGCACCGTTTGTGAATGCAATTTCCTTTGATGCATGTGGGCACATATTTCTAGCGCATGTTTAGGTATTGACCCGTGCATTAAAGTACATAGCCTCAAAGGTATGAGGATATCTCCTGTGATTTTGGCCCGTAAAGGGCACGGAGGGGATGTCTCAGAGGAGATCTGTTCTTGAGTAAGAGTTGGCTCGTTTTCCAACAAGGTGTCAGTGTATTCGACCATGCTAGGAGATTTCTTTAATGCAATGAGCTCACCTCTGGAATAGCAGATTTTTGCCATGATCAGAATGAAGGTAAGAACAAGACCTCCCACAGGCAGGGGTCCGGGCGGCTGGTGGCGGTCTGGCACAGACGGGCACAGACGGGCACAGGCGGGTGCAGACGGACTTGCCTTTGGCGCACCGCAGGCGTTTCCGCTGCGTGCGTCCGCACTCCAGTCGTGTTTAAGTAGGTGTGGGGGGCAAGCAGCTGGACCGCCGACCAACCCTCGCCAGCCGGAGCAACCGGAAGTGAGGAAAGCTGGAAGCCCAAGCAGTCCCTCCGCTACAAACGGCACAAGCCGAGGCGGAACGGGGACGAAGGGCAGGATGAGGTAAGTTTGGTGAAAAATTAAATGCTTCAGCAGCGGGATACAAGGTACTCACTCAGAATGACTAAAATTGCGGTGGCAATGCAGAACATGAAGCGTGCCACATGTGCAGAGAATTAAAAACACAATATAGTGCTATCAGGCATCAGGCCCCTAATTACTGACCAGTGGTCATAGGTCCGCTGCGCGTCCGCACCCCAGCCGTGTTTAAGTAGGTGCTGGGGGTGGCGAGCAGCTGGACAGCCAACCGACCAGCAACCGGAAGTGAGGAAAGCTGGAAGGCCAGACAGTGCTGCCATCTGTCTACAACTTTTTTTGCTCTTTTTAGTGAACCTTTGGCTTGTTGTGAATGTGGCAGTGAGGGCGGCAGCCCTGGAGACATCGAAACATAAATTATTTGTGGGCGATCCTTTGTTATATCTAGCACCGGAGATGGGGTGCTCCAAGGACTGTTAAGTATATTTTTTCTCAATTTTCAAGGTTCATGAGCCAGAGATTCTTATTTTTAACACTGATCTCTGCCCTACCCGTAGAGTTGCAGAATATATCTCAGCAAAAAACAGTTAGGTATTTGGGCATAAGTGAGTCTGAAAAGTATGAAGATCTATTCTATTTATATTACTCTAGGTTCAGAATTTGTTGGAAAGGGGTGGTAAGATACCAATTTCAATTAGTATCAGGGTGGCACTAGTTAAAATGTATATTTTGCCCATGTTCATGTTTTCTTACATCAATTCTCTGTGTGCTTCATAATAATTTTTCCCAGTGGCTAAATGGACGGATTAACAGGTTCATTTGGGAGTCCAAGAAGTAGAATGTTGAGGTGACTCTACCGAGTGATCAAGGAGGGTTACCCCTACCTGATTTCAGAGTTTATCATTTAGTGGCTCATTTGCTGAATTGCGCCAGGTATGCTGATTTGGCTAAGTGTAGAACTTTTGATAATTCCTTTCTTGGCAACATGGGTGGAGGAATCCTATTTTATTTACATACCAATATTCTGCTAGAAAATAATTAAAGAAAGGTTAGGGATCATATGCTTTTGGCCTTCAGAACTAAGCAGAAACAACTCTTTCACTGGCTACAAATTCCTATTATCCATGCTGAGACTCCTGTTACGAGCTTCTACATTGGAGAAATCTATTCTGCGGGATGTTGGAAATTGGTTGGTTATAGGGGAATTAATGTAATCCTGTGAAGAACGGCTCAGCTCCTTTTCTGGACATTCTGATGCAGAATAAGTTGGTATATCATCATACTTTTAGAAAGTACCAACCTTTGCCAATTGAAACAACCTGGGAGGTAGTTGGGGCTCTTTTTCATTATTTGCAGATCTATACAAAACAGAGCCAATGGGTAAAGTGGTTGACTTCACGGGGAGCTAACTTCTAGGCCTTGTTTCAAGTTATGCAAACTAAATGGTCACAACAGAACAGAGTGCCCTTAACTCGGGATCAATGGCTGTAAGCATCTGACATTAGCTTCAAAGTGTTACAGCGCCCTAGTTTTCGTAAAATGCAATTGTATGCGCAATGAATGCTATATTAAACCCCATCACTGTTCCATATATGGGATGTGAATACATCTGACCAATGTAACAGATGCTATGAATCGGGAAACTGGATCCGGCTTATCTGCGAATATAACAGTGTGAAACGTTTTAGGTTTTGCCTAGCCAATGCGTACGAAGTACGCATGTGCTAGGAAAAAGCTAATGAGTATAGTATATGTGGCTTGGAATACGCCCCCGTCTTTCATTGGCTAGCTCCATAAATGGAGGCTAGCCATTGGAAGACGGGCCTGTCCGTCAATGCCGGACCAGATTCGGGGGCGTTCCCGAGAATTTTTGGCTTTTGGCGACGTCACGCTACGTCAGCCAAAAGCCCTCGGGAACGCCCCAGAATCTGGTGCGGCATTGCCGGCACCCGCCTTCCTGCTCGGGGCCGTGAGAAGGAGCCTCGCTTAGAGCGCGTGGAGCGCTTTTGCTGACCTCTAAAGCCGGTGCCCACCCGGCATTGTCCCTTTGTTTCCCCGCCGCGGCCCCCGAAGCCGAGTTCCCCAGCCGAAGGAAGCAGCCGTCCACCTCCAGCTAGGGCCGCGCTGGGATTGGCCCAGCCGGCCGAGCCTCTGCTGCGTCATCGGGAGGAGGAGTGGAGAGCAGGAAGCAAGAGATCTGCTGGAAGGAGAGCAGCTCTCCGAGTCTCTCTGTCTCTCTCATACACACGCCGTGCTCTCTCTTCTCTGTCTGCCTCGGTGTTTCTCCGTGGCTCACTCGTCCCCTCGCACTCTCTTAGTCTTAACCCTTCCCTCACCCTGTCTCTCTGTGGCCCCCCCTCTCCGCTCCTCTCCTTCGCCAAGGCCCTCCCACTCCTCTTTTTTAAAGCTTTTCTTATCTGTCTCTTTCTCCCCTCGGTGCCCCTCTCTCTATTTCCCCGCCCTCCGCCACTCCCTCTCTGCCCGCCCCTCTCACCCTTGCGCTGTCGTTTTCCTTCTCTTCTTGTTGCTCGCTCTCCCTTCTTGCTCGCTGCCGCCTGTCTGTCCCTTCCTCACTGTCAGTCCTGGCGCTCTGCACTCTCTCCCCTCCTTCGCCCCGACCAACCTCCTACTCACTGTCCCTCACTGTCTTCCTTGCTCTCGGTGCCTGTCCCTCAGTCTCTTCCTAGTTCTCGGTGCCTGCCCCTCACTCTCTTTCTTGCTCTCAGTGCGTATAATTCCTCACTCAGTCTCAGCCTTTCCTTGCTCTCCGTGCCTGTCCCTCACTCTCTTCCTTGCTCTCAGTGTCTGTCCCTCACTTTCTTCCTCGCTCTCAGTGCCTGTTCCTCACTCTCAGCCTCTCCTTGCTCACAGTGCCTGTCCCTCACTCTCTTCCTAGCTCTCGGTGCCTGTCCCTCACTCTCTTCCTAGCTCTCGGTGCCTGTCCCTCACTCTATTCCTCGCTCTGAGCGCCTGTCCCTTACTCTCTTCCTCGCTCTCAGTACCTGTCCCTCACTCTCTTCCTAGCTCTCAGTACCTGTCTCTCACTCTCTTTATTGCTCTCAGTGCCTGTCCAGCACTCTCTTTATTGCTCTCAGTCAGTGCCTTTCCCTCACTCTCTTTCTTGCTCTCAGTGCCTTTCCCTCACTCTCAGGGCCTGCCCCTCACTCTCTCCCTTGCTCTCAGTGCCTGTCCCTCCCTGTCTCTCTTTCTTGTTCTCAGTGCCTGTCCCTCATTCTCTTCCTTGATCTAAGAGCCTGTCCCTCCCTCTCTTCCTCGCTCTCAGTGCCTGTCCCTCACTCCCAGTGCCTGTCCCTCACTCCCAGGGGGTGTGAGGGAGAGCGCTTCCCTCCTGCCCCGTCGCCGCCGCTGCCTTCTCCCTCGGTGGCCCCGGGGCCCCCTCGGCTGAAGGCGGCTCTTTCAGGCCCGGGCACCGCGGGACTTCAGCCAAAATCCGCCACGGATTTGCTGAATGAGGCGGTTCAACTAATTGGCTTCACGCGGGTGATGCCAGGCCTCAGGAATGTGCTGTCCAACGGCTGCACTGTGCCCTGCGTGCCCGAGCACCGCAGGGGGCACGGACTGGCACGGCATGGGGGCACAGACAGGCACGGCATGGGGGCATGACCGGATACTGCACGGGGCACGAACTGTCAGCATGGGGGCACGGACTGGCACAACATGGGGGCACGGACTGGCACCGCAGGGGGCACGGACCGGTACAGCATGGGGGCACGGACCGGTACAGCATGGGGGCATGGACCGGTACAGCATGGGGGCACGCAGGGGGCACGGACAGGCACAGCAAGGGGCATGACCGGATACTGCACGGGGCACAGACCGGTACAGCATGGGAGCACAGACAGGCACAGCATGGGGGCATGGCCGGATACTGCACGGGGCACGGACTGACACAGCATTCGGCCACGCACTGGCACAACACGGGACACGCACAGCATGGGGGCACAGACTGGCACAGCATGGGGCATGGCCAGGTACGGCACGAAGGCACGGACTGGCAGAGCATGGGGCATAGAAAGACAGTGCACAGGGGCATAGGCAGGCGCTGGATGGATTCATTATCAGGCAGTGCACAGTGGCATGTAAAGGCAGGGTACAGGGGGATAGACAGGCACTGCATTGATACATGTCAGGCACTGCATTGGCATGGAAAGGCAGTGCACAGGGCCGTGAGGAGGCACTGCAATGATACATTGTCAGGCAGAGCACAATAGCATGCGAAGGTAGTGCACAGGGGTGTGGGCAGGCAATGCATTGATACATTGTAAAGCTGTACACAATGGCATGTAAGGTCAGGGGCTAGACAGGCCCTGCATGTGCACAGCAACGTGGGCAGGCACTGTATTGAATCATCGTCAGTGCACAGAGCGTGAGCAGGCGCTGCATCGATACATTGCACACTAGAGTATTAAAGGGCTGCTGAGACCCAGAGATGCTGTTGTGACCAGGTTATGAAGGCACCTAGAAGGCCAGAGTCAAACAAGCAGACCGTGGGCACCCAAAAAATGCCATTGCAATAGAAAACTCGATCATAAATTGCTCTTACAATAGTGGAAAATCTGCCAGAATGGCGCATTTACCACCGCAGGAAAGGAGCATTGCGAGGGCCATCCGTGCAACATGCAGTGAGAAAATACAAGCTCAGGAGTGTGTGAGTTTTTACAAACATTTTCCAAACTGTTTGACCATCCTAGAAGTGAGTAAAACCAGTGCTTAATTTGTAAATTAAAAAAAAACATAAGTGCCAGGGCTCTCGTCAGGAGGCCACTGCAGCTTGCACCACACATTGCCCTTGCCATGCTGTCAATGATAGTAGCAACACAACCACTAATCATCACATTCCTAAAAGAGTGACAATTCAGAATATTTTAGACCCCAAAGCTATAAGAATGGCTTGAGCAGAAGGTAATCGTTTCGCTAGGCGAAAACCTATTGATATATAGTATGTGGGGCATAGTCCGTCCCCAGTCTCCCATTGGCTAGCTCCATAAATGGAGGCTAGCCATTGGGAGACGGCTCTGTCCGTCAATCCCGGACCAGATTCGGTGTGGGAAAGATGTAAAGTAGGAGATGTAACATGGGCGTGGGGAGAGCAATCATGTATGTGGTGTGGACTGTATGAGTCGTGGTGTTCTTGTGAGCGCTTCATTCTGTACTAAGTGGATGCCCTAGTGTCTAGAAGAGACATATATTTGACAATACTGTGTTATGCTGTACCTGACTTGGAGTCCCTCTACTGCACCCTGGAGTATGCCTTCTCTGCTTGCTATTGCTACATTTGGTGAATCAAGTGTACGAACGAGGTAACTTGATTATTGAATTAGAACTTGAAACCAAATTTTAGGCCTCACAATCTCCCCATGCCTTTAGTCCATTGCTTCCCAAACTTTCTAGAGCTATGACTCACTTTTTAGAAGGACAACCTTTCATGGCCCACCTAGGTTTAATGGACATGAGATAGGGTGTTTTTTAATGTAACTAAAGCATTGTGTGGCAGCGCACTTTCATTTACAGCCAACATATTTCCCATTAAAATGGCACTAAATGTGTGCAATGCTCAGCTTTATTGAGTAAACTAAATAGCACTCAAGTGATAATGTGCAGAAATCTGGTTACTGTGCATAGTTATCATTTTGGCATCACCAAGTGTCTTGATTTTGTTTTGATAGTTTTAAAACCTGTGCTCTCATCACACTTCACAATTACAAAAAAGGTGCTTCATTTTTGCTTTACTAACTGCTGAATGCATAGTTGGCATTTAGAGGTATTTACATTTTATTGTGTGTTACAAAAAATGGGAGCTTTTACTTTCACTTTCACGCACTATGTGCAAGATTGCTACATAATTCACATTCCATTTCTTTCTCTTTTTGTCACCTTGAGCAAAGCTGACTTGACAGCAGCCTGGAGTCAGGCAAGGGGAGGAAATTCCTGTGAGCTGAGTTTTATGAATGAACCTTGGTTTCCATGAAGCTGGCTAGGTGTGGCTAGTGGGGTAATAGTGTACTTTATTGTAGGACAGATGAGAGTCATGGCACCTTCTTTGCGCATCTGGAACTCGCTCCCCATTCAAGGGAAGCATCCGGTTTCCGGTGGGAGACGTGTACTTTCACGCTTTATACGTTTAGATGGCCTGATCCAGAATTCACGTTTTGAGACTTATTGTACAGCGTATTAAAAGTACGATTTATGGAGCTTCCATTCGACTGCTCTGAAGAACGACAACAGTCGCAGGAAAGCAGGCACAACTGCTCTGACTACGGGGGAAAAGGGCGGTCTATGGGCGGGGCACTTTTCAAATAAAGCCCATTGTAAAAAAGTTAACTTCTGTTTTGTGTAAAGCTGATACAGGCTGGTAATGTCTAGCTCTTGGTATCAATTCTAATCCTAGCTTTGATGTCACGAAAGCCCTTTAAGCAAACACACCCGTTCCCTTCAATAAAAGAAAATACTCTCAATTTTTTGGGAAAATTGTAAATTCACCGATTGAAGAGACCGATAGGTGTATGGACCCATTGACCCCACGGCATCAATGTGTGGCACTTTTTTATAAGCAATACAACATCGCCACTTTAATAGATATGCCAGGAAGCATAAATAGTAGTGATTCCCCAAAATTACCCTAAAGGGAGGTATTAAAGTGCTGGGCCTAAATGGGGTCCCTATTGACTTATTCAAAGACAATAGATTGGTGAGCCCCACTATTATTCAACGTATTGAGGAGTGCAGAATACACTGACCCCCTGCTTCTTGGTCTAACTCAGTCATTGCCCTATTTTCATGTTGATCCCCAGTGTGTGTGGGGGGTCTCGCAGTGTGTGGGGGGGCTCGCAGTGTGTGGGGCTCGCAGTGTGTGGGGGGGCTCGCAGTGTGTGTGGGGGGCTCTGTGTGGGTGTGTGTGGGGGGTTCTGTGTGGGTGTGTGTGGGGGGGCTCTGTGAGGGGGCTCTGTGTGGCTGTGTGTGTGGGGGGCTCTGTGTGGGTGTATGCCAGGAAGCATAAATAGTAGTGATTCCCCAAAATTACCCTGAAGGGAGGTATCAAAGTGCTGGGCCTAAATGGGGTCCCTATTGACTTATTCAAAGACAATAGATTGGTGAGCCCCACTATTATTCAACGTATTGAGGAGTGCAGAATACACTGACCCCCTGCTTCTTGGTCTAACTCAGTCATTGCCCTATTTTCATGTTGATCCCCAGTGTGTGTGGGGGGTCTCGCAGTGTGTGGGGCTCGCAGTATGTGGGGAGGGCTTGCAGTGTGTGGGGGGGGCTCTGTGTGGGTGTGTGGGGGGCTCTGTGTGAGGGGGGCTCTGTGTGGCTGTGTGTGTGTGAGCCTCTGTGTGTGTGGGGGGGGGCTCTGTGTGGGTGTGTGTGGGGGGGGCTCTGTGTGTGTGTGTGTGTGGGGCTCTCTGTGGGTGTTTGTGTGTGGCATTTGCGAGAGATTAAGCTATTGGCATTGTAAATGACAATGCAATTTATTTATGTTAGAAAAAAACATAAATAAAAATAATGTCAAGAGCAATGCCAATAGCTCTAACTTTAACAAAGGCAAAACCATTGCATTGTAAATGCTTGTTGTAAAGATGTACTGAGTGGACTGTTTCTTTGGGGAAAACTTGCAGAGGGGATGTGAATGCCGTTTTTGCTAGTCTACTTAATGGATCTAGGTAGTAGCCAAGCTTCGGGCCGACGCTCACGGTTCATTTTAATGCTGCTGGCAAGGTCGACTATTACGGCACATTGGAAATCTGCCAAACCACTTAGGCTGCAAATGTGGTAAGAGACACTTAATAAAGTATACTGAAAGTAGCAGTGCTATGCAATACAAACTGCGAAAATTAGAAGCTTTGCTAGAATTTAGAAATATTCGGCTCCATTTATACAGACTTGAAGTAAGATGGGAATAAGTGTATGGGGGCTGAGATAAGATCAGATTTAGCTGCCCCTTGCAACAGGTTATTAAACATTGACACTGTGGCTTGGTTTTTAATACAGATTATTAGATGGGATGTTTATGCATCTGCTATTTTGCACATGGCACTTTGGAACTGCATATCTGACACTTTAGAAAATGAAATTTTGCACTTGACTCTGAAATTCTATATCTGGCATCTTTGAACTTGAATAAGTGGAATTGTTGGCATTGCTAATTTTACACTAGTTCTTGATTTATTATAATCATAATGCTGGATTTGACCTGACTGTCATTCTGAAGCAAATGTGCACATTTCTCTGCTTGCACTTGCTACTCTGAAATCTGTATTGATGGCATTATGGATAATGTTTTAGGGTGTCCATGTATTAAGAGGTATTGCAGTTTTTTTTATTTTTTGTGAACGATCTTTTTTGGCGTATGGTTTTTTGTTGAAGTCAAAACCTTGTAAGAAACAGAAATAAAGATTTTTTTAAAGGGAAATCCGAAGTTTGCTTAAGCAAAGCAAAGCAAAGCAAAGCAATAAAGTAAAGTGAATCAATTGCCCTGACACGGTGGGACTTTTCATAATATGCGGCATATCAGTTGTCTGTTTTCCCCGTCTGAAACCTCCATAGCTCACCTTGGCAGCAGGAAAATCAAGTGATAGTCGCATTGTCCTTAACAGGACGACATTTCTGGAAGTAAATGACTATGATTGCCTCCTCCTATGCAAGTAGTAGTGAATGATGTACTTTAGATCCAGGCCATTATCAAAATACTAGTCAATATTTTGTACCTTTTGTATGTACATTGTCGCATGAAAGTCAATATTTTCTATGTATAGTGTCTCATTACTTAAGTGTTTTCATTCTATGATGACTATGTGACTGAATATCAACAAAAGTGACAAGAATAAAAATCACATGTACACATGAATGTTTCAGGACCTGTAAAACAAACAATATTAGAGTTTATGAAGGTCAAACTCTTTAATGATGAAGATGTAATAGCCCTCTGCACTAGCTCAGACAGCTTCATGTACACTGTTTTGAGGGATGGTCAAAGGTTCTCGTAAGTGACAAAATAAATGGCAAAAATGCCCTTACCATAATAAAATCTGCTATAACATCTAGAGTGCACAACATAGCTAAATGTTTTTCATTTAAAATTATTAAGAGAAATAGAATCTATTTTTTTAATTATTCTCTGTTTGTCTTTCAATCAGTGGCCTAATATTAGGCCCCGGAGCCCCGCGCGGTACAGGGAGGTCCCTGAGCTCCAGGCCACCCCTCCTACGGCACTGTGCACGGGTGGCCGCTGCCTGGTCTGACAGCTCCTGACTGGGTCTGGAGCATGGAGGGCCCCTCCCCATGTGCTTTGCAACGGGGGCACTCAAGTTTCAAAATGCCACTGCTTTCAATATTCAGTCCAAATATTTAAACAATATGGGATGTGACATTTTGGTCGGGTGGGTTTGCTTTATTTGGCGACAATAATGGTGTTCCTTACATATTTGTACATCTCTTTTTTATTTGTTTAGATGTATTTAGCAAAATACACCTTGCTGTTATCTGTTGTCTTGTGGGAAAATGTTATGTGAGGGCATACCTCTCATTTATATGTCATGCGAGATAGTAGTTGTACCTTGGCTCAAAGAGAAAATGTTTCTCACAAGAAATATTCTGCTTGAACTTGTCTCCCTTGGTAAAACCCATGTGGAATTGTGTACTGTGAAATTTTGTGAATTTTTCTAGATTTATGGCAAATAAAGGGCCAGATTTACCAAGAAGGTATGCAAGTTACAGCCCTGTGTGAAAGAGAGAGCATGACACCCCACTATCTACTAAGTTGTGGCACTGTTCTCCTCTCGCCCTGAGATGGCGCACTTTTGGCAGCCAGGTGCCAACACAGACATCCTGTGCCATAGTGCAAGAGGGTCTACATTTTCTAAAGAATAGAGTTAGTACTTGAAGGTGTCCCTTAGTGTACACAACATATGCTTTAAGGCCTTTGCCCCTTTGTATGTGTGCTGTACACTCAGCATGAAAAAGCAGGAAAAATGAGGAGCCATTAAAACATTTCTCCTCCCTGCACCTGCCTTGAGGAGGTGCAGAATTTTGACAAAACTTCTGTCTACAATTCTTTGCAGGTAGGATTTTGTGACAAAAGCCACGTGTGGTTGCATGAGAACACCCATGTACCACCCATTGACATCCTCTTGACACAAAGTAATATAAGGCAGGGCTTTGTGCAACCTTAACATTACTTTGGGATACTGTCCACTCTAAATGCAGATTTGTTTTGGAAAGTAAATCCCACCTTAACACTTTATGTTGGGTTTGTGCTTCAAAAAGTAACACAAACCCAATCCAGAGCGACAGTAAATCTACGATTATATCTGCATATTTTGTTTGATTTGACCCCAATAACACAAAAAAGCCCTTGCCTTCCTGTGACACCAAGGACCATATTATTTACATTGCATCTATCCAATTTTGCTTCAACACTTGTAGATTGCATCAATGACAGCTAATTTTACAATGACATTTACAGTGTCTACCAACATACGTGCAAAACAAGAAATTGCATTGGAAGTCCTCTGTAAAAACATTTTTTTTCTCTGCTCAGTCCAAATGAGTGTTGCTCATGTTCATGGATTTCTACAGGTCAGAGTATGGTTTCATTCCACTTACCTTACAAACTCCTGTGTGGTCATCACAAGTGTCAGCATGGCCATAGCACAGGCATGGTTCACAGATCCCACCAATGAGTGTGCCATTTACCCTCCTATGTTTTGGCCAACATGACTGCAAGAAAAATAGCCTGAGTCAGCAATAATGTCACAATAATGATAAAACTCAGCATGCAGAAAACCTTCAAACCGGTACTGCTGCATGGCACTAACCTTAGTTTTATTAGATTGTGGTATGAGCGCAGAAGGGTGAATAGCTTCAACTTTCTTCTGAAGTTAAGAAATAAAAGAAGAGAAAGAATTGAAGGGACAGTCAAGAGGAACAGCATGAAAAATAGAAGGAAACACATACAAGGATAGAAAGAAAATAAGCCTTGGACGTCCAGTAAATTATCCCATGCACAAAGTTGACCATTTCCAGGTAGTACTTTGGGAAGCACCTGAGTAACCCATGACACATTAGTGATACATCTTATTTGTTCTCCTTCTGTCGGTAGGGGGGGGGGAGTGGTGCGTTATATTTAAAAGTTTTGCTTTTAATAACATATTTATGAGTAGATTCAGAATATAGAGCCCTGTGTACCATGACCTATCAAGTTTTTTCCTCAGGTGCTTTCTGAAATATGTTTACCTTCCCATCTTAGTAGCAGCTGTAGATAATTACCAAGAATGCAGTTCAATGTTCTGTGCGTTGAAATAGAACACGTCTAACCGTGAAGCAAACACTGAGAAGAACCTGGTCGTTTATGACATTTCTTCCAAATGAGGATCAACATTTTAAACCCAGAGCCACTCCCACCAGTCAAAAATACACTGCTTACACCATTGCCACGTCAGCCTAAATATCAGTACCATCTGCTAGAGACTGAATTTGACGTAATCCTGGTTTTGGGAGCAGCTTCACAGTGAAGCAGATGTGAGTGTGCATTGCTGCAAGGGTATTGAGATAGTTGTGGAGACATTAATCATACTTTTCTTTTAGGTTCTATGTTACCATGGCCGGACTGGGAACAGCAACCAAACAAACCCCAGGTAACAAAACCGCCCGCCACGGGTACAAAACCAGCCCCCACCCAGCCACAGCCCGTGGAGGGAGTTTCTGTAGGGCGGAGAGGCGGGACGAGGGAGGGGCATGGTGGGGGTTTCTAAAAACCGGAGTATGGATAATTGAAGGTAAGTAAACAATTTAATAAATAAAACGAATTTCGTAGCGTGCCCTGCATCGCAAAATGTGATGCAGGGTGCGCTACGAAATGAGTTTTATTTATTAAATTGTTTACTTGCCTTTAATTATCCATACTCCGGTTTTTAGCAACCCCCACCCCGCCTCTCCGCCCCACCGAAACTCCCTCCACGGGCCATGGCTGCCCCCACCCATCCGGCCCACCGGGGAAACGACCCGTGCCCACATCGCCAAGTTCGGCCCTGAATGTTACAATATTGAGGTAAATGATATTGACCTGCAAATGTATCAAACCCACAATATCAACTGCCACCGTATCGACAAGATGTGCACAAACATGGAAAGGCATCACTTTACTATTCCTAACACCATATATAATAACAGTGACAATATGTTTGTTGTAGCCGGTTTGTGGATTTGACATAAGTGCATGTTGATATTAAATCTTTAATATTTTGGTAAAACACATCCCATAATTCCATTCCCATAGACCAACTTTTTTACTAGCCTGCATAAATGATCAATTATCAGAGTGCCATCTCTGGAAACCATAGACTCTTTTTGTGACCTGAATATTGACTAGATGAGATTGTCTTTTATTGGTTGTGATATGGCTCATCCACCGAGCAACCATACATCCACCTAGCCTGTCAGTCAGATGGTCAAATAATCTTTAATGTGGTTAGTATTTCATAACCATAAACAGTAACATAAAATAAAACATACAAATGAGCATAGTAAGAGAAAAATAAAAAATTAGATCAAGTACTCTCCGCGTACATGCCAAGAGCGGTTTTCCTAATCCTCATAGCACTATTTACAAAACTTAAAACAGGAAGCAAATGGGTAAAGTTTGCAAAGATTGTAAGTATAATAGAGCAATCCACACTGTTTAACACTTAATACACATTGTTTTAAAAACACGCTCTAGGCAAATTATAACACTTACAGAAAAAATCAAAATGTAAAGTGCTTTGTGCAGAAACTCTTTCACATCGGCACACTTTACTTTCTTTAAGCCATTGTCATAAAGTAGGATATGGCACCATAAAATGTGCTACTCCTAATCGAAAATGGGTTATTTTAAAACTTCGGTGACCATTTAAATTGTGTACAATAAAACTAAGGGGCATATTATCGTGGGGGTTTATCTCCGCTTTATTGGCTTTAAAAGCCAAGAAAGCGGTTATAAAATTATCTCCCTATTACCTAGCTGTCGCTAACACCAGTTAGCGACAGCTAGTAGGAGATAGCGACCATCTTGGGCCCCGCTTTGCATGTCAGTGATATTTATCACTAATGACATGCAAAGTGGGCGTGCCAAGATGTTAGCGGCTGGAAACAGTCGCTAACAACGCTATCTCCTATTACCAACTTTTGGAGATATTTGCGCTAAGCGCGAATATCTCCAAAAGCTAACACCTGCCCCATAGCAGTTCTTAGCCATGTTATCCAATGGTAGGTGGATAACATGGCTAAGAGCATTAGCTCGGTAATGCATGAATATCGCTGACTTTTCAGCAATATTCATGCATTTCGGCCGATTTTTATCGCTTAGGAGATAAACCTTGATATTAGCAAGGTTCCTAAGCGATAAAAATCGCCGCAGCTCGGCGATAAAAATATTGCCGCTAAACCAACATAGCGATAATTATCTCTAGATGTTGGTAATATGCCCCCAAATGTCTTGTCCTGAAGGGATTAGATCGTGGATGGTGACTGAGTTCTTATCCTTTCACATTGTTTACTAGCCACACTTTCCAACTGTGACTCAAGCAGCAACCACAATTCTTCTCAAGTTAACCTGTGCTTAACCCTCTGATAGCTTGGCGCAAGAGCAGTCAAGCTTAGCTTGTAAACAATGTGTAAAGTATTTATGCATCACACATGCAGTAACAAAGTGAAAACACAACTCAAGATGAATCTTACTTCAATTTAATAAATGGAGTAAAATATAATAAATTATTCCACACCAAAATGACAAGTTGAGGTAAAAATAATGCCTAAAAACACAAAGCGCCAACTGTGGTTATCTGGTCACTCCAGACTGGGTCAAAGTAAAAAGTTCAGGCCAACCACGATGCAGCACAGGCAGGATATAGGGACCAAGTTGTCCTTCTGAAAAAGTATCTTAATAGGATGTGTCGCACAGCAGCTAAAGGAGCTGCAGTGCTGTGAAGCGAGGTCTTGCTTTGAGGAAACATCATGCAGTGGAGCTGTGAGGCTGCGGTAGGAGGTCCTGCTTCGAGATGCATCACGCAGCGAGGGCTCCACTTTTATGGTAGAATTCAGGTGCCTTGAGTACAGCTGCTGTACACATCGCCTCCTTGAGGGTGTCAAAGGCTTTCTGACAGCCTCTGTCCATATCAGCTTTTTTGTCTGCTTCTTGAAAGTCAGCTCAGTTAAGGGGGCAACAATGGTACCATACCCCTTAGGAAACCTCTTGTAACATCCAGAAGTGACACTGAGAAAGGCACTCATCTCAGTTCGGGTTTTGGGGGATTGCCATGATAGTCTCAATTATTGTCTGGAGGGGCTGCACTTTGTCCCTGCCTACCATGTTGCTGAGATATACTATAGTTCCCTGACCTATCTGGCATTTACCTGCTTTGATAGTCTGTACCTCCTTTAACCCCTTCCACGCTGATGACGAGCTGGGCTCGTCATGGCGTAGCCTCCTCGCACGCTGATGACGAGCCCAGCTCGTCAAGTAAAGTGCGTTTTCGCAAAACCCAGCGTGCAAGCGGAATTCCGCTAGCGCGCATGGTGATAATAAGGTAGCCCAATGTTATCATATAGGACAAGAGGGTCTCGCAGCAGTGAAAAATAAATTTAGGATTTTTTCACTACCATGACATGTAAAACATAAATAAGCATGTTTAACATTTTAGATGTACTGCATCCTGCCCTATGGGCTTTTTAGGGCCTACCCTATGGATTATTATATGCATTAAAAATGGAGATTTAGGCCAGGCAAAAGTTTTATGTTGCCCAGTCAAAATGGTAGTTTAAAACTGCGCACCCATGGTGCAGTGGTAAGTCTAAGACGTTTAAAAAGCTACTTAAGTGGGTAGCACAATGAGTGCTCCAGGTCTACTAGTAGCATTTAAATTACAGGCCTTGGACACATGTAGCACCACTTTACTAGGTACTTGTAAATAAATTAAATGTGCTATTTGGGTGTAAGCCTGTTTCACCATGTTTAAAGGTGAGAGCACAAGCACTTGGCACTGGGTACCTCGGGTAAAGTTTGCAGAATTTTAAAGCCAACAAAAAAGAATCCAGCAAAAATAGGACGAGTAAGGTGAAAAGTGTAAGGTTAGGTAAGACCAATCAAAGGCTGACAGTTCTAACAGTTAGGTTCTCAACTCTCTTTTTAACAAGTCAATGACTTGGTCTCTAGGTATTTCGGGTAGAATGGGTTCCACATCTTTGCAGCAATTCCACTGACTGATTTACCCAACATTTTCTGTTTCTTGAAGAAAGCCATTTTCAGCAGTCTGGAATCTGTGCTTTCGGGGAGGTTGCTGGGCCCTAGATGGTATGAGTTGTTTGGCTAGTTAAATGGGGTACCCATGTGGAATGCTTTGTGGACAATACAGCCCAGCTTGTAATTACTTTTTGCTTTGACAGATCGCAATTGAAGAGAGGTAAGTACAGGTATGAAGTGTTCCAACCATTTGCGCTAGCTTGATTGCAGCATTGAAGACCGCTTCAAAGGAATGAGGCTTGTCTTAAGAATCCTGAAGAGTAATAGCACTTCATAATTTAGTCTGGAGAGAACTAGGTTTTAGAATTCTGCTTTAAAGCAGTATTCCAGGATGTAAGGCTTGCTACCTTACGGGTGGGTAGTTGGTGATTGGCACTTTTTGCTTGTGCATTGAGGTGGACTTGCTATTGAGCTTTTTGTCCGTGGAAATGCATATAGATTTAATGTAGCCAAATGAGCTAGGATTTACAGACTAGGTAGTTACCATGATTGAATCGGATTCGAATTTTGAAGAGGTGAGATAGGCAGTAATTCTGTATTCTTTATGATCAGTTTAAGATGTTGTCATGTCATCCAGAAGTGAATGACTGCTAAGATGGAGGTTATGGGTGTGATCTCTTCAGGGAAGGATATTTTGAGGCATAGCTTGTTGTAATCGGTGTAGAGATGACGGAGAATATTGAGGTGATTGAATATAAAGCCATGGGTTTCTATGCAGATGTTGTAAAGTGTGGGGGAAAGTATGAAGCCCTCAGGAATGTCCTGTTTTACAATGGACACTAGCAGACTATCCCGACGTTGTCCGGGTATGAATTGCTGCCGGCCAGTAGTATATTGTTTTGTAGGATTTCGTTTTGATAGCATTTCTTATCTGTGACAGGCCTGCGAAACACTCCGATTCACAGTGCACTGCTGATGAACTTAAGAGTGCACGTTCAGTAGTGTGTGAACTCGAGTTTCCCTACTTTATTTTTCCTTGCAATATTATATAGCGCAAACTCGACAACATGGCATGAGCACAATTTACATTACAGAAGAACACATTCATTTGTGGTAGGCACGGGGAGACAAAGCGATTTGCCTGGAATCACAGGATGTTAAGCTGATGCCGAGATTCGAACGTAGCTCCCCAGCTCTAAAGTTCACAATTCTAGAACTTGTGGCGGAAGGTGTGTCTAAAAGTGTATGTCGGTACTGGCCATCAATGAGAGAGACCTGTGCATTTTTCAAATGGGTGGTGAAAAAATATGAGTATGTTGCTGGAGATGTGGGCCGCCGTGCCACCAATGTACTTACCGGGGGAGGGTAAACACCCATTATTCCGCAACTTTCTTTCCGCATACCATCACTTCGCATACTTTCATTACGAAAGTACCATGACTCCGTAATGCCATTATAACGCATGGCATTACATTTTATATGCTTTTACCACGCATACATTTACAACGAAATTCGTTGTAAATGCATGAATGGTAAAAGCATGTTTTTTTTAATGGGGTTATGGGGTACAGGGGTAGTTTTAGGGCTTAGGGATAGGTATGGGTACAGGGGTATTTTTAGGGTTCCGGGCTAGGTTTGATTTTTGGGGTACAGGGGTATTTTAAGGGTTCAGGGCTAGGTTTGGATTTTGGGGTACAGGGGTATTTTTAGGGTTCAGGGGTAGGTTTGGGTTTTGGGGTACAGGGGTATTTCAAGGGTTCAGGACTAGGTTTGGGTTTTGAGGTACAGGGGTATTTTAGGGTTCAGGGATAGGTTTGGGTTTTGGGGTACAGGGGTATTTTTAGGGTTCAGGGCTAGGTTTGGGTTTTGGGATACAGGGGTATTTTTAGGGTTCAGGGGTAGGTTTGGGTTTTGAGGTACAGGGGTATTTATAGGGTTCAGGGCTAGGTTTGGGTTTTGGGGTACAGGGGTATTTTTAGGGTTTAGGGATAGGTTTGGGTTTTGGGGTACAGGGTATATTTATAGGGTTAAGATGGGTTAGTGTTTAAGGGTGTTGGGGTATTTTAAGGAGTAAAGGTGGGTTATGATTATAGGGTGCAGGGGTATTTAAAGGGAGCAGGGTGGGATTCGTTTTTAGGGTGTAAAGGGTAAAACAATAAAATAATAAACAAAAATAAGATAAATAATGCAACTTAAAAGAATAAATGTTTTAATTAAAATAAAAAAATGTATATATATATATATATATATATATATATATATATATATATATCACATCCACTCTGCTGCTTGAGCGACCCTCGACCAGCCAACGTAGATGCCGTCGGTAGTAGCAGCCGCTACCTCAATGTCCATAGGTACTGGATCCCACCAATTAGAAGGAAACAGAGACGGCACACCAGGAAGTCTTGCACAAACCCTTTATTGTGCACTCGTTAACGAGTGCACAATAAAGGGTTTGTGCAAGACTTCCTGGTGTGCCGTCTCTGTTTCCTTCTAATTGGTGGGATCCAGTACCTATGGATATATATATATATATATATATATATATATATATATATATATATATATATATATATATATATATATATATATATATATATATATATATATATATTAGCTACTGGCGGTCGCCAGTAGGTAGTTATAGTTAGGATTATTTTGTATAGGGAATTTGCAACATTCTATTGGGAATAACTTTGGCGCCGGTTGAGGAATCTGCATGAAATGATGGTGACTGAGTTCTTATCCTTTCACATTGTTTACTAGCCTGCATGAAATTTTCCTCAAATTTGCCTCGCGACGCTCCACTCCTTCACTGAAAGTTTGGGGGGGATGAGTCAAGCGGGGGCCGAGATAAAAGGGGGGTCCCAAAACGTGTTTTCCCCATGTTAAATTCCATAGGTTTCACACCAGTTATAGTTAGGAATTAGTATTTAAAAAACCTATTAAATTCACTGAAAAAACCATAGGTTTCACACCAGTTATAGTTAGCTGGAAATTTTACTGACATAAAACCATTGAAATTCCCACGTTATAGTTAGTTGGACTCACTATAACTTGCGCGCCTGCAATGCACTGCTGATGACGTCACATATTACATCACTCATGACATGGTCAGTGACATCACTCAGGACATCACTGATGACACCATCCTTGTGACAGACTGACAGACCTCCTTTCAGTGTAATGTAACCCTTGAAACACATATTCAAAAATAGAAACTAACATTTTCAAAAAAATGGAGATACCCATACCAGTTACAACAACCAATTCATTAATTCCACCATCTATATACACATCCTCTCATTCAGCAACAGTTCTATATAGTCATTCATACATATACTCACTCATCATATGTAGTGATACACATATACATCCTGTTACACACCGACAGTCATCCAAAAGTTACTCACACACATACTCACACATGCAAATAAACTATTGAACATCCATTTATTTGCATATACAGCTATACACACACTTGCACATTACTTCTAAGGAAACTTACACATACTTACTCTCTTAAACAATCACTTATAGAAACACATACTTATTTAAACAGGAACTCTTTCAATCTCCCACTCTCACATATACTCACTTTTATACATCAATACTCACATATACTAGATTAAAACATATGTAGTTACTCATAAAGACACTAGTGAGGCCGGCATTCACTCACTAACACACACATATACACACTCATCCACCCATACAGTCCTGCACATACGCTGTCTTAAAAACACATACAAACAGTGAGTCAGTCACCAACCCATGCAGCCACTTATACACAAAGTGAAACACTGATACATATATTTAAATATTTAAAAATTACTCGATAATATATGTATTCACTAAGATACACTTTATAAGCCAGTTAACCAATCAATATTTTATTAAAAATAAACATCCATTTACACACTTATTTAAACATTTATTCGTCCATCGACCTTTACAAATACATATAATAAAACATATTGATTTTTCAGAAAGACACACATTCACTGGATGGTGTCATGAGTGATGTCATGAGTGATGTCACTGACCATGTCATGAGTGATGTAATATGTGACGTCATCAGCAGTGCATTGCAGGCGCGCAAGTTATAGTGAGTCCAACTAACTATAACGTGGGAATTTCAATGGTTTTATGTCAGTAAAATTTCCAGCTAACTATAACTGGTGTGAAACCTATGTTTTTTTCAGTGAATTTAATAGGTTTTTAAATGCTAATTCCTAACTATAACTGGTGTGAAACCTATGGTTTTTTCAGTGAATATATATATATATATATATATATATATATATATATATATATATATATATATATATATATATATATATATATATATATATTCTCGCTCCAAGGTTGTCCACCATTGGAGCTTCGAAACGCGTCGGGCAGATCCATTACGGAGCGGCATCTACAGGCGGATCCCCGTCCTCACCTACACATAAATAAAGCTGCTGCTCGCGTGCTACTCAAGAGGTGGACACGCTGGGAGCGAGAATCTATATGCGGCCATCCAGCCACAGAGTATGCACCACCCCGCTAGCCTTGGGGGTCACGGCAGTGAAGCAGCAGCCGTACATGGAATCGAGGACGGGCACTCTTGCCCGTCACTCTTCGAAGTATGTTTTAATAACGTACTTTTACAATGTATATGACTTTACCACACATGCATTTGCGTTATAATGGCATGCGTGATAAAGTCATATGCATTGTAAAAGTTTTAGAAATGATGTCTTTGCGGAGTAATAGTCCAGCGTTATAAAAATTGCGGAGTGATGGTATGCAGGATGTTGGTTTGCCGGAATATCATCACATATTTCCGGGGGAGGGATAGTCCCTTTCTTGCTATTTCCGTGGAGGCGGGCCTTGTGTCCGGATGTGCGTGGCGCGCGACCTGTGCGCAACAGAAGTGGAAAATCTCCAGTGTGCGCTTCAGGCGTCACCGGAAGTTAAGGCGAGATTACATTTCCTGCACAATGGCCCCTGTTTGCGCTCCTTCCGGCCCTTGGGAATAGCGCCATGCCTGACCTCCATACAGTAAAGCAGGTGCACGTCACTGGGAGCGCGGGGCAAGCACACCCGGAGCTGGAATGTACAGAACATGGGAAGAAAAAACAATGAAATATTGGGCACAACACTCGCTTTTTTTTCCGTAATCCCGCGCCCCGCACACGCCCACGCCCCAGCACACGCCCACAGCACACGATATGAGACATGGCATGAAGGGCGGAACGTACCATACGCCCCCAGCGTTTGTCACGCCCCCAGCACACGCCCACAGCACAATGCAGACACGCTCACAAGGGACTACTTTGCTGGCACGGTTCTTTTACCTTTTAAATGTATATGGTGGGCATCTGCATAGCCTATGTCCTTCTGCTGCATTTGCCCTTTCCAATGCTGTATTGGGTGTTGTGATTGGTGCTGTGGTTCCTGAGGAGTGATGGTATGCGGAAAGAAAGTTGCGGAATAATGGGTGTTTACCCTCCCCCGGTAAGTACATTGGTGGCACGGCGGCCCACATCTCCAGCAACATACTCATATTTTTTCACCACCCATTTGAAAAATGCACAGGTCTCTCTCATTGATGGCCAGTACCGACATACACTTTTAGACACACCTCCCACCGCAAGTTCTAGAATTCCGAACTTTAGAGCTGGGGAGCTACGTTCGAATCTCGGCATCAGCTCAAAATCCTGTGATTCCAGGCAAATCGCTTTGTCTTCCCGTGACTAACACAAATGAATGTGTTCTTCTGTAATGTAAATTGTGCTCATGCCATGTTGTCGAGTTTGCGCTATATAAATTGCAAGGAAAAATAAAGTAGGGAAACTCGAGTTCACACACTACTGAACGCGCACTCTTCAGTGCATCCGCAGTGCACTGTGAATCGGAGCGTTTCACAGGCCTGTCACAGATAAGAAATGCTATCAAAACGAAATCCTACAAAACAATATACTACTGGCCGGCAGCAATTCATACCCGGACAACGTCAGGACGGGCTGCTAGTAATTTTATAAAAGCATTTACCAATTTGCAACTCTCTAAATGGGTAGTCAAATAACCTTAATAGCAGCATGTACCTTCTACTTAGTATGTCTGTGACTCAACAAGAAATATAATTAAGCTATCAGCTTTAAAAAGGTTTTGCAAATGTAATCATTTTGTCTCCAACCATCAGCATATCAGTTTCTGTAATATACACATTTTTCTGTCAAATACAAGCTTCCAATATTCGGTTAAAACACTCAATACTTGCAAAGAATAATTTATCATCCCTTGGAGAAGAACTCGATTTTGATCTCAAAATATCAATTGTTATTGTAAGTGAATGCATATTTGGTTCCAAAGCATCAGCTTGTCATTTTCATAGAGTACTCACATGCACAACTGCCTCAAAAAGACAGCCTCTGGCTAATGTACCTCGGTATTGCTATCATTTGACACGGATCGCCACTATAATGCTGAGGAGATTCACAATATGCAACATGTTCAACATTATGGGCCTGATTATGATTTAGAACGGAATGCCACCGATGACCTATCATTGGCAGTCCATCCGATATCTGGTGCAGAGGTGCGACCACCGCACTATGATGTGCAGCAGTTGGCGGCAGCAGACGGAGGGGCTGACCAACGCTTCCGATGGGCTCAAAAAGCATGTTGGACCATTGGACGGAGCATAATACCCTTCAATAGGAGAGGTGCTTGCTCAGGCACTGTTGTAGGGATTACGATGGCCCATTTCGATTGCCTTTTCATGGCAGTTGGACTGCCGTGAGAAGGCAGCCAAAATGGGATTTTGAGGGCCCCCGTAGGCCTCTGCTATGAGAAATGGAGGGCACCTGTGGTGCACCCACAAACATCCATGCCCCATGTGCCTCGCACCACATGGTGCCTGGCACACAGTGGATGGATGTTTGAGAACATCTATTTTTTCCTTGTGGCTTGTACTGGGGTGAATGTATGACATTGTTCTGCATTCTGTCCAACAATTGTTGTTTTTGCAGTTGTCACCCCGAGTGGGGCGGGTATGCTCAGACGTGAGTACCGTGGTCTCCATGCCACTGGAATCAAGCTATCCTGGCTGATGAGGGCTGAAAGCCCAAAACCGGTCCTAGGATACTTGTTTCCAGTCCAGGGAGGACCTGACTTGACAGTTTGGGCTGGACTGTTTCCATGGGGCACAGGGTCAAGACTGATTTGCATATGGCTGGGTTCAAACTGGAATGGCATGATGAGAAAAACTAACTATGGAATTAGGCCCATATATATGTACTGGGGTGAATGTATGATATTGTTCTGCATCCTGTCCATCAATTGTTGTTTTTGCATTTTTTACCCTGAGTGGGACGGGTATGCTCAGATGTGAGTCCCGTGCTCTCCATGCCACTTGAATCAAGTTATCATGGCTGATGAGGGCTGAAAGCCTGAAACCGGTCCTAGGATGCTTGTTCTCAGTCCAGGGAGGACCTGGCTTGGCAGTTCGGTCTGGACAGTTCCCATGGGGCACAGGGTCAAGACTGACTTGCATATGGCTGGGTTCCAACTGGAATGGCATGGTGAGCAAAACAATGACAGATTTAGGCCCAGATCTCTGTACTGGGGTGAATGTATGACATCTTTCTGCATTCTGTTCATCAATTTTTGTTTTTGCATTTGTCACCCCGAGTGGGACGGGTATGCTCAGACGTGAGTCCCGTGCTCTCCTTGCCACTGGAATAAAGCTATCCTGGCTTATGAGGGCTGAAAGCCCGAAACTGGTCCTAGGATGCTTGTTTCCAGTCCAGGGAGCACCTGGCTTGGCAGTTCGGGCTGGACTGTTACCATGGGGCACAGCGTCAAGACAGATTTGCATATGGCTGGGTTCAAACTGGAATGGCATGATGAGCAAAAAACCAATGGATTTAGGCCCAGATCTCTGCACTGGGGTGAATGTATGACATTGTTCTGCATCCTGTCATCAATTGTTGTTTTTGCATTTGTCACCCCAAGTGGGATGGGTATGCTCAGACGCGAGTCCCGTGCTCTCCATGTCATTGGAATCAAGCTATCCTGGCTGATGATGGCTGAAAGCCCGAAACCGGACCTAGGATGCTTGTTTCCAGTCCAGGGAGGACTTGGCTTGGCAGTTCGGGCTGAACTGTTCCCATGGGGCACAGGGTCAAGACTGATTTGCATATGGCTGGGTTCAAACTGGAATGGCAGGGTGAGCAAAAAAACGATGGATTTAGGCCCAGATCTCTGTACTGGGGTGAATGTATGACATCTTTCTGCATTCTGTCCATCAATTGTTGTTTTTGCATTTGTCACCCCGAGTGGGACATGTATGCTCAGACGTGAGTGCTGTGCTCTCCATGCCACTGGAATCAAGCTATCCTGGCTGATGAGGGCTGAAAGCCCGAAACCAGTCCTAGTATGCTTGTTTCCAGTCCAGGGAGGACCTGGCTTGGCAATTCGGGCTGGTCTGTTCCCATGGGGCACGGGGTCAAGACTGATTTGCATATGGCTGAGTTCAAACTGGAATGGCGAACAAAAAAACGATGGATTTAGGCCCAGATCTCTGTACTGGGGTGAATGTATGACATCTTTCTGCATTCTGTCCATCAATTGTTGTTTTTGCATTTGTCACCCCGAGTGGGACATGTATGCTCAGACGTGAGTGCTGTGCTCTCCATGCCACTGGAATCAAGCTATCCTGGCTGATGAGGGCTGAAAGCCCGAAACCAGTCCTAGTATGCTTGTTTCCAGTCCAGGGAGGACCTGGCTTGGCAATTCGGGCTGGTCTGTTCCCATGGGGCACGGGGTCAAGACTGATTTGCATATGGCTGAGTTCAAACTGGAATGGCGAACAATAAAACAATGGATTTAGGCCCAGATCTCTGTACTGGGGTGAATGTATGACATTTTTCTGAATTCTGTACATCAATTGTGGTTTTTGCATTTGTCACCCCGAGTGGTACGGGTATGCTCAGACGTGAGTCCCGTGCTCTCCATGCCACTGGAATCAAGCTATCCTGGCAGTTCGGGCTGGACTGTTCCCATGGGGCACAGGGTCAAGACTGATTTGCATATGGCTGGGTTCAAACTGGAATAGCATGGTGAGCAAAAAAGGATGGCTTTAGGCCATATCTCTGTACTGGGGTGAATTTATGACATTGTTCTCCATTCTGTCCATCAATTGTTGTTTTTGCAGCCCTTTTCAGGCAGCAGAACAAGTTGCAATGAAAAAAGGTATGATTCTGACTGCCTACATGGCAGTCAAATGAAAATGTGGTCGGTGAGACCTCCGAATACTTGTCGGACGGTCCCAATCCTGCTACAATGTTGGTCGGACACTTGTCCGACCAGCATCGGAATGAGGCCGTATATATAGTATGGTCTATAATAACTAATAACCTGGATGTGAAAAAATCTCCAGTGAGGATGAGTCATTTTGCCAGGCCACCGGTGTGCCAGAACTGGACAGTGTTATAAATGTGGTGACCACAATTTAGGCTAAGAATGCCCCAAATATAGCAGGGTAGTGTTCCATTATATTAGGGGCAGCCATCTATGCAATGGGTGGCCCTGGCCAAGGATGGCCACAAAATGCCAAGACCTGACACGATTATCACAGGGCTACAATTGAAGAGGGTATGGATAACCTGTTATCAAGAACATAACAATAAGTTCAGAACTGCCATCATTATTACAGAGGAGGCAACCATTATATTAGGAATGGTAGCAATAGGGCAAAGGATGTCAATAGTATAGTATGGTATTGCCCTGAATGCCAGAAGTAGCCACCACTATCTTACACATGTCCACAGTTAGGTCAAAGAGATGCACAGTATGTTCCAAATGTAGATCAACAAAGCACAAACCCCAAATTACATGAAGCTGGTTGCCCACAACCCTATCCCAGGAAGAAACCTGCAAATATTGAGCAGCAGCCCTGCAGGTTGTCTCTGACCAGTATGGCCTACCTATTTGCTCCTGGAACATAGGGGTTCTACAGACCAAAATGAAAGACCCTGCCATCATAGAGTACCTAGGTGCATTTGAAATAATAATGATTCAGGAGATTTGGGCCCAAGCCAGTATTCCACTCATTGTATATGTAGAATTCAGAAAGCCGCTGAGAAAAGTAGCTCATTTGGAAGGGCAAAAACAGGCCTGTTCATTTACAGAGATCTGCAGAGATCACAGAACTCCATACAGACAAACCATGCCTCTTGGTCCTGTGTATGGATGGTTGGGCCAAGTACTCACATGAATCCCTGGTCCTCATAAATGTGTATGTTAACCCCAAGAGAAAGACTGCAACTGCAGACAAACTTGCCGAACATGTGCTTTAGCTAAGGAATAGTAATCCACCATACTGGCTAGTCTCTGGAGTTTTTAATCTCAATCTATTTCACTTTCCATATGAGAAGCATGTACTTGGGCCCCTACTTTTCCAAAGTATGCCACATTATAATTGAAAACATAAGACTGGAGGAAAACTAGTCAAGGCATTTGGGCTAATTGGCCTGCTTACTCTGTATGGCCACAAGCCAGGCAATACCCTTGCAGCATGGATTAGAGTAGTAGTAGTAGTAAAATCAAAGTTTATTTAGACAATAGTCTATAAACCATGCACAAGACCATGGATCCACTTAACAATAAAAGTTTACATCATAGTTCATTTTAACACTCTATACACATTTAAAACCATAAAAGCACTAAGTTGACATTCTCCATATTTTAAAATCTTAATGTCTTAAAATTTCCCAACTTCCTTAGATGTCTCTCGTTGCTTTCAAAAATTTCCCCAATGAAATTGTGATATCTAAAAACGACATTTCTGTAAGGAGAGCAACAGCCTCTGATCGTGTATTCACCTTATCTTTACAAATATTGGACGTAAAAACATTTTACGCACTGTTAAAATCAATATACAGTCCAGTAGTATATGTAAAATATCATTCTTCACACCTAGGCCACATTTACAAATACCATCAGGTTGGATCAGGGCTACTATTTTTAGAGTATCGGGCAAGTCGGTCTCCTTTTTAGACTACATGTTGGTGACCTTCCATTATACATCCTGTTTCGTGCTTTTAGAATATCTCACTGCCAGGAGAGTGATCATCTTCCGCAGGTACTCATGGTAAGAATGTCTTTGTGTAAGCACAAGGTTGCAACAGTTCTACGGGAGACACTGATACTGAATATATGAAATGCCTGAATTGTAGCTCAAGCTCGGTCATGGATCAGGCAGATGAAGCAGTGGTCATCCTTGAGAATATGGTCTTAGAGG
The DNA here is from genome assembly GCF_964263255.1 of Lissotriton vulgaris. Classification (NCBI taxonomy): domain Eukaryota; kingdom Metazoa; phylum Chordata; class Amphibia; order Caudata; family Salamandridae; genus Lissotriton; species Lissotriton vulgaris. Next base: position 967,924,913 of record NC_141694.1, read on the forward strand.
GATCCAACCTGATATCAGTTTGGGAGGCATTTGCAGGTGAACTGACAAATAAACATCCTATCAGTGGAACAAATAAGGGAGCTCAATTTGGGTGCCATAAATGTATAGTTGTGCCTTTATCCATTCACCTGAGAAGAGCCAACACAGGCAGACTGCTTAGGCAACTACAACGAACCCCTAAGGATGAGAACCTACTAAAGAATCTGCATAACAATGTGAGTAAATTATTGAAAAGGGAGATATTGGCCTACAAAAGATCTAAACAGGAAGTACTGTGGGTCCAACGATTATATGCCTCAAAGTTAAATGACTCCCAAAAATTCTGGAAACTTATTAACAACATTGAAAAATAGCCAACGGCAGCCCACATTGCAAATCTATGCAAGGGTGACTGGGTTGAACCCTTGAAGTCTCACTTCAAAGGAATTACCTATGATGCAAACAGTCTAGATTGGCTCTAGGAGACAACTGGGCCAACGACCCCTTGCCAAGTACAGCATATATACACCTGAGAAGATAACCAAGTTCATTAAAAAAATCTGAGTCTGATTGTGCCCCTAGCCCAAATGGGATACCACAAGCACTTTTTAAACACTCAACTTCGAAATGGGCTATCTTTCTGTCTGCAATGTTTAACCCTATTTTGGCAAAAGGAGTCACCACCAAAAGATGGAAAGGATTGATTATTCACCCCATCTTTAAGGGAGATCCTGCATCCTCACCAGGCAACTACCACTTCATTAAGCTTTTGGACGTTGAATTAAGTATTTGTCTACACTGCTACTCCATGATCGGGAAGAATGGGCATTAGACATCAGCAGACTAAACCGGATTTATAAGAGCCAAGGTACAATAACACGACTTTTAGCTGTGGGGCTGATCCTCAGTAGAGTGCTATAGCTACCCCCTGTATATGTACTTTGTTGACTTCAATACAGCAATAAACTGTGCCCCGCGCTGCAGGTCATGGCAAAACTCCAACAGTAGATAACCTTGCCCAACATCTTGAGGGCCATCAGGCTGCTATATTCGGACATGTGGGTCAAGATTAAGATGATGCATGGTACCCACCTGTCAAGGGAAGTGAAAATACCAACCGGACTAAAACAAGGTTGTGTTCTAGAACCTCTTCTCTTTAACTTATATATTGCAAACCTCTCCTCGGAATTACGTGGCGAGGTATCTCATGCCCCCAGTTGGCGGTCATCTACTGTTAAATATCTTGTACGCAGACAATTTACTACTGCTAGTAACACCAGAAAATACCTGCAGAGATTACTGAACTGTTTTGGATCATATGCAGAGGACAATGGGCTGGAAATAAATCATACAAAGACAAAAGTCATCTCAATTAATCGCCGTATTTTAAACCGATGCAAATGGTACCTTAGGGGAGACACAATTGATGAAACCCGGGCATGTGTGTATTTAGGTGGCAAGACAGATGCAAGGGCTATGCTTGCCCTCCAAAGAGTGGTGATTAAGTGAAAAGTAAAGGTTATCAATTATACCTTTACAAAACTACCAAAATCAATTCGGGGACACAATATACAGCTATTGGCTGCAGTAAAGAAGGCTAAATTGATACCTGCCTTTTTATATGGAACAGAAATGATGGTAGGCACAGAGGCCAGCCTCCTTGACAAAATCGTGACAACATCTCATAAGTAAGTCTTTCAGCTACTGAGATCTGCATCGCCCGCCCAAGTTAGGCTAGAGTTTTCATTGATAGAGCAGTCGCTTGCCAGGCCTGCAGCATTTGTTAAATGTTGCCACAAATTGTGGTCAGCTGCTGAGGGTTCACTGACTAATCTATTCTGTCCTGAAATCAACCTTCAAAGGGAGATAGGTGCATATATAAAAAGTACCTTGAAAAAAAGCATTGAAAAGCTCAAGTTTGGCGACCTATGAAACCTTAATACAACCAGCCAAGCTTTCATAAGGGCAGTAACTAAATCCATTAAATTGCAAGATTGGCTGCACAACAAAGACAGAGTGGCCAAGCGGTGGTATGGATGCCTGGTACAGAAATCTGTTGATGCCCAAAGAGAACCTACATTTCTGCAAGCCACTTAACCCCTGAAGATTAAACTGAAATGCTGTCATTGATATTTGGTGATATTCCAAACTTGGACTTTTTCCCAAAGTGGAGGGTAGACGGTCAAGGGGGATCAGAAATACCGTTTATGCCATCAGGCAGGTGAAATACTGCAGCATGTCATCTTTAGCTGCCCTGTTCTGGGCCAACAGAGTAGACGCATGTTGAACAAAGAATTAATGCGATTGGGACCAGGTCCTGCAGATCAGTTCTAATTGAGTCATTAGATCCAAGAATACAATGCTTAACATTCGATTGGTACAGTTCTTGGACATCTTTAAATCCCTTGCCAAAGCAGATCCTCAGATTCAGGTAGGGTCAGGATGGATGATGAGGAAGGGCCCTGAGAAGAACCCTTGAAATCCACTTACATTATGGCAGGCTGCTAGAGACAGTGTAACCTTGCTGGTCCCTATCCTGCCAGGTTGGATATCAGCTCGACTTTCCACAACTGTCCTTATGATCAAATGTTAGCATTGTTGCACATTTTGCACAATTTTGCACATTACATTAGGCTTCTGCCAGATTCTCATATCAAATATTAGCATTTCTGCACTTTCTGCGTAAGTTTCCACATTGCTTAGGCCTCTGCCATTTCTATATTATCGCAGGTAGCTATGGGATGCTAGATAGAATTAGGGATATTTGGCTACGCTTTCTGGCGGCTGACCAAATAAGAGAGAAGATCTGCACGGTTGAACTTTATGCACTATTTTATACATGTTGGTAACATTAGAACTAGCCAAATTGCACTTGTGCATATTGATTTCATATGATTGATTATTCTTCTCCCAATGTTTACTTATTATTGTGCCTTCAACGGCATTTTTTAAATGTTTATGGTTTTTATTGACTAAGAAAATAATATTTACTACTACTTAATCATCATTTTGGCAGGGCCACTAATATGCCAGGGCTGGACAGCAAAAAGGAACTGAGACCCACATTATATCAAGAATGACTATCATACTGACAGGACTGATCATCATTGTTCCAGAAATTACCTCCATTATGCTACAAGCGACCAGTCAGACCGGGAATATCCCCCAAAAGATAAATAGTAAGCAGCATTGGGTTAAAACCACCATAAGTAAGAGGTTGCAACATGAAGTCTGGAATGGCACCTTTGTGCCAAGCAGTAGCGGCAGCTGCCGAAGGGGAGTGGTGAGGCGCGGATGTGGACGGGAGCTAAAAAAATGGGGAAAGCGCGGACTAGAATAGGACGGGCCGCCATTATGGCGGTCGCCCTAGTCCCCGTAGGTAGAAAAAGGGGGGAGGCCGCGTCAGCAATGCCGCGGCACTCCCCCATGTATCCCTCCAATCCAAAGTGAGGTTCCCATGTTTCAACCGGAAGCACTTCAGTGCTTCCGGTTCAATGAACTTTAAATGCACAGGGAGTCCGCTCTGGTCCGGATTCCCTGGGAAGACCCCTTTATAAGGCAAAGCCAGGGGGGCGGAACAGTCTCTTGTTCCTGCTCCTGCACCCGGCACCGCAGGGAGTGCGTCACGGGCCCGGCTATGGGCCCTTTAACTTCTTTTGTTTTTTATTCTTCTGCAGGTTTAAGGATGTCGTTTAACGCGGGAGGAGCAACGGAGCACCCCCCTTTCTCTTTATCTCTCCCCTGCAGGTCTGTTTGGGTCACGGCGGAAGAGGTGTGCGGATTACCCGGCAATGCATGGACCGTCACCCGAGGGCCGGCAGCTGAACCAGCAGGGCACGGCGTGGAGCGGGTGGGAGGAGCAGCGATCTGCGTGGGCCCAGCATAAGTAATGGCAGTGGTAAAGTAAAGGCGGGGGCTCTGGTAGTATTGCGTTGCCGGTCCCAGTGTGCGTGTAGGGAGGGCTTTGATGCGGGCGGTTGTCGGGTGAAGGGCCTGATGCTCCACCTGACCAGCACCGCCGCTGAGCAGGGGGAGCAGGTTTCGAGACCGCTCTCGACACGCTCTCTGTGCAAATTTTAATTACCTACGCTAATATTTTATTTTGGGGCGTGGGGCCATTGGTTGTCAGCACACACACGCTCTATTGTTGCAGGGCGTTCGAACAGGTTCTCTTGTAAGGGTATTTTCTGTTAGATCTGTCTTTTTGCAACAAGCATGAATTCAGGAATTTTCTGGAGACCATACCGTGGGCAAATATAAATACTGCGTGCTCGCTAATTTTATAGAGAAAGAGAGATTTGCTGGGCAAGTGTGAGGGCACTCCACAAGGCATGTGTGGGTGCATTTGAGTCTCCCAATGCAAGGTAGTTGGGTGATAAACAAAGCAGTGATATTAAAGCAGGCTATTAAATCAATACTGTAGGGCGCTGCGCAGCGAAACCTGTGTTGCTTTTCTTTCCACAGTTGCAGTGCACAGCCTTGGGAGGACGTCACTCTTCCTTCCCCGGAAAAGGTGGTTGGCGAGCATTGGAAGGACTCACTCGGCGGCCCTGGCTAGCCAGCAGTTCATCGCTTCTGGGAGCCATAGAGGGTTTGAGAGGGCGGCTCACTTGAGCCTACTAGACTAGCCAGTGGGTCTTGGCTCTGGTGGCGTGACTGCAGAGGTTGGCTGGAGGCCGCTAAGCCTTCACAGTAAGAGGTGACACGGTCACCGGTTGGGGGGCCAAACGCGTGTGGTAGGTGGGGCACGGCCAGGCACAAAAATAGGACACTCACTCTCCATGGTCCCTAAGGCACGGCGGAATGAGAAGCGCTCACAAACTGATGTGATGTTGGAGACTTTAATGCAGGAAGTCAGGGCCATGGGGCAGACCTTACACAGGCTGCAGGATAAAGTGGAGGGGCCGGAGGCACTGGAGGGAAGGCACAGGCGGCCTATCGTGCCACCCAGGAATTATTCACCGCCTCTACCTAAGCGGAGCAGGCGCAGACCCAATAGTAAAGGGTCTGGGGGGACTCCAGCACTTCCGCCTCCATCAGTTACCCCACCCGCAAGACTACTAGAGGGCCAAGCTAATCCGCCAGGATCACCGCAGGGGGAAAGTCCTGTCGAGCTTCCAGTGGGCCCGGCTATAGTTCCTGTGCCCCCACAGGGGGGGGAGTGGGGGACAACGCGCCAGCACAGCCCAATATGGCGGCCAGCCTGGCGGCGGTACTGCCATGGCTGGAAATGGTAGGGAATTGGTCCCATGCTGCGGGGGCATACTCCGATGCGATTGAGAGGGCAAGGAAATTGTTGGCCGAATTGGGAGCGGGAAGGCAGAAGGAGGTGCCGGCAGTACCGGCAAGGGGCACGACGCTAGCACCCGTAGTCCCAGTTAACCGTGGCTTAGTTGTCCTGATGGGGGCAACATCCCCGGACACAATACCAGCCCCCAGTGGAGACGGCATTCCGGTACCAAACAGCAACACGAAGGAGCCGGGGGCACTCAAGAAGGCTGATGCGACAGCATCAGCAGGTACGAATGTAACTTTAGCCCTTCTGGGTGTGGGAGAGATGCGCTCAGGGAGGGAACGTCTGGGGCGCCATCTGTCTCCAGAAACTAAAGAAAAAATCTGGAAGGGGAAATATGTCAACATGTTTCCCTCCTGATTGATGAGGAAGAGAGGGAGGAGGCTAGAAAAAACAAGGAATGGGCACATCACAGGGAGTGGGCTAACATTCTACGGAAGTATAGGGTGGAAGAGAGCCTAGCGAATTGGATTCAAGGTTTTTCCACCTACATGGCTGTCATGCTGGAACGTTTTCCAGAGATGGGGCCCGAAATGGCAACCTATCAAAATAGGATCACCCTTGCGCATGCAACAAAGTGTGGCAAGGGGTGGAAGGATTACGACAAAGATTTTAGGAGAGCAAAAGCTCAGGACATGTTTATTCATTTGAAGCATCCAGTGCAGGGCCCAGCGGATAGTGGGCCGGGCTCGGTACCTGACAGCGGGAGGTTTCAGCCCTTTAAACCAAGCCCCACCGGTGGTGCGGGGGGAGTACAGCCAAAGCAGGGAACAGTGGAAAGAAAGGAGTGTGTTTTGACTTTAACAAGCGAACTTGCAGTAGGGCACCAGGCACGTGTAAGTTCAAACACTCCTGTGGGTACTGTGGCAATGCTTCTCATACCGAATCCAAGTGTAATAAGAAATCCAGGGACAAAGGGGGCAAGAAGAAAGAATAATGAGGGAATGTTAGGAAAGGCTAGATCTCCAGTTTACGTTGGCGCCATGATCCTTTGGTTGGAACGGTACAAGTGCACCGAGACAGCCAGGACAATCAGGGAAGGTTTTGTTGAGGGCTTCAGGATACCAGCACAGGGACACAGCGGGGTGACACATTGTAGGAACCAGCTGTCTGTTAGGTCCAATATGGACGTGGCAAGGGCAAAAATACAAAAGGAAATGAGCATGGGGAGGGTGGCAGGACCATTTGAGGAAGTCCACATGGAGGACTTTGTCTGCTCACCCCTAGGGGTGGTGCCAAAAAAGATGCCAGGTGAATTCAGATTGATCCACAACCTATCCGCACCAAGGGGCAGTTCAGTGAACGATGCCAACGCAGACACACTGTGTAGTGTGAAATACCCATCATTCGACCAGGCGGTAAACATGCTCAGAACATTAGGCCAGGGGACTCTGTTAGCAAAATACCACATTGAGTCCGCTTTTAGGGTGCTGCCAGTCCACCCCGCTGATTTCCACCTGATGGGCTTCCAATTTCAGGGCAAGTACTACGTAGACAAGTGTATGCCAATGGGTTGCTCAGTGTCTTGTGCATATTTTGAAAAGTTCAGCTCTTTTTTGGAGTGGGCGTTCAGGAAAGACACAGAACATAAGTGAGTGCTCCATTATTTGGATGACTTTCTGTTTTTGGGAGCTCCAGATTCTGGGGAATGCAGAGCGGCGCTGGAGAGATTCTGTACCCTCATGCAAGAGTTCAGGGTGCCCTTGGCCCGCGGTAAGACTGTAGGCCCAAGCACCGTGATTGAATTTTTGGGTATTGAGCTGAATGCTGTACTAGGGGTGTCTAGATTACCGAGTGACAAGGTCAGGGACTTTGGGATCGCCTTGGAACATTGCCTTAACAAAGAGAAGGTTATATTGCATCAGCTGCAGCAAGTGGTAGGGCAGTTGAGCTTTGCATTCCGCATTATCCCAATGGCACACCCTTTCTCCCGATCCATCGCCACGCCATGTTAGGCCTCAAGGAAAAACACCACCACACCAGACTGTCCAGCAAAGTCAGTCAGGATATGCAGATTTGGAAAGCATTCCTGCATGATTTTAATGGCAGAGTGGTTTGGCCGGGTCCACCTGTGTCCAGCCCAGAATTAGGCCTGATGACCGACGCTGCAGGCAGTGACGGCTTCGGGGCTATTTTGGGGTGTGACTGGGTGGCACAGCGCTGGCCGGACTGGTGGAGAAGTTCTGGGCTCACCAGTAACATTAATTCCCTCAAACTTTTCCCAATCCTGGTGGCACTGTCCGTTTGGGCGGATGCACTGAGGAACCAGTCAGTGACATTCTGGTTTGACAATATGGCAGTGGTGGAGTGCATAAACAATCAAACTGCCAAGTGTGGTATGTTGCTGTGTTTGCTAAAAGAGATTGTATTGTATTGCATGAAGTTGAATGTCCTTTTCGGAGCCAAACATGTACCGGGGTTCTGAACCATGCAGCTGATGCACTGTCTCATTTTAAAATGTAGGCTTTCAGGGCACAATCCCAGAGGCGGCGGTCCTCCCTACACCTTTCCCAGAACATCTTTGGCAACTTGGTGCCCCAGAGTATCGCACCTCGTGGTAGCAAGTCTAGCACCAAAAACCAGGAGTGCCTACGAAGGGGCGTTTGGTTCTTTTTGCCTTTTCTTAGGGGAACAGTGGGAGAGCAAGTGGCATGACCATGAATCCATGGTGGTATACCTGGCTTTCATGTGGGATCAGGGGCGCACAGTGGCAGGGGCAAGGAGACATATCGCAGCCATATCATGTTTTGCTAAGATTAGTGGAAAGATGGATCCCACAAAGAATTTCGTGGTATGTCAGGCGCTAAAGGGATGGCAGTGTTTACAGGGAGGGCAACCAGATGTCAGGAGACCCATAGGTTTAGAGACATTAGGGAAACTGGTGGAGGCGCTACCAATGGTTTGTGCTTCACTCAGCAAGGCAGTCCTTTTTCAAGCTGCATTCTGCTTGGCATTTTACGGCGCTTTCAGGGTAAGCAAATTAGTTGCAAAGAATAAGAGGAATTGGCTAGGTGTCTTTCAAGCAGGGCACGTGAAGGTAGGGAAAGATTCTATGCTGATCTCCATATCAAAGTCCAAGATGGATCAGGAAGGTAGAGGGGGCAGCGTACTATTACATAGGGCAGGGGACACGACATGCTGCCCAGTCTACAGGCTGGAGGTCTTTATGGCACAGAGGGCGCAGGTCCAGGGAGGGCCTCTCTTGATACATGGTGACGGGTTACCACTCACAGTATTCCAGTTCAAGAGAGTCATGCTCCTGGCATTAAAGAATGCAGGGGTAGACAGCGCAGATTTCGGGACCCATACATTCAGGATTGGGGAGGCCACCGAAGCAGCAACAAGGGGGCTGGGCAGTGAGCGAGTAAAGAGGATTGGTAGGTGGTCTCCCAACTGTTACAAGAGATATGTGCGGCTGCACCTGCTCTAGCTCCGTGTAACTATTTTTTACCTGGGCACGATTTGCTGTACCCCTTGTCTTCCTGTGACTCAGAAAGGGGGATGGCCTCACACTAAAAGATGGCAATTTCGTGCAGTTGTAGTAGTCATGTATTGCATACCGGCTTGGCTATGCGCTTACCTTGGCTCTTTTTTTTCCCACGTTATTTGCAGTTTCTTCATCCTGTGATTCAGGGGAGAGGCCTGCATCCATTGACGTTCACAAACCTAAAGAGCGACCGGCGGCGAAACAATGAACAGCGGACTCCGGGCGGACAACGAATAGGGTGGTGCAAGTTCACTCTTCACACCAAGAAAATCACGAGATATGGGTGGTAGGACATTCATATGTTCAGCGTTTAAAGAATTTCTTTACAGGATCTGTCAGGGACAGGGCAATTCCTATGGGGGCAAAAATGTCATTTTTTTGGACAGGGCGGTTTGTGCGTTGGTCAATTCAGGGAACTGGTTAACCACGCTTTGAAAACTAGCACGGGACCACCGGCGATCTGGATCCTGCACTTAGGGGGCAATGATTTAGCAGGGATAGGGAGGAGGGTACTAGCGGAGGACCTGCTCACAGAGGTGGGGTGGCTATCAAGGAAGTGTCCTCATTCAATAATAGCTTGGTCCCACATGAGCCCCAGGTTTCAGTGGAGGGGGGCGAGTTAGTCAGGGCGTTGAATCACCCGGTAAAGCAGCTCAACAACAAATTTGATAACTTATTCAGGACCCCCAGATTAAGGACCATAGGACACCGATACATCAGGGGGGGAACAGTTTTTTCTACAAGATGGGGTGCATCTCTCGCATAAGGGGAATCAGGCATTTATGGAAGACATCCTAGCTTGGGTGGAGAGTTTGAAGCGCATTACGGGACCTTTCAAGTGAGTGAGGGAGAGGCCAGATAGTCGGGCATCTATACTGGCCTGTGGCGGTAAGGTCAACATTGGCAAGCCTAGTCTGCGGTCCTTAGCGGTCAACACCATGTAACTCCAGGGGTTGTGACAGCTGATAAGTAGGCTGTCGGGGTGGGGGGGCCGGGGGAGACATTCTTCCCAGTGGGCCTGGGGCCACCTCTGCACGCGCATGTGCATCAAGGCGCAGATATGCAGAAGTCTGAGGCCCCCCTAAGGGAGTTCAAGGCACAGGGCGTAGGGGGGGCCCGGGGAAAGTATCCATCCGATAAGCTGTACCCCCTAAGCAACCTTGCTCCGAGAGTAGTATCATTGGGAGTACCCTAGGACGGGGGGGGGGGAAGCTGTCAGACGTTGACTTTGCCGTAGGCTTTAGAGGGGACACACAGAAAGTAAAATCATGCATTGTTAGATTTATGGTAGGAGTGATTTCTGTATTAGACTGTGTTAAGGTTAGCCCTTGGAACAACCTGTGTCTACCAATGTAACTGTACTTTCTGCGTAATTTATGTAATAAAAGTTTTGATGTATTTTGTTAATTGTTAATAAAAAATACGGCTAGGGGGGTTACACCCCCTAATCCAAAGACTTTATAACAAACTTTGTGTGGTTTGCAATCCTGTGCGATTGGGGGGAGGGAGGAGGCAGCCCTAAACCCCAGAATTGTAGGTTATAGTTTGAATAGGGGACCTAGGTAAGTACCAGAACATAGAAAATAAAAGCACTTACCAGAATACTGGCGGCCCCTGCCTTTCCTTCATCCTCTTCTGCGCACCAGGAAGCACACAGCCTCTCAGAATTCCCTAGCCAGTCACAAAGGTGCCTTACCGAAGCTCTGTGATTGGTCTGAGCACTGTGGCTCAGCGCTCAGAGAGGGACAGGGAGACTGTGCATGTTCCCCACCCAAGCTGTTAAATTCAGCCTGTAGAGAACATGCAAAGTGTGCATTATGGTTTGGCCGGCCTGAGGCAGCCGGCCAAACGGTCATGCGCACTTAAGGCGCAGCCACCACTTCCCTGATGTCACGGGAGCCTGGCCCGGCCCCGTCCGCCCTAACTAAATCTGACTTTAACTGCAAGCTCAATCTAAAAAAAAAAATGATAATAACGGAACGTTATTGAGCTTGCAGTTGAAGCAATGGGGCGATGCTCCGCCGCCTTAGCAGAGGAGCCGCCGCTGGTGCCAAGGATTACTCCTGCAGGCCAACATGACACCAGATGCCAAACAATAGTCCGAGTGCCAGGTATTGCCACCAGACATGGAACTGTCATCGAGGGATGTCAGCTACAAAAGCTGCACTCACCCAGACACATGTAAATGCAACCAAGGTAATTTGAATATGCTCACATGCACAGACACTCTTACACATGTGCATATATTGGAACACAATTGCGTACACATGAGTTAATTCCACTCCTAATACCCGAGGGCAAATCCAGCACTTACCTGCTCCTTCTCTGGCATCTGGTCCTCTATTCACCTTAACTACTCCTGTATCTCGCGTGCATGTACTCACTACTGCTACTGCAGTCCTGCACTCAAGCTCCACCAGCACACACACACGCACGTACGTACGCAATATCCCCCCCCCTTCCCCCTCCCCCCCCACACACACTCTTTGAGCACTGTTGACTTCCGAAGTGTGCAGGACTTACATCTCTCACTCTGAGCCATTTAAATTGTCCACTAAGCTGGACCGCATCTTGCGAGCTACTTACTGGCCCCTGAAGAGCTAATGGCAGCGCACAAGGTACTTGCTGGAGACATGCTGAGAGAATACAAAACATGCCGATAACTGGCCCCTTTGTCTTGTTTGTGAAATGAGGATGTGCCCCCCGGTTGCAAAAATGGAGAAGAACGCACCTGTGGTCAACAGGTGTGAGTAGAGTGATTTCGTGAACTTCTCCCCGACTTTTTGCCATGTTTCAGACAATTATCTAGTACATTTGCAATATGATTTACGTCAGTCGTCTTCACATTTGGAGGCCCAAATGAGCCAACTCGTTGGCAAATCTCCCGCCTCGTGCGTATTATGTGCTTTCTTTCATCTCACGGGAAACAAAATCTTTCTTGTCTGAAAACAGCTTCTTTCTACAGATAGTCATGAAATATCGCGCACCTGCTACTGTACTGTGGGGAGAGTAACTACACAGCAATTTGAAACCTTTTTTTCTGAAGAGGTGGTTTCTGTGGTGTCGTCAGGTTCTGAAAAGACACATAATACCAGCTAGCCTGCTAACCAGAAACAAAACAATCTTGTTTTTATGTTGGCATACAAAATGTAATACAAAAAGCACATTGTAACCCTGCATTTAGGGCCACTGCTACAAGCAGAGGCGTAGCTATCAATGGTGTGAAGCTGGTGCAGTGGCACCGGGGCCCTTTAAGTCGGTGGGGGGCATTCTGCCCTGCTTTAGCTTCTTTTTATGTAAGTAACCGCCCGCTCAGATTTTAATTAGGGTTGGTATTTGCCAAGACCTTTGGATTTTACTAAAATTATGTGTAATTAATACACTTAATTATAGGGGCTTCACCCATTGGCCTATTGTGGTGGCATTCATATTATTCTTCTGACCAATACAGCATATGGCAATGCGTAGGCCCACCTCAGTCACTGACTAAATTCACTGACGGCCTTCTGCTCAATCTCAAGGAGCACATTCGTACACAAAGCAGAACTCAAACAAAGAAGTACCCATCTGTGCGAGAGACTACCATAGCAATATGGCCTCCTTAAAACAAAAACATATTTTTTGCTTCATGCTTTTTTATTTTTTATATTGGCTACGGCCTGGTAGCTCCTCCAAAAACAAAATATTTACAAAACCATGACAATAGGAAATAAGCATTGACAAAGCAAAAAAGCTTACAGGCAACACCAGACCTGTTGGTTTTGCCAATGCTTGATTTTTCTTGCAGTTTTGCCTGGGGCTTTATACAATATGTGTGCAAGTGTGTGTCTGTGTGTGTGTAGGGGGAGCTGGAGGTGGAGGTTTTCAAGAAAGGAGAAGCACCTGATAAAATCCCCATAAGGACCAGCGTTTACACCTCACACACTCAGAGGCTCTGATGCTATGTTAATTCCACAGCGGGGAGGGAGGCCTACAGCAGCTTGTCATGAGCTGTGTAGCATTGTGGTTGGATAAAATCAGCATCCATCATTCAATCCGAAAAACATCTCAACTCGGCCCGAGTGATGAGGCAGTGCCTCAAGTGGCCCTGTTTGGAAACAGGGCCGGACTGGGAACCACAACCGGCCCAGGCAAAGTGCTTGGTCAGCCCCCCCTCCCCACTCGGTGGGTTGGAGGGGCCGCCGAGTACTTTGCCAGGGCAGGTTTTCGGCCGATTTTGGTACAGGGCCGATTTTGCAGCTATGCTGCAAATCAGCCCTGTAACAAAAACGGCCCCAGGGGCCCAAAACCGGCCCCAACCCGTGCGGTGCACCGGCGGATTGCCCGGTGCCCGATTTGACCATTCTGTCGCTGTTTGGAAAGGAGAGCAAGAAGAGAGGGGGCAGCTATCAGGACCTGCGCCGGGATCTGCGACAGATGCACTGCTATAGTTAGAGAAAGACAGGCACAATTGCTGAAGGCTTGTCTGCCTTCCATCAGAACCACTCATGTATCCCAGTGTGTCTCTAGTATTCGGTGCAGGGATTTCTAATGTTAAGGCACTAACTTCATGACACCTGGCAGAGGTGTAGTTATTGTGCTAAAGCGGTGTGGATTTGAAAGCATCGAGAGAGGGTATGGATCTAGCATAATACCAAGGGCTTTTGAATTGGGTAACCAGGTTTGAGCCTCGGTTCCACAGCCTGCGATTCTGGGCAAATCCCTTAATCTCCTGGGGCAGATGTACAAGCCCTTGCGCCACTTTTGCGTCACCTTTAACCCCTTCCACGCTGATGACGAGCTGGGCTCGTCATGGCGTGTGCGGTTTTGAAAAACTCAGCACAGGAGCGGAATTGCGCTAGCGCGCATGCGGTTAACATGGGAAAAGTGACGCAAAAGTGTCGCACTGGGCTTTTAAATCTGCCCCCTGGTGCCTAAAAAAAACAAAAAAATTGAATGTGTAACATAACTGTTGTTAATGTAAAGTGATCCAATACCTTTCGGTCGAGTTCATGCTATATAAAATGGCAACAAAAAAAAACCAAGCATTTGCAATGGTGAGACCTAAAAATAATAGGAGAACTGACAGCACAATGTGTGAAACAGGGGGCTGCGATTGTTATCTCGAAACAGTGGCATTTTTAGCAGGACACGGATGTGGGCTGCGCCCCTGCTCTATTTGTAATGCGCCCCTCTCCCGGTGCTCCACAATCACAGATGCTGAATATGCCAAAAAGCTACAATGAAATAACCGACGCTGCATCTTGAGATCCACATTTATTTTGGATCACTGACATAATATTGATGCATACAATCTCAAAAGGTTTTTACTCTTAACCCTAGAAGACACAAAGACATAAACATACCTGACCATTTAACAATTAGGAACTTTACTTTAATGACAACTGAAACAATGATATATAAATCCTAATATTCTTTTTCAGCAGAAAACTTATTAAAAGTAAGCCATTGTCAAGCCTGGATGATTGGACCTTCCAAATTGGCCAAACCATTCATTGAGATATATACTCAGATATACACCATACATTGGGAATAACATACATTTCCATTTCATATATGCCCTACTACCAAACAAACAAAGCAGCACTTACTATGAATTTTTAAACCACACAAAACATAAAAATATCTACTACCCACAACAAATAATCATAGACTTTGCACAAGCCATGATTCAAAATATTTTTTTAATTTGCCCTCACACAGCCATGTAATGCTGTTACTACCATTTCAATCAAAGTATATGGAGATACCTTGGAGAACCGGGCCTTTAAACCCAGCGGCGTCAGGGCCACGCCTGCAATCTCCGGATTCACCTGCCTTGGTATACAGAGACACTTCTGGGTGGCGTCAGAGACCAAGTTTATTAGCTACAGCTGGTTACAGTGGTAACACGGTGTAAGTTCTCAGGAGACTGCTCACTTTACTAAGACGAGACGTCTCTTTTTATGCAGAAAAATCGCATTATAAATGCACACCCACTGCACAAAATTCTGACCAATCAGTAACATTTTAAAACAAAGTATGACACAGCAAAAACTCAATTTACAGTAACCCAACCGAAAAGTTAATTATTCGGAATGTCTTAAATTCCTTTTCCAAATGGTGAACAAACCCATAATTGAAAGCATGACCCATGTAATGAAGAAACATAGGAAAGAACAGTTATAGCTGATGAACAAGATAAGGCAGATTGCAAGGAAACTAAAAGTTAACGATGTCCTGAACATTGATTGGCAATTTCAAACGTAGATCGATCAGGGAAATTGGCTTTGTGAGGTCAGTTTCAGGTGAAGAGGTCAGTTTCTATAGTTCACTCCAGTGTCAGAAGGAAACCTCGTTAATGTGTACATGAACCAAGAAGGCCAGGTCACTTTGTTCGTCAGGCTGCCTTCATGAGCCTACGTGAGGGCAACACAGAAATGGTGGGACAGTACAAAATGGAACCCAATTTCTAAAGTGGAGTCGTGCAATCTATTGTACTTGTAAATTACAGAACCTCATACCCTCCTTTTGCCATTACGTAGGCAATAACCTAAGACTCATGTTAATCTGAATCTAGATCTATATCAATGTTCATTAGGTCATCAAGGTGTCGCTGTAACATCATCTTATTATTCTCTACTTCTCTCAGGACTGGTCTCCAAACACACATAGTAGCACAAATACTACAAATGGCGGGACCACACTGGATGCAAAGGCAACAAGAGAAGAGAATAGCTAAAATCATACCAAGGAATGTCAGGATCTTCCATCCCCATTTGGACAGTAGTCCCCAAAACCATCCTGTCAATGACCAGTCTCCTTCGTCTACGTGGATAGACTCAAAGATCTTATGCAATCTAGAAATGGCCTGGTACACTGTCGGGGCATTATCTGGTATGTATACACAGCAACTAGATCTGATCAATTTGCATACTCCTCCTCGATCTGCAAGTATAATGTCTAAAACCATACGATTCTGCAAGGTCATAAGGTGGTCCGCTTGAAGCTCCGCTGTAATATTACTTAACGCTCCAGCTGTCTCATTAATGGTAGCTTCAACAACGCGGACAAGCTGTCGAATATGCCCTCTATTCATCATAGGACCCCAAAAGGGCAGGAAACCCTTAAAGAAGTCTGCTACTTCCTGTGCATTAGTATCTTCCTGCTCGAAAACACCTCTACCATATCTTGTTGTTCTATGATAGTCTGAGGAGGCAGTATATGTCGGGGGAAGCAGAAACGCCACATAACACGTTCCTGTAAAATCGGGTGGCAACCATGTATAGGCTCTGTTGTACAAACAAAATATGTACCTTTAGCTGGTACAAACGGTGGAGAAGTCCGGGATGGATAAACATAGGTTTGAGCACACACACTCTCACCTAGCTGAGCTCTCAGATTCCGACCATTACCTTGTAGGCAAAACTGACATCGATGGGGCACAATCCAAATAGGAGGAGACCTTTTTCGTCTCTCCTTGTCTGTCAAACTAGCACTGTATCCAGTCACATTCCAACCAACGTAAGCTTGCAGCTCATCCTTAGGAATAGCATTATATGCATCAATATCTCGAATCATATCTAATATTCCTCTGATCAGGGCACTATTGTTCGGATTGTCTCTAGAGGAACGTAAGGGGTATACCTCATTTGCATAGATGAACATAGTCTGGAAAGCCCACACAGACCCATTAAAAGAAAAGTGGTATTTACTACCAACTGATGCTGATGCAACAACTGTATGAACGAGTAGTTAACAAATTCTCGCATTGAGGTTTCTAACGCCCTAGCTGTTGCCAGACCAGCGCTACAGGAGTAGCATTTGAAAAACTTTGCCATCACTGCCAAGAGGGAGGAGGAAGCCAACGCGAGGCCGCAGAGGAGGTGAGAGGCGCGGCCCCGGGACTGCGAGGAACAGCGCTAATTCCATCAGCTGTTTCCTCTTCCCGCGTGAGCCGCGCCCCCTCCCAGTGCCCGCCCCCATCAGGTGCCTATAACCTCTCGCGGCCCCCGCTTCGCGGGTGCCGCTCGCATTGAGGTTTCTAACGCCCTAGCTGTTGCCAGACCAGCGCTACAGGAGTAGCATTTGAAAAACTTTGCCATCACTGCCAAGAGGGAGGAGGAAGCCAACGCGAGGCCGCAGAGGAGGTGAGAGGCGCGGCCCCGGGACTGCGAGGAACAGCGCTAATTCCATCAGCTGTTTCCTCTTCCCGCGTGAGCCGCGCCCCCTCCCAGTGCCCGCCCCCATCAGGTGCCTATAACCTCTCGCGGCCCCCGCTTCGCGGGTGCCGCTCGCATTGAGGTTTCTAACGCCCTAGCTGTTGCCAGACCAGCGCTACAGGAGTAGCATTTGAAAAACTTTGCCATCACTGCCAAGAGGGAGGAGGAAGCCAACGCGAGGCCGCAGAGGAGGTGAGAGGCGCGGCCCCGGGACTGCGAGGAACAGCGCTAATTCCATCAGCTGTTTCCTCTTCCCGCGTGAGCCGCGCCCCCTCCCAGTGCCCGCCCCCATCAGGTGCCTACAACCTCTCGCGGCCCCCGCTTCGCGGGTGCCGCTCGCATTGAGGTTTCTAACGCCCTAGCTGTTGCCAGACCAGCGCTACAGGAGTAGCATTTGAAAAACTTTGCCATCACTGCCAAGAGGGAGGAGGAAGCCAACGCGAGGCCGCAGAGGAGGTGAGAGGCGCGGCCCCGGGACTGCGAGGAACAGCGCTAATTCCATCAGCTGTTTCCTCTTCCCGCGTGAGCCGCGCCCCCTCCCAGTGCCCGCCCCCATCAGGTGCCTATAACCTCTCGCGGCCCCCGCTTCGCGGGTGCCGCTCGCATTGAGGTTTCTAACGCCCTAGCTGTTGCCAGACCAGCGCTACAGGAGTAGCATTTGAAAAACTTTGCCATCACTGCCAAGAGGGAGGAGGAAGCCAACGCGAGGCCGCAGAGGAGGTGAGAGGCGCGGCCCCGGGACTGCGAGGAACAGCGCTAATTCCATCAGCTGTTTCCTCTTCCCGCGTGAGCCGCGCCCCCTCCCAGTGCCCGCCCCCATCAGGTGCCTATAACCTCTCGCGGCCCCCGCTTCGCGGGTGCCGCTCGCATTGAGGTTTCTAACGCCCTAGCTGTTGCCAGACCAGCGCTACAGGAGTAGCATTTGAAAAACTTTGCCATCACTGCCAAGAGGGAGGAGGAAGCCAACGCGAGGCCGCAGAGGAGGTGAGAGGCGCGGCCCCGGGACTGCGAGGAACAGCGCTAATTCCATCAGCTGTTTCCTCTTCCCGCGTGAGCCGCGCCCCCTCCCAGTGCCCGCCCCCATCAGGTGCCTATAACCTCTCGCGGCCCCCGCTTCGCGGGTGCCGCTCGCATTGAGGTTTCTAACGCCCTAGCTGTTGCCAGACCAGCGCTACAGGAGTAGCATTTGAAAAACTTTGCCATCACTGCCAAGAGGGAGGAGGAAGCCAACGCGAGGCCGCAGAGGAGGTGAGAGGCGCGGCCCCGGGACTGCGAGGAACAGCGCTAATTCCATCAGCTGTTTCCTCTTCCCGCGTGAGCCGCGCCCCCTCCCAGTGCCCGCCCCCATCAGGTGCCTACAACCTCTCGCGGCCCCCGCTTCGCGGGTGCCGCTCGCATTGAGGTTTCTAACGCCCTAGCTGTTGCCAGACCAGCGCTACAGGAGTAGCATTTGAAAAACTTTGCCATCACTGCCAAGAGGGAGGAGGAAGCCAACGCGAGGCCGCAGAGGAGGTGAGAGGCGCGGCCCCGGGACTGCGAGGAACAGCGCTAATTCCATCAGCTGTTTCCTCTTCCCGCGTGAGCCGCGCCCCCTCCCAGTGCCCGCCCCCATCAGGTGCCTATAACCTCTCGCGGCCCCCGCTTCGCGGGTGCCGCTCGCATTGAGGTTTCTAACGCCCTAGCTGTTGCCAGACCAGCGCTACAGGAGTAGCATTTGAAAAACTTTGCCATCACTGCCAAGAGGGAGGAGGAAGCCAACGCGAGGCCGCAGAGGAGGTGAGAGGCGCGGCCCCGGGACTGCGAGGAACAGCGCTAATTCCATCAGCTGTTTCCTCTTCCCGCGTGAGCCGCGCCCCCTCCCAGTGCCCGCCTCCTTTCTACTCTCAGTAACTTTAAACAAGCCCCTCAACGCGCAACGCGGGACGCGCGCGGGACGAAGCCCGGGGCGAAGCCCGGGCCAAGGGCGGGCCCGTTGTTGCCCGTTAGTGACCGGCAGAGACCGGACCGGGCTATCCCCCTTTCAAGTCTGACATTGCAGCAAATAGGCACCAGTATGCCACCAAAAACGAGGAGCTCCACAAAGACCAAATCTAAACACGCACAAGAGGTCGCTGAAATCACGGGTCCCATTGATCTTTTTATAACACGGACCCACGAGGTAATAAACAAGAGTATCGCCCTGATGGAGAAAAGAGTGTCATTAGACCTCTTGAACGCAAACGCAAAACGTTCCTCCCTAGGCGCTATAGCAAACGCCACTTCGCCAATATATCTAAACTCACAAAATTGTTCCCTCCCCGTGTCTTTGTCAGTTCCGGATATAAACACCGTGCCATCGACAGTGGATCTGTCCGTAACACAATCTGACTCAGACCCCTCGCAATATACTGACGACCTGGAAGCAACTCCAGAGTTGGTGATTTCACAAACCCAGGAGGTAACAAGCGAAAATATGAACCTTTATCCCCAAGAAGTAAGGGAAGGAGCTATCCCAAAACAAAGAAATAGAACTCCATCCAGCAATACCGTTGTCACTCCTCTTTGTTTAGACCACGTTTCAAATCACGCAAACCCCACAACCCAAGTAAATGTACTGCCTCCCCCCGCAACAAATTTACCACCTTCGAAAGTCACAATTGAGGCCCTCGAAAAAACTTGCAAAACGTGCAAAGTCACGGCGCAAGTTTTAACGACAATAAAAGACCTCTTATACCAGCACTTAAAACCCATCCAACTTAGTATTAGAAACGTAGAAGCACAGCTGAACATAATTTCCGCAACACTCCTGGACACTAACACGCGCATAGACGTAAAGGGTAAGCGAAATCCACCGCAGCTACCAAAGATACAAACCCAAGCGCAAACAAGTAAAACAGCCAACTGTCCAAATCCAATCACTATACCCCAAAAAAGTCAACATCAAAAACCCGTAAACCAAAACCCGACACCCCAAATGCCCAAACCACAACGGAGTAATACCCCGGCTGCACCAAACCATCAATCGAAAAACACAGACTTAGCTACTTTAGACACACCAGGAGCAGCGGCTAAGAACAATAATACAAATAAGGCCCAATCTGGTAAAGAGCCAGCCCCCCTCCCACTAAACCCAGCAGTCCCCCAGCCGTCCCCAATGAACATCACGAAAAAACCACCACCAAAAAGACGCCCAGCCCATCTGCCCCCAGGAGCTACCCCTTATACTATAGTTCTCACAGGTGTACCAGAGAAAACTGATGACACTCCCGAAACTGCATGGTCATTAAAGAACAAGGTCATGCAGTGGCTAAGTATTAACAGGCCCTTAGAGTCCCACATCTCGGGAGGAATCTCCTCAGCCCGTAGGGTAACCTGGGTAGGGAAAACCACGAAAACAATCCGCGGAGACTGCATCATAGTTACATGCAGAGATCCCTCCGCAGTGGATTTCATCTGCTCCTGGCCATCTCTTGAAAAGAAGGGAGGGATTGACGCCCGGCATCTCTCTTTCTTCTATCCCCCAGCGAGGCAGCTCCGTAACTCTCCGCCCTGGTCTTGGCACCAAACTCCCAGGGAACCATGGAACCAAGACCCATGGGATCACCAGGAGTACACCCATGAACATAGCGGTAGAACTGGGTCGAGAGAACAGCCGAGGCAATATTGGCAAGAAAGACCCTATCAGCATTATGAAGGCTGGCAGATCTTTCCGACTCAAAATCGCTTCGACTGTCTGGAGATGGTCGATTGACCACCCAGGGAGGGTCCCAGCAATGCGAAACCCCACTCCCCAACTCAATTAACAAACCCAGCACAATATCCAATACCCTCAGTACCCCCCTCTGAATATAAAGACAATTCATTACAGAAGACACAAACCACTAGCAGGAACGCTCTGATAAAACCTCCTCAAGCAAACTTTTTGCTAAAAGGCGAAATTGTTCTTGGACCGTGCAACCAGCCACCAGCAGCCTCCAGGGCTCCAGCCGAATTCCACCAGGCTATCCCACGAGAAACACCAGAAACTATGCCTGTAAACACTCTGCCAACTACATCAAGCACTATAACGGCAACTGCGAAACAGGGTGTTCCAATTGCATATTGGAATATCGCAGGTTTGACCTCGAAAATAACATCATCTTTATGGCTCGACACAGCAAAGCAACATCATATACTGTGCCTGCAAGAAACCTGGTGCATAACTCCACTGCACCTTATAGGTTATAAAACCATCTTCACCCAAGCAGTACCCGGAAACATGGGCAGACCAAAAGGAGGACTTGCAATCCATATCGCCAATACCCTACCACTTAGAGTGAAACTGCTAAAGGAGTCCACCACTTTCCAAATTATCCAAATAACGCAGGACATGCAGACAGCAGTACATCCAGTTAGTAAACTCATTCTCATAAACTACTATAATAATCTATCCTCCTTGGAATGTTGGTCTAATCTAGTTGAGATAGTTGCATTCTTAATCTCCTTACAACGTGACAACAAAACTACTCCCACCCATTATATATGGGGCGGTGATTTTAATTCTTCTATGTGCGTGAACCACAAAAATGGTAATTGCGGTCTCCAGAACGAACTTGGCAATCCTATTCCACACTTTGCACATTCGTTATGCGGGAACAAACTTAACGAAATCCTCTTCTCTCTGGATTTGGATTTTGTAAATGAATTAGTTGATCCGCAGTGTGACTATCTGCCCACTTTTCACGGGCGTGGCTGTGCCACAACTATCGATTTCATAATAGCATCAAACTCACTAAAAGGCCAACTAACAAACTATAAAATTGGGACTAATCCAATAAGTGATCATTACCCGCTCAGTGTGACAATCAACATGATGCAAGCAGGAGCACACTCCGCAAAGCCCAGTACTCTTGAACAACATCTAGTGTCCGTGAAGAAACTGAATGGGTACACAATTAAATGGGCAAAAATTGACCCTGCAGAGATGACACAGAGGATCTGTGGAAAAACCCAACACTGGCTATCCAAATGCATGTCACCTGAAGAACCGCCAGAAACGATCGTCAGTTGCTTCCAAAATATCCAAGAAAAAATAAGGGACGAGCTATTTGTCAACCTAAAAAACAAGACCAAGCTCCCGACCAAGAGATGGTTTGATTCCACCTGTCGAAAGGCACTCACAGCCCTAAAAGAAGCCTTGCACAAGCCCACGAGAGACGTGGACGAAATCTCTCAACTGAGGAAAAACTATAATTTTGCTCGAAAAGAACGGAAAAACCAGATGAAACGAGAACTTTGGCTGCGCTTACATGATAGTGCCCAAAGGAAAGACAGCACTGCTTTCTGGGAAGTTGTGAGATCCCCACTTATGGCCAACAGCACCGATCATGACCATCTTGATGTAGCAATAACGGAGGCCGAATGGGTTCTCCATTTTTCCAAAATCTTCGGAAACCTTCACGATGCACCATCAAGTATACCAACCAATGACTTCCCCGCGGAGCGAAGCGGTACTTATCCGATCAATATACGTTTTTCCCTCAGTGAAATTATAAAAGCAATCAAGGCCTCAAAACCCGGGAAGGCCCCAGGACCCGACGGGGTGCCAATGGACCTGTTCCTTTACGACGTGGACTTCTGGTCGAAAATAATCTTACGGGTAATGTCAGCAGCAGCCTCAATTGGCCTCTTTCAATCTTGGTCCACTTCAATCCTATTGCCAATATTTAAAAAAGGCGACCGCAATGATCCCGCATGCTATCGTCCAATTTCCCTTCTGGATTCCATGGGAAAGATTGCAGGTCGGCTACTCCTGGACCGATTGCAATCTTGGGCCCGGGAGAACAACATCATAACCGACCTGCAATACGGCTTCCAGAAGGGGCTAGGAACCGTGGAGCAGGCCCTTAATCTTGTCCTTCTGGCTGGAAAATATGCCCGCGCTAAAGGAGGAAATATTTTCCTTGTTTATGTCGATTTAAGCGCGGCATTTGACTGTGTCCAGCATGCGAAGCTCTGGCAATTATTAGCAGAACTTGGCGTGGACCCTCCCATACTAACTTTTCTAAGAGAACTTTATTCTATGGCAGAGGGTCGAGTTCGATTTGGTACCAGTGGAGAATTGTCACGACCCTTTCAAATAAGGAAGGGAGTAAGACAGGGATGCGTATTGGCCCCATTCCTGTTCAACCTATACACAAATGGGCTTGAGCAGGCAATGCTGGAAGGGTGCCAGGACCTCCCGCAGATAAACCGCCGGCCAATACCCACCCTCTTATACGCTGACGATTCAGTAATATTAGCGCGTACCCCAAATCAACTTCAGTTGCAACTGGACAAATATATTTCATTCATGGACACACTTGATCTTAAAGTCAATATCAAAAAGACATTCACGATGGCAATTGGCCCAAGGACAAAAACGACCAAACCCATAATGGTCAATGGCAACAGACTTGAAAAAACCTCGGTTTATCCATACCTGGGCATTCTAGTGGATGATGAAATGAACTGGCAAAAGGCAATTGAAGCTAGAAACCTACATTTCCGTCGAGCATCATCTGCTTTAACTTCCTTCTCGAGGAAAATGGGGAAACCGGCACCTTCCGAACTTTTAACTATATATTATGCAAAATGCCACAGTGTGGCGACATATGGAGCTGGAATCTGGGGCTATGGTCGCATCGACCAGCTCCAGGTTACCGAAAATGTCTTCATAAAATATATTTTAGCCCTCCCACGAAGCTCCCCGATATTTGCCTCACATCGGGAGCTTGGCATGGACTACATCGTCGACACCATACGGTGCCAGCCAATCTTACTGTGGCACCGGATCTGGTGCAACCCTGAATGCCATTTAACCCGCTCCCTTATTACTGATTGTCTAGGCCTGACAAATTGGCGAAAAATCCCGTGGCTAAATTACGTATGTAATTTCTTTAAAGACATGGAGTGCGAACAGTACTTTGACGAGCCTCCTTCAGTCGAAGATATCTCCAGGAAAAAACTAAAGCAAATGTGCCTGGGCCATCTGAGAGACCTCCGCAACCAGGCGGAGATCATCAAACCGCACAACGAAAAAATATGTGTCCAACAGCAGGGAAAAACCATACAGCCCTATTTGACATTTTATTTATCAAATTATGAAAAGTATCTTCTCACAAGATTACGCTTTGATCTATTTTTTCGGCTGGTGTCTTTTCCGGAGACGCAGAACTGGTCCCTTAATATGACGAAGTGTCCCTGTGACGGACTGTCGACGCAAAGTACGATCCACGTCGTTCTATTTTGTAAATATTATAAATTAGCAAGAAAGACATGGATCATTCCGATTCTTCGATCCAGTGGACTAAGGCTCTCATACCCAGCACTCTCCTATCTACAATCCTTAAAAACGCCACATGAAGCCAAATGCGCAGCGACTTTTCTCAAAACAGTTATAACCATACGCCGTAACATCCCCAGTTAAAGTGATAAAGCTATAACTATAGAATGTTTTTATTATTCGAAAAGTGTTCCTATTTTTCCCCATCCATAATGATCTGAACCTCGTTATGATTCTGTACTTTTCTGTATCTGTAAATTTTTAAATTGTACTTTTTATGGTTATTGAATTTTATAACCGAATAAAAGTTGTTGAAACTGAAACTGAAGTTAACAAATTCTGATCTCCTTATCTGTTCATGTTCAGGCAAAGTATGAAACTGGTGCAAAGAAACAGTAGTGAAAGAAAGCATAGGTTGGGAAGTGGGTGCAGACGTCAATTGTGTAGCAGAAACAATCCAACCCACACAAGCTAATATGACACTTAAAAACACTAAAATACACATTGCAATAAAACAGTTATTATGTAATAATGTATCACATTTTGATCTAGATTTCAACTTCGAAAAACTCCTTCTCTCAACAACAGACTACATCCTCTAACTGTGCTGTTCGCGGCAGTTGTTTCTTTTCGCTCAAGTGTCCGTCTGTAAGTCCAGGGAACGCCCTAGAACAAACCAGAACCAGGGCCGGACTGGGAACAAAAACCGGCCCTGGCAAACTGCTCAGCCGCCCCCACCTGGGGTGAGGGGGAGTGCAGCTGAGCAGTTTGCGATGGCCGGTTTCGGCCGATTTTGTTACAGGGGGCCGATATTGCCGACCCCCGGTAACAAAAACGGCCCCCAGGGGCCCAAAACCGGTCCCCACCCTAGCAGCCCACCGGGGAAACACCCGGTGCCCGCTATGGCCAGTCCGGCCCTGACCAGAACCGCTGACCTTGTGTCCACACGGCTCACAACCTTAAGTCTTTATACCGCGACCCTACAGCTGAACCCGGATGGTGGTTCGAAAAAGCAGCAAACAAAAAAGTCTGTGTTTGGAAGAAGTTAAAAAAAATCATAAAAACTCGAAATGTATTTGTCCTTATTAGATCCGAGGTTATAGCGGACTTTGCCAGGCACAGTTTGATCACGAAACAATAGTTCAGGTTCTGTAGTGTCCAATCTCAAATGTGGAGGCACAGCTGCTTGTAAAACATCATCGTCCTCTAGTTCAGACCGAGTCCATTCAAGCTGTGCGTCACTAAAAGGCACAAATCTAGGCACTTTCTCAGTCTCAGATTCGCCAATGCCTTCATGGACCCACTGGTCGTACGGTAGGGGTAAAGGTACCGTCTTACACTGTACGCCGTGGATCCAGTTCTTCTTGCCGAACACCTTCACAGCCGTCCGGGTGGTGAGAAGAACTTGATACGGTCCGTTCCAGCGAGGCTGAAGGTTCTTGGTCCGTTGAAAATTTCGTTCAAGCACCCACTCGCCTTGGTTGATAGCGTGGCCTGGGTCTACAGATGCTGATGGGAGTTTATCATGAATCTGTTGGTGAAGGACACGCAGTTTAACAGTCAAATCGTGTAAGTAATCAATTAACATAGGATGTTCAATGTTGCTATACTCTCTGGGTCTAGGGACACCCCAAACATTTGCTGGGCGTCCGAACACGATCTCATATGGTCTAAGTCCCACATGAGAATGTACTGTAGTCCTTGTTGACAAAAGTGCCAACGGCAAAGCGTCGGGCCATGTAAGGCCAGTGCTCGCTTGTACTTTCGCTAGCTTCAGCTTCAGAGTGCCATTATAGCACTTAACCAAGCCTGCTGACTGGGGGTGATTCGCAGCATGAAATTTCTGTTTGATACCCAATCCCGCACACACTTTCTGCATAATCTGACCCACAAATTCACTTCCGTTGTCACTCCATACAATTCTCGGCATTCCATACCTAGGGAAGAGTTCCTTAAGCAAAACCTTGGCTGTAGACAAGGCAGTATTATCCTTTAGGGGGTAGGCCTCTATCCATCTGGAAAAGGCACAACCAACCACAAGGACATACTTCAAGTTTTTGTATCTTTCCATGTGAATGTAGTCTATCTGTAGCACCTCGAACGGATACGTTGGAGGAGCAAAATGACCTGCAGGAGTTGGGGTTCCCTTTCCAGGATTATGCATCAGACAAATCATGCAATGCTTAACCAGATTCTCAGCACATTTGGGAATTCCACTATTCTGCCATACCGGAGCCAACAACTTGCATATCCCTTTCAAACTAATGTGAGCCAACCCATGAGCCATAGTAACCACCGGAAGCACATACGCATCTGGTAACAACCATCGTTGGTGTTCTGACAACTCGATCCAACATCCTGTAGAATCTAACATTCCCGTACTCTCTCTCCACGTACTCAATTCTTTCTCAGTAGCTTCTGCCTGAATCATCTTCACACTCTCTATTGTGTCTTCACACATACCACCTTCCACGATCCAATTAGCAGGGCCTGCAACATACATTCGACTCGTCACATCTCTCGCTGTTTGTTTCGCAACCTCGTCTGCAAACACATTTCCTCGACCAACATCATCCATAACTCTCTTGTGTGCGCTACACTTCCCAATCGCAATTTGTGTAGGCAAAGTAAGTGACTCAAGAAGTTCATTCACCAACTGTCCATGCTGAATCTTAGCACCATGCGAAGTCAAAAATCCTCTCTCTTTCCACAAACGACCAAAACTGTGAGCCACGCCAAATGCATACTGACTATCCGTATAAACATTCACTCGCTTTCCTTTTGACAACACACACGCTCTGGTCAAAGCAATCAATTCCGCTGCTTGCGCTGAATTCTGCACGATACGTGCTGTTTCAACCACTGTTCGCAAAGTCGTAACCGCATACGCTGCAGTCGTTTCACCATTCAGCAACCTAAAGCATGATCCATCCACCCACAAAGTACCATCAGGATTCACGAGTGGAGTGTCCTTCAGATCCACTCTACCCTTAGTTTCTTCCTCTGTCCTAAGAAAGCATTCATGCTGTTCTTGATCATCCATCTCAACTGAAATCGGCAACAATGTAGCTGGATTCAATGTGTTGCACCTCTTAATGTGCACATGGCTGGCCAAAAGCGTCAACTCATAACCTGACAAACGCGCACTAGTAAGATGCTGAGTTTTCGTTCTATTCAATAGGGTATCCACTGCATGTGGGACCATCACAATCAATGTATTATCCAATACCAAACCAGCAGACTGTTGAATAGAAACAGCCGCTACAGCTGTAGCTCTCAGACAAAATCAATTCCCTTTAAATTTACAGCCGCTGGAGAAGGGAGTAGGGTCATGAGGTTAAATAGCAGATGAGAAAAGGAGAGATTTAGACACAATCTTGGTCGCAGAAATTCATCATCGTTTTTTTTTTTAAACTCGAAGCAGTGGCTCGCTTTCTTGTTGATCACAAGTCCTCGTCGCAAAAATAATGTTGTGGGTTGTAAGAAGACGCAGGAAACTTGAGTGAAATTGGTTGTGAGTTTATTCTCAGAGAAACGAGCCACCGCACCATACACTGGCACAGGGAAACACCAACTGACGATAAACAGAATTAGAACATAAGAAGCACCATGACAACTTCATAAGTTCCATGAGAGGAACATAAAAGCACTAGCAAATACAACAGCATCGCTTTAGCTACTGGGTCTAAAGTAGCCGAAAAATAGGCACATGGACGCTGCTTATCTCCAAATTGTTGTGTCAACACTGACAACGCACAACCTTCTCTCTCGTGCACATAAAGCGTAAAAGGCTTACTGTAGTCAGCGGTACCCAACACGGGAGCAGAACATAATGCATCACGCAATTCAATAAAACTCTTCTGACATTCGTCAGACCAAGGAAGAGGGTGTGGTGTATCCTTAAGAGTAAGTGCCAACAAAGGTTTCGCTAGCAGAGAAAAATTTGGAATCCATTGTCTACAATACGACGTAATACCCAAGAAAGCACGCACTTCTCTCTGTGTACGTGGCACAGTCATTTGAGCAATTGCTTGAATACGCTCTGGGGTCAATCGCCTTCCCTCCTTCGACAAGAGATAACCTAAGTAGGTCACTTATTATCGGCAATACTGCAACTTCGAAGGTGACACTTTATGATGAAGGTCAGACAAATGTCGCAACAAAGAAAGAGTAACTTCCTTACAAGTCTCTTCGTCATCAGCAGCAATCAACAGATCGTCAACATACTGGATAAGAGTAGCACCAGAAGGCAATGCAAAAGCATCAAGCTGAGTTTTCAACGCCTGACTATAGATGGAGGGACTCTCACAATAACCTTGAGGAGCGCGCTTAAACCGGAAACTTCGGCCTCCTAAAGAGAAGCCAAAAATATCCCTACTTTCTTCAGCAATTGGAATACTAAAGAAAGCATTCTTCAGATCGATAACAGAAAACCAAGCAGCTGAGGCAGGGATCATAGTCAGCAAAGCAGTGATGTCCGAAACTGTGGCACAACAATCTTATTGACCTCTCGAAGGTCGATCACAAAAGGATACACAGGTGGCTGAGAAGAGTCAGTACGTTTAAGGACAGGCAAAACAGGACTGTTACACACATTACCTCCCGTTTCTTCAATCACACCTTTCTAAACCAAATCATAGATAATCGCTAACAGTCCTTTCACCATCACTCGAGATCTTGTATTGCGGAATGCGAGGTAGCTTAGCATTCGACTTGAGGGTAACAATGTAGGGTGGAATCTGTAAAAGGCCAACATCATTCGGATCTGTAGCCCAAAGAGTATCAGGGAGAGAACGCAATTCCAGTGGAAGCCTATCTTTAGACAAGTAAATCGGAGAGATCACTCTCTTACCCAACGTAAGATGTACTCCCGAAGGAGAACAATGTAATGTTGCATGCAATCTTTTCAACAAGTCCAAACCCAACAAATTCTCACCACAACCTGTCGTTAAAATAAGGGGTGCTTCCAATTCACAAGGCCCAATAGAAAGAGGCAAAGGACTAGAAACCGGATTACGAACTGGGGCGCCAGAAAATCCTACCGAGACATTCGTCAAGCCAGACAAAGGTGCGCCAGGGAGTTTAGAGTGCATGATAGAACTCTTTCCTGCACCAGTATCCAAAAGAAAAGGCTCTACCACACCGATGTAATTACTTCAACATAAGGTCCACTCTGGTCTACTGGAACTGACACTACTCCCTCCCTTTGTCCATGGCTGTCCTAGCTATCATTAAAACCAGCACTCTCACTTTCAACATAATAATCATCAGTGTAATATTGAGCAGACTGAACAGTCGGAACATTCTGTTGATCAAAATAATTCATAGAATTCTGAGGGGGAAAGGAACATTCATTCTGAGGAAACGCACCACGTCCTCTACCCCTAGGTGCTTGCTGGAAACCACCACGACCTCTCAGACCAGACATACCATTCGCACGCTGTAGCAGAACCGGACAATTACTCTTGAAGTGACCTTCTTCTCTACAATAAGCACATTGATTAGGGCCTAACAGTAGTCGCGGAGGAAAAAACTCAGGCTTCTGCAATACCCTCTGAAACTGTGGGGGTTGCTGTAACTGGGAAGGTTGCTGAAACTGACGCTGATTCGGGCGAGGCGGATATGCCTGCTGTAAAAGAACTTTAGTCTTCAATTCTTTAGTCTTCTTCTCTACTTTATCCTTCTCATCCTTATCTCTATTTTCATAGTATTGTGCAGTAGCCAATATCTGGGCCGACGGAGAAACAGCCCATGAACTCTCAGAGTCTTTCAACTTATTACAAAGCTCAGGAAGCAAATTAAAAACAAACTTATCTACAAACAACCTTTGACCACCTTCTGTACTCATGTCCTGACCACTGTGATCAATAAATGTTTCCTCAAACCTAGTGAAGAAATGAGACACACACTCGTCTTTCTTCTTTTTGCATGCTGCTAACTTATCCCAATTCACTCGCATAGGAGACATCATAACTTTCATCAAGTTAATAATTCTACCAGGTAGATCTGACACTAAAGGTTCAGGCTTGGCTCCTCCTACCTGCCGACCATCTGCAGCAGCAATATTAACCCATGTATCTCCTAACTCTACCGCATGATCCTCGTGACGGATCTTCGCCCACAAGGGTTGAGGAACTACATTACCCAACAACATATCTATATCAGTCAAATTCATAATACACGCATCAACTGTCTGAGACAACTCCTTATAATACCCAGCAGGATTCTTACGGGGGTCAGGCAAAGTCTGCTTAAGAGCCAAAACCTCAGATCTCTTCCACGGGACATGTATCCACACTCGCTGAAAATGAGCCGGAACAGCTGGGGGATTATTATTCACACCAGCAGCTACTGCATCACGCCATACTGAGGGAACTTCTCTCATTGGATACTGTCGTACTTTCCTCCTAACTGAAGGATCAGGCTCAAACAGTGACCGGGGAGGAAGTGCAGACCTATACGTGAGAAGCGTCACTACCGCATTCTCAACATCATAACCCACTATCGTTCCCTTAGCAAATTCGCTCTGAATATCGAGCAATCCAGCAGGAGCTGAATCCAATTCACCATCTTCCCACTCCTCTCGGAGAAAATCACACATGATATTGAAAACATACCGTTGTCTTGGCTCATCCCACTGTAGAAACATTTCTAAAACCACTGGCGGATCATACTTGGAGACATTCGAAACCCATTTACGAGCCAACAAATCCAACACTTCTCACTCCTCAGAACCAGGGAGCTGACTACGTCTCTGTTTACGCTCAGAAACGGGGGTCGCAACTAGCGACCCAAGCAAAGGAGTTAAGAAATTAGTAACCGTGTCAGCCACTCGCCGACGAACAGAAGGAGAAGCAGTCATAAGAACAGGAGAAAAGGTATTTTGAGGCGACAGAGGCAAGGAAGTAGAAGCAGAAGAAGTCGAGGGTACAGAAGCAAGAGGCAAAGCAGTTTAAAGCAAAGCAGATGAAGGCAAAACAGGCGACCCTGGAAAAGGGGGCGCCGGAGGAACATGAACCAACTGTGGAACAGGAACAGTCGGCTGTTGAATAACTAAAGGTTGACCAGCAACAGGCTGAGCAACAGGGGGTAGCAGCGGCACAGTAGCACCCTACATATAAGGGGGAGGTGACTTTAACAAATAAGACATTCAAGGATCCTTTTCGGGATCCTTAATAGAATTCGAAGGGGGAAGTGGCAAGGCCGGATAACATTTGTCGATGGCCATACAATGTTGTCTATCTGACACTTCAATCGCACGATCTTCTTCATCTTCCTTAAACTGCCTAGCAGCTTGTAGCACTGATATATTCTTTTCCTTCCTATCTCTCTTAGCTTGCTTAATTTCTCGCTGTTTGGCTACCTTACGCCAGAGCCGGAAAGAGTCAAACATCGCCATCCGGGCTTTCTTCTTAAATAGCGCAACTTCCAGATTATCTAAAATATCTGTTTCAAAACTACCATATTGGGGCCATTGTAAAACACCATCTTTCTTTGTATATCGGATCCATACTTCATTAAAGGCAATAGGACCCACGCCGTGTTTCGAATAGACCTCATAAGTTGGAGTTCCAACTGGAGGTATCGGACACGAGTCTTCCAGTTGGGAATCCCTGTTGCAACCAAAACCAAACCAATTTCCAAATTTGCTAAGACTAGGCATCTTATAGCTCACTAATCTAGTGTCAAACTTCAAGGGGTTATCTCTACCGATACACTTGCAACAGCGACGGCTCGTGGAGGGAGTTACGGTGGGGCAGGAGGGTGGGGAGGGGGAGGGGCAGGGTGGAGGTTGCTAAAAACCGGCATATGGATAATTGCAGGTAAGTAAACAATTTAATTAATAAAACGAATTTCGTAGCTCGCACTGCATTGCATTTTGCGATGCAAGGCGCACTACGAAATTCGTTTTATTAATTAAATTGTTTACTTACCTGCAATTATCCATATGCCGGTTTTTAGCAACCTCCACCCTGCCCCTCCCCCACCCCACCCTCCTGCCCCACCGTAACTCCCTCCACGAGCCGTCGCTGACTTGCAAATATACGAGCCCCTCGGCTTTGGTAATTGCAATAACCAAATCAAAACTAAGGACCAAAGAAACCAAGAACCAAAACAAAGTAGTGGGAGCGACCCACTTATACTTAACCAAAATGTCTGTCACGCCACCAGAAGACCGTCTATCGTCTCGCTTTACAAAGTATCACAAATGGGTCCAAGACAGGGCGACAGTCATGGCAGCAGTCCTTCGTAGCCGTCGGAAAGGGGAAGCCTCGTAGAAAAGACCTTTGGTCCACATTCGACATGCAGGGGCAGATGAAGTGGGGGCCCTCCTCCAGAATTTCCTCACGAAGCTCCTCACGATCTTCGGGCTTGGACCGGTACCGCTGAAGTCGCCCCACGGTGGAAGCGCCAATTGGAGAACCGGGCCTTTAAACCCAGCGGCGTCAGGGCCACGCCTGCAATCTCCGGATTCACCTGCCTTGGTATACAGAGACACGGAATACTTCTGGGTGGCGTCAGAGACCAAGTTTATTAGCTGCAGCTGGTTACAGTGGTCCTAGAAGTACAACACGGTGTAAGTTCTCAGGAGACTGCTCACTTTACTAAGGCGAGACGTCTCTTTTTATGCAGAAAAATCGCATTATAAATGGACACCCACTGCACAAAATTCTGACCAATCGGTAACATTTTAAAACAAAGTATGACACAGCAAAAACTCAATTTACAGTAACCCAACCCAAAAGTTAATTATTAGGAATGTCTTAAATTCATTTTCCAAAAGGTGAACAAACCCATAGTTGAAAGCATGACCCATGTAATGAAGAAACATAGGAAAGAACAGTTATAGCTGATGAACAAGATAAGGCAGATTGCAAGGAAACTAAAAGTTAACGATGTCCTGAACATTGGCAATTTCAAACGGAGATCGATCAGGGAAATTGGCTTTGCGAGGTCAGTTTCAGGTGAAGAGGTCAGTTTCTATAGTTCACTCCAGTGTCAGAAGGAAACCTAGTTAATGTGTACATGAACCAAGAAGGCCAGGTCATTTTGTTCGTCAGGCTGCCTTCATGAGCCTACGTGCGGGCAACACAGAAATGGTGGCACAGTACAAAATGGAACCCATATTCTAAAGTGGAGTCGTGCAATCTATTGTACTTGGAAATTACAGAACCTCAACCTCCAACAATCTGCACTAAGGGCCTTATTACGAGTTTGACAGTCTATAAACTGCCCTACCTGCAGTTGTGGGCCGACTGCCGTGTTAGGAGATGGGCGGATTGCATGTGGAAAGATCAGGGCTGAATCGCTGACACTGCCAGCACACAGCATATTGCTGGGGTCGCCGTTGGGGAAAAGCATCTGCCATAGGCGATACAAGGGAGTTTCACAGCAGTCCATATTATAGTATAGGACTTTGAGCATATACTCCTTTCTATTATACTACTAAGAAGAGTAGGGACAGGGCCTCTTGGGCCTGGTGCTCTGTAGAGGAGGGTGCCTCTAAAAGTATAGTACTGGGAAAGTTTGAGGCAAAATTCAAGAGCTTCACAATCCTTTATCGTAAGCGGATAGAAGGATGTCATGATCGAGTGGTGATAGATGATGGCAAGGCCTCCTCCACGTTTATGTTGTCTGTAGAGGGTATAGCTGAAGTAGTTAGGGGGGGTAGCCTTGACAAGATCAGGTCGAGATGCCAAATCTCCTCCGTAATAAAGGAGGCGATTTCTATGCTATGTTTCACTAGAGACCTAGCATTAAACAGTGAAAAGTTCCAGGGACTTTTAAGGGCATCCCCAGAAGTGGTCAACCGAGTAGGGCATCTATCATGAACAGATTTATTAATAAAATTAGGTATAGTGACTTTACACCCTTCACAACATACTGAACTCATTGGGCGTATGGTATCTGGGCAGATGATGGAGCATCTATGGTTGTTTGGGGTGAGGTTTAACTTCAGTAATTCTTCTCCAGAGTATTTTAACTTAGGAGTTATATCTGCCACATTTGGTCCGGGGGGGGGGGGCGCTGAGCACGGCCAGACGCGGACGGGGGAGGACGGGCTTGCCTTGGGCGCGTCCGCTGCACGGTCGCTGCGGGGTGGTCTTAAATAGGTTATGGGGCATGAAGCCTGGCCCGCTAACCCTCAATACTCCCAAGGTGACCGCCTCGGCATCGGAAGTCCCGCTGAAACTCGCAGCAAAACTTCTAGCCGAGGACGGTCAATCTGCAAATAGGCAATTTCGGCAGAATATCAGTGCAGGTATTCTAAAAACAATGTGACACCTTTAAAAACCAGCAAACAGTTTAAAAACAGTATTCACTATTGTAACCTCACGTTTGTATCTCCCGGCTGTGCCTCAGGAGGACTTCTCAGTGCGCGGGGGTTGCAGGGCGGTCTTAAATAGGTTATGGGGCATGAAGCCTGGCCAGCTAACCCTTAATACTCCCAAGGTGGCCGCCTCGGCATCGGAAGTCCTGCTGAAACTCGCGGCAAAACTTCTAGCCGAGGACGGTCAATGTGCAAATAGGCAATTTAGGCAGAACATCAGTGCAGGTATTTTAAAAACAATGTGACACCTTTAAAAACCAGCAAAAAGTTTAAAAACAGTATTCACTATTGTAACCTCACGTTTGTCTCTTCCGGCTGTGCCTCAGGAGGACTTCTCAGTGTGCAGTGGTTGCAGGGCGGTCTTAAATAGGTTATGGGGCATGAAGCCTGGCCCCCTAACCCTTAATACTCCCAAGGTGGCCGCCTCGGCGTCGGAAGTCCCGCTAAAACTCACAGTAAAACTTCTAGCCGAGGACGGTCAATGTGCAAATAGGCAATTTAGGCAGAATATCAGTGCAGGTATTCTAAAAACAATGTGACACCTTTAAAAACCAGCAAACAGTTTAAAAACAGTATTCACTATTGTAACCTCACGTTTGTCTCTCCCGGCTGTGCCTCAGGAGGACTTTGGGGTGCGCAGTGGTTGCAGGGCGGTCTTAAATAGGTTATGGGGCACGAAGCCTGGCCCGCTAACCCTTAATACTCCCAAGGTGGCCGCCTCAGCGTCGGAAGTCCCGCTGAAACTCGCGGTAAAACTTCTAGCCGAGGACGGTCAATGTGCAAATAGGCAATTTAGGCCGAATATCAGTGCAGGTATTCTAAAAACAATGTGACACCTTTAAAAACCAGCAAACAGTTTAAAAACAGTATTCACTATTGTAACCTCACGTTTGTCTCTCCCGGCTGTGCCTCAGGAAGACTTCTGAGTGGCTGTATGGGTCTGTGGGTGAGTATGTGAGTGACTGTATGGATGTGTACAGTGCAGTGTAAGTGGGTGTAGGAGTGCCTGTTTGAATCTGTGAGTTGGTGTGTGTCTAAGTGGGTCTGTAAGTGGATAGGTGTCTGAGTGGGTCTGTGACTGGATGTGTGAGTGTCTGAGTGAGTCTGTGAGTGGGTGCATGAGTATCTGAGTGGGTCTGCGAGTCAGTGTGCTAATCTCCGACTGGTTCTATGAGAGGGTGCATGAGTGTCTTTGAAGGTCTGTGTATGGATGGATGAGTCTCCAAGTAGGTGAGTGAGTGGGTGTGTAAGTGTCTGAGCGGGTCTGTGAGTGTGTGGGTCAGTCAGTGGGTGCATGAGTCTCTGAGTTGGTCTGTGAATAGGAACATGAATGTCTGAGTGGGTCTGGGTGTGGGTGGATCAGTGTCTGAGTGGGTCTGTGAGAGCATTCAAGTGTCTCAGAGTGGGTCTGTGAGTAGGCGCGTGATTGTCTGAGTGGATCTTTGAGTGGGTGCATGGGTGACAGAATGAGTGTGTCAGTTTGTGTCTGTTTCTCAGTTGGACTGTGAATGGGTGCATGAGTATGTGAGTGGGTCTGTGAGGGGTTGCATGAGTTTATGAGTGGGTTTGTCAGTTGGTGCATGGTAAAAAAAGTAAGAAGCAGGTCCTCATGGCGAATTTTACTGTTATGGTCCTCCTGTCCAGCTTGCCTGCAGTCCGCTACCCACTGCTGCCTTCAGTTTTGTCCCTCTTCTGCTTATTTTCAGCTCATTGCTCTGCCTCTTCTCAGCTTGCTCTTGCCCTCTATGTTGCCTCTTTCTGCTCGTACTGCCTGTTATTTTGCCTCTTTGTACTCACTACTGATGTTTATTCTGCCTCTTGATGCTCTTTTCACAAGCTTCAGGTGGTACAGAATGCAGTGGTGTGGCTGATTCTTAAAATTCCCAGGTGTCAATCGGCAAGGTATGGGATTTGGTCACTGCTTTAGCTCCCTATTAGGAAGCGTATATGCTTTATGGCTCTGAGCATGGTATTAGAGGTCATGCATAGTAAGGGTACCCGCACTTGAAAACTCTTTTTTAATGGTACACCCCAGGGAGGCTACTGAGATCCGTCTCACATAAAATATTGGTAACTTTCAGATTCCACAGGACCAGATGGGGTGGTCCCTCCCCCGTGGCAGTGGCTGCCTACCTACCTTTATCTCAAGCATGGACTCCTATCTAGTTTTCAGAAAACATCTGAAAACTTGGCTTTTCACATCTTAATTTGGCTGCAGGTGCACTTTCATCTCTGCTATTGTGTTTTTAGTCTGCTCAGTGCCTTGACTCCCTCTGGTATAAGCGCGCTTTAAAATTACTATCCTATCCAATCCTATCCGACCTCTATTTCTCTTCCTTCTGCTCATTTCTCAAGTTCGTGTTGCCTCTTGCATTTCTAAACTCTATTCGGCCTCTTTCTACTCGTTTCTCACCTTAATTTTGCCTCCTTTTGCTCATTGTTGACCTTTATTTTGCCTCTTTCTGCTTGTTTCTGACCTTTATTCTGCCATTTTCTGCTTGCTTCTCACCTTTATTTTGCCTCTTTCTGCTTGTTGCTGACCTTTATTTTGCCTTCCTGCTAATTTGTCACCTTTATCTTGCTTCTTTCTGCTTTTTGCTTTTTTATGACCTTTGTTCTGCCTCTTTCTGCTCGTTTCTGACTTTTGTGCTGCCTCTTTCTGCTTGTCTCTAACCTTTATCTTGCCTCTTTCTGCTCATTGCTGAACTTCATTCCACCTCTTTCTGCTCGTTGCTGACCTTTATTCTGCCTCTTTCTGCTTGTTTCTCACCTTTTTCTGCTTTTTCTGCTCATTGCAGCCCTTTATTCTGCCTCTTTACACTAAATTCTCTCCTTTATTTTGCCTCTTGCTGCTCTTTTTTCCCAGGACTGTGGGGTGAACGTGAAGACCCATGGTCCTAGCCGGCTACCCGTCTTTTGCGGAAGCAGGCATTGTTGCTGAACTGAGGGAACTGCTGGAAAGGCAACTCTCTCTGTGCAGTAGCGATCAGGTCATTTCTTTCCCTGTTTGCATGTCTGCTGGCAGGGGCAGAGATGAAACCTTCACTTCCAGTGGGCAGGAGCACTTTGACAGTGATGTCATCAGTGATGTCATTTGAGATGTCATCAGTGATGTCATGAGGGATGTCACTGACCATGTCATGATTGATGTAATATGTGACGTCATCAGCAGTGCATTGCGGGCGCGCGAGTTATAGTTAACTATAACGGGGGAATTTCAATGGTTTTGTATGAGTGAAATGTCCAGCTAACTATAACATGTGTGAAACCTATGGTTTTTCAGTGAATTTCTAAGGTTTTTTAAATGCTACTTTTTAACTATAACGTGTGTGAAACCTATGGTTTTTTCAGTGAATATATATATATATATATATATTACCTACTGGCAGTCGCTAGTAAGTATTTATAGTTAGGGCCTAGTTTCTATAGGAAAAGCGTTTTTTTGTTTTCCCAATAACTTTGGCGCCGGTTCAGAAATGTTCGCGAAATTTTCAAAACTAGTGGTTCGCTCCAGGCCGCTCTTGTCTTAAAAGTTTTGGGGTGATTCGACAAGCGGGGGACGAGAAAAAAGATGTGTCCCAAAACGCGTTTTCCCCATGTTGTTTTCCATAGGAAACTTTAGACAAAGGTACAGCCCGAACTGCTGAGCGGAATTACACCAAATTTGGCAAAAAAAATACCCCTTGGTTCAGAAAAAGTCCTTTTTGTTAAATGGTGAAAATCCGTTCAGTAGTTCCTTAGAAAAAGAAACATTTTTGATATCTATGGCCGCGGTGGGTTCGCACAGCGTCCCGACCACAAGCTTCATTCTAATTGGCGGCCAACACTTCAAACTAGGAAATGTTGGCAGCCATCTTGTGACTCGGTAGAACCTAGTCACAAGAAAACAGTCGAAAAAAGATTAAAAAAAGAAAAGGGGGCAGGGTAGAAACACCCTGACCCCCTAGGCCAGCTCAGGGGGTCCCACAAGGACACCCAGGGCCAAAAAAAGTATTCTTTTTCATATAATTTCAGCGGGAATTGTGATGGGGTGGGTAATCCCACCGAAATTATTTTTTTTTAAAATGAAGCACGCGTTTAAAAAAAGCCCCCAGGTGGGCCAGCTCCCGGGGGTACTACAAATTAATTAGCAGGAGCCCACAGGAGCTCCCGCAGCCCCGGGTACTGCCACCTCCTAGGCGCTCTATTTTTCATTTAAAAAAATGCAGTGTCAAGGGACACTGCTGTTCACTATGGCAGGGCGGGAGCTGTGCGACTCCGGCCCTGCCATAGCAAATTCTGCTTTTGATTTTAGAAGCGAGAGCAGGTTTCCTGCTCTCGCTTCCAAAATCCAAAATCCAAAGCAAATTGCTTTTCCATATGGTGAGCTGCATGTTAGCAGCTCCCTGTGTAGAAAAGCAATGCCGGCTCCCGCAGGAGGCGGAGAGCCGGCGGGACCGTGGGAGAATTGGGGCTTCCCCGCGGTCCCCAATGGAGAGGCCAGGCCCGGGGTATGGGGTCACCGGGGCTAGGAGTGGCCTGGGAAGGGGGCAACACTGCCCCATTAACTTAAAAATATATATTATTAATAAAAAAGACAGGCCGGCTCGGGGGATGGGGTACCCAGGGCATAATTGGCTTGAGGAGGGGGCTACGCTGCCCCTCTTTGAAAAATAAAAAAAATAAAATAAAATTGATGGCCAGGCCCCGGGTATGGGGTCCCCGAGGCCATAATTGGCCTTTTGAGGGGGCCACGCGGTCCACCCACACATAAAAAAAACCAAGGGTGCCAGGCCCCGGGGATGGGATCCCCGGGGCCAAAAGTAGCCCCGGGAAGGGAGTCCACGCAGCCCCCTCAGAAAAAAACAAAGGAACCAGCAAATCACTGGTGACCCCGTCCCCTCCCTGCACCCCTGTGCAAACACACCCTGTGGCGCATTTTAAGTTGTTGGATTAATACTCCTTCAATCCTGAGGGTCCCTGGGTGCCAACTAGCCCTCCAGGTGCCTCCAGTACGTGCCACAGGGCTGCGTTGCAGAGAGGAGGTCCCAGGACATGCCTCTTTTTACACCTCTCTGCAACGCAGCTCTGTGGCGCTAACTGGAGATACGTGGTGGGCTAGTTGGACCCCAGGGACCCTCAGGATTCAAGGGGACTTAATCCCCCAACTTGAAACGAGCCATGTGGCACGCTTTAAGTTGGGGGATTAAGTCCCCTTACAGCCTAAACGTTCCTGGGGGCCAACTAGCCCACCAGGTACCTTCAGTAAGCGCAACAGAGTTGCGTTGAGAGAGGTGTAATAAGGGGCGTGGCCTCAGACCACCTCTCTGCAAAGCAGCTCTGTGGCACTTACTGGAGGTTCCTAGTGGGCTAGTTGACCCACAGGGACCCTCAGGATTCAAGGGGACTTAATACCCCAAAAGACAACATGCTGGTGAAGATGAGATGTCATCAGTGATGTCAACAGTGATGTCACTGACCATGTCATGAATGATGTAATATGTGACGTCATCAGAAGTGCATTGTGGGTGCGTGAGTTATAGGTAGCTGAACTAACTATAATGGGGCAATTTCTATGGTTTTGTATGATAGAAATGTCCAACTAACAATAACGTCCCTGAAACCTATGTTTTTTTCCGTGAAAAAAAAATATATATATATATATATATATCTCCTTTCTGAAGGTGCCCAACGCTTAAGGACGCACTCCACAGCAACGTGTCCACAGGACAAGTTTATTTGGAGGGAGCCAGCAACTACATGCTCGCATTTGTTTGTGCCTGACCTGTTTCGGAGCCCCCAAGCTCCTTAATCATAGGCATGATTTGCAGTTGAACAGCTTTCTCTGTGGCTTTCACTCCAAACCAAAATGCTTTAGTATTTCCTGCCCTCCAGTGGGCTTTTATCGTAGGTATTGTCTCTCAGGTGAGTGTTCTAAAACCGCCTTGCATGCTGGAACTTGTAGTTTCTTTCCGCAGCATACTTTTCCCTTTCAGTAGGTTCTGTTAACAAATGCAAAATGAAAGCGTTAATTCTTGCCCTCCAGTGGGCCACAAGCATGTCTCCGCTGGCTCATTTCAACATTTGTTACTGAGCTGAACCGGGACTCGAACCATGTCGGACCCAACAGACAATTCTTAAAGTTAAAGAGCGGTGCAATCCTCCGCGGCTTGGACGTGCCACGTACAAATCCTTTCTGAACACTAATTCTGCCAGAGAGCTCCTGATTGAGCTCGGGGGGGCCCTCCACGTACGTTGCAGGGGAGCCCCCTCAAGTTTTGTTATCCCTCTGAGCCTGCATTGTGAAACATGGAGCAGCTTCAAAGCAGCCGCTCCGTTTTTCAGATGAATCCGCTGTCTACAGGACAGCACCAGTTTGCGGCTGCACTGGGGGCAGGCAATCATCTTAGTACAGCACATTTTCCTTGTTTGCGCCGGGTGCACCTTTTAAGAGGTGTGTCTGGCACAAGCAAGGAAAATGCTCTGTGTCTGTGATAGGGCCCCTGGTATTTCAAGTGCATACCTTGAGGCGCTCCATCAGTGCAGCACATTTTCCATTCAAAAATACTACTTTTCGCTACTTTCTAAAATTAGTAATTTAGAAATTTCCTCAAATATTTTTCATTTATTTTCAGGGGGCATGCCCTCACCAGAGTGCATGCTCTCATTCAGTAAATACGCACAAAGCTGCTGGTGATGATGGGGCAAGCCTTTAGCATGCAGCCCGGAGGGAATCTTGGGACAGGTATGGGGAGTCCAGGGGATCACCTGGAACCCCATAAAAGGGGTCAATCACGCACTACGCCACCTCCCTTGGGGGTACATGTGAAATACAGAGCCTGCTGGCAGTATTTGCATCTGTAGACTTTGAATGTCCGACTTTAATGGGCTACCCAAGGGCCCCAAACACAATGGCTAAAGTCCGTGACTCCTTAAAGAACTATAAAAGCCAGATGCAAATACACACATGGTGATGAGTGAACCTGCTGCTTGATTACAGTCTACTTTCTTCCTCAGAGTCTGTGTGCGCCTGCGCAGGATCCATAGTTTTAATTTATGCAAGACTGGAGTCATTGTGAAGGTGGCGAAGCGGCAAATAGGACTTAGGCCCACATGCATCAATCTCGGCTTTTGCGATTTCTAAATTGCGATAAAAAGCGATTCGCAATTTAGAAATTGCAAAAGCCTATGCATGATTATTTTTTAAATATTTATGCAATTCGGTAGAAATCGCTATTTCTACCGAATCGCATAACAAATGCGATTTTGAAATTGCGAATTCGCAATTCCCATTCATTCCTATGGGCCAAAAGGCCTATAGGAATGAATAGGAATTGCGAATTCGCAATTTC
This sequence comes from Lissotriton vulgaris, assembly GCF_964263255.1. Taxonomy (NCBI): domain Eukaryota; kingdom Metazoa; phylum Chordata; class Amphibia; order Caudata; family Salamandridae; genus Lissotriton; species Lissotriton vulgaris. The sequence goes on from NC_141694.1 coordinate 967,966,819, forward strand.
AAAATCGCAAATCCTGATTGCATTTCAAGGGTGGTGAGGGGGGTTCAAATGAACCCCCCCTGCACCCCTGAAATGTATTTTTCGCATCATGTTGCACACACACATGTCCTAAGGACATGTGTGTCCGTAACATGAATGCTTTTAAAATGCGTTTTCTGTGTTAATTACACTTTTTGCAAATTTACCGAGTAGTTCAACTACTCGGTAAATTTGTCCCTCTAATTGCGAATTCGCAATTTCAAAAGTATTCATGCATTGCTTTTAAGAAATCGCAAATTTGCGATTTCTTAAAAGCAATCGCATTTTTGGAAATCGCAAAAATGTTGCGATTTCTAAAAATGCTTGATGCATTCCAAAAAGCATTTTTGGAATCGCAAACGGCCGATTTTAAGGAATCGCACTGTTTGCGACTCCAAAAATGCTTGATGCATGTGGGCCTTAGTGAGTTTCTTTGCTAATGTTTGTGAGGATTTCTACTGGGCATATGAACATGGGGAAAGTGGTTTGTTTGTATGGATAGCACATATCGTTGTGCACAGTTGAAAACCGGTAGAAGTTGTTGAACTGAAAGGCTAGCTTTTCATTAGTCCACTCTTGTGCGATACCGAATGGGTTCCCAAACCGGTTACCCTCTGGTTAGGAGAAAGCATAAGGTATATCTTCTTGACCCAGGTAACTTGGATGGGTGTTAAATGGTTGCAGCTTTTAGTTGCTGAGTGGAACGCTGATTTGGTTAGTAACAATGAGCTGCGTTTTGAATATGCAAAAGCCAATGTTACAGACAAAACTCTGTGCTGAACATTTAATTGTCCTTGCAGTAGCTGGGGTTGGGTTAAAAATGCTGTTTCCGCAAAACGTATGACTTTAATCACCTCACTGCGTGTGGTTTTATGTTTTAGAGAGGTTTTCTGCTGAAAAGGTGGTTTAGCTTGGTACCCACAGCTTGAGCGTGCATTTAAACAAACGCAAAATCTGTCTGATTATCCTTTCCATAGACTGGTTTTGGGAAGAGAGAAATAAGGAAAAAATGACAGATTAACGATGCTATGCTGAGAGACATCTGTCTAAACACGTCACAGTATTGTTTCTAGGCTGTCGTATTAGTATGGGCCTGGGATTACAGATTAACTGCAGGTTCAAGAAGCCTGCACTGCATTTTTGTTATAATTACCATGCAAACCAAAAATGTATTTTAAAAAGTTGTAACTATGAATTGTAATCTGCAGATTTAGTGTGCATGTTTCCATTTACATCTTTATTTTGTCCTTTTATCTTACACTACAACGAGAAAAACATTCTCAGGAAATACCCGAAGCCCTCGGTTGCTCGCGTTGTGCCTTTTTTTTTTAACTCAAACAAAAGATGACAAGCCAGTGCCTGAAGTGTCTATGTAAATTGTATGTTTTGTGTTTTTATGAAGTGAAACATCTTGGAATTCTGAATCACTTCCTTAAAGGCATTTGTTTTTAATAAAAAATATTTACTCCGTCATGCTGCACCGGAGGCAATACTCTTGTAAATTTTAAGCATATGTGAACGAATGTAGCTAGTTTGGGATGCTTGCCTTGGGTGTATGTAAGCGTGTCACAGAAAAGTAAGACAGTGGACTCCACTTTTATTTATAGCAGGCAGTACTGTGTGATATTCGTTCGAGTGTGTGATCTGCTGTAGTTTGCGTGGATGAGGCGAAGAAAAAAATATATATATATTTATATATTTATATATGTGTGTGTGTATATATATATATATATATATATATATATATATATATATATATATATATATATATATATATATATATTACCTACTGGCGTTCGCCAGTAGGTATATATAGTTAGGATAAATTCCCTATGGGACTTTTGAAAATTCTATGTCTAATAACTTTGGCGTTTGTGGATGGAATCGGCTGAAATTTTCAGGAAAATGGCACATTTTGTTTCTGAGCAGCTCCTGAAAATTTGGTGGGGTTTCGTCAAGGGGGGGCTGAGAAAAAAGGGGGGTCCCAAAACGCGTTTTTTGCATTGAGTTTTCCATAGGGCGGTTGGACTCACTTTTAGCTCGAACGGCTGAATGGATTTGCACGAAACTTGGCAAAATTGTAGGGACTGTTAGCCCGATGTGCCTTTGCTAGGTCTCAATATATGTGCTCCAGTAGTTTTTGAGAAATTAACGTTCAAACCAAGATATATATCTGTAACAGCGCTCTGGACAGCGATCCGGTCCGCTTACTTTTCGCTTATCGGAACTTTGCGCGCAGAAAGCTGATTGGCTCTCCGGTGTCTGTCAACATTCTAAACAGTCCGGAGCGGACGCCATCTTGTCTCTCGGTAGGATCGAGAGAGAAGAAGAGGTGGAAAACGAAGGGGGAATTTAATGAAAGGGGGCAAGGTATCCCCCTCTTGACCTCCTAGGAATGTTGTTGGGGTTATTAAAGGGTCCCGTGGGGAAAATAAAAAAAAAATGATTTTTCACGGTAGAAGCGCGGCCGCGAACTGGTAGCGAAACGGGAATTCGCCATTTTGTGCTTCGTAAATTAAATTACTAGTTATAAGTGGGTACGGGAGACGTATCCTAATCCCCTATGTTTCCTGAGGGTGGGTGAGGAGGCTGATATATGTTGATACATCTCTTCCAGCGGCTGTGCGTGAGCTTTTTTTTTTTTTTTGCTGCGTGACAGTCCGGAGCGGCCGCCATCTTGTCTCTCGGTAGGATCGAGAGAGAAGAAAAGGTGAAAAACTAAGGGGGAATTTAATGAAAGGGGGCAAGGTATCCCCCTCTTGACCCCCTAGGAATGTTGTTGGGGTTATTAAAGGGTCCCGTGGGGAAAATAAAAAAAAAATGATTTTTCACGGTAGAAGCGCTTCACGGGCCGCGAACTGGGCCGCAAACTGGTAGCGAAACGGGAATTCGCCATTTTGTGCTTCGTTAATTAAAGTACTAGGTATAAGGGGGTGCGGGAGACATATCCTAATCCCCTATGTTTCCTGAGGGTGGCTGAGGAGGCTGATATATGTTGATATATCTCTTCCAGCGGCTGCGCCATCTTGCCTTTTTTCGAATGCCACAATTTTGTCGTGCACGGCAGCCATTTTAGATGCCAGGCTGGTCCCAGGCTATCACCTACCCCTGCGGATGTAGTTTATGGCCCCAGCTGTAGAGAATTCAGACATGCCAATTCTCCTGATTCAGGCGTGTGAGTACTGATTTCAGTGCTAGTCTCCCGCCTCCCGATTTCTGCAAGCAAAAACCCGGGGGCATATTACTAACAACTAGCGATAATTTTTGTCTATAACTTGTTTAGAGACAAAAATTATCGCCGCACATCGGCGATTTTTATCGCAGATAAACCTTGCTATTATCGCAGAAAAGTCAGCGATATTCATGTATTATCGACCTAATGCTCTTAGCCATGTTATCCACCTCCCATTGGATAACATGGCTAAGACCTGCTCAGGGCAGGTGTTAGCTTTTGGAGATATTCGCGCTTAGTGCGAATATCTCCAAAAGTTGGTAATAGAAGGTAGCGATGTTAGGGACTGTTTCCAGTCGCTAACATCTTGGCACGCCACTTTGCATGTCATTAGTGATAAGTATCACTGACATGCAAAGCCGGGCCCAAGATGGTCGCTATCTCCTTTTAGGTGTCACTAACTGGTGTTAGCGACAGCTTGATAATAGGGAAATAATTTTATCTCCGCTTTCATGGTTTTTAAAGCCAAAAAAGCGGAGATAAACCCCCTTGCTAATATGCCCCACGATTCCTTGGGGGTTTCAGCTGATAGGGCTTGGTATTGTGTTACATGGTAATTTTTCCATGAAACGTCAGAGGGTCGATGTAGGGGTTCTAGAAGAGGTGATAAACCATTTAAGCCTCATGAACAAGCGCATGGTCTTTTAAAGATTTCTGAAGTACTCGGGGCGGCGGTGTGTGTGTGCCCTCTTTCAGGAGCGGGCGGGGGGGCACTGCCAGCAACTTGCCAGGTCAGGTAGTGTTCAACACGTGCATCACCCTTTCTCTGCTTGCTATTGCGCTCCATGCTTCGGAAAGGTAAGAAAAAGAACGTGCATTTGAGTTTGAAATGTCCGATCCTGCAGCAGCACACTTCCAAAGCCCACACATGACAATAACCCGATTCAAGGCCCCATTCACCCGTTTTTCAAAAAATAGATAACAGTCCAACAAAGTAAGGTTATAAAACTTTATTAACTTTTAACGATAATGAACAGAACAAAAACTAAAAACATTTAAACATTTATTAACACAAAAAGCAACAATGGTTAGAAGCTGTCTTTTGTGCGAATAGTCCCAAGGCAGCACAACGTGCAGAGTTCTGGACGGCACCCAGGTGATGTCGCCTGGGTGCCGCACTGGTTTAGGGATCCTACAATGCTGCTCCGAAAATTGGCGTGGGGTGTCCCGGGTGGGGCGGGGGGAGGCCTCGTCAGTAGCGGTCTGTTGTGCGAATAGTCCCAAGGCAGCACAACGTGCAGAGTTCTGGACGGCACCCAGGTGATGTCGCCTGGGTGCCGCACTGGTTTAGGGATCCTACAATGCAGCACAGAAAAACAGCGTGGGGCGTCCCGGGTGGTGCGGGGGGAGGCCTCGTCAGTAGCGGTCTGTGTCCAGTGTCACATGGCTGACACAACATGTACGACAGGCACCCAGGTGATGTCCAGTAAACTGCCGCACTGGTTTTGGTATCCTACAATGCTGCTCCGAAAATTGGCGTGCGGCGGCCCGGGGGGGGGGGGGGGAGGCGGCGTGAACGGGCCTCCCCAGGTGGCGGCCATCTAGCTGAGTTGCGCTCGCTCTTGCGGCCACAGCGTCTCGCTCACCATGTTGTGGAGTTGCTCCCACTCTTGCAGTGCAGCGATAGGCGGCTGCCACATGGCTGTCAAAATGGCGGACGGCTCTTCGGTTTTGGGCCTGGTCCACTGAAATGGCCCTGGGACACCTTGGAAGTCGGACGCTTGCCTGCTAGGGCTTGGGCTCCATTCTCGAAAAGCGTCCCCTCAGCCGTGAAGATTGTATAAAAGTCTTGGGGGCCCCCGACTCCCGCAGGCTTCCGGTGGGGAGCGGCTGCCATGATTGCTCGCGGAATGACCACGACGGAGCCACGAGATGGTGGTGCTCTCATGCTGACGCCAGCTTCAGTCTGAATGATCCAGAAACAAGGTGGGGCTTTCATCGTTTGGGAAAAAAAATGTTCTAAACCAATGAAAAGTGTTATTTTTAGGTCATATGACCAAGCCTTCCATCTTTAGGAAACCAAAAGTAAAATGAACCAATGAAAAGTTTTATAAACAAGTCACATGACCTGTTCTGCGGCATAGGGCTACAAAAAGCGTAGAAAATCCGTTGGCACGTGAGGCGGCGTCAGTAGCGGACCGATGTGCGAATAGGCCGAAGGCAGCACAACGCGTCGAGATCCGGATGGCACCGAGGTGGTGTCCAGCAAATTGCCGCACTGGTGTGGCCATCCTACAATGCTGCGCCGAAAGACGGCGTGTCCAGCTGAGTTGCGGTCACTGTCAGTAGCGGACCGATGTGCGAATAGGCCGAAGGCAGCACAACGCGTCGAGATGCGGATGGCACCGATGTGGTGTCCAGCAAATTGCCGCACTGGTGTGGCCATCCTACAATGCTGCGCCGAAAGACGGCGTGTCCAGCTGAGTTGCGGTCACTGTCAGTAGCGGACCGATGTGCCGAGATCTGGATGGCCAAGTTTCAAGTTTCATCTGGCAGTTTTTCTCCATCCCTCCTGGATCAAAGAAGGTGAATGCTAAATATGCCACCTGCCTCATCTGAACATATGAAGTTAACTTGTATACACTGTGGTGCTATGCTGTCCTATGGCAACATGAGCATCAACCTGATGAATACGGCATTCGAAAATCATAAATGCCCTAATGCACCCAAGAAGTCATTTTTTTTTTGCTCCAGTTGAGCCGTTTTCAATGCCTGTTTTTTGTTGTTTCCCCTCCATCAAGAACAAAACAAAAATACAAGGCGCTAAGATCCGAATGGCAAGTCCTGGATGTTGAGTGCCTCAGTTGAGAGTTCTGAGCAGTGCTTGTAAGACTGTCTGAAGCTTATTTGCACCTGCTGCAGCTTCACTAGGTCCGGCGGAACTTTTTTCCTTTTCCTTTCTGCTTCTTTTCCTACAATGCGTTTCATCTAAAGACACGACCAGGTCCCTGAATGTGTGCAGGGGGACGCTATTGATTGAATGAAAATGGCGGCTTGACACAAAGCTGACTCAAGCGTTACTGTTGGTGCTATACAGACAAAAATTGGTTTTCAGTTTGTACATTCTTCAGGTTTTTTTTCCATCCAAGTCTGATTGAGAGTTTGTAGAAAAATGGCTTCAGATTTTCCACATACTACTCTTCAACATTCTTCCTAAATGTAACAATGTGAAACTCACTAGGAGAACGGCTGTTTCTGTTTCCTTTCAAAATGCTGCCACCAATATTTTCTGAATGGAAGACACCATCTTGTAGCATAAAGGGCCGAAAGGGGTTCTGGTCTGGCCGATGGTTGGTGGAGACATTTTGACTATATCTTGGACCTGCCCGGCCTCGCCCAAAATGGCGCCGGTATAAATGGGACTCGTAACTCTTTGCCCGCAAATGTATATCTAGAAAATGTTATTGTAAGTGGCCCTGTCGTATTTTAATTACAAAATGTACGTCCACCGATTCCGCAACTGTTAGACACCTTTGTTCTTGTCACCTAATGGCCCGCTCGTTACGTTCTTCTACAGTGTAAATGTCTCCTCATCATATACGATTTGAGTTTGCTCCGTGGCCGGCCCACGTGGTTATAGGCCCGTATTTGTATACTGACATTTTCACAATAAAGGTTTTTAAAACAAAACACGGTAGTAGTATTTTCATTTGTAAAGTTTTTACTTTTAGTGACTGTTTTCGAATCAGTAAAAGGCAAGTGAAATAAAGCAGTCCAATTACATGACGGATAAAAGGTATAATATGTAGGAACGCAGTAAAGATAAATGGTCAAGGGCAGTTGTGTTTTTCATGTCTGCAACATAAAGTGATCGATAAGAATCTGATAATCAGGCGCATCGGCGACTAAGACAGCAGGCCGAATCTCTTTTACTCAACGGCTCCGTCATGGAAGGAAGAAACGCCCTTTTTCTCGAAAAAGGAATATATTTTACTTGCCAGACAGTTGTAAATTTTCCGGGAAAGTACATTAGCCTGGAATATTATAACATATGTTTGAAAAAAAAATATTGTTCGAAAATAATAAAAAGCGTAATTTTTAGGTCATATGACCAAGCTTTTCATCATTAAATTAACAAAAGTAAAATGAACCAATGAAAAGTTTTATTAACAAGTCACATGACCTGTTATGCTTACGTTACGCGCTGCGCGCCGCGCCTCGGATCACTTCCGGGTGCGCTAACGCGGCGTGTCATAAAACGCATTACGCGACAACGTAGGTCAAGAATATAGTCTAAATGTCTCCACCAACCAGCGTTCAGAACACAACCCCTTTCAGCAGTCCAAAAAGTTCTGTTAAATGACAACAGAGGGGACAGGCAACAAGAACCATCAGTCAAAGAGGGGAGGGCAAGTTCTTCTCTTCCGGGTCATGTTGGGGCGCTACCGGAACTGATCGAATTGGTAGTCTACAGTGTTTCTGGATGTTTCAGACTAAAGCTGGCGTCAGCATGAGACCACTACCATCTCGTAGCTCCGTCGTGGCCATTCCACGAGCAATCATGGCAGCCGCTCCCCACCAGAAGCCTGCGGGAGTCGGAGGCCCCCATGACTTTTGTAGAATCTTCACGGCTGAGGGGACGCTTTTCGAGAATGGGATCCAAGCCCTAGCAGACAAGCGTCCGAGTTCCAAGGTGTCCCAGGGCCATTTTAGTGGACCAGGCCCAAAACCGAAGAGCCGGCCGCCATTTTGAGAGTCCTGTGGCAGCCGCCTATCGCTGCACCGCTAGAGCGGGCGCATCTCAACTACATGGTGAGCGAGACGCTGTAGTCGCAAGAGCGGGCGGAAAACAGCTGAATGGCGGAAGAGGCACAGTGTAGCAAAAGCGGGCGGAATGGCAACTAAAACGATAAAGGGGCGTCTCACTACAGCTTGTCTTCAGGTCAAACGGATTGTGGGACAAGGTCCAGAATTGAAGAGTCATCAAAAGGCAAAAAGTACCGCCGGACCCCGGGAGCCGGCCGCCTATGTCGGGGGCGATCTCAGGCTACACCAGTGCTATAAGACTTGGGGAGGGTGTCGGAGCCAAGCGTCTTCTCCGAGTCCATGGCCATCACAGCGCCCCTCAGGGGCCTCCGTCAAGCTGTTTAGGAAGGTAACATATCATATTGTTTTCTAATGCAGTCAGGTCCACAAACGACACTCACTTACTTTGAGAATAGTGAAGCTGCAGTAGGAGGAAATAAGCTTCAGACAGTGTTACAAGCGCTGCTCAGAACTCTTAACTATGGCACCCAACATCCAGAACTTATGCTATTTGAGAATGGTAGTGACATCGAAGCATCTCGGGGACCAAAACCATTAACGTACTTTCACGTATGAAAATCTTACTTGGGGAGGGGGCAGGAGCGAAGCGCCCCCTCCCAGTCAGCGCCACCACACCGTATGTTGAAAATCTGAAGCCATCGTTCTACAAAGTCAATCAAACTTGGATTGAAAAATCTAGAAAAATGTACAAACTGAAAACCAGTTTTGGTCTGCATAGCATCAGTAACAACGCTTGAGTCAGCTTTGTGTCAAGCCGCCATTTTCATTCAACAAAGCACAGGCATTGAAAAAGGCTGAAATTCAGAACTCTAAACTATGGCACCCAACATCCAGGAGCTTGCTATCCGGATCTTGGAGCCTTGTGCTGTTTTCGATCTATTCACACATCGGTCCACTACTGACATCATCTTATAAACCAACGTTATGTAAATAGTTTTTTAATAAAATGTTTTACCCTATTTCTTTGCTGGTGTGTTGTCTATATTTTTAATATTTGCATAGGGTTTGTCATTATTTTGTGCGGGATGGGTGATGGAGCCGAGCTGTCTTGCAGCCCTCATGGTGTGGAGCTCAGTTCATCTCACTATTTTCGTATTTCTCAAGAAGGGTTGTTCCTAATATTTCTATTTTAGCGAGGTCAAAAAGAGATCCAATTAGTGGCCTACTGATTTTGCTCGATTACTTTTATTTTTTTACACGATTTTTCACTATCTGCAAAGACTAAACAGAGTATTGCGACTTTGTGCTTGTTTGTAAATAGAGAATGATCCAAAGAGAACCAATTCTAAAACAGTAAATGCTTGGACAACAATCAATCAAATGGAGAGACAAGGAGGTACGACGGATTACAACGGGGGTAAAGGCCTGCGTTAACTACCCTTCTGTATCTGCAAAGAGAGAGTACTAACAAAGGCAAAAGAGGGGAGGGGGGGGGGGGGCAGCGTTCAAAGCACATCAGCGTGCATAAATACGAAAATGTTTTTATCTATCACGTACTTGACATTTTAAAGCTTTTCATATTTGCTATTAAAAAACCAATGAAATTCACAGAAAAAACCATAGGTTATAGTGGATATATAGTTAGGAATTTGCATTTACAAAACCTTGAAAATTCAATGAAAAAACCATAGGTTATAGGCCATATATAGTTAGGAATTAGCATTTACAAAACCTTATTTTACTCGCATAAAACCATTGAAATTCCATATATAGTTAGCTAACTATAAGCGCTAACTATATATCGCGCACCCGCAATCCACTGCTGATGATGTCACATATTACATCATTCATGACATGGTCAGTGACATCACTGATGACATCACTGATGACATCTCAAATGACATCACTGATGACAACTCAAATGATATCAATGATGACATCTCAAATGACATCACTGATGACAACTCAAATGACATCACTGATGACATCTCATTTGTCATCACTGATCACATCACTCATGTGATAATACAATGAACCTCTTCAGACTCTAATATAACCTTACATACACTCAGTATAAACAGACACTCACAGACTGTCACTCATCCATGGACTTACTCACACACCTAGTCAGTCATGCAAAGAATCAATCACACCTCCATTTCCTCAACTATACAGTTATACACATCTTACTTATTCAAACATATAATAACACATATTTACTCTCTTATATAATCCCTGATACAAGCTCACAGTGATCGATACAGCCACTCACACATTCACTGGCTCTTATGTTCAGTTATTTATATATCTCAACTCTCACATGTATTGTGTTTTACATACGTACTTACTTGCACATGTAGCAATGAGAAATCCATTCACTCACCAACACACCCATGCACAGTCAACCGCCCATATAGCTGTTTCCACATGCACTCTTGAACTCATACTCCTAGTGAATCAACTGCTTACACATCTATGCACAGAGTCACGCACCTCCCAGCCACCCACACACACACTCAGCCTCCCATTCAAATACTTGGGCAACCAATCAATAACCCATATGGCCACTCTTATAGCTACTGATCAACACATGCAGCAGCTTACACAACAACAAATATACTGATGCACGAATTAAGACAGTTTAGTCACTAACCCATGTACTCAGTGAGACACATTTAATCACTCACTCATACAGTCAGTCATGCACCTACTAAATTCTTCATCCAGACACTTATACATCCACTCATTCTTCAATATGTGAAACATATTTAAACTTTACAGACACATACAATCACTGGATGTTGTGATCAGTGATGTCATCAGTGATGTCACTGACCATGTCATGAATGATGTAATATGTGACATCATCAGCAGTGGATTGCGGGTGCGCGATATATAGTTAGCGCTTATAGTTAGCTAACTATATATGGAATTTCAATGGTTTTATGCGAGTAAAATAAGGTTTTGTAAATGCTAATTCCTAACTATATATGGCCTATAACCTATGGTTTTTTCATTGAATTTTCAAGGTTTTGTAAATGCAAATTCCTAACTATATATCCACTATAACCTATGGTTTTTTCTGTGAATATATATATATATATATATAGATAGATATATCCTCTTCAAAATTGGTCCGCTAGGTTGCAAGTGGCCCAGTGGGGGTGTCATTTCTTTGCATTCTTGCAAATATCACATTTTGTATTGAGTTGGGTCTTTGTAAGTATTAGACACAGGAACTGCGAACATTTATCATTCACTTAAATTACATGCACAGTTTACCATTCCAAGATGTTTGCCAACTACCTGCTGGGCTCTCGAGTCCGTTGTTTGTGTCCATGACCTGGCGTGTAACTTTATTAAGAGTGTTTGCATGCATTTTTTCACTTACGTGATCAAGGCTTTTCGTAAGCCGAAACATGTAGTAGGTGTTAATAAACACCCTTGGACTCTGCATTTGTTGTGATGTGTTTTGGTCTCTGAGAGCGTGGCGACGTTGGAACTGTTTGGATATATATATATATATATATATATATATATATATATATATATATATATATATATATATATATATATATATATATATATATATATATATATCCATACTAATATAATAAAGAGAGAGCCCAAACCTTTGAGGCGGGTAATCTCAGGAACCACAGCACCAATCACAACACCCAATACAGCGTTGGAAAGGGCAGTTGCAGCAGAAGGACATAGGCTATGCAGACGCCCACCATATACATTTAAAAGGTAAAAGAACCGTGCCAGCAAAGTAGTCCTTTGTGGGCATGTCTGCATTGTGCTGTGGGCGTGGCAAACGCTGGGGGCGTGTGGTACGTTCCGCCCTTCATGCCATGTCTCATATCGTGTGCTAATCCCACCTTGCTCCCTTTAAATATCCCTGCACCCCATAATCATAACCCACCCTTACTCTTTAAAATACCACAACACCCTTAAACACTAACCCATCTTAACCCTATAAATATACCCTGTACCCCAAAACCCAAACCTATCCCTAAACCCTAAAAATACCCCTGTACCCCAAAACCCAGACCTAGCCCTGAAACCTATAAATACCCCTCTACCCCAAACCTACCCCTGAACCCTAAAAATACCCCTGTACCCCAAAACCCAAACCTAGCCCTGAACCCTAAAAATACCACTGTATCCCTAAACCCAAACCTACCCCTGAACCTTAAAATACCCCTGTACCTCAAAACCCATACCTAGCCCTGAACCCGTAAAATACCCCTGTACCTCAAAACCCAAACCTACCCCTGAACCCTAAAAATACCCCTGTACCCCAAAACCCAAACCTAGCCCTGAACCCTTAAAATACCCCTGTACCCCAAAACCCAAACCTACCCCTGAACCCTAAAAATACCTATACCCCAAAACCCAAACCTAGCCCTGAACCCTAAAAATACCCCTGTACCCCAAAACCCATACCTATCCCTAAACCCTAAAACTAACCCTGTACCCCATAACCCAAAACTATATCTGAACCCTTAAAATACCCAAACACCCCAAAACATATACCTCAGTACCCCAAAACATATACCCCTATACCCATATTTACCTTATCCAAACATAAAAAAACATGCTTTTACCATTCATGCATTTACAACGAATTTCGTTGTAAATGTATGCGTGGTAAAAGCATATAAAATGTAATGCCATGCGTTATAATGGCATTGCGAAGTCATGGTACTTTCGTAATGAAAGTATGCGGAGTGATGGTACGCGGAAAGAAAGTTGCGGAATAATGGGTGTTTACCCTCCCCCGGTAAGTACATTGGTGGCACGGCGGCCCACATCTCCACCAACATACTCATTTTTTCACCACCCATTTGAAAAATGCACAGGTCCCTCTTATTGATGGCCAGCACCTACATACACTATTAGATACACCTCCCGCCACAAGTACTAGAATTGCGAACTTTAAAGCTGGGGAGCTATGTTCGAATCTCGGCATCAGCTCAACATCCTGTGATTCCAGGCAAATCGCTTAGTCTCCCCGTGCCTACCACAAATGAATGTGTTCTTCTGTAATGTAAATTGTGCTCATGCCATGTTGTCGAGTTCGCGCAATATAATATTGCAAGAAAAAATAAAGTAGGGAAACTCGAGTTCACACACTACTGAACGCGTACTCTTAAGTGCATCAGCAGTGCACTGTGAATCGGAGCATTTCACAGGCCTGTCACAGATAAGAAATGCTATCAGAACGAAATCCTACAAAACAATGCACTACTGGCCGGCAGCAATTCATACCCGGACAACGTCGGGACGGGCTGCTAGTATATATATATATATATTCACTGAAAAAACCATGGGTTATAGATCATATATAGTTAGGAGTTAGCATTTACAAAACCTTTTTTTACTCACACAAAACCATTGAAATTCCATATATAGTTAGTTGCACTAACTATATATCGCGCACCCGCAATCCACTGCTGATGATGTCACATATTACATCATTCATGACATGGTCAGTGACATCACTGATGACATCACTGATGACAACTCAAATGACATCACTGATGACATTATCCAATGACTGTATGTTTCTGTAAAGTTAAAATATGTCTTACATATTGAAGAATGAGTGGATGTATAAGTGTCTGGATGAAGAATTTAGTAGGTGCATGACTGACTGTATGAGAGAGTGATTAAATGTGTCTCACTGAGTGCATGGGTTAGTGACTAAACTGTCTTAATTTGTGCATCATTATGTCTGTTGTTCTGTAAACTGCTGAATGTGTTAATCAGTAGCTATATGAGTAACTATATGGGATATTCATTAGTTGCCCAAGTATTTGTATGGGTGACTGAGTATGTGTGTGAGTGGCTGGGAGGTGTATGACTCTGTGCATAGATGTGTGAGCAGCTGATTCACTAGATGTATGGGTTCAAAAGTGCATGTGGAAACAGCTGCATGGGTGGTTGACTGTGTGCATGAGTGTATTGGTGAGTGAATGGATATCTCAGTGCAACATGTCAAAGTAAGTACATATGTAAAACACAGTACATGTGAGAGTTGACATATATAACCGTGCATAAAAGCCAATGAATGTGTGAGTGGCTGTATGGATCATTGTGAACTTGTATCAGGGATCGTATAGGAGAGTAAATATGTGTTAGAATATGTTTGAATTAGTAAAGTGTGTATAGTTGAGGAAATGGAGGTGTGATTGATTCTTTGCATGACTGACTAGATGTATGATTAACTCCATGGATGAGTGACAATCTGTGAGTGTCTGTTTACACTGATTGTATCTAAGGTTATATTAGAGTCTGAAGAGGTTCATCGTATTATCACATGAATGATATTATCAGTGATGTTGTCAGTGATGTCATTTGAGTTGTCATCTGTGATGTCATCAGTGATGTCACTGACCATGTCATGAATGATGTAATATGTGACATCATCAGCAGTGGATTGCGGGTGCGCGATATATAGTTAGTGCAACTAACTATATATGGAATTCCAATGGTTTTGTGTGAGTAAAAAAAGGTTTTGTAAATGCTAATTCCTAACTATATATGGTCTATAACCCATGTTTTTTTCAGTGAATTTTCAAGGTTTTGTAAATGCTAATTCCTAACTATATATGGTCTATAACCTATGGTTTTTTCAGTGAATTTCAATGGTTTTTTAATAGCAAATATCAAAAGCTTTAAAATGTCAAGTACGTGGTAGGTAAAAACATTTTCGTGTCTATGTACGCTGATGTGCTTTGAACGCTGCCCCCCTCTCCCCCCTCTTTTCTTTTAGGAGTATTCTCTCTTTGCAGATAGTGAAGGGTAGGTAACGCAGGCCTTTGCCCCCGTTGTAATCCGTTGTGCTTGCTTCCCTCTCCATTTGATTGATTGTTATCCAAGCATTTACTGTTTTAGAATTGGTTCTCTTTGGTTCATTCTCTATTTACAAACAAGCACAGAGTCGCAATACTCTGTTTAGTCTTTGTAGATAGTGAAAAATCGTTAGAAACAACAAAAGGAATCAAGCAAAATCAGTAGGCCACTAATGGGATCTCTTTTTGACCTCGCTAAAATAGAAACATTAGGAACAACCCCTCATGAGAAATATGAAACTAGTGAGAGGAACTGAGCTCGACGCCATGATGGCTGCAAGACAGCTCGGCTCCGCCGCCCACCCCGCCCAAAACAACGACAAACCCTATGCAAATATTATAAATATATACAACACACCAGCAAAGTAACAGGGTAAAATGTTTTATTAAATAACTATTTACATGGGAGCCTGCTGCAACATCGATCCAAATGCATGCCGCCGTTCCCGGGATTTCTCCCGGACTACTCTGCGGCCTACGAGATGGAGAGGCCGGGGCGTTGACTAGGCGGGGCCTCCGGCCGTAACCACAGCGCCAACGATCGCTGCTGACAGCCACTGATCTGAAGAACCACTGCCTGCGGTGCCTCCCTGAGCCGCTTGATGGAGGCCCCCGAGGGGCGGTGTGGTGGCACGGACTCGGAGGGGGTGCTTGACTCCTGCCCCCTCCCCAAGTCTTGTTGCCCTGGTGTGGCCTGAGATCGCCCCCGACATAGGCGGTCGGCTCCCGGGGTCAGGCGGAACTTGTTGCCTTTTGGTGACTCTTCCATTCTGGACCTTGTCCCACAATCCGTTTGACCTGAAGACACGTCCTGCGGTGCCCTGGTCCAACCATCACATATACCTGCGCCAGGAGACGCCGTGGAGTGCACTGGAAGGGAGAGGCGGCGCGAACGAGCCTCCCCCACCTCCCCAGGTGGAGGTTTCTCAGCTACACCCCAGCGCTTCACTCGGCCACCTGAGTTGCGCCCGCTCCTGCGGCACAGGACCTCGCTCGGCCAGCTGAATTGCGCCTGCTCTTGTTATTACAGCGTCTCACCCGCCATCCGAATGAATTGCACCCACTCATGCAGTACAACGACAGGCGGCTGCCACGGAGCTCAGGAAATGGCGGTCGGCTCCACAGACTTGGGCCTGGCCTGAAAGGATGGCTCTGGGCAACCCTGGAACTCGGACGCTTGACGGCGTGGGGTGCACTGGAAGGGAGAGGTGGCGCGAACGAGCCTCCCCCACCTCCCCAGGTGGAGGTTTCTCAGCTACACCCCAGCGCTTCACTCAGCCACCTGAGTTGCGCCCGCTCCTGCGGCACAGGGCCTCGCTCGGCCAGCTGAATTGCGCCTGCTCTTGTTATTACAGCGTCTCACCCGCCATCCGGATGAATTGCACTCACTCTTGCAGTACAGCGAGAGGCGGCTGCCACGGAGCTCAGGAAATGGCGGTCGGCTCCACAGACTTGGGCCTGGCCTGCAAGGATGGCTCTGGGCAACCCTGGAACTCGGACGCTTGACTGCTAGGGCATGGGCCCCATTCCCAAAAGCGTCCCCTCAGCCTTGAAGATTCTACAAGAGTCAGCGGGACCCCGACTCCCGCAGACTTCCGGTGGGGAGCGACTGCCATGATTGCTCGCGGAATGGCCACAACGTAGCCACGGAATGCTCTCATGCTGACGCCAGCTTCAGTCTGAAACATCCAGAAACACTGTAGACTACCAATTCGATCAGTTCCGGTGGAGCCCCAACGTGACCCGGTAGAGAAGAACTTGCCCTCCCCTCTTTGACTGATGGTTCTTGTTGCCTGTCCCTTCTGTCATATGACGCGCCGCGTTAGCGCACCCGGAAGTGCTCCGGTGCGCGAAAAGCAGCTACCCGGAAGCGATCCGGGGCGCGGCGCGGAGCGCGTAACGTAAGCATAACAGGTCATGTGACTTGTTAATAAAACTTTTCATTGGTTCATTTCACTTTTGGGTTCCTAATGATGTAAGACTAGGTCATGTGACCTACAAATAAAACTTTTCATTGGTTGAGAACTATTTTTTGTCCCAAATGATGAAAAACCCTCCTTGTTTCCTCACTCTGACTTTCATCTTTGTGAGAGGAAGACCTTTTTTCATCACTTAGCAATAGCAAGTGTTGTAGCTTCAGCTGGTGCATCCCCACCACCACCTCCTAGGAAGAGAGTACCACCTCCTCATGTGGTGGTTGAGCAAGAGGTGCCCCCCCCACACCTTCTTGTTGCCTGATTCGGCCAGCTCAATCGATCGAGCATGAGACTCTGTTGTGATCTGAAGAACCGCTGCCTGCGGTGCCTCACTGAGCCGCTTGACGGAGGCCCCCGAGGGGCGGTGTAGTGCCGCGGACTGGGAGGGGGCGCTTGGCTCCTGCCCCCTCCCCAAGTCTCGCTCGGCCAGCTGAGTTGCGACCACTCTTGCAGCCTACGACATGGAGAGGCCGGGGCGTTGACTAGGCGGGGCCTCCGGCCGCAACCACAGCGCCAACGATTGCTGCTGACGGAGGGGAGCCTTGCCGGTGAGAGCCACTGATCTGAAGAATGGCTGCCTGCGGTGCCTCCCTGAACCGCTTGACGGAGGCCCCCCAGGGGCAGTGTGGTGGCGCGGACTGGGAGGGGGCGCTTAGCTCCTGCCTCCTCCCCAAGTCTCTCTCGGCCAGCTGAGTTGCGATTACTCTTGCGGCCTACGACATGGAGAGGCCGGGGCGTTGACTAGGCGGGGCCTCCGGCCGCAACCACAGCGCCAACGATTGCTGCTGACGGAGGGGAGCCTTGCCGGTGAGAGCCACTGATCTGAAGAATGGCTGCCTGCGGTGCCTCCCTGAACCACTTGACGGAGGCCCCCCAGAGGCGGTGTGGTGGCGCGGACTGGGAGGGGGCGCTTAGCTCCTACCCCCTCCCCAAGTCTCTCTCGGCCAGCTGAGTTGCGCCTGCTCTTGCTATTATAGCGTCTCACCCGCCATCCGGCTAAATTTCACCCACTCTTGCGATACAGCGACTCTTCCATTCTGGACCTTGTCTCCCCAGAGGTACATCACCTTACACAGACATGCACTCTGATCTCCTTGGCCTCAGTCAAGCATCAATAGTAAGACTTTCATAGGTGAGTGTAGGTTCATGGTTTTCCATCCACAGACTAAAAGCCTGGAGTGGGAGTGAAAGAACCATAACTAGGTAAGAAGGAAGGCAGAGGCTGTAGGAAGGACTCTGGATATGGTATGTTGCTTGGTCCCTGAGATGCTTCAATGTCACTGACTTGCACAAATGGATAAGTCCTGGATGTTGGGTGCCATAGTTGAGGGTTCCGAGCAGTGCTTGTAACACTGTCTGAAGCTCATTTGCACCTGCTGCAGCTTCACTATTCTCAAAGTAAGTGGGGGCTGTTTGAGGATCTGACTGCATTGGAAAGCAATGTGATGCTGTGCCTCCCTGAACCGCTTGACGGAGGCCCCCGAGAGGCGGTGTGGTGGCGCGGACTGGGAGGGGGCGCTTGGCTCCTGCCCCCTCCCCAAGTCTCTCTCGGCCAGCTGAGTTGTGCCTGCTCTTGCTATTACAGCGTCTCACCCGCCATCCGGCTAAATTTCACCCACTCTTGCGATACAGCGACTCTTCCATTCTGGACCTTGTCCCACAATCCGTTTGACCTGAAGACACGTCCTGCGGCCACAAAGCTGACTCAAGTGTTGCTGCTGATGCTCTGCAAACAAAAACTGGTTTTCAGTTTGTACATTCTTCAGGATTTTTCCATCCAAGGCTGGTTGAGAGTTTGTAGAACGATGGCTTCAGATTTTCAACATACTACTCTTCAACATTCTTCATAAATGTAACAATGTGAGACTCACTAGGAGAACGGCCGTTTATCTTTCCTTTCAAAATGCTGCCAACAATATTTTCTGAATGGAAGACACCATCTTGTAGCATAAAAGGCTGCATCAAGGGTGGTATTGCCCAGAATGTCTTGTTTTCTAGTGCTCGTAATGACAAAGCCAGAACTGCCGAAAGGGATTCTGGTCCTGCCGCTACTTATTGGAGACATTGAACTATACTCTGGACCTGCCTGGCCTCGACCAAAATGGCGCCAGTATGGGAGCGACTTGCAACTCCTTATGACGTTCTAGTTACTTAGCCTTGACGTTATGGGGGATGTATGCGGTCTTTGTGCACATGGCGGGCGGGGAAGGGTACTGACTGGGAATACGGACAACCCTATTGATGTCAATTTTTCATTATTGATTATTGTATTAATAAAGCTTCGAAATAATGTTACCCATGGTGTGCGTATGGACAATTTTATTGTAACTGATCCTGTGATACTTTCAATTATAAAATCAACCTTCAATGATCCTGCAACCGTTTGTCACGTTTAGTTTTTTCAATTAAATGGCTCGCTTGTTACATACTCCTATACCCCTGGCTTTTGACCCTTTCCTACGCGCGGTCTGTACTACCGCCCTCGGGCGATCTATGTAATGAACAGACTACCATTGCCGAAACACAAGGGAATGCATCTCAGGGAGATAAGTCAAATACGTGGTAGATAAAAACATTTTCGTGTTTGTGCACGCTGATGTGCTTTGAACGATGCCCCCCCCCCCCCTCCTCATCATTTAGATTACCACAGCCCATTGCACAAAAGCGTACCGGGCGCTCCCCAAGCAAAAAAAAACGTGGTTTTTTTTGCCCCGCGGGGCACTTTTAAAGCTTCCACATCAAACCTAGGGGGTCAGGGAGGATCTACTATGCCCCCTTACGGTCATTTCCCCCTTCGTTTTGGCCTCCTCTTGTCTCTCGATCCTACCGAGAGACAAGATGGCGACCGCTCTGGACTGTTGAGAATGTTGACAGACACCGGAGAGCCAATCAGCTTCGCTTCGCGAAGTTCCGTTTCGCGTCAAGTACGCGAACCGGAGCGCTACCCGGGACGCTGTCACAGATATATATATTTTTTTGAACGTTAATTTATCAAAATCCACTGGAGCACATATATTGAGACCTAGCAAAGGCACATCGGGCTAACAGTCCCTACAATTTTGCCAAGTTTCATGCAAATCCATTCAGCCGTTCGAGCTAAAAGTGAGGCCAACCGCCCTATGGAAATTAACATGGGAAAAACGCGTTTTGGGACCCCCTTTTTTTCTCGGCCCCCCCTTGACGAACCCCCCCCCAAATTTTCAGGAGCTCCTCAGAAACAAAATGTGCTATTTTCCTGAAAATTTCAGCCAATTCCGTCCACAAACGCCAAAGTTATTAGACATAGAATTTTCAAAAATCCCATAGAGAAAAAATCCTAACTATATATACCTACTGGCGACCGCCAGTAGGTAATATATATATATATATATATATATATATATATATATATATATATATGTATATATATATATATATATATATATATATATATATATATATGTGTGTGTATATATATATATATATATATATGTGTGTATATATATATATATATATATATATATATATATATATATATCTCGCTCCAAGTTCCACCTCGGCGCATCCAGCACTCTTGCTATATCATTCGCCTCATCCACGCAGGATTTGAACTTTATGGCTTTGCTATTTCGATGACCTTTTTCTGATTTGGCAAGGGACCAAGGAATTGGCTGAGGAAGTTGGAGGATATCTCAACAGGAATGAGTACAATCTTAAATTTACAGCAGAGATTAGCAGAAAAAATATCACTTTTCTTGATGTCAAAATAGAGATAGACAAAGACATTGTCTGTACCAGACTATTCAGAGAATCTACGGCAGGGAACACCATCTTGTATGTCCTTAGTGACCATCGTGAACCGATGAAGTGGAGTATTCCATATAGATAACTCCCGAGGGCCCTTAGAAATTGTAGCACAGAAGAGTTTTCCCATAGAGAGCAAGAAACTATGATTGGGAGATTTTAAGAAAGAGGATACCCGAAATGGGTATTGGAGAAGGTAATCAGATGAGTAAACGAAAAAAAAAACGGTCATCTCTACTCTTTGATCAAGTAATAGTTACACCCAAGAAAGAAGTAGGGGGTAGATTCCATAACTATGTTCAATGAAGCATCTAAAAAGATTACAAAAATGGCATCAAGGAATTGGAAGAGGCTAAAATGTGACACCATAACACTGTATGTAATAGATGAAACACCGAGCATCACATATAGAAAAGAGAAATTCCTCAAGGACCATTTGATGCAAAGTGAATTCAAGAGAACCCCTGTACAACCATACAAGATTTAAAAGGCTTTTATCCTTGCAATAATTGGAACGCCTGTAAGAACAGTGAATGCGTTAATGAATACACTATTCCATATGATAATGGAAAGAAAGAAATCAAACAATTTCTGAACTCTAACTCTAACTTTGTGGTCTATGTCTTGGTATGTCCATGTGAAAAGTGATACATAGGGGGTACCATCCATCCTGTACATAAAAAATGTGTCCTTGAACAAACGAGGACAATAGACAATGTTAATAAACATTACCCTGTAGCTCGTCATTTTGGTGAATTCCATTTCAGCAACAGAAATATGCTGAGGTATTATGCTATTGAGCATGTAGAAAATTAATCTAGAGCGGGAAACAGAGCCTTCACACTAAGAAGAAGGCAATCCAAATATATAGTGGATTTAGAAACCAAGAACCCTGTAGGGCTCAATGTGGAGAAAGAATTAAGAATCCACATACGCGATTAGATTTAGCAGACACCTGTTTTTCTGATTCTCTTTCTCTTTTGCTTTTAGCAACATATACGTTTTTTCCAACCAGTGTTTATTTCATTTTGTTTTTTCAGGAAGGAGAGGAAGGGACTTTGGAGATGAAAACAGGGAGCGACTTAGTCGGCTGAGCTTACAACCCCCCCAATTGTCTTTGTTCCACCCAAGGAACCTCCCAGGCAGATCAAGCTCAAGCGCCTGCACGATGCACAAAGGTGGTTTACCGAGGATCTCAAAGGCCTAAAGCTTGGACTTAGCCAAGCCGAGCGCCGCTGGCGACGAGGCTATGCTGCTGACACGAGACTGCGTTTCATGTCTCTGCTCAAAGAGTACAAAACAGCGGTCCTACATGCAAAGACCTCTTATTTTTCTAAAAAGATTGTTGATTCGGCCTCCAAACTAAAGATATTTTTTCCATTGTGGAGGAGTTGTCAAACCCAGATAGGGTCACCATTAAACCTCTTCCCTCCCGTGCGCTCTGCGATTCCCTCAATCAATTTTTTGTGGATAAAATTACCAACATTAAAAACAGCATTTCACTTGCGGGTCCTTCCCCTTCCCCTATGCTTAATTCTTCCCTGTCTTCTCCTAACCCTCAGTGATTGACTCAGATCCCTCCTATCTTGGAGGAGGAATTTTTAGCTCTCTTAAATAAGGTCGCTTCTGGGTCCCCCACTGATTGTTGTCCCCCCCTAATCCTTCGTGATGCCTTCACAGCCTGTCCGCTTCCCCCCTTGGGGCTTCTGAATAAGTCTCATTCCTCTGGCCTGGTTCCCAACTCATTTAAAGTTGCAGAGGTTGTGCCCATCTTAAAAAAACCCACGGCAGACCCTTCGGTCATGAGCAACTATCGTCCCATTTCCCTTCTTCCTTTCCTCAGTAAAATTCTTGAGTCTCATGTTACCAACATCTTGAGCTCATTCATCGAATGTTCTCAATATCTTGACTCCCAACAGGCCGGTTTTAGACCCGCCCATTCTACGGAGTCTGTCATACTGTCAGTCATGGAGGAACTGCGAAGAGGAGCGGACTCTAACATCAGTCAGGTTCTGGTGCTCCTGGACTTGTCGGCCGCCTTCGACATGGTCGACCATGATATTCTGGTCGACCGTGTCGGGGAGGCTGGCATTCGGGGTGCGGCTCTTGACTGGATCCGCTCCTTTTTGAGCAACCGCCACCAGGCGGTCAGGCTTTCGCAGTTTACCGCGGACAGGGTTGAACTGACCTGTGGGGTCCCGCAGGGTTCCTCCTTATCCCCCCTTCTTTTTAATTTATACTTCACCCCCCTTATTCGCTCTTTACGAGGTAGCCATGTCACCGCGTTTAATTACGCGGATGACATTCAGCCAGTCTTCAATATCGACTCCTCGGACCAGTCCATTGCCAACTTTCAGTCAACCCTCTGTCACATCAGTGACTGGATGGGGGCCAACCACCTCAAACTTAACCCAGACAAGACAGAGCTGGTTCTTGTCAGGCGTGCAGCCAATCCATGGAAATCCTCCTTTTGGCCTGCGAGGTTGGGTCTTCCCCCCAGCCCAGTCGACTCAGCAAAAAGTCTGGGGGTGATCATTAGTAACGATCTCACAATGAAGCCCAGATCAATGCCGTAGTCTCCTCCAGTTTTTTCCAGTTGCGGAAAGTCCGAAAGATTGCCCGTTTTCTGACCATTGAGGCCCTTACTTTAGTTCTGTTAGCCTTAGTCATCTCAAGGTTAGATTATGCCAATTCTCTCTATGTTGGCATCCCGGCATACTTAATGAAGAGGCTACAGCTTGTTCAGAATCAGGCTGCACGTCTCATTTATCATCAACCCAGGCACCAACACGTCCGTCCTTTGTTAAAATCCCTTCATTGGCTTCCCGTGTCCGAGCGTTGCAAATTTAAACTAGGCTGTACTATCTTTAAGTCCCTTGCCAGAACGGGTCCGTCTTTTATCTCCTCACTACTACACCTTTATGTCCCTTCCCGCAACCTCCGTTCCTCCCATCTTGCCTTGCTTAAGGTTCCGGTTTTTAAACGCAAGAAACACGGAGGCTTGAGATTTTCTTTTCTTGCCCCTTACCTTTGGAACTCACTCCCCCTAGGTATAAGACTTGCTTTCCCCTATACTCGTTTCAGGTCTCTTCTTAAAACTCACTTGTTTTGTAATGTTTATCACTAATGCCTTTAGCCCTGCGCACTGTTTTCCCCCTTGTGCTCGAGCGCCAAGAAACCGTCTGGTGTTAGTTGCGCTTAAAAAATATTTTTTACATTACATTACATTACAAGGAACTGACCTCCTTTTCACAAACGGATGTAAGATTGTAGACTTATTATTAAATATGCACTCACATACAGTAATTTTTCATGATTTATTGTGTATGAATCTGAAAATGGATGAAGCCGACTTTGCTCACGTTTAGCTTGATTGTCATTGATTGCCCCCTATGGGCTTAATTGAATTATGTTAGCAAGACTTGCTCTAAAACTATGATGTATTGATTAGAGAAACGAAAATGGTGCATGTTGAGACTCAATTGCAGCACCATTGACAATTGGGCGAGAATTATGGGCAAGTGTGACAGTACTGATATTGTCAATGTACACTGAGGATGGAAATGGCACAGATATGTGAGACTTGTGTAAAGTTGTAAATTTGTATATTCGTCAAATATCATAATTTTCACTGGGATATCTTCCAAGCCAAGATTAAATACTTGATGTTTATAGGTAGGTGAAATGAACCTAAAAAGATGTTATAAGAAGGCACCCATGAAACCGTAGTGAGGTTGCTCCTTTCTATAGGTTTTCACTTCAAACACTGTACATATGGAGCAATGGCAATGCTTTGCCATTATCGTGAACAAGACCCTGCATGGTGCAAACACTTGAGATTGGGGCATTAAACTTTTTGACACAGCAGACCTGAGTGAACTTTTTCTTGGATGAGGCGAATGGTTATGATGATCGGCAGCTCTGCCTACTAACGAGCCACCGGTGTGAGGTCATGGATTATGGGAGCAAGTGGCATATAAAGTCTCTTTATTATAAAGTATAGATAACTGATAGAGGTGACCTAATACCATGAATAATCTAGCCGTAATTTACTGTTGGCTAGTATTATGCTGAGAGGATTAAAATTGCACGCACTTGCCGATATAATACGCGTGCATACAATGCGTTGATACACACTATATGATTTACAATAGAGAAGGCTGCCTGGTTACACTATGCTGGAACAATAAAGTTTCTCCACAATTGAATGTATGTCAACATCGCATAACCAAAATGTATCCAGTGATTGCACATCTATGTATTTATATAGATACAATAGATACAATGATAAATGGCACTGAATAATTTATAAAACATATGTAGGTCGAAATATGATGTTTTTAATCATTGTAACAGCGAGAAGCCTGTCTTCACCTTTTATGTTTTGCACAATCACGTGATGTTTATTTAAAACTTTCTCTGTGGACAACCTCATTACTCTTGACCAAGGAATCTTGTTGAGTGCTGCCATTAAATTTCACCTAAACAGCATCCTGGTGCCGTGGCTCTGTGTTCTATTTATAACTTGAAGAACAGAGTGGTCTGGGATATACACATTTTATCGAGAGAAACGTTCCAGTGTAAACATGTTTAAAGATGGCCACCATAGTGGGATATATGCAAATAAGGCCGCTTTTACTGTTTACTGATGGTCTGTGGGAACAAAAGAAATAAAATGGTCCTTGTTTGTTACACGCGCCAACACTGATGAAGCAGTGAGGCAAAACGCGTCTATTGGAGGGGTAGGATGTCCGCAATAAACACTTTTGTAAATCGGAGACCAGAGTGCTTTCCATGTTTTCACATCAAAACGGATGTCAACACGTTTGAGAATTGACCGTGGCACACCACCGTAGGATTGAAGCACCTGGGACATAGGCGGTGCGATGGCGGTGACGAGTGCGGTGTGGGAAGCTAATATGGCTGTTCGCCCCAAGGCATGGTGACTATTATACACCGGAGGACTAATTCAGTAAACTGAAGAAGACAACAAGTGGAGATTACAAGCCGCCATGTAACCGGACGGAGAATACCCGTGTTGTGCCATTTCGGAGGACCAGGAAGACTCCAGTGCGGGTGAGTGCTGGCGCGTATACTCCATTGAATCTATTTATAGCTG
Organism: Lissotriton vulgaris; assembly: GCF_964263255.1. Taxonomy (NCBI): domain Eukaryota; kingdom Metazoa; phylum Chordata; class Amphibia; order Caudata; family Salamandridae; genus Lissotriton; species Lissotriton vulgaris. The sequence goes on from NC_141694.1 coordinate 967,992,517, forward strand.
AGCCTCTGTCCCAAAGTGTGGGCCCGTTTGTGCGGACCCCCGTAAGTTCCCCTAAGCAAAGTGTGTGCGTAAAAACAGGCACAACTGTAAGAATGTCCAGCGTGGATGAAAGAGAGAGAGATGTAGCGGACATGTTTAAAACATTTCAGAAACCCCGCCAAGAACAGAAGGGGCTGTATCAATAACTGCGAACAACAGCAATTTTCAAATTTTATTCCAATAACTAGAGAAAGCCCAGGAAAGGGAAATCCGGAAATGGTGGGAAGCAGCCTCCCTCCAACGCTATGTGGAATGCAATAGAATCCCCAGGGTGCTCCGGATATTCACAGTACCATCATATGAGAACCCGGTCCCGCAGTTGCTAAAAGATACACAGCGGAGTCAGCTAGAGGAATGGTACTTATGCTTATTAAATATGCTTGGAGTGATAGAGACAAAGCATTGGCAGAAATTCAGAGATTGGAAGACCTAATCAGCAAAGACAAAGATACGAAATTGAACGAAGATTTGCGTAACAACATGATAAAGCCACTCAAAGAGTATGAGTCTGGAATCAAAAAAAGAAAACAAACTAAGTTTGTAAGAGACGACCAAGATTATCGGACTGGATGAATCCTAACATTTGCGCAAAAATTTGACGCCACAAGAAAAAGGATGGCGCAAGGTGCCCAAAATACTGCGAATAGAGATGCCTCTGAATCAGAAGCAGAAGCCTCAGAGGGGGAAACAACAAGCAGTAGAGAACTAAGGGGAGCAGTCAAAGCATCTTCTGCTCCACTTTTAGACGAGTACCGGGTAATGAAGGGAACACGGCAATGGCCAGCACAGAAACCACATCCCCCCTCGAAATCAGAACAAAGCAAAAAAAGGAACACAAAACGAGCCGCGTAAAAAGACGGAAACGTAATGGCAGCAACCCCAATGGTTACTAGCAGCAAAGGCAGGAGGGGTTGGTGGTGAACAACGATAAACAATCATCAACCTTTCCGAGAGAAAAATCACGCCTGATGAAGAACGAGTGCTCAGAAAAGGTTTGACATTTTGCCCTACAGCGAAATTCGACCTAGTCCAAACATGAATAGATTTATTCAAATATGTTGATAAGTTGAAACTTCAAAAAATATTCACCTTGAATCCTGGAAACACAGGAACAACAGACCAAGACAGAAGTTACCAAAATGACCAACCTGAATTAAGGGACAATGATCTCGAGACACTTATGACAGCACAGACTTTGGCTGGTATGGAGGATATTCCAAACTCAATTGAAGCTATGAGCGTTGAGGGAATTCAACAACAAGGGGATCCGGGTAACTTAAAGAAAAAATCAAGAGTTTTACCCCAAACCCCTCATGATGCGGTGGATTTCTTTAACAATGCAGTCCTAATGGACTTACAAAAACTAGCGACAAAAACAACTGGAATGGATATGAAGAATTCCAACATCACCAGGAAGGAATGGGAAGCCATCAAATGCCTGAGGTAGGACCCCAATATCAAAATAAAACCTTCGGACAAAGGTGAAAATGTGGTGGTTTTTAACAAAGAAAAATATAAAGAAGAGGCAATGAAACAACTAACAAACAAGGATTGTTACAAAATAATTTCAAGGCCAGACTATGTTAAATGTACCTTAAAATATCAGAGCTTGTTGGAAGGATGGAGAGATAAAGGGATGCTTAATACAAGTGAATTTGATTATTTAAGTTGTGAGACACCAGTGATCCCCACCTTCTATCACCTTCCGAAGGTTTATAAAGATACAACGAACCCCCAGGGAGGCCGATAGTCTCCTCGATAGGCAGCCTCATGGAAAATACATCAAGGTTTATAGACACCTACCTTGCACCATTTGTTAAGGATTTATCCTCGTATGTGAGAGATACCCAGGACTTCCTTAGATTGATTGACAACATCACATGGGAGTCGGATATGCTTCTGATAACCCTGGATGTTGCAAATCTATACACATGCATAGGCCACAAGGATGGCATTTCAGCTGTGACCTAGGTTTTTGAGCAGTAAACCACTCAAATACCACCAGCATTATTGTATGCTTTTAACAATGACAGAATTCTGCCTTGAGAACAACATCTTTTTATTGGCAGGGACCCTGTACAGACAAACACGTGGGATGGCCATGGGCATGTGCTTCGCCCCCAGATACGCAAACTTGTTTGTTGGCTGGTTGGAGAAGCGCGTGGCCTGGGGCGGGGCCAACAAGAGATGGCTGGACAAAATTATGATTTGGGCAAGGTATATTGACGACCTCCTTGTTGTTTGGCGTGGTGACAGGGCCTCAGCTGAGGAATATGTTGCCACGCTAAACAACAATGAGCTCAATCTAAAATTCACCAGTAATATAAGCAACATTTCGGTGAATTATCTGGACCTAGAGATCTATGTGGCAGGAAACACCTTACAAACAAAACTATACAGAAAACCCACAGCGGGTAACGCTGTATTACATGCAGTAATCCACCATCCTAAGAGTCTAATAAGAAACATACCCTTTGGAGAACTACTCTGTCTGAAGCGTAATTGCTCGGGCGGAGGAGAATTCAACAAAGCTAAGGATGAAGCCACTATGAGATTTAAAGAAAGGGGCTATTCTAAAACAATATTGGCGGATGCTGCCAATAGAGTGGAACAGATTGACAGGAAAGACCTATTGGTGGATAGATGAAAACAGGAAACGGAAGGAATAACACGTATGATCACTAATTTCCACATGAGATCAGGGGAATTAGTACAGGTGTTCAATAAGAATTGGTACATTTTACAAACTGATGCCACTCTGAAAAGAATCCTACCACCACATCCGTCCATAACATACAGACGTTGCCAATCACTAGGTGACCACCTTTTACACAGCCACTTTGAAGGTCCACCTGAAGCAACGGCGATGAAAACTATCAAAGGCTTTTATCCATGCCTATGTTGCAAGGCCTGCAAACATAGCAAGAAGAAATTTAAGTATGGGGGAAGACCAAATGACACACGCTCTGTAAGAAAAATTACAAAATTTCTCAACTGCAACTCAGACTTCAGGGTATATTTTTTGAAATGTTTTTTCTCCAAAAGATATATCTGAAGTACGATTCACCCCACGAAAAACGTGTATTAGAGCACATGGTTGCCATAACAAATCGGGAAAAGACGTATCCCGTGGCACGCCATTTCGAGACACACCACAATAGTGACAGGGATCTCCTCACCTTCTTCTGCCTGGATTAAGTAGACAGAAAAGAAAGAGGGGTGACCGAGTGAAAGCTCTACGGGTTTTAGAGTCGAAATATATCATCGATTTGCAGAGCAAATGGACTACAAGGCTCAACAACGACAAAGAGTTATGGGTACACCTGTAAATGGGCTTATTAACAAACAGAAACTAGTTGGAAATATAACCAAATAGAGGTGGAGATTTTTTCATTTCGAGTGGGATCACAGGAATAGCAATTTAACACGCACATTGGACTCCTCCCCTCTACTGTAAACGCTGCTTTATGTGAAAACAATGTTCTGATACAGCTCTCTCTCTCTCTTATTCACGACATAAAAACATGGGACAGCCCATACAGGGCAGGATTACAGTTGAGCGAGCCCATACAGGGCGTTATTAGCTGTGGAGAAGTGATTTGTGTTTACCTTTGATACTGTTAGGTATGGTAGTAATGGCATTTATATTTTTGCCCATGAGCTATATTATGCATACTATATTACAATGAAATATATCTTTAAGATAATTATGATTAACCCAATATATTATAATAGATGCATAGAAAAGAGGGAATTGATCGATCTATTTTTACCCCCTTTTTTCTTCCCCTCTGCACACAATGAATTTTCTTTTCGAATGAGGAAAAGAAGAATTGTTTTTAACATTGCACTTGCACTTTTTTGGTGACCACTTATATCGAGAGAAACGTTCCAACGTAAACATGTTTAAAGATGGCCACCATAGTGGAATATATGCAAATAAGTCCGCTTTTACTGTTTACTGATGGTCTGTGAGAACGAAAGAAATAAAATGGTCTTTGCTTGTTACACGCGCCAACACTGACGAAGCGGAGAGTCGAAACGCGTTTGTTGGAGGCGTAGGGGGTCCGCAAAAAACACTTTTGTAAATCGGAGACCAGAGTCCTTTCCATGTTTTCACATCGAAATGGATGTCAAAACGTTTATATATATATATATTGCCTACTGGCGGTCGCTAGTAGGTAGTTTTGGTTAGGACCTATTATGCATAGGAAATCCGCACAATTCTATTGGCAATAACTTTGGCGCTGATTGATGAATCTTCTTGAAATTTTCCAAACTTTTGGCCAGCTCAGTTCCGCTCCTTCACCGAAATTTTGGAGGTGATTCATCAAGCGGGCCAAGAAAAAAGGGGGGTCCCAAAACATGTTTTCCCCATGCAATTTCCCATAGGACCTTTATCCACGGCTACAGCCCGAACGGCGGAACGGAATTACACCAAATTTGGCAAAGAGGTAGTCCTCAGTTCAGACTGGTGCCTTTTGCTTACGTGGTGTAAATCTGTTCAGTAGTTCTTGAGAAAATTACAGTTAAGGTAATTTATATATCTATGGGTGCAGTGGATCCGCGGAGTGTGCGAGGATTGTCATCATACCATAAGCGCACCATCCCAGTCACGCGCTCAATGCTAATTGACTGTCAAGAGGTTGTAAACATTCGAAACCAGGAACTGTCATTTTGTGCGTCGGTAGAAGCGAGGCCGAGGAAGTCAGTGTAATATGTGTGCAAAACGGAAAAAAGGGACAGGGTAAAAATAATTTTACCCTCTAGACCTGCTAAAAACCCGGCAGGTGCGTGTAGGGTGTGTGGACTGTGCAGTAAAATAAATAAAATAAAACAGAGTTTTTTCAATTATTCATCTCCGGGGGTTAGATACCGGGGCAAAATTGTTACATTTTATGTGGGGCCCAGAGGGGCCCCCCAGCCTCGGGACTTGTCACCTCCCAGGGCTAAAAAGAAGAAAATGGTGGGGGGAGGGGTCGAAGGTCCTCAAAGCTGCGTGGACCATCACGCCTCAGAGCTTTATATATTGTGGGAGGGGGACTACATGGCCCCCCTCCTGAAGCACTTGAGGGCCCCATTACCCCCCCCCCCCCGGGCTACAAAAAAAATCATGGCTGGGGAGGGGGGGGGCTGTAAGGTCTCCAAAGCCCCGGGGGCCACCACTCCCCAGAGCTTTATGTATTGTGGGAGGGACGGCTCTTGCAGTGTCCCGGGGTGCCCATCCCACCCTGCCATAGCAAGGAAATCTGTTCTCTCTTTCAGAGTGGGATAAAGAACGGTGATGGATTAAACCCAGATCTTTTGACTGGGTGTGAGTGTTTGATTGATTCAGATGCTCCGTCCATCACCACCCCCTTTTGTACCGCATGTACTTGGAAGATCATCTGATTTCTTTGTAAGTTAAAAACAGAAACTTTCTACATCTCTTTTTAATTGTTTGTGAAAAAGACGTATTACCGGCCAATCGGTTTCCTTTGGCAGATTTTGAAAAACATTTTGATTGGCTGTTGTGTGGTTAACTCTACCTTCCTGATCTTAATGTTGATTGGCTTGTTTTTTCTATGTGACGTTACGATACCCTCAGCATGTATGTAGCCCATTTTGTGATGCACTTTATTTTACAATGCATTTCAAACCCTCCTTGATAATATGCCCCCAGTTGTGGTAGGGTGTTTTTAATTTAAACTGTTTACTGTGCTTACAAGTTTGTTGACTGTGAAGGTATTTAAAAATATTAAGCAACGAAGACTGAGCAAGGAGACAGAAGCAAAAGCCTATGTGTCAGAAAAACTATGTGTGTAAATGAAAGGAATGAATCCCATCAGCTCACCCATATGGCAGAGCCTCCTCATCTGGGATTGTAACAGGTCATGGTCTAGATAAGGAGACACACCTGATGATATTGTGTGTATTTCTCCAATTCTCAAATGTTGTGTGTGGGTAAGATGGTGTGGGAAAATAAATTGCAGTGAAAAGAATTTGTAAACAAAAATCAAAATCAAATGTGCTACTTAAAATTGGCTGCCTTATTTTGTAAGGCCTTTATATACAAAAAATAGCTACTCCAGTCCGTCTCTAAGAACAAGTTTAAATGTATGGGATGTGAGGGGAGAGCTAAGCTATAGTTATTCTTGGACTTTTCTAAGCAGTGATTTTTCAATTCTTAGTCATTGCTGGTCTAGGTTACATATTTCTGACACTAAAAACATTCACAAGAGCTGTACTTTGTACACCACAGCTCTGTGTTTTTGATAAATAACATTTAGTTTGACGTTTTAATAATAGCCCATGAGAATTTTAGCCATCTCCACTTCCAAGTGACTTAATACCAAGGTTTTTTGAGTGCTTCTTTAGGAGAGCACATGTAGTGGATACTTACTTGTTGGGCTTCACTTTGACAGGACAACCCACATATATGTAAATAACTATTTTCCATTACTACAGAGCGGGCCTCTATTTCCTGAGCAGTGGCCAGGAGAGGTGAGGTTTACTACCAAGAATATTTGGGTGAGTAAAATAAAATTTATAGAATCCTTCTTTTTTCAAGCACTATCTCTGTGAAGGTTGACTTAGAAGCAAATTGGAAAACTCTATAAATTTAACAGTAAGCATGTTTTGTATGTGTCAGATATAGCTGTTATATGGAATATATTTGTGTGTTTTGAATTTTTTCAGGAAAGAATCCTTTAGAAATTCCGGAAATACCGACGCAGAAAGTAGTTCGCGGATGGTAGAGTATCCGGTATCTTTTGGTAACATTAATTAATTTTGATTTTTGTACGTTATTGCAGTAGTGTATTTCCAAGGTCCTGATGAAAGCCTGGTAGGGGAGACACCCCTGCATGGCAGAAACATGTTGACCACCACACCATCTAGTTTGGGCAGTCATTATTTCAGACTGTCATACACTTCTTTTTAATCTTGACACCATGATTCATCCCCAATAAAGTTTCCCTTGCATTATGGTAGCCAATTTTAAGTAGCACATTTGATTTTGATTTTTGTTTACACTTTCTTTTCACTGCAATTTATTTTCCCACACCATCTTACCCACACACAACATTCGGGGTCGGATCCATCACTGGAGGTCTTGGAGAATTAGAGAAATACACACAATATCATCAGGTGTGTCTCCTTATCTAGACCATGACCTGTTACAATCCCAGATGACGAGGCTCCGCCATATGGGTGGGCTGATGGGATTCATTTCTTTTCATTTACACACATAGCCTTTTGCTTCTGTCTCCTTGCTCAGTCTTCGTTGCTTAGTGTAGACCACTACTAGTCTTCTGTTTTTTTGCTACATGTGAACTGGGGGTGCAGACTGGTCTCTGTGGTCTCTAAATATATTTTCCCCTTGGACCCTTTCTAACTTGTTGTGTTACACATTTAAAAATATTATTCTTTTTTTCTATTCTATCCTAATTGTGCTGACTTTTCTCCTTTAGGGTGGAGTACTTTGTCCTTTCATTAAATGTATAATTTTTTAAACAATGCTTGAACGAAAAATCCACAAGTTTTCAAAATATTTTTATATTCAACACATGGGTGAAATGCAAAATCTGTTTTTCAATTATTGGTATCACGTGTTGGACCACATTTTTGTTTTAATCATAAGCACTCATTTCTTATGTTCACATTATATAAGTGTTGCCCGATAATTTTTATTTAAATGTTTGGGCTTTTTTTACTTTCTGATAAAGTAGAATAGAAGTGCTACGACAAACACTCCCTTACTACTTCATCTTTCTTTTTTTATGTACATTTCATTTCAATATTACATTTACCAATCATTTTTAAAAATGTAAAGAATTAATAACATTTGAAGCCACAATTATATTATTTTTTTCAAAAAATGTGCTTGCGAAGATAATCCTCCTGTTCTTTACGAGTGAAAATGGGAGAAAGCACGCAGTAATTCGTTAATTAACTTATATTTCTTGTAATGGTTGCTTCGTAAACTTGTTATTATATTACATTTAAACGTAATCATTCCACATTCTATAATCATTTAAATTATTTTGCTTTCTTTTTTAAAAATATGAAACATATACCCATTCAGATAATTTACCTCTCTTCGATATTCTTTCCTTCCTCCGTCAAAATTGATTAAATTCCTCTGGAGGGCACATAATGTTTTATGTATTTTTAAATATACATTAACAATATGTTCCCTATGAGGAAATGAAAGATATCTCAAGATGCTTCCGCAACCCCGAATCATTACCATGCTCGAAGTTTCTTCGCCCATATTGATTCTCTGAAACTAGACTTACTTTCCCATGGGTGTGGTTTATATACTTTTTGGTTACATAACACTCTATGGGATCAATTTATTGCTCCTCCCACTTTTAAGTCAAGGTTTTCAGTTGACAGGTGTTCTCATTTTCTTTGTTTTAGTGCGTCACGTTTTTATGTAAACGTGCCTCTTTTCATACTTTTTAACTTTCGTATAATTTCTAAAATGCTTTATTAAATTTGTTTTTCTTATTAAAGCATTTCTAGAGGTTACTTTTTTTTTAATACGAGTATTAACATTCATTTCCCTTTTTTTCCCGAATTATCATTGTAGTAACTTCCCTTTTTTTGTAAAACTTTTTTTATTATTCTTCATTACCCTAAACCCCTATTTTCCTTGTATCCTCTGCCAGAGATACTTTCTATTAAACTTTGAGTATTCTAATTTATATCTGACTATTATTTTATTTAATTCCATTACTGCGAGTTTTAATACATTTGTTTATCTAATATTTTTAATCTTTTTTTATGCACTGCAAGGGTTACTGTTATTTGTCTAGAATCACACTATGAATCAGTGTTCATTTGGCAAAATTGAGAGAGAATGATTTTGTTTGTTGATGTGTTTGCAGTTACATAAGTACGTACACTCTTGCAGTAAGCCAGGCTTTAGGGCATGCACTGCTTCAAACTACTATGCATTATGCATATAGTGGCGTAACTAGCTTCACAATTGTGCTTTAGGCCTACAATTCCCCAGTCACTATCTATATACTCCAGCAAATTTCAAAATGAGTTTTTCAGTACCATTTAGTAATTAATTCACTAAAGTGAAAATCAACCAATTAAGAATTCACCCAGTGTCTTTACTTATATTAATGTAATCATTCAGTCAGTAAGCATATGCTCATGCAGTGAGCCAGGATTTAGGGAATGGAGTGATTCAAAGTGCTATGCATTATGCATGTAGTTGTAGGATAACCTTCACATTTGTGCTTCAGGACTACAATTTCCCCCTCTCTATATATACCAGGGTCTCCAACTAGTAGCACGGGAGCTACTGGTAGCTCACTAGCACTCTGAAAGTAGCTCTCAGAGGTGAAGCCAAACTAAGCCAATCTCAGAGATTCTGTGTTTATTAAAGAAGGTAGTATTGCTCATTTCACTACCCTTAAGAGTTACAGAGAGCCAAACGAATGACAGGGCCTGTTGATAACACTAAAACACACACTGTGGTGGTGTATAAATTATTCAATTAGGGATGTATAGAGTGCAGCACTCACCTGTGAGGGTTTACAGGCGCTGGGGGAGTATGTGAGGGCGATTTGTGCAGCTTTGGTGATTCGAAAAGCCAGGTCTCATGGGTCTTATATATATAGGGAGATTTGTAGAGCGCATGGTGACGCCGACGGCGTGTCCCCGCGCTGAGATCCTAGTGCAGGCTGGAGAGGTGGGAGAAGGAACACTATTGGGAGTAGAGAAGTGTTTTCAGTTTAGCTCTGAAGATGGACTCTGAGGGTTCCAGGCAGAGCGCCACAGAGAGTTCATTCCAACTGGACGCTGCCAGGTACCTAAAGGACCTGCCACCCATCCTGGCTTTGGACACTTTAGGAATGGCCAGGCGTCGCGTGCCAGATGATCTAAGGGAACGCACAGGCTTATATTGTGTCAGGAGGTCTTGCAAGGGGAGGGGTGCCCTACCGTTGATGATCCGGTGACACGTGCAGAGTGCTTTGAATTTCACCCTGTTTCTCACCGGGAGCCAGTGAAGTGTTTGAAGCGCGGATTTTGAGGCTGATCTTCTGGGCCGTCTGAGGACCAGCCGGGCTGCGGCATTTTGTAAAACCTGCAGACGGTTTAAGTTCTTCTCGAGGGTCCCCAAGTAGAGCAGGTTGCCATAGTCCATTTTGGAGGTGACTAAGGCGTGCACAAGTGTTTGGCGGGCTTTGATGGGAAGGAACTCCAAGACCTTCCTGAGGGTCTTGAGGGTCCCAAAGCATGAACCGATCACACGGTTGACCTGAGGTCCGAAAGTGAGTTTAGAGTCGAACCAAACACCGAGGTTCCTCGCCTCCTGGCATGGGATTGGTGTGGGTCCTAGGCAGGGTGGCCACCACTCTGATGTCCAGGCCGCTTGGTCTCCCCCCACCACCAGCACCTCAGTCTTGCCTCCGTTGAGCTTGAGACAGTTGGCAGACATCCAGGCAGCTAGATCTTGCATGCATGCTCTGAAGATGTCTGCCGACAGACCGGGCGCTCGCGATAGGGAGATGACGAGCTGCGTATCGTCAGCGTACGATACCATGCGCAGGCCGTGACTTTCCACTATAGTGGCAACCGGCGCAACATAGAGATTAAAAAGTGTCGGGCTCAGAGACGAGCCCTGCGGGACCCCCTGATCGAGGGCCACTCGCTCTGAGTAACAGTCACCTAGTCTGACTTGGAAACCACGTCCGGATAGAAACGACTGGATCCATTTTAGAGCTGCGCCTCCTACCCCTCCATTGTTCAGACACTGTAGCAGGATGGAATGAGCTACAGTGTCGAACGCGGCGCTCAGGTCTAGTAGGTTCAGGGCCATGGTGTGGCCCTCGTCAACACCCTGCCTGATGGTTTCGGTTGCCATGTGAAGAGCCGTCTCCGTTGAGTGTCGGGGCCGGAATCCAAACTGGGTGGGGTGTAGGAGACTCGTGTTCTCCACAAATTGCATTAATTGCAAATTGGCCACCTTCTCCGCCACTTTGGAGAAGTAGGGTAGAAGGGAGATGGGACGCAGATTCTCCAGCTTATCGAAGCTGATAAGCTGGTATACCTGAATGCTTTCAGTGTGGGGGTTCATCTGATGCTGAGGGGGAGTTCATTTCAGGTCTTGGCCATGATGTAGGAGAAGGGTGTGCCTCGTGTCTGGTTCTGTGGATACAGAGAACCAGACAGGAGGCGCACCCTTTTTAGGTCTCGCCCTGCGAAAGCGCGCAAAAGCACGTTCTCACCGCTAGAACTATAGTCGTCGGCTCAGCCGACAACGAGTGCAGACAAGAGCTGGCCACGCGCACAGCATTGTCAATGGGGGAGACAAGAGCTGTTCACGCGCACAGGATTGTAAACGGGATTTGGTCGCGCGCGTGAATCAGTCTGCAATTCAGACTCGGAGCAGCCGATGTGCACGCTCATGGCGACGGCGTCTCGTGCGCTCCCACCGCGCTTTCAGTCTTGCCGCCGCCATGAAGATCCTCAGCCCCCAGAGCAGCACCAGCGGTAAGCGGGCTTCGGGGGCTTCAGTTTGTTTTTTTCTCTACTTAAATTCCTCTGTAATCCTGGCGCACTGTCCTTTGTCCCATGAGTTTGGTGACTTGTCTACACAAGTCACAAAAAGGACTAGCCAAATTTGTTCTAAAACAACTTTTTCACTGTTCTTAACTAGGATTACCGCACGTTTTTATCGTCCGGTCACGCCAAGAAGTCCTGAGGCACTGAAGTGGTTTATAAAATAAACATGCTAAAAATACGTTTGTTTTAAGCTCTTTCTCGAGCAAGGCATAGCCAGTTATTTGACCGAGGGAACAGGGAAGGAGACACTATTTCCTCTAGACTGGGCATAAATGAGCAGGGAAGCGGGCAGAGTGGCCGCGGGTAAAAACCAGAGGGAGTATATGGTGCACTGATGTGCGCGTGGTGTGAAACAGCTGAGACTGATACCTGTTGGGAACTCACACTAGTTGAGCTTTCTACATTTCGTCCTATACATGTAAAAACACGTGTGAATTTGTAAATGCACACACATATTTTTTTCTCATCCTGACACTCACTACGGCTCTTCGGCTCTGTCTGCAACTTCCCCAGGTCTGATATGTTGTAGGGACCACGGTGTCAAAGCTGAGAGAGAAGTGTTGTCTTATGACTAGGAAGCTGGGTGCTTGGTATAACAATGTAAGTTAGGCCCCCGCGCCTCCTTTCTTTCTAGTATAGGTTGGACAAGAAACAGCTGACAGGTGGTAATACTTTGATTGAGCAAGACATTTGTTTTCAGATACATCGTCCTTCAATGCGTCCGGGGGCTTTCCGGCCGCTGCGCTTAATGTTTATTCAATCCGTGAAGTGGGCTCTGTGTTGATAAATGTAGGGCACAAGCCTTCCTCAGACCTCAAAACCGCTTTGTCAGTACGGCCATGCACAGTCCGGCTCCTAAGCAAGAAGCTTGGATTATTTATTATCTACCTACCCAAGAACAAATTAACCAGTCCTTCGGCAGAATAGCTGCTAAAATACATAAGAAGGCCATCCAAACCTTAGGGAGCAATGTTCAAGGCAAGAAGTAAATATATTCTGTGTTCCTAAGCATGATTACCAATAAAAAATCATTCATTTGATCGAACTCGTTTCCTTTTAATTTTCACAATAACTGCTATTTACAAGGGTAGCAAATTCAGCAAGCTAAATGCCACTTTTGGTAAAAAACATATAAGTGTCTCATTAGTTTTCTCTCACATCACTATAATTTGCTGTGTTTTTATTTACACATTTTCTAAGTCGAAACCCTAAATCCTTCCTGTTTTTTCTTCCAATTAATCCTTTTCCTCATCATGTTTCTCTTTTTGGGGCGTTCACTTAAACTTCATTCCCCCACTCTGTACCTTTCCTGATTTTCCTCCTTGCTTATTGGCTCAGTGTGAAAACTCAAAACTTTGCTAATGCTTTATGAACTCTGCCAACAATCCGTAGTGTGTGAAACGTCCTAACTGTAAACACAACAAACATGAAAGATAAGAGGCCGTTTTAGTGGCCCACCAAGGGAACAGCAAAAGGTTCTAAATGGCATGAGCGACTGCTGAAGGAAACAGGAGTACTTGCGCTGTATAGAACGAGCCATAGACAAAGTGTGTGCGCAGCCTGAAGCTTTTTAAAATCATTTAAATGTACTCTATCCACAGCCCAGTTCTCAAACAGTTCTGGTACACCACATTTGTCTCTAAAACAAAAATAGTTAGACAATAAATAAATTAATGCACAGCACACGCATACCCAAACACTATTAACCCAGTAAGCAAAAACTACTTCCCCTTTTTACAAATCTCAAAACCTTCATGTGGCCTTTCCAAAGGTGGCTAAAAGGTGATATCGCTCAAACGGCAAAAACCTTTTCTGCAGATTAACCAGATGAAGTCAGCCTGTGTTAACATGGCACCGAGTCAAAATCAAGTATTAGCCACAGACTAGAAGGCCACCTGATGATGCCAAAACTTTCCTCAGACTCTAAGTAAACATCCAGAAAGCAGCAATGGATGCTAAAAGGGTCTACTGAAGCCACCTACAGGAAATGCTCTTTGCAATCTGGTTCAGCCCGTCACCGATTACCTAATCCGTCCACACATGCGAGTAGGAGCACAGACATATTTTTTATTTTTATTTAAACTGTTGTTTGTAGCCCGAACATTACCCAGATGTGCTAGCATACTTTACACATCATCGGACCAGCAAAATTGGAGGTTAAAAAATCAAGCATTTGCAATGCAATAGGTCTCTCATTTGTGAGAGTTCGAGCTATTGGCATTGTAAAAGACAATGCCTTTAAGTTATGTGTTTTGAAAACCTAAAAGAGGTGAGTAAACAAGCACTTTGTACTTATAGTCCTTGCTTACAAGAAGCAAGTCTGGCAGTAAATGAGGTGCAGTAACTTCCAGACTTGCTTCTTGTAGGCAACAACTACAAATAAGTACAAAGTGCGTGTTTACTAACCGCTTGTGTGATTTCATTTGGTGCCGTGCTAGTGACTCTGTGGGTAAATGGTCACATTGGCATTATAGGAGTGGCATTTCGGACACAAGTGGGACATCAGATTCCGTGCTTTACAAAACAGTGTTTCCTTTGTTCATGCTACAGCACATATAGTTTTAAGCAAAGTACATAAATCATTTTGTATACATATTGAAGAAGCCTTACACCGACAGGCTGCTTATCCCTTACTATGAAATAAGTAACTCTTGAAATGGTGACGTTCCTTGCTCACCTGTAATAGTAGGCATTCAGAAAAGTTAAACATTGGTTTCCTTGAATTGAATTAAAATAACATTATTTGAACTTGTTTGAAATGAGATCAGCTTTATTTGATCAAAAGTGTATTAACCCTTTCGATGCTGATGACGAGCTCAGCTCGTCATGATGCACGGTTGAGCTGTGCTGATGACGAGCTGAGCTCGTCATGAATAAAGTAAAATATCAATTTCCAGCACAGGACGGGAAAACTGCTAGCAGCCAAAGTGTTAATCCTAGCAAGCTAGCTAATTATGTATGTGTGCAGTTTCAAGGGAAGGCAATGTCTGTACTGTTTGAGTGCTACTAATGACTTTTCTCATCTCAGTTTCTCCAGGCCTGGCGCTAGCTAACGCCTTTTGATTTTATCACAATTATACATGTACTATACTCAGTTAAAGGGGCTTTAGCCAACCCTCTTTATCCATTGGACGGCTGTCATTCACATTTTTCCTTTTCCCAACACAGCAATAAAATGGAGCGATGGGTCAGCCTACTTCCTCCTTTGGGCTACCTTCACTGTGAGTGACCACATTCTGCTCTTTTACAAGAGGCAAACACGCACACAGTAAGTGATGAACTAGTATGGCTGGGTGTAGCATCACATTGTCATATACAATGCCAATAACTCAAACTTTAATGTTGCGAGACCTATTGCATTGCAAATGCTTGTTTTATATTATGTCATTCTTCAATGCAGATTGCTATATATATATAATACATATTTAAATAACAAACCAAACCACATTCACTGGATGCTGTCATCAGTGATGTCATAAGTGATGTCATATGACATGTCATCGGTGATGTTATCAGTGATGTCATCAGTGATGTCACTAACCATGTCATGAATGATATAATATATATACGTAAAGAGTTGCATATGAAGGGGTCGTTTTTAGAAGGAAAGGAAAAGTTATACAGGGTATATTTTTGTCTCCTTGTAAATATGGAGGAGCCACCTGTGCAACCAGTACGTCGCAAAAAGTGGCGTACTGGTGGGGCACAGAGCTTGTAAATCTGTCGTACAATTTTTTTCATTTCTCCTAATTTTTTTCTTACAATATACGCTACAATGCACAGCATACATTGTAGGAGAAAAATGTCTTCACTGATTGTTTTTGTGCAGGAAGGTGTGTCTTCCTGCACAAAAGCAAACTCCACACAACACAGATATTGTTGCACTATGGTGCAAGGGTGCGTGTGTCAACACATGCCTGCAGTTTAAAAGCAGTGCTGAGGGAAGGACAGACTTCCAACATATGTATGTACATATGTAGCATCTCTGCCCTTTGGGATTAGCTCAGCACGCTGTAGCTAAAGAGCTTACAGTGTCATGCTACAGCACTTCCTTACTTTTCTGCAGTTATACATTCACCATATATGACAAATGTATTCTTTACTGAATTATGCAGTATACATACATGTATGTAAACTTTCACATACTAGCATAAACATTCAGCCCTGCCTTTAACCAGAGTAGTTAGTTCTGAAAACAACTTTTTTTTGTTCGTACTTTTATATATTTTTTTTATTTTTAGAACAATTTTTTGTTTTTTAGGAAAAAACTCAACTGGACGAGGAAAAGCATGAACTTTGAGGAAATAAAAAAAAACTAGATGGTTATCAAATGCTCTGCAAACTAGGTCTACTGATTGCTCCCCATAACAAATTAAACGATTGCAGTTCACGCAGTTCATTCTAACTTTCACGAATTGGGGACGTATGTCTGGGCATGATGTTGAAGGTAATGCTGCAGAGGTACTTGGTATTGCCGTTGGTGGAGGTATATTTTGAGGCAGTCTTCTACATTCTTCGTGAGCATAGTTGACAGGATGCATGGATTGGACGTGCTTGCGCATACTAGCAGTGCCACAGGAGTATTTCTTGTTTGGATCTCCTCTGGACAGTACTGCCTGACAAATCTTGCATGTTGCTTTAGTGGCATTACATTTCTTTTGCCCCTCTGGAAAAGTAAAAAATGTCCATACGATGGATGTGTATCTTTTGGGATGGTGAGGTTCTGGTAGAAATTGTTTAGTAACAAAATTATCAGCATCAGATGATTCTTGTAGTGGTGTAGCCATTTTTTAATCCAAAAAAGAAGTTCAGGTTTCCAATGAACAAAAAGTAACGTTCTTTTCAGGATAGGTCTTCTCGTAAGGAAGGTCTAGGAAGAGTAATTGAAATGGGTGGGGTTCTTCAATAGTTAGAACAGTAAGTGTTATAAACCAATGAAATCTCTTTTTTTATGGTCACATGGGATCTACGTTGGGTACGTACACGCAGCACGCATCTAGCGCGACTTCCCCAAATTGCATTTAAAAGTTGTAAAGGTTTATTAAAACTAAAAGAATAAGATTTATTTCCATTAATATTTATATTAAATACATATATATATCTCTTTTCTTATATCGAAAAATTTCACGGAAGTCGCGCGCCCTCCACGTTGAACACGTACATGACGTTATGCGGAAATGCGCGCGTGCGGTGTGGCTTGATACGTATATGTTGCGTATGCGCTTCAAGTCATGTACGGGTCGCATACCAATCGTGCATGAAAATATGTACCCATCGCACACCCTATGCACATCCTACAGAACAATTGTAAAATGATGGCTACGTTCTGCGCAACAATCGAGAGAAGTGCGTTTTGGGTGGGGGACTGCTAAAAAAATTGTTAAAAAAAAGAAAACAGTAAATATTATGAGGATATAAAAAATATATATATATTACATTTTTAAAAAATATATATATATTAAAAATGTGTAATGTAATCTTAAAAATAAGATATCTAAAAATGAATAGATTTAAAAAAAATGTAAATCAGTATCAAAGAAATAAATATAACAATTAAGACATTTAAAAAATGTTATTGAAAAAATCTTTCGAAATCACTGAAAACAACCGAGGGTTTCAGACAGGTTATACTTTGGAATTATCTTTGAAATTCACTGAAAAAACCATAGGTTTGAAGCAAGTTATAGTTAGGAATTATCATTTAAAAAAACTTAGAAATTCACTGAAAAAATCAGAGATTTTAGGGGTGTTATAGTTAGCTGGACATTTCACTCATACAAAACCATTGAAATTCCTAGTTATAGTTAGTTGTACTAACTGTAACTCTCGCGCCCGCAATCCACTGTTGATTATGTCATATATTACATCATTCATGACATGGTCAGTGACATCACTGATGACATCATTGATGACATCTCAAATGACATCACTGATGACATCACCCACATGTCAATCAGATACACTTCATCATTGTTAGACCTGGCATCCTTGGCGTGGTTTCCCCTATCTTTTTGCTGCTACCTCCTGTATTTTTGATGCTGCGCTGGATTTCGTTTTTGCTGGTTTAGATGCTTTGGGAAATCTGCTACTACTGATCAGTGTCAGAGTGCAAGTGCTCCCTGTGTAAATTGTTATTGTGATTGGATATACATGATTGGCATATTTGTATCACCAAGAAGTCCCTAGTAAAGTGCACTGGGTGTGCCAGGTCTGGTGATTCAAATGCTACTAGTGGGCCTGCAGCACTTATTGTGCCAACCACATTAGTAGCCCTAAAATGGTGTCTCAGGCCTGCCACCGCAGTGCCTGTGTGCAGTCTGTGAACTGCCATGTCCTCCTGGTCAATTTTTCCACTGGCCAGGCCTAACCCTTCCCTTTCTGTGCCCATTGGTCACCCCTATGGAGGGCCAAAGGTAACCCCTGGGGCAGGGTGCAGTGTATGTGAAAGGTAGAGCATGTACTTGTGCAGGTGACATGCTCTGGTAGTGAATTACAGCCATTTTGGTTTTTCACTAGTATAAGGCTATCTTGCCCCATAGGCTATCATGGGGGATGCTGGCTACAGTGGCTACCAGCATATCTTCCCATAGGAGCAAGATAGGACATACAAGTCTGGGATCCCTGAACTCAGAATTTAATAACACATCTTTTAGGAAAGGTTGTTTTTAAATCCTGTGTTTGAGAATAGGACTTTTTAGAAAGTAGCTGTTCTCTTGAATGACCTTTTTGTGTGCCTTGGCCTGTTTGTGCATTGCCTGTCTGGTTTAAGTGTGACAGGGGCTGGGGAGCCACTAATAGGCTGGCTAGGTCAGCCCTAGGCTGAATGACTGCATCTGCATCCTGAGTGGTGGGAGGGGATAGCACCTGGGCCTGATAAGGGCTGTGCCTGCCTTCCACAATGCTGGCTCCACCTCCTGCTGGGCGGCTGACGACCCTGCCCCTCACTCTGAAAGGAAAGGAGAAGCCAGGGAAACAAAGTGCTCAAGGAACACCCAAAACTGGTTCAGACTGGGCTCAGATCCCTCCTGCACAAAGGGAACAAAGCCTTTTAGGGGTATAAGTGCAGGACCCCTGACTACAGAAAATTAGATCATCCTGGAACCAAGAAGGAACCTCTGCCAAGGAGAAAGCTGGAAGACTGAAGAAGGAAGACTGTCCTGCTGTGTGATACTGGACTGACCTGCAGTTGCTTTGCTGCCAAGGAGAGGGGAAGGACTTTGCTTTGTGCTGTGTCCCCTCGCCTGAAGGAATCTCCAAGGGCCTGAGGAGAGCTGGCTCCCTGTTTTGAAGTCCCAGGAACAAAAGGACTACACCCCCAGCTTCCCTGAGCTCTGCTGAGAGACTCTGTCCTTCCTAGAGTGCTTGGGCCAGTTGTGGTGCCTCTGGAAGTTGTACCTGTGTTGGGGAGCTGGAAAATCACGCTTTTAAAGAACTTTCTGTAAGTTTTGTCGCAAACCCGGCAGAGCAAGAAAACTCCCGCCGTTATGAAGACCGAGATCGTCGCAGCACCTGTCGCCGCAGCCTGAAGAGGTTGCACCCTTTGTTAGCTGAAAGATTTCCACCGCTGCGAACATCGTCGCAGAGCCTGTCGGGGCTGGGTGAGATCACCATATCACGTCGCTGCGAGAATCGCGCATCGTCGCCCCGGAGATCGTCGCAGCCCCAGAGAATGATCGCATCGTGCCTTCGCGGGAGAAAACTTCCCACAGAACCTACACACCGGAATCCATACAAGTCATCGCCTTCCTCCCCATACAGACCGGATTCGTCGCAACACACCTGCTGCTGCAGCGGGGCTGTCGCTAACGCCTCCCCAGGGTCTCAGGAGCAACGCATCGCTTGTTTTCCACCGCTACAGCTTCTGTGCTTGGAACTTTTTATCGCTAACAAAGGTACTGTGGCTAAACGCAACTGTAGATTCTTTTATCGCTAAACCTAAGAACTCTTTTAAAATCATATTCTTGAACTATGTATGTTGGATTTATGTCATTCTGGTCTTGTGTAGTTTAGATTAAATACCTTTATTTTTCTAAACTGTTGTGGAGTCAGTAGGTGGTGTTTTCACTGTGTTACTGTGAGTGTTGGTACAAATACTTTACACATTGCCTTTGATAAGCCCCGACTGCTCGTGCCAAGCTACCAAGGGGGTGAGCAGGGGTTATCTAAGAGTGTATCCTCCTTACCCTGACTAGAAGAAAGGGTCCCTATTTGGACAGTGGTACCAACCTCTGCCAACTAGAGACCCCCAGTTCTAACAATCATACACTACTATAATCTTTCTTTACTCACTGTAAAATACAGAGTACCATATTTGAATCCATTGACACACCAATACAAGTATTTAAAAACCCACTCAGTCATTGCTAGATCTACACAAACATGTTATCAATTACCTATAGATTCACTCATACATGCTGTCAATGATCAATAGAACACTATCAAATATACTTAGACACCTATATTGACATTACACACAGCACACATCCTATTTACTTATGCAGTCATCCTACTCACTGATGCAAACAATGGATCATACTTATATTTACTCAGCTACACACTTATACAAACACCACTTCATTTATTCATATTCATATACTCATACTTAGTGTGTTATAATATCACTATTACAAGTATACAGTTTTCCATACAGTCACTCATGCAAACACTGAGTCTTATGTATACTTATTTATATACAACAATTGTCACATACACTGCCTTTTATTATTCTAGTTTGTTGGACATGTACCATTGAGAGATATATTTGCTCATCAGTACATCCATATACATTTTCATTAACCCAATCAACTATTATAATATGAAGTCTTAACATCATATACCTACTGAATCAACTATTGTCACATCTTTGGGCAGTCACACACCCCCCACCGAACCACACACACATTCCCTCTCCCATACAAATAATCAGTTAAGTAATCAATAACTAATATACACTTTCACTTAGCTAGTAACCAAATGGTGCAACACTTTACACAACAACTGAGAAAGTAATTTAGATATTCACACAGTGTAGTCACTATCCAATATATTTAGTGACACACTATCAATTAGTCAAGTAAACAGTCAATCACACTGCTACTAAATCCTCCATCCAGACACTTCTACATCCACTCATTCTTCAATGCAGATTTCTCAATATATAATATAAATTGACATATGGAACCAAACCACATTCACTGGATGATGTCTTCAGTGATGCCTTCAGTGATGTCATTTGAGATGTCATCAGTGATTTCATCAGTGATGTCACTGACCATGTAATGAATGATGTAATATGTGACATCCTCACCAGTGGATAGCGGGCGCGAGAGTTACAGTTAGTGCAACTAACTATAATGGAGGAATTTTAATGGTTATGTATGAGTGAAATGTCCAGCTAACCATAACACCGTAAAACCTATGGTTTTTTCAGTGAATATATATATTTTTATATATATATCATGTGATCAAGGATCTGGCGAGCCAAAACGTTATGAAGGCGACAGCAATTAAATGAACTCAAAATACCGAACTTGTGGTCCGTGCTTGGTTCCTGGTCATGGCTGGTGGTGGAGTGGCAGCGTGAAGGAAGCAAAGGTTTTTGCATATATATATATATATATAACCATTTCTACTGACGCCTCACAACCAGGGTGCTCTACTGACAGTGGTGCGCATCTGGGTGAAGAACCGATCTGTATTCAGCAGCACTCCTTTCTCGGCATCCAAAAGAGAGACTTGTACTCCAGTGTGGTCAAAATGAAGTCTTTGCTTTATTATATCATAAAGTCAAAGCCCCAAGCAATGTGCAGCAAGTGCAGAAGTACACCCAACACATTTCAGCGTTCATGACACCACACATAGGTGAAGCAGTTTTGGAGACCTAATTCCTACTCAGCCTATCCCTCAGGGGTCCCTGAGGGATAGGCAGTATAGGAATGAAATCCCTGAAACAGCAACAAGGCTAAATGAAAGGAGAACAGAGGTTTTTAATTGTGGAAAGTGTATAACCTGTAATAACAGTTACAGTTTTGCTAAATATTTCTCTCCTCTATTGGAAGTAAAATGGGGTATCAATCTGCAACTCACATGTCATTCTGATTTCAATGTGTATGTACTGACATGTTCTTGTGGGAAAAGTTATGTGGGAAGAAACATACATCTTGTAAAAAACAGATTTTAGAGCATATTAGGGAGATCAAACATGTAGATAACGAATATCCAGCAGCACAATATTTATGTATACACCATGATGGTGAAAGTATTTGCTAAGCATACATGCAATTGATAGAGTTCAACAAACAGAAAGGGGGTAATGGAACAAGTGCTCTTAGACAACCTGAATCCAGGTACATCTTTGAGTTACATACTAAGACTCCGAATGATTTAAATGCAAATTAAGAGTTATATGTGTATCTTGGTCAATTGTGTCTGGCAATTTATTAGTTCATGTAGGGTACGGATGAGCAGTGTTGCAATATATGTAAACATTTGACTTACTACATCTCTTTTAATGTTTTTCTAGTACACAGGGCTGGGGACTGCATTAACATCATTGCAGAAGAGCTAAAATATCTTTCATTATCAGGTATCTGCCTACTTGAGCCTTATCGATTGCATTATGATCATTCAAATTGTTTAGATTGGCACAAGTTTTGGGAGGATGAACGATGTGATTATTGGGAAATATTAAATAGAAGAGTTGTTATACATTATGTGATTGCATTGTTTTCCGTTTTGACATTCTGTATGGGAATATACACTAATATCCCGCATGGGGTAGATGTTTTTTAAACGTTTTTTGCTATATTTGACAATGTTTTTTTATGGTAGATGGTAGAGTAATATTCAAAATGTTTTACACTTTTGACTCTGCAGATTTCCAATGTGTAAGGGCATATTATTCATCAACTCTATGCAATGTCATGAGTAATTTCAATTTTGCAGCAAGGCATTAAAATAGGTATTGGCTTTTTTCTACTTCCCTCTGGCCAGTAAATGCATTATTATATATGTATTGTTTGACAACGTATAATAAGTTGATCTACATTGTAACAAGAGACTTTCAGTGGCCTATCCCTTTCTGAATGTCTCTTGTACTTCAAGATTCATTGGTGGCTGGGTATCACATGCCTAACCAGTGAACAAGTCCACATGAACAGCGAAACGCATCACGTTTTTTTC
The DNA here is from genome assembly GCF_964263255.1 of Lissotriton vulgaris. Taxonomy (NCBI): domain Eukaryota; kingdom Metazoa; phylum Chordata; class Amphibia; order Caudata; family Salamandridae; genus Lissotriton; species Lissotriton vulgaris. The sequence continues at coordinate 968,015,305 of NC_141694.1, forward strand.
TGCACTTGCTGCATGTTGTTGTTGGCTTTGACTTTATGATCTACTAAAGAAGACTTCATTTTGACCACACAGGAGTGTGCATCTCTCTTTTGGAGGTCAAGTATGGAGTGTTGCTGGATGTGTCATTCACCGATATAGCTACTCTCCCTCCCACTTATTAACCCATGCAGCCACTCACACACCCAGTCACTCACCAATACAGCCTCTCAACAGAACCGTTCACACACCCACACTGCCATTTACATACCGTTTCACAAATCCAGACAAGTATTCTCAAGCCTACTCACTCTGACTGTGCAATGAAGCTACTCACACACCTATTCATTTATCCACACACCCACTCAGGCAGCCACTCACTCACCCATACACCCACTTACACACCAGTCACTCACCCATAGAGCCCATCACACAGCCATAGAGTAACTGATACAGTCACTCACACACCCATTCACAGACCCATATAGTCACTTACACACCACTCAACCACCTCTATAACTACTCATACACCCACTCCATCATCAATACAACCACTAACACAGGCACTCACTCACCCATACAGTCACTCACACATCCATATATTCACCCACACAGCTACTCATACACCCATTCATCCACCCATATATCCACTTACACAGCCACATACTCACTAATACAGCCACTCACACATCCCCTCAGTCACCCATACGGCTACTCACACCTACTTATACACCCATACTGTTACTCACACATGCACTTATTCAACCGTACATCTACTCACCCACCCACCTATTGAGCAATACAGGCACTCACACACAATCACATACCCATAGATCCACTCAGACACCCACTCACACATGAATACAAACTGTCACACAGCCTCTCACACAATTGTATGTAAGAAATAGTATCACTCATAAGTAGTACATCAACTTTACTAATTTAACTTAAGTGGTCCCTTATTATATATTTGTAACACTCAAACATTCAAAAAACACTGCCAATCACTGGATGATGTAATCAATGATGTCATCAGTGATGTAATTTGAGGTGTTATCAGTAATGTCAGTGATCATGTCATGAGTGATGTAATATGTGAGGTCCTGAGGAGTGTATTGCGGCATTGTAAGTTATAGTTAGCTCAGGTAACTATAACTTCTGAATATTTGTTGTTATGTAGATGTGAATGTGTGCCTAACTATAAAGTCCCAGTAACTGTTGTTTTTTCAGTGAAAAACAAATATTACATATATACATATATACATGATATATATATGATATATATCTGAGATATTTGCTCACTTGGGCATAATTGTATGCATCATTGAGGTTTATTGAAAACATTTTTGAACTTTGTTAACTGATGTGGAAAAAAATTAATGTAGTTAAGAATTTGACAAGACATAGGTTATTTGAGCCCAAACACTGAAGGAGACAATGGGGGGGATATAAATGATGTATGAATGGCATCCAAGGGCAGGATGCAATCAATTGTATATGACTACATCAGAACACAATAGATACACTATTGAGCAACCGCAATAAGATGTAAAACATTCTTCCTCCAGAGGTACCGAAATGTAAACTTTTTCATTTGGTTTAATTTGTATGTGAAGCACAGTACATAATGATGCACAAGTATTATCGTACAGGAAATAGTTAAAATATTACAAAATGGCCAAAGTATTCCATCAAAAACAGGCCTCACAGGAGAGTACTAGTTTTATTTTGTGATTTTACATGTATCTCTTGGTGCATTTATGTGCTAGCATTGCAACATAGCCTGACCCGTAATCAAGGAGCCATAGCTCGGAAACGCAGGGGCAGATTCTTGCTGCTTGTCTGCTGAATAAAGCACATTGGATTGAAATTGAGCCGCATCCTGTTTCTCCCTTTTGGGTGTTGAATTGGACGCAAGAAGTGATTTAGAATTGGTGTATTGAGGGGGTCGCTACCCTGCTGTCAGCTTAAAGTATCAAGAGGCGTCGGTTATTAGCGAAGAGGTGGCGATATGTATATTTAAACTCAAGAACAACTGAGTACTAAGAATGATGAAGAGGGGATAAGAACATTTGAAGAAGAGATGCAGGGTTGCCAACAAAAGTATGAACAAACTATTAAGGAGCGGAAAGCAACAAAGTTCCATAGAGATAGGCTGGACTACCAGAAGGGGCAGATCTTCACATTTTCCAGGAGGTTCAATAATTTGAGAGGCCAGAAATTGTCTCAAATAAGTTGTCCTTCGCACCTAGTGTTCAGTGGGATGCTTCGAGCTAGGAACTCAGCTCTGAGGTAGACACCGACAATGAGGACATTAGAAGCAAGATCCAAATACCAACAGTGGAAGACGAAATGCATTTTTTACGTTGGGATCGCAATCTGAACCTCCGACCCTTTGCAGATCGTGGCAGGACTCCATGAGGGGGAGGCAGAGGAAGAGGAAGATTTAGCAGAAAAAAGCAAGAAACAATCTGTGACAACAAAAAAGAAATAGGTAATGGAGACAATAGGATCAATATTATTAACTTGACCACTATGGAACTGACGAACGGTGTATCGAACATTCTGAGTTGGGACTATCTTTTTGTATTCTGACAGGATTTGATTATGTTCAAACTACGGTGGATTGCTATAAGTTTGTTAGGAAGTTAAAACTGATGAAGTTCTGTGATAGGAAAATGTCCCAATGGAGTAGAGTACCCAACAGGGAGGAAAGAAACAATCTAGCCATAGCAGACCTAGATACTCTACATGATTTAAAAATGTTATTAAATGAGAATCACGAGGAAGCCACAGATGACTTGTTAATTCAAGAAGAGGGCCTTAGTGTTTTTGGTAAACCTAACATTCCGTTCAGGCCAAAATCTGTATTCACACCAGTCATGTCAAGAGACTCAATAGATATGTTCTCAGAAGCTGTGATCAGGGACCTTAAGGGTCTCCAGAACAGGAATAATGCTACTGAGGTCGCACCAAACAGAAATTTGCAAAAACAATAGATGCTGAAAAGTAAGAACAGGAAAGATATAGTGGTGAGGCAGGCGGAGAGAGGCGGCAATGTTATGCTTTGTCCACTGGATAGGTATCTGGAGGAGGCCAGAGCACAGTTGAGTGCCACAGATTGCTATGAAAAAAAAGCAAAGGGTAAGTCAGTCAGAATTAAGGAAGATTTTCATAAACACCTTTCTCAGTGGAAGATGGTAGGTCTGTTATCGAATAATGAATGGCAGTTTTGTTTTTAAAGATCAATGAACCAGTAGTCCCAATATTCTATTTGATTTCTAAAGTCCACAAGAACCTAATGAAACCTCCAGGTAGGTAGGCCCACTAATTCGGCCATAGGGAGCCTTTTTGAGATATGTGTATTAATTTCTCCAGGAACCAGTGAGAAATTTGTTCTCTTATATCAAAGACACAGGGGATTTTTTACGCAAAACTTATGATGTCCATTGGGAGGACAATTACATCCTGATGACTTTGAATGTAACGTCCTTCTATACGAGTATCTCCCACGATGACAGAGTTGTGGGCCATTAGAATTTGCATATGGGCTGGTGGAAGGAGCAGGTGCTACCCGCAAGATGCCCCAAAGAGATGGCTAATAATGTAATTTTTTGGTCTTGGTACATCGATGACCTGTTTGTCATATGGTGTGGTACTTTCAGTTCAGCTGAGAAATTTGAAGAAAAGATCAATAACAATTCCCTTAATCTTTATTTTACTTCTCATCTGAGCCAGCAGTTGGTAGAGTGGAAAACGCGAAAAGGGGGCAGGGCAGAGACCCCCTGACACACTAGCCCTTCCCAGAAAGACAACCAAGTGCAAAAAAAATTTAATATTTTTTTTAAATCGCGGGGTAAGCGCACGGTACGCGTACGGTTCACGTACCACGTGATTTTTTTTGTTGTGTGCCCTTGGGGGTCCTTTTGGTACCCCCTGAGAAGGGCTAGAGGGTTGGGGGGTCTCTACCCTGCCCCATTTTGTGTTTTCCACTCTTGTTTTGGGCTCTTTTGTGCCTCAGTTCTCCTGAAAAACAAGATGGTGGCCAACACTTCCTGGTTTGGACAGTTTGGAATGTTGATATTCGACTGCCAGCCAATCAGAAACTCGCTCGCGCACGTAAGGGTACGCGCACGTACGCGTACGGTACGCGTACCGTACGTGTACGGTGCGCGTACGGTGAGCGCATATAGATATATAATTTGCTCAAATTCAATTTTCTCAACAACTACTGGAGGGATTTTCACCAAATATAGAAGAGGCACTACTGCATACCTGTCCCTACCATTTTGCCAAGTTTGGTGTAATTCCGTTCAGCCGTTCGGGCTGTAGCCGTGTCTAAAAGTCCCATAGAAAATGCCATTTGAAAAATTTCACATTCAATTTTCTCAAGAACTACTGGAGGGATTTTCACCAAATATAGCAAAGGCACTGCTGCATACCAGGCCCTACCATTTTGCCAAATCTGGTGTAATTCCGTTCAGCCGTTCGAGCTGTAGCCTTGTCAGAATGTCCCTATGGAAATTAACATGGGGAAAACACGTTTAGGGACCCCCCTTTTTTCTCGGCCCCCGCTTGACAAATCCTCCCAAAACTTTCAGGGAAGGAGCGGAGCGCAGCGAGGCAAATTTAAGGAAAATTATATGCAGATCCCTCAATTGGCACCAAAGTTATTCCCAATAGAATGTTTGGAATTTCCTATGGTAACTAGGTCCTAACTATATATACCTACTGGAGACCGCCAGTAGGTAATATATATATATATATATATCACGTCCAAGGCCCCTCACAAAAGAAGGACCAGGCACACAAAATTGATCGTTTTGACCGGCAGATTTAATGGAATGGCACAATGCATTTCGGATTCATTCCTTCCTCAGATGCCTTCCCAGACCAAACAATGTCGTCAGTGTCCATCATTTTATGGCACTTGCTCCGCTATGATAGGCGAAGATGACAAGGTGGACTATATATATATATAGATTTTTGTTTTCAGTTTCACTGAGCATAAACATTTTATGCAAATGCACTCCACTCCAAATATATTTACCACTTCCAAATTCAGTTGCAAATAAAGGATTTATTTATTCCAGCATGATGAATTGAGTGATGGAAATTCATCATGCTGGAATAAATAAATCCTTTATTTGCAACTGAATTTGGAAGTGGTAAATATATTTGGAGTGGAGTGCATTTGCATAAACTGTTAATGCTCGGTGAAACTGAAGATTGACAACAGGGTAACTTCTGACCCTGTGTTTGCACCGCTGTCATGGTGTCCCGGCATTTTCGGAGGAGGTGAAAAAATTATATTTATATATATATATATATCTATATTCACCAAAAAGCTCCACAGCACCTCCAGCAAGCTGTTCAGCCACACCGGCGAGAGAGGAGACGGACCGCAGGATCAGGTGCAAAGATTTTATTAGCAGAGAGACACAGCTACGCGTTTCAGGCTACATATATAAAACCTACTGGTGGTCGCCTAGTTTTCATAGAAAAGCATTTTTGACTTGCCTATAACTCTGGCGTCGTTTGACCAATCTTCATGAAATATTCCCAAAAAAGTGTCAAGGTAGGTTCCGGTTCTCATGGAAAGTTTGGGAATTGATCCGTGCAGTGGGGACTGAGAATTTGGGGCGCAAAATAAGGGTGCATTTGTAATGTTAATTACCATACAAACGTTTATCCACAGCTGCAGCCTGAACCACTGAATGGACTTACACCAAACTTGGCAGGGAGGTAGATGTTGGTTCAAGGAAGTCTTTGGTGTAAATTTGTTCAGTAGATTTCGCTAAATTTAAGCCGGAAATTATAGTGATATCTCTGGCCAAGTATATTTCGCTACGGTGTTGCACTGAATCACTAATGCACGCACAACATGAAGGCTCTGAGTGGCTGAACGTAACCTGAATAGAAAGTTGTGGCCGTAATTTTTGATCAGGAATGGTTTCATGGGCTGAAAGAGCTAACTCTGACCCAATTTTGGAGAAATGAATGTGTTAGTGGCACAAGTTATGTGTCTAATGTAGTTTTTTTTAATCGCACATGATAGTCGTGATGAAGCTGCAACCACCAGCGTGGCCCCTCTATGTATCGTCGCAGGGACGTTGTGACTACGAACTTCACAGTGAATATTGGGAATGGTAAAAAAATATGCATAATCAGTGACTCATTAATATGCATCGTTATAGAGATATTAAGATTCCGATAAATGTTTTCATAGAGTTATTTTTATAGTGAGTTATCTACTGTGGTGGTTAGAATTAATTATACAGTTATAATTGTTGAATATGTTGGTGGTCATTGAATGTCTGCTTTTGTTTTCAGTTTTTGTGATGTGTCCAGCGGGGTCATCACGAAGTTTGTCAACAACTGAAAACAAACCCTTTAGAAAAAATATTTTGTGTACTTGTGTGGCTCTGGCAGCAAACAAAAAGCCTCCATAGACTTTAATAGAGGTATCCTCATATTAATCCTAGAACTCCCTCGCAAAAAGGGTGTGTACTCTAATACCCCTGACAAATCACCCTCTTAAAGTCTTCACAGACCTGCAAAATGTCACAATTTTTACAGGTATGAATTTGCAACTTATATCTTCTGCCAGGCCTTATGGAAAACCCTCTGTAGTTTGCTAAAATACATTACACACATACCTGAGATGAGAACAATGTTCTGCATTCTGTCTATCAATTGTTGTTTTTGCATTTGTCACCCCGAGTGGGATGGGTATGCTCAGACTTGAGTCCCATGCTTTCCAAACCACTGGAGTCAAGCTATCCTGGCTGAAGACTGCTAATAGCCAGAAACCGGTCCTAGGATGCTTGATTCCGGTCCAGGAAAGACATGGCTTGGCAGTTCGGGCTGGACTGTTCCCATGAGGCACAGGGTCAAGACTGATTTGCATATGGCCATGTCTGAACTGGGGTGGCTTGGTGAGCAAAATAACGATGGATAAAACCCAGATCTGTGACTGGGGGTGAATGTTTTGCCATTGTGCAACATTCCGTCCATCATCTAGTGTGTTTTGCTGTTCACCCTATGTGGGAAGGGTATGCCCAGACGTGGGTTCCTTGCTCACTAAGCCACTGGAGTCCAGCTATCCTGGCTGAAGACGGCTGATAGCCAGAAAACAGTCTTAGGATGCTTGATTCCGTTCCAGGGAAGACATGGCTTGGCAGTTCGGGCTGGACTGTTCCCATGAGGCACAGGGTCAAGACTGATTTGCATATGGCCATGTCTGAAATGGGGTGGCTTGGTGAGCAAAATAACAATGGATAAAACCCAGATCTGTGACTGCGGGAGAATGTTTTACCATTATGCAACATTCCGTCCATCATCTTGTGTGTTTTGCTGTTCACCCTATTTGGGAAGGGTTTGCCCAGACGTGGGTCCCTTGCTCACTAAGCCACTGGAATCAAGCTATCCTGGCTGAAGACGGCTGATAGCCAGAAACCGGTCCTAGGATGCTTGATTCTGGTCCAGGGAAGACATGGCTTGGCAGTTCGGGCTGGACTGTTACCATGAGGCACAGGGTCAAGACTGATTTGCATATGGCCATGTCTGAACTGGGGTGGCTTGGTGAGCAAAATAACGATGGATTAAACCCAGATCTGTGGCTGGGGGGGTGAATGTTTTGCCATTGTGCAACATTCCGTCCATCATCTTGTGTGTTTTGCTGTTCACCCTATGTGGGAAGGGTATGCCCAGACGTGGGTCCCTTGCTCACTAAGCCACTGGAATCAAGCTATCCTGGCTGAAGACGGCTGATAGCCAGAAACCGGTCCTAGGATGCTTGATTCCGGTCCAGGGAAGACATGGCTTGGCAGTTCGGGCTGGACTGTTCCCATGAGGCACAGGGTCAAGACTGATTTGCATATGGCCATGTCTGAACTAGGGTGGCTTGGTGAGCAAAATAACGATGGATTAAACCCAGAGCTGTGACTGGGGGTGAATGTTTTGCCATTGTGCAACATTCCGTCCATCATCTTGTGTGTTTTGATGGATTGTTGGACATCATGGAGCGGACTGTGGGTGTCCGTTAGGGAGTGTAAGTGGTCCCATGTATGTCATCTAATTTGGCTGCCATGTGGTCAGACCCCACCCGCACCTGTTCTGCCACCTCATTCTGGCAGTCTAACACCTGGCCTTGGAATGCGATGTGTTCTTTAGTGAGGTGCTGGGAGCCAGCCGTGGTCGTGGGTGCTTCCTGCTTTGTGGTCTGTGCAGGGGGTAGGGTCACCTTGATGCAGCTGGGCTGCCCTGCTCCTGGAGGTGTGTTGCTGTAGCTGTTCATGAGCTGTTGTAGGGCATGGGTGTCGAAGGTGTGGAGGTCCTCATCATCATTAGTGATGAGTTGTGAGGTCTGCTCTGCAGGAGGTGTTGATTTTCCCTCTGCAATGTGAATTGGAAATGCATTCTAACATTGTGTTGACATGTATGTTGACGCCTTGTCAAGTTTACATACAGACTGCATCACAATGTACATTGTGACTGTTTGGGAGGAGCTGACTATTAGATGCTGGACAGTGGACATTTGAACTACATCACGGATGTGACATTGTACACGTACATTATCATGTCACAGTTTCCTCCTATGCCAGATGTGATTGGCTACTTTCTATGCACAAGCTGAACCAGTTGTGTACTCTGTTCTGTAGTGAAAGAGTTGCACTTTGTACCACATTGTCGTCACTGTTGCTGTGCTGTTATTGCTATGTATGTGTGCTGCATTGTGGAGAGTCGCCCCTGCAGCTGTGATTTTGCTGCCCCTTATCCCTTTGAGGCGGTGTGCCGTTGACTTCTGTGCTTCTACAGTACTGAGATGTTGCGGACTTGGCTAATTTTGGCTCTTGTTCGGATTTTGGACTCTGGGGCACGGTTAATCCGCAGAAGTGTTGTTGTCGTCAGGGGTTGTTTGTACACGTGGATGCGTCAGAGTGTGACCTGATCCTTTCCAGACATGTTCCACACTCAGCCACTTCAGTGTCGTGGCGTGCACCATGTCATGATTCTTGGACTGTAGCCATGCTATTCGTCATGCAGTGTCACTTGCATTGTCAGTGTGGCTCACAGCCACGCAGCTTTGCTAGTTTTAACACGTGTACATAGGTTGGTTGTGAGATTGGTGCTGTGTGGGGAGGGACCCCTTTGTGCCCATGGTGAACAGGGGCCTTCTTGCTTTTTGTAAGTGTGCTGCAGTGTGCCACGGGGATCAGGGACATGATCCAGAGTCATTGTGGGTGTGCAATGTGCTCTACTTAATTGTGCATGTGTGTTATTGTGCCCATCTACTCCGTTCCCCCAGTCCCTGTTCGGTACTCACCCTGTTGCTGTTGTGTCAGGTCATGTCGAGCAGTGTCCGGACCCCTAACTCCTGCCACCGTCTCCCCACTGATGGCTGTGGACACCATTTCCACCATTTCCACCATCTCATCCAGCTCCTGGTGTTCCGCTGGACTGCCACCTCCTCTCCAGTCTGTATTGCTGCATGATGGTTGTCAGCGAGCTCCTTCTTGGTTTTTTGCTTCGCATCATTCTAGCGCCTCTTGACCTCTCCATTTGTCCTCTTCCTTACTCGGACTGCATTCACCTTGTCCAGGATGAACTGCCATATTGCATTTTTATTTGCCAATGACACATTGGTGGTGACAAACAGTTGTTGGTGGTGTTCTATCACCTCCATGATGATCCTGTTTTCCTGAAGACTGAACCTCATCTACTCCCCCTTGCCCTTCCAGGACCCTGAGGTCCCAGGCTGGTCCTCCAGGGGGCTTGTGGGGTTCTGGTTGTCCTCTGTACCTGCTCCGGCTTCCTCCCTGGTGTTATGCAGTTTAAATTAATTTGTCTGTGTTTTTCAGTGCTCTTATAGAGAATTTTCCCGCATGCCACGTGGGAATTGCAGGCATGTCGCTGGTTATCGCTGATTTTTTTTATCGCGGTTAGCCAGATTGCAACTTTTTTGCATTTGTGTTTCACGTTCTTTTACTGTCACGGTAATTTTATCGCGGTCATTTGACGCGTTAGCGTGAGACTATCGCATGGTACCACTCTGTTGAGAATAACGCAGCGTTATTTTCCCGTGATAGACTGCGATGTGCAAAGTTGCGTTAAGCTAATTTTGCGATAATTATCATACATTCTTGAGAATATCCCCCACTATCTCTATGCTGTGTATGACTATGGGCTTTTTACTAACAGCCTTTTGTTTACATGATGTAAGGGTTTATAAAGTGATGTGAATAGCTATGTCTTTGAAGATAGTATCAGTGATGCCATTAATGGTGTCATTTGAGATGTCATCAGTGATGCCCGTTAATATATTATGAGTGATGGATTATGTGAGGTCCCGGTCAGTAAATGACATGGGTGCAAGGTATAGTTTGTTCACCTATTTCAGTAGTTTATTTTTCAGCCTTCCACCTGGTCCCTCTCATGTTTAGTGTGAAAATGTAAGAAACATGTATAGTTCTATGTGAGGATATCTCTGTTAAGGTGGTCGAGATCCCCACACCAAAATGTTAGGTGGAGGGCTTCAGCTGTTGGTTTTTGAGTGGCATTTTGTAGAGTGTGAGTAGCACTACACAGTACAAATATAGCTTCTGAATATGCCCATAAATCCTTACTGGGATGTGCAATGGCAAATGTGGTATGAGAATCATCATAAAAGCCAAGTTGTCTTCATTTCATATGGTAGGACTTTTGCCATTTATTTTCACTGCTTCAAATGGAAAAGAGGTACTAATGATTGTGAATAATAAAACAATGTGTGGGTTTTAGTTGCTTCAGAGAACATCACGTAGTCTTCAACAGAAGTGTATCCATTATTGACTAAATTAAAGTGAATTCCCTCCACACAGGGTGTACATTTATCCTCTTTTGTTATACATCTACCTTTCTGAACTTCTGTTATTAGTTGTTGCCTTCATATTTGTTACATGTTCAAATTAGATGATGATGGAGTAAGTAGAATTAGGGTGTCGGGCCATAGCTGGGAAACGGTTTAGGTTGACTAGTCTATTATATGATGTGCAGCTGCAGTGCAAGCTGGGTATGCGGTCGGTCTCGGTCAGGGCATTACAGTGAATTTGAAGAACTAAGGATTGGCATGCAAGTGAAGGCCTGAATTATCTGGCTGCAATGCCATGTTGAGTTTGGATCCTTCTTAGTGCAATGCCCAAGTGGCACTGCATACAAGTACATGCACTGAGACCCAAGACTTATCCAGAGCAATCAGCAGTAGCGGTCGGTTGTAGGAGTGCTGCTGGGCAGTGACGTGGGGTGGGGGTAGTAAACAACGGAATACAGCCAAATACAGGTAAGTAAACATAAAAATAAATAAAACGAGTTTCGTTGTGTGCACTGCATCGCATTGGCAATGCAGTGCGCGCAATGAAATTCATTTAATTTATTTTTATGTTTACTTACCTGTATTTGGCCTTATTCCATAGTTTACTACCCCCACCCTGCCCCTTCCCGCCCCACGTCACTGCCCGGCAGCACTCCTACCACCGACCGCTACTGCTGATTGCTCTGGATAAGTCTTGGGTCTCAGTGCATGTACTTCTCTGCAGTGCCACTTCGGCATTGCACTAAGAAGGATCCAAACTCAACATGGCATTGCAACCAGATAATTTAGCCCTTCACTTGCATGCCAATCCTTAGTTCTTCAAATTCACTGTAATGCCCTGACCGAGACCGACCGCATACCCAGCTTGCACTGCAGCTGCACATCATATAATAGACTAGTCAACCTAAACCGTTTCCCAGCTATGGCCCGACACCATACCACCATAACTGAAGGTCACCTTTCATTAACATTTGGAATGTGTCACATTGTGGAGGTATGCATATTATAGAAATATTAGTGGACACAACTGAAGCCAATCTCAGACACTGGCTTCATGACCTTCGTCGGAGCTCATAATGTCCCATTATAAGGACTACATTCTACCCTCAACCACTTTGAAATCCCTCATGCCTTATTACCATGGTCAGCTACTCCTACCCTCAATGCAACTTTTTCCATGCATTCAAAATGGGACTAATCATTGGAAATATCATCTAGAAAGGGATCCCCATCCAACTGCACAATCAGATCAACCAGCATCACGTGGTGCATCAGTATGAGTCTGGATTCAGTTACTGATGCTGCACAGATACTGTCAACATTCAGAAGGTGGATGATGTGGTTGCTCACGATTGATGATAGCAACAACTTTATGTTAGCCCTGCCCAGCCTCTCTGCAGTTTTTGACACAGTTAACCTTTAGGTGCTATCACAGATTTTAGAGATTAAAGCTGTATGTCTGACTCATTTCTTGGGTTGTTCATCTCATGCCTTTCAAACCAGTAACAATTTGACCAAACAAGTGCCTCACAATAAGATAGACTTCATGCCATCTGAGGAGCACACCATGGCTAGATCCTCTCTTCATCATCTTCAACACTATATGGATGTCACTTGGAAATTAGTTCAAATACAACAGCATTATATTCTATCGGTGTGCTGATGACATGGAAACATGCCTGAAATTTTCAGCCACCAATAAAATCAGATGAAAATCGGTGGATTCACAGATAGCTCTCTACTGATAACACATTGCGGAGATATGCCTTCAACAACGACCTCTCCTTCAAGACCCACATTGCCTAGTAGATCAAAGCAGTTTGGAAGTCAGTTGATAAATATGAAAAGAGAAATTGGCCCTACTTCTGCAAAGCCAACTTCAAACAACAACCTAAATGTGGTTCTCCCCCATCTGGACCGGCTATCTGGAGGCAAAGTTTAGCTCAGCAGGATCAATACTTTTACATCGACCGCAATGAAGGGCATTCAGCATACTGCCATCATGCTCAATAGATATGTAAAATACATTTATCACATTGCCTATAAAGAGTTACATTTGCTGCTGAACTTTTTTTTCTTCAAAACTTGCTTCACAGCCCACAAATCAGCAAGTTCTGAAAAGCAGCATAATGTACCGAAGCCAACGTGGGTATCTAGCACAACTGTAGGGGGCTGCTGGTGTGTCCATTTTAATATGGGAGTACCAGTGGCGCAAGGGGCTTGTAAATAAGTCCCTAGATCTTTAACAGTCTACAAATCAAAAGGTGCTGAAAGAAAACAGAACTTAAACGTTCCCTCTGTGCTCCAAAGATATGTACCCAAACACATTGCCCACATGAGGCTTGCACCACATCTCCTGCAATTCATACTTACGTTTGGGTCCAACTTTTTAAGGACCCTTCATCAGGCTCCGACAACGTTACGTCCTTCACTATATACAAACTTTCTCTAAAACATTCGCCTCATGTTCTAATTTAGTTACTTCTCTGGGTCATTTTCCTACATTTGCTATGTTCAGGTATTCGTTCATTACCTGATAATTAGGTGTTGGATATGTAAAAATACCAATGAATAAGCATGTAATAACATTACATCCGTTCGAACTATTTGCTATCCATCAGACAGCAGGTTTTTCATATCTGAAAAGGGTAAAAATTGGACTGATTTTCAAATGTTTAACCGTGGAAGTTGCCATCGAAGTAACGACGCTGTAAATTGGCCAAAGCCAATGACAACACAACTACATTCAGTACTTGTCTCTTCAACAAGCGACAGCTTTGAAAATCTTTTAAAACATTATTGTAGTACTGTCCAGTTGACATGGCAACAAGGTCAACTGAACAGCACTGGATAGTCAGGTGCGCAGCTATTATTTAACATGTTGAGGACACACACACATATATATATACGTGGAAGAAATCTGCCGTCGCGTTTTGTTCTTCAGATAAAAGTGACAGTGCTAGGTTAAAACGTGGCAATGACTGTTGGCGCTGATGGCCCTTCCCACAACATTTATAACGGTATACAGCTAAATTATTTGCTGGGTTGTCTATAACAAGCTTGTCAGAGAATTCAAAGCAAGCACCATGCTTTATTATAGCTATTGCTATTGCAACCGCCTTACCATGCGTCTGATTGCTTTTGTAATACTTATATCAGAGACGAAGGCAGTTATTCGTCTGATCCAAAGGCCTTGGGAGTCAACTCTGGTTTGAGACCTAAAAGAAAGACAACATTCAGCAAAATACTCACTTCGCACGAAGTTCCGCTGTACCCTGGAGGACAGTTGCAAATCTCAACTGCCGGAGCAATTTCTCCACTTAGCAAAGACGGGTCTGCTACGTCGAGGCTCACGGAGCTCAATCTAGGGCGGAATGAAAAAACAGAACCGCATAAAAAAAATGCAGATGTAAAAAAAAAAACCATTCCACGTTAAGTAACTAACAAAGTAAGACCCTGAGATATGGTACTGTAATATCATGGATAAAGATCGTGTGGCAAAAAATATCCCTCCATCCAAGTTAATAATAGAAAATGTACACCCAGTGGGATGATGTTTGTGTGGGACGATATGATTGTGAACAATATTATGGCGCACAGTTCCCACAAAGCTCATATTTATTACAAAGTTATGAAATGTTATGTTAATGTAATCACGCCCCATCATGAATACAATCAAATGACTTTCAAAGAATCAATGTCATGCTTATTACTGCCTCCAGAATTATGCACAGACGCCAGGCTACAAGATACATAGAATTATTGAGGTGTTCAAACCCTAGAAAAAAAAGAAGCTTAGGCAAAGTCAGTATGTTAAAAATAAAAATATTAAAAAGACGTGATGACGTGACCACTCTTGATCGCCTCATTTTGTAGGCTTTCATGCTTCGCAACGCAATTGTGCACCTACATAACTACACAGGCGCAGTTTTTCTTTTAATACATATAAAAGGGATCACCGTTGTGAGGGCACAATGGAGGATGAAGTGGGGGGGAAAGGGAGAAAAGCAGTACACATGGAAAAGAAAAACAATGAGAGTGAGGGAGAAGCACATGATGGAGACAACAAATCGGAGCCTGGCAGGGTGGGGGCGTTGGCACGGGGAAGTCTTGGCAAAGAGAATGAGCATCACACCCGAAAGTGAGCAACTGGGTAGAGAAGTGGGAAAGGGAAACAGCAACATACAGCAAGGGAGTAGGGTGAGAGAACCCCATGAGAAATAAACACATAAAGGAGAGAGCAAAAAAAGGGACACAGTGGAGGGAATTTGTTCAGGGGAAAAATGCACCAGGGCGAGAGCTGGAAAACAGTTGTACTTTAATGAAGTGCTTCCCTTAGAAGAGGGCTGTGAAACAATGCAAGTCAGCCAAGCGAAAGAATCATGAGGAGGCAATGCTACAGAGGAGGGTCAAACACCAAAAGAGGAAGACAAGATATCAAATATAAAGCAAGAAAATGTGAGTGATAATAAAGCCAACCAATCGAAAGGAACAGGCGGGCGGTAAGCCCACTGTAAATTCGCAATAGATCTTTTTGCACTAGACAGCATGCGGTCACTGGCAGATGAGACCTGAAAAAGGTAAAGAAAATTGCCCCAAAAAAATAACACTTAAAAAGAGCTGTTTTGCACATGTTTATAAGTCCATGGGGTGCAAGTTGGAGATGGCAAAAAATAGACACGCTAAAAGTGTTCTTGGACTTTTACATAGGAATATTTGTTCTTTCAAATATGATGTTTCCTTACCTGGATTGTTTAACAATCATACAAAATGACTAGTATTGACGGATATTTTAAACTAGGCAGAGAACAACCTAACATATCTGATACGACTTAATGCATTTTTTATCTAAGAGTTTGTCATGGCACGAACCAAACCAAGGAAGTATTACATAAATGTGGCTCAATTCCCTTGGAATTTGTAACAGTAAGGAAAGAACCTTTATATTAAGTACAAACACATTCAAGGTAGAATGTTACATTAAAGTAATACAAATTACCTTGGCCTTAGAGTATAAACTAATTCAAAATCATTAAAACTAGTTTATAAAAGCAAGAATTTATGATGTCTTCGCACTAGTGGTCTTGGCTACAATTAACGCTGGTAGAGCACTTTCTCCAACTCAAGAAGTTTATGTAGAGAACCCCAAACTACTACCATTTATTTGAATGATGTATGTGGTTCCATAAAGAAAAAAGTCGATTTTTGAAACTTACATTAAAATACCATCCAGTACACTAATATTACCTCGTCAACTTAAGCATGGATTTTAGAGGTGTTGAATCTTTACCATTGTAAACAGTTGGCATATTGTACTAGATTGTGATCCGCAACTACTATCATAGGCGTTGGAAGTAGGGGTGCGGGGGGAGGTGCTGCAGTCCCCCAAAAATAACTGTGCTGCAGTTCGAAAAGTGAATGAGCAATAAAGATGCCTTGACATTTTGTGTTTATCTTGTAACATTTGCTGTGAGTTCAATGACAAAGACTAAATGTCAGGCTATGTCTTCTGACAAATTAATGGCAATTTGCAAAACTGTGTTTACTTTTATTTATCTGACTGCAAAGTGGGAGAAGTTTAGAAAGAGATCTAGGTGATAAAAATTCATGGGGTACAGAAAGTGAATGAAAGGCGGCTGTATGAAGTCAGTTTAAGTCTAACACACAGCAACATTTAAATACCTCTAAATTTACTAAATTTACTATTTCATAATATATCAGTAATTAGGAAAGAACAAACAAAGGTCGTTTTTATTTTCTGAAGTGTGATGGAAACAAAGATTTTAATGGGTTCAAAACAAATTAAGCTAGTATACCTGGTTATGCAGATATGATAAATATTCGCTGAAACTGGATTTCCAGACATTATCGTTTGTGCACTATATAGTTACAGCACTGCATGTCTATGCACATTTATTATTCAGTTCAACAGAAAATATGTGGTCTGAAAATGACAGTGTTCTACTCGTTGTCTAAATATATTTAATCTGCTCGGTATAGTTGTGATAGATAACTTTATCAATCTAACTGACTTTATACGTAATAAGGATGATCTAGGTCTCTGTGTATTATTAGTCTTCAATAGATGTAAAAAGAGGCTGCGACTTTGCAATAATATTGTCTAAGACTCACTTTTAGTTTTTTTCCTAAAATGCTGATGTGAGAGTAAGGGCCATTTGTATCAAGGAAATTCGCATTCGCAAAGGCATGTATGTGCGCCACGTGTGCACCCATGCTTATTTCAGGGGTGCAACAGGGTGTCCTTTGGACACCCCTGCACCCTTGAAATTATTCTCAATTTGCGATTAGCAAATTGCGAATCGCAAATTGAGAATAACTTCCCATTCATTCCTATGGGCCTCCTGGCCCATAGAAATGAATGGGAAAGTATTCCTTAATTGCGATTCACAATTTGCTAAACGCAATTAAAGTATTTTAAGAAATCACAAAAAAATGCGATTTTGTACATACATATCTATTTGCGATTCTCAAATAGTGATTTCTTAAAAATCGCTTTTTGGGAATCGCAAATCAGGTTGATGATGCATATGGCCCTAAGTTTATATGTTATTATTGTGTAATTGAACTGTTGTGATATGGCTTGTTTATGTATTTTGCATGGTTTTAGGGGTTTGACATCCTAAATAAATGTAATTTCCCATAGAGTACAGTGCAAGTCGTTGTAGCAGAAGTGCATGGCTGATGCTGCATGCACAATGAGGAACTGTGACGTGAAATGCAGAGCTGGATTCAGTTAGGTGAAACTAAATGTGGCGCAAATATCTTCATAGACTCTCATGAAGATAAACATGTATGGGTAAATATAGAATTACTAATATTAACTCCACAGCTATATGCTTTGAAGATATGCATTTCTCCATTTCAGTGCAAAAGATTTTGGCATAGTGAGATTTCTCCCTCAATTTACCAATTTACAACCCATAGATGCGTTTGTTCTGGTGCCAGTTCCCCAAACCTTGCAACTTGTGTAGCATTCACTGCTTACTTAATTGCCTCTTACAGTTAACAGTAGATAGAACAAAAATGAAACATTAATTTAAAAGAATACGTGTTCAAACAGTGAAAGATATCAGATCCTGTCTCTCAGCAATAATAAAAATAATATCAAGACGTTTGCTGAAGGCAAAGGAAGGTCTCATTTGGAGGCATATGTTCTACTGGCATGCTGATTTTTTTCCATATCACATTTGGCTCTTACTCCCACCTAACATCTTGATTGATGGTAACTTATCATTTTCCTCTCAAGTAAAAGCAGTATCCAAGGCCTGTTATCAAAACTCCTATGTTGGCTATCCTCTTGCAGGGTTATTGACTGGCATTATGGGCCGTTGAGGCCAGAGGTCCATCGACAGGGACCTCAGATGAGGTATTGTGTGACTTGGGATCTTTCTCCCACTATCCCTTACACCTGCAGGAGCAGGTTACCGAGGTGTTTTACCTGTGAAATCCATAGTGTCTTCCCGATGATGATGATGAGAGTGTCCACAAGCTACAGCTGGGTGAAATCTCATATATCAACCTCTACGGCCATTGTTTTAAAAACATAAAAAAATAAATAATATTCTTATACCTCCTAAATAACACTCATACAACTAATAAAGGCTGTAAACCTGATTGATTTTTTGGGAAAAGTAATGTCAGAAGCCATAGTTCTGATCTCTTTCTATAAAAGTTACAACAAAGGCAATAGGCCTAATTTATTTATTATGAAACACATATGTTAAAACTTATCAGCCTTAAGGGTGGATTGCTAACAGGGCTGGACTGGCGGTAGCAGGTATCGGGCATTTTCCCGGTACGCTGCCAAAGTTGGGGCTGGTTTTGGGCCGCTTGGGAGCAATTTTTGTTACCGGGGGCCGTCAAAATTGGCCCCTTGTTACAAAATTGGCCGAAACCGACCCAAGAAAACAGCTCAGCTGCAACACCGTCCTCCTACCTTGGGGCCGGCTGAGCAGTTTGCCATGGCCGGTTTAGGCTTCCAGTCCTGCCCTGATTGTTAATGTCCTGTGTTAAGCTTGCAGACATGTATTTTGTTTAATGATCACTCACAGGTTACCTTTGTTGCCTGCTCAGACTAACCCCAGCGGGTAAAAGATTTACACTGTCATATTTCTTCCTAGAAAGTCTTCGGAAGGTCTGACAAGATTGTCGGTCATGATCTTGTAATAAAACAAACATGAAGAAACAGTAGTTGAGGGGAACTCACAGGGATAATTCACTCCCGGACCTACTGATGTTGGTCTCGTGTGTGCCTGAACATCTCCGGTATATTATTAGGCATGTGGCCTCTACATGGGAGTCTGCGGTTAGGGTTGCGATAGGTAGGGCACCTTACGCCCCTGTGGTCCCATTGTGGGCGGTTGTTCCATTTGGGAAGATCGTTCAAGTTATGTCCGTCTCTAGATGGGTGGGGGGCGGCTGCAGAATGATGGGAGATCTGTATTTAAATCAACATTTCCTGACCAGGGAGGAAGCAGTAACTAAGTTTGATCTGGGTAGGGGTCAATATCTTCAATACGCAAAAGTGGCTGTGGTGGCGCAGGAGGTCGGGGGGAGGAGTCAAGATGGCGGGCTGAAGCTGCCAGGTGAAGGCAGCAACATGGAGCTGCTCCGCCACTACGCCGATATGCTATGCTGAGAACTGTATGATTTGGCTGAGAGAAAGAAACCTGGGCTTACCGGAGCTACCGCTAACCGCCGCCACCGAATACTTGCTCGATGAAACTGGGCTTTCTTTTGCTGCAAGATCTAATGCTGCTGACTGTTCTTCACCAGAGCAGAGGATTTCTGCGGTCCTGGACACTCGCCAAGGTGTGCTCCATTCGAACGCCGAGGAGGGTGTTCAGCGGGGCGGGTCTCGGATCCTGCTCACTCGCCTTGCAGCTGTGCGCACGCCAGACGCCGCGCACTGTGTTTGAATCGCCGGCCAGCCTGGAGCTGCTCACGGAGCCGATGTCATCGAGGCAGACACGCTCCACATGAACTCGGAAGATTGGAAAATCGGCAAAACAAGATAACTCAGGTACGATGGCAGCGCTGGTGTTTGGCGGATCTAAAACGCCATTAGTAGAACGCTCTGCAAAGATAAAACTAATTACGGGCACTAACAATGCTGGCAAAAGCTTACTTAAAGATAAAGCAGACAAACAAAAACACCCTGATTTGGTAGATGAAAATATTAGCAAAGTACCTGAAACAATGCTTGTGCTTGATGTGATGGGAGGAACCACTTTAACCGGACAAAAGTCGCCCACTGCATCTGAGGTAGAGGCCAACGAGCAAGGAAATAAAAATACAGCTAACAAAGCTAACAACGCTCAGATGGCAGTTGCTATAACAGAGAAAGTGGAAATTAAGAACAGAAACAAAGGCTCTGATAAACTCACTACAGTGAATAAAGTGGTACTCTCTTTAGAAAGTCATTTAAACACAGAAGCTATAACAACAAATGAAACTCAAAGTGGTAATGCAATGACATGTGAGAAGGAGACGCTTGTTGAATGCTTCAACCTGGAAAAAACGCAAGCTAACATGTTAAAAATGGATGGGGTTACAGTGGAACCTAGCACTAAACCTGACAATCAAAATGACGAGCGTATATTTATTTATTTATTTATTTATTTATCGCAATTTTTAGAGCGCATCAATTACCCATACGGGTGTCTCGGCGCTAATGTTACAGAACTTCACTTCAGTTGGGGTAGAATTTATGAGGTAAACAGCCAGGTTTTGAGGCTTTTTCTAAATTTTAGTAGCGTAGGGGCAGTTTTAATGTGGAGTGGCAGAGTGTTCCATAGTTTGGCAGTTGCGATGGTGAAGCATCTGTCTCCCCAGTTGGTTTTTTTTGTCCGAGGGACTTTTAACAGATGGGCTGATGCTGACCGTAATGTTCTCTGATGTTCCACTGGGCAGAGAGCTTTTTTTAGGAACAATGGTCCGGGACTGTTCAAAGTTTTGTAGGCTATACAGAGTGCCTTAAACTTTATTCGGCTCCTGATGGGGAGCCAGTGTAATTTTTTGATGTAAGGGGAGGTAGGGGTGAATTTGGGGATGGATAGGAGAATTCTGGCTGCGGCATTTTGTACCGTCTGGAGCTTATTAAGTACCTTTTCCTGAGCATTCAGAAATAAGGAGTTGCAATAATCTGTTCTGGAGAACACTAGGGTACTGATCAATGTTTTACCGGCGGATTGTGGCAGATAGGGGAGGAGTTTCTTTATTCTTTTTAGGATGAAGAAAGCAGAGGATACCACAGAATTGGCGTGGTGGAGGAACGTCAATTTGTTATCAAAAGTGACTCCCAAATTTCGTACCTTGACTACTGGCTGGGGGGGCGAGCCCATCTGTGATGGCCACCACTGTGGGGACCAGGCCGGCTGCAAGCTCCCGAATGTCATCACCTCTGTTTTGTTGGAATTCAGCTTGAGGCAGTTAGATGACATCCAGTAGCTTATCGCTTTCATCCCTTCTTGAAAATTTGCTGCGACCAAAGTTCCGTCATTGTGCACTGATAGCACTAATTGGGTGTCGTCAGCATACGTTGTGAGGGCTATGCCATGGGATTTTATTACTCTCGCCAAGTCCGACACGTAGATATTAAAAAGTGTCGGACTTAGCGAGGAACCCTGTGGAACTCCGCAGGGGAGGGAGAAGGTCTGGGAGGTGAAGTTGCCCATCTTGACTGTTTGTGGGCGGTTAGCTAAAAATGAGGCGATAAGGTCTTTGGCCTTGTCTCTTATGCCTAAAGCTGAGACACGGTCGATCAGAGTGACATGATCGACCGTGTCAAATGCAGCGGAAAGGTCCAGTAGTATTAGGACCGCCGCGCCTCCTTTGTCCATAGCTGTTCTGATCTCATCTGCTGCCTTGAGCAGTGCAGTTTCCGTTCCATGGCCCTGCCTGAAACCGAACTGAGTGTCGTCTAAAAGATCGTTGTCGTTGATATATTTGGAGAGTTGGGTATTCATTACCTTCTCGAAGATCTTAGCTGGGAAGGGAAGGCAGGCGATGGGTCTATAACTAGCAGGGAGAAGAGGGTCCAATGTTGGTTTCTTGAGGAGAGGTTTAATGATTGCCTCTTTCCAGACCGATGGATAGATGCCTGTAGAAAACATGGCGTTACAGATAGTGGATAACGCGGGGGAGATGGATTCTGGGATAAGATTCAGAATAGCTGGAGGGCATGGGTCTAGGGGAGATCCCGATTTAGTGCTAGTTACCAGATGTCGGATTTGTTCTTGATTAGTCGGATGAAAAGATATGAAGCTGACATTATTGGTTATAGGAGGTGATGTCAGGGGGGGGAGAGAGGATGAATGGGAGAAAGTTGAAAAAATGGAGCTAACCTTATCCTCAAAGAAGCTAGCCAAATCGTCTGCTAGGGATTGTGAGCCTTCTAGTCGTGGGGCAGGTGGATTAGACAGATGGGTAACCACCTGAAACAGTTCTCCTGCTGAGTTTTTTGCCTGGTTGATTTGGGCGATGTAGTAGCGACTTTTTTCTGAGTTTATACGTTTTTTGTAGATGGAAAGAGCGTTTTTGTAGTTTGTTTTGTCAATGGGGTTGTATTGCCGGCGCCACTTCCTTTCGAGGTTCCTACAATGCTGTCTCTGAATTCGAAGGGGCTCTGTAAACCATTGTGCTGATGGTAATTTCCTGTTTCGGCGTGAGTTTTTAGTCGGGGCTAGTTTGTTGCATGTCAAGATTAAATTGTTCATATAGTTAGAGGAAGCCATGGTAGGGTCTTGTTCATTAGGGATGTGGGTTTCTTGCATTATCTCAGATAACTGAGATAGGTTGATATGTTTCCAGTCTCTATAAGTGGATTCTGAGACGGATGTGGGCGGGGATTTAGTAGGGCTCACTTCGATGGAGAAGCAGATCGCTGAATGGTCTGACCATATCAGAGGGATTACTTGTGTATATTGGAGGGAAAAAAAGCAGGAGATGGCTTGCTCCAAGATAATATTGAGCTAGCAGATGAGGGCTCCAACCCTGAATACGAAGAAATTTCTGACGAAGATGAAACAGATGGAACCCCCAATAATAAATCTAATCTTGGCAAAGCAACTAGATTAAGGAAAACTAAAATGAAGGCTAAAAGCAAACAAAAAAATATAGCCCGTAAACCAATTACTAAAGAACCGGCTGGAAATAAGAAAGGCCGCTTAGTTGATGATAGTCCATTGAGAAGATGGATTGAAGCTAAGGGTGGAGTAAAGAACATGGCTCTAAGACTATCTGGCACAAGTCCCGAAGAAGAACTAAGTCTTCAGGGAAGAAATAAATCACTCATAACGGAGTCTATAAAGAAGCCAACATTTTCGAACAACGACTTAATAACTCCTCCAAGTAAAGCTAATGCAAGTATTGAAAATAGAGATGTTGTGTCCTTGCTGACTACCTCTAATGATAATATAGAATCAGACGAATCTGTGAATATAAATCCCCATGATACAATTACTAACTTTAATATGATAGGAGAGGACCCGGCTAGCCTACTATCAAGTCTAACACCAGCTAAAACAATTCTAGTGGATAGTCCAGTGGAACAACCTGATATCGCAAACAATGAGACTGAGGGAACAGATAGGAGCACTGCCTCCTTTGATGTCAATAAGTCGCCTTCACTGATAACTCATATGGATCTTTTAAATCAAACACCACTTCAAGGTCAAGGACAGACACAGGACACAGCACCATTACCAGACTTCTCAAAAACTATATCAAATACTATATCCATGGAGCTAATTATGCAAACTCTTCTATCACAAAGAACGGAAAGCCAACAACAATATCTACAACTAAGAGAGGATAACACCAAAATACAGGCTTTTATGAGTGAAGTCTGTCACAGTCTTGGAGGGGTCACAAAAGAAATGGAAGATTTAAAACAAAACAACATATAGTAGAAGTGGAAGAAGGTGCAAGTAAATCAGAATCAACTGTAAAACAGAATTCCATACGGGTTTCTAAACTGGAAGCCAAAGTGGAAGATTTGGAGAATCGCGCACGGAGACAAAACCTTAGACTTTTTGGAATCCCTGAAGGCATGGAGGGGGCCGATCCGAGATCCTTTACTGTGAAACTATTTCAAAGAGCTTTTAGCGACATATCCGACTGGGACTGGGACTCCCAACTCCAGAGAGTACATAGACTGCCCTTGTTCCAAAAAAACAAAAACAATAAATTTCCTAGACCGTTTTTGATCTACTTCGGGAACTTTTTATTGAGACAAGCAGTGTCACTCAAGGCCAGACCCAATAGCCCTGTAACTATTGATAACCTGACTTTTTTTGTGAGGTCAGATCTGAGTAAGGGCACAATGGATAGACGATGGGAACTTCGCAAAATGATTGACTCCTTTAAAGATATAGGGTGCACGGTTTACCTTCAAGAACCTGCCCGTCTCAAAGTCATACGAAATGGTCAAGCTTTATTCTTCACAGAACCTGAAGAGGCAGTCCTGGCTTTAGAAAGATTTACTTTAGAAAAAGGACAAATGAACTAATAGCTAGATTTATGGTTCCGCTCTGTGGATACAATGACTTAAGAATTCTTGCTTTTCTTTTTGTGTCTGCTTTTCCTTTTTTATTTTCTGGCCAAACATAGGTATACTTAAAAAGTGGTAGGGGTAACCTCCATGTATGCTTCTTCACTGTGCTGCCCTTACAGCGGCAGCAAGAGATAGAGGGGTGCTCCCCCCGAAGGGACGTGAGGGTGCGAGGGTGGAGGAGGGACGAAGACAAGGGAGGAGGTGGGAAAGGGTGGGGGAGAAAAAGGGAGAAAAAGCTTATTGCAAGAAATGGATATGTTTTAAAGAACAACAGAAAATATTTGCACACTAAAATACACAAACAGAGGGAAACTAATCACATAGGAGAGAATAGAAGATATAAAAATGCTTAAACTAAGATTACTGAGCTGGAATGTAGATGGTCTAAATAGCAAAATAAAGAGGAGATTAGTACAAGAAGAGATTCAAATGTACAAACCACACTTTGTGCTACTTTCAGAAATTCATATCAGTTATCAGGAAAGAAAATTGCTATCCCAAATGGGTTACCAATTGGTGGTATGCTCTACATTAAATGCTTCTATTCGAGGGGTTGCCATTTTAAAACAAAAAGGAATTCTGATGGAAACAATTAAAACAGCTTCAGATGCTCGGGGCAGATGGGCGATTGCCCAGATACAATGTGATAACAAAAAATTTGTATTCTGTGTGGTATATGGACCCAACATCGATGATCCTAAATTGTTTGAACAACTAAGCATAGAGCTACTAGAATGGGAGGGAGAACGTATAATTATGGGGGACTTCAATTGTGTCATTAATTATAAAATAGACTCTACAGGGCAAGGTACCTCAAATAGGATGCGTAAAGTCAGATCAGCAATATTAGAACTGGCAAGACTAAACAACCTGAAAGATATATGGCGCTCTAAATATCCTCTAATAGCAGGCCACACTTACTACTCAGCGCCACATAGATCTTGCTCTAGAATAGACATGATATGGGCATCAGACCATATAGCAGATCATTGTGAATTGGAAATATGCCCAAAAATCACATCAGACCACAACCCGCTGTTACTTGAGTTTGAAATAAGAGATCAAAAGAAGGAAACACGAAATTTTACATTCCCAAGATATTTACTGGCTGAAGCCAAGTTTATAACATTATTGAAAGAACATATAAAATAGTTTATATCACTCAACATCAATACTGCTAATATAAATACAGTATGGGACACCTGTAAATGTAGTATCAGGGGGTTTGCTCAGCAACATATATTGACATCAAATGCTGAGAACCGTCGAGCTAGTAAGAAAATCACCTCTAACATACTGCAAGTTGAACAACAGCTTGCCGAAGCCACGTTGCAATCAAAGACTGATATTGACGGGATTAGAATAAAGCTAGCCGAATTACAATCTTGTATTAAAAAACCCCTAAGAGAAAGATATAGCACGAAAATTAATAAATATAAACTAGCTCAGTATGAAGGTGGGGATCGTATAGGAAAAGTACTTGCATATAAGACAGCGGACAAAAAAGCTAGAACCAAAATTAAGGCAATAATAGGGTCAGATCAAGGCGTGTATGAACAAGCAGATCACATTTTAAATCAGTTTGCTAACTATTACAAAAATGTATACACCCCAGACAACATACCTTCCAAAAACACAATAATACAATACCTCAACAAATATTTATCAACACAAAGGGACTTAAACACAGAAGTTTCTCAACAGCTAAACTCAAAAATAACAATAACTGAAATAAAATCAGCAATTGCAGCTCTACCGTTAGGAAAGGCAGTCGGAGAGGACTGTCTCCTGTTGGAAATATATAAAATCTGTGCTCAAGAATTGCTACCACTTTTAGAGGAAGTGATCAATTCAATACTTACATCTAAGAAAGCACCATCATCTTGGAAAATAGCTAAAATAGTCTTCTTTCTCAAAAAAGGCAAACCCGAAAAATAGTGCGGTTCGTATCGGCCAATCTCTTTGCTCAACTCGGACGTTAAATTTTTTTTTCTAAGATCCTAGCTAATCGTCTCGCTCCCATCATGCCAGATATGGTAAACCTACAACAACACAGCTTTGTGATGGGTAGAGACACTACTGCCCATGTAAATACGGCAATTACAGCTTTCAATGTTGCTGAGACTACTCACACCCCACTTGGAATGATCATGTTAGATGCGGAAAAGGCATTTGATTGAGTGGGGTGGGAATATCTGTGGGAAGTGTTAAAGAAAATTGGCATTTCCGGATCATACCTGGATTGGGTTTGTTCATTATACGACAACCCGCTAGCCAAGACTAGCTATGGGGGAAAAGACTCAGCTAATTTCAAGATAGGAAGAGGAACAAGGCAAGGCTGCCCTCTTTCCCCATTTCTCTTTGCTCTTTCTCTAGAACCTTTTTTAAATGCGCTAATGGAACAGGTTAATATTACTCTAGTCTACCATGGCGAAAAGAGTCTTAAACTAACAGCTTTCGCTGACGATATCGCGATATATACAACAGACATAAACAAGGCAATACCTGAGATAATTGAAGAAGCTACAAAATTCGGCAATGTATCAGGCTACAAATTAAATGTGAGCAAAACACAAGTTATTGCTAACTATCCTCCAGAAGAACCTATTTATGATATATGCGAAAACGCTACCTACCTAGGAATTAAATTAGCAGCAAACGTCGAGAACATACTGAATATGAATTATGAATCTCTATTAAAAGAAACTGCTTCAACTCTCAAAAAGTGGCATAAGATACCACTTAGTTTATTAGCGCGACTTAACTTGATAAAAATGAAGATATTACCTAAAATACTATATTTATTTAGGGCTATACCTCTACAACCTAACAAACTTTTTTTCAAAAAACTAGATGGCATATGTAGTAGCTTCTTATGGGGGTTTAAGAAAGCTCGTAGGGCTATAAAGCTTTTGGAACTACCAATTGCAAAAGGTGGTCTTACATTTCCTGATTTTAATTTATACTTTTTAGCAACTTTTTTTCGTCGAATAAGAAGCTTAATGAAAAACGAAAGTCCTCTATTTTTCCATTAATACATGCTAGGGCCAGACAGTAACCAATTATTGTTTCGCGTACATGACCCCAACTATTTCAAACGAGTTTAAGACGGCCAAACATATTAAAAAAATCTGGGATCAAATCATGTTTATTGACAAAAGCTCATTTTTTTAATGCTGAACTCAGACTTTGGAACAATCCAGGTCTTCCTGGTATCTTTTCAGATGGGACAGGTAACCGCTGGATCCGACATGGTATTAATACTCTGGGACACCTTTACGGTTCGAATGGAATTTTAGATTTTGAAAGACTGAAACTAACAAATGGTCTAACAAATGATATGTACTTTAAATACATGCAAATAAGAGACTTCTTCTTTCGTAAAATGAAAATAACTGAAATAACCCAATCAGATGTACTAGCCTGCTTATATTCAGAAAAAACAAAATCATTAATAAGTTTGGGCTATCAACATCTAGCTAGCGGCAAGTGCGATGATACTATTAAAATTGCAACCAAATGGTCTGGTAGACTTAACATGGATATCAATCCTGTACAGATTGCAGCGGCACTATCCCTTATAAACACTATAGTACACTCTTCCAATCTTAGACTACAACTCTATAGAACAATCACACAACTTTATTACACCCCACAAAGAATATCTACCTGGACTCAGGGGAATTCAGTAACTGATAAAACTAAATGTCCGAAATGTGATCTGTATGCAGCTGGATTAGAACACATGCTGTTTTCTTGTCCTAAATTATCTATATATTGGAAAGGAATAATGGAGGTCTTAAAACGCAAACAAATTACAACTCCGGTGCTATCTGCACACTTTGTCCTTTTAGACATCCAAGAAACTAATTGTTCGAATAAGGACCTCTTAATTATACTTTTTGCATGTGCTAGGTTAGTTATTGCCAGAACATGGATATCTAAAGATCCTCCCAATGTTTCAGAATGGTGCGCTTTGGTCAGCGAAATAAGAATCATGGAACTTACATTAGCAAAACATAGAGGCCCAAAAACTTGTAAAAAAAAGGAAAGATTTGGAAACACTTCTTCGAATCTTGAAAAATTGAATTTTTTACTTGTGACTATCTACTATTAGTTTGGCATAATATACAATTATATATAATGTACTGTATAGTTTTCCCTCTTTTTTTTTCTTTCTTTTTCTGTTGCTCTTTTGATAGCTAAAGATTTACTATATGACAATATTCTGCCATTCCATTGATATGTGAACTGATGTGTTTTTTCTTGCAATAATAAACATACTTAAAAAAAAAAAGGGTGGATTGTTAACAGGGCTGGACTGGCGGTAGCAGGTACCGGGCATTTTCCCGGTACGCTGCCGAAGTTGGGGCTGGTTTTGGGCCGCTTGGGAGCAATTTTTGTTACCGGGGGCCGTCAAAATTGGCCCCTTGTTACAAAATTGGTCGAAACCGACCCAAGAAAACAGCTCAGCTGCAACACCGTCCTCCTACCTTGGGGCCGGCTGAGCAGTTTGCCATGGCCGGTTTAGGCTCCCAGTCCTGCCCTGATTGTTAATGTCCTATGTTAAGCTTGCAGACATGTATTTTGTTTAATGATCACTCACAGGTTACCTTTGTTGCCTGCTCAGACTAACCCCAGCGGGTAAAAGATTTACACTGTCATATTTCTTCCTAGAAAGTCTTCAGAAGGTCTGACAAGATTGTCGGTCATGATCTTGTAATAAAACAAACATGAAGAAACAGTAGTTGAGGGGTACTCACAGGGATAATCCACTCCCGGTCCTACTGATGTTGGTCTCGTGTGTGCCTGAACATCTCCGGTATATTATTAGGCATGTGGCCTCTACATGGGAGTCTGCGGTTAGGGTTGCGATAGGTAGGGCACCTTACGCCCCTGAGGTCCCATTGTGGGCGGTTGTTCCATTTGGGAAGATCGTTCAAGTTATGTCCGTCTGTAGATGGATGGAGGGCGGCTGCAGAATGATGGGAGATCTATATTTAAATCAACATTTCCTGGCCAGGGAGGAAGCAGTAACTAAGTTTGATCTGGGTAGGGGTCAATATCTTCAATACGCAAAAGTGGCTGTGGTGGCGCAGGAGGTATTGCCGATGTTCCCTGAGGAGCCTCCAATAGCTGCCACCCTTCAGGCCCTTGTGAGTCTTGCAAGGGGCCGTAGACTGGTCTCTCATATTTATCGAGCATTAAGGGCAGATCTTGCTGTGCGCCCACTTCCGATTTATTCTAGATGGGACGAAGTGTTGGAGAAGACCCTTACAGATTCTGGAAGGAAGAGGGTCCATGAAGGAGTAAAGCAAATCAGTTCCAATATCAGATTTAAACTTATCCAATTTAATATTGTGCATCAAACCTATTTAACCCCGCGAGTGCTGCATAAAATATATCCAGATTGTTCCTCCTTCCCGAGACTGAATTCGTTTTGGGACTCCATCCTAGAGAGATTGCGCAGAGTAATGGGATGGACGCTGCCCCAGTCTATGAGAGATACTGTTGGGTTTACTCACCTGTCCCAAGGGAAAGAAGCTTACAAGTAGATTTCTCCAACTGGGATTAGTGCTGGCCAAAAGACAGATAGCGATCCACTGGATGGTTTCCCAACTCCCCAAGGTGGAAATTTGGGCCAAAGATTTGAGGGAATGGGCAACATGGAATGGATCCGTATGAAGAGGGTTAGGTCGGATGATACATTGGAAGAAGATGCTAGGATCTGGTATGCTTTGATGTTAGAGGTCTCCTTGGAGATTGCCTCTGACACGCAGCGATCGGAGGGCACACAAGTAGTCCACGCTGAGGATGATTCAGAGGCGCGCCGTTTGGACACTCTCGTGTTACACCCAGAGTAATCATACAGCTGTATAGAGCAATTGGGTGAAGTGACTTATGGCTAGGCTGGAGATTCTTTTTGTCTGTTACCAGGGGGAAGAGGGGTGGGATTGTTTATGTAATTTTGTTTTTGTGACTGGTTTATTGAGAAATCTAAACTTCTTATATGCATTGTACAGAGTAGAGATGTAGATGCTTACAATTAGTATGCTCTCCTAGTTCAAGAGGTATTATTCCTTCATGCATATTTTTCTGTTACAATCTTAGCTACATGTCAAAAATGTTTGTACTACATTTATTGTTACTTTATAACATTGATCTGCTCTGAGAGATTGATGTTTCTGTCCTGACTTTCTGAAACCGGAAGGTTTGAACCCTCAATAAATAAAAACATGTTTACATTTTTTTTTTAAACATGAAAATTGAAATATTATGAATATATTACGTAGATATGTATTCTGGACATAAAAATGGAAGGAAATTAATCAGTTAAGAAAAAAAGGTGTCATGTCAACATCAATAAAGCCAATCCCATAAAGTCGATGGTTAAAGCACACTGCTTTCAGCCATGAAAATATTCAGTATTGGCCAATCCAAAGCTCACCAGACAGTGTTAACACGCTGCTAGCTTGTCATTTATTCAATCTGCTGTGTGACACTTCCTGCAGGTCCACACCCTCTAGACCAGGCTACCATCATAGAATGGTTTTGTACCATTTCTGCTGTTCTCCATTCAGAGATGGCCAACATATTGGTTTTAAATGTGGAGGCCAAAATGGAACTTTGAAATAATGAAACTCTGGGGCATATTCTCAAGGAACTATCGCTGAGTTATCGGCACTTTATCACAGCCAAAGTGCAATAAAACTAATGCCCTATTCACAAGCTGGTGATAACAGAACATATCACCAGTTTACCGGCGATAGTAGCTGCAAAAAGCATCACCTCAGATAACCCCGGCAACAATCGCTAAAAAGATGCAGAGTAGGCGTTCTCGTGGCAAAAGCCACAACAACACCACTCCGCAACATTCTCAGCGACCAGCCAGATTGGCTATAAGATCCCAAAACAAGCAATAAGGCATGTTAGCAGCAGTAAATTAACACCTGCTCTGACCTGGTGTAAAGTCGGACGACAGCCTGCACCACAAAAGGGAGCCAAGCCCAGAGCTACACCTGAAAGGCAACAGATGCCATAAGCCACTGATTATGTAGCCTGGACACCCAAGAGGGCCACAACACCCACTGCCACCACCCCCAGGACCACCCCCTAGGACCCCCACCACCCCCGGGACCAATACTGAGGCAGAGCAGGCAAAGACAGAGACCCCCTGAAAATGCACCAACCTCACAGACCCAACACCAGAGAATGACATTGCCCACCACAGACCCAAAAGAACAACCATCATCCACATCCTGAACATCATTGCCCACAGGCGGGTGACACCAACACAGCAGACAACCAACATCCCACCTCAGACAAAGCTGCTGGCCGTGCTGCACATGTTGGCCTCTGGGACCTTCCAACCAACAAACGCCAGAGTTGGAGGAGTCTCACAGCCAGCCCAATTTAAGTTCCTCACAACGGTCATGGATGGCATCATCAGCTTGGTACCTCTACTTCCCCCACACTGCGCAGGAACAGCTGGAGACCAAGCAAGGCGTCTACGCCATAGCTAGCTTTCCACATGTTTTGGGGGCAATTGACTGCACACATGTCCTACTGGTGCCCCCTAGCAACACTGCACACAATATTTGCAACATAAAGCACACTCATTCCATCAATGTGCAGCCAATAGCGGGCCCCTGGGACATCTCCACCAGCGTTGACGACAACCACTGAGGCAGTGTGCATGATTCCCATATCTCCCGACAGTCCATCATCACCCAGCGATACCAGGATGGTACCTGAGGAAATGCACTGCTCATTGGCAAGTACCAAATGAACACAACACACACCTCAACTCCACAATCATGCAACTCACAACTCTGGGAACGCACACATGACAAACTCACATACAACAAGTCAAACAACATGCCCACCCACCAGACACAACAGCACATCTTACCGTGGGTACCTGGGCCAGTCAAGCACAGAAGCCATCAACGGCATGGTTCCTCAGCCACACAATAGCTGAATGTAGGGAGCGGTGTCTGGTCTGCCCTGCTGGAGGTGTTGTGTGTCCCTTTGCAATGTGAAGGGGAGATGCATGTTGACATTGTGTTGATATGTATTTTGGCGCATTGTTCTTTTTTGCATGCAGACTGTATGACAATGTACATAGTGACATTTGGACTATATGACGGATGTGAGATTGTACACGTACATTCCCATCGCACAGTTTCCTGCTCGGTGAGATGTAGTTGGCCTGTTTCTGCGCATGTACGGAGCCAGTTGTGTCCTATGTTCTGCAGTGTCGGTTTTGCACATTGTACCACATTGTCATCAATGTGGATGTGCTGTTCTTGCTATAAGTGTGTGCTGCAGTGTGCCACGGGGATCAGGGACATGATGCAGGGTCATTGTGGTTGTGCAGTGTGTTACACATCATTGCGCATGTGTGTCATGGTGCCCATCTCCCCCCATGCCCGCAGTCCCTGGTCGTTACTCACCCTGTTGATGTTGTGTCAAGTTCACTCGAGCTGTGTCCGTACTCCAACCTCTTTGCACCATCTATACATGATGACTGTGGCCTCTATTTCCTATAGCTCCCATTGTTGCGCAGGACTCCCACCTCCTGTAGCCGTTGCTGCCTTCCTGTTGGCAGAGGGTTTGTCCTTGGTTTGGTTTTCACATCATGCCAGCGACCCTTGGCCTCCTCCATTGACCTCCTAGACCCTCCGACTGCATTTATGGTAGTCCAATTGTGGGTCAGTCAATGGTAGTGTTCTATCACCTCCGTGAAGATGATCTATTTTACCTGCGGACTTCACCCTGTCTTCCTCTCCCTCTTCTCCTTGGCCTTCCCCGGGCCGGTTGTTCCTTGCTGGTTGTCTGTGGGGCTTGTGGGGTTCGCGTTCACCTCTGCACTTGGTCAGGGTGCATCCATATTTCTACGCACTTTGGAATGTTTTTGGTGTGTATTTTTGGTTGCTTTATAGTGCATTTTTCCGCCAGACGCATGGGATTTGCAGACCTGCCACTGGTTTTCGCTGCTTTTTGCATCGCGATTGGCCTCATCGTACATTTTTTTGTGATATTGTCTCACGTTGACTTTATCGCGGACATTTGACGCTTTGTCGGGGACCTATGTTGTGAATACTTAGTTAACACAGCGTTATTTTCCCGCAATAGACTGTGATGTTGGAAGTTGCGTTAAGCTAATTTTGCGATGGTTATTACACGTTCTTGAGAATATCCCCCTCTGTGTATAAAACCATTGCAAGACGTCCACCTGCTGCTATGTTCGATTGCATGTGTGATTTCAGGAAAATGTCTGCCATGTTTAGGTGGCAGCATGTTTTTCTTCTACTTGTATTCTTTTAGTTCATCTTGCATATGTTGGTGAATTTGTGCATGAGTTAACTGTGCTTGTGGAAGTGGCTGGATAAAAGAATGTGTCAAAGGGTTCATAAATGAACGCATGAGTGTTAAAATGCATGACAGAGTGCAAGTATGATGTCTCATTAAATACTTAAATCCATCATTGATGGAGGAAGCACATTCCTTTAAAAGCAAGACCTATCAGCATTATTAATGCTTGTTACTAAGATGAGGATCACAAGGTCACAATTTCCAGATGTAACTTGTATGAAAGGTATTTGAATAATGTGTTGATTCTGTGTGGTGCTTTCATACGGTAAAACCACACAAAAGTAGCAAATGTGAAAGTACAGCTAGGACACAATGCTATTTTGATGCATAATCACATCATTTTTCTTTAGTATTACCATGCAGTATTGCTGTTCTCAGTTGGACTATTTTCCAGGAGTTTTACCAAGATTTTTGGAATTAAGCTTTAGTCTTCCTAGGAAATTCAGTGTTAGAAATGGGATCTCTGGTTGGCTAAGGCTTGCGCCAAAGCCAGGCAGAGACCACCACTCCACTCAGGGCAAGGGAGTTACACGCCAAAGATAACCCCTGCTCACCCCCTCTGTAGCCTGGCACGAGCAGTCAGGCTGATCCCGGAGGCCAAGTGTAAAGCATTTGCGCACGCACACAGCAAAAACATCCCAGGCACACTACAAAAGGAACTCCACACAAGGTTATATCAAAAATAGCCTATGTATTCTCATAACACATTAGAATAGTAATCACATAATATACATTGTGCCACCTGGCACTAGGACATATTTACAAGGGATTATATACACCCAACAGGGCCCACTGGACCACTGTCAGACTCATCACAAAGTGAACTTAGTAAAAGTAAAATATATCATAAACGTACAACCAGTAATCACTGTACTCAGCATCCTCCTGTAACATAAACCACATTATGACCAGTATCACATTAGGCGCGAATTACATTTTGCGCCAACTTCATCAGTCTATCTTAGACCCAAACGAACAAGTTACTTACCTTCGGTAACGATATATCTGTAAGAAACATTAGTTAGTGTTAGATTCCTTACCTTAGAATATCCCCAGGCGTCAGTCTGGATCCGGAAACTTTTGCGTAGCAGTACCCCTGCGCGTCGGTAGGCGTCGTCTGCAGGCGTCCCCTGCGGCTCCGCGTCCGTCGTCGGCGTCGTGCGCCGTGATGACGTTGCTGGAGTATATAGACGCCGCCTCCGCGCGCTGACGTCAGTTCTTCTTTTTTCCGCGCCAGCAAGCGCAGATCCGAAGAACAGTACTCCGGTCTTTTGACCAACTTTGTTATAACTTCTATCTCCTTTTGGTGCCTGGTAGGATGCCCGGTTTCAAGAATTGTGACGGGTGTGACCGCACGATGTCGGTCACGGACCATCACCGACTCTGTCTCCGGTGCCTGGGCCCCGACCACAACGTGGACGCCTGCGTCGACTGCCGGGATCTTTCAGATCTCCTAAACATCACTCACATTAGGGTTATACTCACAGTAGGAAATAATCTCACTGGCATAAACATATTATGTACATAATCTCATCCCAAAACGCATTTAGAGACATGAATCATAGTATATTTATCACATTTCCGAACATCGCAGAAATCACTGACTTCCTTGGCCAACTGGCATTCTCCAAGGGGGGCTCAAATGCTGTTGCCTGTGCAGCGGAATCCAATGTGCACCATTGCACTAGGGCCCAGGAGTGCATCTCACTCCTATCTCATAATGCCCCCAAAGAACTGTGGCCTAAACGTTGCAGCTGCCCACGACTTGCTGGGCAGCTGTGAAGCAAACGAGGCCGGGTACCACTGTGCCCCTTCTGTCCCTCTTAGGGATTATAGATTTACTTTGCGCAAAGCGTTGCAGCTGCCTGCTCTCTCACAGGGCAGCTGGGAAAGGAGCAAGCACCAACGAGGTGCAAATTGGAGTCCCCCTCGGGGACTCTGGGATTTCATAATGGCCCAATCGGTGCAGCTGCCCGCTATCAGGTGGGGCAGCTGGAAAAGAAAACGAACACTGGTGTAGGGTGGGTACCGGCAATATGCCTCAACACCCCCCAACCACCGTAGGACTCAGCCCTCACTCACCGGCTCCCACGTTGTGCTGCTCCAGTCTCCTTGCTGGCGGAAGGCAGGCTCTGGGGCGGCAAGCCTCGGGAGGGCCCCACTCCTCGGTGGCTCTCTCCTCACTTAGGGCAGTCTCGTTCAGCATGGCGCGGGGCTCTCTCCTCCATCACGGGAGCCCCACACTGCTATTGGTGCCCTCGGCCGCCACTTCTGCCCTTCACCCGCGCCCCCTCCTGGGACGCGGGACTTCATGGGCACAAGCAGGGCTCCCACCGGCATACGGGAGCCCTGCAGAAGCAGACACCGCCTCTCCACTTCACCCGGGCCCACTCCTGGGACCCGGGACTTCCCGGCGGAGCCATCAATGCTCCGGATGGCACTTCCATGGGCGTGAGGCTTCCTTCGAGGAAACGGAAGTCCCACCCACGTCAGGCATCACGCTGCCTGACTTCCTGTGGGGACGATCGGGCTGCTGCGGTGAATTTGTTTCTTCTGGCGGCAAATGAGGGGTAGGCTCCCTCTCAATTCAAAATATAAAGCGAGGTGGGCACCCGCTATTTCCATGCATACAAAGCGGGGTAGGCTCCCGCTCGTCGGTGCAATGTGGGGTAGACACCTGCTTCTTCTCCCCTCAATCCGGGGGAATCCCCACATCAGGATTCCCCCAGGAAAAGAATGCAGCTCAGCACTGTGGAGCCCTCGTGCTCCTTCTCTGGGTCAAATGAAAAATATAGCACTCCCAGTGCACTAGAAGCAAGAAAGAGCATCAGAATATAGCGCTCCCTAG
Organism: Lissotriton vulgaris; assembly: GCF_964263255.1. Lineage (NCBI taxonomy): Eukaryota > Metazoa > Chordata > Amphibia > Caudata > Salamandridae > Lissotriton > Lissotriton vulgaris. The sequence continues at coordinate 968,051,935 of NC_141694.1, forward strand.
GCGGTTAGGTCCTGCAAGAGTCCCAGGGGCATAGCATGGCCCAGGGAGGCCAGCACACAGGGCCCTCCAGCAGGGAGGCAGCCCCCATGGTGTTTTCTCCTGGGCCCAAGCAGCAGCAAGCCCTCGCAGGTTTTGGATCAGGTACAGAACATTTTCATGGGGTCACCGCCCCCTATATTTATATCAAAAAATCCCTTTGTGTCACAGCACAGGGCTTGGGGATACCGGTCAGAACTGGTTTAGGGGGGATTTGAAGCACTTTGTTTTGCCCAGCTCCTCTCCCTTTTGTCAGGTGGGGGCTCAGTGATCAGACACACCACAGGGGGCGGAGCCAGCACTGTACAACCTGGGCACAGTCCTATTCAGCGCCAGGGGATTTCTCCTCCCACTACTCTCAGCCCAGGTGTCCCATGCAGCCTAGCTGACTCATCCTGCCCCTCCTGGAGCTACCCCCACCTCTCAGCTCCTTTCAATCACAAGCCAGACATGCAATTCACATCAGGCAAGCAGATACATAGCAGACAGAAAGGCCAACTTCTAAAAGTGGCATTTCTCCACCAGTCACCATAAATATGTGCACACCATTGCGCAGCATTTATTCTCACAAGTTTATACATACTAAACGCGACTCTGCACTCCTCTCATACCAGAAATTACCATGGACACACATATCCCCCATGCATTCCTATGGTAGGGCAGGCCAATCTCACCACACGTACTCAGAGAGCGCACGCACTTTACACTGGGCCACAGTGCTGCCCAGAGGCCTAAAACCACTAACACCATGTCAGAGTTTAAAACAAAAAGTTCAGGGGTGAACCTGCCAAAAGGGCCAAGTGCAACAGTAAGTAAGGGAACCGCACACTTGACTATATATGCTTGCATGGTGCAGCATGTGATGCCTACGACTAACAGGGAATGAACTGGATAGTACATGTGTAATGGTGCAGTTGAGAGCATGCGACCCTAACCCATGAACAATTAGGGGCTGTATATTAGAAGGTGCCTTGGGGGGGGAAACAGGAGTTTGTGCCCCCTCTGCATGCCCCCAGGGCACATTGGTATTACAGATGTGGTCACATAAACTTGTTCAGCCCTTCTATAATACCGATAGTGCTTGAGTACTGAAAGTGCCAGTGCTACTTACAGAGGGTGTTCCTCATTTGCATGGGGGCATGGCCCATGCAAATGAAGGAATCCCTTTGTCTTTGTGTCCGCACCCTGTCACAGACGTGAGAGCAGAAGCTGCCAGGATGCGCACTGATAGTGCGCCATCTAAAAGGTGGTGCACTGTTAGTGCGCCCCCTGGGAGCAGCCCTATGGAAGGGGGAAGGGGGAAGGGTGTCCCATGGACCCCCTAGACATCTACTTGCAGGTGGGTGCAGTCACTCACTGTCCTGCTTTCAAGGGGGTCTCCAATCCCCCTTTAAAGTGCAGGTGGGTTGCCACCTGCACAGTGTAATACTGAGCGGCTGCTTCAAAGCTGCTTCATATTTCACTTGAATGCGCTTCCCCTAGGCCAGCACGAGTTCGCGGCTGCCCTGGGGGCAGCGTGTTCTATGTAATAGGGCACACTTTCCCAGTTTGCGGTTGCTGCATCTGTTTTAAGATGCGCAAGGCACAAACAGGGAAAGTGCGCCCTAACACATAATATGGCCCTATAATTCCCTCAATAGATACTAGCTATTCTCAAAGCACTACAAAGTCAAAACAAAACAAAAACCACCCGGTGCCCGAGTCAGTAGCCCTTCAGGACTTGAACTTGCATCACAACTATGACACTCTTCTTAAAAATGGGCATTTGTCTGATCCATCATTTTTCCTCTCCCAGTAGAGTAGATCAAATTGGGTAACAAAAGTGTTGCATCCGTGGCATGTCCCTTTCTTCAGCGTTTTAACTCTCGAACTCCATTAGTGGAGAGTTGGCTTCGAAAAAAATGTTTCATAGACTAAATTGTGCTTTTCGTGTTATTTTTATGGTGCTGAAAGTGTTTTATTTGTTTAATAAATGGAGATTTTGTTAATTACACTTTTGAACATTGATTGAACTGTGGATGGGAAATTATAGTATTGGGCTGCTAGTCAAAGCACTTGATATGTTTACACTCAAATGCGATAAATCGCTGCAGTTTAAAAAACCAAACTATACCAGATTTTTTTCACAAACTGATACATAGTAGTGTTCACCCCATTCCACTCGACAAACCAATGTCTTGATTTATTTCATATTCTGAGACGGTGGGACCTCCAATGTTCAAACCTACTTTTTTCTAAAAACAGACATATGGGGCCATATGTATCAACACATTTTCCCATAGACACAACATGGGTAAAACCCTTTGATACATCTGGCCCTTAATACTGGATTAAAACCAAAAGTAAGCACTGCTGAAGGTATACCCATTGTTTATTATTGTAACTAATTCTCTGTGAATGTACACTTATTTAAGCCCGGGATCGATTAATATCACACACGTCCCTCCTAATGACAATCGATCGTTTTCAAAATGGGCGCCAATATAACTTCCTGCCAAGAGCAAAGTGCAGGATCGAACATGCACCCTCTGTATCTGCTAGTAAAATTCGCAATTCGCTTACATTTCAAATTATTATTATAGTTTAGTTGCTCAGCTTATTAGCATTTATATATAAACTAAGAGGGACATGGGAACAAAACATAAGACTTTGTGAAAATTCAGCAATTTAGGCAGAACAAATGGGGGTAAATGTTGTTTTGTGAATGTTTCCAGACCACCAGCTGCTCGCTCGCCCATCATGCCTAATACTTTAAGGGGACAATAGAAATTCCCATACACATGAAATACATTTGTATTCATGGAGCGCTTCCAGTTTTCATTACGACCTGCTACATGGAAAATGGGATTTTAATGTGATTAACGGTTACACCAGTTAAACAGTTATTCATTTCGGAACGATACCGTGGTTTTGTGCCTCGGTCTGCCTGTTTTTTTATTCCCAGGTGGCACTCTGATTTTCTTCATCATTTGAATGCAAACTGCTTGCAGCAGCAGTGTGCTGAACGACACAAAGCTGCAACGCACTTGAAAGATCCGCGGCTAGCGACTGAACTCAAGCGTCTAAACCGAACACTGACAACTGTTTGCAACATGTCAGGGAAGGAAATAAAAATAAACCATTATGGTGACCATGTTAGTTCCTAGGCTGTATATAGCTGGTGGTAACACACTCTCTCATAGTGGAAGGGCAGGAAACGACTTTGGGAGATGTTTAAATACAAAGCTTTGTGTGGCAGCACTGTGCATGCTTGTGTTCATCTTAGGGGGCAAAAACGCTGCACCCCTTAGAGTGTACATGCCCTTGAGAGCAGGCATGCAATGCCCATAGGGCTGAAAGGGCTTCAGCCAACACCACCCCCCCCCATCGTGTGTGTCAGCCCGGGCACACACACTGCAGCACCCGAGTTCTTCGCAGGTCTTTAAAAGATCATTTACTTGTTAACAATGCTTTGTTGTTTTTTCACCCCTCCTGAGAGCCCCTGCACCTCCACTCTGCCTATTGCTGGAAGAATTACCCCCCCCCCAAAAAAAGTGTTAGTACTTCCCCCTGAAATTTGACTTTAGTTGCACCTCTGCTTGACAGTACTCATTTAATTTGAAAATGGAGCCACAATGTTTTCTGTCCAGCTGTAGAGAGGCCAGTGGGAGGGATTCGAAGATGGAGCAAAGATCAACGGTGAAGTTGATATTGTTCTACTCCTGCGTCCTGGCTTATCAGCCTATCGGTGAGGACAAAGAGGACAATGTGGATAGGAAAAGAGGTTTCACATAACATCCCAGAAAAACTTTGCACTGCTCTCAGAGGAAGTCTATGGAGAGCAGTGTTGTCAGAATATAGGAGTCTCCTATGAAACCAAGCATTTTTCAGTGAGAGGCACATGCTGGGGACTGTTCCCTCCTCTGCCCAGGTGAATGGTGCCTTTGCACAGTATGGATTGTGGGCTCTATTTAGATAGTAGCAATTGGGGATCTATGATGTTATTCATCCAGCAATGGCAGCAATGGCAGCCTTACAAGTTGTATGTCAGGCATCATCACCATGAAGGGCATGAATAGTTGATCAGGTGAATACAGATCCTTGGTTTACTCAAGAAAAAAGTGCAAATTGTGCCTCACCTCCAATTGTGAAAGATCCCCTCGGCTGAAGAGGTATGGGGAGACAAGAAGAATGTTCAAATAACAATCTTGTCATTAAGTTGGAACTCTGACATCACTTAAGGAGTGAATGGAGGGGCAGTCCGAAAAAACATTGTGCCTCTGTACAGCGAAAACTAGTGAAGGGCCGTGAGGTACAAAGGACTTGAGCACAATCATATGACTGACCAATGTTATTTCTTTAGTACAACAGGCCGACCCATTAGATATAAGAGAGGCTTTTTCTGTAATCTCGAGCACCATAGCAATCTTGCAATCTTATGGAAGACTCCGGTTGTGCGGCTTCATGGTCAGGCCCCTAGTGGTTTGACTCTGATTGTTCCTGTGCATTGACTGAAGTACTAGGTATCAAATCAAGGGACTCCCACTTAGTCAGGAAATGTCATAGCTGGTAGAAGGCAGAAATGGCAAGACAGAGGGATTTTTTCAAAGGATGGACTTGGTCAGACCATATAGAGGCTAGCTCCCAGATGAGTAGTCCAAAGTTTTGCAGCATTATAAATAGCCCTTTTCTGGTGATGAGCATCGCTGATGCATTGGAGGCTCATATTACGGAACGTGAAAGGGAAATTTTTCAGTCTTCTTCTGCTTTGAGGGAGGGTCCGACCTTATTAAAGGGAAATTCACTGCCCGGTTTACAGTTGAGGAAATAAGAAAGGGTATAGAGGGATTGCTGATAACAAGAACCCGGTCCAGATGGGATCACACCCTATCTTTATATCACTAACATGGATATTTGAATACCGGCACTTCCCTCTATCATTAATCCAACAGTTGTAACTGATCCTCTGGGGTCCTGGGCAATATTTACTATTGTTCCTGTTTTTAAAAAGGGAGACAGAGACAGCACTCATTGATATAGGCCAATCTCCCTGATTGATTCAGTGGTAAAAGTCATTGACCACATTTTATTAGATAGACTCTCTGGTTAGGCAGACAAAAATAATATTTTATCAGAAGTACAGTACGGTTTTCATCCAGTATGGGCAACGGATGATCAATGTTTAAATCTTTGCATGATCCTTAACAAGTATACCATTGCCCATTCCGGCTTTATCTACATGGATTTTATGGATCTGTCTTCCAAGTTTGATCGTGTTAACATAACCAAGCTTTGGCAGATCATGTTGTCCATTGGGGTAGATAGAGATATTGTCCTTTTTTTAAGGGATCTTCACAGACACACCAAGGTGGTGGTTTATTATACAAAAGATCTTAAGGTTAACAAGCTAACTTCAATACAGAACGGGATCCAGCAGGGCTGTATCGTCGCCACTTTGCTTTTTAACTTATGTGTTAACAACTTGGACCAGGTCCTCTTGGAGATAAAAGCGGACTTCCCCCAGGTGGGGCAGCAAAGTCCGCTGGTACTATTGTACGCAAGCAACGCTCACCTCATGGCCCGGGCAGCCAGGGGGTTGCAAACTTTGCTCAACTCCTTTATCCACCTTATGGAAGACCTGGATTTGTTGGTTAGCAACAAGAAAACACATGTGATCATGGTGGGACCCCACTAAAGAAAATCTTACACTTTTATGGTTGAGTCCACCCCAACTCCTAAGACCAGCATTTTTTCCTACCTGTGGGTATTGTTCGACTCTGCCTTGAATTGATGGCCTCTAATAAGTAGAAAGAAAGGTGATTTTGTGAGGGCTAATGCTGCTGCTTTTAATTTTACTTCTCGAATGCGCAACAGACTAATCGGGCTCTTCTGCAGATATAGAGGGCCAAGGTAACCAATGGTAGTGAGATCTGGGGCTACACTTCCCATGATCAGTTGCACATTGTAGAAAACAACTTTTTGAGACAACTTTTATGTGTGCCTCAGGATTCCTCTACTTTTGTAGCACCAAAAGAATTGGGTACAGCCTTTCTTTCCGATATCTTGGCTAATCCTCCCCTTTCTTTATGGATGAAAATCTGGTTTATGATGGGGATTAAACTAAGTAAAGAGATTTTAAAGGCTTGTCTGGCCCTTGACTATTTTTATCATATCCCCTGGCTTAAGTATATTAGAGAGTGTTTTATGAGTCTGTATATGGGAGGCTTATTTTTAATCCAGAATTAATTTGTAGGAAGGACCTCTGTTATTTGAAGGAGTCCTTCTTTAGAAAGCATTGGCGTGGGTCTCCCCTGCATTTTTTGCATTTGCCTCCAGTGTTTTTGCTGTGTGTTGGACTTCGTTTTGCTGGTCTAGATGCTTTGGGCACGTTGCCACTGCTGTTCAGTGCCAAAGTACAAGTACTCCTGTTGTAAATAAGGGTTATGGATTAGTGATTCCATGATTGGCATAGTTGATTTACTAGTAAGAATCTAGTACAGTGCACTAAGTGTGCCTAGGGCCTGTAAATCAAATGATGCTAGTGGGCTGCAACACTGATTATGCCACCCACAGAAGCAGCCTGTAAAACGTAACTCTGGCCTGCCATTGCAGGGCCTGTGTGCACTATGGGACTGCCATGTCGACTCGGCAAGTGCACACACTTGCAAGTACATAAATCTTTCCTTTTTCTATATGTTAGTCACCCTTAAGGGAGACCCAAGGTACCCCTGTGGACAGGGTGCATTGTATGTGAACGGTATCACATGCCCTGATGTGTGTGGCAAGTCCTGATAGGGAAATACTGCCAATTTCGTTTTTCACTATTGCAAGGCTACCTCTACCCATAGGACAGAATGGAGAGTTTGTTTATGACATCTTATAAACATAACCACTCCTAGAAGCAAGGTGGGAAAATAAAGTTTGATAAGCCTGAACTCAGAATGTTAAAATGCATCTTTTAGTGATTTTTACATTCTGTGTTTGAAAATACCACTTTTAGAAATTAGTTATTTTCTTGCTAAGCCATCCAGTATGCCTCTGCCTGGTTTTTGATGGGACTGGTCTGCTTTCCACAATGCTATCTCCACCTCCTGCCAGGAAGCTGCACCAGTGAGGACAGAACTCGCTTTGGATGGGTACAGACACTTTCTGCCTTCAGAGAACAAAGGGTTCGAAAAAAAGATTCTTTAGAAAATTGTCCATAAAACATTCTAAAAAGTACACATTAATTAAAACCTTTAAATGAACCCCCCTCCTCACCGCCCCATCCCCATCCCCATCCCCATTACATTTCATTTTTTTAAATTCTGTTTAACAGATCGTAAGAACTGAGGAATCCCAACTGCCACATCTAAATATCACATCTCAGACAGTAACTCCACCGCTTTGTTCCTATGAAGAGTATCATATTTAAAAAACAAAGGTCTTAAAAACTTGATCCGATTTGCAAGATAAAAAGCGCAGTCCATAAGAATATGTGTAATAGTATATTTAGCTTTCAAAGGGCAAGGACAAAGACCACTATTATTCTGCACCCCAGCCCTATATTGGTGGGATGAATAGATTGGATTACATCCCACCCGAATCCTTAGGATTTCTTTTCTGAAACCTGGATCTGGTAACTGCAATCCTGGCCAAATGAAGCAAACGAGACGCTAATAGATGATTTCTTCTTTAAATATAATAAATCACATTGTTGTGACACCATTGTTGCAGATTCTCTCAAAACTCGTTTGCCTGGGAAAGTGAACCAGGATGTGACTGAACCACTATTTAAGTGAACAAAGGATTTGTGACGCGCTTAAAGACCGTTGGTGATAACGCGCTATATAAATATAAATATATATATAAATTACAATTACAATTGTGTATATAAAAAGTGGGGACCAGACCCCAGAACAGATCCCAGACTTTTAGATTACTTCTGGGAAATTAAGAGGAACATTTGCCAATGAATTATTAATTAATTAAACATAAATTACTTCTCACCCTTAACCCTTATAAACACCACAATCCACATACAACATTAATTACACAATTCCCATAATTAATTTTCAGTCAATAAATTATTATAAATTAACAGCTAATTTTTAAATAATTAAAAAGAAATTACTTTCCAACCTATACCCCTATAAACCCCACAACCCACACCTAAAATAAATTACACAATTATAATTAATTACAAATTAATTAATTAATATATATATTACCAACTAATTATTAATTAGTTAAACATAAATTACTTCCCACCCTTCCCCTATATAAACCCCACAACCTGCACATAACATTAATGACACAATTCCCATAATTAATTTTCAATCGCCTAATTAATAAAAATTAACAACAAATTATTAATTCATTTAAAATAAATGGCAATTAAGGTGTTGAAAAAGGTTTCGAGTAAGTGGCTGATTCTGCCTTCGCCTAGGTTGAAGATGTGGTGACGGCATGGGTCGATTGGTGCCCCTGAGTGGACCGAGTTCATGATGGAGGCGGTGTTCTGTGGGGCAAGCTGGCTCCATTCAGTTAACTGAATGTGGTGGTAGTGAGTAGAGTTGTTGTACTGCTTGGGCTGGGGTTTCAAGTTTCTGCAGATGTTTGTGATCTTGCCGTGGAACACATTTGCAAGGTTGTCACAGAGTTCGAGGTAGGGGGCAATGTTACTTGTTGCAGCTGAGGGATTGGAGAATTCTTTGACAATGCTGAAGAGTTATTTGCTGTTATTGGAGCTTGATTCGATGCATGAGGCTAAGACCTTTTTCTTCAATTCTCTCATCTGTCCTTGGTAGAGATTGAGGACTCTCTTAAAGGTTTATCATGTATTTTCATGGATGCTTGGAACCGTGTCTGGGCTGCTTGTAGAGTTGTGGCTTTGAATTATTTTATGTGTTGGTCATGTCCTTGCTGGTATATTAAATCAAATAAGAATAAATCAACTAATACCAAATTGTACAGAGAATTTGCCTCACTCGACAAGGGACCCACTATGTCCACTGCAACATCCATTACAGACCTTCAGGAAAACTTAGCAAAACATAGGGGTTTTCCTTGGATTCATAATTTTGTCACTTGTACAACAAGGTATACACTATCCTATGGTTCTCTGGACGAGTAAAACCAATCCTGGCCACCAAAATTCCAATCTTAATTTATTTTTTGCCTTAGAGACTCCGAAATGACTTTCAGGAACCATATCAATCAGTTTTCATTGTAAATTACTGGGTGGAATTACCTTCATACCTCTAAATAGGCATCCATAAATAAGCTTCTGCTAACTCTTGTCTAATCATCCAATATGGTCTTATCTGTTCCCATTGACCATCTTTGTCTTGCCATCCTTCACACAGCATCTTCCTCACCTTAATGAGGATAGAATCATAGTCCAACTATCTTCCGAAATAATTCCTTCAGTGATTACACAAAGATCTTCCCTCGGTTAATCAGCCATTTCATCAAGATTTATCTCAGCATTTTTTTTGTGCGCCAATCAAGAAAGACAGTTCCTCATACCACGAATAGGTCCAATCTCAAAAGTGAAAACTTGAAGACTTCTTATTCTGCTGGATATAGCTTTCAAGCATTTTTTGTAAAAACTTCTCTAAGAGGTTTGTAATCAGTTCTCAGCTTGAAAGATTTGCCCCAAGTGAGAGTTTTAAATGCAGTGAATACCCAAAAGATAGGCAATGCTGTTCTTTCAATTGCTCAGTAATTGTACTCATCTTGTCTCAAAGCTCTTGAGGCAAAAGCTATGGTTTCTTTTTCAAACCATTCCCTTGAGGAAGAACAACTCCAGGCCCTTAGAATGTGCATCCGTTACTACATTATCAATTCTTCCAGGAACAAACAAAGTTGGGGGCATTAATTAACCATTTCTTTACAACCTCAAACTCTTCATTGCATACTCTATCCCATATAAAACATGCTTTATTTTTCAACAATAACCATATTTGGTAGGTTCTACTAGCTAGATTATCAACAAACTTACAGTAAAATGTGATTATTGGAACTGACATACTTGACGTGGTTTTCCCCCATCTTTTTGCCTTCCAGCCTTCTGTTTTTGCGAGCTTCATTTTTCCTGGCTTAAGGATCCTGCTCCCTTTACCACTGCTAACCAGTGTTAAAGTGCGTGTGCTCTCTCCTTTAAACATAGTAACATTGGCTTCACCAAAATGGCACATTTAATTTACTATAAGTCCCTAGTAAGGTGGTACTACAAATACCCAGGACCTGTAAATTAAAATTAAAGGCCCTGTATTGCTCTACTCCCCTACTCCCCTGCTGCCCCACTGCCTGAGGTAACGGACTGGACCTGAATCTTGAGATCCAGGACCGACGGAGTGATTAGGAGGGCTAGTTTGATGGCCTCCGGATCAGGGTCAGACAAGGCTCCAACCACCTTGAACCCAGCTCCTAGACTCTGTCTGCTGTGAATCCTATGCTACTAAGTGGTGCCACACCAGCCCTGAACTCTTGAAAGTGGGTCTGAGAATGCTCTGCCAGCCCAGCTGTGATTCTGTGGGCAGAACTGAAGCAGTGAGATGAATCTCCTCCCAACTTTGCTTCGTGTCTGCCGCTGCATGAAGCCTCTCCCACTTAGGACTTTGCAAGGCAGCCCCTTCAGAAGCTCTGTTGAATAACATATATTCGACGCAGGCATTCGGATCACAAGCCCCTCGATGAAAGCCTACTCAATTATGAATCAGGACTCGCATCACAGCTCCACAGCTCCTTCAGAATCACCAGTGCGCAACGCATCTTTGGCTCAAGACTTCACATCGCAAGCCCCTTGTCGACTGCATTCTCAACTTCTTTGTTGTTGGCCTGAACTTGTGACTTTGCAATGTCCGGTGCAACCTGATAACTACAGTTGGAGCTTAGTGCTTCTAGGCACTAATTTTTTCAAAATTGTTTAAATTGCATATTTCCGGTTCTACTGATGGATTTGTGTTGTCTTGGTGCAAAATAGGTTAATACATTTTGTTCTATTTTTCTAAATTGGTGTGGGATTTCCCTTGTGTTTTATTTTCACTTTATTACTGTTTGAAGTGCTGCATACAAACTTAAAACATTGTCTCTAAGTTACACCTAACTGATTTGTTCCAAACTACCATATTGGTAAGCACAGGTTAATGTGGGGGTTGCTTATGCTTCACCCTGGCTGAGATTGTGGTTTCTGCTGGAGTAAGGTTTTGCCCCTCTGGACCAGTAACCCAATTTCCAACATTGGTGTTCTGCAGTGAGCTTTGGACTTGTGTTTGTGCAGTACCATAAAATGATTTAGTGTTACACTAAAATCCTAGATAAATGATTTGAGACCATTTCAAATGTCTTTTAAATTCTCATTGATTAGCTCTTTGCTCTTTTTCCAAATTTACCATCAATCTACCCGACTACATGTGGAACCCCCTGCAAGGATTGAGTTTGAGCTTGCCAACTTGGATCAACACACTTTACCTCCAAAAGGCCTTGAGGGCCTGGGTAGAGTCCCATCAAGTACTGGCAACAGTGGATGACCAGGATGATGAGGATAATGATGAGAAGGAGCAAGGCCAGGGTCCGGATGCAAACCCTATGATGCAGCACCTCGGAGAGGGGAGGACACGTCCCCTGACATCAACCTCCCCCCCCCCCCCCCCCCCCCCAGAGTGAAGAGCAGTGTGTCTTCCGAATGTCTGACCTCAGAGGAGCTGGTGAACAGGAAGGCTCAGAAGGACTTCGGGCTGGAGATGGCCAGATTCAAGATGGAGAAAAGGAAAATGTCAATGGAGGAGAAATTGGAACTTTGCTTCAGGCCGGCTGGCTCGCGAATAAGTTTCATAGAGCCAGACCCAAAAGCAAGGTAGGCAGAGTCTAGCAATTTTAGTGGCAGCATGCCAGCAGGGCCCTCTGGTGACAAAGAGTACAAGTCCCAAGGAATCTGATGCCTAACTGTATTGTGGGTGACGGCATCGACAAGTGGCTTGAAGCCTATGAGGTTGCTCCGGAGATGAATAGGGTCCCTGAGGAACATTGTAGGGTCATCTAAAGAAGCACATATCTGGTAAAGGGAGGGACACCCTACTAGCCCTAGAGAAGGGGACAGGTGAGGTATCCCCCCATAAAGAACACCCTTGCCAGTAAGTGTGGCCTCACTCCAAAGAAATACAGGGAGAAATTTAGGGACAGCCAGAAGCTGTCCCATCAGTCCTGGATGGATTGTGTGGATTCCTTTTGCAAGGCACTGGATGGTTGGGTGAAGGTAGTGAAGTAATAGGTTATCGGGGACTGTACCTTCACAATTCATCCTCAGTGCAGGTTTTCGCATTGCAAGTCCCTCGTTGACTGCCTCCTCTATGACAAAAGAGGACTGTTCATCTCAGTTCTACAACTACTTCAGAACTGCCGGTATGTGGTGCATCATTGACGCAGGACTTTACATCACTAGCCCGTCCTCAGTGGCATCCTCGATGTTGATGAAATACCTCGCGTTGCAGCCACACAGTTCCTCAGAACTGCTGCTGGGTGTCGCATCCTCAATGCAGGATTTAGCAATACTCTGTAACTAAGATTTTAGGTACTTTTGTTTAGTAGGTCTAGCTTGGTCTCTGCATCCAGCACGCTCTCCATTACGGTCGACCTAAACTTGTGACTTTTTCCCTTTCTGGCACGACCAGATAACCACAGTTGGTGCTTAGTGCTTCTCTTCACTATTTTTACTTAAAACTTTAAAATAGCATATCTGTGGTTCTACTAATTGGATAGTTTTTGTTTTAGAGTTAAATAATGTACTATATGTCGCTCTATTTTCCTAGATTCATGAGCAATTTTACTTCTGTTGTGTTTTCATTTTATTACTGTTTGAAGTGCTGCATAAATATTTTTTACATTGCCTTCAAGTTAAGGCTGACTGCTTTGGGCCAATCTACCAGAGGGTTAAGCACAAGTTAATTTGGGAATTGCTTGAGACTTCACACTGACACACTGTGGCTGCTACTTGAGTAGGGTTTTACCCCCTCAACTAGTAACCCAATTTCCAAAAGATCCCAGGAACCTTTTCAACAGAGCCCTCATAGGTAGCGCGGTCAGGTATGCTTAGATCGAAAGGGAAGCCAAGTCCATCAAGTGGGGCTGCTGCCGTTTATCACCTATATCTGTGTGGACGGGATTTCCATATCATCACAGACCATAAACCACAGTCCCACTCTTTTCAGGCACGTCCCAAAATCCCCCAAACAAGGATTTAGAGGTGAGCTGTCCAACTGCAAATGTACAATTTCAAAGTCACCTATCGGCCTGGTGCCCACAATTCAGCTGTTTTGTTATAACAGCACCTGCCACCCGAAGACACAAAGATCAAAGGTGAAGACAAATGGACAGAGAATTTCGTCAACATGGTGGTGCAGAATGCCTGCCCCGTGTCGATGACTGTGGAATAGATTTGAATAGTGACCAACGTTGATATAGGCGCACAAAAAGACGATTGAGGGCCTGCAGTGAATTATGTGTAACAACTTCCTTGACCACCTCTGTAGAACTAATTGGATAAAACTACCATAACACAGCTCTGGTGGGTCCACCACAAACTCAGCTACACCACAGATGGACTTCTGCTGAGGGTGCATTACATTGTCATCCCAAGAACACTGTGGCAAGTGGAAACTGACTTGGTGCCCAAGGAGAGAGCCTAAATCAAAGCTCGACTGATTAGGATGGTGTGGTTCCCTGGGATGAATGAGCTGGTGGATCATACCATCTGGCAATGTGTACCCTACCAAGTCACTGGAGATGGAGCAGTGCCCGACCCTGTTACAACTGGAGAATACCCCTCTCACCCCTGGACTCACCAAAGTGTGGACTTTAATAGAATTCCGGATGTGAGGTCTACTGCTCTCATCATGAAGGATCATTCTAAGTATCCAGTAGTTACTTAACACACTCCATGGCATTGCAACCAGTGACAACCATAATGGCAAGGACATTCACCCAATCGGACTACCAGAAGAGGTCAGAATAAACAACAGGCCCCTGTTCCAGGGACAAGACATTGAAGGCTACCTCCAGAACCTTGGAGTATGGTGCAGAAAAGTCAGTCCACAATGTCCCCAGGCAAATGGGGAGGTCAAGAGATTTATGAGGACTCTCAACAAGATGCTCCGAATCAGGGTTAACCTGAATGTCTGCCTACTATTATTCCTAATGGCAACCCGGCAAACACCACAAACTCAATGGAGTGTGCCTCAGTGGTCCTTCTGTTGAAGCATCCCGCCCGTGACAACACCCCCACCAGCTGTCACTGATGGTTGGCTGTGTTGCAGGGAGACCAATGAGAAAGCCAGCAAAGAAAGGGGGGCTATAGCACCCCCATGCTCCAAGTGGGAGACACAGTATTTATCAAGGACCACCACATGGGCAACATGCTCCAGACCCAATTTGAGTGACCTGGTGGGTCACTCAGATTCAAGAGATGATGGTCACTGTGGCATACTGAGGAGAAGAATTGACCAGGAATGTGTCATGATTCAAAGTAGCGTTTGTCACAGAGAGTCCACACCTGCCTCAGTGGCTCAGACCAGAAAGAGAGAGGGAGATCAGTTTCACCATGTTTTCTGACCCAGAGGCATCGGTCAGAAATAGTCCTGAGCGAGACAACAGTACGCCAATCATGGCTCCCTGTTAAGGGGGCTTGACTTGCTTCCAGGGGAATCAACCAAGAACCAAGGATACACTCTGGGGTCCAGCCCACTAACGACACTGCCATACAGTCTGCAGCCTCACCCAGAACCAAGCAGAATCCTCAAGGAATACATGTGGAATCCGGAGGAGGTCGTCGAGTCCAGCCGACAAGAGGCTACCATTTTGAACTGACTTGAGCATGGGCGTAGGAAGTGTGGGGGACGAGGGGGATATATGCCCCCCAGATTTTGGAGTGGGGGGGACAAGGGGGAAAAGGGTGGGGGGACGAGGGACAAAAGAATTTCCCCTCTTTCTCCTCTCTCTCCTGTCTCTGGGAAGGGCAGAGAAGGAGAAAAAACTGTCTCTTTTCCTTCATACCCATTTCTGTCTGTCTTGCTCCTGCTGAAGTTCTGATTTCAAGAGCTCTTATGTACTCTCTCTTTTGCATCTCCTTTTCTTTATTTGTTTCTCTGTGAAATGGATCCAAAATAGGCGGACACTTTGGCTGGATATTTCTTCATTTACTGACCGTTTTATAATTCCAAAGAAAAACCTCAGGACGGAGAGAAAAAAAATGAAATACCTAAATTAATCAATACAGAGTGGTCAGCAGACAGGCCATATTGTTATTTACAACCACACATATTAGAACCACTTTACAGAGTTTGCCAGTGAAAGCGCTTTCTTTTTTTCTTCCTTCTTTAAACAACATTGTTTTCCCAGGGTGGGGAAGAGAACCATTCCTAAAGGGACTGCAATACCTGGTTGTTGGGTGAAGTGGAAATGTGTAATACAATCGTTTTCAACTGTTTTAATTACTTTAGCTTATGAAATGTGTACTGCGGATCTGTGTTCGGGGATGCGATTTTTTTTTTAAACCAAACTGCTTACATTTTAAAAGGATATAAGCAATGGACATTGAAACGGGTCCCTTCCTGGTCCTGTAGCCATGTCCTGAATTTTTCAGGAAAAATCACTTACATTTTTGAATAATGAGTTTAAAACTGTTAAGGTAACCATGTTGTTCCTGAATACATTTCACATGATTTGCTTATTCTTGCATTCTTTATGAGTGTTTGCTTTTTTCAGCGTGTTCTTCATTTCTTTTCAGGCAGCATTTCACTGTTGTCTAGTGCATAATTTGAATTTAGCTGCAGCACAATTGATTTGTAGCTGAAGGCAGTGCAAGTTTCTCTCAGTGGGGCACTATGGTGTTCAGTGTGGGAGAGGATGTGGCACTCTGGCCAGAGCTGCTGAATTTGGAACTGGCGCACCATTTTCAGCCTTCATGACCAGTCCACCAGACCGCACTCCTGACCGACCTCATTCCAATGCTACACCTTAGAAGGACCGATAGACCTTAGAAGCCCTGGTGTCTTAGCAGCCGCAGGTGGAACCCAATGGTGGCAAGTGTGAGTTAACCTTGAAGGCCTGTCCACCACAATCCATAATGCAGGTTACCTCCAGTCTTGCGAGCAGGCATACGAAGAAGCACATCCTAGATTGACAGTGACTGTCACTGAGGTCACAAGATCCTTGAGGCCAGTCCACCGCATCCATTGGTACCTCCATTGGCCTTTTTTAGCAGTAGTGGTGCAACTTACCAGGGGTTGGCAATGTAGGATTTGCATGCACACCAAACTTAGGGGGTGATTATAATGGAGGTGGAACCGCCACATCACCCTGTCAGTGGCGGTCCCACCGCCATCGGTGACTGCATCTACGCCAACCATATTACAATGGCGGGTGGTTCCCTGGTGGTCGGAAAGACCAACCGCCACGTACCCGACTGGCTCCTTGAGCCCGCCAGTGCGGAGGAGGGGCTTGTGGTTCCTACAATGCTGGTGGTACCTACCAGGCACCACAGTAAGGATTACGATACCCCTTACCCACCAGCCTATCCATGGCAGTTCACCCACCATGAAATTTTGGTGGAAAGGGACATTGGAGGCCCATAGTGGGCCCCAATCCCCCAGCCCCCAGACATGGGACCTGGGGGGCATCTAAGAAGCCCTCCTACATATCACTGCACCATGTGGCAGGCACTGCATTGTGCCTGCCATGAGTGGAGTGATATATGTAACATGTCAGTTTTTACATTGCGGCAGATGATGCAGCCAGCAGCACCTGCTGCAATGTAAAAGATAGGCACGGTGAACGCCATAGTGGCAGTCGCGTTGTAATGCCTATCGTGGGGCCGCCACCTTGAAGGCCAGCGGTCCCATTCCTCGATTCGATGGCGGACGGACTGAAGTCCTCCTGCCTTCGTAATCAGCCCCTAAGTATGCAAACTTCATGGTCTATGTATGCTCCATGCACAAACACTTTTAACATGTGCAGCCTTCTTTCGGGCCACTGGAGTTGTGCAGCAATGGAGGCCAAAATTATGTTGCAGTGTTGACTAAATGATGCAACAATAACAAGGCTGCAGTGTGATGCGGTGCATTTTATGATACTTTATTATTTTAACATATTTATACATACTAACAGCCTCTGCAAAGTTTTTGCCTCATTAGTGCCTATGTAACATACAAATGCAGCAGAGGGAAAGGTGACCAGTCAACCTTTGCAAAGGGCCCTGCAATTCACAGAACATAAGTCACATTTCTTTTAGTAATTTTTGATCCGTTTGAGCTAAAAAATTGTTTTGGGGCAAATTGTTAGATTATGCAGCAGATGATGTATTGTGTGGCAAATATGATACAGCCATAGGTAAAGTTGGAAAAAAAATTCCACTTAACTTAATTTTGCCCCAGCATTGTAGTTGATCAATTTAAAAGTTCCCCAAACCCAAAGTTGAGTTTGGGCACCATTTGCATTTTAAAAGCAGTCCTACAACACAGGGCTACTTTTAAACTGACCTCAGGCTTCCGCAGTGCCCACATGCAAACGCAGAAAGGGCTGCTGGCCTCTAAAATGCCATGCCCTATTATATTCTAGGGACTTAAAGGTAGTTCTAATTTCCCTGCCCTATTATGAACTAGGGCCTTATAGGAGAGGTCATGCCAATCATAGGGGTACCCTAATCCATAGTGCACCCTAGTGTATGTAGGTGTTTCACAGTATCTTTGAATGTCTCTTCCAGAATAGCACTGGCCCAGTGCCTGTTCAGGCTGAGGCCAGGGTCAGTCAGAGTCAGGTGCCACCTGTACCAGTCAGCAAAACGTTGGGGAGGGCACAGGATGGCTTTGCATCACTAAAGAAGCAGAAACTCAGAATTTAAAACATAACACCATGGTTGGGGGGGTTCTCTTTAATAATCAGAATTGATTTCTATCCTAATGAACCCTAGGTACATCCCCCTCTGCATGGGACGACTCCTGGTGGCCGGAAGCCCTCGGAAAAGCACCCATCCCGACAGACCACGCACGGAACCTAGGCGTCATCCTGGATTCTTCACTCTCAATGAACAGACAAGTCAGCGCTGTATCCTCTTCCTGCTTCAACATTCTTCGCATGCTCAGAAAAACATTTCGCTGGATCCCCACCGAAACAAGGAAAACAGTCACCCATGCTCTGGTCACGAGCCGAATGGACTACGGAAACACCCTCTACGCAGGCACTACCGCTAAACTCCAGAAGAAACTCCAACGAATCCAAAACGCCTCAGCCAGGATCATATTAGACATCCCACGCAACGAACACATCTCTGGTCACCTTAAAGACCTCCACTGGCTACCCGTCAATAAGAGGATCACTTTCCGACTGCTAACCCACGCACACAAATCACTCTACGACATCGGACCAGAATGCCTCAACTCACGACTGTCCTTCTACACACCCTCCCGCCAACTACGTTCTTCCAGCTAAGCCCTCGCCACTGTACCTCGCATCAACAAGACCACCATGGGAGGCAGATCCTTCTCATACCTGGCTGCTAAAACATGGAACTCACTCCCCGCCTACCTTCGCCTCACCCAGAACCACCTAGCATTCAGAAAGCAACTTAAAACGTGGATATTTGACAAGTAACACTCCTCCCCTTTCTAAGCGCCTTGAGACCCTCTGGGTATGTAGTGCGCTATATAAATTCTCTGACTTGACTTGACTTGACTATTTTCCAACTTTAGGATAAGGAAAGACTGGGGAAAAATCATAATGTTCTAATCTATGCCTTGAAGTTTTCATGCAGTTCTTTGATGACGCCTAATAGCTCACTGTTCAATGTTAGGATTTTAACTTATAAACTGCAAATACCAAAATAATCTCTCAGACAAAAGCAGTAACTCACTGACCAATTTACATGATATGCATTTTGTGATCTGTGTGCTACACATTCTTTGCAGCAGGCATATTAACCCACTGTGTCTACCTTACCAAGAGTCAAAACTTCCACTAGACAAACCTCCGATCTCTCTCAATAATGAACATTAATCACCAAAGTTATCTTCACATTTTTATTGCTGCCTGAAAATTGCTGGAGACCAGGAATGCAGCAGCAGGTACTTTTCAAATCATAATGCACTTGCAAACACGACGCCCCTACTCTAAGTCAGCGACCTATGTTTGCTTGGTGCAGCAAGATTCATATACATGGTTCTTTAACATTTGGTCTGATTACTATATGAATGTAAATAACAATAAAGCATACATGAAAACTGTGACAACATGCCTGCTTTTCTCAATATTTCACTTCGAAAGTATGCGATTGTATTTGTTTAACGGGCAGTGATTTGCATAAGGTCAATGGAAAGTCCACAAGGTTGTCCCTGCCCCCCCCCCTGATTTTTTGTGTCTCCTACGCCCCTGGACTTGAGGATGAATATAGAGTGCCACGCACTCTGGGGGCCGGGGTCTGCCGGAAGGCATAAATAAAGAAGGGGCTGTAGAGCTTTCGTGGCCACACCCACTGAATGCATAACTGTCTCCAGTCAGTGCGCCCTTATAATAGTACTGCGCTATGCCCATGCCCAAGGGGTCCTAAACCATTGCACAGTCTTCAAAACATCATATCCCCCTACTTCTGACCTTGCCTCTTTTACCCAGAAATATAGTCTGTTCCAACACTTTGAGAAAATCGCTTCCAAAAGAACTTATTCCCTGGCCTAATAATTTCCAGGCAAGTCTCTTTTTTCTTCTGTTTTCTTAGCGTTTGTATAGGAAATGGTAAACCTAGGAGAAACTGCGTGATACGAAAATAACCAGAGTATTTTTTAAAAGGGACTATTATGCAATAGCGTTGCAGAAAATGTTCGCAAATGGCGGCCTTTGCTACTGGCAAACTCAAATGCAGTTATCTCTTTTATGAATTAGCAGATAATTTAAATGTTCAATCTAATACACATGGGACCATGTTCTTATCCCAACTTACATTTCCCTGGCTCCCAATAGAACCACTGTAAAAAGGGACGGAGACAATTACAAACATCTTAGTCACTAAGGGACAGAATCACCGAGAAACAATGTTCAGATGGTGCAATGGTCACAGCTGTCGACTGAGTAACCAAGTGCGAGTCTCAGCCTCGACTCAACGTCATCTTGTTTCTTGACAAATCACGTCTCCCCACCACCCCCCATTTAAAAAAAACACAGATGTGAAGCGATTTTTTGTAATGTAGTTGATGTTCATGTAACGCGTCCGATACCTAACGTTCGAAGTCCGTGCTATATCAAACTGCAAAAAAAAATTGCAAACATTCGCAGGTGTTTCCAGATGCATTCGGGTATTTTGAACTCCTAAATTAGACCTTCTTTCAACAGTAAAATACAGTGTAAGCATGACAACTTTTTGTAATTGCAAGAGTAACTTTGGAGTGGACATACAGCATTCGCTGTCCCGCCTGTCATACAGTTTCTCGGACACGTTTTAGTTTAATCTTGTTGGACCCTGCCTTTGAACAAGGAAGGACGACAATTGATAAATTGCAGGCGCAAAGAAAAAAAAAACGATAATCCAAGTTAACGGAGAAAAAAGCTGGACACAACGAGAAAATTTTCCTTCGTATGCAGGCGCGCAACACCCATTGGTCTCACGGGGCCTCACCCCGCCCCCCCCCCCCCCCCCTCACCCCCCCCTGTCAGCCCGGCTGCGACAGCTTCGCGGGCTGGCGAGCATGTAATTGCAGCCCCACCCGAGTACTTAACAGGTCTTTAAAAGACCATTTACTTGTAAATGAGGCTCTTGTGTGTTCACCCCTTCTTACAGCCACTCTGTCTATGGCTGGAAGAATTAACCGCCCCACCCCCCGCCCTCCCGAAATTTGGCTCTAGTTGCCCGCCTGTTCGTATGTGCAAGTACATTTTGTACTTATGACCAGGGAAAGTCACCGAGAAAGACAATAAATTTCACAAGTGCAATTCTAGTTTTTACCTGTAGATGGCCTCCATCTCATTGCTGTAGGTAGCTCTGATCAAAAGCCGATTCACGTTTGCTAGCACAGTCATGAAGTCCTTTTTGCTGACCGCGGTGCCAGTGCCGTAGACTGTGAACGCTTCAGGGCTGAGTAAAACCTTCTCCGTGTGCTCTTCGTAAGGCTGCAGGTAAATTCCCTCCCGGGCTGTAGCAATCCGCAAGCCGTTACCCTGAAATGCCAGCCGAAAAGAATACAGTTGTTGAGAAAACTGCACAGTTAAGGCTAGCTGTGACACAGAAGAAAGAAGCACACAGGCTGTTACAAAATAGAAATGGGTTATTGGACTAAGGCGCTCGTTATGAAGGGACTCAATTCTAGATGCTTGCCAATTTTTCAGAGATGCATAACAATTTTTCTGATGCAAGATGAAAATGTTGTGACTACCGAAATGGGGGGACATCATATATGTCTGAATAAAATAGTAATTGTATTGTACCATATGGAAAAATTGCTAATAAAACTTAGTTTAAAAAAAAAATGAAGGGACTAATTCTAAGGGTGCAACAACACAGATCTCTTTACCTTCAATCGTAGGTCTCAGCTGCTTAAAATAGCCAACATCTTCACATGAAATAACGGGGGCTAATGGGAAAGTACTGGGAGTTGGATCTGGAATTACCAATTTGCTGGTCATGCCTCAGTCTTTGCTTCCATGCAGGCTAACAGTACACTGACCTAACCCGCGCACTTAACGTCTAACTAGAAGGTTTTAAATCAGTTCTGACATATCCAAAATTAAAAAATAAACTGGTGGAGCCACTAGATCTTACTTCTGTAATTCTCTTCTCATCAATTAGAATAGATTGATAAACATCCAAACAATGTAGCTCATTTTCCTCTGGTGTCTGAGAGTTTGGAGGGAAAACCGGGAGGATATTCTTCTGCTCTAGGTGGAATGAAGATTTAACACAGAGTATGAAAGACCGTCCTGAAGCAAGAAACTTCTACACAAATATTCACAGGAAAGGGAACCTTAAGAATAAGGATCCTATTTCACCTAATCTTCTCACTGATGTTACAGCCACAAGTAAAAACAAGCCTTGGAAATGCAATAAGTCTCGGATTTATTTGAGTTATAGCTAATGGCATTGTAAATGGCAATGTCTTTTAGCCATGTGTTATGGAGTGTATGCATGTGGTGTGTAGTGGAATTATGTGGGTTGGATTGGAATTGTAGCAATGGTGGCATGCTGTGCCTTAGATGAATATGTTTAAAAGTAAAGTGCACAACATTATGAATGGGGCGACATTTCACCCCAAACCACTGGCACAGCCGGTACTGTCTCTGCAGCAATTCGTTTATCAATTGTTTTCCATTTTTCTCATTTGTCTCCAAAAATCATCATACATTATTTGATTCGAAGCTGTTCAAATCCGCATGCCAGGAAATGCATTTTCCAAAGATTCTCATTCTAGATGGGCCATCCGAACCTCTTTACAAGAACACGTACAAGCGCAAGTTCATCATAGCCGTTTATTAAAAACCCAATGCATTTCAGGCCACTCGGGCCTTTCGTCAGGGGTAACTGAAAATGACAATAAAACATGTATTATTGTTCCATTCCTCCATGTTTGTACAAAAAAGATATTAGTGTTAATTATATTTCTCTTCTCAGTCACTGACTTTCATTAAATCCAGTACTCTAATTCGCAATATTTCCATGAACAACCTTTAAATATTTCTGGCAGAACACGATCCCTTCCCTTTACTTAACTTCATATAACTCTGTGTCAATCCATTTCTATCTCCCAACTCACAAACGCTTTCACTCCCCCTCCCAATCAATCAATCAATCAAAACACTTGTACAGCGCACTACTCACCCGGCAGGGTCTCAAGGCGCTTGGGGGAAGAGGTCCGCTATTGCTCGAACAGCCAGGTCTTGAGTTGTCTCCTGAAGGCGAGATGGTCCTGGGTCAGCCGAAGATGGATGGGGAGGGAGTTCCATGTCTTGGCCGCCAGGTAGGAGAAGGATCTGTACCAGCGGTGGCTCTTCGGATGCGTGGTACGGCGGCGAGGGCGAGGCTTGTCGAACGTAGCTGGCCGGTGGGCGTGTAGAAGGTCAGGCGGTCGTTGAGGTACTTGGGGCCCAGGTCGTGCAGAGATTTGTGTGCGTGGGTGAGGAGCCTGAACGTGATCCTCTTTCTGACGGGGAGCCAGTACAGGTCCTTCAGGTGGCCGGAGATGTGGCTGTATCGGCGGTTGTCCAGGATGAGTCGGGCAGAGGCGTTCTGGATGCGTTGGAGTCTTTTCTGTAGCTTGGCTGTGGTTCCGGCGTAGAGGGTGTTTCCGTAGTCCAGTTGGCTGGTGACGAGTGCCTGGGTGACCGTCTTCCTGGTTTCGGTCGGGATCCATCGGAAGATCTTGCGGAGCATGCATAGGGTGTTGAAGCATGATGAGGAGACGGCGTTGACTTGTCTGGTCATCGAGAGGGAGGAGTCCAGGATGAAGCCCAGGTTGCGTGCGTGGTCTGTTGGCTTGGGAGTGGCGCCCAGGGCGGGGGGCCACCAGGAGTCATCCCAGGCGGAGGGCGATGGTCCGAGGACGAGGACTTCCGTCTTGTCTGAGTTCAGTTTCAGGCGGCTGTTCTTCATCCACTCGGCGATGTCTTTCATCCCTTCGTGTAGGTTCGTTCTGGCGGTGGCGGGGTCTCTGGTGAGGGAGAGGATCAGTTGGGTGTCGTCGTCATAGGAGGTGATGTTGAGGTTGTGCTGGCGTGCGATGGCTGCAAGAGGTCTCATGTAGATGTTGAAGAGGGTGGGGCTGAGTGATGATCCTTGCGGAACGCCGCAGATGACTTCGGTGGCCTCCGATCGAAAAGGGGGGAGGCGGACTCTCTGTATTCTTCCGGTGAGGAACGAGATGATCCACTCCAGTGCCTTCTCTTGAATACCGATGTTGCTGAGGCGTTGAACTAGGGTGCGGTGGCAGACGGTGTCGAACGCTGCAGAGAGGTCCAGGAGGATGAGGGCCGCTGTTTCCCCGTTGTCGAGCACGGTTCTGATGTCGTCGGTGGCTGCGATGAGGGCGGTCTCGGTGCTGTGGTTGGCTTGAAAACCAGACAATGAGGGGTCGAGGGATCCGTTCGTCTGGAGGAAGGCTGCAAGCTGTCTGTTGACGGTCTTCTCGATGACTTTGGCAGGAAAAGGGAGGAGCGAGATGGGGCGGAAGTTCTTGAGGTCGGTGGGGTCAGCTGTTGGTTTCTTCAGTAGGGCGTTGAGCTCGGCATGTTTCCAGCTCTCCGGGAAGGTGGCGGTGTTGAAGGAGGTGTTGATGACGTCCCGTAGTTGGGGTGCAATGATGGAGTCGGCCTTGTTGTAGACGTGGTGGGGGCAGGGGTCGGTCGGAGATCTGGAGTGGATGGTGTTCATCGTGCGGGCTGTGTCTTCGGTGGTCACTGTGGTCCAGGTGCGGAGGGTGGCGGTGGAGGGCGTTGGTTCAACGGTTGGGTGCGTTGATGGTGCGCTGAAGCTGTTGTGGATGTCAGCTATCTTGCGGTGGAAGAACGAGGCGAGAGAGTCGCAGAGGTCCTGTGAAGGAGTGATGTCGTTGTTGCCGGAGCTGGGGTTGGAGAACTCCTTGACAATGCTGAAGAGTTCCTTGCTGTCGTGGGCGTTGTTGTCCAGTTGTTCCTTCAGTGATTTCTTCTTGGTAGTGCGGATGAGCTGGTGGTGCTTGCGGTGGCATGTTTGAGGGCGGTCATGTTGTCTGTGGTCTGGTCGAGGAGCCAGGCTTTCTCGAGGGTGCAGCAGTTTTTCTTGGAATCCTTGAGTTCGTCGGTGAACCAGGAGGCTTTCTTGCTTCTGGGTCTGCCGGTAGGGTTCTTTAGTAGCGCGAGGTCGTCAGCGCAGTCGGTCAGTCACCCCGTTGGGAGTATAGAGGCAGACCCAGTTAATTAATGTGTCACAGGTGAACTTACTAGCAATGTTTATTTACATCTGAGTCAGACGAACATGAAAATATGAGCATAAAAATATCGGACTTTCCACATGTTTTTCGTGCTGCTTATGTCTTCAAATAGTTATAAAACATGCACAGACAGCATTTAAAGTTGAGCATCATTACAAATATGTATGGCAACGCTGCATGTAACAACGGGGTGTATTATGGGAGTTGCAGTATAGAGGCAGACCCAGTTAAATAATGTGTCACAGGTGAACATCGGGTTTGAAAAAGTGGGAGGGTTTTTAGATGGGAGGGTTGAATGTTGAGTTTAAATCCGGGCGGTAGAAAGAAACAGGAAACTCCTTCAGTGTAAGACATAGTAAGATGTTTGTTTGTAGCAGGTACGTGTTGGGCAGATAGAATGGAGTGGTACGGGCAGTGTAGAATGCGTAGGGGAGACTGAGGGTGCGTGTGAATGCGTGATGAGGATAGGGGAGAGTGGAGAGGGAGGAAGTACAGGGACGAGTTCGGTGTAGGGAGAGCAAGTGAGGAGTTAGTACGAAGGAGATTGAGAAGGGGTGTAACTGAACTGTTTGCTGTTGTTGTTCAATGAGGGATCTGAATGAACAGTGTATGAACAGAGGAGGATGATGGTAGGGGGAGTGAAAGCGTTTGTGAGTTTGGAGATAGAAATGGATTGACACAGAGTTATATGAAGTTAAGTAAAGGGAAGGGATCGTGTTCTGCCAGAAATATTTAAAGGTTGTTCATGGAAATGTTGCGAATTAGAGCACTGGATTTAATGAAAGTCAGTGACTGAGAAGAGAAATATAATTAACATTAATATCTTTTTTGTACAAACATGGAGAAATGGAACAATAATACATGTTTTATTGTCATTTTCAATCATCCCTGACGAAGGGCCCGAGTGGCCTGAAATGCATTGTGTTTTTAATAAACTGCTATGATGAACTTGCGCTTGTACGTGTTCTTGTAAAGAGGTTCGAATGGCCCATCTAGAATGAGAATCTTTGGAAAATGCATTTCCTGGCATGCAGATTTGAACAGCTTCGAATCGAATAATGTATGGATGATTTTTGGAGACAAATGAGAAAAATGGAAAACAGTTGATAAACAAATTGCTGCAGAGGCGGTACCGGCTGTGCCAGTGGTTTGGGTGAAATGTCGCACCATTCATAATGTTGTTTAGTTTATACGTGCAGTGTGGGCTAGGCACGTCACCACTGAGCACGCAATGTTGAACATGGAAGTTTACATTCAAGAAAAAAACATATTCAAGAGACGGTGTGCAACCCTCATTTATGTGTTGTTCTAAAAGTAAAGTGCACCATACTGCGATTGCTACAATAGTTCATTGTGGATGCGTTAACAATTGATGTGTGCAATGATGGCTGGTGGTGTGTGTGCTTGTAGAAATTGTGCACTGACGGCTGGTGGTGTTTGTGCCCGGTGTAAGCGTGCACTTACAGCTGGTGGTGTGCGTGCCTGGTAAAAGCATGCACTGATGACTGGTGTTGTGTGTGCCTGGTGAAAGTGTGCACTGATGTCTGGTGGTGTGTGTGTGTGTTTGGTGACAGCGTGCACAAACGTCTGGTGGTGTGTGCCTGGTGGAAGCCTGCAGTGACTGCTGGTGGTGTTTGTGCCCGGTGAAAGCCTGCACTGACGGCTGGTGGTGTTTGTGCCCAGTGAAAGCATGCACTGACGGCTGGTGGTGTGTGTGTGTGGTTGCATGTGTGGTGGTGACGGTGTGGTGGTGAGTGTGTTGCGGTGAGTGTGTGGTGGTGAATGTGTGGTGTGAGAGTGTGGTTTTGTGTGGTGTGTGTGTGGTGTGTGTGGTATTATGTGTGTGGTCTTATGTGTGTGGTCTTATGTGCATGGTGTTATGTGTGTGGTGTTATGTGTGTGGTGTTATGTGTGTGTGTGTGGTGGACTTAGTTCGAGTTTTCGTACCCTGCACATTCTCACACTGCATCTACACTCTCACACACTGCTCACCCTACACACTCACACAATGTTCACCCTGCACACACACACTGCTCACCCTGCACACTCACACACTGCTCACCCTGCACACTCACACACTGTTCACCCTGCACACTCACTCACTGTTCACCCTACACACACCGCTCACCCTACACACTCTCACACTGCTCACCCTGCACACTCACACACTGCTCACCCTGCACACTCACACAATGCTCACCCTACACACTCACACAATGTTCACCCTGCACGCTCACACACTGTTAACCCAGCATACTCACACACTGCTCACCCTGCATGCTCACACACTGCTCACCCTGCACGCTCACACACTGGTCACCCTGCACACTCACACACTGCTCACCATAAACACACACACACTGCTCACCCTACACACACACACTGCTCACCCTACGTAATGCGAAAAGACCTAGCTCTGCCCTTTGGCCTGTGTTGTAATCGTACAGTGGGTTGTGAGTAGTTGTGCTTGATTGGTTGGGGCATCCCCTCCTTGCTGCTCCCCTCACAGAGGGCCGGCTGCCTCCATGAAGCTCCCAAGATATGTGTTCAGCTGTTCTTTGTTTTAGCTCCTGTGTGTCAGTGCTCCGTGTAAGCGCACAAGCATACCCTGCTCTCTCTGGAACACTCACACTGCTGAGATTGTGTGTGTTAGAGAAAGAGAAAAGGTGAGGGTGACATTTAGTGCTATACAGCCAATGAACATAAAGTTACACATGGTCCCTTTTGCAAAGATTGTTAAATGGGAAAAAAATCTCAAATGCTTTCCCAAATATGATTTTTATCACCTCCATTGTGATACAGTGTTCACTGGTGTGTAGCACACTGAAATCTCTAGCAAGCACAGAGAATGGGGGAGGGAAGAAGATGGGACACGGCAGTTGCAAAGCCCTTGAGACTCCCTCTGAGGAGAACTGGGCAGCGTTGTTGCTTAGACCCTGTATACTCCAGAGGATTCTGGGAAACTCTTGCCAGCCTCACAGAGCTTTTTCTTGGAATCGGCTCATGCCATACAACCCCAAGAGCAGACATTGTGGTAGAGGGGCGGGATGGAGGGTTAAGCAGGGAGAATTTGAAGGTAGGGAGGAAGTCCAAGCATTTTTTTTGGGAAGGAAATTGTACGACCATTTAAGGGGGAACAGGGTTAGCTGAAGATTGGGACAGTTGCTTATTATTATGGGAAAGACAACATTTATATTTCCTTGGCTCCCTTAATGTTCATTTAACCAGAAACTTCTCTCAAATTACTGACTTCTATTTCTGTGCCTTTGTGTTAATCATTTCCCCAGAGAAATGGTGTTTAATTGCTGCCTAATTTGCATAATTATGCATAATAATCTCCACACCTAATGAATATTCATAATTCTCATTTAGATTTTGTTTTCTAATCAAACAATTCCAATGTGATTACTGTGTGGAGCAGGGATAAGTCTCTAATACCACCTTGGGTACTTGGAAGAATCACTGCAAACTCTCCCATCTCTTCCACTTCGTAGAATAAACGTTTGCTTTGCTAATGTCTTTTTGAAAGTAATTTATGTCCATACCCATGAAAATGTCAATGGAATTAATTTTAAACATGTCGTGCAACGCTCCAGAATTTCACTGCAGTATTTGCCGATCCTGTTACGTGTCTAGACCGTACAGACTATCTGCCAGGGTAACTATGGAGTGACTGAAACAGTAGCAGACCATGCCCAGTTTTTATTCAAGCCCCACCCATTAACCGATCTGGCCTTGCTTTTGACGACCGGGGCAATACATCAATTTTCTGACGCCCAGTGCCGGTAAGAGAGGGTTGGGGGGACTTAGAGGGGGGACAGATGCAGGCGACAAAGAGGGTTGGGGGTCGTTTGTAAGCGCCGACAAGGGAGAATAAACAGAAGTAAAACAAAACTTACGCACTGCTCGTGGCCGCCCCCAAAAAGTGTCGCCCGGGGCGGACAGTCTCACCCCCCCACCCCGTTTGTATTTGCGTTGCAGATATTTCAAACTGTAGCTTTCTTCTAAGCCTCATTTATCTTACAAACCTAATTAACTAAGAGCTTAGAATTCAGGTAACAAAGCACCAATACCGACAATAGACCATATGCTTACATATATGTTAGAAGGGGACCAGGCATGATGACAGAAACGTCCATACATTAAAAAAACAAGACGTCAGCGTTTACTTGCTTCGCCCTGAAATGGATGCAAAAAAAAAGCTTGTGAGTAGTGCCGCGCGCGCGCCACTGCGAGCATATGTTTACAATTACCGCGGCCTGACGGCCGCGATAATTGAAGATATATGGCCTCTGGTGCACGTAACAGACACCAATAGGCCATAGGTGGAGCTACGCGACTGCCTATGGCCTATTGCGTGTTCTGTTTAAAAACAGCACGCACGCGAAGGTCAATGGAAATGGACCTTGGAAATCCACACGCACAGCTATGTGGAATTTCAAGGTCCATTTTCAAATTGCCCGGAATAGGACTCTCGCTGCGCAACACTGCTGCGCAGTGTACGCTAGGCCCGAGCCCTAAAACCTCTTAAGAGTCTAGGAGGGGAGCGTGACTAGCCAGCCAACATGGAGGACGCAGCTCTGTAGAGCCCTGTCATAGTACCCTCGTTTATCCATATAATAATACGGGTGACGCTTCCATCTAGTCCAGTCATCTGGGTGCCAAAACAGTACACACGCCAGGGAAGCAGCGGAGACTAAAAAAACAACAAAGCCGAATAGGACGACACCGTAGGCCGAGACCTGATCCGTGAACTGCACCGACAGAGGACCCTGTGAGGACCTGTTGAGCATGAAGAGGAGCTGTGAGGTGCCCGAGCAATTGGCAACTGAGATCGTAACCTACCTGACCAACCCTGCGCCACAGCCACCCCTCACACATCATGGTCTGTGGCTCACTTGCTGAGCCCTGGGCGTTCCGACGGAGTGGCGCAGGTAGGAGTGCAGGCGAGTCCACGGAGGGACGACAGGCGTGTGTAGCATAGGCCTGCGGCGACCACCACTGCTCCCGCTGACAGCCTAGGGAGGAGCAATGCCACTAAGAGGGAGGGAGCAAGAACATCCTCCTTCTCCCACTCGCACATACCAGACACTGGAATATACAAAACTTTGCACATGGTGCACAATAGGAAGATTCACTCTTGATAGGGGGAGCAGAGGCAATGGCAACCATCGGAGGAGGCTTCCAGACCAGGGAGCTTGCAGGGGAGCAACAGGCCCATCGCGCACGGCATGAAGAGTGGCCTAAGTAAAGACACAGTGCGGCGTGTATAACCCTTGAAGAGGAGAGTCCTCAGAGACAAAGAACCGGCTCCTAGGCCCCACCCAGGCCCGAGTGATCGGAACATACTTCCCGCAGTGCCACACAGAATACAAACCGCTCTGGCCCTGGGTGCGGGGAAACCACTGTTCAATCCTCTCTGTCTGTAAATTGGGAAAAACCCTTGGCCCGTGGATAGGGTGAACTTTCGACATTGGGCACGCCCGGAACCATTGCGCAAGAACTTTACCCCCTGACTGATGTAACCCCAGGCAGAGGAAACAGAGCGTGAGCTACACACTGCCGACAAACATCCCTGACTCTGGTAATCCCAGCACAATATAACACAGCAACCATGCCTCTCAAATAAAGAACCTGGTAAACAAAGAACCACAGAGGGAGCACAAGACTGCTATCACCCAAGCAGGGAAGGGCAAAAGCTGCATTTCGGCACCTGAACTGGGGCTTCCCAGCCTACAAGCGAAGGGACATATAATAGCCATCACACCAAATGAAAACGTACAGCACACTTCCAGGCACAGCTCCTATACCTATGGCACAACAGTTAGTCATGGGGCATCTAAAAAACACTGTGCAACACTCCACTGCACAAGCTGAAGCACAAGGTGGGCAACCCGCAGGCCCAAGCACTGCAAGTGAAATTATGGATCTCACACTATCAGCCAAATTGGACACTGTCCTGGCAGCAGTTGAGAATCTAAGCACCACTCTAGATCACACCCTCACAGCGCTTGGGGAGAAGATAGACAAGGTAGTGTTGGACTTTTCTCTGCTCAGAGCAGACCACCACAAACTGGCTGATAAGGTAGAAACCCATGTACAATTTTTATCAAAGCTAAAACCATCCACAGACAGCCACGCAGGGGCTTTGCAGGACATCATAAATAGAGTCAATATCTTGGAAGACTGACTAGAAGACGCAGAAGGCCGCTCCCGCCGAAATAATATACGCGTAGTGGGTCTCCCAGAAGGTGAGGAAGGACAAGACCCCATGACATATGTAGAACGATGGCTGTACGAACTTCTACAAAAAGGCTCCCTGTCGCCAAAATTCGTAGTAGAGAGATCACACAGGGTACCAGCGCATCGACCACCACCAGGATCCAGACAAAGACCTAAACCTAAACTACTGTTTAGGTTTTAAACAATAGTTGTCGGACACAGTGCTCAGAGAAACCCGCAAGCTGGGTGAAATCAGAATCCAAAATGAACAGATAATGCTGTTTCCGGACTAAAAGTTACAATTGCAAACACGCAGAAGGTCATTCACAGGTCAAGAAGCAACTCTGTGCATTAAATATTCGCTTCTCCCTAAAGTTCCAAGCCTGGCTGAGGATCGCCATGAAAGGCCAAGTAAAATTCTTCGATGCACCGTCCGAGGTGTGGGACTGGTTGGAAGAAACAGGTCACCTGACTGAACCCAGGCCGCCTGTTGACTCTCAGCCACCATTTAGACCTGGCAGGACTTGCCAACGCTCAGGACAGGAAGTAACAGAGTGCCAAAGACAACTTTGGCCATCCCAGACAAAGAACAAAGAAAGGCGGAACGCCAAGACGCCCTCATGACAGCCGCAGCTATCCACTCTGCATCGCAGCCCACCGAATTTGACGCACGCTCAACCTGCTCCAGAGGCTCTGCGATGTCGTCCCCAACCCCCTCCGAGGATAGCGATTCTATTCAGCTTCCCAATGTGACACCGCAAATTTACGATGACATAATGTAGACAATGGACAATTATACATCGTAATGTATCCTTTTTGTAGTGAGCATGCACTGTGGCAGCAAATGCACACAACACACTACCACTAAACTGCACATTCCATATCAAATACACTCTTGATGTGTGCTAACAACGCTGTAGGAACCCCTTAATTATCCTAGTTCAGATCAAGGCACATCATTCCATGCATACGCTCAGCACACGACACGCCCAATTCAGATATCCCTGCCATGAAAGTTGCCACTGTTTGGCATTACAGTTTGGATGAGTTTCAGTCAAGATCTTACCTGGTATGTGTTACATGTTATTCAGTTAAACCATCAGCCCCTGATATGTGCACATTGTCACTGAGACCCCACCAGGCAACCCAGGTCGCGGATACACCTGTAACCATCCCCTGACAGGGACATATAAGACACACGCAGGCCACAAACCAACATTCTGACCTGGAATATGAGAGGTTTGAACATGCCCAGCCGCAGGTACTCCATATATGCATACCTCACACGTAGACACACTGACTTTGCACTACTACAGGAGACACACTTTATGCAAGCGGAACTAGCCCACCTCCGTAAACACTGGAGAGGGCAGGTATATGGTACTAGCTACTCTTCACAAGCTAGAGGGGTGATGATCTGGGTTAAAACTGGCATGCCGCACACCGCAAAGGAGATAGTCATAGATCCAGAGAGGAGATACGTCTTTGTTAAAGGCACACTAAACAGTTAAGTTTTACTCCTGGGCTCATTATACGCCCCAAATACAGACCGAAGCACAATTCTCAGACATATTACAGAAAAATTGGACTCTCCTGGCTGATGGGGGGGATTTCAACTCAGTTCTGGATGTTAAACTTTATAGATCGTACCACCCCCTGACATGGGCAGTGATTGCCTCGAACACACAGAATCTCAGGGAGTGGCTGACACGTTGGTCACTAACAGACATATGGAGGGCACAGAACCCCATGACACAAGTGTATTCTTTTTATTCTGCAGTACACAATCTGCATGTGCGCCTAGACAGAGTGCTGGTGTCATCCACCCTACTCACACTAGTTAAGTACACAAAGTATCTATGACGCACACACTCTGACCACAATCCACAACTCCTTCATCTTGAATGGGACCCCAGCCCATCACCAATACCCACCTGGCACCTCCAGCCGACAGCACTGGAAGATCATGCTTTCTGGGCATCCCTGGGAACATCCATATTGGAGTATTTTGAGTTAAAGGAGCACACAGCGGAAGACCGCCTTCTGCAAAGTGCAACACCCAGAAACAGCTCAGCAATGGGTTAGGCCAGATAAAAAGAAAGCTGCTAGGTCACGGAACAAAGTGTGCGGCAGGTACATCAAATTCTAGATGGCTAGACGCACTGAAAGCAGAACATGCAGACTTACTATAGCAGCTGCGATGCCATAACTATGCTGCACACACAATTCCATGGGCCGTGCAGGTAAAGTATTGACATGGCTCCTACGTCCAGAACACACTAGCCGCCCCATAGAATCCCTCTACACTGAAATTGGACGACTAGTCCACACACAACGTGAAATACATGAAACGATGACCAGGCACTATACTAAATTATACCGATCTTGGAGACCACTAGACAATAGTTTACTTGCCAAATTCCTAGACTTGCTACGCCCTCCCAGAATGACTCCAGACCAAACACAAGTTAATGTAGATAACCACAAAGTTACAATCAAGATTGGGTTTTTTATGTCTAAATAGACAACATTTATTGTTAAATAGACAAAACAGTAGCAACAAAACAGTATACAATCCGTGAGTGAGCAGGGCATTAAAAGGGTTTTGGGAAATCAGCCGATTTCCTTACCACAGGCAGGTGACTCAAAAGTGACTTGCAAAGTGAAATGCACATTGGTGGAAGTCCCAATAACAATAACATCTAGTACTCAACAAATGCATTAATTTTTAGTTATGAGTTTAAGATGTAAGTGTCAATGCCCTTTCGATCCCCAACCAGGTTATGGGATCATCATCAGGACTTAAGCATAAAGCAAATGCCTGCGAAGTTGCTCAAAGCACACTACCGATTGGCAGTACCAAGGGGTAGCAGAAACACGTGAAACAATGGCAGGAAAATGGTTAGGCAGCCGGCCGGTGAAATGAGGAGAGAGGTGCCAGGCGAACCTGGTGAGTATGATGAAATGGCAGTAGTGATGCAGGGCCAAGCCTGGTGTATAGGCAGATGTGATGTCCTCAGGCGTAGAGCATTTCTGCGAGGGTCCTATGACGGGTATAGACAATTGTGAAATTGTAGGTGGTCACTGGCACGGAGACCGGAATAAGGGAATATTGAGAGGCCTTGCTCCACATTGCTGCAGAGCGGACAACATGCCCTCGCAGCCCCTTCCCCGCTGATTTTAAGTGCAAGACTTCAACAAGCCCACACCACCCTTTATCTCCTGGATCCCCCTTTAACTAAGGCTGTGTCATCTCGGGCCCGCTCGATATTCCCTTATTCCGGCCTCTGTGCCAGTGACCACCTACAGTTTCACAATTGTCTACACCCGTCATGGGACCCTTGCAGCAAGGCTCTACGTCTGAGGACATCACATCCGCCAATTCACCAGGCTTGGCCCTGCATCAGTACTGAAAAAACAAAGTGTAACAATGGGTCAACAGAGAAGGAAAGCAGCTATCTAGACAACTGTATGTGACTTTTTAAAAAAAAGAGAAACACAATCCAAGAATCCAAAGTATTCTTGGTGAAAAGTTGTTCCCATCAGATACCCGCCCTGTACCGCCCTACATCACTTGGGATCCTTCACCAGAAGGAAGTGGAACAAACCACTTAGGATTAGGTGGATTGTGACCTAATCGAAGTGTGAAGGAATGTAGGGTGTGTGGATAAACTATTATGATGGTATCAGGGGGCATAAGAAAATCAAAAGGCAGTGCATTGAGTGCTCGCTGTGACGTGTGGAAGTGAGAAAGTTAATATTGGGTTGAGGGAGTGGAGAAAGAATTTATTATGTTCCTACCCTCACCCAAGGTTAAAAAACAGTGCAAGTAGTAATAACAAATAACTACTGAGATTTTATATTGGTCGACATGTTTCTGCAGTATTAGGTTCAAAGGATACCAGTCTGCTTCATCAGGACCTAGTTGTTAAAGAAGTGCTACTGCTCATCTTAAAGTGTATGGAGTGTATAAAAAATCATATCACCCATGTTCTGGGGAATGGACTCTCCACCTCACCCAGCAACAGCTCAGGTACAAATGGAGCACCGCTCTGTCCGTCGGTACTCCGCGCCTTCCTCTAGGCTGACTGTGCATCAGTACTGCCATTTCACCATACTCACCAGGCTCGTCCCGGCACCACTATCCTCATTTCACCGGCCAGCTGCCTAACCATTTTCCCGCTATTGTTTTGTGTGGTTCTGCTACCCCTTGGGACTGTCCATCGGTAGCGTGCTATGAGCAACTTCGCAGGCATTTGCTTTATGCTTAAGTCCTGATGATGATCCCATAACCTAGTTGGGGATCAAAACATCGTCGATACTTACGTCTTAAATTCATTACTAAAAATGTATGCATTTGTTGAGTACTAGATGTTATTGTGACTTCCACCAATTTGCATTTCACTTTGCAAGTCACTTTCAAGTCAACTGTGGTAAGGACATCGGCTGCTCTCCCAATACCCTTGCACGCCCTGCTAACTCACTGATTGAATACTGTTTTGTTGCTAATTTTTTGCCTCTTTTATATTAAATATTGTCTATTTAGACAGAAACGGACCCAATCTTGATTGTAACTTTATGGTTATCTATGTTAACTTATGTTACAAGGGACCGCTGTCTCTTAGAAATTTACTACTACCCTTGGTCCCTTTTGATTTCAAGGTTCCCCATATCTCCTTTTCCTGTCCAGATCAAACACAGCAGTTAAACAAGCAAATAGCACCTGAGGAAATCCGGACCACAATCATGGCCCTTGCCAATTGGAAAACTCCAGGCCCCAATGGACTACAAGCAGAATTTTACAAGGCATACACTGCAGCAGTAGTTCCACATCTAAACGCACTGCATACCAAAGCAATCGCCGCATAGTGACTACTTTTACATGAGAGTGGAGAAACTGGTGTCCCTGTTTAAACCGAACAAAGATCCCAAGGTTCTCAGGGCTTATAGACCACTAGCCCTCCTAAACATGGACTACAAAATACTAGCAACATTTTTAGCAGATAGACTCATGCCAATAATGCCCTCCCTTGTCCACTCAGACCAAAAAGGCTTCATACCTTCTAGAAGCACCTCCTTTAAAGTAAGACGCTTCTTCAGAGTAGCTACCTACTCGCAGTACCATCTGCCCAATGCAGGATGCCTGGTCCTGGACCTAGAAAAAGCCTTTGACTCGCTACAGTGGGGGTTTCTCTTTGCAGTACTAGATAAATATGACCTAGGTGACAGCTTTACCAGCATGGTCCGATTACTATATTACAGGCCACTGATAAGGGAAAAAACAGGCCCACACATATCGGATTCGATAAAGATATGCAGAGGGACATGTCAGGGATGCCCCCTCTCTACGCCCTTATTTGCCCTAGCAATTGAACCACTGGCAGAGACCCTCAGAGAGGAGGTAAGTAATGGGATCATGCTAGGCGATGACACCCATGTTGTGTCATGATATGCAGACAACCTCCTTCTGTACATAGAAGACATATACCACATCCCCCATCAACTAAGATCTAAACTCAAAAAATGTGCCACCATATTGGGGCTGAAGGTAAATGTCCCAAAATCTGTTCTGAACTCCTTCAGTGAACACAACACAGACCCCGGATACATACTTAATGGACAATGGATTCAGTGGTACGAAACGACATTCCGATACCTAGGGATACATATATACCACAATCCACCAGACCTGCTTGATGGTAATCTAGGAAAGACCATAACAGCAATCCATTCTCAAGTCACCTTCTGGAATACACTACCGCTATCAATAACAGGACGAGTGGCATTGACAATTGACATTACTAACCTCCCATTCTATATCCCCCCCATCATATTTTCAACCCTTAGAGGCACTGATTCGAGATCTTGAATGGGGAAACTCAAGACACCAGGTGGCATTCCAAAAGTTGTATCTGCCCACAGACCAGGGAGGGATGGCAGTTCCAAATTTAGAGCAGTATTATCTGTCACCCAATTACAGTGGATAGCAAGGTGGTTGGAATATGGACACAGAGAAGACACGGTGATCACTCTCCCCCTATACAGCTCTCTGAAATGCTAAACCAATTCCACCCATGAAGCAGGGTGAAAACCCCAAGTCTGCTTTTGTTAGGAGTGGCATATAAATGCTAACTCAGAGCACTCTTCATAAGCCAAACAACCACTCCCTATGCCCCGTCCTCCCACTGGAAGGAACACCTCGGGGTCCTAACACAACAACTGTGGCTGAACTACAACAATGGCAAGACACAGGTATCCAAGACCTAGGTGATTTGTACCTAGATGGAGTGCTGCGCTCATACACCACACTTGTAACAGAAGAGGAACTACCCCCTGGGCAATTTCTATTACATTGTTCCCTCATAGAGGCATTAACCACCCACTGGGGGGACATATCCGCAGAACTAAACATTCACCTCACCATACAATACCTGCATGTCATGGGTCAGGGAGGACACATAACAAAATGGTTTGCCGCCTCGCTAAGGCACCACACAGCCGCTGAACTGTCAGCCCTTAGGTGCCACTGGGAGACTCAGGGGGCAGATCACTCTCTACTGCAGAGTGAAATTCGGTGCCACAGAGACGGATCTATATCAACCGAATTGTATGCTTCCGACCGATCCAATTTTTTTATCATCCACAGGGCATACCTTACGCCTTCAAAGATCAAAAAATACTTTAGCTGCCAGGATGCTAACTGCCCTAGATGCATGTTTACAGATGCAGATCTACTGCACATGCTTTGGAGTTGTCCCACATTACCTGAATCCTGGAAAGCAGTGGCAGATGATCTAACACATTGTACAGCTAGGGACATCCCCCTAGAGTGGCCGACATATATCTTGCACCTGCACCACAGGACCCATAATAACAAGGTTATTTCCCGGTTCCTGAATTTAGGAATAGTGGTGGCAAAGAGACTAATCACCAAGAAATGGAAGGCTCCCCACCCGCCCACAATCACAATGTGGAGGCACTCAATGCACACCTGGGCAAAAGCGGAGAGCGTAGCCCTTCACAGGGAAGACACACTAGGACTCCGCAAAATCCTGATAGCAAGCAGCTGGGATGCAGTTCTCATAATCCTTCTGAACATAAGCAATGGTGATGAATCCCCCTCACAGAGTCAGCAGCATAGCCAGGACGAATAAAAGTACATAGCCAGCCCAGGCTAAGAATACCACATCGGTCCAACAGGTGGGCGACCAGTACATAAGACTGGGTGATACACCTTTCACTGACATAACCTAGAAAGCATCATGTAGTGCATACCGGAAATGTACACTTATATGGCCTGTGACACATGATCGGGATACCTCAGCGACAACACTTTCTAATTCACTACAGAATACCAATTACATATCACCAGTTCTTGTTTATTGTATGATCCCTCCCTTCCCCCTTCATTTCTTCTCTTAATAGTTCATTCTGTTAGCAAACACATACATGGTGAAAGCGAGAACAGGACCATGCAGGTTGTGCCTTGACCAGAAACAGCTAGAACACGCCCTTAGTGGCACGAGCAACACTGGGGAGACAGTAATAGCAAGATTGCATACTATATGAAAACAACAGCATAACTAAGAAACTGACCTTAATCGGCCAACATAATATCAGTCTCTCTCTTCAGTCAGATCAATTAAAGATGCTGTTATGCTCTTGTGCTCCTAATGGTCAAGGATATCTTAACTATTGTATACACTTCTGCAATCTTAATGTTCTACAATTGATTATGTATGTAAAGTCAATGTGTACTGTGTGATATCACAACACTGAAAACTTTCAAAAAACAATAAAACAGATTTAAAAAAAGTTAAAAGTCTCAGCTCTCTAGATTATAGAAGCTCAAAAAGCTGAACTTTTAGCATGTGGAGAACCAACAATAAGTCCCAGGCAGAGAATCTTAACCTTGCCAAAGTTTGGATAGTCCCAAAACCCTTGAACAACCGCTTAATTAGCTCTCAGTCCTCCAAGCCTCCCCAAGTGCCCGTAAATGCTTTAACTGCTGCCCATTGAATTCTGAGGGAGGAAACTTTAAGACCCAAAGACAAAACCATCCTGCAAAAATTCCAAAATGTGTGAGAGCTGTGTAGATTGGATTGAGGAACCACCTTGCTGACTGCAGGTGGATTAATGCCTCCTATAAGAAGCTAAAGGAAAGCCCTCCTTGAGGCTTGAATGGAAACTGCCAGTCTCCCTGAAAGCTCCCTTGTCAATAGCGTTACCCTCTCAACATTCAAACCCTTAGCTTTGATCTTTTGACAGTTGAAGAAGGGAGACAGGGGAGGTATGGTTTGAAAGGAGCTATTCTTTGTCCATTCTCAGAGTCACTACTAGGGAGAACCAGGTGAACCATGGCCAAGCTGGATCAACAAGAATCACTGTCAATATTTCCTCTGTCTACCTCACTTAGAATTTGAGAAGAAGAAAGAGAGGAAAGGCATATAGGAGAAATTCCAGCCAACTGCCTGAAAGGGTATCCAAGAGCTATGCTCCTCTGCCCTTCAATATAATATTAGAATCTTTGCATTTTTCCGACTGGCAAACAAGCCCACCGCTGGAGGGCCATATCTCTGACATATTTGGTAAAACATACCATGACTGAGACAAAAATCATTTGAAGGAGGGGTTACTCGATTCAACTTGTTCACCATCATATTTACAGTGCCTTTGATCTAAACTGCCGTTAACAAGGTCACATTGTCTTCAACCCAGATGAATACCTGGTCCGTTATTCTATCAAGAGAAGGAGCACTCGTTCCCCCCCTGCATGAGATAAAACTTTGCTGTGTCATTGTCTTTACCTGACAATCACTGCTCTTCTGTAAAGGATATGGTTAAAGGTTTCTAGGGCTACACACACTGCCTCTAACTCCCTCCGGTTTGAAGACGTCATTCAATGTTTCTCAAGCCAAAAACCTTTAGCCTAATGACAATCAGTCCAAGCACTCAAATCTGTTACTCTGACATTGGTGGTTATAATTACTGGAATCTCTGCCTTTAGAGACACATTTGTCAGGATGGATCCAGCATTTTTATGAAGGCACAAGGGGATGACTTGAGCCCGAAGGTTAGAACTCTGAATTTGTACTGAAATGGACCTGCTGCAAATCTGAGAAACCTCTGATGTTGGGGTGAAAAGGGATGTGCATGTAGGCATGTTGTAAATCTATAGTTATGAGGAAGCTCCCTGTGACAGCATCTGAATCACCTCTTGTAATGTCAACATTTTGAAATGAGTTGGTCTGATCCAGATGTTCACCCCCCTGAGATTGAGTACTGGTCAACTATCCTGAGGGCATCCTGACTAGGAGCAGAATCAAGTAAGTGCCCTCCTTTGTTCCTTGGCTGGCACGTGAATAATTGCCCTCTTGGCCAATGAAGCTTGAATTCCTGACCATAGAGATTCTCTCTTGCGGGTTCTTAGAGAACTGATGTTAGAATAATGACCAACGTTGAAGGAATCATCTCAAATTCTATGAGGAGGCCCTTCTTTAGGGTGCTTAATACCCTACGATCCTTTTCATTCTTTTCCCAGATGTAAAAAATGTTAAAAGCCGGCCCCCACCCAGGGGCATAGATTGGTAAGTAAGTTGAGGGGCGGGCATGTGAGCTTCAGATTTCCCGATAATACAGCTGAGACATCTTGTTAAAGCACATAATATGAGATGCAGGAAATGAAGGTGTCTTTAGGGACAGTGGAAAGAGACAGGCAGGTGGATTGTTAGGGGTACCTAACCTTTTCAAACTATCCAACATTTTTTATGGTCTTCAAAACATAGGTAAGAGAGAGTGTGTGTTTTTGTGGGTATGTAAAAATCCCAGGTGAAACCCAAGAGACTCTTCAGACAACCCGAATGAAAGCAATTTTACCCAACTATTTACCACAGAATACAGTTTTAGGGGGGTAACTCCCCAAACATCATCCTTGGAGCTGCATTTATGCCCCTACTGGCTCCTTGATGTCAATAGGAAACACATTGTCAGGTGCGCTTCTTCGTCATTCCCGACTAGTTAGACTCTTCCAGGTCTTAATCGGACTTCTTACGTTGGAATATTTGTCTTTGGTATTGATAGTATTTAGAATTACTTTCTTTTAAGTCCTTGTTCCAAAATCTGGTAGCCCTGTCAGCTGAAGAATTAAAATGGAGGGGAGTCTTCCGATCTTTGTGGAATTTAGTTATCATCTCATCCAACTGCTTTCCAAAAAGCTTCTTGCTGTCAAATTGAATCTTCAGTAATTAAGATTTTCCCAAAAAATCTGCTTTCCATTCCATCAACAACAAATTGCAACAAGGAAAAACTGAAACACCCGAGGACAGAGAAGTTGCTCTGATGTTATCTGAGGAGACGTCCACCACGTATTTAGCCGGTAGTACCATCATACCTCTATAGATAAACAGTCCACTTCCTACTATAAACTACTTCTGACAAAACTTCAAAACCATGAAGCCAAGGTTGCAAAGCATAATCCTAATATGAAGCAATCTTGAGCACCAAATTATTTGAAATAAAGGATTTTTTGGGTTGCACTGTCCACCCATCTATCTACTGCTTCCACTGGAGTGCAGTTTTATGTTTAATAGCAGACCTGCCTATTAGAGGAGCCGAAATCGAATCGACTTTATTGGTAGAAGGGATGATTTCCTCACCATCTGACAAACCATACGATTTCTGCAAAGATCTAGCTACCTAAGACTAGTCAATGTCTTTCCACCGCCTAAAGAGTAAATCTCAGATTTTTTCATGGAGTGGCAATGCCAAACTGGCAGGCTTTGTGTATTGAAGGAATAGATTCTCCTCCACCATGGGCGGGGCTGCTTCAAACTCCAGATTCTCATGAATCAAAGATCTGAACTAGCTCCTTCTTAGCACATCTGTAGAAGTGCTTGGTCCCTCACAATTAGAGTCACGAATTGAATCAGGCGCGTTCTCAGAGGGTCTCTTTTATCTCTCTTAAAATTTTAATAGTGCTTTTGAGACCAAGTCCTCAATCATCAGGAAAGAAAGCTTTCCTCCGTTCCGTGGGTTGCCCGAGTTTACTACCCCACCCTTCCCCTCTCCCTCCCGCCTCACCACCTCGCAGCACGTCCTATGCGGGCCGCCACTACAACCTTTGCTTTTCATGTCAAGTGCCATACATTCATCTGACAAATAAATGCAAAATTCTCTTGTTTTCCAAAGATTGTATGTTTCTCTGATGCATGACTACTCAATTTTGGCACAAATTTTCATGTTGACTGACTTACAGCTTGGGGATAAGCAACCCGTGAACAATTAGCATAGTTA
Organism: Lissotriton vulgaris; assembly: GCF_964263255.1. Lineage (NCBI taxonomy): Eukaryota > Metazoa > Chordata > Amphibia > Caudata > Salamandridae > Lissotriton > Lissotriton vulgaris. The sequence goes on from NC_141694.1 coordinate 968,094,381, forward strand.
TTGCTCCCATTCTGCTATTTATGTGAGGAAAGTGATTGAAAGTGAATGGTGTCCCTTGACTGTTTTAAGAGAGGAAATGCCATCTACCCTATTCTGATGGCAAGAGACAAGGTGAAGATGTTCTCTTTAAGCAGGAGTCCTTTAAATGGAAATATGTTGTTTATGCATTGCTTTGATCCGCAATACTTGGCATTTGGCATTATATTATGCACCTACTGTCGCCTACACTAAACTGGTACTTACTAAATTAAACTTGGTATGATAAAGGAAGAGACTACATTCAGGAATCAAAAATTATGATGAGTAGGTAACGCTTGCAAATGTACTAAGGAATTTTGAAGTTGCAAGGGATTTACAGCCTGATTCATTAAAGGTAATTGCGCTCGCAAAGGGCCAGATTCTGAGAATCTGGCCCTTTGCGAGTGCAATTTTTGCATTTGGGATTCATCATCCCAAATGCAAAACTCGGTAATAGCGAATTCGCAAATTTGCGAGGAATTACATTTAAGGAATCTCTATTTGAGATTCCTTAAATGCAATTCATCATCCATTTTCAAATTGCGAAATCGCAATTTCGGGCCGCTATTTACCGCGAGGTCAAACCTCGTGGCAAATAGCAAAAACTCAGAAAAATGCCTTTAAAAGCATTTTTCTGAGTTGCATGTTGCACACACACATGTCCTTTGGACATGTGTGTGCGCAACACCTGTTTACATTAGCATTTAAGGGGTGCTACAGGGTGTCCTCTGGACACCCCTGGCACCCTTTAAATCGCTATCTTATTTGCGATTAGCTAATTGCTAATCGCAAATAACGAATACTCCCCATTCATTCCTATGGGCCTTTTGGCCCATAGGAATGAATGGGGAGTTATTCCTTATTTGCGATTAGCAATTTGCTAATCGCAAATAAGGAATCTGTAGGAATCGCAAAAAATATTGCTATTCCTACATGAATCCCGTTTTGCGAGTCTGGAATAGCGATTCCTTATGATTCGCTATTTCAGACTCGCAAAACCTCCCAATGATGAATCAGGCTGTTATTTCTTAAAATCAGTCCCTTTGGCATACACCAATCTCAAACTATTATTAGATAACAGGTTACCAAATTGCAATTTGGGTTTGCAACTACTTTGCAAATGCAAATTGGCGTTTTTGGTATGCACCAACGCCAAATTTTGACTAGGTAAGACGTTACTGAATCGAAATTTGGATTTGAAACAACATACCAAATCACTGTTTGGAAGATATGTATTTAGGGCATCTTTTCAAATTAGTGTCTTGCAATGGTAATCAGGCTTCAAAACAATATTTTACCATCTACTGAAAGGTAGTGGGAACCCATTCGAAAATGGGAAGGGATTCCCGAAGTGCCCCTTCCCCTTTGTGACTGTTTAATAAAAAAAATATAACAGTAGGCAGTGGTGCATGGTACCACTGCTTACTCATAAAAAGTGTTTGGGAATGCTTGACATTCATTTTAATAACATCCCATGTTCATTCAGGAGATCGGTCTGCATTTAAAACAAAGATCTTGCTTTATTGAAAATAAATCACATATGTGGTGTTCAGGTGATTGTAGTCCACTTTAGAAGGTTGTAATTTGTGACCTAATTAAACAACAAGGGGTGGTGATGGACAGAGTTTCTGAATTAAGCACAATACTCTCACCCAGTCAAGAGATCAGGGCTAGATCCAACACCGTTTTTTAGCTCACTGCACCATCCCAGCTCAGAACCTGGCTATATGCAAATTAGTCTGTTCCTGTCCCAGTGCATGATGGGAACAGGGCAAACCAAACTACCAAGCCAATTCTTTCACTGGGAAGGAAACAAGCTTCCGGGGACCGGTTTCTGGCATTACAGCCGTCTTCAGCCCGGCTTGCTTGAATCCTGATGGTGTAATGAGCAAGGGACTCACATCTGAGTATACCCTTCCACGCTTATGGTGGACAAAATAATTAAACAACAAGGGGTGGTGATGGACAGAGTTTCTGAATTAAGCAGATACTCTCACCCAGTCAAGAGATCAGGGCTAGATCCAACACCGTTTTTTAGCTCACTGCACCATCCCAGCTCAGAACCTGGCTAAATGCAAATTAGTCTGTTCCTCTCCCAGTGCATGATGGGAACAGGGCAAATCAAACTACCAAGCCAATTCTTTCACTGGGAAGGAAACAAGCTTCCGGGGACCGGTTTCTGGCATTACAGCCCTGATGGTGCAATGAGCAAGGGACTCACATCTGAGTATACCCTTCCACGCTTATGGTGGACAAAATAATTAAACAACAAGGGGTGGTGATGGACAGAGTTTCTGAATTAAGCAGAATGCTCAGACATGAGTCCCTTGCTCACTGCACCATCAGGATTCAAGCAAGCCGGGCCGAAGACGGCTGTAATGCCAGAAACCGGTCCCCGGAAGCTTGTTTCCTTTCCAGTAAAAAAATTGGCTTGGTAGTTTGGTCTGCCCTGTTCCCATGATGCACTGGGCCAGGGACAGACTAATTTGCATGTAGCCAGGTTCTGAGCTGGGATGGTGCAGTGAGCTAAAAAACGGTGATGGATCAAGCCCTGATCTGTTGACTGGGTAGGAGTGTTCTGCTTAATTCAGATACTCTGTCCATCACCACCCCCTTTTCTGAATTGTAATTTGTGACCTACCTGGTGCATATCCATGAGGTAGATCAGTTTGGGACCCACTCTGAATTGTGATTTTGCAAATCTACATATATGAACACATAGGTCGGTTCACAACCTCAGAATCGAATCAGTAGAAGCTAATGTGCGAGTTGCAACTACTTTTATCCGTACATCTGCCCCTAAATTACCTGCAGTGAGACCTCAATCTACTGAGCGTCAACAAAACACCTGTAAGTAACAATTACAATACTTCAAGTTAGAAAAATAAGCAGTATATGGAGAAAAACGTATATAAGATGCATAAACATTTTCTATCTAGTACACCCTGCTGAAAGCTCTCAAGGCGTCTAGTAATCTTGATGTCTTAGAATGCAATGACTGTAAAAATACAGAGGGTTGTGACGTGACTTCGGTTAGATTGTGTCATGTCATCTCAGTGAACACTGCCTGTGATATTGCAATAGTAACTTTCTAAAATGCCCTGGTCTTTTTTTTCCACAGAGCACCAACAACTGAAGAACTTAAACCAAAAACAAATAGGGCAAATATAATAGGTAGGTCTATAATTGCAATCAAAAGCAGATAGGGCCATATGTATCAAGAAGCCATTTTGGAATTCTCAAATAGCGATTTTTTGCGAATCGTTATTTGAGAATCGCAAAATGCTATGTATGTAGGATTTGCAATAAATTTTGCGAATCCTACATATTCCTTAATTGCGAATCTCAAATTGCGATTCCCAATTAAGGAATACCTCCCTATTCAATCCTATGGGCCTAGAGGCCCAGAGGAATGAATGGGAAGACATTCTCAATTTGCGATTAGAAATTAGCGAATCGCAAATTGAGAATGCAATTTCAAGGGTGCAGGGGTGTCAAAAGGACACCCTGTTGCACCCCTGAAATAAGTATGTGCGTCACATGGCACTTTGAAAAATGCAAAAAAGTGCATTTTTCAAAGAAATCGCAAATTACCACCAACTTGAAGTTGGTGGTAATTTGCGATTCCTTAATGCGAAATTGCACTTTTTTGTGCTTCTTACATTGCATTTAAGGAATCGCAAATTTTGCGATTCCTTATTTTGCACGCAGATTTGCTTCATACATACTATTTAGCAAAAATGCGATCGCAAATGCAGAAATTCTGCGAATTTCGGCGTTTGCGAACGCATTTGTGCGTGATACATATGGCCCTATATAGTCCAGGGGACAACACCACATTAAAAAGGTGCTGCTCAGACTTTGCATTGGAAGAACCATGTTTTCAGGGCCTTTCCAGAAGAAAAATTCATGGCTGCCCCTAGATCAGCTGTTGAAATAGTGACACAGGTGTCGCACCGGTTCCTAGTGATGTCCTAGAGATGTCTGTGTAGCGTCCCACACCGAGGACAGTTCCAAGATGGGCTCTCCTATGGCAACTCCGCAGAGAACCCCTGCAGGAAGTAAATTGTGTTAATTTAACCTGACATTTCTCTTCGTTAGTGCTTAATGTTCAGGCAGCACAGCTCGAAATCCGAAACATTGCCATTACTGTTCCAACGCTCTGCTTTCTGCAGATACAGCACAAATTCAAAGCCATAGCGGGGAAAGTTAATTCTCTGTATGCACTGCAGGAGCATAAAAATGCGCTCTGTGCTTCCCAGCTGCAAAATCCCTTCAGGATACGTCCCCTCGCTGGTTGGGGATGCTCAATGTCCTGTTCTTTTACCTCTGACAGAGCCGGGTGACATTGGTGTGAGACCAACTGGAACACACATCGATGTCCTTTATGCAGATCTCCATGCGCAAGTTGCTCAGAGCTGTCTGTGAGGGGCCAAGGTTTGCTTGAATTGGATATGGGAGGGAGTAGGTGTCTTTATAAATACTAAACAAGAAAGCAAACACAAGGAGATGATGGACGGAGCGCCCAAACTTTTCAGACACTCACCCCCAGTCACAGATCAGGAGTTGAATTCATCATCTTTCTTTAGCTCACTTTGCCACCCCAGTTTAGACCCAGCTATATGCAAATCAGTCTTGACCCTAAGCCTCGTGGGAACAGTCCAGCCCAAACTGCCAAACCAGGTCTTCCCTGGACAAGAAAGGGAAACATACAAAAAGAAGCCACAGTTGGCAACCCACAGCACTTATAGGGTAGCCCTGATCTTGCAGTAGCCATATAGAACTAATAGGCAGCCCACCACTAAAGAGATATCAAAATATACCCAAGTTTAACAGAGCAACAAGTGTCACTAATTATACTATATGTAAAAAAAGGAGAATGCAACTTTTTAACATCATCCATGTGATTTGGTCGTTCTGAGGTCAATAAAATGAGTACTGTTGATTTGGCAATGTGCCCAGAGTGGTGAGTGTGTGCTTTACAAACACACATGTATGGTAAGCAATCTGAATTCGAGGGCAAGGTCAGAATTTGGGATTAAATAGTGTTCTGGTGCTTCATTGATTAGGGGACAGAGAAACAGAGAGAAGTAGTTTGGGAAAGTAGAACTGAGACTGCTACGCTTTCTTGCTCCAAAACCCTAACTATCCCGCCAGGTTTTGGATCTAAGTACTCCCAGTGCTTAATTTGTAAAATAAGAAGTGCAGGTGCTCAAATATTTTCGTAGGAGGCCAACACCCACTTTCCTGGCTCCACCCATATCCACCATTGGCTCCACCCACTTCCACCATTGGCTCCAGTGACATGTACCCCATAATGTGGCCTAGATATTGACTGATGGAGCAACAGAGGCTAATATGGCTAAGTCAAAGGCAAGAGAAATGTTTGTGCAGCGCAAATCCTGAACTCAAGTTTTTTGAAGGAGCGCTCAAAGTGAAACTGAACAAAAAGGTGTTTCACTCCATAATGTAAAGTATTTGCCTATGATTACAACCTTTGGTCAAGCATGAAAGCCAGATTCTCCACTTTCAAGCTCTGCAATTCACCAATTATAATTAGTGTATTTTACATTGACATTAAAGGTTAACACTTTGTCCTTAATCTATGGGGACATAAAATTAGTGCAGGGGGGACAAGCCGAACCACATTTTATTTTTTGCATGTTTACATGGTGCGAACCCTGACATGGACAGACAAAAGAGCACTTCACAAGAGGCAGACGCAGTTTGCATTACACTTTTTTTTCTAGGCACATCTAGATTTGCCAAAATTCAAAGCTGAGCCCATGGATTCGAACCTGCTTCCGGATGTCTCTCCTTTGCCTTTGCCTCACATGCAAGCTCTTCAGACTTTCAACATCTCCCCCACGTCTATCGCAAGCATACGCACAAAAATAAGCAGCAAGAACCCAACGCCGACAATGGTCTCTCTCTTTGCCTAAGATCACACAATTTGGTTTAGCAGGAAAGCTGGGATTATTCTATACATTTGCAGCAGCACAAATGAGGTCCACGAAAGGGCCATACAAGGAGACACTGGAGAAAAGTGATTTCACAATTAGACTGAGCTAAATATGCTATACAGACTCCGGCATATCATATACAAATTTGGGATCCAGTGCACAAAATTCTTACATTAGGCGGGGAGCAATCATGTAATCTCGGGGATCATTTTTTCAAGGTCTTCAAGTTCAAATAACGACATCTTTATTTTCGTAGTAAGCACTTTACATGGGACTTTAATGCTTGCACTCCACATAATAAAGCCTGAAAACTAGAGCACAGAAAATGGCCCTGATGCATGACTTTATGGATACCAATTTAAGTAATGAACCAGTTTCCGGTAGGGAAGAAATTTTGGAAGACAACCTAACCTCCACTACCACCACAAGCACCCACATAGACACGGGCAACTATTATGTAACCTCGATTTAGGCTATGGTTGTGACTTGGATTCGATTACTGACCCAGTCCAAATGAAGAGTTAGACTCAGTTTCAGACGCAGGCATACGATTCTAGCTTGACACAGCCCCTGGCATCAAAACCGAAAGTACTTTTACTAACACGATGCGCCTACACCAAATAATGTACATATTGACGTGCCTCCAACTTACCCAGTTCTTGCAGCAAAAAGCGAAACATTAACTAAATTATGAGACACATTGTTTGAAAAATCTCTGTCATTGGTCAATCAGACAGCATTGATAAAATAATTTTATCTGAGCATGCAGATAATATTCACTCGACTCTGTTACGTTAGGCAGGCTGCTGCACAGCTTCATTAAATGATCAGGCCCTGGCCTGCGCCGCCCTCGCCCTCACACTGGTGCATGCTGCTTAGGCTGCGCTGTGCACCTTTATTTACTTTAACTGATGATTAGGCCTATCACCAGGCCGTGCCTCACCTGGTGCTGTGCTGCTGCCTGTTGTAAGTAACTAGGTAGTGGTAACCAACGTCGTCCAGCTCAGGCTCGCCTCTCACTAGACAGAGCAGCCGGTTGAAGGACCCAGTCCACGATGGCTCAGTGAGGTGCGGCCGTGTGGGTATGCTGGGGCGTGGTGGAAAAAAAGCAGCAAATGCGCGCGCATTCCAATCTAAAAAATAACTGCGCACGCTGCCTGCTGCCGCGCACAGCCTCAACCCCTGCAGAAGATCGTCACCAAAGCCCTGCCCAGCTCAGTGTCCCGCCCTCTGGGCCGGAAACACTGAGCCACCGGCTGCATTCAACACGTCAAGAGAATTACAGATCAATGAGATCATACTAGAAATACGAAGTAAGTGAGAAGAACTAACTTGTGACTCATGTGGTGTGACTGAGTCATGAAGCAGTACTCAACAAACCTAACACTAACAGTAACAGCAACTTACGGTAGAGAAGCACTGCAGCACTAACTTTGTTGCACATAATTACCATAAAATCAATTACCTGCACTAAACGCGTGTAGACCCGGCCCTCATAATTAAGTGCCGGTGCTAAGCACCGGCAAGCACCGGCACAAATTAAGCCCTGAGTACTCCCAGTCAAAGCAGAATACCAAAGCGAAGAAAATAAGTTCACAAAGAGATGGCAAAAAGCACACAATTTGGTCACAGGAGGCTTCAAGTCCTGGGAACTGGGATGAACTGCTGCAAAGGCCTGGGCTCTTTTTAATCTGTCTGACTAAGGAAGGGTAAGGTAGGCTACCATTGGAAACCTGAAAATGGTTACCTGCTCAAGTTACGCATAAAGAGTCCTGTCTACTTTATGTATATGAAGTATGGAAAAACAATGTGAACGTATTTAAAGAATGGGATTCATGCCCTGTGGAAGACAGGAAAATAAAGTTTTCTAGAAGAAGGTACATTCAAAATGCAGGAAATATCGAAATTTAACAAAATTGAAGCAATTAAAAAATAAAATGTTATCACAGCAGTGAAAAACGTTCCTAAATAGGCGCAAGGAAACTTTGAAACACTGGGCCCGATTCACAGAACTAACTTAAGACAACATCATAAACGTACTACTTTTGGTATTCACAGAAGGCATTTAGTAGTAGTAAAATTAGGATTTTGTCTTAAGTCTGTCCTAAGTTTGTCTTAAGTCTATCCTAAGTCTGTCTTAAGGGGAATCACCCTGAAAGCAGAGGTAACACCAGGTTACCTGTTCCCTCTCTTGATGAAACACTGTAGAGGAGCAAACAGCTCCGTGGCAAAAAGAACCACATACTTGGTATTGCAAGGCGCTAGGGGCGCGGAAAATCTGAAGTCCGAAGTTCAATTCAGATTAAACCATGGAATACGAAAGGCCTGAAATAATTCTCAGGGCGCCCAATTGGATCAAAACCCTGTAAAAATTCTATCTTGGAACATCGCGGGAGCAAAAAACATCGTAAGTTACAAAAATAAAACGGACTCCTGGGATACCTATGGCATCATCGCACTACAGGAAACATGGCTAACATCTACAGTTGATGTCCCGGGCAGGATAGGTTTCCATGTCAGTGCCACTCGAATATAAAACTATGGGCGAGCAAAGGGTGGTATTTCGGTTTATATCTCCACAGCACTAAACATTAAGGGGCATATTACCAAGCAATAGCGATAATTATCGCTATTGCTTGGTTAGAGAGAAAAAATGATCGCCGAGCTGCGGCGATTTTTATCGATTTTTATCGATTTTTATCGCAGACAAACCTTGGTATTACCAAGGTTTATCGCAAATGCGATAAAAATCGGCAATAATGCATGAATATCGCTGAAAAATCAGCGATATTCGGGCATTACCGAGCTAATGCTTTTAGCCATGTTATCCACCTCCCATTGGATAACATGGCTAAGAACTGCTCCTGGGCAGGTGTTAGCTTTTGGAGATATTTGCGCTTAGCGCGAATATCTCCAAAATTGGTAATAGGAGATAGCGATGTTAGCGACTGTTTCCAGTCGCTAACATCTTGGCATGCCCACTTTGCATGTCATTAGTGATAAATTTTTCTGACATGCAAAGCGGGGCTCAAGATGGTCGCTATCTCCTACTAGCTGTCGCTAACTGGTGTTAGCGACAGCTACGTAATAGGGAGATAATTTTAGCTTCGCTTTCTTGGCTTTTAAAGCCAAAAAAGCGGAGATAAATCCCTTGATAATAGGCCCCTTAGTCCTCTCAAATACCCGCATCCACCCCAGACATGCAAATAATTAAATTGGAAATGGGACCTCTGGTTGGTATCGGAACTGTCATTCTTATTAATATTTACGCCCACCCAAAATCCAAGGTTAAACAAGAGCTATTCAAGAAACTCAGCGGTGTAATAACAAGACTCCGGTTAGAAGAGCCAACTTGGGAAATAATACTTACAGGCGATTTCAATGCCAATCTACTACACCCCCATGAGGATGAAGAAAATATCATCACAGCTAATGAACTCTGGGCCGTCGAAACACTAGGAAATCCCGCACACGAAGAGAATGGATAAAGCGGGGCGGCCGTTGATGTGGGAGCTAGAACAGCAAGGACTCCGAGTGTTAAATGGGAGAATAAGCCAGGACAGACCCGCCAATAGCACCCACATTGGCCCTAGCTCAACCACAAACCTGGATTACACTGTTGTTTCCCTTTCACTCCTTGGATTAATCAAACAGTTTCAAATTATATGCTCTCCAGATAGTGATCATTCGGCCCAGCATATCGAAATTAAACTAACACCTCCAAAACACCTCAATACACCAAAATTAGCAGAGGATACTTCAACAATAAATTTGAAACGCTTAAAGTGGACAAGTTCACACTCCCGCAAATAGCCCTAGATGCAAAGAATCTACTGCAAAGGCTTACCCTGGAAAATGAACTAGCCATGGAAACGTGGGCTGCCTTTGTGGATAAATTACCAAAGACCAAACTCCACATCAAAACAAGGTATAAGGCAAAGAACATTAGCCATTTCAGCCAGACAACACGCTCCTTGAGAAGGCGCTTGCGACAGTCCGTGAGGAGAGCACAAGGTCACAGTCCACAATCCATGGTATGGCAGGACGTACGTTTCATAAATAAACTCTATAAGAAACAAATTTGGATCGGAAAAAAAAACGAGGTCACTGACTTTTGGACAAAAAAAATACACAATGCAAAATTATCCAATTCCAGAGCGTTCTGGATGCAAGTAAACACACTTAACAGACCAGATAGCTCTATATGCATGACCTGCATTACTGAAAAGGCATGGACACAGCATCTAATTGATACCTTCTCAATAAATCCTACAAAATCTTCTTCGTTAAAAGACATTTCTGCACTTGAAAGAGCTAATGCAGATACAACAGTGTTCAATCTTATTAACATCAAACAGAAAGGTCCATATCTCACACCAAGACCATATGAAGAAGTAGAAATATTACAAATAATAAAGAAAAGTAGGCAAGACAGTGCACCAGGACCGAACGGCGTACCTCAGGCAATTTACAAGGAGGATCCCCACTTCTGGGCCAGCAATTTTTACAAATTGTTTCAGACAATAAACATCGGTGCTCGGATCCCGGAAAGCTGGCGAGGGGTGATAATCAACCCAATCCACAAAGGTGGTGACTGAAAAAATCCTGCAAATTACCGCCTGATAGCGCTCATTGACGCTGAGGCAAAGTATTACGCCTCATTGGTATTAACCGACCTTACAAAATGGTCCGATGACAACAACAAAATAACTGTAAACCAGTCAGGGTTTCGCCGTGGCATAGGTACCATGGCAAACGCCATAGCAATAAGCCTGATTGCCAAAAAAAGCCTGCAAAACCATCGAGCACTACACTTATGCTTCGTGGATTTTAAGGCGGCCTTCGACCTTGTCAGCCGACAACTACTCTGGGCAAAACTGAAGCAGCAGGGCCTGCCGGATGCAATCTTAAACCCAATAATGGACCTATGCACCAACACCTGGATGCAGGTAAAGATTGATAACCTTAATCGGCTCACAAGGAAGATCGGAACCTGTGAAGGTCTAAAGCAAGGATGTGTCTTGGCCCCCCATCTGTTTAACTTATTCATGGTCGACCTGACACCAAGGTTGGATGGGATCAACGCACACCCCCCACGACTAGGAATAATGCCTCTTACACATCTCTCCTACGCTGATGACGTTGTTCTCCTTAGTCAGACGAAAATAGGACTGCAGCGTCTCATTAATGAACTGGCTGAATATACCAAACAGAACCTCTTGCAAATAAACAACACAAAAACAATGGTCATGATTATAACTCATCGTCGTACAAAATCACTGAATTATACAATTGACACTAACAACCTGGAAGTAGTGGAAAGTTATAAGTACCTGGGGATACATCTGGATAGACGGTTCACCTTTTCCGCGCATTTCGACGCCTTCGAGAAGAAAGGAACAGCGCTACTCCATGCATTTAGCAGTCTATCTAAGTCGCTTAAGGGCTCCCAACAATAGCTTATGGCAGTGTGGTACATTGTGGAAAGCGGTACAAAAGGGGGTGGTGATGGACGGAGCATCTGAAACAATCAAACACCTACACCCAGTCAAAAGATCTGGGTTTAATCCATCACCGTTCATTGTGGAAAGAGCGCGCCGCTCTTGGACAAAATTCAAACAAGGGTGTATAAACGCATATTTAGATTGCCATGCAACGCCTCACCCGCCCAGGTTCGGCTCGAATTTGGATTTCAGTGTCAAACATTGCAAAAAAAATACGACACAGTTAAATTCTGGTATAATGTTTGGCTGAACCGTGAGACACAAATTAACTTCGCTATCTGGGAAGCCATGCAAAGCAACCCAAATTCCCAGTACACAAAGTATCTAAATTCCTCCCTAGAAATCACGGAGCTGGCATTATTGTGGCAAGCGAAGCTACCAGTATCTTCATTCAAGCAGGCTGTAAAAAAGGCAGCTAATAGGCACTCGTTGATTGATGATAAAACAATCGTGAGACAACGCTCACATGCTTGGATGATAATTCAATCATATAAGAAGCCGACTCCGGCAGCCTATCTAGGGCTAGCCTTTCCCTCACATCTCAAATCAAAATACCTAACCCTATGAATGGGTAATTTGCCTACAAATGCCGACCAACCTTGCTGGAGGACACCAGGCTTAAAGGAGTGTAACTTATGTGGTGCTGCTGTACAAGACATCATTCACCTGATCTGCATTTGCCCGCAATTAGACAGTGAACGTCGACACCTACTCAAGGCAAAATTTAATGAACTAGGATTTCGCACATGCTGCTCAGCCATTGTCCAAGCGTTGAACTCAGTGGGCCCACAATTTATCTGTCGAACAATTAAATATGTTATTAATTTTGAAAAAAAAAACAGAAATTATGTCAAGAGCTACAACAAATTTGATCTTCTTGAACTTTTTAACTCGCACTTTAAAGAACTTTGAATTAGCACTTATAATCTTTAGACTATTACCAACAGCACGTTTACCTTTTTAAATCAACGGTTGTTTTATTATTGCACAAGAAAGTGCTATTTCCAATATATTTTAAATTAATGTTGCATCTCATATTGTAATGGTTTTTATTAACTACACAATAAAGAATTTTTTACTTTTTTTTTTACTTTAACCTGTCTTAAGTCTATCTTAAGTCTGTCCTAAGTTTGTCTTAAGTCTGTCTTAAGTCTGTCTTAACTCTTCTTAAGTCAAACTTAAGACAAAATCCTAATTTTACTACTACTAAATGCCTTCTGTGAATACCAAAAGAATTAGGACATACTTAAGACAGACTTAAGACACATTTTAGAGAGACTTAAGACAGACTTAAGACAAACTTAAGACCAACTTAAGACAAACGTAGGACAGACTTAAGACAAAATCCTAACTTAGCGCCAAGACGCCCTTGGGCAAACGTTCGCGCTTTATAAGTCTCAAAAATAAATAAATAAATAAATTTACTACTACTGAATGCCTTCTGTGAATACCAAAAGTAGTAAGTTTAGGATTGTGTCTTAAGTTAGTTCTGTGAATCGGGCCCACTGTCAGAAATCTGAATCTGGGGATAAAAAAAACAGAGATTCTATATCAGCCATATGAAAGTTAAAAACAAAGTCTGTACCAAAATAGCACCATCTCCACCTTAGCTCCCTTTACACCCTCATAACAGTTGAGATCAAGGAAGATAGGAGGATCTCTTAGAAAGAATAACCTGTTCTAATCTGTTGAACAGAAGAGGGGGTGATTTATGTCAAGGGTGCTTGTTCCCTGTTTGTGCATTGGTGCACCTTTAAGAAGGTGCGCTTGGCTCAAACAGGGGCAGTGCACCCTATTACAGATAATGTGCTGCACCTAGAGCAGATACAAACCCCTGGAAACCCCTAGAGCAGAGCATTAGTGAAAGGCCAAGTGCCTGTTTGTAGGGCCTGCTTCATCTTAAGTTGCAGGTGGTACTTGGCAAGGGATTTAGTTGGGGGCAGAGATCCCCTGCAGGTGGATACGGTGAGTGAGTGCACCCCCCTGGAGGAGAATGTCTGTGAAGGTCCATAGGCCCCCAAATTTCCCCTTTAGGGGAGGCACGCTGGGGTGCAATTACTGTGCTCCACATCTTTGTGGCGCACAGTCTCTTCGCCTCCTGACTGCCTCTTTGCCTCTGTGCCTGCGACCAGAATACAGCCTGGGCACAGCACCAAATGTTTCCCTCCTTTGCATGGGGCATTGTCCCACGCAGAGGAAAGAACCCCCTTTCAGGTTAGCGCTTTCACTGAGTGGAGGAGGAGTGCCAGTTGGTGCACCAGTAGGCAGTGTAGCGACTGCGAGTAGACAGGCAGATGGGGTGCAAGCAGGCATGACGCTGGACAATGAAGAGCAAGTGACCACAGTGGGCATTGTAGACATGGTGGGTGCTGGGACTGCGGCAAGAAGAGGTGCAGTTGGCACAAGCATAAGGTAAGAGGTTTACACTACACTTTATCTACAGATTCCTGCGAGATCATAGTCGGTACTTCCTCACCCTCAGGTACAAGATCAGCGTGGACAGTTGAAAAGTCTGAATGTCATCTGCGATAGTCTGAAACCAACAACTTAGAAAAAAAGTAAAAGCTAAGAATGAGACAAAGGGCTGATAGAAGGACACTTGGTGATGAAAATGAAGCTTTAGATGATCGCTCAAAATCGCTCCTACTCTTAACAGAGTACTTGGTCTCTGGAGATGGGTAAAACTTTACTATTCATATACCTGGGCCAAATTTGTTTCCTTTACATTCAAGAGAATCCCCAGAAATTTAGAGAAAAGATACAAATGATCTTTGAATGCGAAATCCCATCTGGGCCTATATCAACCAGTTAATGAGAGCTATAAAACCCAGTGAGGTCTGAGACAGATTGATAATGAAAGCTACTGGACCACAGCAGTTACTAGAGATGAAGGCACACTAGCCACTTCTAGAGACCTGTTGCTTAATGTGATAAGGTTTGTTACACAAAAACCGATTAGATAAATATTACTAATTGCAGATATAACAAGGGTGAATCACCTGACGAGGGTTGAGATTGATTAAAGGATCATTTTGATTTTAATATGATAAGCCACAGAGGTAGTGGTGGCTGCCTTTGTTCAGGGATTGCTGCTCCAAGTACAAAAGGAATTTCTAATTATTTGTGTTGACTGATAAAATAAATGAGAACCAGTAGGAGTTGTTTCCAGTGGCTACTCATCATGTGGCCATACAGGAAAGAGTGAAGCTACATAAATCAAATAAATGTTCCTTCAAAATGTCATTCTTTCAATAAGTGGATAAAGGGAGCAGCAGAGAACGGCAAGGAGGTGAAAGAGTTGGGGGTATGGTGTATGGAAGAAGAGAATTTGTTCCGGCAGATATCTCTTTCTGTTCAACTGAGGCCAACTGAGACATTAGAAAAAGGAATGCTCAAACAAACTCAGGGGATCCTGTTCCCATAATGAACAGTCCATGTTTCTGATTACTACTAACTTACTCATTCCCCAAGTGCCCTGACTGATGCCCTATTGCCTAACTGTGATAATATGTCCTATGTTGATGCATCTAACCTTAAAAAGAGTGATGGGAAATTGGTAGGAGGATATGCTGATGTACACAACATGAAGTAGTAGAGAGACAATGCGTACTTCAGGTGTGTTCTGCCCAAGTTGCTGAACTAGTTGCACTTATTTGAGCTAGAATCACAGTGGCAAACTTGAGCATCACTATCTTCACTGACCCTATATATGCCTATAGAGTTTCACATGACTTTGGACTCCTCATGCTATAGAGGGGCTTCCACATCTTGGCATATACACCAATACCATATGCAGCATATGTAAAAAAAAAAGCTTCCCACACCCAACTTCTCAGAATGAAGTACTATGTGTAAATGCTTTGGCTGCTCTACAGTTGCTAAAAGTGTTAGTCACCCGATTCTGCTATGACTCTGTCCTAATCATCTCATACTCGTATTCCTACTTTCCCAATCTTGGTGCTTTACAGGAGACAGTATCTAAAAGTGAAAAGACAATTTGGAGAGATGTTGGTGGCTCAGGCATGGCATGGCAGGACAAGAATGGTAATCTGGCTCCTCCAAGATTTATGTTACCTAATTTATATAATCTGAATCAGGGTGTTGCATATTGCAGGAAAGTTGGGATTAGTTTAGGTAATTCTGAGCGGTTACCCTTTTATTTCCACTTAGTAGTGCAACAATGTTGCAACTCCTTTGCTTCATGTCAAATATATGATAGCGTCAAAACAATTTGAGCAGCACACCCTCCCCTCAGGCTCTTTTGTCGACATAGAAATTCACTTCCTAGAAATGCCCCATTGCGGTTCCTATCAGTTTGGATTCGTTATTGTTTGTATGTTTTCGGGTTGTGTGAAAGCTAGCCTGTGTTCATGGGACGATGCAATTACCATTTCTAAAAGACTTATCTTGAACTTCATCCGAGGTTTAGATTATCACCCTTGGCTCAAATAAGTGTAATTTCATGTTTTCAGTAGTTCAGGGTCAATATCAAGCCCTATGCATCCACCAACATTTCCACAATGTCCATCAGTCCAAATGCTTGGGTGAAGTCGAACATCTCAATGTAGAATGTTGAACAAAAAAGTAATATATGGCTTGACGCCACCTTCAAATTGACTGATACCATACCCTTAGCCAATATGTCAATAAAAGCATTTCCTAATCAAAGAACTAAGTTGAGTCTACATGAAATGAAGTGCCCAACCATTATCCTTCCTTATAATCATCTAGTGTCTCCATCTTTGCTAGATATGTATCTGTCTGGTGATGGGATTTTAAACTGAGGCAGACAGCTGATTCTCTTTCTTAACAGCTTCCTTTCTCAAGTTCAAGAAGAGCAGCTTGCAATCCCCTCCAACAACCTGCCATGTATTGCAACTGAGCAATGGGCTACTTGTGAAAATCCATCAAAGAAAGTCTGCTTATCAGACATTTGGAATCCCAGGAAAACCATCTCTGGCACTTCAAAAATGCATCTTTCCATTTTGTCAAAGAGAAAGTGTTCTCATAGATATCTTAGCGCTTCCTTCACAAGCTGAATTTTGTCAAGATAAATGATAAATGATAATATATGTGTCTAAGATGTCTCTGAAGATGCATTTTACGATGTGCTGAAATGCAGATGAAGCATTGCCTTAACCAAAGGCAATCTCAAGCTACTCATAGTGTTCAAATCTTGTGTTATACTTTTCTATTTATCACCCTGGCAGATGTTTAGTACAATATAGGGCCCTTTTAGATCAAATCTTCAGTAGATCTGGGCTAATTTTATCTGATCCAGTAGCAGAGACATCAGAGGGAATGGATACCTGTTATGGATTATGATTGTATTTAGTACTCTGTATGCAATGCCGAAATTCTCCTCCCAAATTTAGAATGAAGAAGATAGGGATTCCTACTGGAAAGTTTGAATGATGCATGAAATCCACATGGACATTTTCATTTGGTTCCTTTAGCTAATCCTGAAGTACTGAGTCCTCTTGTATTGTTAAAGGATAGATTCCCCCATGAAAATCCTTATCTCCTTTCACTAGGGCAGTTTTATGGACGATGAGGATGCATTCATTTGGCACCTTTTTACTGAATCTGCCCTAAAACTCTTTACCAGGCTCCAGCACCATTAAAGTATCCGGATCCTTCTGAGTGGTACAGCAGGCTAAAAGAAAGGTGCTGTACAATCCTACTACCTATCCTAAAACTACAGCAAATATCTCAGTGAGGTCAAATCTGATGGTTTCCACATGTCTAATCTCCAAAACAATCAATATGCAAGGATTTGCCCAGCATACTTCCACATTATAGGGTTTTACTATTAATACCCACAAGCTTCAGGAGTTTTCTTTGGTTCCTTTGTAAGATAACGTTGGTTATGAAAATGTTACATTTATAAAACAGACAGAAGTGACACAATCAATTATATATGTGTATATATCTTTCTTGTATAAAGATATATTTTTTAAAACATTACAATAGAAGAAGCTTCCCATAAAATACATAAATGTTAAATTCCTCTCCCAGTAACAAAATGCACAGTGGTATCAGGAGTCACGGTTCTTTTAGGCCGCGATGTTAAAGATCCAAAGGTTTTGTCAATTTTCTAAGAAATTGAGGGTCGTTGGGACAGAAACAGTAAACAGTAGCATCACTGATTTCTTCTACAGGTGGAAATAATGAATGCAGGCTGTTTATGTCCAGCTGTATTTCCGGGCATAAACAGACAATATGGCTTATGGTTTCTTCCTTATGCCCACATAAATGACCGCACTTTGACGTGGAACAATTCAGATTCCAAGTGTGTTCAAATTGATATAGGGATATATATGCATAAAATACAAACTAAGATACGTTAGTTTGCAACCGGGCTCAAGATTATAAGTAAAATAATCCTGTCTTTCTCTTGAATATGAGTCAGTTTTATAATGTGCATGTCCGTATTTCTCTGCTATAGATAAGTCACACCTCTTGCATTATTCCCCATAACACCCTTTGTTAGTCTCTTCCATTCAGAACAAGGCCGTGTTAGAAGACTTGTTAATGGAGGCAATTTATGTTCTGTAATTATCCTGTTGATCTCACTGGGATTCGTCACTCATAGTTGTCACCTTTTTAAAAACCAAAGATCTCAGAGAATCTTCATCCCACCCATGAATTTATGAAAATAATTTATCATGATGGAAAAATGTTACAAAATTTGCGAAGTCAGCAATAGTTCCAGTCTTATTTTGCTCTGTTTTAAGATTTTGCTTATGCTTTCCAGAAAAATTATTGATCCGTATAGTAAAGAAGGTACTAATTATTCGTTATTATCTTTAATGCTTGACACACTGTGTATCCTCCATAGGCGTTTGAAAACTTTTGATTGCCTGCACAGTAACATTAGCCTTAGATTCAGGTTTGTGATGTGATTTGTCCATTTTAATATATTGTCCACCGTAAGGTGCAGAGATTTGCATGTTGTGACTTCCTCAAGAAAATGGACATCAATTTTAAATCTTAGTTGATAGCCAGATTTACCAAATACCATTAGTTTTGTTTTTCCCAGTTGGACTTTTAGATAATTTCTTGAATTAATTGTCAGTAGATTTGATAACTGCATTTGTGAACCTGATGGAGTCAAAGAGCATATGATTATATTGTCTGGGTAGGTCAAAAAGCTGACTGCCCTTCCTCCTGGCCCAGGGGGAAAGAGCTTCGTTATTGGTTAAAAATGAAAGACAAATCAACTAAGTACAATGAAAAAAGTAGTTGGGCATTTGTACATCCTGGTTTGAGGCAGTTAGCGGTTGGAATTTTTCCTGACAAAGATCTATTTGTTAACTTACCCTGAAGCCAGGCAGTGTCGTGCAGCGTTATTAAAAGGTCTAGTAGGGTTTAACTAATTCCCCACTTTCCTAATTTCTACCAACCATAATTTGCTCTGAATCAATTAAAAAAATGCAGATGAGTAATCTACACATCAAGCATACACACAAAGGTATTTTTCTTGGGGAATGATTTATTAATAGTTTTAGAGCAATGATGTTATCAACTGTTGAGCATCCAGGTCTGAATCCAGATTTGGTAAACAGTATTAAATTGAGATTCAATACATATGTGTACACATTTACCACTAAACATTTTCCAAAGTATACCTTTGGTGTCAAGTAGAGCAACTAGCAGATAATATTTCCAATCCTTCATTGAACCTTTCTTGTGTAATGGCTGAATAATAGCTCCTTTCCATGAAGACATGATAGTGCCGGATTCCCGGACCTGTGTGCATAGAGCATGAAGCAACTCACTCCACAGGACAGTGTCTGATCTAATCCCATCTATGGGTATAACATTTGGCCTTGATGCACGAAGAGAACAGCTTTTTAATAAAAAAAAAAAAAATTCCCTGGAGATCCAAAGCTAGGTATTTGAAAAATGAGGCAATTTAGATGGCCCAACACTGCAGCCGGCATAAATACTATCAATATATGTTGAACACTCAATATATTCTTTACTAGTGATGAAGGTAAATGAATATTAAATATTATACGCTGATTTTCCCCTTTGTACCCTAGCTTAGTTTTTTGGGTGAAATCTGATTTAGATCAAATGGTTGTACTTTTCACGATTCTGCTTTTATCTATTAAAGTCATTAATGCTCCAGCCAGACAAACCATGGAGCTCTGATTTGGTTGAATTTGGAATAACACAAAATTGGGTAAGTTGAAGGGTTCTGCATGACAGGTTTCTACAAAGAGCCTATTTGATATGATTCTAGAAAATTGATCAAATTACTCCCTTTGTGCTTTAAATTTCTTTCAGTGGCAGTGATGTTCCAAAAGCTAATAAGCATCCAGTCCAGGCAGCTGCACTAGTTAAGCCTGAGGAAAGAATGTATTAATTGCCTGGAATATTTCTGTTTATTTCCGTTCACTCTCTTATTTTTCATCCCAGTTAGTTTGCCACCATGATCCTGTTACCCTCACCTTTCTTAATTTCTCCTTTCCCAGGTTTCTTCTGTTAGTGGGTTTAGGCATGGCATATTCTCATTGCTTGTTGTTTGTACAATACTTCCTTGTGAAGTCTTAATTCTCTTTGGCTTCCAGGTCTTTCGTGAAAATTTTAGGAGTTGTTTTCTGTGTTATTGTTGTATTTCTTCTCTTATGTTCTCTTGCCAGTCTTAAAAAGAGTTTCACTAAATGCAAGAGTCCTCTGTTGACTCTCTTTTTGATGGTTTTAATGAAGATAGCTGAGAAAATAGAGAGGATGGCGGAGGGTATGAAGTGTTTCATTTAATGAACATCACATTGGGTTGTGCTGTAGCAGAACACAAAGAATGGCATTACATACATTATTATCTATTGTAGCCTATAGTACCCGTGTTTTCTTAACAATGCAGAAAATACAGAAACTTGTTAAACTGAAGTTCCCTTTTCAGAGGCAAGACCTTGAGCACCTTTAGCACATGTAGTGTGTTTTTCTGAAGACCACTGTACTTGTAGATATTTGCTTGTGTCAACATTTTTGAAGGTACTCCTCTCTTATTCACCTAAGCTCAGCCCTGTACCTGCTCATTAGAATACATAAGCTAGTGACTGATTTTTCGAAAGACTAAGTAAGTATAAATGTATGCACTGCTTTGCCTGGAGGAGCATGACTCTTTAGCTGGAGGCCTCTGCTATGCTTTATGTATGTCACAACTTTTAATAAATACATATTTATGTAAATATTTACATATTTACATTCAACTAAAACTCTGACCGGATTGGCCATTTTTACAAGCAAGCAAACTCCCATGTAGCAGGAGTGCTGGAAGACAGTTTTAGCAAACTTGGGGCTAGTTTCCATTTATTTTATTTATTTATTTAGTATTTTGTAGAGCGTGCAGCTACCTCCGACGGAGGTGTCCCGGCGCTGAAGACATTATCTCAGGAGGGTCAGGGGGGTTTGAGAGGTGAAGGAAGGTGAGGGATTAGATCTGGGAGAAAAACCAGGTCTTTAGTTTTTTCCGGAATGGGGTTCTGACGTCAGAAATCTTAACTCTGTGGGCAGCTGATTCCAGAGTTTGGAAGTGGCAACTGCAAGGGCCCTTCCTCCCGTTCGTGAAAGACGAAAACGGGGGCATATCATGAGACGGAGA
Organism: Lissotriton vulgaris; assembly: GCF_964263255.1. Taxonomy (NCBI): domain Eukaryota; kingdom Metazoa; phylum Chordata; class Amphibia; order Caudata; family Salamandridae; genus Lissotriton; species Lissotriton vulgaris. The sequence continues at coordinate 968,115,479 of NC_141694.1, forward strand.
TGGTTAGATCTGAGGTTTCGTGGGGCTTGTGAAAACCTCATTCTGCACCGTAGGTATGTAGGGCCTCGGTCGTTGAGAGCTCTAAAAGCCAAAGTTAAGGCTTTAAATTGTATACGCAGTCTTATTGGGAGCCAGTGAAGTTTGATCAGGTGGGGTGAAATGGAATGACGATAAGGGATATTGCAAATCAGCCTGGCCGCTGCGTTCTGGACTCTCTGTAGTTGGTTGATGAGGTAGGTAGGAGCACCTACATACAAGCTGTTAGCGTAGTCCAGGTGGGTGGTGATCAAGGCATGGACTACTGTTTTTCGAGAGTCTAGCGGTAGGTAGGGGATGATTTTTTTTTAACATTCGTAGCTTCCCGAAACAGGCTGAGGTGACCTTGTTGATTTGGGGTTTACAGGAGAGGGAGGTGTCAAATTGAAAGCCTAGGTTTCGTGCGGCTTGGACCGATTGTGGAATCTTGCTCCTAAAAGACTGAAAATCAGTTTATGTTGGCAGGCGTAGGGGGGGCGTGGCTTGGACGCCGATCGGGATGGCGGCGTGAGCTCGTAGCTCCGCGCGGAATCCCGCTAATTCTCCTGCTTTTTGCACCCTGGGCGACCCGAGGTCAACACTCCTGCCCTCTGAAGTGTGAGGGGACCGCTGGGCACGGACGGAAAGTTGCTGGGGGACTGCTGGCCCCGAGGAGACCGAGTTGGGCGACGGCCGAGGTGTTGCCGAGAGTGAGAAGAAAATGGCGGCGATGAGGTCGGGCAGCTCCGGACATCAACTTTGAGCCGAGTTGTCGCCGACTGGCGGGAGGCCCTGCAGCCGATAGATCGAGGCATTGGGGACAGAGGCGACAGTTCTGGAGGTCAGGGGACAGTGATTCGCCCCGCCCGGACTTTGGGGACCCTCGCTGGCCGCCATCTCTATCTCCTTCCTTCCCCCCTCAGGCTTCCGAGGGGGTCGGCCGAACAGTGCTCGCCATGTTGGCCATTGGCCCTGAGGGCATCGGCGGTGGCACTTGATCCTGCTCAGTATCGGAGAGTTGGCGCCGATTTACGAGTGCAGAAGCTGGACGGGCTTCTTGGCCTGTGACGCAGTACCCTGAAATGGCGGCGGCCGGAGGGCTGGTGGCTGTGGAGCGCGCTGAGGGGGACCTAGCGGCATCGTCTCAGATGGGTGAGACTTCCCCGCCGGAGTTGGACCAGGAGCAGCGGCTGAACCGACGTCTAGACGCCATACTCGATGCGATCACCTCGACCAAGGAGGCGTTGCACCAGGACATCGCACAAGTGGCCACGAGTCTGGGGTACTGCGAGCGGACCACGCGAAGCTGGCGGATAGGGTCAAGGACCATGATCAGCTGTTGTTGGACCTGAAACCGTCGGTGGTGGCCGCGGAACACAGGATCACAGACATACTGGCCCGGCTGAACTCGCTGGAACGATGGGCGGAGGATGCCGAAGGCCGCAATAGACGAAACAACGTGCGGGTCATAGGCCTGCCGGAACGAATTGAGGGGGAGGATGCGGTGGCCTACATGGAGAACTGGTTTCGCACAGTGGTGGCACCGGAGGGGCTTACTCCTTTCTTTACTCTGGAGCGAGCCCACAGGGTGCCTGCTCGCCCACCAGGGCTTGGCCGCCCCCCCCGACCGATGGTGGTGCGGCTCCTCCACTATAAGGACCGGGACCTCCTCATCCAGAGGGCTAGGATGTCGGGCCCGTATGAGGTGGAAAACAGCAAGGTCACGATCTTCCCGGACTACACTCAGGCGGTCCAGAAGAACAGGGCATCGTTACTAGCAGTGAAGAAGGAGCTACGGGAGGAGGGCATCCAATATTCCTTGCTCTTCCCGGCCAAGCTGCGGGTCATACTGGATGAGACTACGCACTTCTTCCAGACTCCGGACGAAGTATGGCAGTGGCTGGAGTCGTATAGAGCGGGGACGGACAGGTCGCATAAAAGTAGGCGAGATCAGCCTAAGCAACCCCGGATCAGACAATCGCAGCGCATCCGGTCCCGCAACAGGCGCCAGCGGGAGAAACGGGAGGCCCAAATGGCTGCGGAAAAGAGAGATGCGCTCGCAGCAACGGCGGCCATCACGGGGTCGCAACAGAACAAGGATCTGGTGGAAACGGACTCAGGCGGGGAAGGCAGCAGGACAGGAGAGGACCTCTCAGAAGCGGAAAGCTCGAAGGGGCCGGTGGTGACCCCCCAGACCTCTGATGGAATATTTTGCGGTTGAGACTGTGTTGGGACTTGGTCGAGACCTAATGGTAGGGCGGTATCCTGTTGGCGATGAGTGGGTTGCCGGGAGGGGGGCTGAGTGCGCAGAGTGGGATGAGGGCGCGGGGTGTGGGCTCCGCTAGCTGGGGTCGGCGATAACTCACCCCTCTTGGGCCCTTAAGGCCTTCTGTGGTGGAGACCACAGGGTAGGAGAATGGGTAGTTGGTTCGAGGTTTGGATTGGGGCTGGCATTGGGTTCGTAGGCTCTGTCCTGGGGAGTGGGGTTTGGGGTGTTTTTCTGTTCAGGGGGTGTTCTGGGGGGGGGCAACTGCTTTGGGGGGGATGTGAACTTTTGTTCTTTGGCTCGGACTGATCGATGTTGGTATGGGGGCATTACCTAACTTGAAATGCCTAACGTGGAATGTCCGGGGGCTGCGAAATATGGTTAAACGCCACAAAGTACACGCATACCTGGTGCGAAGGGGGGTCCAGATTGCTATGCTACAAGAAACCCATCTGACCAAAAAAGAGTGCGCTGCGTTGCAAAAAAGATGGCGGGGCCAGGTGTTCGGCACCACTTACTCAGCATATGCCAGGGGGGTATTGATTTGGGTGAGGGCGGGGATACCGTTCCAGGTGTTGAATCAAGTAGTGGACCCTGATGGTAGGTTCGTAGCAGTGGAGGGGAGGCTGTATGGAAGGGATGTGGCTCTCTGTTGTGTGTATGCGCCAAATACTGATCAGGCTCGATATTTTGATGGCCTCTCTGGGTCCTTGGCCTCTTTCCTGGCGGGCCCGATAGTGTTAGGGGGGGACTTCAACTCGATTACGGATGTGGCTCTGGATAGATCCCACCCTCCCCTTGTAGACTCCCCGGTGCGCAAGTTGGCCTTGCACAGGAAGGACTGGCAGGACAGATGGGGGTTGCTGGATGTTTGGCGGGAGCAGCACAGAGACACCAGGGATTATTCCTTTTACTCAGCTCTCCACGCACTACATGTGTGGATAGATTCGGTGCTCTGTAGTGGGTCCCTAGCCCCACTGATTTCCCATACGGAGTATCTGGCTAGAACCATCTTTGATCATAACCCCCTATTGGTACACATACAGTGGCAGCGGGAGCGCTCAGCGATACCAACATGGCGGCTCCGGCCAGATACGCTGGAGGACTCAGTATTCAGTGATGCTGTCCAGCAAGGCATCGACCGTTACTTTGGCGAGAACGAGGGTACGGCCACGAGTAGGTCCACTGAATGGGATGCTATGACAGTGGTGGTGAGAGGGGTGTGTCTGGGTAGGTTTTCGAATGCTCGTACGACTGTGTTGAATGCACTTATGAAAGCGGAAGAGACTTTGAGAGATTTGGAGCGCCGCAGGCCGGCCAGGCCGGACTTACAGACCCAGTTATTGGAAGCGAAGGAAGTGGTCGCCACCGAGATGGAACAGTTGAGGTGTTACGACTACAGGCAATACGTCATCAGAGCGCATGCAGAACGGGACAAGGTGGGCACGCTCTTGGCCAGACTTGCTAACCCGGAACTTAGGGGCTGCCCGATCCTTAGCATTAGCAACGCACGGGGGGAGATGGTGTATTCCCAGGCAGCGGTGTTGGAGTGCTTTCGGGTGTATTATCAGGAATTGTATCAGAGTCAGTTGGGAGTGGAGGTCCAGGAAATAGCGGAGTACCTAGGGGCGAGGCAGCTTCCGGTCCTGGACGAGGACGACGCGAAAGAGTTGGGCGGCCCGATCACGCTCACTGAAATACGGGTGGCCATTAAACATATGGCTCGTCATAAAACGCCCGGGGTAGACGGGTTACCAATAGAATTTTATCAGCAGTATGTCGACAGCCTGGCCCCCAGACTACTGGTGGTGTACACGGAAGCTTATGAGACAGGGGGTTTGCCTGGGTCCATGCGTGAGGCCTTGATTGTGCCGCTCCTAAAGCCTGGCAGGGATGCAACAGATGTGAGGTCCTATCGCCCGCTGTCCATGTTGACGGTGGACTACAAGATCCTGAGCCGAATTCTAGCCACCAGACTGGCCCCACACATGACGGGCCTGGTGCACAGGGATCAGGCTGGGTTTATCCCCACGAGGAGCACGGCGCTGAATATTCGCCGCCTGGTGGGGATAATGGACGCCATCTTGGATGGGGACGGGGCCCAAGCGGTCCTGTCCGTGGACATTGAGAAGGCCTTTGATAGTTTGGAATGGACTTTCCTGGATGGAGTGCTGGAGAGGTTTGGCATAGGTGAGGGGTTCCGCCGGTGGACGAGGGTCTTGTATGCCTCGGCGACGGCGCGGGTACGTTTGGGTGGTCTGGTGTCTGCGGCATACCCGGTGGTAGGGGCACGAGACAGGGGTGCTCCCTTTCCCCCCTATTGTTTGCTCTGGCGATGGAGCCTTTGGCGGTCCATGCGAGGTCGGGTGACAAATACGCGGGGATAGCCAGTGGCGGGCAGCAGCATTACATATCGCTGTATGCGGACGACCTACTCCTGTACCTCGACGATACGGCGCGGGCCCTGGAAGGAGCGATGGACCTGTTGTCGGAGTTTGGCCGGCTGTCGGGCCTTAAGGTCAACTGGGCGAAGACCTGTGTGTTTCCGCTGAGAGCGGAGTCGCCCAACCCTGCTCGCGACCTGGGGGTGGTCTGGGAGCCATCTTGCTTCACTTATCTGGGAGTCCGTATTTACCACGCGACCGCGGACCTATTAGAGGGCAACATTGGTCGGTGCGTTCGGGCACTGAGGGGCAGCATATCCTTCTGGTCGACCCTCCCGCTGACAGTTCTGGGTAGGATTGCTCTCTTGAAAATGGTGGCGCTCCCCCGCTTCCTGTACTACTTCCGGACGTTGCCTATCTGGATTCCTCAGGGGATCTTTAGAGACCTGAGGACGATGATTATTGGTTTCCTATGGGGACATGGCCGCCGTAGAGTGGCTCTGAGCACGCTGCTTCGCCCCAAGATTGAGGGGGGTATGGCTGTACCTGACTTTGAACTATATTATTTGGCGGCGCAACTGCAGGTCCTCACGCAACATGTGGCCAGGGTGTTTAGGGGTCCGGAGGAGGACCGAGTGCTGGGGATACAACGTCATGTGCTGTCCTATATCGTCATGCAGCAGAGACTTGAGTTGCGGGGCCTCACTATGGAGGAACGGACACTCAGGCTGTGCTGGCAGAGGAGCCTTAGGAGAGCGAAGGCGACGCGGCCTTATGCGCCGGAAATTCCGATCGGTATGCTGACGGCCCTGCCGCACGGGGGTGATTGGTCCCCATTGCTGGATTGGGAGGAGGCGGGCCTACAGGTGGTAGGTGACCTGTACATCGATGGGGCTCTGGTACCCTTCGAAGTGCTTCGGGAACAGTTCGGGCTGCCTGACGGGGGGTTCCTCCTGCATGCGGCGGTGGTGGCGGCTATACAGAAGCATTGGAAAGGAGGGCTCATGGAACCGACCACGACTATGGCGTGCCAGTATGTGGTGATCGCAGCGGGCACATTCAAGGCTGTGACATGCCTCCATAACAGGATGCTGAACGAGGGTCTGGAACCGCTCCAGGGGCTCAAGGCTAAATGGGAGGAGAGTGTGGGCAGGCCTATCCCAGACACGGCGTGGGGTCACATTTTACGGCGCACGTGGAAAGGCACGAGAAATGCGCGCTTCCAGCAAGTGCATTTCTATGTGCTCCATAGGGCCTACCTGACCCCCGAAAAAATACGGCGGTACTTTCAGGTACAAGACGCTCGGTGCCCGCGGTGTTCGTCTTCAGGAGCGGACATGGATCATTTGTTCTGGGGTTGCCCGCATTTGGAGGCTTATTGGGCGGAGGTGGGGGACCTCCTAAACGATGTGACCGATAGGGAGGTGGATTTCGATATGGCGGCGTGTTTGTTGCTCTGGTTCCCGCACACCAAGCACACCAAGGTGACGAGCAAATTTATTGATCTGGGTCTGATACTGGCGCAAAGAGAAATATCATGGCATTGGAAGTCCAAGGGTGGGCCGTCAATACGGAGGTGGAAGAATGAATTGCTGCGGTGGTCTGAATGCGAGAGTGTGCTCCGGATGAAGCAGGCTGTTAAGATTGGTAATGAGAAGGCCTTGGATGCAGCGCGTGCGTGGGAGTTGGTGGTGCAGGCTTTGCGTGACTCTTTGGTGGAGGATGAGGACTGAGGGAATGGGGCCAGTGGACACTGCGGGGCATACGAACACAGAGTGGTCATTGACACTGTAGTGGGATCCATCCAACACATCAGGACGAAGCACACACCATTAGCAGTTGCCGGGGTGGGGACATTGGGGGGTTGTTCAGTGGGAGTTTGGGGTGGGTCGGAAGCCAAGAAGCAGGTTGTCTGCGATGGCGACTTCGAGTTAAGTAGGGCCAGTAGGGCACTGCGCGGAGTAAGAGATGGCTGGGGGGAGCGGCCAGGCATGATAGGCTCTACAGCGCTCGGGGTGGGTCCGGAAGCGGACAGTGGCATTGATCGCGCAAGTGGACTGGCTGACGGAGGCATTGTGGAGGGTGGGGGGGTAATATGCAGATACGTAAAACGATCTTTCGACCATGGTCCCTAAGGGACGCTCACCGTGATGTTTTCCTACTAAGTAGAGTACTATGCCGCCCGGCCTCCGGGATGCGGGCTGAATGGCTGTGTATGGTATACGTTTTACTGTTGATCGGGGGGGACGTCACGAGTGGACTGGTTGACTAGTTGTATTCTGTGGTTTCTAACTCTGCAATAAAAACAAATTAAAAAAAAAAAAAAATGTTGGCAGGCGTACGTTCCCCTGACAATAATTGTTATCTTTAGCAACAACCCTACATGCTGTTTCACATATAAGCCTGGTAGTGGGCTCTGTGTGTGTGGGGGGGGGGGGGGGGGGGGGGGGGTTCGTATGACAAATTAGGCAGGTCGATTTATATGTTTTAAAAATGTGATTACAATCTTAGAAAGGGCGAAGAATTTATTTGTGAAGCAATTTAACTCTAGCTCCATGGCTTCAAATAGTCCAGCAAAGTTCTTAAGGAAGACTCTGGCCCCTCCCCTCCCACTAAATGAAAACATTGGGCTTGTTGGTGATACAAAGTTAATAGATGCAGTGTGAGACTTGTATAACATCTTTTCTCTGGGACGTTTTTGTACCAATACTAGCCTTCATTGAAGCGGAACTTTCTTTGACACTCAATACACATGTTAATATGTATACACTGTAGCAAGGTGCAAACACATCTCGAATTTATCCAGACTGGCTGTAAAAGTTTAAAAACATTATGAGTGAAAGCTAATTTCTATGTGAGGGTAAAAGAGGATATTTTTAATATGAAATACAGTCTTGCATAACAGAAATTATTGGTTTGTGACTGTTCTTTCTATAAGCTTACTCCCTTGCGTAGATTTTGCCCATAAACTGCATTTCCTCCCAATTGACATTATGTGGTAAACCTAAAAAAAGTTTTAAGACGCACTCCCAGTAGAGGGACTTTGGCTCCACCCATAGGCTGATACCCAGGGATTATTGTTTGGATTGGGATGAAGTTGCGTCCCTGCAAAGAAAAAAGTGCTTGCCCTTCACGCAGCTGTGGTCATTATGTGTATTTATCCAGCTACCTGAGCCAGCAGGAGTAGGGCTGCCTCAGGTTGAAATTTCAGGGGGACACACATGGCACTGTAATCCTACAAAAGAGTCTTAGATAACTAGATAGTTTTTTCTTGCCGCAGCACAGTTGGGATAAGGGCCGCGTTAACGTTAGATGTCAGAGTGCAGTTTTGGGAGGCCTGGGCTATACTAATCTACATTGATTCTTAGGGTCTAGCTTGACAGTGCAGCTGCCATCTGAGCTTATGTGATTGCCAAAAAGAGCTTCCAGAGACCAACTGAGAGAAGGGCTTGGGTTCCACCCACATGTCAGTTCCAATGATCACCGGATTTGATTGGGCCAAATGTGTGTGCTTGCACTAAAAAGACTGCTGGTATTGCACGTTTTGGCTTGTGACAAAGCGTATACTCGTTTCAACAGAACATATTTTTTTATGGTAGCAAGCCAATTATCATGGCTATAGGCCTAATATCATGAAATGTTATAATAATGGCACTAGGCCTGATGTATGTATTATGAAAAGCATATTTTAAAGTCAAATTGTGTATTGTTACTACTCTACATTAAACCCTACAGGTACAAATTAATTATATGAAATTTCACAAATTACTGTAATAGTCTATAGTTTTGGTATTGGTCACACAGTCTGACAAATTGTAGATGATAAAGATTTGCTCTGTCAGAATCCTAATTAAGATTTCTTAGAAAAGATAGTATTTTTGTAAGCCTACTATAAATTTCTATACCTTTCTAATGTTATCAGTGAGTGCCTGATGGTTGACTTGTGGAAAAGCTTACACTCAAAATTGTAAGCCTGAGTTGGTTTTGGTAACAAGTTATATATGCCTGTTTGGTGCACTGGAAATGTTACTTCCGATGCTGTAGGTCTGATCTGCTTACTTATGAAACATTATGACAAAGCAACTTGGTCTAGCTTATTAATAGTGAAAAACATATTTTTAAGCCACTAAGCCTTTACAGTTGGTTTTTATTGCCTTGTGTTACAGTATATAGGCTAGTAATTAGTTACATATAATCTCAAAGACTACCATAATACACAAGTGTGTTGGCGTTGGCGTTGTCCCTCACTGGGGGGAGCGGGGGGTTTCACAGTGATTATTTTTGTTAGTCCCTTTTCAAAGGGGCTACATATTGTTTTGCAAACCGTATTTTAAATCTTTGTAATTTTATAACGTTATCAATGATGGTTGCCACTTTATGGGCACTTGATTAGGTCAGGGCTGTGTAAAATGTAAAGTCAAAAAAAGTCAAAAAAATTGAAAGGCTTTATAGGTTCAATGGGAAATGTCATGTCAAACCTTTTTTATGAAACGGTACGGCAAAGCCAGTTGGCCTGACCTACTTATTATGAAAATCATGCAATAAAGACAATAGGCTTTTATGGATGGAATATTGTCACACTGTGTTAAAACCTGTTGGCTGGTTATTTGTAATATGGAAATTCACAGGTTACTGGAGCACAAAATGATTTTGGTGTTGATGACACACCCGAACAAACTGTGGGGATAGAAGAAATGTACTACAAAGATCCTTGTTAAGCCCTTTTAGCAGAGATAGCATTTTACATTGCCAAGTATAATTTTGTATACATTTGAACTTTTATGACTGTATGCTGGATAGTTGCCTGGTGGAAAGCTTACACTTGGTATGATGGGCTTGAGTCGGTTATGGTGACAAGCCAGTGATAAAGACTACGTTCTTGATTGTTTTTTAATGAAAACGTACGACACAGGCAGTAGCTCTGACATATATATTGTGAAAAGCATACAATATAATCAATGAACATTTGAGGGTTAGATTGTTATTACTCTGAATTCAAGCCTACAGATTGGAAAAACACAGATTATCTTAGGAGGGAAGGGTTTTGATGTTGGGTACCCCCTCTGACAAACCATGATTATAGTAGATTTGCACTGTGAGAATCTTTGTTAAGGTCTGTCAGGAGAGATAGTATTTTACTTTGCCAGCTGTCATTTTTTATACATTTGCAATTCTTTGGATTTATGCCTTTTGGCTGCATTGTGTGAAAGCTTATGATCAGTACTGTATACCTGAGTTGGTTAGGGTGACAAGCCAATGATAAAAGCTACAGGGTCATTGGTGTGCAGGGAAATGTTATGCCTAATGCAAAGGTCTGGCCTGTTTATTATGAAATACTATTACAAAGTCAGTAAGTCTGGCTTATTTATTGTGAAAAGTGTATGGTAAAGCCAATAGGCCTCTAGCAGTGGATTGTAATCATGTTATGTAACAGGATGTAAAAATTATTTATCTACATAGATGTGTTTTATCTAGGAACCCGATCAATATTGTGACCTTATGCCCCTGTACGGCTATAATCAATAAATATCCCTATAATGGCATAATAATCAGAGCCATATTTTAGTAACTCGCCTCTGCAGTCCATGACACAGCAGAAGCTACTTCCTTAGATTCCTAGAGAGCACACCGAGTTCTTTCGACACACCAAACCCCCAGCAAATTGGGAAAGCCCAGCTTGCTTTGTTTTGATTAGTAATAGAACTCCTGCGAGCACTGTAAGAATGACCAATTCTTAGTGACATCTTTATTGACGTCTTATGTCCAAAACCTACGTCAAACTCGGCACCTTTCAGGTATAAATATACCAACGTTGCCCTAAGCAAACACACGGTGGTGAATACTGGAGCAGAACAGCTGTCCCCTTGCAGAGAGCCCAGCAGATGCGAGAAGCCCACGGACGCTGCCCCTCCTCTTTGACGCGCTGAGAAAGACGCTGTCTTTTCTCCTGCCGAGAAAATCCAGCTCCGGCATTTCCAGCCTACCCTTGCGGGTGACTGGGATATCAGGTCCTGAGAGGGAGATACCAGACCTCCTACATTCTATTCCAAAGGTACGGTGCTGACTAAACCCTTAGAGAGAATTCTTGAATCAACCTCTTGGCAAAACCAACTTAACTTAAACTGCTACTTACTTACTCCCTCCCACGTATTAGGCTTAGGTCAGGTACACAGGGGTAGGCGTAGGCGTAGTTAGAAGCACCAGTTGAGGTTGTTAGCCAATGTATATATAAATGTATATATTGTATATATTTTATTCATTTTAACTATCTTATGGCTAAGAAACCATATCAATGCTTTTACAGTATTATTTCATAATACTCTTTTTACTGTACGTACTTTACTTTATATTAAGTATTGCAATTGTGGCAATCCATTTCTCTTGCATGAGAAGGAAGACTGTTCAATAAATCATACCCTTTATTGAAAACGCCCGTCTCTCTCTTCTCTGCACTCTGGTGAAACTAAGAACGCACGTCTGACTGAGTGAAATAATTGTCTAATGTTTCACACGACTCTAGAGATTGACTCTTATTCTGGGGAGCAAAGTTGTCATGTTTATGCGGTTGCGGAAGCTGAATCCCTTCTTGTCTGAGCCAGGGAAGCTGATCACTTCCTATTCAGTCAAGAAAGTTTCCAGTGACCTCTGAGCTAGCTGGCGCAAACCTAAATGAAGTCTAACATAGTCAGTAGAGACCTAGAAGACCTCAGTCCTACGTCTACACTGCTGTTTATGTTATTCTAATGCGCAGGGGCTATAGGGAAAATAGGAACTACACTACAACATCTCAAAGATTACAATGGTAGACAAGGGTTTTGTTGTTGGTCACACACTCTGACAAACCCTGGGAGTAGAATTTTGCTGTGATGATTCTTGTTTGGCCCAGTTGAGAGGGCTTGTATATGTGTTTGCCAACTTTACTTTTGTACATATTTGAAATTTTCTGAAGGTATGCCTGATGGGTGCCAGCTTATATGCATTTCAGTATGCCTAGGTTGAATGTGTTCTGAAATGCCGTTGTCAAAGAAGGATGGAAGCCTTATCGGTTCACTGGGAAAAAGTGATGTCACATTCTTTAGGTGTGATCTGTTTATAATGAAAAGTTATGAAAAATTAAGTAGGCATTACTTGCTATTGTGAAAAGCATGCTTTAAAGGCACTTTAAAGGAAATAGGATTTTATGGCTGGATTGATATTACACTGTGCTAAAGTCTGTACACAGGTTTTGTGTTACATGGAATCTCGCAGATTACTGTAGTATGCTATGTTTTTGATATTGGTGACCCTCTTGAACAAACCATGGGGATAGATGACTTGCACTATAGCAATCCATATTAGGCCTTATTAGTAGGGATTTTATATTCTTTTGACAACTGTATTTTGTAATTTGTTTTATATTATTATGGTATACTTAATGTTTGCCTTGTGGGAAGGCTTATGAACCAACACAGAAGGTCGGAGTTGGTTATGGCAATAAGCCAATGATAAAGGGTATAGGCCAGAATGGGTTATAATAAAAAGCTATGGTAAAGGAAGTAGGGCTCCCTTATTGGTTGTGAAAAGCATCTGTATATATATCCATATTGATACTTAAAGGGTCTTTGGGTCAATTCTGTTCTTACATTGATCAGTGTCAGTTATGCTCTACTTCCATCTATAACAGTAAACTGCATGGGAAAATTATTCAATTATTGGCTCTCTTGTCTCATGACGGCATTTTCTGGTCACATGTGTACGTCACCTGCAAATAAGTGTTCTTCAGTGTCAAGGCTGGTTGCTCAGTCCTTTAGTTTTGAATGTTCTTCTTTTTTATTTGCTTCTCCTCTTTTCATCTTCAAAAGATAATACCACTCTCTAGGCAGTGATAACAAGTTGCTTGCTTGCCACTTATTTTCTTTACATTGCTCCGCATCCCACATGTCGACTCCCTCTAAACCAGGAGATCATTATGGAAAGTTGCTTCCCATAGAATATCATTGTTTTGTTATTCCAAGATGGCCATTTTGGTTTTAAATGTGGCAGCCATGCTTGAACTTTAAATCAATGAAAGACTATTAACTGTACCTTTACAAGATGGACATCTGCTGCTATGTTTAGTTTCAGTATTGCAAGCATATGCCTACTGCGTTAAGAAGGCAATATGCTTCCTTTTTAGTACTTTTATTCTTTTAGTTTATCTTGCATAGTTTGTTGAGTTTGAGTGTGTTTGTCTTGCAGTTCTATCTGAGGGGAAATGCAAGAGTCTGTGGATGGATGAATGCACTTTAGTATGATTGTTCTTGTATCTTTGTCAGTGAATTAATTCTGCATTCTTTTTTCTCCAAAACAATTTAAAAGACGGTGGTTAAAAGTTGTGATTTTAATGTGAAAGCCCACATAGCATGTGCAAGATGTATAGGATTTTGCCAGGAGAAAAACTGTTAAACTACATGAAGAGACATGAATAACATACATTTTTGTGCAGACGTTCCATCAACTTGAACAGAATTTACATAGCAACCAGAGAGTTTTGAGATTCAGATGAATAGTACTTGATCTGAGTGGGTGACTGCCCCATGGGTACCACAGGCACTAATGTGAGGGAACGGAGATTCTTTATTTTTATCCCACAGGCAGCAATCCCAATTTTGAAAGGCTAAAGTAAACAGCACTGGTAAATATGTTTTTTTATTCCACTGCCTGAAAAGAATCACGACCATGTAACATCCTTGCACCACCTTGGAGCCAAAGCCTTAATTGGAAACACCATATATATTGTCACAGGGACAACCATATATGTCCATGGGGACCAGGGTAAATGTTAATTTCTACAATAGAGTACACAATGGGACTCTTTTATGTGGTGTGTGACCCACCTACATGTCTGGGGAAGCCAGCAATCAATGTATTTCCATAGCCAAGTGGTGAATTCTCACTTCGTTTCACACAACTATTAATAACTTACTGACAACGGTTTTTGTGGTTATTCTACATTCTCCTTAAATGTATATGCAGATAATGGTGCAAACAATCAAGAAAGTGGCGGAGACGTGGTGCTCTGGTGTGTGACTAAATACTATATATATATATATATATATATCTATATATATATATCTATATATATATATATATATATATATATATATATATATATATATATATATACATATATATATATACACATACATACACACACACATATATATATATATATATATATATATATATATATATATATATATATATATATATATATATATATATATATATATATACACATGTATATAACACACAACACAACATTCACTGGTTAGACATGCTTTAGAAGATGCAAACATGGACGAAACGTTGAAATTATATCACTTGGTTATCTCGTTAAGTATAAGTCTGCATGTTGCAAAATCATGTGCACGTGTTTGTATGATCTGAAGCATGTCTACAGTGAATGTTTTTTTGTGTCTTTTTTATGTATTTTGTATTTATTCACCCACCGGAGCATGGCGTCGACTGCACTGTTGTGATCGTTTGTACCATTATTCTCCACTTGGCTATGGAAATAATACTTTTACTGCTGGCTTCTCCAGGCTGTCTGTACATGCGTCTGAGTGTGCAAGCAGGAGAAGCAGGCTGTGGGAAGTTCATCATCTTGGTTCATGGGTTACACTGCATTAATTTCCCTGTGTCAGAAAGTGGGAGACTCTTCAAGGATTTTGAAGTGTGCCTTCACAGAAAGAGTGGTGCTTATTCGATGAAAAGCACACCTTAAATTGGCGTACTTATAGTGAAGAGGTTCTATTTCCTGTGGTCATTAAGTTTGATTATTGAAACTGTCTGCATCTACGGTGATAGGCGCACCATTTGCTTTTGTGTAATTTGTTCTCTCGTATCATTACTGTTCCTATTGTGAAGCGCTCTGACACCTTCAGGTAAAGTCTGCGTTATATAAAAACGCATAAAATAAATAAATACTTATTTTTAAGGTATTTTTATTTAGTTGTGAGCAGGCTGCGCCTACTGTGACAGGCACACCTATAGTAACATTTTATTTTGTGTGTGAAATTATGGCGGTTTCTCATCAATTTGCTTAATTCTGCACAGTTGTAATTATTTTTCACAAGCATTTTGGAAAAAGGGCATTTAAATGTCAAAGCATTCAATCAACTAGGGTAACTTGTTTTTCTGCCCACTACGCCATGAAGAACTATGGCCTCACAACAATTTGTTGCACAACTTCAGACATTTTTACAGTCTTCTAGCAAACCTGTTGTTAAATGGTGTATGTGGTTTAGAAATTTTGAGAAACTATCGACTAGCCATTGATGTCAGCACATGTCATGCTGAAAGAAAGGAGGCAATTTATTAAGTTGCTAAGGGGCTGCTGCTCAGGAAAGTTTTGATAACTTACCTGAGGTAGAACCACCTGAGGATTTTTTGTGGGATGATTTTCTAGAGGCCATTGCTCGACTAGATGCACAATTTGGTGAGCAACCAAATGTAATTGTTGAAAGGTTCTGTTTCTTTTCATGAAAGCAGGCTAGCAATAATTCATTGTAAATCTCAGGATTTTAGTGGCATTTTGTGATTTTGGCAGCAGCATGGATCCTTATCTTCAAGATCAATTATTGTTGGGCTGTTTTAGTAAAAAAGATCCAGAAAAGACTCCTGTGCACTTGCAGCCCGTCTTTTAGTCAGCAAGTTGGTTTTACTAAAGATGTTGATAGATCTATGGTGTCTTCTAAAACTCTATCTTCTGGTATTAATAAAAAGGAAGTAAACATTGAAGCTGTGAGTCTCAATATGAAGTAAGAGAAAAGAGAAGAAATTGGAAAGTGAGATTCAAGAGAGTCCCAAAACAGGTCACTGCTTTCATTGTGGTTCACATATATATATTGTGAATGCTCCCTATTGTCCAGCTGTAAAACACAAATGTTTAAAATGTGATGACAAAATTGGCCATTTTTCAATATTTTGCGCATCGAAAGAAGAAGGTGGGGGTTTGTTGGGAAGTAAGAAAAGAAATACAAGTGTTTTTAGGATACAGTTTGATGAGGAGGACAGTCTGGGTCAATGCCTGAATACGTTCAAGAATGTCATTCTCACATCACCTCTGATGGTAAAAACACTGTAGGGGAATCATTTAGCAGCATTAGTATTTCTTACAGTAAAGTTACCAGTATTGGCTGATTCTGGCTTCCCCGTTACGATTTTGCATCAGTCTACATTTATGGTTTGTTGAAGTGATGTAGCATTAAGTGAGCATGAGATTTAACCCAAGGCATTTGGTGAGTTTGAGTTTAAAATGTTGGGATGGTTTAAGAATGGTGTGTCAATTAATGGTAGGCAGTTTGTCACTAAGGTGTATGTGGCTGTGGATGGAAAAGATGTCTTTGATTTGATGGAGTGGGATAGACTGGGGATTATTCTTAAACCTGGATCTCCTGTTCCTGTTCAACTGGATCCAGATTAGTTGAAGGAGGATTACATCAGGCTAAATTGGTCAGCAGTAAACTGAGTGTCATCCTCTTCCTAAGACTTGGGGTGAATGTTTGAGTCTTCTGCTTTCTTTCCCTAAGTGCACTAGGTATGCCAAGGTGTGGGTTCGGGTCTCACTGTGCCACTCAAGTCAAGCTAGCTTGGCCAATGAGGGGTTGATGGAGCAAGGTTGCACATGTAAAGTGGCGTGCTTGTTTTCAACCCTCTTGAAAATAATATTAATGTACTAACTAACATGTTTCGTCATATTAATATTGCATTACACAACATATTAGGTATCTAGGGGAAGCTTGACAATGTGCATTTACTAAATGTAATCTGCTTGCATTAAAATGGCTGCTGCTACGCAGGATTTTCTACTGCGCATGCGTCTGTCACACTCACATGACATGCTTGGTGGGAAAACTATTGCTTCTACGCACTAGAACTAAGATGGCTGTTCTGTGTCCTAACGTGCAAGAAGCTTGCATTGCTGATTTGCTAAGCAGTTTGTTCTGCTTAACATTTAATGCAATAGTTAAAATAAAATAATGGGAATAGAGTAGAAAGAAGTGGTGTACAGTGCATTCATTTTATTCTGTGACTCTAAAACTGTTTCTTTTCTATTCTTGCATGTATCGTATTTGGGCATAAATGTATCTCTGAACTCCATCTTTGGAGAAACTGCGCCTGTTTGAAAGAAACCCTGAGCCACTGAAGCTGTGGCATTGAAACTGTGCCAAATCTGACATGGATGGAAAGAACTATAAGAGTGAACTCCTCACCCTGCCAGAGGAAGCTGAATTGAATAAAATGTTTAAATGTCATATTGATACATTCACTACCGGGCGAAATAAAAAGTACATGGGAAGATAAAGTTATGGGAGGGAACATTTAAATACATGATTGACAAGTTACCTCGTATCAATATGGTGTGATGACTACTCCTCGTCCTTTGTCCAATAGAATTGTGGGATTCACACATTTGCAACATTTGGGGGTTGTACACTGACCTGGAAAATAGTATAACTAGGGTAGGCATAGTTAGTTAGATTGTCCGACTTGTCCGAATAGCTGACCTGTCAGTGACCCAACGCACTCAATAGGTGATTGAGAGCAGAGTTTTTGGCGGAGTACTCTGTCAGAAGATTCGATAACCCAATTGGGATTCTGGGAAGGACTACGATGACCCAATCGGGATTCGACTGTTAACTGCAGAGTGGGGTGTGAGGCAGGCATTGCACTTTAGCTGTGGGTGCCGGTCTTAGCCTGTGGTGGTCCCGTCCTGATCCAATTGGGTCCGTAACCTGTACTGATTCTGATCTGCACCTGTTCTTTCTTGCTGGCACCTGCACTTTGGGATTCTTATCCTTTGACTCAGCCCGTGGCCAGGGTTGGTCACCACACCATTCTAGGTAACTATAAAGTGTGGGTTTGTCATTGTACTGTTTTCCCTTTTCTCTACCCCCCCTTTGTCTAAATGCTTAATGATATTTTCTTTCCAAATTATTTGCATATGTTGTTTTAATCTTCATCATTCTAAATAGAACAAGAAAATATTGTTTCATGGTTTCAAACTTTTAAAGATTTACTTAGATAAAAGAACTTAAACCTTTTTCTTGAGTTTGTGGTTATTTATAAAATGTTAAATGTTATTATACTACCTGTTTTCTTGCTAACTCCTTTGATCCTTAGGACTATAGGTATCGATGACTTGGATTGGTAAGACAAATGGTATAGATCCCGAATGGTAAAATCAAAATTGATTGAGTGTAGGTTTTTCTGTTTAGAGTATATATAGTTTAGGCCCAGGTAAGTATGGTAAACTGAGCAGGCGAGCCCGCGTTCTATCAGTGTGATACCCCAAAACGGGTCCCAGGATGCTTGTTTCTGGTCCAAGAAGGACCTGGCTAGACAGTTTGGGCTAGACTGTTCCCGGGAGGAACTGGGTCAAGACTGATTTGAATATGACTGGATCTAAACTGGGGTATCATGGTGAGCAAAAGAATGATGGATTTAACCCAGATCACCTGACTGGGGATGAATGTTCTGCATTCCGGCCTTCATTTGTGTGTCTTTTGCTTTCTTGCCCTTAAAATGGCATTGGCACAGTTTTATTTCAGAAGATTGATGGTAAAGAAAGGACAATTGTGTCCTGTACTCATAAAAGTGCTGAGTTGAAGTATAGCACAATAGAGAGAAAGACATTGGCTTGTGCGTGGGCTATAAACAAGATCAAGATGTATTTGTAGGGGTAAGAGGTTTAAGATATTTACAGATCATAAATCACTGGTGTACTTCATGGGTGACAAAGGTGTTGGTCAGTCGTTTTCCAGATCGACAGGTCAGACTGATCACCTCTTTACAAGACTCTGAAATTTCCTATGTACCAGGTAGTTTGCATGTCCGGGATGATTGTTTATTGCAATTGCCTGTACAGTGTATTGACAGAGGTGATGAGTTAATGTTCGATGAGTGTGTGGTTGCAGCAATTGATGCAGTAGAAAGTTGCAATTGCTATTTCTGCTAAGGAGTGGCACAATGAGGGTAGTAATGATCAGGATCAGTGCAATATCAGAAACATATGAGACACCCCACCAGGGGGGATTGTAGACTGTTTTGAGAGGTTGTTTGTTTGTTTCACCTGAAACTTTGAAGAGGAGGCTTGTCACAATGGGCCATGAAGGTCATCTTGGTATCACTTCCACAAAGAAAATTCTATGTACCCACTATTGGTGGCCATGGTGAAGAACTATATATGAGCAGATAAAAGTTAGCATGTGAAAAAAACCCTGTTGATCAATGTAGAGATATAATTCACACTCAAGTACGCCTGGTCTTATGATACGAAAAAGGACTAGAGGCTAGTGCACTTCCTGAAACTATACCCTATCAAAATAAGTATGTGTGTGAGGCAAAGAAATTGTTTACATGGAAGAAATCCTTTTTAATTATGAGAATCCTCACTCATCCAAAGGTGACATGCTTCATCATTGGGTCCCCTCCTCACATCCAGACTACAAGGTCCATGATGTGGGCTACAATTCCCAAAGTGGGAGGTGCGGAGGTATTTGATGAGCGATGGAGATAGATTCAGTGAGGGACAGAGTGCTAGTGAAAATATAATGTATGGTGTTTGTTAAACCTACCTCCAGGGGGCCAAAATATCTTTATTCTGTAGGTCCAGAGGGGTTGAGTTAAAAAGTGGACTGGGGCTGTAATCCAAATAAACCCATCTCAGTGGTCAACATGTTTCTGCCCACTAGTGGACCCCAAAAAGGGTTCCAGGGCATTCATCAGGACCTTAGTTGAATAGTCACTCTGTTCAAAGTGCTTATATAGTGCATACCTTTGTTTATACTGGCCAGTCAAGAATCAAGATGGCCACTATCGTGGCCTGAATATGTAGCTGGTCCACCGTTGTTCTCCTAAAAGAGTGAGTGATATCCACCCTCAAGGCACTGTGTACATCTAGGATCGCCCCACCGTAGAGTGATGCTTCAGTCCTCTCAGGAGTCCTGGCGAGGCATATGTAATGGTGAGATTAGTATTGAGCTGGTGAGGCCGATTCCTAGATCCCTAGTGTGAATACGATCAATGAAGAGATACCCGAGCAACTATGGGATTAAGTAGCCGTTGATTTTTCAGGACCTTTCCATTGTCTGCCTTCTGATCAGAAGTATTTCATAGTCCTAATTGAAACCTTTCCAAATGGATTCATTTTAAGGCAGTTGCAGAAATCACAACTGATTCAAAAACTGAATTTTTGAAAGAAGCATTTTCTTTGGAGGGTGTTCCTAAAATATCAGTGTTGGATAATGGCACACAATCAGTTTCGACAAAAACTTATACCTTTCTTAAAAATAATTGGATCAGTCATTACAGAGTGGCACTATATTCTCCACCTTTTGAGTTACTACGCAAATGAGTTGCTTTTCTAAAACGTTTCTTCCATGAATGGATTGTGGTGGAAAGTGTGGTGAGGGATATTTCTGTGGTTAGGAAAAGTGTATTTCGTTATATTTCTTCATCAAGACTATTTTCCCATGTCTAGGAAGATAAATAGAGTTTTGCAAACTTGGAACAGTTAAGGAAAATTACTTTTCTTAAATTATATGTTTTCAAAAAAGATTACAAAGTACCATGGTACTACCTTGTAAGTACAGCAGTACTAAAGAAAGTTCTAAAGAAAATGTGCCACAGGACAGCATGCCACTACACTCTAATGTGGTCCACTGTATGCCACTGCACTATATGGCACTGTACTCTGCGTCACAGCAGTCTACTGTGCACCACTGCATTTACACCGTAGCACTGTGTGCACTCTACTCTACACCTCTGTACTCTGCTCCAGTCTACTCTGCGCCATTGTTCTCCAAGTCAGTTCACGCTAAGCCTATGCACTCTACACCACTGCACTCTACATTCAGTACGGTACACCACTGCTGTCTATGTCACTGTACACCACTGGGCACTGCACTTTATTTACCCACTGCACTCTATGCCCATGCACCAGTACACTCTAAGCCACTGTACTGCCTGCTAAAGCACTCTGTGCCACTGCACACTACTCTACCACAACTCCACTCTAGTCTTTCACATGTCACTACACTCTATGTTACTCCACTCCAGTGTACAACACTCCAGTGTACACTATTCTACTTCAAACCGATCCAATCTACGCCACTCCACTTTAAATTATTTTATTTTTTTTGAGTTTTATATAGCTCGAACTAGACCCGAACCGAATCGGTTTACATCACTTTACATAGCACCAGTTACGTTACATGAGGAGACACATTCATTTTAGGCACGGGGAGATTAAGTGATATGCCCAGAATCACAGGAGGTTTTGGCCTCGTTACCGAGACTCGAACCAAGATCCCAAGGATCTCCACATTCAAAGTGTTTGGTGGAAAGGGATAATAGGTTAATCAAAGAGGGTGTCCAAACTGCTATCTCTTCCAGTTTAAATGTAGTTGAGTATTTGAGGTGTAAAAGTAACAGCTATCACAGTACAACTTATTCTACGAATGGAGCAACACCTTTTGAGTTACTACGCGAATGAGCTGCTTTACTAAAACATTTCTTCCATGAATGGATTCGCGTGAAAAGTGTGGTTAAGGATATATCTGAGGTTAGGAGAACTGTTGCGGTAGCTCAGTCTAAAGTGGAGGTGTGAAAGAGAAACATGTTCACATGGGTGATTGGGTGCTACTACAATAAAACAAATTTTGTACCCACAAGTATTTCCAAGTTTCCGAGACCATTCCTTGTTGGAAGGATGGGCAGGAATTTGGTATTTTTGAAGAACAAAGGTTGGTGAAATTTAAACAAGGTTATTACCATTGATCCAACTCAATAATGCCTATTAAGTAAAGTGGGGAAAAGTGGAAATGAGCATCCTGACCGTACAATCACAGTAGTTTAAAGGGGTCTGTTCAGAATGTGCTATGTGCACAGAATGTTTCTGAAGCTTCTGATCGAAATGAAGAGAAATGCACCAATGACTGTATTGTTAGATCTGGTAAAAGAAGGTTTTTACCAAGTAGATTTAAAGACTTTTGAATAAAAGAGGTAAGATTTTTTTTATTATTTTTATTTTCTGGGGCAAGGAGGTGTTGTATCTATTGTGCTGTCATCGCGTCCTCACACTTGGTGTGCATGGAATGCATGGGTAGAATGTTGTGAGGCATTCTATGTGAGACAGTTGACGAGGCGACTGAGGCGAGCAAGCGATGCTTGGTTCGGGGCTTAACTGTAGTCAATAAACTACATTATCTTTACTCATCTTGTCATGTCGCGTCCTTGAACCCATCAGTAAGCTAGCATCTTTCAGTTGGAGAGAGAGAAACAACTCTGCATCTCTTGAAATGAACGTCTTTCGTGTCCTATGATTACAACCCTCTACAATTATGCCAGATTAATGTTGTGGGTATTTTCATGCCTCTTCCTAATGTGGTGCAAGGCGGGCAAGGCTGCAGAATTAGCAATGGCCCACACTGTGCTTGTGTAGCGAGGTGGGTGGAGGTCAGAGGACTTGCTGTGTGGTGTTTGCTACGAGGTAATGGGGTATAGAACATAGAGCCTGTCAGAGCGTTGAGGTTGTTGAAGTGTACATTCCAAATTCCAGACCCTTTACTGACCTTCCATAATCTAATTTTATGATAGTTTTTGTTTTATTGACTGTAGAAAAATACTCAATTTCAAAGCATAGGCAAGAATCTCAAGCATTGATCTTTTACGTCGCTATGACACAACCTTCTCTTAAGATCTCTTACTAGTTCCAGATAAACAGTGAACTGAATCTTTCTTTCAAGTAGACAATGAAGGGAGGTGTGGAAAAAAGAATTAAAAACATCTGATATACATCTCTCTCTGCTTTCTCTTATTTTAAAGAAATACTTTTTGCAACACAAAAAGGAACAAGCCCTTTTCCTACACCAAATGTACTCATCACTACTCCTAGAGATGAATGAGGGAAAGTTGTCTGAGCCTGTAGTCTAACTGTTGAAGCTCTCCCATCCGACTGTGTCTCACGAAATTAATATTATTTCTATCTGATTGGAAGCATAGAAATACCTCAAATATTGCCAAATCATCAAGGAGACGACCATAACTCCAGTCCTAAAATATTTGTGGAAAATGTATTTTCTGGAGCCTTGCTGAACTCTCTGCAGGGAGAGAGAAGGAACATGCAGGTATGACAGTGTGCATTTATAAAGTTGATTTTTGCCTGTGCATTAGAGGCTTTGGGGCATTGACAAATGAGCACCTTTATAAGAAGGAACATAAGCATAGGTTCCACCATGAAGCTGCGGGTCTTACAAACTATTTCTCGCGCAATCATTTCTCAAGAAGTCTCCTTCTGAATAGTTTCCCTCTAGGCCCTCTACTTGCTTATCTCTCAGGCTTATTTCCACTCTCATGTAGTGGTGATAATGTCCCTCATCTTCCCTGCGCGGCTCAGAAGTTCTTACTTCTGCCCTCTGAGTTTGAAACTATCCTCATAGGGTTTGTTGTGTAGTGGGGAGAGAGGCAATTATCCCTTAGACAGATTTCAAGCAATGAGGCCCAGATTTCAAACCTGTCACGTAGCGCAGCGCAGCATCCACAGGTAATGCGAAGGGAGAGAGCAGGAAAGCTCCATGTCTACAGAGATATGGCACCATCTTGCTCTCTCCCTAGCTTTGGTACACAATCAGGTTGCTGAACGCCATGCACACACCCTTGCACTATAATGCACAGGTGCCTGAGTGAGTCTAGCACAGGTTTTGTGATGGAAGGGTACTCTTCCAGTACAAAATACTATGCCTAAACTTATTTTAAACCTTTTTAAATTTTGGATGTGTGCAGTACAGTGCAGCACACATGCAAAGTCAGAAAAGTTAGGATAGAAATAGATGCATTATTCCATTTTTGATGCCAGCTTTCAAGTGGCATACATTTGTGGTTCAAAGTAATGTTTACTATTGTTACTAGATAGAGTTTTGCATCAAAAACCATGGATGGTTGCACAAAAACACCCATGTACCATCCATGGAATGCCACCATGATGCAGTTTAACGCAAAGCAGCGCTTTCGAAGGAAGGATGAATGATCATAGAGAATTCTCTTGCACTGTGACTTGCAGCATTACTACATAACAGTGTTTAGAAGATCTGATAGGACAAAGAAAAAGGATGTGCTATGGAAAGGCTAACATAAATAAGAGGTCACTGGGTTATTATTGATGGTTGATGCCTACAATCCAAAGGTTAGAGACATTTCAAGTAATATTTGCAGTGTCTAATACCCTGATCTACGAGATTATTTTAGATTAGCATGGTAATATTTTGTACCTACAAATATATAAGCTTAAGAAATGTACATAGTGCCCCATGCTCTGAGACACCGTTTCCATGCCTGTTTTTATGTATGTAACAATCACCCAGCGGATGCAAAAACTACCCAAAGCTTAGATTTTCCACACACAAGTCAGAGAATCATTTGAATGCCCTGAATGTATGTGTGAAACATCAAGGCCTGTTCATATGTTGCAATAAGTTGAGGAGACATGTTTAAAGTTATCATCATTTGAAGATTATTTTATAAAAGTTGTGTTAATACCATACATATGTTGGTATTTCCCTCACCAAAATCTGCATTTTCCATTAATTGCAAAGATGTACTTTGCCTAGGTAATTCCAGGAAAAATGCCCAGAAACTGCTCAATGTGCCACAGTTTTTTTAAAGGTTTTTCTTGGAGGGCGAACCTACATTAACTGAGGTCAGGGTCCACTGGCAAATCATGAGAATATTGCTAAATATCAAAAGTGCCCACTCAGGAACATCTATAAAATATATCTTTTAGTCGGTTTATTTAAAAAAAAATATGGTAGAATGGACAAGTTGATGAGTTAATCGGTGAAGTAATCATAAAGAATATGAAAACACTACATAACTCCAAAATATTTTTAGCCACCATAAAATTGTAAATAAACAAATATAAAC
Source organism: Lissotriton vulgaris (assembly GCF_964263255.1). Lineage (NCBI taxonomy): Eukaryota > Metazoa > Chordata > Amphibia > Caudata > Salamandridae > Lissotriton > Lissotriton vulgaris. The sequence continues at coordinate 968,140,088 of NC_141694.1, forward strand.
TCACATAATATGTAGCTTTACTGCAATATTGCTAAACACCTTTAATATAAAGAAATCGTCGGATTCATGAACCACAAACATCGTTCTTGTTGTGCTACATTAAAATGAACATAAATATTCATATCTGTCTCCTTATTTACATAACATGTCATGTGCAGCCTCTCAGATAATCTGAGTACACCTGTACAATGTATTACATTATTCTTCACTTAAAATGTGGTCCCTTAATGCAACATGATTTCTTTCACATATTCAAAGAGATGCCAAGAAACTCTAAACCTACCTATCCCTATGTCATTAGCAATCTGTATGTGGCATTAATTCCTACATTCAAACTTTTATGAAATCATATTAGACTTTTACTCCAAATATGTGCATAAAATGAGCAATATATATATTCTCAAGAATCCTAGTGATAGGAATTAATCAGGTTTTTGCTTGGTAATAACTTTGCCAACGTTTGACGAACTCCACAAAACTTTGCAGACCTATTGCTTTATCGACTTCCGCAGATAATGCCAAGCTTTGTGGTGAATCATTAAGGGGCTGCAAAAAAGAAAAGGGGCTCCCAAAACACTTTTCCCACCAATGCATTTTCTATATACTCTGTACAAGGACATAGTGGCAAACGGATAAACAGATTTTCAAGACACTGCCAGGAATATAGATTATGGTGTGGAAATGATCCTTTTTGCTATTTCATAAAAATCCATTAAGTAGTTTTTCAGTAATAAGTGACAAAAACGTTGTGATATATTGGGGCGTGGTATACCACGGTAATACTGTGGTATATCATGGCACATGGTGAAAACAAACCACAATTTATTTAGCCACAATTTATGCATGCCACTTACAAAATAAAAAAGACAGCTATATTGTTTTAAAAACATTTTGGGGCTGATTCCGATCTCGCTGGGAGAAGGCTCCGTCTGACTGGACCCGTACGGCTTTCCAACCCACTCGTACCCCGGGGCTCCGAGCACCAGAGGACAATGCGAACAAGCGCTGACAGACACAGGTCGCTCAGAACCCCATTGAAGTCAATGGGAGCCTGTTGTATGACTCGTACTTAGGCACCCATTGACGAAAAAAGGTATGTTGCGCACAAGGGCGCCCCCTGTATTCAGGACGCGTCTGTGACACCCGCACCATATATGAATGTGTAGGGGGGACCCTTGGCTCCCCCCTGTTATCAACTCGTATGACTTCGGGTGTTGGGGGGGTCAGGTTCGGACCCCCAAAGTCCGCTTCCCAGAGCTTTTACGTGTCAGAGGCTCCAACTCAATCCAGCAGTCCGAATCGTGCATTGTACTGGCTCGGTCGGAAATCACCTCCATTGCATGGCACGGGTTACTTACGGACGAGACATACGGAGCGGTTCCAACCCGTAAACAATTTGGTCGGCGATTTTGCTTTTCTCATCGTACTTGCTCGCTCGTACAGATGTAAGAGTCGGTCGGTAAGCACGTGTATGGCTCATACTTTTTCCGGCCAGATCGCGTTCGGAGCCCTTCCGAGTGAGATAGGAATCGGCTCCTTTGTGTCCAAGTTGGTATCTCTTCCAGTTTAAATGTAATTGAGTATTTGAGGTGTAAAATTAACAGCTATCACAGTACACCTCACTCTAGGAATGGAGCAGCACCTTTTTGAGTTACTACGCAAATGAGTTGCATTTCTAAAACGTTTTGTCCAAGAATGGATTTGGGTGAAAAGTGTGTTTAAGAATATTTCTGAGGTTAGGAAAACTGTATTTCGTTACAATTTCTTCATCAAGACTATTTTCCCATGTCTAGGAAGACAAAAAGAGTTTTGCTAACTTGGAACAGTTAAGGAAAATTACTGTTTTTAAAGTAGATGTTTTAAAAAAAGATTACAAAGTACCATGGTACTATCTTGTAAGTACAGCAGTACTATGAACAGTTCTTTAAAAAAATACGTCACAGGACAGTATGCCACTACGCTCTACTGTGTTCCACTATATGCCACTGCTCTGTATGGCACTGTACTCTGCGTCACAGCAGTCTACTGTACACCACTACATTTACACCGTAGCACTGTGTGCCACTCTACTCTACACCTCTGTACTCTGCACTAGTCTACTCTGCACCACTGTACTCCAAGCCAGTTTACTCCCAGCCTATGCATCTACACCACTACACTCTACACTGCATTCTATGCCACTTCAATCTACACCACTACACTCTACATTCAGCACTGTACACCACTGCTGTCTATGTTAATGTACACCACTGGACACTGCACTTTATTTACCCACTGCACTCCATGCCCATGCACCAGTACACTCTAAGCCACTGTACTGTACACCTCTGCAATCTACGTCACTGTACTGCATGCTAAAGCGCTCTGTGATACTGCACGCTACTCTAACACAACTCAACTCTAGTCTTTCACATGTTACTACACTTAACGCCACTCCACTCCAGGACACACCACTCCAGTGTACACTATTCTACTTCAAGCCGATCCAATCTACACCACTCTACTTTAGGCTATTCCACTGTAATCCAGACGTCTATAGGCCAGTCCACTCTATGACACGTCACTGTATGCTATCACACTGTATGCCACTTCACTGTATGCTATCACACTGTATTCCACTTCACTGTATTCCACCCTACTCCACTGTACACTACTCCATTCTACGCCATTCCACTGTATACCATGCCACTCTATTCCACTCCACTGTATGCTGCTCCACTCTATGCCACTCCACTCTATGCCACTGCACTTGATGCCACTAGACTCTACATCACTGGACTCTACACCCGGGTACTCCATGTCACTGTACAATATGCAACTGTACTCTAGGTTACTGCACCCCAAACCACAGATCTCTATGCCACTGCACTATACGCCTCTACAATGTACGCCACTGCAGTCTGTCACTGAACTTTATTCCACTGCACTCTATGCCACTGCACTGTACATCACTCAACCCTATGCCACTGCAATATATGCCACTCCACCCTACCCTACAACAGGCAACTCAACTCTACATCACTTCACTCTTGTCTACGACACACCTCTTCACTCCAATCTAAGACACACCTCTAAAGTCTACGCTATTCCACTTTGGTTGTATGCTGGTACAACGCATGCCTAAACAACGCATGCCTGTACTACACGGTCGCTACCATGCCTTTACCACACATCTCTTTACCCAGCAATTTCGTGGTAAAGACATGTTGGTTAAAGGGGCATGCTGGCTAAAGATCATACGCCTGCCCTGTAAAGTGTCCTTTTCCCCCCTGCCTTGCCCACTAAAAATTAAACCCACATCCCAAAAACTACCCCAACCCCAGCTCCCCTGCCCTGAGCCCTAAACTATCCCCTACATCCCTAAGCTACCCCTACCCTGCCCTATAAACTGTCCCTTCTTCCCTGTCCTGGGTCCTAAAAAGTAGGCCCGCCTCAAAACTACCCGACCCCAGCCCCCCTGCCCTGAGCCCTAAAAACGATCCCCTAAATCCCTAAACTACCCAATCCTGCTCTCTGTCCTATAAACTTTTCCTTTTCTGCCTGCCCTGAGCCCTAAAAATTAATCCCACGCCCCAAAAACTGCACCGAACCCAGCCCCCCTGCCATGAGCTGTAAAAAACTGTTCCTTACCTCTGTGAAGTACCCCGACCCAGACCCCCAACTGCCCTGAGGTCAAAAGCTGTCCCCTGTCCTGAGCCCTGAAAACTATCCCCTACATCTGTAAATGACCCTGTCCCTGCCCCCTGCTCTGTAAACTGTCCTTCTCCCCCTGTCCTGACTCCTAAAAATTAAGCCCATGCCCCAAAAACTACCCTGACCCCATCCCCCCTGCCCTGAGCCCTAAAACTATCTCCTACATCTCTAAAATATCCTGACCCTGCTCCCTGACCTGTAAACGGCCCCCTTTTCCCCCAATCTTGGCCCTATAACCTGTTCCCCACCCTAAAATCTACCTGACCCCTCCAGAGTACTAAAACCTACTGCGACCCTGAAAAGCAACCCCTAAACCACGCCCCAGCCTCACTTACCTCATTGTGTCCTTAGCCTTGAAAACTATCCCCCACTGAAAAAACTACACCAACCACCTCCTGAGTGCTAATACCTACCACCACCCCAAAACACTACCTCTCCACCACCAAGACCAAGCCTCAGCCCCACATACCTCACTGTCTTCTCTCCCGATTCCCGATACTCCTCCCTTTTCTGTCTTCCCCTTCCTGTGCCTCCGCTCAGCAACTAGACAGCACATTGCCTTACCATGCATATGTGTTGTTAAGTGACATGCATGGTTAAGGCAATCATTGTACAGCTTGCAGGGAAACGGCACACATCACTCAGCCAGAGTAGTTAAGGCCATTTCTCTTCCACTATACACCACTCCACTCAACACCTCTCCACTCTTTGCCACTTCACTCCATGCTATTCCTCCCTATGCCATTCCAGTCTATTCCACTGTACACCACTCCACTGTAAGACACTGTGCGACATGTTACTCTATGACACAGCACTCCACTCCATATTATGCTGCTCAACTCTTCTCTACAACACCCCATTTACTCCACTCTACGCCTCTCCATTCTAATCCATGATCATTTTAAGCCATTCCACTGTGCTCCATTCCACTCTATGCCATTGCACTGTATGCTATTCTACTGTACGCCACTCCACTCCACGCTATTCCACTCTATGTCATTCGACTCTCTGCCACTGAACGTGGCACCTCTCTGTGCCACTCCACTCAATGCTATTCCACTGAACACCACTCCACTCTACACCACTCTACCAAAAGACACTGTACGACATTTCACTCTATGACACAGCATTGCACTGCACTTATCGCTGCTCCATTCTTCTCTACAACACTTTACTCACTCCAATCTATGCCATACTATTCTACTCAATGACACCCCACTCCACTCTATGTCACTTCATGCTATGCCATTCAACTCTTTACTATGGCACTGTATGCCACGCCACTGTACACCACTCCACTGTCGACCGCTCCACTGTATGCCACTCCACTGTACGCCACTCCACTCACTGCTATTCAACTGTACGCCAATCCACTCTACACCACTCCACTCTCTACCACTCCACTCAATGCTATTTCACTGTATGCCACACAAATCTGCACCAATCCACTCTTTGACACTCCACTCTTTGACACTCCACTCTATGCCACTCCACTCTATGCCACTCCACACTATTCTGCACCACTTCATATTGTACCACTCTACTCAACGCTATTCCACTCTACATTATGCCATTGTACCATATGCCACTCCATACTATTAAACTATACGCCACTCAACTCTACACCACTCCACTCTAGGCTACTCCACTCTATGCCACTCTATGCCAATCCAATCGAAACCACTCCATTCTATGACACTCCAGCCTATGCCACTCCACTCAAAGCCATTCAAATCAACCTATTCTACACTACTCTGCTCTATGCTATTCCACTGTACAACACTCTGCTCTATGCTATTCCACTTTACGTCACTCCAAACTATGCCACTCCACTCTATGCCACTCCACACTATTCCACTCCACTCTATGCCACTCCAGTCTACACTATTTCACTTTAAGTTACTCCCCTCTATGCTGTTCCACGCTAAGTCACACCACTATAAACAATTCTACTTTTCACCACTCTACTTTATGCCGATCCACTCTAGACAACTCCAGTGAATGCCACTCCACTCTACACCACTCCACACAAACTGATTTAACTATATACCACTCCACTCTATGCCCCTCTGCACCACTCCACTCTATGCTATTCCACTCTGCATTACCCCATTCTACGTCACTCCACTGTACACCATGGCACTCTATGCAACTCCAATCTATGCCACTCCACTATACAGCACTCCACTCTACACTGTTCCAATCTATCCCATTCGACTCTCCACCACTCTATGTGGCTCCACTCTATGCCACTCCACTTCACTCACTGCTATTCCACTGTACGCCACTCCAACCTACACCACTTCACTCTCTGCCACTCCTCTATGGTATTTCACTGTGCACCACTCAAATCTACACCACTCTACTCTTTGACACTCCAGTCTATGCCACTCCACTCTATGCTATTTTATTCTGCACCACTCGATATTGTACCATTCCACTCAACGCCAATCCACTTTACGCTATTCAACTCTACACTATTCCACTCTACAGTTTGCCACTATACCTTACGCCACTCCATACTATTCAACTTTACACCACTCCATTCTACACCACTTCACTCCACGCTATTCCACTGTAAGCCACTCCACTCTACGCTACTCCACTCTATGCCACTACACTCTATGACACTCCAATCTACACCATTCCATTCTATGGCACTGCAGTCTATGCCACTCCACTCAATGCCATTCAAATCTAACCTACTCTACACTACCCTACTCTACGCTATTCCACTGTACAACACTCTGCTCTTGCTATTCCACTTTACGTCTCTAAGCCACTCCCCTCTCCACGCTATGCCACATCACTCTAAGCTATTCTACTTTACAGTCTCCACTTTATGCCACTCTACTCAATGCCACATCACTCTAGACAACTCCATTGGATGTCACTCCACTCTACTTTATTCCACTCTATGCCCCTCTGCACAACTCCACTCTATGTTATTCCACCCAACACCACTTCACTCTATGCCACACAACTCTACGTCACTTCAATGTACTCTACTCAACTCTAGGCTACTCAGCTCTATTTGACTCACTCCACTGTAGGCTATTCCACCTTATACCACTTTATTCTACTCAATTCCACTCTATGCGACTACACTCCGCGATTTTCCACTGTATGCCACTCCACCCTATGCCACTCACCTCTATTCCACTCCACTCTACTCCACTTCACTCGATGTCACTCAACTCTGTGCTATTCTGCTCTATGCCACTCGACTCTGAATTGAATTGAATTGAATTGAAGGTAGATTTATAGAGCGCGAATTGCTGCCCGGAGGCGTCCAAGCGCTAGAGTAACCACAGAAGACCTCGTGGGGTGGCTAGCAGAGAATCAGTGGGGAGAGTTAAATAAGAAAGTCTTTAACTGCTTGCGGAATGAGGAGAGGTTGGGGTTGGCTCTGAGATGTAGGGGAAGAGTGTTCCAGGTCTTGGAGGCATTGTAGGAGAAAGTCCTGCCACCAGACCTAGTCTTTTTTATTCTGGGGACATTGGCCATAAAAGTCTGACTTGAGCAGAGATTTCTGTTGGGTTGGTAGTGGGTGACTAAGTCACGGGTAATCACAGGGCCTGTGTCCCAGAAGGCCTGATGGGCAATGCAAATGGCCTTGAAGAGGATCCTCTGGCGCACTGGCAGCCAGTGGAGGCTGACCAGACCGGCTTTCACTGATTGCCTACGAGGGAGCTCGAGTAGTGAGCGAGCTGCACAGTTCTGCACTGTCTGGAGTCTGCGTAGGGTGTAATCTGGAGCGCCAAGGTAGAGGACGTTGTTGAAGTCTAGACGAGACTGTATTAGACCCTGGATAGCTATTCTATTAAAATTATTTATAACGCGCACTATCACCATCGGTTTCTTGGCGCTCATTGACATATAGCGTTGATCCAGAGTGAAGGGTTAGTCATAGGCGGCTTGAAAGAGCAGGGTTTTTAGGAGTGTACGGAAGCAGTCGTACTTTGGGCAGAGACGGAGAGAAGGTGACAGGGAGTTCCAGGTGGAGGGGGCCAGGACAGAAAAGCTCAGGCCACCGTGCTTTTTTCTTTTGAATCTGGGAACCTCGAGGAGGTTTAGTGATGCTGAGCGAAGAGCTCTGGAAGGGATGTGACGGGACAAGGCCGAAGAGATGAACCTAGGGGCTGCATCCGAAAGGGCCTTAAAGGTAGTGCATGCCAGTTTGAAAGTGCAGCGTTTAGAAACAGGGAGCCAATGCAGACTGCGGAGGAGGGGAGTGACGTACTGATGTTTGGGCTGCCGGAAAATCAGGCGAGCAGCCTGATTCTGCACCAGCTGAAGTCGGTGGAGGTGGCATGCAGGAATTCCTGCGTACAGAATGTTGGCATAATCGAGCCTGGAGGTGATGAGCGCGATGACAACTTGGGTCAGGGCCTCTTTGGTAAGAAACCTGCTGATCTTGCGGATCCGCCTGAGGTGGAAGAAGCAGGCAGAGGTGACCGCGTTGATATGTGGTCTCATTGATAGATCTTCGGAAATGATCACCCCCAGGCTTTTGACTGAGCTCACAGGAGTGGGTGCTGTCCCCAGAGATGTAGGCCAGAAGGTGGCATTCCATGGGTGATTGGGGCCACCTACCAAGACGAGCTCAGTTTTGGTAGGGTTCAGCTTTAAGTGGCTGTGGTACATCCACTCCGCAATCCACTCAGCTATCTGCTTAGCTTCCATGGGTAGTAGGGGGAGGATGAGCTCAGTTTTGGTAGGGTTCAGCTTTAAGTGGCTGTGGTACATCCACTCCGCAATCCACTCAGCTATCTGCTTAGCTTCCATGGGTAGTAGGGGGAGGATTTTCTTTAGCATCCTGAGGAGGCCGAAACAAGTGGCTGACAGTTTTGTGGCCTGGGTGTTGAATGAGAGGGTACTGTCCAGCCATACCCCAAGGCTCTTGATGTTATCCTTGGGTGCTGGCGGGGCCTAAACATGGGGGCCACAAGGAGTTGAAGAGGCTGGGGTTCGAGGGGCCCAGGAGCATCAGCTCAGTTTTGTCCCCATTTAATTTGAGGGATGATGAGGACATCCAGTTCTTTACTTGCTCTAGGCACTCTCTAAGTCCGCCTTACATTGGCGAGTTGGCCTCTTGTGCCAATGAGACCACCAGCTGTGTGTCGTCCGCGTAAGAAAGAATCTTAACCCCAAATGGGTGGACGACCTCAGCCAGTGGCCTCATATAGATGTTGAAAAGAGCGGGGCTTAAAGAGGAACCCTGTGGGACTCCACACCTTAGTGGTCTACTATTAGATACAGCCTCACCATCGAAAACTCGGAATGATCTGTCCTCAGAAAGGATTTGAGCCAGAGCCAGGCATGGTCTTTGATTCTGACATTAGACAGACGGTACAGCAGGGTGTCATGGCTGACCGTGTCGAATGCCGCACTGAGGTCAAGGAGGATCACTGCCACTGATCCTCCTTGATCCAGGATTTTTCTGGATTCCTCAGTGACCATAAGGAGGGCGGACTCGGTTCCGCGTTTTGGTCTGAAGCCCGTTTGGGTAGGGTCTAATAGTTGGTGGTCTTCTAGGAATTTCACCAGATGGAGATTAATGTATCTTTCCAGGAGTTTGCTCACCCATGGGAGCAGGGAGATAGGACGGTAGTTACTGAAATCTAGGGGGTCCAAATAGTTTTTTTTATAGTAATGCTCGGACCATGGCCCGTTTCCAGACGGGAGGGACCGTGCCGGAGGTGATAGATGCATTCAGGACATCCCTAATGGTTGGCAGCGTAATCTGGGATGCTGATATTATGATGTCTGGTGGAGCTAGATCATCAGGGGAGCTGGATTTTACTTTCCGAGCCACGGATTCAAGAGTTGCAAGATCCAAGAGTGGGAAGTGGTCCAGGGTGGGTGGAGGCTAAAAGGGGGTGGTTACCGTGATGGTATTGGTGTGGACTGAAGAGGTGGTAAGTATAGGGGGAAAGGATGAGTACATTTTGTTAACTTTTTGGTGAAAGAACTCTGCTACGTTATTGCAGTGGGTAGTGGATTTGGTTTCATGTGTACTAAGTGGGGGTTTAGTAAGGTTACTCCACTCTACGCCACTCCACTCAATGCTATTTGACTCAATGCTACTCCGTTGTACACCACTTCACTTTGCGCCATTCCAATCTATGCCCCTCAAACCTATGCCACTCGACTCTACACTAGTCCAATCTATGCCACTCCATTTGACACTACTCCACTCTATGCTATTTTACTCCACATGACTCCACTCTATACCACTCCACTCTTTGTCACTCCACTCTATGCCACTGAACTCTACACCATTCCACACTATCCTATTCCACTTTACACAACTCCACTCTAAGCCTTTCCACTCTATGCTACTCCACTTTACACCATGCTACACCACTCCACTTGATGCTATTCAAATCTAAGGCACTCCACTCTACACTACTCTCTTCAACATTATTCCACTGTACAACACTCTAGTTATGCCACTTCACACCATGACCCTCCACGCCATGAAAATCTACTCCACTCTATGCCACTCCACTCTACGCTGTTCCACTCTAAGCAACCCAATTCTACACTGCTCCACTCAATCCAAACTATGCCACTCAATTGTATACCCTTTCAGTCTAAGCTTGTACTATCTATGCCACTCCATTCTGAGACACTGCAGTGTATGCCACTCCAGCCTACACTATTCCACTCTACCCCCATGCACTCTAAGCTATTCTACTCTACACCACTCCACTTTACCTCATTCTACTGAATGCCACTCCACTCTACGCAACTCCATTCAATGCCACTCTACACCACTCCACTCTACCTTATTCTACTCTATGCTGCTCCACTCTACACCACTCCACTGTACGCTATTCCACTCTACACCACCTTACTATATGCCACTCCACTCTACGCTATTCCATTGTTCAGTGATCACGCCACTCAAATCTATGCCACTCCATTTTATGCCACTCCATTGTAGGCTATCCACTCTATGCCAATCCACTCTACCCCACTCCAGTCTTCGCTATTACACTCTTCACCACTCCACTCTATGCCTATGGCACCGACTCTATTCCACTCCACTCTACACCACTCGACTTTATGCCACTCCAGTCTCCGCCCATCCATTGCAACAGACTGTACGACATGCCACTCTATAACACAAAGCTCTACATTACTGTATGACATACGACTCAATGCAACTCCACTCTACGCCACCACAAACTACACCTCTTCACTCTATGCCACTCCACTCAACACCACTCCCCTGTATGCCACTCTAAACTACACAATTTTACCTAATTCCACTCCACTCTACACTATTCCACTCTATGCCACTCCACTCTAGGATATTCTATTCCACCCCACTCAACTTTATGCCTCTCCACTGTACTCCACTCCACTTTAAGCAACTTCACTCAATGCCACTCCACTCTATGCTATGCCACTCTTCACCACTTCACTCTTTGCCTGCGCCACTAGACTCTATTCCACTCTACACCACTCGACTATATACCACTCCAGTCCCCGCCCATCCATTGTAACACACTATACGACATGCCACTCTATAACACAACACTCTACTGTACTGTAAGACATGAGACTCCAAGCAACTCCACTATATGCTATTCCTCTCTACGCCACCCCAAACTACACCACTTCACTCTATGCCACTCCACTCAACACCCCTCCTTCATATGTCACTCCAAACTACACAATTTTACACTATTCCCCTCTATGTCACTCCACTCTCAGATATTCAATTCTACCCCACTCCACTTTATACCACTCCACTGTACTCCACTCCACTTTATGCAACTCCACTCTACCCCACTCCACTCTATGCCACTCCATTCTACGCTATTGCACTGAAGTTTTTGGGCTCTTTATGAGTGCAAGCGCATCCATTCACGCCTTGATCTTGCGGCGTGTGCCGCCTGTCAAAAGGAAGTTTCAGCAACTGAAGAGCATATAGCTGCAGCTCAAAGTGCTCTAAAAATGCTGACAAGCTCTCCTGGGGTCATGGGTTAAATGACCCAGGAAACGTACTGCAAATCTCTGCATGGATGTTTTAATGTTTGCCATTTTTTCCCATTGAGAGAAATGTTGAAAACCCTCATGGAAGAGGTCAGGCTTCTTCTCTACGCTTGTTTCTTGACACAACTTGCAGTTGAGTATACGTCCTATCTCTTCTAAAGCTCCTCAGTCACCCAAGACAACATATTTGATGTTATTTAGGTTTCTTCATATTCCTGCGTGAAATATATAAGTACAGAGTTGCCCTGAAAATGTGGACACTACAACTTATTCACACAAACTCTCTTCCCTAACTACGTGTATATCTCATTCTCTGGCTACTTTCTATGTGCCTGAATGTCATCTGTTTCTCAGGCATGTTTTAACTTTTCCTCTTTCTTCCTGAACAGTGTGGATGTATGTCGTTACTATGCATGCTTATACAACGCATGCCTTTACCACGCAACTTTTACAACGCAAGTCGTTACAACGACTTGTGTTGGGGGGCGGTAGATAGTGAATAGTTTAATTTACTATTCCAACTCCAGACCCCGTGGATAGTAGGGAAGGTTTTGGATAGTAAATTAAACCATTCCCTATCCTACAGCGCCCCCCAGCGCAAGTCGTTGTAACGACTTGCGTTGTAAAAGTTGCGTGGTAAAGGTAGTCCGTGGTAAAGGTTGCGTTGTAAAAGCTGTTCCCCAACAGTGTGATCTCATGTACCGTGTCTCTTCTTTGTAAAGATGCCTCCCAAGCAGTAAGTCCACTGCCGACTTTACAGTACCTCACTCTTGGATTCTAGGTAATATTTTTCCAAATGAAACTATCCACTACAAAATGTATTCAACTCTAAGCTCTCCTTGGTCACTTTACAGTAAACACTCTGAACATACTTACTGTTTGAACTCTTTGCTTAGCATTTCGGAGGCACGTGGGAGTATTTAAACAGTGGGATTTTTTAAGACTGGACTAGAAAAGCTCTGAGCAACCACAGTGGGAATAGTTAAACTGCTGCCTAAATCACTCACTTTAAAACACGGATTGGAGGGTGCTAACTCAATTCGGTTCATCACCATACAGTAATATCATTTTAGAGACATCACTTTATTTGTATTGTTCTCAAGCTGCATATATAAGTGATAGATTGTAAATATAGAACAACAATTTGTATGAGGTATTGTTTTGATTACATGTTCACACCTCTGTCCATCAATCTTGGTTTTTGTAACCTGTGGCCTCATCTACAAAGTGCTTTAATGGTTGCGAAATCGTCAGATTACCTAAATCTGAGGGATTGCACCCTCTAAACCACTATTTTGAATATACCAAAGCCACTTATCAAAGTGGAAAAGGTTTTTCAAATTGTTAAATAAGTGTAGGAAGCATAAGGAATTGCTCCTTGGAAGGGGGGTGGTCTGCAGACTCCAGCTGGTCACCGTGCCTGTGATTATAGCCAATCAAAGGGAGTCACAATTTGTGATCTACTTCATAAATACCGATGAGATATGTCGATTTGCTAGCCAGTACAATTACAAATTTTATGAACGAACATGTTAGTACATATGTCGCTTCACAAAATAAGAAAGCATTCGGGCAAAATAGGTGCGTAAATTGTGACCCCTTTTATCTAATGCAGTCTTCGTGTATGAGACCCCTTGTCTCAACCTGACCCCAGGCACGCAATTCTGTTCAATGTACAACACGTCATACTAGAGATGCTCCTATGGCATTCAGATATATACTGGCTGTTCCTACAAACTACGTCCAAACCATATGAACTGTGAAATATGCACCTCACTTGCATCAAGGTTCACATTTGTGGAATTTAGAGGTTAGACTCCTGTACGAAGCTCAGACCGTCAATTTTAAACCCAGCCATTTCCAGGCCAAACATCTCTTCGTAGAAGGTTGCTGCACACTGGCAAAACACAGAAACTGAGTGCACAGAATATCTGTTTGGTGTTCCCTATCAGTACTATGTTATTTCTTTCTGCAGCGGCCAGTGAGCCTTTATGATCATATATACACACTAACAAAGAACACGAAAAAATAAGTAGGCATATCTGGCATTATTCACCTCTATGATTACATCGGAGTGTTGCAGCGGTTGGACTAGCCGGTCGCCTAATTCCTTCTGCCCAAGAAGGTCGTAAGAGACAGTGAACGTCAGATATCCTCCAGCGGCCGTCACCTGCGGGAAAAGAGAAAGGTGTCAATTACATTACCTTGAGTGGGATGAAGCAGATGATGCTCTCAAATCTTCATTGGGGTCAGATGAATTATTGATAAAGAATAACAAGTGTAAAGAGGGAATTAGATGCACAATACCAGTCATGAATAGAACCCCACAATTTTTTAAAGGTTGATATTATTGAAGAAAGAAGAAGGGGGGAGGAGGGGAGAAAAGGAAGAAACAGGAAAGGGGATATAACAATAAATTACAACTTAAGGGAAAACATTAGCAATTTTCAAAAAACATAAAAGATAACGAGCAATGCAGTAAAATCTCAGTTTTGAAACTGAAAATCTACCAGTTGGCAAGTGGTTTTGACAGTAAATATGATTTATTTCACACAGGCTGGTGAGGACATGAGCAAAGTTAGTCCTCATCGTTTACCGAGGTGAAATTGATGCAGGGCGATGCTCCAAATCACGCAAGAGACTTTTTACTCCATAACAAAACGAAATCTGCTGCTTTCGAAAGGTGCGTACATTGCTCATCCCAGCCTCCCCACACTGGCCCTCTAGTTTCCTAATGAATTAGTTACTAGTCTTTGGATTCGCTGTTTCTCACATCTTTATATGAGCAGATTCTGTGCTCCTTATACCTGTGCTTAATTGAGCGAGGGTGTATGGAGGTCATTACTAAAAAGGCAGAGCGCCAGTGACCTATGTGTTGCTGGCTGTTTGGGGAAGGAAGTAGCTGAAGTAGCAAAGTTTGGGAATGGTGGACAAAACGTGTGTTCTACCTTTTGAAAGCTAAAGGGCAGGTTATGCAAGGTAGAAATAAGATACATTTTTGGAGCAGCCTTGGAGCACAGCTCCACTTAATAGAAAACGGTCAACAACACAGAAAACGGACAGCAATGAGTCACTACAGTACCATTTTTAGGCCTCGCCTTGGCAGCGCGCCTGCTCTGTTTCGGAGAGACATCTAGTAATGGATATGCATGGTGAAAGTCTGTCTATTGCAGGGTAATTTCTCTCCACTTTTCATTTGTAAATTTTTGAATTTTTTTTGTTATCAGGCTTATTATTGGCTATTCAGCCGATACGTAACTTCCGTTCATTCCAGAAGCAGCACTGCCTATCTTCAGTCTTCTTACGCTTACACAGCTATTAGTATAAAAAAAAATCGGGCGCATTAACGTGCGCGTGCAACCTTATATTATACGCATGCACCAAAATGCGCAAATGCTTATTTCCTTGTGATCCCGGAAGCTGGCGCCAAATTTTTTTATTTAAATTTTTTTACTGTTCTTTAATACGATCCCTGTAAATAGAGGAGTGCGTCAGGGCTGTGTAATGGTGCCCACCCTATTTTCCCTATTCATCAATGGGGTGGTTAGTTTTTTACAACAACTTCCATCGGATGCCCCTTCCCTGGCCGGAGACAGGGTTCCTACCCTGCTCTTCGCGGATGACACTCTCCTCTTGTCTAAACTCCGGCTGGGCTTCAGAAGCTCTTAGACCGATTCCATCTCTTCTGTGAGTCCAGGGGGCTGGTTGTTAACACCTCCAAAACCAAGCTTATGGTGTGTAATCCCTACAGGCCATATAAAGGCAATTTTACACTAGATGGAACATGCTTAGAGCGAGACTCAAAGTTCAACTATTTAGGTATTCAGCCTACTGAGAAAATGCATTGGCGACATCACATCGATTAAATGCTTTTGAGCCACAAGCGTGTGGTAGGAACACTACTCAGAGAACATCTCTCCTCTCAGAGCAGACCTGTGGCTCGTGCACTTACGATCTATGCAGTCAAAGCAGTTAGCTCAGCCCTCTATGGTGCCGAACCATGGGCTTCGATAATGTGGATGGAATCAGTAGATCTGAGCACAAATTCCTTAGAGATCTAGTGATGCTTACCAGCAAGGAACCATTAAAACCTTTGATGAGCGACATGGGTAGGCGCTCTTTTAACCCCTTCCATGCTCATGACGAGCTCAGCTCGTCATGAGGTAGCCTGGAGCTGTGCTCATGATGAGCTGAGCTCGTCATGACACCAGCAAAATGGCAATTCCCAGCACAGGAGGGGAATTGCCTTAGCAGCCATAGTGTTAAAGATATAGCCAGGCTAGGGTCCCTGTTATTCTGGGCTCGCCTGCGTCGGACCCCTGAGCTTGCTAGCTATGCCTCCTCGCTCACGGAACTGATGGTCCTGGATGGCAACCAAAGAATTAACTGGCAACTCAATCTAAAAAAGTTAGTCTTAGCGCTCGGCTTGAAGGATTTGTGGGAAACCCAAACCCCACCTAGTAAGGCTGATCTTAAAAAGCGCTACTGTACTTGGGTAGATGCACAAGAGCACAGTAAATCGGGATTGAGAAGGCTCACAGAGAAATGTTATTCACATAAGCAGCTCATATTTTTAGAACCTTACTTAGATTTTATCCAGACACCACAAGACAGGGCACTTTATATTCAGTTCAGGGTAGGCACACTCCCGATACGAGAATCAACTGCAAAGTGGAGTGCCCCGCATCAGTCAACAGCGGACTGCCCCTGCTCTACGGCTCCAACTGAAAGCGTGGCTCATTTTATGTTTGCCTGCCCTGCCTACAAGAAGACAAGAATGAGATGGTTAAAACCGATCTGCAGTCTACTGGGCACCCACGAACACAGTGTTGCCTTGCGCATTCTGAAAATGGATGCGCGGACCCTCCTGGCCTGTGGCGTGGCCAAATACCTTGGCCGTGCATGGATAGTAAGGTTTAAATCTCTACATGCTCCACTTTAAATTAATTACTGTGTTTTTATATTTTTAACTACTTTGCACATTTTTTATTGCACTATCACTTTCTCCTCCTAACTAAATAAGCCGGAATTGATTTATCTTATGGCTGCAACAAGTTTCTACCTGAAATAGCCTGCTAGTAGTTTCCTCTGGAAATTTGAATTTACTATTTTTATGGACTGTATATCTTTTATTTTTAGATCATGGATCATGGCTCATCTGATAACTTGTATTTTTATGTTGATTGTATGTATGTTATTGCTTTTAAGAAACTTGTTATCGAATAAAGCTACTTTTTGATTTGATCTGTTCTTTAATAATGATGTCACCCGATCTTAGACTTTGAACATCTTAAGCTAAAGCGCAGTTGTCGTAATAGCTTTAAAAGTAAAGGAATAAAAATAACTTTACTTTTACAGCAATCGCGGCACCCACATTTTAGCTTAAGATGACCAAAGTCTAAGCACGGGTGCAGTCATTATAAAAGATGGTGCATGTGCAGGGAACAAGTCTTTTGGTGCCTCTATCTCTCCTGGTCGTCACAGGGACAAGCCAGCCGTGACCATCACAACACAATGCTCCTGACACTTGGCGCTCTTATGACGTTGTGCAGTACACCTCAGTGGATGATTTTCCATTGTGTTATTATGGAGGTGCCCGCTTACAGTGCTCTGACGACAGAACTGGCTTGTATGTGTGTCAGATGAGATATGCGTGTTTATTTCTGTGCCTGAGGCAGATTACGTGGATGCCGTCTTATTCTCTGTATACTGTCCATGTGTATGTATTTTTGTATGTGTCTCTATGTACGTTTCTACTCTTAACCTGTTTGTGTGCTTTAGCATGTATGTTCACTTTGTGTACGTGTATGTTTCTCCCTCCTAATTTGTTTTATTCTTTTCTGTGTATGTTCCTTTCTGTTAGTGTTACTGATTCTGTGTATATTTGTGCACATATGTATTTATGTGAATACTGTTTGTGACTGTTTTTGTCTTTATTTGTATACTTCTGTTTCTGTGTCAATTTGTCTGCAGACGCTGTGAGCATCTTGTGTGCGTTTAATATTCTGGTGTATCCCACTGTATGGCGGCATTCTGTTTATGGATTTGTGTTTGTTTACAGTTCGTGTGTATAGTGGACAGCAGTGCGCTTCAGTTCTAAGTGTCACTTCTCCCTCTCTTTGTTTGCACTTCAAGTGGCCAGCTGGGAGAGTGCTTGGGGGAGAAGGGAAACAGTTGATACGCAGAGATTTCTGTCTCAGAACCACAGACCTTTGCACAGCAGAGGCCCGATCGAGGGAGCCTTGGTGGCACGGTACTATACAATAAAGCCCCCACACAGCAGTGCCCTGTTCATAGAGCTTGTAGGCACCCTGACGGCTACTTACCTGTGCTGCCTGCTTAACGACGATGCATTGCCCAGCAGCACTGCTACCTCACTCTGAGGCTGGAGACCCCAGCCGAGATCTGAGGAAACCTCTGTTTCCTCTAGAACCTAACCAATCGGGCTGCAGTTTCTCTCTTGCTTTTTTAGACAAGAAAATGGAACAACGAATCAGAGGTACTAACTGGGAATCAATCTGGTTTAACACAAGAGTACAATACAAAGGGAGAACGATGTGCAACGAGACCTGGATCAAGAAGGGTATCACCACCCCAGCACAGCTGGAAAAAAAGACTCTCCACTCACGTTCCAGAACCTCAAACAGGCGCACAGCCTCCTGGACATAGAACTCTACACGTTCCTAAAAATCTGAACAGCCATTACTAAAGCGAACCTAAATAAGGGGAAGCCCACCCTGATACAATACATGACCAACCTCAACAAGATAGGCACCAGACAGCGCAGATTTACAAACTCCTGAGCCCCAAAACATCCACACTGAACGCAAAAGCAACAAACTTCTGGGGAACACTGTACACGAGACACCTCAGTGAGGAAGAAAAGAGTAGGCTATGGAGGTCAGCCACAACAAATAAAATCACACCACAACTTGCACAGACAAAATGCTGGCTCTTACACAAAGCCTTCTGGACCCCTGCCAAACATGCAAAAGCAGGCATAAGAGACAGCGATACGTGTTGGAAAGGCCATAGGGGGACAGGGAACCTACAACACCTCATCTTCGAATCTCCAAAGGTCAAAACGTTCTGGATGAGAGTGACTAACCTCATTAACACTGCCATAGGAAGATGCATACAGCCAGGTTTCATTGGGCTAGCCACAGCATTCATGGCACCAGACCTAGAAAGCAAAGAGGAGAGGGACCTAGTAGACATCCTACTCACCGCAGCAGTCAAAACCATATTAGCAAACTGGAAAGGCACAGCCAAGGCAACATTCAATAGCTGGATAAACTGGGTCACCTTTCTCAGAGGAGCCGACAACATAACTGGGAAATTCTCACCAAGCTACAACGCTAAGAATGACACGTGGGCGGCCCTTGATGCACACCTGGAATCAAACAAACCCATGTAAACCAGTACATCCCACCAGCAAGCAGCCACAGCTAAGAGCCAATAGGGTGACACCAAGATATCCACCCCCTCCCTCTCTTCCTCTTTCTCTTTCCTTTCACCTCCTCCGGGGGGCCTACAGACCAAATAAATAATCCAAGCGGCCTATATTATATATGCTTGATGTAACCATGTAACCACAAAAATGCCAAGAATCTTCCAGTTGTAATGCCCCCCCTGCATTACTACTGTACTGTATTGGAAAATCTTCTAAATAAAAATGTTGTTGAAATTTTAAAAAAAAACGAATCAGTTAAACAGTAGTGACACTCCCAAAAGGCCAATGTTGGGAAAGATTAATACAGCTGTGTAAGTGGTTAAAATGTAGACATGTACCCATTCTTCCTGAAGTGCAATGTTAGAAATAAATCCAAGCCACCCAATGTTGCTGGCTCAAAACGTGCACCGTCGTGCCTCCTCATGCCCCACAGTGATTAAAAAGTGCATCGTGTATTTAACTCAAGCATGTTCATTACATCCCTACTTGGGTGTTCTGTACTCAATATCCCAGCATGCAATGTGATTCTTACTTTCCAGCGAAATCTGTTTAGGATGCTTCAAAACCGTCCCAAGCAGTGATAATCGGCATCAATCATAACGTTTTTGGACCAATCAAGTACCAACTAGTAGCAACTATTTCTTCACCAACTCCACCTTGCATGTAATACTTAGAATCAGGAACAACCAGTCGTGGCCGGCGTTGGGGGGGGTGGAGTTGTGTGTGTAGGGGGCGGTTGTGTGCGTTTTCTGTACGGAAACGGGACGGTAAATACAATTTAAACAAGCATTAGCAATTCAATAGGTCGCACATTTTACAACTTTGACCTAGTGGTATTGTAAATGACAATGCCTTCTATTATTGCAGGTTTATGAACACATAAATAAAAGGCATTGTCATTTAGAATGCCAATAGTTCAAAATCTGGCAATTGTGAGACCTATTGCATTGCAAATGCTTGTTTTTGTTGTTGTTGTCGCTATTCATGTTACTTTACGATGAGTGCTGCAAACTAATGCTGCAGAGGTTCACATTAAAACATACCTACTTTCGTTTATAGGTTTTCCTTCTTTGAAAAGTGGGGTGTGCTGCATTATACAGAATTTGACAATACAAACTTTGCAAAACCAGGCCGGTCCCTGCAAGTTTGGCTTTGATCACCATAGTTTGGTGTCATGTCTTATGAGGAGCTTTAGGGCAACGTTCTCTTCATGCCAAACTCCTCGTCCTCTCCACCACAAAGCAGAGATTAGGGTGCAACTATGCGTTCTTGGATTTTGAAAAGAGATATAAATAACATGTGGGGCAGCCTCCCAAAGACGCCATCATGCTGATCCAACGATGTTCTTTTAATCCTGTACCACACAAGTAAAAAAAAGAACTGCAGCTACACCTGTCCTAGGTTTTCCGGTATTAAGGAAATCACTCACACAAACACGAGTTTGGCATGCCAGAATGGTGCTAACGTGCAATCTATCTCACACTTAGAGCCAGGTTTACCAACATTTTGCGCTGTGCTTGCGTCACAAAAGTGAAGCAAACCAGCGCACATTATTTGGGGGTATTTACTTTCCAGCACAAAACTTATTTTGTGTTGGAAAGTTGCCTAAAAATAACACAAAAGTAACTAAAAGTTGCCTAAGCATAACACAAATAGCTGCTTTGAGGTACTTAGCATCAAGGGGGCGTTACATGGTTGGTCCGTCTACCAAACATTTCAGACAGGGTTTTACATAAAAAATTAACATCACTTGAAAACGGGCATTAATAGAAGAAATGTTTTCTCTTCTTTCTTCCCCTACTTTACATGTGTTGAACTGTTCAGCATGCATAAAAAATTGAGAACAGTTTTTTTAATTTGTCTAGGCATATCATTTTTACTGGAAGGGAACCAGTACAAAACCTATGCTAGACTCACGTACACACCCTTGCACTATGACTCAAATGTGTGTGAGTGGCAAAATTCTGTGCCGGTGCTAGGGAGAGGGGAGGAGCGAGCCATAAATATGTAGATATGGCACTCTCCTGCTCTCTCTTCATGCAACACATTACAGCATTTTTGGCTGCTGCACTGCATTGCATGACAATACAGAGCCTGATTATGAGTTTGACGCAGTTGCGTGGGCTTTCTGCTGGCACAGCTGCGCTAAACCCGTGCAAGGACCACCTGCCGTATTACAAACTGAGCGAGTACAACTCGTGATATGCCGGGCTGTCGTTTGCCCTACCCATGGTGCATGGAAAACAGGCACTGTAATGGGAAAGGCAAAAAACTTCCCGCACAGCATGGATGTGGACGTCAATGCTGTGCTGGAACTTTGTGGGACTACAGACAGAGGGCACATGTTGTGTCCCCTGTATCCCCATGGTGGGGTGGACGTTGGGGGGCTGTAGGGACCCCTTTTTTTTGCACTGCCAGCCTTTTCATGGCAAGGCTCTGCCATTAAATTACTTGCGGTGCAGAAACTCATAATAAGCTGAGCGGGACTGCGACAGTCCCCACTCAGCATATCGCATTGTGATGCAGCTGCTCCACCGCTAGTGAACAACTGTTCCCTGGCACAGCCGGCAGTCCACCACCGATGTGACGGTGAAAGTCGTAATCAGCAAAGCGGTGGACCACCACTGCTGCGCCACCAAGAGTCTGGTGGTCAGAGGATCACCAGAATCGTAATCAGCCCCTTAGTAAATCTGGCCTTTAGTGATCAAAGACAGTGACAAATATGAGAATTTGTGAAACAACAGAAACATTTCCATATCGTTATTTTTTTTGCATTAATGGATCTTTGAAAATGTGGATTTACCGAAAATGATTGTGCAATATTTGAGCATATTTCGCATATTTCTGTTGTGCTGCTCAAGATACACAGCTTTATTCTAGCTGCAGACTACTAACCAATGTACAGTCATACTTTGCACACGTTCAATATGCTTATGATACAAAACAAAAATACAAAATTGAAAGCTATGGCTGATGTATCTAAGTCTGAATATGGGTAACTTACTCTTTGTTTGACAAATTTAATCTGTAGGAACATAATGTATACTCCTGCAGACTGTCATTAAATGCAACAATTGAGATTGAACCGCAACATCATTTAATTACTTATGCAAATGTGATTCCTTAACGAGTGTGGAAGAGGAAGCAAAGAAAATGAATTTCCCCACACAAAAGAGGAAATCTGATAAATAAGTTTTGGAATTGCAGAAAAAGCAACCACATTAATTTGTTTTTGTTAATCCAGGGCAGAGGTTTACACCTGATCCAATAAGTAGATAATTGTCAAAGAAAATATGAATGCAACCGATGGACACAAATCAGACCAACCCCACACAATTATTCCTAATGGACACAGAAACAATAATAAAAAAACGTATATTTCATATACACTAAGTTGTCATAAGATTCCAAGGAATACCCTGGCTTGTTTACAATTCTAAGCTTTCATTTACTACACCGGTACAGCCTCCATATAGTTGCATTGAATGCAATGGATTACCACACCTGAAGCAATGATATTTAAAAGGAATGTTAAAGACTAGAAGTGATTCTTATACATATACAGTATGCAGATAAAATGTACTCACTCAAATACTGGGCCGTTATTAAAGAGAGACATCATTAGATTCATGAATGTCAAGGTCTAGGACGGGAGCAAAACGCCCATAGCAGCTGATATTAAATATTCACAGCATTTTAGTGGGAAACGATAGTTTGCAATGTTTATGACTCTAAAATATATTCCTTAAAATGTGCATGTTGATAGGCATTGAATAAACCAGACAGAAGTTATGTTATAAATGGCTGGCAGCTATGTATTCATAACAGAGATGATTTTTGCAATTGTTGTTCTTCATTTTTTCCCAGTAGTTTGCTTCAAATGCTTTTCTCTTTGTTTAGTTCTGCATAGGAAGAACAACTGTTTCATAAGAAATTCTTAAATCATAGTTGTTTTAAATCTGAATCAATCTCATTTACGATTTCTGAAACATTAAGCTGCAAAAACACATTTCGATGTAATATTTCGGCAGGAAGTTGTGCAGAAGAAAATGACTACAGTTTCCTAGATACAACGTGTCTCCCACAAATGAAATAAGCCTATTTGAATAATCAAATGCATTTCCTCTGAAGGTAAGCACATTCAAACAGACAATGCAAAAGGTAAGGCATCCAATATTGATAACAGGTTTAAGGTATTTAAATGTCTCTAATTTATTGCGAATTCTGTATTTTTCAATACAGCAATAAACCTATATACAGTTGTTTGCTGTTTCTATTTTCAATGCTACTAGTATTCATGTTTTTACTATCCCCTTACTCTTTTTGTCCCTGACATCTCTATACGGGCAAGGCTCAAATAGTCCTCCTCTAATGAAAGCATCAACAAAATAGTGGCAAATTCCACCTATGGTTGAGGATATTTCAGCATTACCTCTACTGGTTTGCTACTGGGAAAATAAAAATGTTCTATTCAATTCAATAAACTTTATTCAACAATTAGTCTGAAAAGCACACAAAAAGTAAACACGTACGGCAATAAATAATTAAAATATAAATAAAGACTGTTACAATCAGGTATGAGAGCCAAAGCATCCCAGCATACACGAGTGACATTTCTTAAGAACATGAGCTTCTATGGGAATTCAAAAGGGCATATTATCCAGACCATTATTGCCGCTTTATCTGCAGTTTCCTGCCGCTAAAGAAGCGATAATGTTAACGCTGTTTCTTGATAATATGCCCCTTAGTTCCCCCAAAAGATACAGAATAAAATGAGTGCATACATAAATTAAAAGTATTCACAAGGCAAATACTAGGTGACACAAAACTTTGGATGAGAATGCATCCGAGTGAAAAACATTAGGATAACAAAACTATTCATGAAAAAACAAGCAGTCAATATAGATCAAACATGATCTTCCTTTGAAAGTCCTGTGGAGGAAAACACTCTAAAATGATGATGCAACTGAATACTTTACAGGCTGTAAAAAATCAACTGATGAGAATAAAGCAATAACATTCCTTTAGGACGCACTAACAGTTCTGGCTCTAATGATCCATATCCTCCCTAGAACCTTTGCAATTGGGCAATTGCACATGCATGTGTGGGTTTTGAGTCTAGTCTAAGGATTCTGAGTGCAAAACATCTGATGCGGGTCCCCAATAGTCTGCATAGTGGTTTGATCCATTTCTGACGGGGAATGACATAACCAGGGCAAACAAAGAAAACATGCCCAATTGCTTCTATCAATGGCTTGCAGGTCAGACACAGTAAATCACCATCAGGGGCCCATTTGTTTGTAAATGATTTCACAGGAAGGGTGACAAACCTAAACTGGAAATATAATTTCCTGTCCAGGGGAACAGTAATGGCATCCCAATAGGCCTCCAATAGGCTACTTGATTTAAAATTTAGGACTTTCCTGCTGGGGTTGATTTGACAACCTGTTGTACCTCTGATTGCCTGACCCACAGCCAGTAGTGTTCTTTTAACTTTGCTTCTGCAGAGATGTGGCAGATACAGGGTGGTTGCCCCTTAAAGAGGGAAAGCCAATATTAATTGAAAATGTTTTAATTTGTTGCAGCCGTATGATCTTTTTAAATCTCTCAGCCTTAATGAAATCCTCCAAGGCCCATCCATAATGGACCAATTCAGGAATGGACCATATCCTTCTCCAGAATAAAAGAGGATAAAGTCTAGCTTGATAAGCTAATGGCCTTCTCCCCATATCAAACATTAATGGTACCAGTGGGGTTCTGAAAGAAGACATGCTAGGGTTCTCAGAAGTTTATTCTCAGAGCTGGTAAGAGAGGATATGTTGGCAAACCCCACAACTCAGAACCATACAACGCAGAAGTAAATGCTTTAGCATTATAAATTTGCAATACTGGGTCAAGAGATTTAGAGTAATGGCATGCTCTTTAATTATGGCACGAGCAATCTGCGTAGGTTTATGGGACACAAAATCCACCTGGGGCTTCCAAGCAAAGGTTAAAGGTAGTGTTATACTAAATTACGTGAAAACATCCAGCCTTTCTAGTGGTTCACCTCTCAACTCGAGCCTACCCTTCAAAGCTTTGTTTTTGCTTAATTGATCACAAGTCCGTGGGTGTTGAAAAATTCTTTGAAGTAAAATAACACTTGCTGCAGCCCGCTGGGTTTCTTGGATATTAATAAAGTATCATCAACGGACAGTAAAATTTAAGTTTTGGCACCTGCTAGAGTGGGGTTATCTGTAGATTGACGAGAGAGGGAGTGAACAATATCATTTAAGAGCAAAGAGAATAGAGTTGGAGCCAATATGCAGCCTTGGTGTACTCCCTGCCGGATAGAAAACCATTCCATCAACTCTCCCTGACTTCCCCAGCGTACCAGCGAATAATTGCCGTCATGTATACAAGTTAACACAGAAGATTGGAGGGGATACCCATATCAGTGAGCACCTGCCATAGATTCTTATGTGGGACAAGGTCAAAGAAAGGCTGATTCGAGATCGACAAAGGCAACATACATGCTGCCTCCACTGATCTCTACACTCTTCCAGTATAGTAACAGAAAATGGAAGACCTGATCCATGGTGCCTACCTTCTCATGGAATCCAGCTTGATAGGCTGGTAAGACATTATCACAAATTCAATCTTGGATTCTGGCCAAAAGTAGACGAGCAAATTTTTTTAATGCTATCAATTAAGTAAATTTGCCTATAACTAGATGGCAGTGATGTGTCTCCTTTAAGTTAAATGGGGATTACTTCTACTCTCTTCCAGGACTCTGGTATGGGAGCCTCCCTTACAATGGCATTAGCTAGCAATAGTATACACTTTGAACAGTTTTCCCTATCCTGTAGTAAAACATCAGCCGATTTACCATCTGGTAATGTGGCCCTACCCCTGGTTACTGTGTTGAGAGCAAGGGAGATTTCTGCCAACCCAAAGCAGGGCTCAGGGACAGTGGTTGGGTCATCTGAATAGGGGGCACTCACTACATTTCCCACAGGGGAATCAGGGTGACTGGGGGTACATACAGATGAAAAATGCTTAACCCATGCAGAGGGGGCGAAGTGGTTGTGTGCTTCGGGACTCCTATGTGCTTTATGTAGCGCTAATAAGGCTCAGGTGAAGATATGAGACGATTGTGGGATCTGAAGTCCCCAGCAGCAGCGTGGCTACAGCTCAACCCCTCGGTGTGCTTATGTCCAGCAAGCTCTTGTGTGAGTCGCCTAATAATATTGATCAGGCTGAGTCAGGGAAGTTCTCCTCATAGTGCTATCAAGACAGCAACGCTTCCCCACACACAGTGGGCCTGCTATGCGCTTTATGTAGGACTAACAAGGCTCAGGTGATGGTATGAGGGGGTTTTGAGGTCTGAATTTCCAAGTGGCAGCATGGGAGAAGCTCACCTCCTCGAAGCACTTATGTCCAGCAAAGCATTGTGTGAGTCACCTAATGATGTTGATCAAGCTGAGTCGGGGAAGTTCTCCTCACTAGTGGTGGCAACACGCAAAGCAGCCAACCTTTTAATCCCACAGCCCAATTCAAACTTAGAGGACAACCATTCTCATGTGTCACCTTATTTCAACCTTATGAAGACATTATTGTGCTACTTCTGCAAGAAAAAACACTTTCTCTCATGTATCACTCTCATCCACACCGAGTACCTCACACCTAACCCATAATAGTGGCATTCTCCCATTTCGCTTCTACGGTGAAAGGTTGGGTTGTTTAGTACTCTTATCCTGCGGGGATTTTTTTTTTTTCTGATTAACTCCCCATCACAAATTTCTCTGTGGTCTGCATTCTTCTAGAATTTAGCACGGTGCCTGGCCTTTTTGCTTCCTCTTTGGCACATTTTTGAGAAACTAGAAGGCTTTTCAAACTTGTACTGAAATAAACCTCTTCCATGATAGAACTTTTTCTCTGAATTGCCCACAAGTTATTCAATGAACTTTAGGTAAATGCAATTGGAGGCAGATGGTAGCTCTGGCCCTTTTGGTCCAGCCTCTACATCCAAGGCTCCTACCTCACTACTCTCTTGTTTGCTCTCTCTCTCTCCCACTCAATGTCTCTGTCTCTCTCTCTCTCTCTCTCTCTCTCTCTCTCTCTCTCTCTCTCTCTCTCTCTCTCTCTCTCTCTAACTCTTGCGCCTCATTATACTCTATGCACCTCTTCTTGCTCTCTTATACTCTTTAACACCGACAAGACTGAGGCAGTGCTCATCTATAAGAACATCTCCCCATAGAAACAACCATAACAAGTAGTAATAGCCCAATGAAAACCACACAAGTGACAGTAGACCAAATGATTAGAATAATAGCACTTCATCCTTGGGGTCCTACTGCTCAAGAACCCCTACTTCTAATTAAATTCTTATTTAAGTTTTAGTCCAAAACATTTTATTCTTCAAACCAAGATTCTAAGCCTTCAATTCTTGAAGCCGGTTAGGTCACGGGTAAAGCAAAGGAACTCTGGTTTTAAAAGTCTGGTGGGAGGTAATAACTTGTAGCACAAATAGTTTTGACTAGGAAACCGGGATCAAAATTGACTCCTTACTGTACAACTTGAATAGCATTCAGCAGAACACTCCTGCTGCCTGTGAATCAAGGATTGGTTTATGAATGTTAAAAAAAATATAATAGTAGGGGTTGGATGAATGTTGAATTGATTGTTGGATATTTCTATCCCCAATTATGTCCTCTTGTAAACGATGAAATGCGTCGGCTGGACTGAGAATCTTGGTTTGAGGAATAAAAAAGATTGGGACTCGATTCCGTGGGTCACCACCCACGCAAATGACTCCCGAACACTTGCACTCCTGCACACTTGAACGCCGACATCCACGAAAGCTTCAACACCACGACCGACCCGACCACGCCAGACTCCACCCCTCTCCTGAACACCAATAACACCAACCGCCTGACCTCCTGGTCCAACGTCAGCGACGTCGAGACACGCAAGATTATGAACTCCATCCACTCAGGATCACCGATACAGTTAATGTAACTAACATGAAAGGGAAGGAGTGCATTCTTTCATCTTTATTCATGTGAACACTACCACATGTTTGTCTACGGGAAACCATTCACTATCATAACTGACCACCAGGCCCTAGTAACGATCTATGGCAGCCCGTCAGCCAAAATGCCACCCAGGATTGAACGCTGGGGCATAAGGCTGATGGATAATGACTTCACAATTGTACACATGCCAGGAAAAGAACTAGAGGCCACCCATTGCTTGTCATTGGTTGGCTACGATGTCACTCTCATTTGCTTGATTGGTATTGGTTAGCTGCTGTAGGCTTACTTTCTTTTATTTATTTTTTTACATTTTTTTATTGGCATTTCAAGAAAAAACAACCATCACAGTCATTGGCAGTACGTAACGACAGTAGATATTCAAACAGAGTTCATAAATACAATGTCAGGAACCTAATGATAAGGAGAATCCCTTGTAGATAACAATAGTTCAGACCTATAAAGCTGCATGTCGATAGGCCTGCCCATGCAAATAAGCTGACAACCTCACTCCCGTCCGGGGGCCTCTTCTGACCATCCCTCCAAGAACAGGCTATCCATCTAGCTTACAGTGCGTTAGTGGCTATTCCGCAAGATGGCACCATATCCCCAATCGAGTCTCCCCCTCTAGCCTGGCCATTTGCGTTCTCATCCTCCGCAGCATCCTGTAGCTGTCTCCTATCTAGAAACATCGACCAAACGTTTTGGGGCCTATTATGAGGGGGTAGTAGGTTGCTATAGAGTTCCGTTTGTGTGCTACAGTATGTCATCTCCCTGGTCCATTGCGCTAGCGTAGGGGTTGGGCCTCGCATCCATGTGAGCGCTACACACCGTTTAGCCAGAAGGAAGGCCTAGTCGACCAACCTCCTGTGTGCCTGTCGTAGGGGCTTAGAGTAACCTAGTATGGCCAATAAAGGGTCAGGTGTCAGTGTCAGATGCGTGATCTCGGTAACTTCTCTGTACAGGGTGCGCCAAAATGACAAGATATCCGGGCAGGACCAAACTGCATGGAAAAAATCTGCAATTTGGGCCCCACACCTCTCGCAATTAGGGCTATCTGGCAGTCCATATCAATATAATCTTTCAGGGGCGTAGTAAGTCCTGTTCAGGTATTTAAAGTGGAGTAACCTATGACGGTCATTCAGGGATATTCTCCTCATACTTGTACAGCAATACTGCCATGTCTCCTCCTGTGGATCAGTTTGTAAATCGATTTGCCATGCTAGTCTCGGCTTAGCGTAATCGTCTGTCTTCTCTGAGAGGGCTATACAGTACAAATTGGTTAATAATTTAGCAGGGGACTTAGCATTAACGACATAATCGAAAGCTGTGACCACCGGGTGTTCCTCCATGTCTTCCCTTAAAAGATCCCTTAGCGCGTGTCTCACCCTGTGGAACTGAAAACGCGATAACAGCGGATCGGAAGTATCGTCAGTTTCGATCTCTCCCCAGGTGCGGGCAGTGCCCTCTGCAAACAAATCACCCATGTTGTGGATATTCAATGTGCTCAGTGCCGTAAAAACCCCTTTATCCATGCATGGGGTCAGCCAAGCACACCAAGCAATAGATGCTTTCGGGATGTATAGTAGGCTACACACCTGGACAACCCTCATGTGATGCTAAGTATGAGTGACCGCATTCAGGGAATCATGGAAACCCGTTCGTCGGTCTCGAGGTTTTGCAAGCAACGCTGGCTGCTGTGTATTAATGGACTAAAAGAAAAATCATCACTGGAATGGACTGTCTAATATAATTTGACATGAGTGATTAAACATTTGAAGTTATTGATGTGATATTTAAAGAGCTCCCCTAGTCAGTTTTCATTTCCTCATGGAACTATGACCCTGCTCGCAGGCAGGTCGCTCCCCACGCTGCTGCAAGGCTCTGCCTGCATTGTTTTTGCCTAATCTTGTATTTTTCCCCTGTGCTTAACTTGCTTTCTTGCCCAGACTTGTTTTTATTCCCCTGTGCCTGTACTTGCTTTCTTGCCCAGACTTCTTTTTATTCCCCTGTGCCTGTACTTGCTTTCTTGCCCAGACTTGTTTTTATTCCCCTGTGCCTAACTTGCTCTCTTGCCCAGACTTGTTTTTATTCCTCTGTGCCTGTACTTGTTTTCTTGCCTAAACTTGTTTTTCCTTCCTGTGCCCAGCTCTCCCGCTGCCCCGCCCGTTTTTCCCGCCGCTGCGGCCCTGCGGCCCGCCCACCTATAATCCCATTCGCCGCCCCGCTCCCGCCTCCCAGCTGCTCCTCCCTCACACATCCTCTCATATGGAAGCCGCTACGCGGCCGGGTAGCAGCCGCGCTTAGCGGGGGCGCTGCTGGCACACCTAAGGCAAGCCCGTCTATGCCCGTCCGTGCCTGGACTGCGCCCAGCGCCAGAACCCCTGACCCCCGCGCCCCCCACCGCACCCGACCCAGACTCAGCTACGATGCCGACTCCCTCCAGGCTCTCAACACCGGCCGAGACCAACGCTGCAACCAGGCCGCCCCGAAATACACCCACGGACCCTTCTCCTGCCGCAGCTGCAGATTCACCTGCGACAGAACCATCAAACCACCAAGAACCAGACCCAACCACCTCCAGTGCATACTCCTCAACACCTGCTCCGCACGCAAACACGCCATCAAGATCTGGGACCTGCTCGACACCACAGGCCCGGACGTAGCCTTTGTGACCGAGACGTGGTGGAACGACTCCTCTGCACCAGACATCGCCATAGCCATCCCAGACAGATACAAGATCACCCGCAGGGACCGCGCCAACGGCATCGGAGGAGGAATAGCCATCGTCCACAAGTCCACCCTCAAGGTCACCACCCACGCAAATGACTCCCGAACACCTGCACTCCTGCACACCTGAACGCCGACATCCACGAAAGCTTCAACACCACGACCGACCCGACCACGCCAGACTCCACCCCTCTCCCGAACACCAATAACACCAACCGCCTGACCTCCTGGTCCAACATCAGCGACGTCGAGACACGCAAGATCATGAACTCCATCCACTCAGGATCACCGATACAGTTAATGTAACTAACATGAAAGGGAAGGAGTGCATTCTTTCATCTTCATTCATGTGAACACTACCACATG
This sequence comes from Lissotriton vulgaris, assembly GCF_964263255.1. Taxonomy (NCBI): domain Eukaryota; kingdom Metazoa; phylum Chordata; class Amphibia; order Caudata; family Salamandridae; genus Lissotriton; species Lissotriton vulgaris. The sequence continues at coordinate 968,171,354 of NC_141694.1, forward strand.
TTTGTCTACGGGAAGCCATTCACTATCATAACTGACCACCAGGCCCTAGTAACAATCTATGACAGCCTGTCAGTCAAAATGCCACCCAGGATTGAACGCTGGGGCATAAGGCTGATGGATTATGACTTCACAATTGTACACATGCCAGGAAAAGAACTAGAGGCCACCCATTGCTTGTCATTGGTTGGCTACGATGTCACTCTCATTTGCTTGATTGTTATTGGTTAGCTGCTGTAGGCTTACTTTTTTTTATTTATTTTTTTACATTTTTTTTATTGGCATTTCAAGAAAAACAACGATCACAGTCACTGGCAGTAAGTAACGACAGTAGATATTCAAACAGAGTTCATAAATACAATGTCAGGAACCTAATGATAAGGAGCATCCCTTGTAGATAACAATAGTTCAGACCTATAAAGCTGCATGTCGATAGGCCTGCCCAAGCAAATAAGCTGACAACCTCACTTCCGTCCGGGGGCCTCTTCTGACCATCCCTCCAAGAACAGGCTATCCATCTAGCTTACAGTGCGTTAGGGGTGGCTATTCCGCAAGATGGCACCATATCCCCAATCGAGTCTCCCCCTCTAGCCTGGCCATTTGCGTTCTCATCCTCCACAGCATCCTGTAGCTGTCTCCTATCTAGAAACATCGACCAAACGTTTTGGGGCCTATTACGAGGGGGTAGTAGGTCGCTATAGAGTTCCGTTTGTGTACTACAGTATGTCATCTCCCTGGTCCATTGCGCTAGCGTAGGGGTTGGGCCTCGCATCCATGTGAGCGCTACACACCGTTTAGCCAGAAGGAAGGCCATGTCGACCAACCTCCTGTGTGCCTGTCGTAGGGGCTTAGAGTAACCTAGTATGGCCAATAAAGGGTCAGGTGTCAGTGTCAGATGCGTGATCTCGGTAACTTCTTTGTACACGGTGCGCCAAAATGACAAGATATCCGGGCAGGACCAAACTGCATGGAAAAAATCTGCAATTTGGGCCCCACGCCTCTCGCAATTAGGGCTATCTCGCAGTCCATATCTATGTAATCTTTCAGGGGCGTAGTAAGTCCTGTTCAGGTATTTAAAGTGGAGTAACCTATGACGGTCATTCAGGGATATTCTCCTCATACTTGTACAGCAATACTGCCATGTCTCCTCCTGTAGATCAGTTTGTAAATCGATTTGCCATGCTAGTCTCGGCTTAGCGTAATCGTCCGTCTTCTCTGAGAGGGCTATACAGTACAAGTTGGTTATTAATTTAGCAGGGGACTTAGCATTAACAACATAATCGAAAGCTGTGACCACCGGGGGTTCCTCCATGTCTTCCCCTAAAAGATCCCTTAGCGCGTGTCTCACCCTGTGGAACTGAAAACGCGATAACAGTGGATCGGAAGTATCGTCAGTTTCGATCTCTCCCCAGGTGCGGGCAGTGCCCTCTGCAAACAAATCACCCATGTTGTGGATATTCAATGTGCTCAGTGCCGTAAAAACCCCTTTATCCATGCATGGGGTCAGCCAAGCACACCAAGCAATAGATGCTTTCGGGACGTATAGTAGGCTACACGCCTGGACATCCCTCATGTGATGCTAAGTATGAGTGACTGCATTCAGGGAATCATGGAAACCCGTTCGTCGGTCTCGAGGTTTTGCAAGCAACGCGGGCAAGGGTGTCGGATCTGCCACGATCGATTCAATGCGTACGTGTGGAATGTCCATTGGGCCATGTATCCAGTGCGCGGCTCGATAATGAAGTTCCAAATCGGGGGCATTCAGGCCTCCCGCCGCGTACGGACGTAAAAGTATTTTCCATGCCACTCTTTGCTGTTTCCCAGCCCATGCCAGTCGGTCCATTAGCACTTGTAGTTGCCAGAAGCAAAGGGTCGATAAAACCATAGGGATGTTGCTAAACAAGAACAAAAAGCGCAGTAGCACGATCATTTTCATAAGTGAGACCCGTCCCAGCAATGAAAGTGGCAGAGTGATCCATTTTTCAACATCCTCCTCCAGTTTGGAGACAGCCACCCCATAGTTTTCCCACTGGACTACCTCCGAGTCCGTGTGAAGTCGGATCCCCATATACCATACCGCATCCGTACTCCATTGAATGGGGTATTCTGGGTCGAATTTCCTCGTAGCTGGAGTGAGTGGGAACATGAGGTACTTGCTCCAATTAACACGGATGCCCGAGAGAGAGCTAAATAAAGCACCTCGCGGAGCACCGCCGACAAATGGACTTCCGGATCTCTGACATATAAAAGGGTATCATCCGCGTGTGTGGACATGATCAGATTGTATGTGGGGAATCGAATGCCCCTGTGGCTGTGGTACTCACGCAGGGCGCAGGCAAGTGGCTCTGCAACCAACGCATACAGGATGGGGGTGCTGTAGGCTTCCTTCCTCTGTATTTGTTTGGCACTCCCCTGCATAGTGGATGCATTACTGGTGTCCTTCCACTGCTCATTTTTTTATGCACTAGTTCTTTCTCTTTGATTAAACACTCTATCAGAGTGTGTCTTTTTGAGCTTGCTTTTTCATGTACTTCTCTACACTACCTGTTCCTCCCACACTCCCTGGTCCATTTTACTTGGTCCTACCTGCCTGCTGACCCTGCCTTGCTTGTGTTGCTTATCTTCTTCCATGTTTCTTGCACCCCACCTCCCTCCCTCCCTCCCTCCCTCCACTGTTGTCCATGTTGTTGCTTGACCCCACCCTTTCTCCCTCCTACTTTTGTTTCCTGTGTTGTTGCATGCCTCAACTACCCTCCCCAATTCCGTTGTTGTCTGCGTTGCTGCTTGCCCCCAGGCTTTCCCACTATCCTTTGTCCATATGGTTGCTCCCAGCCACTCAGTCAACCACTGTCTATGTCCCCCGTGACTTGTCACCCCGTCCGTGTTACCTCCATTCCCACAATAACAAAGAAAAGCTCTATGAAGTGGCCGGCACTGGCCACATCATAGCACTTTTTTGCTTTCAGCCATTCTGCACAGCAGCTGCACTGCAGTACATGGTGGTGAAAAGAAGCCAGAGCCAAACTTTCTTGTAGGCAAGAGGTCTTGAAATGCCAACGCTTGTTACTTCTGCAAAGTAATATTCCTTTAAAATATGTAAAATATATGTGTGCTATTTCTTCATCGTTCTGGAAATTCTAGGGACATCTAACACTTTATTTATAGCAGCAAGAACATGTGTGTTTTTATGTCCAATGTTCAACCTTGTCCAAAATAAAATGAGACATGATCAGTACAAATGTTTCTAGTACATCTTTTGAGGGTGCTAGTGTGGCTTACACACTGCTTCAAATGGAGCGTCTCAGTGGCGTAGTTAGACCTTTGGCCATCCGTGGCGGCCTGCATGTAAGAGTAGGGGGAATGCTTACAGATTCCCGCGAGACATTCACCGGTAAAGGGGGCACTGGAGATTACCTGGCCGCAGGTTCAAGCGTGGGGTGGGGTGAGGGTAGGCTGCCGCCCTCAAAACTCATGTCACCCGGAACAGCACACATTCCCCTCACCACCCCCCCACCCCCCCTCCCTTGCTACGCTACTGGTAGTAACCTGTACAAAAGATTTTCGAACCTATTTTGTGGGTGCAGCTATGTTTTGTGCTTTGTTGTTCTGCTTAAAGTTGAAGCAAAATAGGAGCTAAGTGGTGTCACCTAGAACCGGTGTTTCACAATTGGAGAGCAGCCGGAGCTCTTTGTTCCAGACCCTGTATTCCACGGCCCCATTCTCCTGTTTTTAAAAACAGAACCATGCGATCCTTCTTAATGCAGCTAACACAGCAACTCTAGTGGGTGGCGCCAAATGCTCTATTTTTGTTTTCCCCTGAGTAAATGCATGTTTCATTTTGTGCTGCCTCTTTGCTCATTCGCCATAGACTGGGCCCGCTACATTTCTGACACCCCCTTCCACTCCTCTGCCCTACAACATCTTCTGCCATTCTTGTCTCTACCGCCCTGCTTTTTAGTTTAACCCAATAAACCAGGTCAACAGTTAGTTCTGACTCCACAAGTTTCAGCCATGATGACAGCAGGAGCTGTTTTGTGTTCTAGACTTTTGGGGGCTAATCTGGCTTTAACCATGAGGCAGTTCAGTTTGAACAAAATTCTATCATTAATTGGCAGCCTTTTTAGAATCGGCTTGCATAGAGAATCAGTCCTCGTCTCCTGACCGCCGAGATGGCCCGTACTACTGCATTTTTCAAGTGCTAAAAAGCGGCAAATGTTAGTTTAACACCTTTTTGAAGTTACCCATCATTCTTAATTAACCTCGGAAAGCCTTTGTTCCCCTTAAGGAACTGATCCAGCTGATCATTGGTTACAGCTGGGTATATTTGCCGTTTACATTTTGTAGTTCAAAATCATAATTTCAATGCAAATTACAGCGAAGTAACGAGAAAAGCAATTACAATGCAGCTCTGACACCTTTAGGATGCTTTGATTTTTTCTTACTCTCTACTTTGTCACTGAAAGCGTGATGTGAGCCGGAGCACGGTAGCTCTCATGTGTTTCCTTTCTATTATGCGTTCTAAAGCCTGCTTTGTGCGACAAGGTGAGTTATTTTGCAAGTACGACATGCTGCAATTCACGTTCAGTCTGCGGGCGAGGAAGTCATCTGTCTGCCTTGTAATACAGGCTCATTCTCGCTTTCTAACTTCTCCAACCAAATTTGTTGTAAAATATCATATTGAATAAAAGATGAGCGAAGCAAAGCTAACAATGTGAAAAACAGTACTTCAAAGTGTAAATCGGTAAAAACTGTCTTGGTTCATGCAGCTCGCAGACTGATTATGCGGATGCTTCGAAACCCTACAAAGTACATTGAATGTCACAGGAAAAGCTTTATTGAGTGAACATATATATTAATGGTCGTATATGTTAAAATGAAAAATATTTTATATTGTTTCATTTGTTAAGATATTAGACCAAAACTCAAAGTAAACACTCAACGTCAGACAGTTAAAACTGTGATATATGTTAATTCATGCGTCTGGTATGTGTGAGAACTGGGTGTGAAGCGAGCAACATTGAACCACATCGACCATGATGCATGAGGTAATTCAGCTGTGACGTGTCAGCAGGGTGCTCCAAATCCCTTTGACTCTTTAGATTATTGTCTCTTTCTCATAACAATAAAATTATATCCTAGTGGTCTCAAAGCTGATTTCAAAGGCTAAAAATCATGCATATTGCTGATAAGTAACAGAGGAATTACGGATGTCAAGTCAGCAAAATTCAAAAGGTGATGGAAATTATAGCACACTTCGTTTAACCTCCAAAAACATCATATGGTTGACCCACTCTGATCAAATACAGTGGATCTCTAGGGAGTGAAACCTGGTGCTTACTGATTCTGCATAGTCTATATCTATCTATCTATATCTATCTATACTACTATTATAAAGAGAGAACTGTGTCCTTTGAGCCAGGTAAACTCGAAAAGTACACCACCAATCCAAACACCCAATATATCTTTGAAAACGTCAGGGCAAGCAGAAGGACATAGGCTATATAAAAACAAAATATATATGTTAGAAGGGAAACGTAATTTTTAAGGGAAAGTAGTTCCTTAGAAGTAGCGCCTGCTAACGACGTGCGTGCTGATGCGTGCTGACATCACGGGGGAGCGCGGAAGACGGAAGCACCACCCTGCGAGGAGAGGACAGGAGAAAGGAAGCAACACCCTCCAAGGTTCGGAGCGTGTAGAGGAGCGTCGACATGCCCAGGGGAGCGCAGAGTAAGAGCGGACAGGAGAGTCGGCAGAAGCGGCCAGGACCAAGAAAACGAGCGCGGAGAAACAGCTGAAGCGACACCCTCCAAGGTCCGGAGCGAGTAGAGGAGTGTCGACATGCCCAGGGGAGCGCAGAGTAAGAGCGGACATGAGAGTCAGCAGAAGCGGTCAGGACGAAGAAAAACGAGCGCGGAGAACCAGCAGACACGAGCGTGGGCAGAAGCGGCCAGGACCAACAAAACGGGAGCAAGGAAACACTGTAAGTACGCTCTGCTGCTCCCGGCCGCTCTGCTGCGCCTCTCCTGCTGCGAGGCTGCCCCCAGCCCCCTTCTGCCCAGGGCAACGCCGGGGCGGGCTGCTAGTACTAAAATAATAAAGAGCGATCCCAAATCTTTGAGGCGGGTAATCTCAGGAACCACAGCACCAATCACAACACCCAATACAGCGTTGGAAAGGGCAGTTGCAGCAGAAGGACATAGGCTATGCAGACGCCCACCATATACATTTAAAAGGTAAAAGAACCGTGCCAGTAAAGTAGTCCCTTGTGGGCGTGTCTGCGTTGTGCTGTGGGCGTGTGCTGGGGACGTGACAAATGCTGGGGGCGTGTGGTACGTTCCGTCCTTCATGCCATGTCTCATATTGTGTGCTGTGGGCGTGTGCTGGGGGCGTGGGCGTGTGCGGGGTGCGGGATTACGGGGAAAAAAAGCGAGCGTTGTGCCCATTATTTCATTGTTTTTTCTTCCCAGGTTCTGTACATTCCAGCTCCGGGTGTCCACCCTAATCCCTTTAAATACCCCTGCACCTCATAATCATACCCCACCCTTACGCCTTAAAATACCCCAACACCCTCAAACACTAACCCATCTTAACCCTATAAATATACACTGTACCCCAAAACCCAAACCTATCCCTAAACCCTAAAAATACCCCTGTACCCCAAAACCCAAACCTAGCCCTGAACCCTATAAATACCCCTGTACCTCAAAACCCAAACCTACCCCTGAACCCTAAAAATAACCCTGTACCCCAAAACCCAAACCTACCCCTGAACCCTAAAGTACCACTGTACCCCAAAACCCAAACCTAGCCCTGAAACATGAAAAAAAACCTGTACCCCAAAACCCAAACCTAGCCCTGAACCCTTAAAATACCCCTGTACCCCAAAACCCAAACCTACCCTTGAACCCTAAAAATACCCCTATACCCAAAACCCAAACCTAGCCCTGAACCCTAAAAATACCCCTGTACCCCAAAACCCATACCTATACCTAAACCCTAAAACTACCCCTGTACCCCATAACCCAAAACTATATCTGAACCCTTAAAATACCCAAACACCCCAAAACATATACCTCAGTAGCCCCAAAACACATACCTGTATACCCATACTCACCTTATCCAAACATTAAAAAAAACATGCTTTTACCATTCATGCATTTACAACAAATTTCATTGTAAATGTATGCGTGGTAAAAGCATATAAAATGTAATGCCATGCTTTATAATGGCATTGCGGAGTCATGGTACTTTCGTAATGAAAGCATGCGGAGTGATGGTATGCGGAAAGAAAGTTGCGGAATAATGGGTGTTTACCCTCCCCCGGTAAGTACATTGGTGGCACGGCGGCCCACATCTCCAGCAACATACTCATATTTTTTCACCACCAATTTGAAAAATGCACCGGTCTCTCTCATTGATGGCCAGCACCGACATAAGCTTTTAGACACAACTCCTGCCACAAGTTCTAGAATTGCGAACTTTAATGCTGGGGAGCTACGTTCGAATCTCGGCATCAGCTCAACATCCTGTGATTCCAGGCAAATTGCTTTGTCTCCCCGTGCCTACCACAAATAATTGTGTGCTTCTGTAATGTAAATTGTGCTCATGCCATGCTGTCGAGCTCGCGCTATATAATATTGCAAGGAAAATTAAAGTAGGGAAACTCGAGTTCACACACTACTGAACGCGCACTCTTAAGTGCATCAGCAGTGCACTGTGAATCGGAGCATTTCACAGGCCTGTCACAGATAAGAAATGCTATCAATACGAAATCCTACAAAACAATATACTACTGGCCGGCAGCAATTCATACCCGGACAACGTCGGGACGGGCTGCTAGTACGTCATAAAATGATATACCCTACACTGGCTGGGTGACTGATCACAGTCATGCTTGTTCATCAGGTATATAATGTTAAACCTCTTTCTTTTCCTACGTCAACAGCCAACAATGCTGCCTCCTGAATTCACACTTACTTGCTTGTCATTACAATACACTCATGTATGTAATCAAAGGCATGTGTATTTGCACATACATGTTGAAGAGGAGCAGACATAATGAAGAACCCAGTGGTGCATCACAAAAGGCACTGACAGCATCAGTGTTAAATTGCCTAAATGTCAGACCTAAACTTGCTTTCAAACAACATGAGGATTGAACACATTTAAGGTGATGGTAAAACAGGGAGTATATTAATTCCTGGGAAAGATCTAGTCATTGTAGTTAAATGGAACACCTTTTTCTCTGAGCAAAAGTTCCCAAATGAGAAGGACATACCCAAATATCAACTAACACTTATTGTGCCATGGGATTCTAGCTGCACCTTATTGACGAGTCCAACAAGTTCAAAACATCTCTGAAGTTGCTTGAGCCCCTAATCAGAGGGGACCTTGGCACAGGGGTTTGGGTTGTCTGTTACTAATGGAGCAGGAGCAAAGCTGAGATGCATATGGACCGTCTAAATCTACTGTCACACAGTGATTATAAAAAGATAGAATATAATACATCAGGAATAACTACCAGTGGCTGAGATTATTTTAACATTAAACACAGATAAGGGGAGAGGGTCAACCGTATCTACAACTTTACCACCCGAACCCCCTGAATCACAATTATACACACAGAGGGGTGGAGAGACTCAAAGAAACCCCAAAACAACCCACACAACAAAACAAAAATAGTTGTTTTGAAAATCCTGCCCTCACTCACACACCGAAGTGACATCATCAGGTCTGCTTACAATACGCCCAGGTGTAGCCACACTCTGGACGGAGCATACATACATAAACAAAAATGTGATCAGGGCTTAATGATGACATACCCTGGCAATCATTGGGCAGACACTAGTTTATTCATTATGAATGGGCTGATATAGCAACACTAAAAGAACTTGAAAAATGTGTTGCTCCCACATGGGATTTGACTGTTGGGGCATTTGGTAGTTAAGGTCACGTGACATGGTGCCTTATTACCTCGCCATTGCAACCGGGACTAGCTACATGCATAATTTTTCACTGTGATATTTGCTAAGAATGCTACTGTATACTCTCACAGGGGTTTCTCTTGACTCCCCCCTTTGGCGATATACTTGGCTGTTATAGTGATACAATAAAGAATGCTGCACCTACTACCGCCTTAGGCAGCCTTAGAGGACTGTGAGTCTACATAGATATATACATATATATATTCTTCTTTGATCTATTGTGAGACGATCTGAACCACGTCTCGAGGCAGTTGTGGGTTTCTGAGTTTGTATTTTTATATTTTTGTATGTCTCTTCTCCCTACAACCTAAATAATCAATTGGAGGCCTATTGAGCGTCTTGTCCGATAATTTAACCAGCACCTGCGACTGGGAACTCTATTTCCCATGACTACCGTTTCTCACGCATCGGGCGCCATGACGCCGGACGGTGTGTCACGTGATGTGCGTAATGCGCGAACTGCCGGTGGAACACAGAGGGTACTTCAATGGATTCCCGGAAACCGCTGTCATCTACGCGGCGATCCGAGAGCAGGCAGTTGTACGATGTTTCTCCCTCGGAACAGTAAGGAGTTCACAGGGGGGCTGGCAATTATTTCAGTTTCTGATGCAGACTCTCCCCGATGGGCTATCGTGAGCGCACTTCATTGAGCCTGGCTTATTTATATTTTGTCATTGATGCCGATGGCAGTGGTCCATTTCATTTTACGATTGAGCTTGATATGACAAAGTTCGGTTTGGTGCTATGTGTTTCTCTCACTTTGTCCTTGTGCATACAGGTTGTGTTCTTGGGACACCTACCTGCAGGGCGCCATGTCGAGTTTACATCTTGAATAAACTCGGTGAGTTCTTGAATGGGAGTGATACTATACTATTCTTACAGACTTTGCATGTGGGGCATATATTCTGTAAATCAATACTACTACCGGACACTTACTCCGGACTTATGAAGAGGTGTAGATTTCTGTTTGATCATAGCATTGCATATAATAAGACTTTTAGATTGATATTGATGGGCGATTAATATAATATCCCCTTAGGCCAGAATAAAGGACCAATCTTTGAATTTCTTCATATTGTAATCCATGGGGTGTTGTAATTAGATTGTGTACATCCCTCTTTTACAACATATTTATATGGGATTATTATAATTCCAGTTTATGTTTCCCGTGTTGTTGGGATCCCCTCTATGCATGTCGATTCAATTGGAATCCTGTGTGATCAGTTAATTGGTACTTTGACCGAACTACGGCTTGACCAATAGCAGGACTGGTAGCAACACACGTCCTGAAGAAGACCGGGGTGACCTTCTTGGCACAGTAAGTCGGTCGAAACATGTCGACAACAGGGGTATTAGGAGGGTTGTTTTGAGAACTTCATTTTCTCTTGAAAACACTACCCATCCTTTCTTTTTCTTTTAATCCTGGTTGCGGAACCTACTAATAAAGTTTTGTTTGGGATCCCTAAACCAGTTTAAAACACTTCCCTATTAACTTCACGTGTTGCACTTCAGTTCCAGTCACATGGTGATACTCTCTGATCACATTTTTGTTTAAGTATATATGTTGTTTGGTTTTTGTATTGTGTCCTGTGGTCTCTTATGTCTAAACCCCTACCCTATGCTCCGTCCAGAGTGTGGCTACACCTGGGCGTATTGTAAGCAGACCAGATGATGAAGCATGTCACACACTTCGGTATGTGAGTGAGGGCAGTATTTTCAAAACAACTATTTTTGTTTTGTTGTGTGGGTTGTTTTGGGGTTTCTTTGAGTCTCTCCACCCCTCTATGTGTGTATAATTGAGATTATTTTAAGCCTTTTGTACATTCTAAATACAAAAGGATACCCCCAGACTTAGGTCCCATGCTTGCTGAGCCATCAAAGACAAGTTTCACCTCAATGAGAAGTACAACAGTTTTTATTTTATTTGTACCTCAGGCAGTGCTTAATTTGTAAAATATGAAGTGCAGGAGCTCACAGTCTTTAAGGAGGCCACACCCACTTCCCCAGCACCGCCCACTCCCTCCGGTGCCCCTACCTACTTCCCTTTATTGGCCACATCCACAAGCCTCAACACATCAGAGTCACCTCCTCCCTTATTGAGTTTTGCAAGAAGATGAAGGGCTGGCTCTTCACAAAAGCAACTCAGGCACCTCACACATACACACCTGCCCAAATCCCTGGATACCCTCCTGGGTGATTAGTGCGCTTTACAAATCAATATAACATAATATAACATATTGAAAGCCTATGACAAAAACTTAAAAGTGAACTCAAATTAGAGAAAGTTCATTAGATGAGTTGAGGCAGCTTTGCTAACAAAAGAAAACGTGCTTGCACTGCACTGTTTAAAAGAATGAAAAGAATGAAGGAAGGAATACATTAAAGAAGGCAGTAACAAATGCAGGCAGGAAGAGGAGCACTGGAGTAAGGAAATAAATAAGTAATGGATGAAAGGAGGAAATAAGAAAAGAATGTGAAAGGAAGAAATGGAGGTATAGAGGGAGAAACACACCATGTATGTTTGTAAAGCACATATTCACTAGAGGAGGTATTGACACCACATTAAAAATGTTGTTATCCAGCTCATTTGCACTAATTGTATCTAAAGATGAAAGACTGAGTGGCCACACCAAGATTTCAATTTATGACCCTGAGATAGAACAAAGATTCCTGGAGTAGATTTAAACATATGTGCAAGAAGGAAAAAACTAAAAGGGAGAGTGAGGGAGGAGGAGAGGTCTAAAGGCAAAGATAGATGCAGTATACAATGTGAAGAGAAATGGGAAAAGCAGAGATTGGGATTGCAAGAGTGGAGTGGAACGTGATGAGAAGGAAAAGTGAAAAGAGGAGAAGGGCAAGGGAAGAAAAGCAGACAGTGGGAGCGTGTGAGAGTAGAGTGGAAGGGAAAGATGGAAAGGTGAACAATGAAAAGGATTTAACGAGGGGAGGTGGCGATTAAAAGAAAACGCAGATGTAGGGCAGAAAGTGAAGTAAGATTGAAGAGAATTCAAGGAGTGAGGTGTGAAGGGGAGGAAGAAAAGCAGATACTGAGATAGAGCAAGCAAAGATTACACCTCTGCTTTATTAAATATACAAAGCAAAACCAAAGGCAATGATGGACAGAGTGTTGAACATTGCAAGCACTCACCCCTAGTCAACTGATCTGGGTTTAACCCATCATAATTCTTTAGCTCACTCCGCCACCCCAGTTTAGACATGACCATATGCAAATCAGTCCGACCCTGTGCCTCATGGGAACAGTCCATGATGTACTGCCAAGCCATGCCTTACCTGGACCGGAAACAAGCATCCTGGGACTGGTTTCTGGCTAATCAGCCATCATCAGCCAGGCTAGCTTGAATCCAGTGGCAAAGTGAGCAAAGGACCCACGTCTGGGCATATCATGCCAAATTAGGGAGAACAAAGCAAAACCAAAGGGGATGATGGATGGAGTGTTGAACAATGCAAGCATTCAGCCCCAGTCAACTGATCTGGGTTTAATCATCATCATTCTTTAGCTCACTCTGCCACCCCAGTTCAGACCCAGCTATATGCAAATCAGTCTTGACCCTGTGCCTCATGGGAACAGTCCAGTCCGAAATGCCAAGCCAGGTCTTCCCTGAACTGGAAACAAGCATCCTGGGCCCAGTTTCTGGATACCACCCTTCATCAGCCAGGCTAGCTTGAATCCAGTGGCAAAGTAAGCAAGGGACCCACGTCTGGGCTTACCCTGCCAACTTAGGGCGAACAAAGCAAAACCAAAGGGGATGATGGACGGAGTGTTGAACAATGCAAGCACTCACCCCCAGTCAACTGATCTGGGTTAAATTATCATCATTCCTTAGCTAACTCCACCACCCCAGTTCAGACATGGACACTGGATTCAAGCTAGCCTGGCTGATTAAGGGTGTTACCCAGAAACCGGTCCCAGGATGCTTGTTTCCAGTTCTGGGAAGACCTGTCTTGGCAGTTCGGACTGGACTGTTCCCATGAGGCACAGGATCAAGACTGATTTGAATATAGCTGGGTCTGAACTGAGGTGGCGAAGTGAGCTAAAGAATGATGATGGATTCAACCCAGATCTGTGACTGGGGGTGAGTATCTGTAAAGTTTCAGCACTCCTTTCTCCCCCTGTGAGTAAGAGGTTCAGCGCTGGGATACCTTCTGGGTGACTACGCGCTCTAGAAAAACCTAAAATAAAATAAACTCCGTCCATCATCTCCTTGTGTTTGCTTTGTTCACCCTAAGTTGACAGGGTATGCCCAGACGTAGATCCCTTGCTCACTTTGCCACTGGATTCCAACTAGCCTTGCTGATGAAGGGTGTTACACTGAAACCAGTTCCAGGATGTTTGTTTCCGGTTCGGGGAAGACCTGGCTTGGCAGTTCGGACTGGACTGTTCCCATGAGGCTCAGGGTCAAGACTGATTTGCATATAGCTGGGTCTGAACTGATGAGGCGAAGTGAGCTAAAGAATGATGATGGATTCAACCCAGATCTGTGACTGGGGGTGAGTGTCTGAAAAATGTCAGCGCTTCATCCATAATCTCCTTATGTGTGCATTATTAAATATACAGTCATTAGTTATGTAAAGTTGAGAGGTGACAGGAGTGTATCATTCTTGGCCTTTCTCATCAATGCACAGCAGTGTTGTTCAAGACACACAATAGCGATTCTTTAAATGTGTTAAGTTTTATGCCATAAAAAGATGTTTTGTTATGTCACAATAGTAATTCCTGATAAAACATAATAAAGTGTCAGTTATACCATTGGGATTATGCCTTAATGGAGAACCACACTCTCATGCTTTAAACAAATAGTTCTATTACATGATTAGACTATAAGTCGCCAAATCCCACTGCCACCTATTTTCAAATGAAGTCAGACATTCCACTCCATTCAGACAGGCTTCCACACATACTTTTTAACTAATAAAGCACACAATTCAACTGAGCTATAGTTCTGTCATCTGCTTGGTACATGTTCTACATTACCCCTCTGTGCTACAGTCAAAACTTCAACTAGACAAAACTCTGATCTCTCTCCAATAGGGACATAAGGTTGTAAGTATGCAGCAGGGGTTTACGGGACATGGGTCTTTGGAGGTGAAGAGAAGGTGTGGGGCGATAGATCTCAGCAGGCTTGTGGGGGTGGGGGGAGGTACAGAGCACCTAACACAGCCTAGCCCCTCTGATAGCACATTTTGAATCAATGCTATTTTTCTCCAGGTCAAAGCTGAGAAATTCCCTTGTATCCTCTCTCAGGTTAGGATGTAATTGGGAAAGCCTCCTAGTTCGAGTGGCCAAGACTGAGAAGGGCTTTGCGGTCTCAGGTTCAAACTCAAAGTATGGATACTCATGGCCCAGTGCATGCTTTATTACAAAGCGATGGTGGGGAGGGGTGGTCTGAGAGGGAGGGAGGGAGCCAAGGGGTACTGTAACAGTAGTGAGGGAGTGTTGTTGCAGGGAGGGGCATTGTGATACAGAGGGAAAGGGGACTGTAAGTAGAGGGGCACTGAGATACAGGTGAGAAAGGCACTGTGGAGAGAGGGGCACTGGGATAGTGGGAGAAGGCCACTGAGGAGAGAGGAGTACTGTCTGAGGTAGGGGTGGAGCACAGTCACAGTGGCAGGGATGGGAGTTGTTCTTCGAGGTGCTTTTGGCTGCAATTGTGCCCATTGCAGAAGGGAGGACGGGTGTGATAGAGACAAGATTGTCCTGGGACAGGTAGGAGCGTGGTACTAATACACTGACTGGCAGGAAGAAATTTTTTCACTTTTGGGCCAGCCTCAGCTGCTTCCCGTAGTTTGTTATTACCCTGCAAGGCCTTGTCTGGGCTCCTGAGGCAGGCAGCTACTGGGCAGTTTCCTGCGGGTGCCACTGTGCAGGAATTTATCGATGGTGTCCCACGGCCAAGCACTATTCTGTCACCTGTATGATAACAGTTGTGTGTAAAATAACGCGCACACAACTCACCTAACCTTGCATCTTTGGCTACACTGGAAAGCGCAGACTGCTGGCTAGCGTCGCTGAAATTATGCTTCCAGTTCATCGTTCGTGCAGTTTATACTGCGCATGACACAACATACCTGCCCTTCCCCCACCCTGAATACCAGGCACTGGTGCGCGCCAAAGCAAGCACACTAGCAGCATGCACCAAATCTGAACGTTCAGCTGCACAAGCCTCGCTTGAGACCGGGGCTTTTTAGTGGCCTGTGCACAGTGCTGGCTGTGCATGGGAGAAAAATTCAATAGACCCGGCCCTGAGAAATGGGTGCCGGTGCTCAGCACCTGAAACACCTGCACAAATTAAGCACTGACCTCAGGCAAACAGGAACGCTTAGAATATCCAGATTAGCCAAGTCATCATCATCCTTCATAAAGAGAGATACAGATTAAAATCAGTGTGTTTGAAGAATACCAGAATAGAGGTGCTCTGTCAATGTGAAAAAGACACCAGTAGAGATTGCTGGTGATTCTTGTAGGTTGTAATCACACGTCAGAAATTTGATTCTGAATTTATAATTGCCCTCAAACACTTTATTAGAGACCTTATGCACCAGCACTGGTCAATGACCAGCAGTCAGGATAGTGCACAATAACTTGGATGGGTCACTGGGCATTGTTTCTATCTTTCATCATGACTCTTTAACCTTCATGATAAGCCTTTAGGAGAGAAATGTAGAATCTGGGAACATATTTGCTTACCCACATAGCAGAATGGTATTCATTTCAAATTCTATTTGGACAATGTAATACAATACTTCAGCACAGAAAAAAACAAAAGTTAGGTATGTGCCACTATGCGCTGAATGCACAGCACAATGAGGGGTTGTCATTGACTTGCACCCTCTGTGAAAAGCTTAGGAGGCTATACCTCTAATTTTGAAATATCTAACTCAATCCTGGATATCTTTTATTGGTCTTTCCTATAAAATGCATGAGCAACACTTGGATGTGCAAGTGTCTCATCTGAGCACCAGTGGGTCTCAATCCTTCCTGGAGACCCTCTCCTCCTGCGAGTTCATACTGCAGCTAGCTGATCCCATCTTCAATCTATACTCAACTGCAAGCCTCATTGTCTAACACTTTCACCAGTAAATAGCTCTTGCGTTGGACGTTGTGAAATGCGATTGACAATTCAATCAAGTTATAGCTGGAGGCTTCCAACCTAGATCCCATCCATGTGTTTACAAAAGCTCTGATACAGAGTTACATTGAAACTAGTCTATATCTAACTAGGAATCATGCTTCTGTAACAAGTGCAGTTGTGTATACGTACATGTGCACTATACTGCGCATCCTGTATGTATACATCTCATACATGTGGAGTTAAACCACTCCTCAACTTATAAAGTCATCCCAAGGTAATAGTCTCCTGCCCAGGCATCATTCCATTTATTTTTTAGAAACAGACATTAAAGCTACAATCAGCTATTTAATGTATCATTATATAGAGAATGTATGCGCACTTGATTTTAATGGAACTTTTTTTTATTATTGTTCGACATGTGAAGTAAAAGATCTCATGAAAAGAAACAGAGCAGAGCGCTGAATAAAGCAGAATATTATATCTCATCAAAAAACGAGAGAGAGAAAAGGTAATTACATTATCATTTTCAATTGTTGGCATAAAGGCAAAATATCAGAACCTGAGCTGTCAAAAAATCTATCTCCTGTGGGGAAATCACTCTTTTCCGTGCAGATGTAAGATGAAGTTTGCTCAATTGTCACTAGTTCTTCAATAAAAGAATATGAATGGATTTTCATTAGGCAGTGCACACTGTCCGTCAACTTATTTAGTTTGTATAAGCCCTACAATAGTCCTGTTTCTGTGATCCACAGTACACGTGGCTTGAAAATCGGTCTGCCAATTAAACCTCTACACCAGTGGCAGCTCCTCTGCTAAGGCGGAGGAGCGTCGCCCCACTGCTTTTTTGCAGTGACAAAAAGGGAAAATCAAATGTTTTCCTACTTACGCAGCTCTCGGGCCACCCAAAACAGTCT
The DNA here is from genome assembly GCF_964263255.1 of Lissotriton vulgaris. Classification (NCBI taxonomy): domain Eukaryota; kingdom Metazoa; phylum Chordata; class Amphibia; order Caudata; family Salamandridae; genus Lissotriton; species Lissotriton vulgaris. Next base: position 968,188,340 of record NC_141694.1, read on the forward strand.
TGAGTATTTTGCATGTTCTCCATGCAGGCTTCATCGCAGCCCAAGTGGAGAACATGCCCAGGCCTCCAGTCAGCGTCTGAGTGCTGAAACACAGCACTCATACTATTACAAAGTACACTTGCAAATTAAGATAATAATGTATTTATTTAAGTTACATGGAGCAACCCCTAGGCATGTCTGCATCTGCATCAACTGCCTTCAGCAAATTCAAGCACTATTCACAAGTGCTCCAGGATTTGAATTCTTCACTTCTTCTGCCAGGGGTTGTTCAACTTAATATACTAGTGGATATGGTTCTTCTGCTTTTCTTCAGCATCCCATCTTCGTCGCCATTATTACAAAGTACACTTGCAAATTAAGATAATAATGTATTTATTTAAGTTACATGGAGCAACCCCTAGGCATGTCTGCATCTGCATCAACTGCCTTCATCCACTGAGCAGCTTCTCCCAATATGCTGAAATGACATGGTAACCATCACTAGGTAACATCAACAACATAGTAGCTGGGATACAACACATACCAATCACAAGTTTGGGTGTGCTTCCTATTGAGGCAGAGTGATGGAGGACTAGGGAGGAGAGAAATAGCGAGGAAGCGGCAAGAATGTAAGTTTTTATTTTATTTCTTTATATATGCTTCCCCCAGGTCCTCCCCCCTCCCGCCCCCTACTGCTGATCCGTGCCGACGGCCGCTGCTCTGCAGTGTCCCTCTCACTGTCAACGTCAGCTTATTGCTTTACCATTGAGACAAGATTCAATTGGACTTTAAAGGTGACGATTGGGCCATTAAGTGCAAAGAATGTGGCCCACAGTCAAAATTAGAGTGTGGCATGGGCTAGATATTGTTAATAACGGAAAACATGTGAGGTATGGTATTTTTTAGAAATAAGATGTTTACATCTAAATATGGTTTACTTTCATTTGTTTAACCTACTATCTCTTGGGGAATAGAACACGTTTGATTAGGAACAAGAACAAAGTAAGCTAAAAGCAACTACAAAGAAAGAAGCAACAAAAATTACCTAGTGTACTTAGGTGGAGAAGCTTGAACTTTTAAGAGCTGAATAGAGTACAAGGTGCTATTTAAATGCATTTACCAACAGCACAATACAATAATATGAGTGACTTAATAAAATGTATCTGCTCACTCCATGGTCATATGAAGATACTTGATGCAATAAATTAGAGAAGGTCAGAAATGGTTGATAAGCTTCTTACGGTGAATTTAAACATTTTCTGACTTAAAGTGATGTATAGTAATATATTACGAAATACTGTGATAATAAGGGCTTGGCTCCTGCCCAAGAAGATGATCACCTAAGCGACGAGCTCCTCTACTTCAATGGCCCTTCCTGATAAATATCTGTGCTGCACCTGAGCTTGTAGGTTAAATTCAGCAGTTGAAGTGTTTGGTGCGTCCTTCAGGCTGCTTTTTCCTCTTGATATCCATGCCCTTGTGGATATTCTCATGCTGCACATTGTCCCAACCTCGTGCTGTCTGATCTCAAAATAGCCCCCCTTGTGACAGATCAGCAGTGGTATTAGCAATTCTTCTTGAACAACACAACTGGCATTTCAATGCGACCATCACAGATTCAACCTTCATCACACCCTACGCCCAACGAGGCTAGTCTGTTCCACCCTACACCCTCCTCTTCACATTATTCTCATTCTATGAGAACAATGCTGATCAATCAATACACTGTGCCTGACTTCAAGAAGGGGATAAGCTACCCTACATTTCTCTTATGAAATTTGCCTCTCATCTCTTGATCACAATCCAGCCTCCATAAATGAAATTGTTTTCCCCATCCTATGTACTCTCTACAAGATACTCTAGGGATAGATCATGAGGTGATTTCCTACACAGACTAAAACCATTGCGAACAGTTTATGCTTGTTGAATCACCACCAATGAGTGCACTCTCTCATCTCAGCTGCCCTCCACCAGGATCGAGATTTTTATTTCCAATGCTAACCAGCTGTCAACACCATTTTGACTCCAAAGCTGTCCGCTATGATGGTTAGTTCTAAAACACCAGATCTTCAAGATACCAAAGGGCCCAAAAATAGTTGAAACCTCGACAGAAAAGATTGAAACATGATCCTGCTTCTTCCAGACCCACCAATCAAACCTAAACATATCCCCGTCTCTGTGCTATGTCTCATCATGCAGAAACTTGAAACCTTTCACATCCTGGCAAAATCCACACAGGGCTGCACAAGTGTGATGCAAAGCGACCTCACATGCATCAAACCGGACATTCAAAACCTGGAAGAAAGAATTTCTGAAGTTGTATCACAGATAAGCATTCTCGAAGACCACAAACTAAATTCATCCAGGTCACTAACAGTGAACTCACTTTGGATCACAGAACTGAAAAGAGCATCACCAACCTAGAAGATTGCCACAGGAGAGGAAACCTAAGTATCTTTGGCCTCCCAGAAGTTACTGAAGATCATGCATCATCCAGCTCTGCCTTTTAAAGAAAAATAGATAACTCTTGCTCTAGGTCTCAATTCTGATAAAGACTTAGAAATAACTTGTGCTCATAGAGTCCCTACACACATGCTTAAGAATATCAACTACTCCAGGGTGGTAATCTTTTGACCTCTCGGATGTGTTCCTACATGGCAGGTGCCTCACTAGGAATCGCTCAAAATTACTCTAAAGATATGGAAAAAATAAGGAAGGCGTTCTTGTCCAGGAGAAAGAGACTCAAATATCTCCCTATAATGTTTTCCTTCACCTGACCTGCAAGGCTGAAAGTCTCCTTCAATGGCAAACAATCAATATTCAATGACCCCAAATACTTGGGCTACTTCATATCCGAGATCCAGTACTAGAATATGACCACCTGATTATGTTCCTGTATTTTTCACTAACACCTCTCCACTAGAAAAGCGTCATGCTCTTTCTAATTGGGTAAGATACTAGCAAGTTAGCTATTAATCAATAGCAGATAACCTTCATTGCTATTTCCTAGATTCTCTCTTCACAACAACTAGACTCTACAGATCACTTACATCATGCATACCGCAGATCTTACCGTCTGCATACTAACGATAATCAAATTAACAATGTTTGTTGCTAACAATCTTCTCTAACCTGTACCCCCCTAACTACACCAGAATTCTACCCTCACCACATGATTATGACCTGTGTTCTGTCGCACAGGATGATTGTTCCATTAGTGATGTAACTGAGTTTAAATGTTTGCCCCTACCTCTAACTGGTGCCTCCCTCTCTCCTGCTACCCAACATTGGTAAGATCCATCAAAGTCTAATTTTGTATCTGGGAACTACATACCAACCCTTCTATGTCATAGTAATCAGGGTCTTTTTACATATAATTTGTAATTTACAAGTGCTGTATACCTTTCAGGTAAATCTATCAAACCCATGTTCTAGGACTCCTTTTAACACTTTGTTACTGTTGCTTGTTATGCCAGGGTCAGTCAGTCAGTCAAAATAGCTTTATTTCGATAATACATATCTTAAAAGCTGCAAATTTCACATACAATTATATAAATAGAATAAAATGCAAATTATCATAAAACGGGATGCCATAATCAATGATCTCCAAAATTCATTTGAAAATAGAAGGATTAAAGTGGCTATTTCATATAAAAACCGTACAAACTTTAAAATCAGCAGACACATAACGACAGTGCAGATTACAAATTAACATTCAAATTTCTTAGTCTAATAATCCATGCCCATCTAAAAAATGTAGCCAATCCACAAACATAAAGTTCCCGTGCATCAGTTTTCAAGATGCGCAAAGCAGCATGACGGCTACGAGTGCCCAGTTGGTTACAAATTGGTTTTAACCATCGTTCTCTCAGTACTTTGTAAGCTGGGCATACAAACATGATATGTGGAATGGTCTCAAGAATAGGCTCACAGCTTGGACAGGAAGCAGGTGTCGGATAAGGAGGCCTCCATTTCGCAGTTTGTTCTCGTGTGGGCTGTGAGCCTACCCTGAACTGAAAATAAAGAGCCCTATCGTATGGTTTCTGTATGATATCTAGATAGGGTTCTAGACAAATGGAATGCTTGTGCTGCATAAGCTCCTCTGTCAATCTGCCTATTTTAGGATAATGAAAGTCATTTTTACTAACCCACAACCAGTACGCCTTCTTGAGTTCTGCCTTGGACATATAATTTGTAATTTGCAAGTGTTGTATATCTTTCAGGTAAATCTGTCAAACCCATGTTCTAGGACTCCTTTTAACACTTTGCTACTGTTGCTTGTTATGCCAGGGTAAATTTTGTATCATATTCTCATTATTTTCGTGGTGCTTGTTGTCGACATTTAGTTCCCGATTCACACTTATATGGAGATAAGCCTCAATTATTTGACATCAATACTACATATAAAGGCACAACTCTACAGCATCATTGCCTTCAGGTCTTGCCCCTTGTGGCTTCCACCGTATATTCTACCTTTTCTCGTGGGGGTGGTGGGTTACGAGGGGTGTTAGGAGGGGTTTTATTTTCAGTTTTATTCTCCTCTTTTTCTCTTCCGCTTTCACATCTACTCCCTACTCATCCTTCTCTCTTCTTCCCCTACCCAGCCATTCTCTCCCTACCAAATATTTCCCAGTGCCCTCTTCTTATCCCACAACTCTGTTTCAGGATGGTCATTTCATTTGTACCTTCTGACAATATTACCCAGTTGTTCCGATACACTCACCATTACTACCCTACGTAAATGCTTGGCTTAAAGATCATCTCCGTCTGGTGAAAAGACTAAACCACCCCACTAAGCGCCAAAAAATCCTAGACTACCTCCACATATTAAAGAAAGACATTATACTCCAACAGGAAATCAAAACTGAACTCAAAGAAGCAATGTTATTACGCAAAAACTGGGTGAGTTACTTGACACGTACCCAGCCATAAAAAAGAAAAACGGAATTGTCATTCTTTTTCAAAATATTCTGAACTACATATTATCTCCTCTGATATGGACCCAAAGGGCAGAGAGCTCATATCAGAATGCAAAATCAAAAAGACAATAGAGACATTTATGCCATAAACATGTATTCTCCTACTAATGACCTCCCCAATTTCTGTATTCGACTGAATAGACAAATAGAAAAATCTCTTCCATTCCTGCCGTAGCTAGGCTAATTGTAGGCGGCAACTTTAACCTACCACCTATATTTGTATGGAGTCCTTAATAGATTGTCTAGCCACACCTTTAGACCTAACAAGTCCTTCAAACGGATGTTCAATCTCTGTAACAGCCAAAGATTGTATGATATCTGCAGGTTAGCTAACCCCACTGGCAAGGATTACACTTCTTCCATACTTAAAATGCATTATCTCCAATCGATTGCATCTTAGTGGACGAATCACATGTGCCTAACATCTCTGATCCCATAATTGAACCAATACTTATCTCTGACCATGTTTGCATCTCAATCCCCTGTGACATAACCCAATCAGTCCCAAAACAAGGTCCTGGAGAAGGAGCAATCTCCTTACTGGGGACCCTTCCTCTAGAAAAGCAATTAAACATTAAATAATACATTACCTACATCTTAATGCAACTCAGGCCCTACCCCTTAAATAATATGGAACGCACTTAAAGCAACCATCCGCAGTCACATGATTAAACTAATGACCATAAAAACAAACAGGATAACTTATTATTAGGTTCCCTAGAAGCCAAGATCAAAACTCTTGAGGGGAAACTAAAACAAACCCCTAGCAGAACACAACTAACTCATCTGACAAAACTGAAATACAAATATAGTCAAATGTAATTAACAAAGCACAACTTATTATAAACAGACACAAAGGTATCACAATCTGTTGCCACAATAAAACAGGGAAATTACTTGCACCTTTCCTAAAACAAATTACAGACACCCAAAAATAACTTCCATTATCAATAGTAATGGATTACCCTCCACTAAAGAGGACATCCTTGCCAAATTTGAACAATTCTTCCTAGAAATGTACTCTAAAAATAACTATACCTCATACAAGGAGTGCTTACAATACCTTTTCCAAAAATAGACGAGAAAAAAGACACTTTTGATTAACTCATTTCCCAATCAGAAATTGACAAAACCATAAAATGTTTAGGAAAGTAGTTTAGTTGAGACTTAAAAGAATTGTTTGACCATAACGAGAAAATAACCTTATCTAATATTAAAGACCTCCTAGGACAATAGATGAATAGTTTCGTAATCTAGTGGGGCTGTATCAAAACCATTAAAATGAAGATTTCACCACTTATCAAGGTTCCTATAAGCATTTCACTTATCCCCTTGTCAGACTCCTTCTTCACCAAAATTGACTACCTACATCTTTCTTTGAAACTCTAAAAGAACACAAATCACTCTCATGAACCTGAGGCTACCCAAGTCTTTAGGAGGCTTAAATCTACCAGATTATACAAGATACAAAATGGCATATTTGGCTAGGGAAGGACACCTCTGGCGTAACTCTGTCAGAATTCAATCTCCAACTTGGCTTAACCACGCCGATGCTGATGACGGAACCGCTCTGTCATCAGCCGCGGTGGTGCTGTGCTGATGACGGAGCGGTTCTGTAATGGCCAACCAGACGCGCCTGTGCGGCGCTGATTTTGCGCCTGCCTGGCGCGCTCTATTGAGCGGGCTGGGCCATGACGGAACCGCTCCGTCATCAGCACATCTCACCCGAGGTTGGTGAAGGAGCGGTTCCGTCACCAGCGTGTGAGCGCAGCGCGGCCCCCCCGCCCCCTTAGCGCTGCGGCGGAATAGCCGCCGCAGCGAAGGAGTTAGAATAAAAAAGAGTCTCATTTTACAGCCTTCTCCCACATCCGTACTTGCAAGAAAAAGATAATGGTAAAACACTCCTCCCTTATCCTTGCTGGAACCTCTGATGCACTCTGGAAATTTGATATCAAACTTACAAATAAAATTAAGAACTCTACTTTAGCCTCACTATGGCACAATGACAATATTAGACAAGATTTGAAAATGCGATACTTCATAAACTGGGCTCAGAAAGGTATTCTTTATATCAAAAATGTAGGGACCCCCTTATGTCCCCTAATCTTCTCACACATCAAACACGTTTTAACGTAGAAGACATTAACTTCTAAACATTTCCGATACTCATAGTTATCCTAACTAGACACAAATCTCGAAAAACATCAGATGTCCCTTCAGTGCGAAATAAAATAGCTATTAGTGGGCACATAGCCTCCAAACTATATGCCCTTTCATCATCCAATCATCTTTCCAGATGAAACCAATCCACCCAAAATGGGTGTCCCTACTAAGCTACTCATTCCCTTCACCCTCAGATCCTAAACCGGCCCTCCATTTGGGCTAACCTAACACCCAACAAATTTTCCCCCTCCATTGCACAATGCAGATATTGGTCTCCTTACATGTCGCAGGGGAGTCCCTCCAAACTTTTTAAACTTGAACTCCAAGACACATATCTTTGCCCGAGTTGTGATAAAAATCCAGGTGTCACAGTTCGGGCTGGACTGTTCCCATGAGGCACATGGTCAAGGCTGATTTGCATATGGCCATGTCTGAACTGGGGTGGTGTGGAGTGCATAAAAACAATGGATTTAGGCCCAGATCTCTGTACTGGGGTGAATGTATGACATTGTTCTGCATTCTGTCCATCAACTGTTGTTTTGCATTTGTCACCCCGAGTAGGATGGGTATGCTCAGACGTGAGTCCCATGCTCTCCACACCACTGGAGTCAAGCTATCCTAGCTGAAGACGGCTGATAGCCAGAAACTGGTCCTAGGATGCTTGATTCCGGTCCAGGAAAGACATGGCTTGGCAGTTCGGGCTGGACTGGTCCCATGAGGCACAGGGTCAAGGCTGATTTGCATATGGCCATGTCTGAACTGGGGTGGTGTGGAGTGCAAAAAAAGGATGGATTTAGGCCCAGATCTCTGTACTGGGGTGAATTTATGACATTGTTCTGCATTCTGTCCATCAACTGTTGTTTTGCATCTCCCAGATGCGTCACATTGTAAGTACTCCGCACCATGGCGTAGGATTTGCGCCACCACTGCATCACAAAAGTGAAGCAACTGCGGCGTAAAATAGGCGCAAGGGGCTTGTAAATCTGCCCCCAAATGGTCACCTGACCTCTCTTCCAATTGCCCTCGGCTGTTTTTCCAATGAGGTAATCTATACACTGTTCTACATATTCTGGTAACGATAGGTCTCAAATCCATCCAATGGAAGGGACTCTCCAAATTGTCAATCCATACCTGGTGGATGTGGATTCAATTCACCACAGTAAATTCCCTAAATACTTTTTTGTGAACAAATTCAGGAAAGAAACTAAAAAGCTGGGCATGACTGGACTCAGATGCCTTGGTCTTTGGGGCTTATACTTTCCATACAGAGCTTAAACTTCAATAATGATTCTGAATACATGCTGTAACTTCTATATACATAACCTCCATCCAATATGCCAAACAGTTGTTTCTGTTTTATGGTATTGTTTCATTAAAACTCAGTACAATCTTTCTGAAATGAAAATAAAAATGCAATGATAATGAGAAAAGCAAGTATTGTGGAAACAGCAAGAAAACTGCTGCAGCTTCTGCTCTTTCAAATGCAGAAAACCATGCAGGGACCAATTCATAGTGTTACTGTAAATTGTTCTTGCATCTCTAAATGAGGGCAGTAATGTGCAATGCTGCACTCAACCACCAGTATTGGTGTTGCATTGAGGGACTCCATCCCAGGACTTGTCCTCCTCCTGATAAATACCTTATTGAAGGGTGGGCTACTGAATGGGTTGGCAGTTGTCATCCTCCAGCTTTGGTGGTCACTGTGATGCTCGTCATGGTTCATGGTTTTGGGACTCCTCCGAGTTGATCATTGAAGTGGTTCCCTTTGCAGCCTGATTGCATAGGAGTTTTCATCTGAAGGAGCTCATTATTCCTGTTCCTCTCCCTTTCTTTGATTTTCCAAAAGTGAGGCAGGATTTGGTAGGTCTTTCTACTGTACCTGTGGAATCATCATCCCTTCCTTTTTCGTTTGGCTAAGGTGGCTTTTCTGGTAGCTGTCACCTAACCTCTGCCAACGGTTTGGGTAAGTTGTTCGCTCTTGATGGTCCTGGGTTCATCTCCAAAAATCTTTCTCAGTTCCATGTATTTCGGGACATCGCTCTCCCATCTTTAGATAGTGGAATGATGATGGATTGCACTGGATATTTATAGGGCCTTGTTACATTTATTTGTCCATATTATTGATTTTCCGTTTTTCTGATACCTTATTTGTCTCTAGTCCCATGTGTTCATGGGGGAGTTGGATGTCATAGGCCACTCCACTAGGACAATGAACTCCTGGGCTGAATGAAGCAGTATTCACTGATCTGAGATTCGTAAGCAACTTCTTGAGCTTATCCCCATGCCTTTGTGCATATTATCGTCTTGATTTGTGGGACTTTGAAGGGGATATTTTGGCTCTGTGGTGTTATGTGATTCTTCATTGCAACTTACTTCTATTGACGTCTTTGTTTGGCTTGTCAAGATGGACATTTTTCCTTATCATAACTACCATCAGTTTTTGACTCATTACACCCTCACATGTTTATAGGCTGAGATGGCCAAAGGGATAAAGTTGCTACTACTTAGTGGTAATCTTCATTATACCACGCCCTAGTCTTTCTTGTTACAGTCCTCTTGCCGCCCTCCCTCTTTTCTAGTATTATCCTTGGGCACTCTCTGTGGTTCATGGGCGGAGATCTTACTTCGTATGCTCATCTATTAACCAGAAGGGGCAGGTGTATTATAGGAAAAAGCAGCATTTTCTTTTATAGAAAGCAAAGAAATGCTTCTCACAGATTTATATTGAGAGAATCGCCTCCTTTTCGGTAGCATGATTATGGGCATCTATTGCTAGGGGATACGCCTCGCATAAGTCAATCCACTGATCAATATATGATATCAAACAGCAGAAACATGTACATGCATTGTATTTGTAAACAGTAATGCATGTGCATCAGTGGCAGTAACAGGAACGTAAAAAACATGAATGATCTGCACAGTGGCGTCTCACAAAATGTTTGGGTTCCCCCTTAACCCCTGAACCACAGAGACAGCCAGAGCCCACTGCAGCCACAGTAACTCAACAAATTGCAGTTGGGACCTGAACCAAATATGACACAGTACAAAAACACTGATGCTTACTCAGGTATTTAGAAATGCTCTAAACAGGAGCATGTAGGAATATTAGGCTTTTATGAAAATTACTTTGAGGTGTAGATGATCCTCAAATTATGCACTGTTAAATGAACTCTCAGAAATTAACAACTAAATAGCCCTTTAATAAAACAACATTTCCCAGTAGTCAACAAATCAGAGCACTGGGTAACCACAGTGTGAAACGCAGCAAGTTATCTGAACCCTGTGTACTAGCGGTAGTGGTATGAAGCACTCTATAGTACTTAGCCACTCATTAGTCTAAATAAACTCCTCCTTCAGTCTAAATATTATGTTTGAACACACAAGATTTAAGAGCAATGATTGTTATGTTCCATATAGGTACCCCAATATAGGCTCAGGTACTCACATCACTTTTTACCTATATTCTCCCCTACCATCACACTGAATAACGGTTCTTAGTTCTGACCTTTTACCTAGTTACAGTAATGTCCAAAGACGACATGGGTTTTTCTCCAAAAAGGTTAAGCCTCATTCATTATGCATAAGGATTCTTGGAATCACAGCAGGACAGCAGGCGTACCATCTCCTGCACACTAATTATGTATAAGGGTCATTCCTTCCGTCAACCCAGTCCTACATGACACAGCAAGGTATATCCCCGGGGGGTACAACTGTGTGTATATATACACCATATCTTGCTTACAGAGTCAGAGGAGAAAAGGACTTCTATTCTGATACACTGACGCGAGACGCTGATGCTTCTGCACACAGACACTCCAGCTCACAATGGTCTGACCTCGCTTGCGGAGTGTCCATCTCGAGACCAAGATGGGGTCCCACAGTCTCTCACTTCAGGTAATGGGGTTGACTTTATTCTAGAAGGATTCTTGGCTTATACACCCATATACATGCTAGGTACACTTAGGTACATCTAGTTAGGATTGCATCTTAGGAGTACGCACTTTACTGTCATGTATTTTATATACTTGCCCTTATTCATTGTTTTACCATGATGGTAGAGATCTACCATAATTTTACTCTGTTAGTACTTATCATCATTTATATCTGTTACTGTCTCTGTCTAGGGGTTGTTTCAGTACACCTACTTTACACTAGTATGACGTTAATTCAATAAATGCTTATTGAAAAACGTCCCCACCATTATTCTGTGTATTGCTCTGAGACAAAGTGAGCTTGAGCGACTGAGCAGTACTCTGTTTCCACGATCCATGATGGGACAGAGTTGTCATGTTCGATCGTTGCCAAGAACTATTCTCTTCTTGTTAAGGGGGGTTTTTACTGGCACTGTGAGCTGGCTGGTATACAGGCCAACATACCCGATAGGGATGTCTAGAATCAGTCTAAAACCAATGCTGTAGTGTATTTTGTCTTAATGTGCAGATTCTATGTAGGGTTATAGGAACTACATGACATGATAAATGAAATTATGTAAAAAAAATGTAATTAACACGCAGAAGTGGGATGCAGCGATCTGTGGAACTGCACCTCCCAGCATCCACCACACTGAGACTACCCTGATCATAGGATTACAAATCAAGAATGACCTCTCTGAATATGCTATGTGACATTAATTTCAATGTGACATTGCGTTTTTACTCAAATTGTGACTGAAACTAAGGGCCTGATTACGATGTTGACAGTTGGACCACCACCATGATGCAATTGGTGGCCGTCTAGCCACCGACAGTCGATTGGCTTGACTGCCGCAATACAATACTGGCAGTTGGACCGACACAAGACGGACGCAAGATTGCCAGGATTCAGGATGGTTAGAAGTGCTTCTCTGAATGGCAGCGGTACTGAGGCAGGCACCACCATTGAGATTACGATTCCCTTTCTGACAACCTTTGCATGGAGGGGATCCCACCATGTAAAGGCTGTTTAAAGGGAATCGAGGGTCCCTAAACAGGGCCCCTGGGCGCCAGAGTGTGCCGGGGCACATGTAGTGCTCCCCTACATTTGCACTGTTGTGATTGCACTGTGTGCCATGCACAACATAGTGCATGGCACACGGTCCACTGATGTGCTGAAGGCGCTGCACGGTGGTAGTATCTGCTCTGGCATCTCCCTGAGGTCGAGGCATGCCCCCGTGCTACTGCCAAGTTCCAACCACCAGCCCGGCAGTCATATCGAGATCTGCTGGTCAAACCGCAAACATCGTAATTTGGCCCCAAATTCTTTTGAACTTTGACAAGAGATACACTGACAAACAATACATCCCCAGAGTGAGGTATGAAGTCAATGCATAGTTGAAAAGCCAATAACAGTTGTCGGCTCAAAAGGGTTGATTGATAGACCGGGGGTATGTGTGAGCTATGAGTTAGTCCTTAAAAACGAGAGCACTAAACACAATTATAATGATTTATGTAAACGGAAAGAAACAGCATAAGAAAATTCACACAGGAAAATCCACGCAAGACAAGATTCAAAGTACAAACCACGAAGGTCTATCTAGAATTTGAGAATCGCTTTAGAAGGCAAAAAGATATATTGCTAGTCAGTCAATTGAAAATATGCAAAATGTAAATAATATCACTGTCAGCATAAACTGACCCAGAATCTAGTCAATAGACAGAACCAAATGCGAGCAAATTGGTCATAAGGACTGCTAGGTTCAGTAAAGGAGAAAACATGAAAATATTCAAGTATAGTTAAATAATTTTCCAAACATGGAGTCTGCTCTGTAAATGCATGGTGACAATTCTGACTCCTCTCCTGAATGGAGAGTGTGTTATTCACTCTCAGGCAGAGAAATCATGGTCAACAGAAAGCACATCACATGATAAAACAATTTTTTCCTCCACACTAATGAATAGACCTGCATTATACTCTATACAGTAAATAATCGCTCTTCAAAATATAAACAGCACCTCAATTTGGCCTTGGGAAGGGGTCTTCAATGGTATACATTCAAACTTTTTCCTTCCTTCTACATACATACATAACAGCAACATTTTTTTGAAACTCTTTTTATTAAACAATTGCTATGTATACAGCAGATACAGTTTATTGATTAAATGTAAGGTATATACAGGTTAAAGAGCAGGTCAAATAGCATACAGGAAAGCAATCACTGGAGCTTGTGGAGACTTGCCAATGTACACATGAACACTGTGGTTCCTGTGTGTTTACTGGCCCCTGTAGTTTGCCTACTCACCCCAGGCCTTATCCCATTTCTTGGGGCAGCCCCTGCTTTGGTAGATTGTGTGTTCCACCCGTTTGCACCAATCCATATCAGTCTCACAATTTTTAATACAAGGTAACAGCAACATATTAAAATGATATTAAAATGATACAGTGCGAGAAGGATCATACAGCTATCCGAATTTCATTCAATTAATAGAATACTGAGGGGAATAATATCTGAGGCTCTCGGTACACAGGCAGGGAGAGACAAAAACACGACGTGTATTATATGTGTAAGGAACAGGATTTTGAAAACGCAGCAGCTAGACACATGTTTGCTAACTTATGAATGTTAAAATACAGTGCAAATATTAAAATTTTGTTTAATTAGAGTTGATTTCATGATAGAATTATTAGTTTTAAAGTTCGAGTCCACAGAGCCAATCCAGAACAGATTACCCTAGTGCAAAGATAAACACTGAGGGGCAGATTTATGAGGCCCTTGCGCCACGTTTACGCCGCTGTTGCGTCACGCAAGGCGGCGTAAACATGGCGCATCCCTACGAACGATTTACAACGTGACGCATCTAGGCAGATGCGTCACGTTGTAAAGCCCTGCGCCGCTTGTGGACGTTCCGGCGCAGGGTGGGCGTTCCGGGGCAGGTGCACCTCGCAAAAGTGGCTGAGTGAAATCTATGAGATTTCACTCAGTCACTTTTAAGCCAATGCTGCGTCAAAAGCCTGCGCCTGCTTGAAGCAGGCGTAAGTCTTGACGCAGCATTGTTAAAATGGGGCACCCCCGAGCCTTGCTGGAGCTGCGTCGCGCTTGCGACGCAACTCCAGCAATGCGCCACATTTCCGGCACAGATGCGTCACGCATCTGTGCCGTTTTTGCACCATGGTGCGCCGCATTATAAATGCGGCGCACCATGGCTGGCGGAGCTGTGGCGCACTGTGGCGCATGTTAACTGGCGCATCCCTGGGAATGCGCCAGTTAACATAAATCTGCCCCTGAGGGTCTAATTACAAGTACCACAGTCCTCAAGACCACCATCCGTGTGGTGGTGGTCTGACTACCACAACCCTGGTGGTGGGATTGCCGTATTAGGAGTGTGGTGGTGGGACCGCCACAAGACTGCCACATCTGCTGAAATCAAGGATCCCGCTGGAGCGCCGGTCTGACAGTAGTAGGAATATGCTGGTGGTGCCGATGCCAGCACTGCCGAGCATATTCTGAGTTGCATTTCCAAATCCCATTTCAAGGGTGGCAGACGTGCAAGTATGGGGGCCACTTTTGGGCCTGATGGTGCATGCGGGGGGGGGGGACACATGTTGTGCCACCTGTAATTGCAACCCCATTCCTGCTCAGTGTGGCATGTACAACGTGGTGCATGCCGTACCATGCAGGAACATGATGCAGGTGCTGTCACGGTGGTGGTCTGCTGTCAAGGCTCTCCTATGAGGGTAACACAGTTGCAGCCTTGAGACCGCCACTGCACCCCCGCCCACCTTGGGTTCAAGTCGGAATCCAGCAGGCGGGTGCACCACAGGCTTAGCAGTGCCCTGGCAGTGCAGAGGTGGCGGTGCTGTAGGACAACCACCAAACTCGTAAATCGTCCCCTTTATGCAGAAACTAAATTGCCGATGGCAAACAGTACGAGAGAGCAAGCACAAGGTGCTCACTGGCCGATTAACACTGCCAGTCTGTTGAATGTGACAGGCCAAATGCAGTCAGCCTACAAACCGAGCTACAGGAAGAAGTTTGCCACAACATAGGAGAGATTTGCCCGTAAGGTGAAACCAAACCAAGTAAGCCCATGACAGGCGAGCAACACCCATTGGGCTCACCGGGCTTCAGCCCCCCCCCATCGTCGCCTCCTCAGCCCGGGCTAAGATGACACGCACTGAAATGGTGCAAGAAGGCTGCGCATCCGATCGGAGAATGATATTTATTATGCCTTCTGAGAGGCCCAGCAGGCCGAGCCAGACAGCCAGCCTCAAACAGTTTCACTGAGTGAACCCTCAGCCCCCACCTCTTGTTTTCCTTTAGAGTGGCGCTGAGGTGAAATCCTTGCCTGAAGACAGGGATTTCACCTAAGCACTTGATGTGTTCAGCATGGGGTGTGAAGATGTGCACAGCAGGGGGACGGCATGGCCAGTGCAGGTGAGGCTTTTCCTTTGTAAAGGAATTCCTGCTGGCATCATAGCCCAGGGTGTGCTGTCTGCGCACTTGTATAGATGTGTATTCCATACAAGTGGACAGACAGCAAAACCCTGGGCTACGACGCCAGCAGAAATTGGGGGCTAGGGTGCCAATTTTTGATTTTCTCCTCAGGAGCATTTTTTAAATGCACAATCAAATAACGGTTGTTTTTTCCCTCTTTGAGCGTTAAAAACTTTGGTGTGCACTCCTCTAATGGACAGCCTTAAAATATCTTGTAAATCAGAAGTTTATTTCAGGTGACAGTAATATGAACCAAGCTATCAAGAGAAAGTGAACGATTCCCTGAATTTCGTAGAATAAAGCCCACTACGAACGTATGCATTTAGCTCAATAAATGTAATTTATATAGCAAAAACATAATCTAATATTATCAATAAATATGTCACTCGAAGGATTACTTGCAAGTGCTTTTCTAGAGTTAATTAGAAAACACCTTTATTTTTTCTGTCGTGGTGGCAGTGGTAATGTAGGACTCAATTCATAAAGATTTTGCTACGTGTACATGTGACTTTCTCGTTTACGTACTCCTACATCCCAAATGTGAGCAAGGAGTATTGCTGTTCTACTTTTGCCAGGAGTACTACAAGAGTAAGCCCCTTGGTATATAGAATTAAAGAGGAGCCTTAGAGAAGTGTACGCTCTCAAAGTTGTCTTTCTGACCTGGTCTCCTCAGATCCTAATAAATAGACAGGAGCCCTCGACTTTCCACAAAAGTTCACTGACAGGAAGATGAGGACACACTTATCGAGGAAGAAGTGGCAATCACTACAAAGTAGTGTCACAGACTCTTAACAGAAAAGCTGCTTACATTGCTCGGCTTACATTATGCACATGTAGTGTAAGTTTGTAGTGTTCATTTTTTGGGGTGCTAGTGGGTAACTTTAGGGTTCAGGGTGGGTGTGGGTTTTAGTGTGCCAGGGGGCAATTTTAGGGTTCAGGGTGGGTTACGGATCGGGGTGCCAGTGGGTAATTTTAGGGTTCTGAGTGGGTATGGGTTTTGGGGTTCCAGGGGGGTAATTTTAGGGATCCGGGCGGGCATGGGTTTTGGGGTGCCAGGCGGTAATTATAGGGTTCAGCGTGGGTATGTGTTTTGTTGTGCCAGGGGTAATTTTAGGGTTCAAGGCAGGTATGGGTTTTGGGGTGTCAGGGGGCAATTTTAGGGTTCAGGGTGGGTATGGGTTATGGGGTGCCAGGGGAGAATTTATGGTTCAGGATGGGTATGGGTTATGGGGTGCCAGGGGGGAATTTGTGGTTCAGCATGGGTATGGGTTTTGGAGTGCCAGGGGTCATTTTCAGGTTCAGGGTGGGTATGGGTTTTGGGGTGCCATGGGGTTAATTTTAGGGTTCAGCGTGGGTATGGGTTTTGGGGTGCCAGGGGCAATTTTAAGGTTCCAGGGTGGTGATTTTAGGGTTCAGGGTGGTAATGGGTTTTGGGATGCCAGGGGGTAATTTTAGGGTTTGGGGTGGGTATGGGTTTTGGGGTGCCGGTGATAATTTTAGGGAACAGAATGGGTATGGGTTTTCAGGTGCCAGGGGTAATTTTAGGGTTCAGGGAGGGCATGGTTTTTGGGGTTCCAGGGGTAATTTTAGGGTTCGGGGTCGGTATGGGATTTGGGGTGCTAGGGGGTAACTTTAGGGTTCAGGGAAATAATGGGTTTTGGGGTGCCATAGGGTTAATTTTAGGGTTCAGGGCGGTATGGGTTTTATGGTGTGAGGGGGTTAATTTTAGGGTTCAGCGTGGGTATGTGTTTTGGTGTGCCAGGGGTAATATTTGGGTTCAGGGCAGGTGTGGGTTTTGGGGTGTTGGGGGGTAATTTTAGGGTTTAGGGTGGTAATAGGTTTTGGGGTGCCATGGGGTTAATTTTAGGATTCAGTGCGGGTATGGGGTTTAGGGTGGGAGGGGGAGCATTTTAGGTTTCATGGTGGGTGTGGGTTTATCAGGTGTCAGGGGGGCAATTTTAGGGTTCAGGGAGGGTATGGGTTTTGGGGTGCCGGGGGGTAATTTTAGGGTTCAGGGTGGTAATGGGTTTTGGGTGCCAGGGGGTAATTTTAGGGTTCAGCGTAGGTATGTGTTTTGGTGTGCCAGGGGTAATTTTAGGGTTCAGGGTGGGTATGGGTTTTGGGGTGCCAGGGGGGGGATTTAATGTTCAGTATGGGTATGGGTTTTGGGGTGCCAGGGGTAATTTTAAGGTTCAGGGTGGGTATGGGTTTTGGGGGGCAAGGGTGTAATTTTAGGGATCAGCGCAGGTATGAGTTTTGGGGCTCCAGGGGGGTGATTTTAGGGTTCAGGGTGGGCATGGGTTTTGCGGTGCCAGGGGGTAATTTTGTTGTTCAGGGTGGTAATGGATTTGAGGGGGCAAGGTTGTAATTTTAGGGATCAGTACGGGTATGGGTTTTGGGGTGCCGGAGGTAAATTTAGGGTTCAGGGTGGGTATGGTTTTGGGGGGCAAGGGTGTAATTTCAGGGATCAGCGCGGGTATGGGGGTTGGGGTTCTAGGGGGATGATTTCAGGGTAGGGTTTGGTGGTTATGGGTTTTGGGGTGCCAGGGGTGTAATTTGGAGGTTCGGGTGGTAATGGATTTGGGGGGGGGGCAAGCAGTAATATGAGGGTTTAGCATGGGTATGGGTTTTGGGGTGCCAGGGGTAATTTTAGCGTTCAGGGTGGGTATGGGTTTTTGGGTACCTGGGGAAATTTTAGGGTTCAGGGCGGGTATGGGTTTTGGTGTGCCAAGGGGGTAACTTTGGGGTTCAGGGTGGGTATGGGTTTTGGACTTGCAATGATAAACATTTCACAAGCACATTGTCCTCCTATAGAAGCAATTGTTGACGAACTGGCGAAAAAGGGTCGTCGCCTTGAAATGGCATTGTGAAAATTGGTTATATTGTGTTCCTAAAGTGCTTTGTAGTAAAATATATTAAATTGGTCTTTTAATTCAGTACATTCTGTTCCTTTTTCATAAGACAATAGGACATAAATGCGTCAAATTAACACAAATGTGTGCTCTAATTGTTGTCCAGTTTCAAATGCAGAATTCATCACGTTTTCTCCGCTTGACCTGAGCATTAATCGATCCCGATTATCTACCATTTTAGCCCCGCCCCATTTTTTTAACATTAGCCACACCCCTTCATTTGCCATGTTAGCCCCCCCCGAAATTAAGACCTAGTTGCGCTCCTGGCCCATGAAACCAATTGTAAATATTGGAACGGTAATGTCCTTGATAAAAACTTTAGGAACCTTATTCTAACTTTTTTTCTGACATCCCTCTTCCTGCAGTCCCCCTGCAAACGTTTGATTAGACCACGAAGGTGATTAGCACAGGGTAAAGGTGAAGAGAATCTAAAATTAACTCATACGAATCCCCTCTCCCCTTTCCTTTTTTTTTTACTGAAACACTCACGGAAGACACTTTGGGTAGGCTTCTAATGTTATTGTATGTATATACAACAGCGCACACGGAATTCATGTGCATTAATATCCAAGTCAGGAGATAAATGATTCAGATGGTATCAAATAATTGTTTTGTTTGTGAAATCATGCTTGTGATTTTCAAATATTTGTTTCGAATTTGCACATGTATATGTTGATTTGCATTGAATATGTGCTTGTGTTTCACTTAAATGTGATATAAATCAATAACTATCTCGAATTGACAAACTGCCATTCCTTTGAAATCATTAAATGTGATTTATAGAAAATGGCACATGAAACATGATGAAGCCTGATTATTTTAAACAGATGACAATCTGTGTCGGGCGAGGGTGCATAGTATTTTAATAAATATATTATGAACCTCCTCTCACCTTTCTAAACGGGCCCCCCTTACAAATACAGCGGAGACGCTCCTAGGGACACACCTCGTCCTTCAAAGCATGGAGTAGTCAGGCGCGTGCTCCGATGTGCACAATTCTAGAGAACTAACAGGTGGACAGGCACCGTGCCACGGAAACAGATGCGTCTAAATGGCCATTGAGGACAGGGACATTTAATTGGAAGTATGGCTGGACGTCCTACACCTGTAGTTAATGAGATGCACAATTATAGATGCGGGTAGGGGGGACAGAGAAACTGTGCAGATGTAACAACTGCTGCCCAGAATGCACCTCATGCGGAGTTTCTAACCAAGCTATTGCCAAATGGAAGAAATAATGCAACTTTCATGCCAGCCCAATTTCTAGCTACAGCGGTCCACAGTACTAGTAAGTAGATATACACATCCTCTGTAGGTTTCTAGGTAACGAAGAGGTTAGAGAAACTGTTCCATGAATGAATGGAAACTCCATCCTTTTAAAACCGAGGTTGCAATTTAGTATATATATATATATATATATATATATATATATATATATCCAAAGCTCCAGTTTCGCTCTAGACCCCTGCCCCTTGCAGCGGAGGGCCCAGACGGGATAGCGAGTCCCAAATAAATCAAAGCTTTTCCACAACTCGATAAAGAAGGAATGTCCGGGCCAGCTTGTGCAATTTAACGAGCTTTTAATGATAGCTCCACTCGACGCGTTTCGAGGAGGTTTCCTCCTCGAAACGCGTCGAGTGGAGCTATCATTAAAAGCTCGTTAAATTGCACAAGCTGGCCCGGACATTCCTTCTTTATCGAGTTGTGGAAAAGCTTTGAGATATATATATATATATATATATATATATATATATATATATATTCACTGAAAAAACCATAGGTTTGACACCAGTTATAGTTAGCTGCAAATTTTACTGACATAAAACCATTGAAATTCCCACGTTATAGTTAGTTGGACTCACTATAACTTGCGCACCTGCAATGCACTGCTGATGACGTCACATAGTACATCACTCATGACATGGTCAGTGACATCACTCATGACATCACTGATGACACCATCCTTGTGACAGAGTGACAGACCTCCTTTTAGTGTAATGTTATCCTTGAAACACATATTCAAAAATAGAAACTAACATTTTCAAAAAAAAGAAGATACCCATACCAGTTACAACAACCAATTCAGTAATTCCACCATCTATATACACATCCACTCATTCACCAACAGTTCTATATAGTCACTCATACATATACTCACTCATCATATGTAGTGATACACCTATACATCCTGTTACTCACCGACAGTCATCCAAAAGTTACTCACACACATACTCACACATGCAAATAAACTATTGAACATCCATTTATGTGCATATACAGCTATACACACACTACCACCTTACTTCTAAGGAAACTTACACATACTTACTCTCTTAAACAATCACTTATAGAAACACATACTTATTTAAACAGGAACTCTTACAATCTCTCACTCTCACATATACTCACTTATATACATCAATACTCACATATACTAGATTAAAACATATGTAGTTACTGATAAAGACACTAGTGAGACAGTCATTCACTCACTAACACACGCATATACACACTCATCCACCCATACAGTCCTGCACATATGCTGTCTTCAAAACACATGCAAACAGTGAGTCAGTCATTGATGCATCTATGTGCTAAGTAATACCCCCACCAAACCATACAGACACTCATACTGATACTAAAAAACCCATCTAATAACCCATATACACACACATATAGCTACTCACCAACCCATGCAGCCACTTATACACAAAGTGAAACACTGATACATATATTTAAATATTTAAACATTACTCGCTAATATATGTATTCACAAAGATACACTTAATAAGCCAGTTAACCAATCAATTAAAAAAAAAAATCCATTTAGACACTTATTTAATCATTTATTCTTCCATCGACCTTTACATATACATATATAAAACATATTTATTTTTCAGAAAGACACACATTCACTGGATGGTGTCATCAGTGATGTCATGAGTGATGTCACTGACCATGTCATGAGTGATGTAATATGTGACGTCATCAGCAGTGCATTGCAGGCGCGCAAGTTATAGTGAGTCCAACTAACTATAACGTGGGAATTTCAATGGTTTTATGTCAGTAAAATTTCCAGCTAACTATAACTGGTGTCAAACCTATGGTTTTTTCAGTGAATTTAATAGGTTTTTTAAATGCTAATTCCTAACTATATAAAGGGCCTCAAACCTATGTTTTTTTCAGTGAATTTCAAAGGTTTTTTAATAGCAAATTTCTATTGCTATCAAATATATTTTTATATTGAATCCTATATTGTATATTTATGTAATACCATTTTTTATATGTATATATATTTTTGTAAAAAAAAATGTAACTTTTTTTTTGCCCTGGAGCGCTCCCGGTGCACGTACCGGTGAGCATCTCTTTTGCGCTATTGCCGCGAACGAAAACATCATCGTGACGTATCGCGTAGCCGCGTCCGCGTGATACGCATGGCGTAAGCGCAACCGGAAGCACCCGAGTGCATACGATCGCGCTACGTAAGCGCCCCGGGGCGCGTAGCGTAAGCGCGTTGGGTCATGTGACCTGAAAATAACACTTTTCATTGGTTCAGAACAGTTTTGGTTTCCAAATGATGAAAGCCCCCACCTTTTTTCCTCATTCTCACTTTGTACTTTGAGTGAGGAAGACCTGTTTGCAGACCTATTTGTACCTATTTGTACTGAGAAATGGCTACAGTAGCAGGAGCAGCAGGAGCATCTCAACCACCACCACCACCACCACCTCCACAAGGACCACCACAACACCACAGTGGTGGAGATGATGAAGAAGAGGAGGAGGAGGAGGAGGAGGAGGAGAGGCGGTTACTGCCTGAAGATACTACCCCCTATAAGCCAAAGGAGCACATTGTTTGGGAAGTTTTTTAAAATCCCAAAGGACCTCAAGAAAGGTAATGCGCCAAAGGTTACTTGTCTGATCTGTGGCACTGTACTTTCCAGGGGGAACCCTGCCAAAAAGTACTCTTTTGGCAACAACACCATGATTCGCCACATGCAACGCCGGCACCCAAACAACTATGCTGCGGCAGAGGTCAGAGAACTGACCAGAAACCCTCCCCAATCTTCTCCCAGCACCTCCCAAAGTAAACAACCCGCTCCATCGGGTCCAGAGACAAGGGAGATGGTCCCAAACATCCAAACCCAGTTTGGAGATTTCAAAACCGTTTGTAAATTTTGTGGAAGAACAATTTGCTATGGAGAGCAAAGTATTAAACTCATTAACCGTGCTGGAGACAACCACAAGTGCAAAAACAAACCTTAATTTTTTCCTGTTTTTTTTTTGCTCCAGTTGAGCCGTTTACAATTCCCTGTTTTTTGTTTGTCCCCATATAAATTACAAAACAAATATAAAATTGTTCATAAAAGCCAAAAAAAGTAGAAAATGTTCCAAAAAATATATATATATAAAACAACAAAAAGAATAAAAAAACAGTTCTTTTTAGAACTACCTCCAATTTATAAAAAAATGCTACATTTAAAAAAAACTCTGTCATTCTTTTTTCCCCATGGTTCGCTCCCCGGTACGCTCCACGGTGCGCGTACCAGGCGTTCCCCCGCGCAAATCGGATTTTTTTTTTTTTTTGCCCCGCGGGGCCCTTTTATGGCCGCCACATCAAACGTAGGGGGTCAGGGGGGTCTACCCTGCCCCCTTTTGGTCATTTCCCCCTTTGTTTTTGTCACCTCTTGTGTCTCGATCCTACTGATACACAAGATGGCGGCCACTCCGGACTGTTTGGAATGTTAAAAGACACCCGAGAGCCAATCAGCTTTCCGCTCGCGAACTCGCTTAGCGCGCTGGAGCGCGCCCCGGTGCGCGTACCGGGGCGCGCTTATAGATATATATATTTTTTTTAACATAAATTACTCAAAATCCACTGGAACACATATCTTGAGACATAGCAAAGGCACATCGGGCTACCAGTCCCTACAATTTTGCCAAGTTTGGTGGAAATCCATTCAGCCGTTCGGGCTAAAAGTGAGTCCAACCGCCCTATGGAAATTAACATAGGGAAAACACGTTTTGGGACCCCCTTTTATCTCGGCCCCCGCTTGACGAATCCCCCCCAAACTTTCAGGGAAGGAGCAGAGCGCAGCGAGGCAAATTTAAGGAAAATTACAGGCAGATCCCTCAATCGACGCCAAGTTATTCCCAATAGAATAAATAATGTGTATAACATGGTGCAAGTAGTGTGATCAAGCACTCTGTGGAGTGCGAAACGCGTCACTTAGATTTATGAAGGAATAAATCTATCGTTTTGGATACCGAGTGGATTGTTGTGTTGTCCTTTTCCTGAGTGCTCGTGAGGAACGCCGCTACGTATGGATATATATATATATATATATATATATATATATATATATATATATATATATATATATATATATATATATATATATATATATATATATATATATATATATATATATATATATAATAATAATAATAATAATAATAATAATAATACAGTAACTTATTGAGCGCGAACAGCTACCTCTGGGGAGGTGTCCCGGCGCTAGCGAGTCCCACAGCAAGAGTAAGTAGTCAGGAGGGGGGGGCAGAATTATTGCATAAAAAGCCAGGTTTTTAGGAGTTTCCTAAAGCTTGCTTCTGACGTGGCGGATTGGATGGCAGGAGGCAGGGTATTCCAAAGTTTCGCCGTGCCGGCCGAAAAGGACCTGCCTCCAAGTCTAGCTTTCCTTACGCGCGGTACAGTTAGCTTGAGTAGGGAGTTGGAGCGCAGCTCACGTTTTTGGTGGTAGCGGGGGAGTCGGAGTTTCAGATAATTTGGACACGTGCCTTTTAGTGCTCTAAAAGCCAGGGTTAACACTTTGAACTTAATTCTGCTTGCCACTGGTAGCCAATGCAGCTCGTGCAGATGCGGAGAGATGTGCTGCCTAAAAGGGATCCGTTTTATTAATCTCGCAGCCGCATTCTGCACGATTTGTAGGCGTTGCACCGCATATTTAGGTAGACCAAGATAGAGGCCATCAGAGTAATCGAGTCGGGAAGTGATTGTTGCGTATCTTGGCATATCTTGACGAAGCCCTCTGGCGAAACGCGTCGTATGCTGTAAGTTCCCTCATTAAATCCATGTGGAACTACCCCCTGTGTGTGCTGCTTTCTTTACGAACTAAGGATTCGTGGATCGTCTGTAGCTGTGATAAATACAACGGGCACACCCCCGTTTTGGCGTGCACCCGCTCACGAGTGCAACCGGCTGGTGTTTGGAGCATTTGATATATATATATATATATATATATATATATATATATATATATATATATATATATATATATATATATTACCTACTGGCGGTCGCCAGTAGGTATATATAGTTAGGATTTTTTCTCTATGGAACTTTTGAAAATTCTATGTCTAATAACTTTGGCGTTTGTAGATGGAATCGGCTGAAATTTTCAGGAAAATGGCACATTTTGTTTCTGATCAGCCCCTGAAAATTTGGGGGGGTTTTGTCAAGGGGAGGCCGAGAAAAAAGGGGAGTCCCAAAACGCGTTTTTCCCATGTTAATTTCCATAGGGCGTTTGGCCTCACTTTTAGCTCGAACGGCTGAATGGATTTACACGAAACTTGGCAAAATTATAGGGACTGTTAGCCCGATGTGCCTTTGCTGGGTCTCAATATTTGTGCTCCAGTGGATTTTGAGAAATTAATGTTTAAAAAAACAGATATATCTGTGACAGCGTCCTAGATAGCGCACCAGATCGCGTACTTTTCGCATAACGGAGCTTTGCGTAGCGAAGCTGATTGGCTCTCCGGTGTCTGTCAACATTCTAAACAGTCCGGTGCGGCCGCCATCTTGTCTCTCGGTAGGATCGAGAGACAAGAGGAGGAGAAAAACGAAGGGGGAATTTAATGAAAGGGGGCAAGGTAGACTCCTCTTGACCCCCTAGGAATGATGTTGGGGTTATTAAAGGGTCCCGTGGGGCAAATAATTAAAATTTGATTTTTCACGGTAGAAGCACTTCTCGGTTCGCGAACCGGGCCGCAAACTGGTAGCGAATCGGGAATTCGCCATTTTGTGTTTCGATTTAATTAAATTACTAGGTATAAGGGGGTACGGGAGACGTGTCCTGACTCCTTATGTTTTCTGAGGGTGGCTGAAAAGGCTCATATATGTTAATACATGTCTTCCAGCGGCTGTGCGTGAGCTTTTTTTTTTTTTTTGCTGCGTGACGTCTGTTAACGTTCGATTCGATGGAAATCAGGAACGGTTGACCGCCATTTTGTCACTGCGAGTTAATATTTTGTTAAAAATAATTGTTATAAATTATTCCTTATTGATAAACATTGTTTGCGCCATCTTGCCTTTTTTGCAATGCCACACTTTTGTTGAGCACGGCAGCCATTTTAGATGCCTTGACCAGACCTACTCTCTGCACGCCGCCGATCCTCAGCATGGCTCCCCACCCTCGCAAGCATCTCCCCCACGCACTGGTCACCCCCGCTCTCTCTCTCATGCATGGGCCAGAAACCTCCTCCCATCTGCGCTGTTCGTGAGCGTTTTTTTTTTTTTGCTGCGTGCACCCCCGCTCTCTCTCTCATGCATGGGCCAGAAACCTCCTCCCATCTGCGCTGTTCGTGAGCGTTTTTTTTTTTGCTGCGTGACGTCTGTTAACTTTCGATTCGATGGAAATCAGGAACTGTTGACCGCTATTTTGTCACTGCGATTAAATATTTTGTTAAAAATAATTGTTATAAATTAATCCTTATTGATAAACATTGTCTGCGCCATCTTGCCTTTTTTGCAATGCCACACTTTTGTTGAGCACGGCAGCCATTTTAGATGCCTTGACCAGACCCACTCTCTGCACGCCGCTGATCCTCAGCATGGCTTCCCTCCCTCGCAAGCATCTCCCCCACGCACTGGTCACCCCGCTCTCTCTCTCATGCATGGCCCAGAAACCTCCTCCCATCTGCACTGTTCTTCTCTGAGAATCACACCCTGTGCCCGCCCGACACCTCCCTTTCACCCTATTCACTACCGCACCCTCTGACACTCCTCTTCCTCTGTGTCCGATTGTCCAGGCCGGTCCCAGGCTATCACCTAGTCCTGCAGGTGTAGTTTATGGCCCCAGCTGTAGAGAATCACCCCTCTTCAAAGGAGTTACAGTAGATCAAGGCCCCCACCTCATGAGATCCGTCACACCACATGCGTTCCTACTATCTGATAACCATCCTGTATTGTGCTTGGGGAGGGGATTCTCACTGTGAGGGTGTGTGGGTCTGAGCCTGAAGCGGAAGATTCCAGGGATGCCTTTTTGTACATCAAAGTCTTCACAATTATGTGTCACATTAAAAATATATAGCACTCCAACAAAGTTGTAGGATTATAACACTTTAATAACTTATAAATATATACAACGCAACAAAAACAGTAAATACATTTAAACATTTTTTTTAAAAACAAGCAACAATGGTCAGTAGCTGTGTTTTGTGCGAATAGTCCCAAGGCAGCACAACGTGCTGAGTTCTGGACGGCACCCAGGTGATGTTACCTGGGTGCCGCACTGGTTTTTGGTATCCTACAATGCAGCTCCGAAAAACGGCGTGGGGCGTCCCGGGTGGTGCGGGGGAGGCCTCGTCAGTAGCGGTCTGTTGTGCGAATAGTCCCAAGGCAGCAGAACGCGCTGAGACGCTGAGATGTGGATGGCAACCAGGTGATGTCCAGTAAGTTGCCGCACTGGTTTTGGCATCCTACAATGCTGCTCGGAAAAATGGCGTGGGGCGCCCCGGGGGGGGGGGAGGCGGCGTGAACGGGCCTCCCCAGGTGGAGGCTCGTCTGCTGTACTGGGGCGCCCCTTTACCGTTTCAGTTGCCATTCCGCCCGCTTTTGCTACACTGTGCCTCATCCTCCATTCAGCTGGTTATCGCCCGCTCTTGCGGCTACAGCGTCTCGCTCACCATGTAGTTGAGTTGCGCCCACTCTTGCGGTGCAGCGATAGGCGGCTGCTACAGGACTCTTAAAATGGCGGACGGCTCTTCAGATTTGGGCCTGGTCCACTAAAATGGCCCTGGGACACCTTGGAACTC
Organism: Lissotriton vulgaris; assembly: GCF_964263255.1. Taxonomy (NCBI): domain Eukaryota; kingdom Metazoa; phylum Chordata; class Amphibia; order Caudata; family Salamandridae; genus Lissotriton; species Lissotriton vulgaris. The sequence continues at coordinate 968,215,837 of NC_141694.1, forward strand.
GGATGTCCCCTGAGCCTTGAAGATTTTACAAAAGTCTTGAGGGCCCCCGACTCCTGCAGGCTTCCGGTGGGGAGCGGCTGCCATGATTGCTCGCGGTATGACCACGACGGAGCCACGAGATGGTGGTGCTCTCATGCTGACGCCAGCTTCAGTCTGAAACATCCAGAAACAAGGTGAGGCTTTCATCGTTTGGGAAAAAAAAAATGTTTTAATCCAATGAAAAGTGTTATTTTTAGGTCATATGATCAAGCCTTCTATCATTAGGAAACCAAAAGTAAAATGAACCAATGAAAAGTTTTATAAACAAGTCACATGACCTGTTATGCTTACGTTACGCGCTGGTATAAAAAGCGTAGAAAATCCGTTGGCACGTGAGGCGGCGTCAGTAGCGGACCGATGTGCGAATAGGCCGAAGGCAGCACAACGCGCCAAGATCCGGATGGCACCGAGGTGGTGTTCAGCAAGTTGCCGCACTGGTGTGACCATCCTACAATGCTGCGCCGAAAGTCGGCGTGGGGCGACCCGTTGGCCTGTGAGGTCGCGTCAGTCAGTGGGGGCTGTTTGAGAAAGCAATGTGATGCTGTGCGTCGCCCCCAAGATGGAGGCTCCTTGGCTGCAGTGGGGCGCCCCTTGGTGTTTCACTCGCTATCCAGCTGAGTTGCGTCCGCACTTGCGGCTACAGTAGACCGAAGGCAGCACAACGCGCCGAGATCTGGATGGCACCGAGGTGGTGTCCAGCAAGTTGCCGCACTGGTGTGGCCATCCTACAATGCTGCGCCGAAAGTCGGCGTGGGGTGCCCCGTTGGCTTATGAGGTGGTGTCAGTAGCGGACCGATGTGTGAATAGGTCGGAACCAGCACAAGGCGCCAAGATCCGGATGGCAAGTCCTGGATGTTGGGTGCCATAGTTGAGAGCCAAGATCCGGATGGCAAGTCCTGGATGTTGGGTGTCATAGTTGAGAGTTCTGAGCAGTGCTTGTAACACTGTCTGAAGCTTATTTGCACCTGCTGCAGCTTCACTATTGCCCTGGTGTGGCCAAAGATCGCCCATGACATAGGCGGCCGGCTCCCATGGTCCGGCGGAACTTTTTTCCTTTTCCTTTCTGCATCTTGTCCCACAATCCGTTTGACCTTTAGACACGACCAGGTTCCTGAATGTGTGCAGGGGGACGCTATTGATTGAATCAAAATGGCGGCTTCACACAAAGCTGACTCAAGCGTTGCTGGTGATGCTATGCAGACAAAAAATGGTTTTCAGTTTGTACATTCTTCAGGATTTTTCCATCCAAGTCTGCTTGAGAGTTTGCAGAACAATGGCTTTAGATCTTGCCCTCCCCTCTTTTGACTGTTGGTTCTTGTTGCCTATCTCTTCTGTTGTCATTTAACTGAACCTTTTTTGACTGCCGAAAGGGGTTCTGGTCCGACCGCTGGTTGGTGGAGACATTTTGACTATATCCTGGACCTGCCCGGCCTCGCCCAAAATGGCGCCGGTATAAATGGGACTCGTAACTCCTTGTTGTGTACTGGTTGAACAACCTTGATATCACGAGATACGTATGCAGTTTTGAAGCACATGGCGGGCGGGGACGAGTAATGATTGAACATTTGGGCATCCTTATTGATATTAAGTTCTGATGTGTTATTGATTACTGTACTATTGTAAGTTCCAATTAACGTCACCCATGGTACTTGCCCGCAAATGTATATCTAGAAAATGTTATTGTAAGTGGCCCTGTCGTATTTTAATTACAAAATGTACGTCCACCGATTCCCCAACTGTTAGACACCTTAGTTCTTGCAACCTAATGGCCCGCTCGTTACGTTCCTCTACAGTGTAAATGTTTCCTCATCATATACGATTCCAGTTTGCTCCGTGGCCGGCCCACGTGGTTATAGGCCTGTATTTGTATACTGACATTTTCACAATAAAGGTTTTTAAAACAAAACATGGTAGTAGTATTTACATTGGTAAAGTTTTTAATTTTAGTCACTGTTTTCGAATGAGTAAAAGGCAAGTGAAATAAAGCAGTCCAATTATATGACGGATAAAAGGTATAATACGCAGGAACGCAGTTAAGATAAATGGTCAAGGGCTGTTGTGTTTTTTACTCCTGCAACATAAAGTGATCGATAAGAATCTGATATTCAGGCGTATCGGCGACTAAGACAGCAGGCCGAGCATCTTTTGCTCAACGGCTCCGTCATGGGACGAAGAAACGCCCTTTTGCTAAAAAAGGAATATATTTTACTTGCAGGACAGTTGTAAATTTTCCGGGAAAGTACATTAGCCTGGAACATTATAACATATATGTTTAAGAAAAAATAATGTTCGAAAGCAATGAAAAGCGTAATTTTTAGGTCATATGACCAAGCCTTTCATCATTAGAATAACAAAAGTAAAATGAACCAATGAAAAGTTTTATAAACAAGTCACATGACCTGTTATGCTTACGTTACGCGCCGCGCCCCGGATCACTTCCGGGAAGCTGCGCTTCGTGCACCGGAGCACTTCCGGGTGCGCTAACGCGGCGTGTCATACAACGCATTACGCGACAACGTAGGTCCAGAATATAGTCAAAATGTCTCCACCAAAAAGCGGTCGGAACACAACCCCTTTCAGTAGTCTAAAAAGTTCTGTTAAATGACAACAGAAGGGACAGGCAACAAGAACCATCAGTCAAAGAGGGGAGGGCAAGTTCTTCCCTACCGGGTCACGTTGGGGCGCTACCGGAACTGATCGAATTGGTAGTCTACAGTGTTTCTGGATGTTTCAGACTGAAGCTGGCGTCAGCATGAGAGCACCACCATCTTGTAGCTCAGTCGTGGCCATTCCACGAGCAATCATGGCAGCCGCTCCCCACCAGAAGCCTGCGGGAGTCGGGGGCCCCCAAGACTTTTGTAGAATCTTCAAGGCTCAGGGGACGCTTTCGAGAATGGGGCCCAAGCCCTAGCAGACAAGCGTCCGAGTTCCAAGGTGTCCCAGGGCCATTTTAGTGGATCACGCCCAAATCTGAAGAGCCGGCCGCCATTTTGAGAATCTTGTGGCAGCCGCCTATCGCTGCATCGCAAGAGCGGGAGCAACTCAACTACATGGTGAGCGAGACGCTGTAGTCACAAGAGCGGGCGGTAAACAGCTGAATGGCGGAAGAGGCACAGTGTAGCAAAAGCGGGCGGAATGGCAACTGAAACGGTAAAGGGGCGCCCCACTACAGCGTGTCTTCAGGTCAAACGGATTGTGGGGCAAGGTCTGGAAGAGTCATCAAAAGGCAAAAAGTTCCGCCGGACCCCGGGAGCCGGCCGCCTATGTCGGGGGCGATCTTAGGCCACACCAGGGCAACACGACTTGGGGAGGGGGCAGGAGCCAAGCGCCCCCTCCCAGTCCGCGCCACCACACCGTATGTTGAAAATCTGAAGCTATCATTCTACAAACTCTCAACCAGCCTTGGATGGAAAAATCTTGATGAATGTACAAACTGAAAACCAGTTTTTGTCTGCATAGCATCAGCAAACACAACAGGTGATGGACCAAATGTGGATCAATGTCACACACTCATCCCAGTCCAAAGATCTGGGCCCAAATCCACACCACTTGGAGTCAAGCTAGCCGGGCTGATGAGAGTGATGTCACTGACCATGTCATGAATGATGTAATATGTGACATCATCAGCAGTGGGTTGCGGGTGCGCGATATATAGTTATTGCATCTAACTATATATGCGAATTTCTATGGTTTTGTGCGAGTAAATTAAGGTTTTGTAAATGCTAATCCCTAACTATATATGGGCTAAAACCTATGGTTTTTTCAGTGAATATATATATATATATATATTTTTTTTTTACATACACATATATTTATATATCCAATTGCTTCATCTGACGCCAACACGTCTACAATCCCCGTACTCGGATTGTTTTAAAAGATGAAAAAGCCAAACCCAGTTCTGGTGCAAAAATTCAGTGCTTTATTCCATTGAAAAAATCAACACCCAGCAAGTCCGCATGACGCATTTCACCTCTAGCCAGAGGCTTGATCACATGACAATATATATACACATATTTACACACACATATATTTATATATATATATATATCTATCTCGTTTTACTATAAGTGCAGTTCTCGAAAGGGGCATTAAAGCGTATATGACTAATCAGACAATGACGGCTCCGTGACTGGTGCACATTAGACACTGGTGCAACCCGATGTCAGGGTCCTAGCTGGGTGACCTAGATTCAGAAGTTGAAGTGTCAGGAGTAGATGAATAATTTCAGGAACCAGCAAAATGTTGGCCTGAGCAGCTTAGATGTTCTAAATATCTTTAATTCTTTTACAAAAATATTGTCCTATTGTGTGTAGATTTTATATTATTGAATCCAACGAGACAACACTTTTGTAAAACAATATAAAGGACAATATAAAGGACACCATGGGCCCAATTCGAAATGGCAAGTTAAAATGTGTAGATTTACACATGCACATTTACTCTTGCACTTAAGTGTAAATCTATACTTTACTGATACTCACCATTTCAGAAGATTTACACCTAAGTGCAGATTTACATGCTTGCGCCCGCTGAAGCCTGGGGGCAATCTAAAAGTACATTTACAAGTGTAGAGTTACTACTGATAGCTTTTCACATATATGTGGGAACTTGAATGGAGATTTCTGTAAGGTAAAATATAGGGAACAAAGTAAGTTTATTCTTTTTTAAAGAACGTTTTATTTTAATGTAAATAAATTGTAAATTATTAATACTATCAAACTAATAAAATAGAGTGTCAACATCAAATTCAATTTGTATTAATCATTTAACATATTTTAAGGTATTTTATAAATAGTTTTAAACAATATGTTAAAAAGTATATTTAATTACTAGTTACTAAATGTAATCAAGTTATTTCTCTAATAAATGTTATTGCTGTATAAACATGTAAAAGTTAAATGTGATTGTTTTTTAGTAAGTGCATTATTCATTTATGATACAAATAATTTAATTTCTGATAATGTGGCTTTTTAATTAAAGTTATCATAATTTAATTATTATAACATTATTTTCAATGGTGTTTCATTTTAAGTCCCTGTCTCCATTATTTTCCAACTTTTGTGGCCTTTTGGGTATAGTCAACAAAGGGAGGGATCCCAAAGGGCAATATTTAACCGGGTCTAGCGTACGCGCCCCAGTACTGCAACAACAAAAGAAAGTACGCTGTTCGCAAGGTAGGGTAGAAGAGGTGTAACCAAGCAAGGCAAAAGAAAAAGGGGAGACACCCAAGAAGGTAGGGGAATACCCCTTTCAGAACTAAAATCATCACATACCCAGCAAGCTAGGTGTCATGCTTCATCATTTGGGTTCTGCTTCTCGTCAGACTGGCGCTGCAATATCTGACGGGCTCTCAAAAATGGGGCTCTTTACCAGAGATCTTCTGTTCCTGCCAGTAGGTGCATGTGGGTTTGAGGACTTTAGGGTTAAGAGTAGACAAGTGTAAATGTGGGGATTAAGAAAGGTTAATAAATCCACGACGAAATATTTAATAATGTGGTTTACTACCCTATTAAAAACAGTGAGGAGACTTATACACGCTGGTGCTAGAATCCAGCAGTGTGTAGTCTACCTAGTGGTCGACATGTTTCATGCAAGATATGCAATTCGTCAGGACCTAAAGAAAATAAGTGAGTGCTACACAAAGAGGAAGGGGCAGATACTACCTAGCACTTGAAGGATGATAGGCAGGCCAGATGGTCCTGCTGAATCTTAGTGGGACCCTACTAAGACCGAAATCAGGCGTCAACGGTCTTCTCACGTGTGCTGGCACCCAAGGTTCAGGTACCTGTCCGCAGGACGGACGTAGACACTTCACCTACCCGCACGGTGGAGATGGAGAGACCGGAGACTTTTGGGTGTAGTAACATTAGCAGTGTAGTGTGTGAAGCAATTAGCTTTTGTGGGTCAGTGTTTATATTGGCATGTTCAACATTAATACCCTCCGTATCTCTCCCTAAATCCATCATTACTCCTCCCTAAACCCTTCCCATTTTGTAGTAAGTATTCTGTATGTTCCAACTGCTCCCTGGTGTCCCACACATTTATTACAAAAAAGAGTAATTCTGCTTGTGGCAATCTATGAATAGAAAAGATAGAGGAGGTTGAGGTTAGTTATCTGCCGTAGGATAGTAAATAACATTTTGTAGTACATGAGTATTACTTCTGTAGTAGTACTACTTCACATACTACAAAATGCAGTTCATGAATAACTCAGTATTTTTCTCAGATGATATGTAGTCCACCATATTCAGAATCCATTCTGAAAGACTCAAATACTCTTGCTAGAATGCTTGGTAAAGCAACACAATGGAGAGTATTAAATATAAATGGAGATATTTTTGTGTGTTTTGGGGTCAACGATGTTTGGAACAGAGGACAGCAGTTTTTTTGTGGTTCCTTTGATAGTTTATTAGCCTACACATATTCTCTGCTAGTTTGTAAGCCATTGTGCAGTAGCCAGACTACTTAAAATAAGGAAAAATAATAAATGTATCAAAAATCCATTTTGCTTTCCTTAAACAGTGAATTTTAGGTAATTGCTATTTAAGGAATGCAAAATGATATGTTAAGAAAATAGTGATTACCTGAGAGCGATCCCTAAAGATTTGCAATTGCAACTAGCTAATCGCTGTTATGTAGTACTGCTCCAATTGTAGGTGCGAATGGTTTTGCATTACCTAATTGGTAATCGCAAATTACGTAATGTGATACAAAGGGTGCCCCGGGGAGGCCTAAGGTCCTCCTGAAGCACCCCCAAAAATAAATTTTCACATGTAAAGCAACACATGCTCTAAGGCATGTGTGTGCTACATGTCACTTTGACAAAAGCCTTTTTGTGCATTTTTCCAAATTTGCACATGGTTATCATTGACTTGGAGTCGATAGTAATAGCATTTCCTAAATGCATAGTTTGTTTTTAGAAAATGCTTGGTACATGTGCTAAGGAGTCACAATTGTAGGTAATCTCAATTTTTGTGGTTACCTAAAATTGTGACTACAAAGGGTTTCCTACATCTTGAAAAGCTATTTTGCATTCACAAATGGGCCAAATTACAGATTTACACCGTTTTTAGAATGCAAGATTGTTTGATACGTGTCGTCCAAAATGCTACTCCTACTGCTACTACTAGTACTACTATCATTACTACCAATGATAATAATAATATCAGTAACTGGAATAATATTAACAATAATATTATTAGCAATGGGAGCAGAAACATAGACAAACAATTTAAGCTTCAGTAAGAATTACAAATTGTAGAGGAAACACCACAGTAGTAACAAGCATTTACAATGCAATAGGTCTCGCATTATTAAAGTTTGAGCTATTGGCATTGTAAATGTCAAAGTCTTTTATTCATTTTTAAAACCTGCAATCAGTGCATAAGCACGCACTTTGAATGTATAGTCTTTGCTTACGATGAGCAAGACTGGCAGTAAAAGAGACTGCCAGCCTTGCTACTCATAAGCATGGACTATAAGTACAAAGCGCTTGCATACTCACCGATGACATGACCCCAAGCATGACACTGTATCAGTCATTGGACTTTGGAGCATTTAAAGACAATACAGTGCCCTCGAGTATTCGGAGACAGTGAAAAGAGCCCGCGAGCCTGCTCTCCCGCCACAGAAGTTCACAGGCGCAACACGACTTGAATAAAAGGCATTGTCATTTACAATGCCAATAGCTCAAACTTTAATAATGCAAGACTTGCAACTTTGCGTACTGCTTATAAACAGACTGACAAATGGTAAACAGTCAAACATCCTCGGTAGGACAAAGGTGGTGCAACATCGGGAACTGATGGGAGATGCCGACTTGCTTGTGGGAACAAGCGAGCTGTTAAATGCGGTCTTCCATCAGAGTGGGGTGGGGATGCGACCGTGGGTTCAGCCTTAAAAGGGAGCTGACAAAGGAGCAACGACACCGACCTCCCTTCCGTCTTGCACCGTAGATGTGGGCATGGGCAGCAAGGCAGAGATGCAGGCAGGGGGGTAGATAGCCGTTCTTGTATGTGGAGGTGGGGGCTATTTCCACTGCCCGCCTGAGCGGTCTCCGAAGAGCTCAGATAAGAAAATCAAGCTGGAATTTGAGGCACACCACAGCACCAAAGCCCCCGCATTTCTAAGACCCTCGTTCCCTCATATCTCCAGTGAAGATGTGTCTCCTATGACTCACCGCTCAGGAGAAGTTGGTTAAATGTGATCACACGCGAGGGAGGTAGAGACCGTGCCTGTTTACCCACCGGATGAAAGCAGAGTGCGAAGGGCGGACTGAGGTACGAGCCTCTCATGTACCCCTCAGGACCCCCCCGTCGTATGGGCAACGTGCTCGAGACATGACCCCAAGCATGACACTGTATCAGTCATTGGACTTTGTAGCATTTAAAGACAATACAGTGCCCTCGAGTATTCGGAGACAGTGAAAAGAGCCCGCGAGCCTGCTCTCCCGCCACAGAAGTTCACAGGCGTCACACGACTTGACCGGCAAGGATTGCCCGTTAGAGGGCAGGTCTCAGAACTGAACAGCGTAAAACCGAGCATAAGCGTAGATTCACAAACATATCTAGGAGTAAGAGAAGTAGAGACATATGTGTATCCTTTCACAAACTTACCTACCTTTGCAAACCAGCCCGAAACGTCCAACTCTGTATTGATATAAGTGCAACGAAAGCGTATTCCTTTCAATTTTATTAAGCATGTACAACTATTCCCTGAATGTTTCAATTTTATTCCCATTTAGATTAGTTCGGTTCAATTAAAACAAGCATTGAAGAAAGCTGTGAGCGAAACCTGTTGTGGGGCGGGGCTTCCGTCTTCTGAAGCCCGTGCCCACGGAGTAGCTGGCCCAGAGAGGAGAAGTGATGACGCCGGGCTCCCATGCCCGAGGGAGAGCCCCGCGGAGGCTGCAGAGTCCAGAGTGGCGCCGATGCGGTGAGTGGGGCTAGCTGTACGGAGGGGGGGAGGGGGTCTCTGTATGTGTGTGTGTGTGTGCACTCGTGTGTGTGTGGGGGTGGGGGCGGCGGCGGCGGGGGTGGGGAGTGTCTCTGTATGTGTGCGTGTCTGTGCTGGTGTGTGTGTGGGGGGGCGACGGCAGCGGGGGAGGGGGGAGGTGTGGTGTGTGTCTCTGTGCGCTCGTGTGTGTGCGTGCGTGTAGGTGCGCTTGTGTGTGTGTCTCTGTGTGTGTGTGTGCGTGCGTGTGCGAAAGCAGGGGGAGGTGTGCCTGTGTGTGTTGGAGGCTAAAGGAGACAGGAGATGGTGAACGCGCGCGCGACCTGATCCGATTAAGACAGGCTGCGCGTGACCATCTCTTGTCTCCTCTTGCCTCGTTGTAAGCAAACGGACGGCTATATGTCTCGCGGCGACTACGCGCTTTGCGCGCTTTCGCCAGGGCGAGACCTAAAAAGGGGTGTGTCAAATTGTTTATAGAGATGAAACTGAATTCTCAGAATATTCTGGCTGTCATTAACACTGACAGGATCCATTTAAACCTCTTTTATTCTATCATATGCTTTCTGCATTCCATTTTATTGCTTTGTTTTATAAAGTGTGAAGCTTTAGGCACGCAGAGACATGTTATCATCATGCACACATTCTATCTGACAAATCTGACATGTTTCAATTACAGGGGCAAATAATTTACATTTAAGTTGAGATGATGCATTTATGGACAATCCCTATTTTTTCCAGATGGGACTTTAGAGTCTCCAAATTTATAAGCATGAGATAAAATCAGCCATCAGATACTATAAAAACTTAGATACCGGACCATTAATTGTGACTGAACTAACAAGTACGACGTAATACAGATTTGTTGCAACAAACCAGCCACAGCCTTGGACTGCTTCAGCAATGGTGCTGAAAAGTGTCCTTCAGCCTGAAACTGTCTATTATACTCTACCTGGGCTTTGATAGAAAATAGCTACACAGCTACTTTTTACCAAGAGAAGGTAACTTTGCAATCCTTCTTAAGAAACTCTAATTGTAGGCTTGCTATTTTCTGCTAAAATTTAGCATAGCACTTCGAAGCAGTATTATGGTGGTAGGAGGCTAGGCACTTGCTAAACATGCAACGCATGTTTATTTTGTTTTTGCATGCCATGTCATGTATTAACATGTTAATTTTCTCATCCTCTGTGCTTACCTTTCACATTTTTTACACCAGACTTGGGTTTTAGAACTAAACATTTTAAAGTTTTATTTCATGTTTCAAAGTTCTATTTTGAGTAGTTTTTCATTTACGAAAGAGGGTCTGAAGTTTCACTGAGTAGTGTAAGATTCGCAGTCCTCACACAAGTGTGGTAGAAATAAGAACATGCACCGCGGGGCGAGGGGGACCTCCAGATTGTGACAATTGTCACTCAACTTGGGGCACTCAAATTATCTGTATTCTCGAGTACTTTTGACACTCAAAAAACGGTTTGTCAAGCATTGCTCTTAAAATGGTATTTCCCCATCTGCGGTTTCTGCATTTTGGATCTCATATTAATTGAATCTTTTCATTAAATATTGCACCTCCTATCATGACAGGTGTACAGTACAGGACAGCAGTTACACAACATGAATGACAGAGGTGGGCGTGACACAGGGAGTGCAGTCCCATTTATGGTGCATGCCCATTCTGCATATGCCTTTAAACCTTTTTACTTGTGCGTGGAGTTTGAGCCAATAAATGCCAACATTTTGCATTTGCACACTTACCAGCTGCAGTCATTACTGCACAGTAGCAAGCATATCATGACATGGAGCTCCTTTTGACCAACTAAAAATACAAAAATTGGTGTGGTGTTTTGTTTACCACACACATCAGAATGTCAGGCTGGGTCCTTTGAGTAAAGGCGGAACCCCTTGCCTGTATTGGCCAGGTATAAAACCTCTTCTTATACACAGAAACATCAACGTATGGAAGTAAGGAGTAACAACTATTACAAGTACTAAATCATAATGTATCGTTATGCAGTTTCTAATGCAGAATTTAGCAACCAGGGCAGTTCCAGTAGGATTTGCATCACAGGCACAATTTGGCTTACAGGTAATCAGTCCTCAGACTATAAACACTAATATTGGCAAAGTGCCTACATATACTCTGACAGGGTAACTGAGTAAAATACGTAGTTGTCCTGACAGAGTACCCGTCCTGTGAAACTAGAGATGTCCATCGGGTGGACAAGATAGTGCCAATACACACCACGCATAGTTACAAAATTTACTTCAAAATGTGATTTTCCTCAGATATACATTATCCATTGAGGACAGGCTTCAAGCACCACAATTCTTGCAGAAATGTACCACCTTAAGGCCTCCAAATACATTAAGATATTTACAAGCCCTGATGGGATTTCTTAACTTCAGAAAAACATTCTTGTATTCTGCTAAGCGAGTAAAGCCTTTGCACCCCCTAATTTCTCTTGTGTTTTCTTTTTTTAGTTCAGTAAGATTTTATTGAATTTTAAGAAAGGAGAAGTACATAAAGACATACAAAAAATTGAAGGAAATTCATTAAAATACAAAGAAGCGAAAAAGAATAATCATAAAAATACAGTCATCAATAAAAGTCATCGCAAGAAAAAATTTGTCAGTTAAAGGAAAACAGAAGAAGGGGAAAGGAGGGGAAGGGAGGGGAAGGGAGAAGGGAAAGGGAAATATACAATTCATATTCTCTTGTGTTTTCTGAAAAAAAAAACATAGGATAGAAAAATACACGACTATCTTAAAAGGGCTCCACGCGGATATTTTAGAGACAAAATATTCACAGACTAGAGATATTAAAGCAAAAGACCCTATTACTTACATATCACATTTGTATTTCACAGCAATAGCATACTTCATTTCCATAGAGAAAATTCTTACTCGAGTGCAGTAGGCTATTTAATGAACGTCCTTCAGGGCAGGGTAAATTATTAATTATAGCTTTTCCGATTACTACACTTGGATCAATGACAAAAGCAAGCATTTCTAAGGTTTGTACTCAACACCTTTGCTGGATGCAGCGGGTCATGTCTATAAGTGCAGATTGACTTAAAGTTTGAGTACAATCCAACTCTTCACACTCAAGAATTTGTCCAATGTACACAAAATAAATCACAAACCCCTAACATCTTACCCACCTAAAAACAGTCTTCTATGCAGACAACTCTGCATAGCCTGCGGTTGGTACTACACAGAAATACTCTTCAACTTGCACTGTAAATCGGGAAAGATATGAAAATTGTGCTTTCAAAATGCTATATTGTCATGCTAGGTTACAATGTCGACTTAGTACAGTGGCAATTAAACAGATTCAGGGCTTGAAAAGGGAAACCAATGAAAAATACCTCTGGTAAAAGATGGCAGACAAGCTTCCTTTCATCAGTGTTCAACACTCTGGGCCCATAAAAGTGAGGTGATGCTTGCAAAGGAACTATACAGAGGTTTAATGTTTAACAAAACGCTGGGGTAACACAGACCTTTTTGCAGTGATACAAGCAAAAGCCTAATGCTCCTCTATTTTCAATCATGATAACACTCTGATGGTGCCTATACGAGGAGTAGGAGATAGATGAATTCCTAATGTGCAGTTCAAATTAGACTTAAAGCAGCTCATGGGGAGATAGTGTCTGCCCATGCTGAAAAGAGTGCAACATAGTCTTGCACTAGCAAAGTGGCCTTATCTATCTAAACAAACTAAAACTATGTTCAGTAATGTAACATCTGTAAAATGATTAAACGGTCAACTGTGTTAAGACCCTTGCCAGCTTCAATTGCCAGTTAAGGATAATTGACCTGAAATATTTCAAGCCAGTGCATCCAGTAAACTAATGAAGGTATGTATTAGTTGCTGTGGATTTATTCTCCAGATTTCTGTAGCTTTGGCGTCAAAGGAATACGGGTGCTCAAGCTGTCATAAAAGACTTGCAATTCACAGTAGCAATGGAAGTACACCATACCTTTCATTCAGACAATGGCCCTGCCTTAACTGCAAAGCCTTTCAGAGATGACATTTCTTTTAGGAGTATGTCTGCAATACTTGCATCAGTTTTGCGCAGATTAGCAGGCTGTTACAGCACACCAATATTGGGTTTATTCAAGCCTTGACTGCTAGGTAATGAACTACAGGACTGGGTGAGCTAGATAATCTCTATGGAGTTTAAAGAGCAATAAATAATTTGCCTAGAGGACCATTATGTGGTCGCGCTTTATATGAGATACTCTTTGGAGTATCTATGGATGTGAGTGTCCAATATTGACAGTTCTGGAAAGGTGTTGCTTTCTGCACAAAAACAATTCTGCCTGCAATGCAATGCAATGAAGGCACTCTTACACCATGTGCAAAGGTGGCTGCATTGGTGATAGGCAGTATAAAGTGTGCCAGCACAAGGAAAGGACAGGAATGCTCCATATAATGTTAAATACAGTTCATTCCTGCCCTCTTCCTGTTACGTAATGCAGCACAGTGCAGCAATGTATCTTTTTTCTGCTGCATTGCATGACAGTCTGATAAATCTGCACCTTGGTCCTTTAGCTAATTACCCTCACCTGAGGATATCAACACCTTCAATGCTAAGGGTATTTTCCCAAGGTGCTGCATGGCCCTTTTTCCCATTGTTCTGAGCACAGGAGCACTGTACTGCATGACGAGCTGAGCTCGTCATGAGCATGGAAGGAGTTAAACATACACCTGTAACTGTTATCACAAACAGTGTGCATGAATGGTTCCAGCCTTGAAACTGTAGAGCAGCATCTGTCCACGGTTAGTGAAACAATTAATTTCTATGACTTCCTCCTGGGTACCCAACTGGGTCAAGGTAAACACTTCACATTTGTAGCAGGCAATTAATTCTATAATTAGATGCAATTATATTTAAAAAAAGAATGTGCCAAAAGAATTAGAGACATTAACAGGGAAATTATGCATACCACATTTAAAGTTCTTGACAACAGTCTGCATATACTCTCTAAAAGAGTGTATTCTATAAGCCTTGGATCTTCTAAAAGGAGACTCAAATTCCCAACATGACAGACTCTGGTGTGATATATTTCACAAGTAAGTTGGTCACTCCAAACATTGAAATCATCAAAGTGCCATGGCAGCTTATCAACAGGAGTGCCACAATGGAGCAATATAATTTGATCGCCATACAAAAAACCAAGGCTAGAAAAGTAGTACATACAACAACTAAGTATTGAAGAAATTGAAGTATTGTCTGTAGTGCAAGACTCGCATATCCCCCTCTGCATGCTCCGTAGGATCTACAAGTGGATCCCCACTGAAACGAGAAGAACAGTCACCCAGGCCCTTGTCAGCAGTAGGTTGGACTATGGAAACGCCCTCTATGCAGGAGCCTCGGCCAAACTCATGAGACGGCTCCAGTACATTCAGAACGCATCTGCACGCCTGATCCTCGACATCCCTTGCCGTAGCAACATCACACCCCACCTGAGAGACCTGCACTTGCTCCCGGTCAACAAGAGGATAACCTTCAAACTCCTCACCCACGCACACAAGGCACTCCACAACACCGGACCAACGTACCTCAACAGACGACTCAGCTTCTACACCCTCACCCGCCAGCTCCGCTCCGCCGACCTCGCCCTCGCTACAGTCCCCCGCTTCCAAAGAGCTACCTCAGGCGGCAGATCGTTCTCCCACCTCGCCGCAAAGACCTGGAAAGCCCTCTCCATCCACCTACGGCAGACCCAAGACCTGCTGACCTTCAGAAAATTCCTCAAGGCCTGGCTTTTCGAGCAGTAGCAGCATTCCCCAACCCAGCGCCTTGAGACCCTCACGGGTGAGTAGTGCGCTTTACAAATGATATGATTGATTGATATTGCATTACCCTTGCATGGAGTAATTTCACTGCCTGTGACTACCCTTCCTTTTCAGAAATGCCACACACACAAAACAATCCCACATTCAAAAGTACAGCTGGATGTTCAAATCCTCTAGGTCACTCATATGTTTGTGATTCCATCACTCTGCACAGATCTTGTAACCCTTTGAAACAAAGATTAAGCTGTGAATTGCTAGCTGCACCAGTTTAATCCAGTCCAGCCCACCACACACTTCTAAATAAAGGTTCTTATTTAATCACTATCAATGAGATATGTTGTGGAATGGCTCAAAACCCAATGAATCTTCTAACAATGCCACATATGCTGTTGGGTAACCTTGTATCCTTCTCCCCAAAGAGTGCTTTAAAATATCCCTTTGCTTAGCATAGATATAGATGGTTTGCACCTTCCTATGTTCCACTGGGGAGCCCTGCCGAGAGGACTCCCTTAGCGAGGTCATTGCCCTGTGCAGTGTTCGTTCGGCAAACCCCCTGTGCCAGGAAAGAGCCACCATGGATGTAGTCATGTGAGGGTCTTCCTAAGCCTGTATCGCTGCACTGCAGTGAACCTGTATGCCAGGAGCGGCCACTGGTAAAGTTGTGTTATAAAGGAGCGCTGAGGCTCATACCCACTGGGGTGGAGATGTTTACACCAGAGGAGTCTGTGCCTGATATACCAAGTACTGTGGCAACCGTGAGTACCAAGAGGAGTTGCAAACACAAGTAGATGATGGACGGAGTGCCGAAACTGGATTCAAGCTAGCCTGGCTAAAGAGGGCTGTTAGCCCGAAACCAGTCCCAGGATACTTGTTTCCGGTCCAGAGAAGACATGGCTTATCAGTTCGGGCTGGACTGGTCCCATGAGGCACAGGGTCAGACTGATTAGCATATGGCCATGTCTGAACTGGGGTGGCGGGGTGAGCTAAAGAATAATGATGGATTAAACTCAGATCAGTTGCCTGGGGCTGAGTGCTTGCAATGTTCAACACTCCATCCATCATCCCCTTTGGTTTGCTAGGTGCACCCTAAGTTGGCAGGGTATGCCCAGACATGGGTCCCTTGCTCACTTTGCCACTGGATTCAAGCTAGCTTGGCTGGTGACGGCTGATTAGCCAGAAACCAGTCCTAGGATGCTTGTTTCCAGTCCAGGGAAGACATGGCTTGGCAGTTCGGGCTGGACTGTTCCCATGAGGCACAGGGTCAGACTGATTTGCATATGGCCATGTCTGAACTTGGGGGGCGGAAGTAGCTAAAGAATGATGATGGATTAAACCCAGATTAGTTGACTGGGGGGTGAGTGCTTGCAATGTTCAACACTTCGTCCATCATCCCCTTTGGTTTTGCTTTGTTCACCCTACGTTGGCAGGGTATGCCCAGACATGGGTCCCTTGCTCACTTTGCCACTGGATTCCAGCTAGCCTGGCTGTTGACGGCTGTTTAGCCAGAAACCAGTCTCCTAAAATTATGAAAAACTTTTTTCTTTCCAAACTTTTTCTAAAAAAGATGAAATAAGTAAATTATTTTCTAATCACATTGAGTGTCACGAGTGGTTGAAGTGAATAATTTAGATAATTTACATTCCGTATTGGCAAGCTTGTTGTTGATAGTTTATACTTTGGCCCAGCCTTACTGATTATTGGCCAGAACCCTCTATGGTTGATCAGGATAAGTAGAATGTCAGTTCCCTAACTTTGCGGCAGACCAAAAATGTGCACAGTATTCCTTCTACTTCTATCTTAGATCTCAGTTACCTTATTCTGCTGATGCTCGACGGCTTCCAAACTTTGTCAGCAGTTTTAAGTCATGTATTCAAAATGGTTAGGTCTTAGCCTACTAACCTCATCTCTCTGTGATTTAATTAGGGGAAGTTTCTTGTCTCTGTGATATAATTAGGAGAAGTATTTTAATACTCTTTATATCAGATTCCAGATTTGCGTATAAATGCAGATATTTTGGGTAGGTGGTAGGTTTGTGTTTTTTACCCGACACCCAATGCAAGCTAGAGACTTCAGAGTTACACATGTATGGTTTAGGGGCACTCTTATAAATGATCAGCAATTGGCAGTAAATAATAAGAACTATTGTAGTATTAATGAAGTCAGCAGTGAATTCTTTAGGTACAGGAAATCAAAGTTCCCTAAGAGTATGTTGAAGACATATAGAGAAAACAAAGTAGGTTAAATTCGAGGCTTAAGCGGCTGTTTCTTTTGGGTTAATGTCAGAGCTTATTCAGTCATTTGGGCCCAGACTTACTAAGGGCTTGCATTGCCCTTACATTACACCTATAATCAGATTTACTAAGCCACAAAATGTCAACTTGCGTGGGTCTGCTTGGCTTGGTAAATCTAGAGTAACGCAAGGCAGAAGAATTCGCTGCCATGCGTTACTCTCCATTGGGAAAGCGTTCCATTGGTGGAGTGTGGGCATTCCCACGCATCTACCCATGGACTTTGATGCATTCCCTGATTTACTAAGAATGGTAAACCTGTGAATGTATCAAAATGCCATGCCTTCTCAACAAAGGTATAACGAGGAGAAATATTTATATTTCTCCTCATTATTTTCTCTTTCTATGTGTGCTGAATTCTGCAGAACACACAGAAAGATGAAAATGCATCTGAGGATGTTTTTGTGAAGGGAATTGTCTCTCCGTGCACAAAAACACTCCTGCCTAGACAGCACCAGTGCAGGGAAAGAGCAGGAATGCATCACATCTTTAGTAGATATGGTGCATTCCTGCTCTATCCCTGTCATGCAGCACAGCACAGAAAGTTGTCTTGCGGCGTTGAAGGAATGTTTAGCAAATCTGGGCATGATCCAATGGTAGCATGGCATCCTTATAGTTATTAACACCATCGGTGCGGTGCAGATTTACCCTGTGCGCAGACAATGATTGATTCCCATTGTTCATGACGAGCTCAGCTCGTGATGATCATCGAAGGGGTTAACTATCTGCAAATTGGCAAAGCCCCCGAAAAAGCATGCAAATGAGTCTGAATATGCAAAGCGTTTTCAAGAGGACACTTTTTGTCCTTTTCACAGTGAATGTACCAAGTACTTGATCCACAGCTTTGTGTAACCATGTTCTCTAATCCTCCTTTTGACACTACATCATCAATAAACTGAGCAAGCGCTTGTGGTATGCAGTTCCAGACGTGAAGGAGCGGTCAACATAAAGGTGTCTGTAGTTATAGAAGCCCAGTGACCAAAGTTTGAGCCCTAACTGAGATAGTTGCCATCTCCATGGGCCTTATGTCCACAGCACAAACACAGAAAATCACTACAAAAGTGAAGAGGCAAAGTCACTTTTTGTCAATTAGATACAATCTTTTGTACATTCATTGCCAAGGCTCGACGGCTAACGTTCATATTGAAGTAAGCACCTAAATGATAGAAGGAGTCGGTTGTCTTGTTCCATGAAAAAATATTTATTTAGTCAGTACTTTAATTATTCTTGAAAAACAGAACAGTTAATGTATTTCATTCCTATATCAGCGGGTCTTGATCAAGGCTATCAAACACAACTTTTAAAATCCAAGACTCTATCCCCTTATTTAAAAAAAAAATGATTGAGCCTTGAAACCATGCAGGCTTTTCCTAGATGTAATCGGCAGCCAGGGGAAGACTTTCTTAAGGAGCTTCAATGTTGAGAAACCAATGGCACGGACTGAGTTTACATGATCTTTCATGGATAAAGTGTGGTAAATTTTTACCCCAATATTCTTCAGTACTGTTTTTCATTTTGATGCAATATTTATGCTGATTTTATTCTAACTACTTTTGCCCTCTGTAATGATTCTTAAGTTTTGAACAAACATTTAAGGTTTTGAATTAGAATTTTGTCCTGCAATTGTTTTTTTTGTAAAAGGAACCCTGACCTTTGGGAACTACATGGCCCTGATCCTATGCATTGGCAAAAGTGCTGACACATATATGAAGTAATATTTGCCTTATAGCAACATTGAATAGACACAAATGAGGTACAGATGATGTCATTCTTAAATGTCAGATACAATGACTCAGATCTGACCTATTCCAACTTTTAATTAATGTTTTCTACAAAGAAGATGGGAGAAGCATTAGCAGTGCTCAATGGAATCCTGAGTATCCTCTGCAGCCCCTCTATTAGGTTCTCATGGCTTTATAGGAATAGTCTCATTAGCCTGATTACCAAGGTGCTGCATGACAGCCAAGGATAGTAGATTTCTAATCTTTGTCAGGACAAGGTAGTTTCCGTTTGATCTATGTCTTTTCCGCGGATCACTGAAATAATATCGACTGACAAAATATCGACTTGCCAAAATATCGTGGACAAAATATCGACAGTCAAAATATCGAGTTTGTATCTACAAACAGGTAAGTACAAAAATATCGAGTACAAAATATCGTTAACAAAAATATAGATGTAAAAAATATCGACTTTATTAAAAACAGTGTTAAATTAAATTAATATTAAATTTTAATTACTAAAATATACTTAAAACGACTTAAATTAAATTATAATAATAAAATAATAAATGAAAATAATAAAAATAATTTTTTAAAATCTTATTTGTTGACCCTGAACCCTAAAAATACCCCTTTACCCAAAAACCCAAAACTGACCCTGAACCCTAAAAATACCCCTTTACCCAAAAAGCCAAAACTGACCCTGAACCCTAAAAATACCCCTTTACCCATGACCTGAAAACTGACCCTGAACCCTAAAAATACCCCTTTACCCATGACCTGAAAACTGACCCTAAACCCTAAAAATACCCCTTTACCCATGAACTGAAAACTGACCCTGAACCCTAAAAATACCCCTTTACCCATGACCTGAAAACTGACCCTGAACCCTAAAAATACCCCTTTACCCATGACCTGAAAACTGACCCTGAACCCTAAAAATACCCCTTTAACTATGACCTGAAAACTGACCCTGAACCCTAAAAATACCCCTTTACCCATGACCTGAAAACTGACCCTGAACCCTAAAAATACCCCTTTACCCATGAACTGAAAACTGACCCTGAACCCTAAAAATACCCCTTTACCCAAAATGTATCAATATTATTTAATTACCAATTAATTATTAATTAACAATAACAATAAAGTAAATATATTACAACATTAGGTGTAATTATTTTAATAATTAATATTATTTTATCAAAATTAATTACTTAAAAATAACACAAAATTATATATATAAAAAATGTACTCTAATTAATGTAATTAACTAATTACAATTAGTTAATTAACAATTATTTACTAATACAAAATATATTCAAAATTATATTAATTAATTAACTAATTAATATTAATTAATTATCAATTAATTATTAATTAAAAATATTAACAAACATATATTAATTAATTAATTATTATTAAATTACTTCCCACCCTATTCCCCTATAAACCCACAACCCGCTACAGAATTACATTACGCAATTATTATCAAAACAAAATTCATGTAATAAAATATTTTATAACATTAATACACACTATTCACACATATTATTACATAAAAATACACTATAAAATATTATATATTATTAAAAAATCGATATTTTTGCTATCTATATTTTATACAGTCGATATTACTTCACTTACCTGAAAAACGATATTTTTGTAGTCGATATTATGTCCAGTCGATATTTTGTCCAGTCTATATTTTAAACTCGATATTATGTCCAGTCGATATTTTGGAGTCGATATTTTGTCTCTATACCCTTTTCCGCACCATAGACAGCTTTATATTATAGATGCTTGGAATATATTTGACATATTTTACAACGTTTTTAAAGCAATTGTTTAGAATATGCATATGACCAGAGATTCCTGTTGCTCATTCACATTGACTGTTAATTTATTTATAGATTGGTTGGTTGCTCGATTTGTTAATTTATTGATTGAATGGTTAGAATATCTATGGTATCTATGGTGCATCAATCATACTTAGAATACTGTTTTCTTATCCTGAAAGCAAATATGTAATGCATGTTTAGCTGATGCAACAGAGAAGCAGATGTTTGTAAGACATTGCACATTGGCTGCACTAAAATGGAAGGGGATAACATTTTAACTGGACAAATATGGCTACGACCTAGGCACCCTGCCTCAAGTCACAATATCTGTCAAAAATCCAGAGATACTCAAACTACTCCTTTATATTTGTATTTTTAATTCAATGTCAATCAGATTTTTCAAGTGGGATGTGTGCCGCTTTAGATTGTTTTGATGTCAAATGCTAATTAAGCGTAAACCCAAGTCTCCGGTAGGTGAAGGTTCTCAATAGCTACAGTTTGTTTTCGTTTTTTTTTTTTACGTTATCAGTTCTTTTACTTGGAAAAACTTGTGGCTGCCTTTCTGCATGCATTTATGGTTACCATCGTGTATTAGTTTTTGAAAAAACATTAGAAAATCCATTTCAAGGAACTTTAGACCAGGAAAAGAGGGGGAGGCAGGAAGGCCGCGGACAGGTTGTGCTGAGTGGTCGCACCAGACCTCTCTCCCATCGACACCAAGATGCTGCGTTCTTCATAGCATGTAAATGACTCTTGATGGCCCCTGAGTGGCGGTGGCATGCTCAACTAAAACCCTACGCCTTGGGGCACCCTATCAGTGCGGTACTTAAGAGTAGATTGCTGACAGAACTCTTGTGGCTAAAACAAAAACTCAGAAACCTCATGAGCTCCTTCGGATCAAAGAGAGTACCGCAGCAGCAGCCGCCCAAAATGCCTCTGCGCCCCGTTAAAGTCGATAAGGGGAAGGAAAGGGCGAAAGAACATGCAGATGCTGGGAAAAAAAATGCCCCGGTAGGAGAGGTAGTGCTTGCAGAGGGGCCTGCGAAGAATCCAGGGGCAATAAGGAAAACGCTCGCCCCACAGCTAAAGAAGAAGATGGAGCCACGGGGGAAGCCCAATATCACTGCCGGTGCTGACCAGAGCAGCCCTGCCGAAACGCGGAGCAAGACGCCGGGGAAACTTGCTGAGAAAGGCAAGGTTAAGGAAACCCCCCTCAGGCAGCCTACCTTGTCAGAGGTCTTTACGGTGCGTTCCGCCGGTCTAGGAGATGGATTTCCCAGTAAAATCAGCGAAAACAGTGCCGGAGGTCTCCCCGATGGTGGAGGCGTCCTCGAGGACGCGGCAGACGTGCTTACTCAACCGTCGCTAGGCAACAGCACAGTCAGAGTACCGTCAGCCGTGCCGTCAGCCGCACAAGCAGCGATCCAAGGGGCCCAGGATGTGGAACGGCTGCAGCAAGAGAGAGTCCTGGTCTCAGGTTCGATATTCGGAGGCGCGATGATGGAACAGAAGGGAAATCCACCCAAAGGTGAGCTGGGTAGCGCGGACATGATGGGCGCTATTATGTTACTGGAAGAGGAGTTACTTACCTCAAAAAATCCCAAAACCACATGGGGGAGTTCGGTTAGCCTCGCAAATAGAGAAAGGCATACTGATGGGGGCTCTGCAGACTGGGATACATTAAAGAAGGCTGATGTGGGCTCTGTTGAAGGAGAGCACTTTTTCTCTCTTAATGAAGACTCAGACTCAGTGCAGCAAAGTGAGAAAACCTCAGAGGAGGAGGAAGATGCTGAGGGGGATTTATCGTCAGGTTCCAGTTCTTCAGGCACCGATATAGGCAAAGACACTACTCAAAAGAAAAGACACTCAAATTTGAGTAGACAGCTAGCGAGGTCGCCAGGGGGAACGGAGAAGCGGCTACTTTGGGATTATTCAGCGACCTCTCAGACTTATCAGGATGAGGATGTAGCTGGGTCTTCAAAGCACAGTGCTTTGTTTGAAATTTTGTTTAATATGTTAAAACAAATGCAAGCTGAGGCTAGGTCAGAGAGTCGGAAAGCAAGGCAGGATGCTAAGAAAATACAATTGACATTGAGGAAGACAAATAAGCTCTATGATGAACTCGTTGGTAGAGTTACGGAGGTGGAAGAGCGTACGGGCAAGCTGGAAGACGATCTTGGTAACTGGCAGTCCTTTAAGTCAACGCAGGAGACGATGTCAGAAGACCTCCAGTGGAAAATGGAGGATTTTGAAAATCGGCAAAGACGGAACAATGTTAGACTTTTGGGTGTGGCTGAGGGGCTGGAAGGGCAAGATACTAGGCGCTATGTGATTAACTTACTTAAGGGGGTGTTTCCGGAATCCCAGTGGCAGTGGGACAGGGAGATTCAAAGGGCCCTTAGGTTCCCCTTTACTCAGAAGAAGGTGCATGACGCAGAAGGAGGGGGCCAGGCATCCTTTCCTAGAGCTATCCTAGTCTACGTAGGGAATTTTTTGTTACGGCAAGAAATCATTGAAAAAGCTAGGCCCGACAGTAAGAGATCTTTTGAGGGCACCACTTTCTTTGCTAGGCCGGACTTTTGTCATGTGACGGTCGAGAGAAGGTGGAGGTTGAGGCAGATGATCTCACAATTTCAGGCTCTCGGATCGGAGACCTATCTATTGTTTCCTGCCAAGCTGAAAGTAATTATGAAAGGGAGAGCCAGAATGTTTTTATCAGAGATTACATCACAGCAGTTCATGGAAGAACTGAAAAAATAGGATATATAAAGAATAAATGGAACTGCTGAATTGCTGGGATTGGTAGCGCACTAGTAATATCAAGAGTCACGTGGGTCTAAAAAGGTACAAGTTGAAGGGTGATGATGGGAGAGGGGTGCGACTGACGCAACCCAAAAATGGTCACGTATAGGTCATATTTGACCTATTTGCCTGTAGTGGGGGGGGGACAGCAGGGAGGGGAAGGGTAAGGGAGGGGGTAGGGTTTTTTAAACACAGTAAAAAAGTTTGGTCTTGGTTTGATAACGCACATGTTCACCGGATGTGGGGTACGGTACAGGCAATACAGACAGCGCATAACGAGTATACGATGTTTACATATTTTTTCTGGTGTAGGAAGGTCTACGAGCTGGGATTTTTTTTGATGTCCTTTAATGTCTTGTAAGATTGCTTCAATTAATGTATGTGGCCTTAATGATTCTAATAAGAGATCAAAAGTAGCAGGATTTCTGAGGGCTCTCCAATTAGACCTGGTATGTCTCCAGGAGACTCATATTGAAGCAGCACAGACATACCTCTTGGATCAGCTGGGGTTTGCAGTATTAGCAGCCAGTAAACAAGGAACTAGGACCAGAGGGGTTGCAATTTTGGGGAGAAGTAGGGATGCAGCGGTTTGTAGGAAAAAAGAGGATCAATGGGGCAGGTGGGCTATAGCGGAGATATGTTTTAAAGGGGCAAGGTTTATCTTGGTTACAATATATGGCTCCACCGATGATGATCCTGATGTCTGGCAGTTCATGGATACGAAACTTGCTCAGTGGCCTGAGCCCATTGTATGTTGCGGGGACTTTAACATCCACGACCCAGAAAGTTAGTTCGCAGAATTGGGGGGGAGATACACAGGGAGAAAGAAGAAGTCATACAGTGCCCTGGCCAGTATGGTTCAGTATAATTTATTAGTTGATCCTTGGGTGAAATTACATCCCCTCCTGGATTGTAGCACTTTCTTTTCCGCCCCACATAAAATCTTGGTCAGATTAGATTATTTCTTAATCTCTAACGGCCACATGCATCATTGTATGGTTTTGCGATTCCTTATTTGCGATTTTTAGGGAATCGCAAATAAGGAATCGCAAAATGGGAAGCATGATTTTATTCGCATAATATTTGGAATTCAGTAAAAATCGCAATCTTTACTGAATCGCAAATATTATGTGAATTCTAATTTGTGATTTCGCAATTCCCATTGATTCCTATGGGCCAAAAGGCCCATAGGAATCAATGGGAAGGCATTGACATTTTGCGAATTTCAATTAGCAATTCGCAAAATGTTAATGCATTCCATGGGTGCAGGGGGGGGGTCCAAAGGACACCCCCCTGCACCCTTGAAATGTATTTTAAAGTGCATGTTTCACACACACATGTCCTAAGACATGTGTGTCTGTAACACGACAGTGTTTAAAATGCAATTTGGAGCATTTTAATACTTTTTCGCAAATTACCACAAGGTTCACCCTCGTGGTAATTTGCACCCCCTAATTGCGAATTCGCAATTTGAAAAAGAATCATGCATTGCTTTTAAGGAATCGCAAATTTGCGATTCCTTAAAAGCAATCGCATTTTTGGAAATCGCTAAAAATAGCGAATTTCACAAAAATGCATGATGCATCCCAAAAACTTATTTAGGAATCGCAAACGGCCGAATTTACCGATTCACACCGTTTGCACTTCCTAAATAGGTTGATGCATGTGGCCTTAAGTCCTCAATTCCTGGTGTGCAGGTGGTTAAGCAACCTAGCATCATTCGAGATCACAGTCCCCTGGTATTAACATTTAATATGTCACTGGCCCAGAATAGAATCACGCAGTGGACTTTTGAATGCATCCTATTAAAGGAGGTCGCTTACCAGAAGCATATGGAAGCGTGGATAACATTTTTCTGGGACATTAATAGAGTCTCGGCATCTCCAGGGGTGGTTTGGGACTGTTTCAAAGCTGGGGTAAGGGGGGAGACTCTGAGCTATGTGTTGGCAAAACGGAAAAGGGAAATAGATAAAATAGAAGAAATTCGGCAAAGGCTAGTTGTAGAAGAAGAGAATCTATCGACAGCAATAAGACAAAATATACCATTGGAGCCCTTTTTGCTTAAAATCATAGCTCTTAAAGGGGATGCTATGGAAGGTATTTCCAGGAAAGCAGCCGAGAACTATCTGGCTAAAAGACAGGATGCGTATGAATTAAGTGAGAGAGTTGGTCACATACTGGCAGTGCGAACAAGGCAGCGCACAGCTGCAGCTGATATCAAGGAGATTCTGGACCCGCAGGGAGATTCTGTTACAGATCCGGATTTGATTAGAGAAGTTTTTAGGAAGTTCTATGAGGAGTTATATTCCTTGGGTGATGCAAGGGGTCTAGATGAGATAGAAAGATATCTTAGTGATATTCATTCCCCCTACTTGTTTTCAGAAGAAAGGGAGATATTAGATGCTCCACTACATTTGGAGGAATTTACTGGGGCTCTGGGTTGTTTGCCCTCAGGGAAGGCAGCTGGACCGGATCAAATTCCGGTAGAATTTTTTGGTGTTTCAAAGGGTTCTGTCAGTGGACATGTTTGATATTATGCTGTATACACAACGGGGTGGTCCACCTCCAGTGTCTTGGGGTGGGGCAGATATTATAGTTATTCCAAATAACGGGAAGCCTCCAACACTCCCTGGCTCATATAGACCCATTACTCTGATGAACTCAGACGTTAAAATATATTCTAAAATGCTGGCGAAAAGGCTTGCAGGGAGTATTGAACATCTGGTAAGCCCATCACAACACAGCTTTATACCTGGCAAAGGCACTACTCAGCATATTAGGACGGTGGTCACTATGTTTGACGCCGCAGGGGTCCCTATCACGGCACTTTTGCTAGACGTCGAAAAGGCTTTTGATAGAGTCGCCTGGGAATACCTTTGCTGTACAAAAGGGGGTGGTAATGGACAGACCATCTGAACTAATCAAACATTCACACCCAGTCAAAAGATCTGGGTTTAATCCATCACTGTTCTTTAGCCCACTCTGCCACCCCAGTTCAGACATGGCTATATGCAAATCAGTCTGACCATGTGCCTCATGGGAACAGTCCAGCCCGAACTGCCAAGCCATGCCTTCCCTGGACCGGAAACAAGCTTCCGAGGACCGGTTTCTGGCATTCCAGCCATCTTCAGCCCGGCTTGCTTGAATCCAGTGGCAAAGTGAGCAAGGGACTCACGTCTGAGCATACCCTGCCACACTTATGGCGGCCAAAAGCGGTACAAAAGGCGGTGGTAATGGACAGAGCATCTGAACCAATCAAACATTCACATCCAGTCAAAAGATCTGGGTTTAATCCATCACCGTTCTTTAGCCCACTCTGCCACCCCAGTTCAGACATGGCTATATGCAAATCAGTCTGACCCTGTGCCTCATGGGAACAGTCCAGCCCGAACTGCCAAGCCATGCCTTCCCTGGATCGGAAACAAGCTTCCGAGGACCGGTTTCTGGCATTCCAGCCGTCTTCAGCCCGTCTTGCTTGAATCCAGTGGCAAAGTGAGCAAGGGACTTACGTCTGAGCATACCCTGCCACACTTATGGCGGCCAAAAGTGGTACAAAAGGCGGTGGTAATGGACAGAGCATCTGAACCAATCAAACATTCACACCCAGTCAAAAGATCTGGGTTTAATCCATCACCGTTCTTTAGCCCACTCTGCCACCCCAGTTCAGACATGGCTATATGCAAATCAGTCTGACCCTGTGCCTCATGGGAACAGTCCAGCCCGAACTGCCAAGCCATGCCTTCCCTGGACCGGAAACAAGCTTCCGAGGACCGGTTTCTGGCATTCCAGCCGTCTTCAGCCCAGCTTGCTTGAATCCAGTGGCAAAGTGAGCAAGGGACTCACGTCTGAGCATACCCTGCCACACTTATGGCGGCCAAAAGCGGTACAAAAGGCGGTGGTAATGGACAGAGCATCTGAACCAATCAAACATTCACACCCAGTCAAAAGATCTGGGTTTAATCCATCACCGTTCTTTAGCCCACTCTGCCACCCCAGTTCAGACATGGCTATATGCAAATCAGTCTGACCCTGTGCCTCATGGGAACAGTCCATCCCGAACTGCCAAGCCATGCCTTCCCTGGACCAGAACCAAGCTTCCGAGGACCGGTTTCTGGCATTCCTTTGGGCAGTCCTCAGCTGGAGCGGCATAGGTAATGGCTTTATAACAGCTGTACAAGCCTTGTATAAAGATCCAACCGCGAAGATCAGAATGAATAGGGGGCATTCAGATGCGGTCAAAATACGAAGGGGGACGAGACAAGGGTGCCCGTCATCCCCACTGCTTTTTGCATTGTACCTTGAACCATTGTTATGTAGATTAGAAAGAAATGAAAGGATTCCTCCAATGATATCGAATAGCTGCATAGTAAAATCTCTAGCTTATGCCGACGATGTCGCTATATTGACCCCTGACCCAGACACAGCTACCACCGGGGTTGAAGCGGAGGCTCAATTGTTTGGACAACTGTCGGGCTATAGTTTAAATAAGTCCAAGACTCAGATAGTTAGGACCCACTTCACTACGAGGTTTGATCCCAGGGTGGTCAGTTCGGCAATATATTTGGGGATATTAATCTCTGCGAATTTGGATACTGTGGTCGAGATTAACATGGCTCCATTACTGGCTAAAGCTAAAAAAGATCTAGAAAGGATAAATAACCTGCATCTTTATTTGGTGGGTTGCACTAATGTTGTGAAAATGGTGATCTTACCAAAATTTCTTTATTTATTCAGATCGATTCCCCTTTTTTTTAAGCCAAATGGTTTAACACTTTGGAAGGTATGCTAAACAGGTTTATATGGGCTCATGGAAGAACTCGAAGGGCCTATAGATTTATGTCTCTACCAAGGGAAAGAGGGGGCTGGGGCGCCCCAGATTTTAGACTGTATTATCTTGCGGCAGCTCTGCAATATGTGCAGTGATTGATTGGAGGGGGTGGTATTTTGCAGAAAATAACAACTATGTCCACGCAAGTTTATGCAGCAGTGCTAGGGCAAGAGACAGAAAATTGTTTCTTATACCTCACTGAGCTAGGATATTTTAGAAGGAAACCGTTCAAGTCCCTCGGTGCTGCTCTTAAAATATGGAATGCCTTTCTGAAAAAGATGGGCCTGTGTAGATACAATAGATGTACTAGACTATATAATAATAAATCTTTTCCGTCAGAAATATTTTTTGATTCAGTATTGGCTGTTTGGGAGGATAAAGGAATTACGCAGATTGGAGATCTAAGGAACTCTGAGGGAATAGTCCAGTTTGGGGACCTTGTAAGTAGATATAACTTAGACAGAAGTGACTTTTTTAAGTATCTACAGGTTGGGAGTTTTTTGAGCAAAAAACAGGGGGGCCCAGCAGGATGCAATTCTAATGAGTTTACGGAGAGTATAACCACTGGTGGGGAGCTTACGATTAGAGCATTATAAGACCTTATATTCACTTTACCATATGCCAGCTAGGATCGCTAAATGGGGGGGTTCTGAGGGGACGACATGCCCGAGATGTAATTCCCCTGAAGCAGATATTGTCCACATGTTCGCTACCTGTCCACAACTACACACGCTGATTAAAGATATAGAGTTTTTTTGGATAGGTCACTAGGAATACAGATAATTCTAACACCCATTTGGATATTGCTGGGAATTGGACCAGATGGAAGTAATATTGTACAGAAAGAATTTATGTTTTTGGTAACAGCAGTTTATAGATGAACCTTAGCCAGGGCTTGGCTTGATAAAACTCCACCGCTTATGCAAAGTTGGTTGGCGAATCTAATAGCTACATATAATTTGGAGAAGCCTATCTATGCTAGAAAGGGTAGGATAGGGAGAGCGCGGGGTGTAAGAATATGGGAGCCTTTAGCTCGATGGAGGGATGGGATAGGGTAATAGGATTTTGTTCCTTTTTGTTTTTGGTTTAATATTGTGGGGTCTTAGGATAATTAAACTAGATAGGGGTGGCAATAATCTAGGATTTGTTTAAACTTGGAAAACGTATGTACTGTATTGATATAATGATGTTTGTGGAGTAAACAAACTGTTGAATGTATGATGTGCGTGATGAAAAGGATAATAAAAACAGATTAAAAAAAAAAAGAAAATCCATTTCAAATTGGCTGCTGTGCATGCACACTGATAGAGTGCCATGTTATTTTGAAAATTGTAGGTGTGCACCATAATCCCAAGTAGTCTGCACCCATATATTTAGAGGATCATGTTAATGTGTGATTTTAAAATGTAGTACTAGGCCGGGGATCAGTGCATTATGTAGTTACGTGCTTATACACATTTGAAGACTAATGTAGTGCCATGTTCGAGAATGTGCCTTAAATAACGTAGACATTATTGCTTCATGTTTAAAATGTTGCATTAGATTGAACATGCCATCTTAAAAGTTGCATGTATAGGTTGCCTATTAAAGAAATGTGTGATGCTTTAACATGAGTATAATAATGATGTGCAAAGGATGACATGTAATGTTAGGATCGATTATTGAAATGCTTATGTTGTAACTTTAGAAATGCATTTAAATTTGTAAAGGCCTAGACATGAAATGGCCAGAAGAGGCCTAACTGTAGTTTTCTTAGCATAATCAGAAATGCAGGTATGAATGTTTTCCTTGGGAAAAGGCTCCTTTCCACAGTTGAATTTGAAATGTAACTTAGAGCCTGTGTAAGATTGCTTCTCATGCATTTCTTTTGCAGGTGCAAGGCCACATAGCTTGTTAGGTAGAATAATCCATTGTTTTAGGAGTTAAGTTGGTAGGAGTGAGAACAAAGGGAGTCTACTGGTATGCAAAACTGCAACATTTAGCGGAGAAGGTGCCTGGGACCCAAGGACACAGCAACAGTCTTTTGGAAGAAGATTGACCTATACTGGTAAAATACAAGGGGTGCACCTGCCAAGAGGTGGTGTGACCAAGGCATGTCTATTGTTTTGGGATTTTGTATTAGGGAAAGTGCCCAGAGGAAGGAGAGTTAGTTCAGTCTAAGGCAGTCCAGCAGGAGATGCAGTTAGACATGGGGCTTTCGTGGGAACTAGGCAGGACAAAGGAAGTAGCATCTTAGAACGAGCTTGGTAGCTTTAGCTATATACCTGGAAAAAGTGAATGCCTTTCTTAGGGAGCCTTCACAGCTGACACATTTTTTCTCTTGCCTGGGAGGTATGTTATGTAGGGATGTCACCTTAGAGTGAATGTAGGAACAGACTAATCTTTTCTTTCCCATTAGAGCAGATGCAGTCAAGACTTCAAGTGGGAACAATCATTGTATGCCTAATGCTTCTTGAACTTACCTTGCTTTTCATTTTAAGTCATCTGAGACTCCTGCGTAGGATTATGTTTGTATTAGTACCAGTTTATTTCTTGAACCTCTTGCTAAGGTGCTTGTATGCTCAGTTATTTTTGGCTTTGTAATAAATATGTAAACGTTACTTTGTAGTCAGTGGTCCTTTGGTTTGGGATGTATTTGGTCTTTGGAAAATTTTCATAAGTATGAAAATAGAGAACTTCCCTTTACACTTCTTTGCAGACTAAAGAGATTCAATCGGCCAGGGATTCTAAGGATTGGTAAGGAAATATCTGTATGAGTATCCCAGCGTCATCAACACTCATAAGTGGAGACCACCTTGAAATTGATTTTTGTACGTTAGTTTGTTAAAAAATTGTTAAAAGGGTTTCATGCATGCACATGCTCAATGGCCAGCCATGGAAATAAATAAAACATCAGAAAAGACAATAGATTAGTATCTGGTTGCAAAAATTAGACCAATCGCCCTTGCAAATGCGTTACATTTGTCCCTCTCAGAAGATTACAACAAAGTGTGTTCCTTCCACTGTTTGCAGAGGAAATGAAAACCTGGACTTTCAGTTAATTAGCCTTGCAAACCATGGCGGTAGGAGAAATAATTCACACAAAACTAATGTAAACCAGTGCATCTACTATTTGAGATAGTTATTCCCCTTTCTGTTACAATTATGAACTCATATTGACTCATGGAGTGGGCTGAACACACAGAAACATTGGGCTTTCAGCCCAGGACACTCAGTTGGCAGAAAATCTTATTGGGCACCGAGGTGAATGCTTTCTGATGGGCCAGGTTAAAGGATATGAGAGCAGAAGGGTGCAGAATCCAATTTGAAATGCGGGAGTAGGGCACTGCAGCTACAACGCAGCCGAGGCCTGGAGTCTGGGGGAGCTGGTTTGCCCTTGTGGTGTCCTCCTAGTGCTTCTCACATGGATTGGATGCATGAGGGGGTTCAGCTCGGAAGGCAGTGGGTGGTTTGCTGCCATTGTGGGGGAAGCGCTGAACGAAGGACCATGGCAGCGGGTCGGTAAGCAGGCGCAAACCTGCAACTGTAGTGTCCGCTTGGAGCCTCCTCACTTACCTGTGCTTTCTCCACAGTGCCACCGGTGCTAATTCCCTGCTCACCTCCATCAACAGGCCTCTTTGTAGCTGCTGTCTAGGCCTTTGGTGTCTTGTGTTCCCTGGGGTGCTAGTTCCGCAACCTAGGGTGTAGTCTAATCCTTGTGCTCCTCTCCCCAGCTGCCTAGCTGCACAGCTTGAATACTTCGGCCTTGAAGTCCTCACCTGGTGACAGAAGCTATGAGATGAGTCTGGGCGACACATAGGTACTGCTTAGCTGTTTGAAGGGCTCGTCTGAATGGTTGTGCAGACAGGGGGAGAAGCTCTGTCTAATTTTGACTGTGACAGTTATTCTTTATGGCGTCTTTTCTCAAGATGAATATTATGAGGTTGCGGCAAACACGTACAGAAATAGTCCCTTTAAACAAGTGCAATAAAGTTCAAATGCACAAAGGGAACATCTTTAAGGCTGTTCCACAGTTATAGAGGCCATTGAACATTTAAACATTGCATCTGTTACATCTGCTACAGCAATATTGTACCAGAAGTCTTCCACTGTGATGAATTCCATAAAAATGCCAGCACTTAGTTCTGAATCTAACAAAGTCCTGGAGGATGAAGTCTTCTAGTATAATAGGCCTATTTATAACAACTGCTAAAATGGCTTCCCTGATTTAGCATTATTTGGGAAATTCCCACATGAATTTAATGAACACAAGTTGATACAGATGAAATTCTTCACATAACTGATACCTCACTTATTTCTAGTTTAATAAAGTCTCAAGGTTTTCACCAAAAAGATATCTTCCTGGAAAATAGTATAAACAAGACAGACAAGATGCATAAAACAGACTATCAAGATGTGCAGGGGTGGACCATATTGAGGTTAACTATCCTCAAAACTCTCAATACCACAGTAAATTCTTTACATTTTCGATAGGACAAGCTGAAGTACAGATTGAGGTATTGCACACTATTGTCACACACATTGCCGGTATCGATATAAGCTAGACCTGCTTAACAAGTTAATCTATTGGGCAAAAACAGAGTCATTAAATCTACCTAATACATGCCCATACTTTCCTATTGTAAATAAGCTGGAATTAGTCCCTCATGTTTAAAATGATCTGGTTTAGAAAGGAAATTGCTAAAACCTCAATGTGAGAATCAATGTTTGGCACCAGCAGGTAAAGAATTGGAACAGAAGAATTTACACCTTCAGTTGACAAGCCTGGAACCAAACTCAAACATGAAAGGTTAACTTAAATCTGTCTGCATTCTGGGCTGTCACCAATAACTACCCCAGAACTCTTAACCAATATTGTTTTTATTCATAATACAAGAGAAAAAGAAAACATTTTGTGTGGAATCACAGGGTCTTCCCTAGCTTCAATTCCATACCTAGATCTTTTAATACCAGTGTATACCAACAGCACTATTGGGTGCATTATAAAAATTTGGTCTCAAGGGGATAATTATTCATCGCACTAAGCAACGGTGGTGGAATTGAAAAGTGTTATTGGTGCAAGTGATAGCGGATATAAAGAAACTCAAAACTTGATTCAAACATGTATTTTTCTTGTGGCACAGGCAGAAGTTGTAGATTAGCTAAAAGCCTGGCTCAGGATTGTGACCCGACCTGGTTAGCATCAGCATTGGCAAATCATAGGTAATATAGAGCAAAAAACAATTTAACGTGAATGGTCTATTAAATATGTCAAAAGATGTGGTTATTGTATAATTTAGACATTCTTTTGATATTCTGGCCTCCCAAAATACGTGGTGTGAAGAGGCATTCGCACTTATAGAGTTCATTGAATATCACCAATTAGCTACAAAATCATTTGCAAAAGGATGGGTCAGAGGAGGACTACCTACTTAGGTTGCAATAACCACCAACCTTAACATTGCACCTCTGAATTGAAAGCAAACCTGGCTAAATGGAATAATTATTCCTAATTGGAAAAGTCAAAAATTAAGTTCTCTCATTGTTCTCAATATCTGTATAAACCCAAATAAAGGTAAAAAAGGATTATTATGAGGCAATCGGAAGAGATTGTCTGGGAGTTGAAAACTACTTATTCAAATGCAAGCTGGTAGCTTACTGGCGATGTTAACACCAATGTCTTCTCTCCCTGCCCACATTCTAAACAAGTTAATATTTTAAATGATCTATGGAAGATTCCTTCAATTAGGTCCTCGCTGCAAAAAAGACAAGTTTGGAGAGTCATTGTTGGACATTTTGCATCAACTATTATTTACGAGTTTTAGATGGGTGGCACAAAAGAGATCACCCAGCAGCTACCCCCTGAGTTATGTCCAAATCTCACTCACTATTGGATTACACCTTTGGGAATCTTAATATTTTCATACAGTAACCAGTTTTCAAAGGGACTCAAGGCTAGAGAGGGATCACCTTCCACAAATAATGTATCTTTTGACACAAAGTTGCTCTAAGATTTATGAGAAGGCTCTGGTAAAACAATTTAATTTTTATTCCCGAAAAAGATTAAAGTGGAAAGAATCAAAACAAGTCCCTTTCATTCAATACTCGAAGCAGTCCCTACAAGCATGGCCCATAAAGGAGCAAGCTCCACTGATTCTGATAAATGACAGGGTCCGCCTTCATTCTAAAATTACTGGAAAAGTTTACATCTCCATCAATGCTAAAAACAAAATGTTTGTGCCCTCAAGTCAAAACCAATGAATGATTCACTACAGCATTAATAGGAGAAACACGTAAAATACATATGGAAGTAAGAAAGTAAGTCAGGAAACTACCAATAGTCACAAGAGAATCCCAACTCCATAAAATAAGGTTAATTAAATCAACATACAAGAAAGTAAATTCAAAAGCTAAATCAGCCTACATAAACCATAAATGGATGACAATGCAACACATTTGCAGGAGGAGAGATGCAAAAGCTTTTTGGAACTTTAATAATGGTATGACCTACAGTGAACATAGAGCATGTACTGCAAACATCTGGTATAGATTAAACTGTAGAAAAATTGCATGGAACTATTATTTCAGTGGATTTAAAGCCATTCAACTCATAATCACTCCTAATCTCTGTTGTAAATAGATAAGGTAGGTAGCAGGACACGTCTTCAGGTTATTAAGATAGATTTATTAAGTTAGACAAGATAGAACAGCAGAGCAGTAAACCTCACAGCTGACCAGACCATCAACTGCCAAGGCTGGAATCTTCCTATACTAGAGAGAACACTCTTAGGTACTATGGGAGATAGGTAAGATGGGAACACTAAGAAAGGACTACTGACACCAAGTAGCCATATTGAATGAAGTATAAATATACAACATATCTTCTCCCATTACAGATAAATCAGGATTACATTTCTTAAAATTATGGCATATGTCAACATCCATTTATGGTATAATGCTAGTATTTATCAGTGGATGTACTGTTGTGTAATATTTGGCAGCTGTAATAGCTAAAACATGACAGATATCATGGTATGAGTGAACGTCCATCAGTTAAATAGATACGCAAAACAAAAAATAAATATGGATAAATACAGATGAAATGGCCCAAAAATAAATATGGATAAATACAGATGGAAACGGGGGGTGGAGCTAGCCTAAACTCAAGATGGTCACATAGGACGAGCGCTCCTCAGAGCCATCAAAATATCCATTAATTATCCGACTTATGTGCTGAGTAATCATCCAAAACTAAGCAGGCATCGTCACCCGAGTATACACCGACCCTATTGAGCTGCTCTGATCTCGCCTCACTCCATGGCAAGGACCGGAATTGGTGATTGATGAAGAGGCCTGACGCGCGGCTTCACGGGTCGGGTCCGCGTAGTGAGTGAAGTCCCGGCCGGTAGCACGTGATCGCTCATCCTGTAACGGAAACTGTGGAGGGAATTGCAGAACTCTTGCTGCAGAACCAACAGATCCTCCAGTGGTAAATAACACAGGCCCGGCTGGGCTGGTCAGGGTGGCGTTCGGAAGTGGGACCGCTGCTTTGGTGCACGCGTGATTGGAGGCCCTCGCGACAGTGCGCGTGAGAGGTGCGCTGCGGTGTGAAGAACTGGGGCTGGCACTGAGATCCTGCCTTACGAGTTGCGGTACAGTGCGGGTGGTCGGACTCGCTGGCCCAAGGCCCTCCCCACCCATCAGAGAGTGCTATCTCCTCCTCTCTTGGTCAATCCAGTGGCGGCGGTGGGGCTCAAGGAAGCTGAGTGAGGCCTGGTGCTGTCATTTTGTGGCACTGCCTAGACAACTCCCTTAAGGCGGGGTACCCTGTGTGGTAAAGGTGAGGGGACCTCCTCCCCTCTTCTTCAATCTCCACTTGTTTTCTCGCCTGGAGCTGGTCAAATGAGATTGCTTGGCAGTTCGGTCTGGACTGTTCCCATGAGGCACAGGGTCAGACAGATTTGCATATGGCCATGTCTGAACTGGGGTGGCAGAGTGGGCTAAAGAACGGTGATGGATTAAACCCAGATCTTTTGATTGGGTGTGAGTGGTTGATTGGTTCAGATGCTCCGTTTATCACCACCCCCTTTTATACTGGTCAAATGAGGAAAGCGGACACCCAGATACCACGGAGGAGCCCTGCATAAAGGCAGAGATTATGCCCAGTACAGTCCTTACATGTAAGGTTCGCCCGGCACTACCGCCTCTTCCCTGAGTTCTAAAACCTCAGGCACGACTCAAACAATGCTTGTGGCGAGGACACGCTGGTGGCCTGTCCGCACAAAGAGACACACTGGACTACTGACATACACTGAGTGGGAGATTAATCTCGTAATGGTGCTAAGTCTGAGAGTGGCCCAGGGATCCCCTAGCTTACTTGAAGTATACCCCATTTGCACGGTTCCAACGCAATATTAAGAACAGCAGCAGCCTGATTATCAAGTGGTGCTCTACATATTCTAGACACTAGTGGGTGATTCAGGGGAGTGAGGAAGCACACCACTGCTCTCACTGGCAGCTGACTTGGCCAAAGAATTGCATGCTCAAGGAGCAATCGTTAGGACACCTGGCGTCTGACCCCAACTGAGTTTGGGAAAAGAGCCCTAGAGGACTGCTGAAACTAGAGCATTGTTAGATCCTACACACGCTTACAGGGTAATACAATGGCCTACCATACTTCCTTCCCTCCTCCAAGAAGAAACACTGAACGCAACACCAGCTGTGGAACACAGCGCCTGACATTAGAACACACGCAGTGAGCACCTAGTGAGGACTCATAGCAGTGAGACGCCG
Organism: Lissotriton vulgaris; assembly: GCF_964263255.1. NCBI lineage: Eukaryota > Metazoa > Chordata > Amphibia > Caudata > Salamandridae > Lissotriton > Lissotriton vulgaris. The sequence goes on from NC_141694.1 coordinate 968,252,877, forward strand.
TGGCTCAAAGAAATCCTAGGTGCCACAGTTGGAGGGAGAATAGAAACACCGACGTAGCAACCATGGGAAAGGAGAATAAAACACAACCCAAGCTCCACTTTGAGCAATGGAAGTCTTGACTTCGAGCTCAGGACCCGGAAGAGGGCCCGAATGTACATGCAGAAGAAACACAAGTCACTGATGATGATCTCTGCACTATATTGGCTGCAATGCCTAAGAGCTTACAAAAAAGCTTGACGACCATTGATAGTAAATTGGACACTTTGGCTCAACTCATGGATCGAATAACAGAACGCATGTATTAGCAAGCGGAGAGACAAGATATGATGGAGTCACGGAAGTGGAAGAAGCCCAGAGAGAATTGAATTCCAAACAAAAGCTGATGGGTAAGTCATTTCTGACCTCACTGTGGTTTGAACATGGTAAACTTAGATGCAACAGGTTTAGCCTGGACTCCGTTATAAAGTCTTCAATATGCATATGACGTAGTCCTACTTAGTAAGATGCCTATCAAACTACAACGTTTAATAACCACCTTTCCATTGTATACCAGAAGGAACATGCTGAAAATAAACATCAGGAAAATAAAATGTAATGGTCTTTGGCAACCTTCGGAGGAAAAAAGAACTTAGTGGGGCACCTGGGTGAAACATTGTTAACAACCAAAAAAACTTCACATTTGATCATCAACTTAAAGTTCAATCCACATTTTCAAGCATTAAATAGAGTTACAATTCACTCATATCTGCGTTTAAATCATTGTAGACCAAGCTGAGAGTTACAACATTGCTCCCTATTCTCAGGGCCATTGAGGCCAAATTCATACCATCACTTAGTTATGGATCAGAAATAATGTGTGGGCACAACTCAAAGCTTCTAGAGAAACTTCAAGTGAGAACCTACTGATGTCTTGTCAGACTGCAACCGAACACCTCTTAGACACAAATTCACTTGTAATTTGGCCTAGTAAGACAAGTTTTAGCGCACTTGGTTGCCTTCATTAAGTTCTGCAAACAAATGTCAAAAACACAATAGCCCAAACCCTCTTTGAACTCCCTCCTGTGGGCTGAAATTGGAACGGGTTAAAAACATACTCCTTGAGGAGATTATTTAACCCCTGCTTTGTGCATTTTAGGTGTCATTTCCCTTTGGGTCTCTGCCGCCTCAGGTACTTCTTTCAAACAAGCTGTGAACAAATCCATGAGAATTACCTCATATTTATCGGACAAAAACCACTTTGCCAAGAAAGCTCACTCATGGATGGCTTTGTATGACTTTTTATGGCTGCTTACACCCACAGTAAGATTTAAATACCTCATATTCATACTACATTAAATTAAAGCTGGGTGATTTACCCACAAAAGACATGATCCCTCACTGGAAGCATTGTTGGCAAACACAAATTTATCACCTATCTGGGTAGAAACAAGAATCTGTAATACATATTTTGTAGTTGTCCAAATTTGACCGATGCATACAGACACTTTTTACGCACGCATTCTAACATCATAGAGATACCATCTTATAAGATAGCTTTGATTCAATGTCCTAAGTAGGTTGTACCCACAACTTTCTTGCAATTTTGTCAAATCTACAGAATTAGTGTCTGCCAGAATACTACTGCATTGAAATGTAGAGGTGCCTATTGAGTTCCGTACACACAAAACTTGGTAAAGTATATATATTATGTGTCCACCTGTATGTTAACATATTATAATGAACATATGGACAAAAGAGGTATATACGTGGATAAACTTAAACATGTTGTACTTGGATATATACCAGCAGCTGTTATATCACTACACGTTTAAGGAAAATCATAGTTTTTATTCAACGTTAATTAGAGTATAACCCAAATACATTGGTGCATAAATGTTTTTTTTTATTATTATTTATTCTGCTCATACACTGTTTGGTTTTGGAACTTTGATATTTACTAATTTGTGATGGTTTTTATTAACCCAGTGAAACATAAAATAAACTTTAACTTACATTATTTTACAAGCTTGTGTAAATCAAGTACAAATAACACCAGCACAATCACCCCTACTATTTGCCTCTAGGTGTAAATGAAAGGGTCTGTGCCTTGATTGTTGTGTTGTAATACTCATAGGATTTCTGAGGATCAGAATAAGCCTTTTAGAGTTTGTGAAAAGATTTAGACTAGTTTTCCTTTGACTCAGAAGTAGTAAAGTTAAACGTGAAATATTCCAACCATATTTTTTACCCATAGTCACTAGGTGAACCCAGAGGAATACAGCAGTGCACAGCCAATATTGCATGATAGGATATTACTTATTTAATCATTCCTGTTATTGGGAGGGATATTGCTCAATTCATCTGTTTCTCACTTTCCATTTGTTTCACATCCTGCTCATAACAAAGAAGCCATGACAACTAATCATAAAAATCTGAGATTTAGCCTCAAATTATTTAATATTTAACGTTGATCTCATTTCCTAGATTTAATGCCACCGATGTTGCTTGAAATACCTATTAACTTTATAACTGGGTGATAAAATGTATATGAAAGAACCATTACTTCATCAATTCATTAAAAAAGGTTAAAAAAAAATAAGTGTTACACTTCATCAAGTAGTTTATAAAAACACTTTCGGCTAATCATAGCACAGGAGGTGCCTCATTTCGCTTGTCTCTTTACTTACCTGGTGCCATCACCATAATAGTAAAACAGAGAACATAGCACTTACGAGTATGCCAGTTTATTCATGTTTTTCTTTATGTTCAGTGAATTTTATAGAGGTCTTTGCATAGAACTATTTGCTTTTTGGCCCTGTGGCTCTGAGGAAATGGAAAAATAGCTAAACATCATCAGAATAGGCATTTAGGGCTCAGTTCACAAAGGGCCCTCGCACTCATTGCAGATGCTCTGCAGTCATTGCGGAAGCCGCGCATTTGCGGTGGGGGGCCCACAGTCGTGGCGGGGGGCCCACAGTCATGGCAGGGCCTCTGCATTGTTTTTTCTCTTTGCGAATGTTCTGCCACAAGTGTGGGCCTCTCGCCATGATTGTGGGGCCTATGTCATAAGTGTGGTTGCCCTTTGTGAATCAGGCCCTGGGTTACTATTAAATGTTTAATTCTGACTCCCCTTTCATGAACTGGAAATTGGGAGCACACAGTATTTAGACTGTATGTCACATTACACAAAACTCACTGGAATATGTTGTTTTTCTCCAGGAATGTCTTTCCTGAACTTAACTGCAGTAATTTGGCCAAAGGAAACATTTCAGACAGTGGAGTTTCATTACAATAAAACCATCAGGGGTAATAAAGTGGCTCTGTGGATACAGGATATTGTCCTAAGTGACTTACTACTTGACAGTTGCATACACATCCGAATGTGATTGTTTAAAGTGTTAAAACTATGATGTGCAAAGTTGAACAACTTTGATATGGCTCTGTAATGAAATTCCTCTTTTTGAATGATCACTCCCAAAGCTTTGAATTGATGCTGCTGGTTTTTTGAGAGTGCTCTGAGGCCTGCTACCCAGAAGTCAGTGCTAGTGGTTTTACCCTAAAAAGTATATGTTTAATTGACTCCTACCCAATTGGCATGGTAACATACTTATAAGACCCTAGTATATGGTACCTGGGGTACCCAGGGCTTTTAAGTATGGTTGCCTCCCCAGCTACAGCACTTATTGTGCCACCCTGAGTGTGACAACAAAAAACATGGCTCCCCACCTGCCACTGCTAACTTGACATCCACCCCTGTGGCTAAAGTCTCACCACCAAGACAGTAAACTGAGGAATAGTCCCAGGAAGCCCTCCATCAAACGTACAGCATCCTCAGCATGCTATAGTATCTTCAGCATCCTGTATCCCTTGCATCAGGACCACTCCTATGATGCCTTTGGCGGCTCTCCCTAACAGCCTGGAACTGGACTGGAGACTGTTTTGGTGACAAAGTAACTGTCCTATAAATCCTCATTGACCCCTTTGCCCTGCTCCCTGCCTGAACTGGTCAGCCAACATGGGCGGGAGTACCCGAACACAGCTTTTTAAAAGTTTTACAATGTTTACAAAGTTTTTGCTAATGGCAGTGATTTTCAATGCTTGTTTACATTTTGAGTGAAAAGCACTGATTTATGTTTTACCTAAAATCTACATCTCCAGAACCCTCTGGTGCATTCTGTTGTCTAAAAAAACATAAAAATAACTATCTATTTTTATAAACTAGTGTGGAATTTCTTTTGTGTTAAGTGACTTTCCTATTTGTTTGTTTTGATACTTCTAGATGCTAGCCACCTCTTCCTTTTTTCAAGATTCACTAGCCAGGGTTTACCTAAAGCTTTTACAAATGAGTCTGGCTGGACCCAGGATGGTACTTCACTGTGAGGTCACACAACCACATCATATATTACACCACTATCCTCACAGGCCAAACTTCATGAAGCTGTTTTTAAATCAGGTGAAAAACCCGGCAACAATTGGGTTTTGGTGGAGGCAAATCTCCTCAGATTCCACTTTGAGAATGCAAAATATTCAGCAAAAATTGTTTTTTCCTGGACACATTTTCAATCAAACTTTCTTGTGAGACATTTTTCCTGTTTGTGAAGTTAAGAAAAATCAAAACTGAAAAACCTCATAAATTTGTGAAGTTATTGTTCAAATCCTCAAAGGACAGATGAATTTATTGGTCATTCCAGAAATCTGTCTGTACTTTGTGCCTGTAATAAAAACTAGTGGCAAATAAAATATCAATTTGATAAATATACAATCACCAACTTGCTCTTGAAGACTAATTAAAAGGTTTTTGGCATATGGCATAAATAGGTGAATGCAGGTACGCTGTCCTTCCTCCTTGATAAGCCAACGGACAGAATAAAAACCTATATTTCATGTTGTTTCTGCAATAGGATCCAAATAAAGGTCCGTGATCAATGTGCCCGCTAAATTGAAGACTTGTGGTTAGCCTTGCTGCACATTTCAATACTACCAGCAAGTTACTAAAAGTGTAGATTTTGCCGTCGTCCAGTTTGTCAATTGCAATCATGGAATCAGACGGTCCACATTAAAAAATGAAGTGAAGCTGCATTTCAGCCGCAGCTGATAATAATCAAACTTAACAACAGCACTGTTGTTGCCTTGCACAGGTGACGGTCAAGGAGAATGCTAGGAATTTTAGGCACCACCAGTGGTGTGTGACCTGTAACAAGGTTTGTTTTCGGGACTTCATTTCAGTTACCTCATTGGCTAGGATTATAGATTTGGGATTGGTCATGCTCAAAACAGCTTCAGAATCCTCTTATTTAAAATTGGCCTCTCAATGCATTATCAGGTTAGTTCAGTGTAAAGTATAGTTGATTAGCATCATCAATTTGAACTCGAAGGCAATGAGTGCATTATGAACATCTATTTACAGCCTATTTTTAATATTACTTCTTGATTCATTACTATTTAAAAAGACTGCAATTAATGTCTGCCTAATATCGCTATACTGAAATAATTTAGTCAGTAAAACTGCGTTATCTACAGTTTTAAACACATCCAAGTAATCCAGTACAACCAGGGCCATCTGGCCCTTAAACATCAATTTCCAGCAAAAGCACCAAACTTAGGTCTAACAGAACTAGATTGGATTCCTGCAGAGGAGAAAAATCTGACTGCCCTGTAACCAATAGCCTGTTGTATTAGTAGGTAAAAAAATTTATAGCAAGCATCAATTATATGTGCCAACTTATTCTAGGTAAAAAACAGTCAACAGTAGTAACCACCTGTTGAATTTCACAAAATAGGACAAGGCTATCATTTGTTTATAAAAATATATTCATACTTTTAATGATAATTATAACTCATTTTTTGGGGTATATATTCACGTTTTTCTTTATCTTTTTAGTCATTTCATAATTTATTTAAAATATAAATATAAGAGAATATTGAAAACAGTACAATATCAATATATATAGACAGAAAACGAAAATATTAGGTCACATATATCCTTAGCCATTATAACAAAACATATTATCTAATTTAAAAAAAGGGTGTTAGAAATATGGTCGATGTATCGTTGATGGAGGCAATGTGTAGATGGAAGCTACGCATGTTTCGGCAAAACTGCCTTGATCAGGGGACCGTCAATTGCAATAAAGTTTTATATTTGCGACTGTATTGTAGATGATTGAAAATAGTGAAAAATGATGTGGGTTGCAGAATGCAGATTAGTAAGAGAAGTCTTGATAACGGGTCCTTCTCCAATCTAGGTAGTATGGGCTATGTGACATCAGGTCTCTACTTATTGCATGGATAAGTACGCATAATTTAAGGTATCCTCTTTGAAAATGTGTGGGCACGATTATAAAAATATGTTCTTCAATGAAGTGTTGATAGTTCCTTCAATATTTCTAAAGCTGTGAATCAATGCGGTTTCTAGAAAATATGGTGTTTGCTTGTAATCTCCTATCATCTTTCTATTAAGAAGCGGTAAACTTCAAGATCATCCTTTATTTCTTAGAAATCGATGCTAGGGGCCTCAACAGAACCTCTGTCGTCATCCAATGCTATACACTCTCAGTAGCCTGTGGGCCTTCTTGTGTACCTCAGGTTGCCCGGCAGACATGAGATATGAGACACTTAATCAATGGACTAAAAATGTTGTGAAATGTTTATATAAATACACTGATTGTACTTCTTATACTGCCTCAAATCCTTAATTACAAATATGTACGTGCAGATTTTGTAGTACATGTTTTTTTGCACTTTTTGGGAAGAGAATGTCCCTGCTCGATGCACGGGCATTTACCCTGTCCTGAGTGCCTGACTGCATATATATCTGAGATCTTGAAATTAATTTTGGCCTTAGTATCATGTCAATCTAAGCATGTGTACAGAGGCTTAGACCTTTTCCTGACTATAAAAGGTCTAGGACCGGTCCTGGGACCTTAGGGGTGCAACACCCGTTCCTTATTATTGACACTGTACAACTGTCGCAGTCAAGGGTTTAAAATTTAAGCATATGACTTTTGGAATGTGCAGTATTGTGTAGAACCTTATGATTAAAGTACTTTTCTTTCTTGCATAGACAAGTACTGGGCTGGATATTCATTTTATTGTGACTGTTGGATGATTGTGGAGCTGTGATCTCAAAATCCTCTACACTAATTTGCTGAGAAGGCTGTGACTACTTGTCCTTGCTACCCTGAGAATCAAGTGCATAAGCGGTTCACTTGGCCTAATTTGAAGAGCTAAAGTTGGATGGGCCTAGGAACATCAGTGATAAAGGGCCTCAATCCAACTCTCCATGGATGAGCTAAGTGTCTCCTGCATGCTCTGTGGCCTCCCGGGATGGGATTCGACAGTTGGTGACAAGTGGTGGGAAATCTACTAAAGCCAGTTCGGAGTTTATTCAGGAGAGCAATATGTCTAGCTTTTACACAGTAGTTCCTGCACAGTGTAATGACAGATATAAGGTTAGCAGAGGTTGTTAGTGACACCCTATCCTTAGAAAAGGTGAGGGATCTAGATAGGTGTTAAAGGACTTTCAGGAAACAGGTCAAGGAAGTCTTTTTTAGATTTATTGAGAACTCTTTATAGAAACTAAGGGTATATTCACAAGAACGTGTGATAACTACCGCAAGAGTAGCATAACAAAACTTTCAACATCGCAGTCTATCGCGGGAAAATAACCCTGTGTCAACGTGGAATTCACAATGTGACAATGTCCGCGATACAACCACCTCGATGGAGACAAAACACAAACCACAGCACCAAAAAACCTGCGATGGGCCAAGGAGCGATGAGGAAATCAGCAATAAGCAGTGCCAGGCCTGCAACACACACCTGGCAGGTGAGAAAAATCACATAAAACTAGAAAAACACCCAAACACAAACTGACCAACACTCAAGCACCATGGAGGCAGCCGGAGCAGGTGCTGTGGATGAGCGCAACCCCACAACCATGCCGGACGGCCAGCCCAGGACCTTGGGGACTTGGAAGGGCAAGGACAAGAAGAAGAGGAAGTAGAAGTTCAGTACGCAGGAGAAAAGAATCATAGTCACGGAGGTGACGGAACACCATCAACAAGTGTTCGTCACCTCCAACATGTCATTGGGCACCAAAAATGGAATATGGCTGGACATCGTGGACAAGGCGAATGCAGTCGGAGAGCACAAGAGGACAATGGAAGAGGTCAAGAGGCGATGGAATGACATCAAGCGGAAGACCAAGGAGAAACTCTCTGCCAAACAGAAGGCAGCAACGCAGACTGGAGGGGGCCCATCGCCACAGCTCAAGCTGGATGACATGGAGGAGCTAGTCTCGACAGTCATCAGTGTGGTGACTGTGGCCGGAGTCGGGGGATCGGACACTGCTCGACAGGAAACAACACAACCTCAACAGGGTGAGTGACCACCAGGTACTGGGGGACGGGTGGAGAGGAGCACAATGGCACACATGCACAATCAAGCAGAGCACAGTGCACACCCACAATAACTCTGGGTCCTCGCCCAGATCTACAGACTGTCACAAGGTACAATGTGGAGAAGTGTGGCTCAATGGTTAGAGTGGCAGACCCTGATGCAGAGGTCTAGCCCGGGACCAGGGTTCAATTCCCCGCCTCGGCGGATCTTGGGCTCAAAAATTCCACGGACCTGATAATTCTCGACCCCCGGTGCCTGTTCCAAACATGGAGTCCCACTCTGCAACTTTGGGCAATAGCTTGCTTAATCTCCACAACGGCCCCCACAACGCTAAGGATGCATGGCCTCCACCTTGGGGGTGCCCAGAAGTGGACGCCTCACAGGGAAAGCCAAGATGGGTACCACAGCGTTATTCGTACAAGCGCCTTGAGATCCTTGCGGGTGAGTAGTGCGCTATACAAGTATCAATTTACAATTTACAATGCCATGCTGTCTGAATGTCAACATGTACCATGAGGCTAAATACATGTGGACACATCGTAATACACCATCTCCCCTTCACATCGCAGAGGCACCATCAGCACCTCCTGAAGAGCAGTCCCAGCCACTCTTCACTGATGACAAGGAGGACAACACCAGCATCAAACCCAAACCATCCAAGACATCATTGACCTCATCCGCCATTCACCTCCAGGATCAGGGCAGCCCAGCTACATCGAGGAGACCTCACCCACTACCCAAAGCACCCAGCAGAAGGCACCCACTGCCCCGGCACTCCCAAAAGACCCCCAGGAACAACACATGGCCTCCCAACGCCGTGTGCTGGAGTGATAGAGGGAGACCGCAGAGCAGCTGCGGTTGGGCTTTGGCATCATGGCAAACAAACTTGACGCCATTCTTGGGTGTGTAGGCCCACTCCATGGTCTCCAACGAGCCCCGACTGACATCGCCGGAGTCATGAAGTGGAGAGAAGAAAACCTGTCCGCTCAGACTGGCTCCAGCGATACCAGCCTTGAGCTGGCACACATGCGGAGGCTGCTGGGGGGCATGGTGCGGATGGAGGCAGAAAGGATGGCAGCCACCGCTGCACATCAGCGGAATGTAGCTGGGATCTACCATGCCCTGCAGATCCTCATCATGGCATTGCTGCCACAAGGCGTGGCAATGATGACGAATGCTGCTGCTCCCACACCATCCACATCTCCACCCCCTGGTGTGTCTCTGCCTCCTAGTGCGGCAGGCCTAACCACACCTGATGTGTCAGTGGGACACAGTTCGGCCGACAATCCACCTCTGGCCCCTGATGTGTCAGTGGCACACAGTGCCGTAGCCGGTACAGCAATGGCCACAGGTGGGGCAGAGCACTCATCGAGGGACAAGGACGTGGATGTGCCTGTGATCACAAGGATTCAGTAGCATTCATTTCTGCCACCTGGCCTGTTTCTGCTTGGTCCCGCACATGGCCTCATGACCTTCCACTGGCCCCCAATTCACTCAGATGGACTCACCTTGGACAACGACATGGACTGCCACATCCTGTTTGATGACCAATGACACGGTGACCAGATTGTGGAATGTACCCTTCTTCTACCGCAGTACTTGCCTTGCCTGGATGGACTCTGGCTGGCGGTCCACGGACCCATAATGTGCAGTGTGCTAGGCATTGCCCTGTACCACTCCAGCAGCAGAACAACACTGGATGTGCACACTGGATGTGCAATAAACATCCAGTGATGCAATGCTTTCATCATTGATGTATTTATGTGTGGATGAATGCAGGGATTTCCCTTGCGTCAATGATGCTCATCCTGTGGGATGCCAGTCAGAGGGTGCTACATAGCAATTTGTGTAACGGGTCCCAGGGACACACGCATCAGCCACTTCCTTGTCTGGACATGGACTGAACCACGCCCAGTGCCCATGGGTCATTCTTGCAAGCCCTGCACTGTTCTGGCGTACAGCAGGCCAGACCACTCCGCTAACACTCCGAGGGGGGGCCTCATTGCTACCCTTTCGCAGGCGTACTCGCTGGTGGTGTGCAGGTCACTGTTCTACTTGTCAGCATGTCACAACCACTCCCTCAGTCCAGGTTTGCACGCACACCACACCCATCCGGCACAGTCGTCACAGGCCATGTGACTCCACAAATATAAGGGGCCGACGACGTCATATAGACCACTGCCGGTGGTGACTGGATGACAGACCCAAGACCTTGAGGCCGGCACCGGCCTACCGCATTGTGGCGCTGACTGGGGTTGAACAGGGTTTGTGGCACACGATGTATTGCGGCCGGCAGAGGCACCCCGACACGGGACGCTGACTCGGGTTGAGCAGGGTTTGTGGCACACGGTGCATTGTGGCTGGAACAGCCACCGCGGCTGGGGATGGTGACTTTGGGTGCACTGAGTCATTGGCAACTTAAGCTGCTGAGCGGGTGTGCAGCCTGCGATGATGCCCGATCCTAGCTGTCTGGACTGCACAGGATTTCTATGACCTGCTGGACCCCAGTGTAGGCCGAGCCAGCGGCCAGCGCAGGCCTACCGCCACATGGCCTCGCTTCTACGATCACAGAGTTAGTGGCACCCATTGGGCTGAGCGGGTGTGCAGTCTGCGGTGGTGCCGGGTGCCCTGGTTTGTCCAATGCCATGGAGTAATCAAGACCCAGCACAAGACGTGAGAAAAGGTGGCATGCGCAGTGTGGCTGCATGGCTGCATGGTGTGGAGGGTGCCATGTCCGCGGGCCTTGGGCTTGTGGCTTGCAGCGGCACGTGGTGGGACCTCCTATCTACACACCGGTGGCAGAAGATGAGCAGTGAGGCCTGGGGGTGCATGGGCGGACATGCTCCGATGGGCAGCGGGAGGGGCTGGGGTGCCTCTGCCTGGGTGTTCATGGGCAGGCGGGCAATGTTGTCTTGTGCAAGTGTGTGTACTGTGCCAGTCATGTATCTAGACTCTGTTTCATAACACAGCTCTGACTTTGATGTGTGACCTGGTGTACTGCTATACATACCGGCAAGTTATTGGATACACATCCGTGGCAGCAGGTGAGTAGTGTGGCCTGGGTGCAAAGGGGCAGCACTCTCTCTCTCTCTCTCCCGCTCTCTTCTTCTCTCTCTCTCTCCCCCTCTCTTCTTATCTCTCTCTCTCTCTCCCCTCTCTTCTTCTCTCTCTCTCCCTCTCTTCTTCTCTCTCTTTCCCTCTCCCCTCTCTTCTTCTCTCTCTCTCCCCCTCTCTACTTCTCTCTCTCTCCCTCCCTTTTTTGTGCTCTCTCTGTCCTTTGATGTGCGCAGGACACACCTTCTCATCATGTTTTTTGTCTTGCAGGATGTGACCTACAGATTGTACAGAGGGGAGCCGCCATGTGTCTTCATTTCATTTCAGTGTTCATTTCAATAAAGTTTCATTGGTTGCTTCGAAAGTGAATGTGTGATGCTCATTTCTGTGATGACACATGCATGTCACCAGTTGTGATTGTGCGACATCAGGCGGATTATTTGGTGCATGTTTAGGTGTAGCTGATGTGCCATGTCTTCGGTTAGGAGTAACAAAAGGGGGTGGGTGGTCCTGGTCGTGGTGTCGGTTGGTGTTGTGGCCCTCTAGGGTGTCTGTGCTGCATGTTCAGTTGCTTCATGGCATCTGTTTGCTTCAGGTGTAGTTCTGGGCTGTGCTCCCTTTTGTGGTGCAGGCTGTGGTCCGACGTTACACCAGGTCAGAGGAGGTGTTAATTTCCTGCTGCTAAAGCACCTTATTGCGTGTTTTGTGTTCTTATCACAATCTGGCTGGTTGTTGAGATTGTTGAGGTGTCGTGTTGTCAATGCTTTTTGCACAGGAACGCCTACTCTGCATCTCATTAGCGATAGTTGTGGGGTCCCTGTGGTGAAGTTTTCTGTGGCTGCTATTGCGGGTAAACTGGTGCTGTGGGCTGTTAACACCAGCTTGTGAACGGGGAGGTAAATTTATGACGATTTTGGCTGCGTTAAAGTGCCAATAATTCGGTGATAGCTCCTTGTGAATATGCCCCTAAGTGTGATAGATGCAGGGGAAGGTATCATATTAGGAAACCAGGCAGACAGAACTGTGGTGTCCTGCTCTGTTTTTCACAGGCAGATCCAAAATGTGTCCCCTAATTTGCTTTTAATCTTTTTTCAAGACCATCAACTCCCCACCACCAGTTTGAAGGGTGCTGGTGTCACTAACTCCAGGAGTCAACCCCTTTAGAGGGTTAAGACTTGCATTTGGCCCTCCAGTAGGCAAAGGATGGGAAGAAATCCAGAACGTTTGAAATGGATAGGTTGAGATTAGGTCAACACAAATAAGATGAAATGAAGCCAGAGAAACAGTAGCAATGGGCCCATGAGGAAATAAAAAGGGAAATGGAGGAGAAATAGAGACAGTCATATGAGAAAAAATTGGAGAGAAAGAGAATAGCTTAAAGAAGGAACAGTTATGGTGGCAGGAGAGACAGCAACCTCTGGGAAATCAATTTCACCTCTCTGCTCTACAGGAGTACCAGCCACGGTTCCAAAAGAGCGTGTGCACAAGCATCTGGCGGGCCAAGATATTTTGGAATGATTTACAAGTGTTGTCATTGCTTGTAGAGTACAAGCTTTGAATGAAAGCAGACACTTAAATGTTAAAGGTTCATCAGTCACTGGGAGAATGCTTTTGGCTAAAGAAACTAATCATGGGAGTGAGGAAGGTGTGGTCAGATGGTTCTGGATGAAATCAGGTCAATAGCTTTTACATACAGTTCTGGCTGAAATCAGGTCAATAGCTTTAACATACAGAACATATTTACTTCACAAAATGACAGAAGAGAATTATATATATATACACAGGGCAGTGTTTTTTTTAGAATTTGTGGACCACATATGTGAGTTAATGCACCATGTTTTCAGCTATGTTTTGAGAGGAGCTGTGTTGTTGATATTGAAGAGGTTCATGGGAAAGGGGTCAGAAACTTTTAACACCATAATACACATCGGTTGTGACATTTAAGAGCAAGTTGGTAAGAAAAGAACACACATTCAAAAACAAGTTAGCATTACAAGCAACTAGACAAGCAATGTGTTCTGTTCTTTCGGAAAGTTTTTTTCCTTCAGGATTTTTATGAGCAACTATTCCTGAAATTTACGAAAGCATGTATACTTTCCTTGCATTCTACTCTAATGATATTTATATGAATGCTCTTTCTTTTTAATCGAGAAAATGTTACAATAACATACTGTTATGTAGCTGCTTGTTGAACAAAGAACCACGAAAATGTGTCTCAGGAAATCTTCCAGAAATACTTTTCATAAAAATAATGAAACAGTAGCAATTTTGTTCCGCATATCCTTGGCTAGTGTCTTGCACAAGAACCGAATAGGCAGGCATACATGGGGCTGTATTACGCATAGGGTGTACTTTCCCTGTTTGCTCTATGGCACAGCTTTCAAAAGATGTGCCAGGTGCAAACAGGCAGAGTGCATCCTATTACAATATAAATGCGTTGCTTGCAGGGCATCCGCGAACTCACTCTGACATGAGAGCAGTGCATTCAGTGAAATATGGAGCAGCTGCTTCAAAGCAACTCTGTGTTTCTCTGTGCTGGCTGCAACGTGTCATCTCTACTTGAGGGATTAGAGATCCCCCTGAATTTGGGTGCATTGAGTGACTGCACCTGCCTGCAGAAGAATGTCTGAGGGGTGTCCATGGGACCTCATTTAAACCGATGAGAGGGCTGCCTTCAGGAGGTGCTTACAGTGCTCCACCTTTTTGTGGTGCACTGAGAGTTGGCCTCTTAAGGCCTGTTTGCATCCTTGCCCGCATCTATAGTATGCAGGGGAGTAGCTTTCTCAATAAGATTGGGGGAGGGAGCTATAGATTTCCCAACAATCAGGCTGAGATATCTTGTTAAAATACATTATATGTGAAGCATTACATGAAGGATGCTTAAAAGGCATTAGGAAGAGAGAGTAGGGCGAATTGTGAGGGGCACCTAAAACAAAATATTTTTAAAACTAATCAACATTTTTTAAGGCCTTCAAAACAGAGAGAGAGAGTGTGTGTGCTTGTTTTTGTCAGTTTGGGCATCAAGAAATCCCAGGTGAAATCCGACAGACACTTCACCATACCAGACTGAAAGCACTCGTACCCAACTATCTGTTACAAAATAAGCTTTTTAGGGGGTGTAGCATTCCAAACACCCCCTGAAGCTATGCCCCTGATAATATGGCGCAGGCACTGAAACAAAAGGATTCCTTTATTTGCACTGCACCCCGCCCCCATGCAAATGAGAGAATACCCTTTCATGATAGTGTTGGCACTACATGTGTACCAGAGCTAACAGTATTACAGAAGGGACCGCACAAGCCCCTTCTTTACTACCATTGTGCTCCAGGTCACACAAAGCAGACAAATATACCCATTGTGCCCCAGAGGCCCATCGTTAAAAACAGTCCCTGGTTTTCAAAAGACACCTTTAGGAGGCTCTTACATGGAGAAAATTACTCTATGCAGTGATTTCTGACAAGCTATTTTCAGCTCCAACCAATTATCCTTCAGAGAAATTTGTATACAATGTCACACTTGTGTAATCTCCAAGAATGTCACAAAATTCCAGTAAAGTAAGAATTTAGGGAAATTTCACCTGTATACCGAAAATTGTGCAAGTGCCATTTGTAGACCAGTTCCCAACACATTTTACAAAAGTGTGTCTGGTGATGCAGGAGTTTTCAAGGTGAAACTAGTTAAAGTAGGCCTAAACAATTGTTTGAGTAGGTAAGAGGACTCAGTGAGATGACATGTGTACTTTGTTAAGTCTCACAAAACCAAGCTAAACTAAATCAAAGGTTAAATGACGTACTCTTTTTTATTATGTGAGTTGCTTCTCACCTTGGTATTTGAAACAAAGACAAACAGCTGTCAGGCAATCCCGTCTTCATATCCTCAGCGCAAACATTATGTACATGTCTTCAATAGATATTATTAAATTACCCGCTGGGATCAGTGACTTAAATTGGTAAAACACCACCTGTGAATCCTGAGTAAATATTAATATCGCTGGCTTATCTCACAGTTCTGCTCATCTCATTTCAAGCCTGTCCTCAGGGAAAAGTTGCATCTCAGCATTAATTAAACGAAAAGACCACAGTAGGTGAAACTTCTACAGCAGGTAGAACCTAACTAGAGAGGTAGGAATGGGAATTTACAAATAAAATACTCTGAACGAAAGCAGAACACTTCGTTTTAGGCAAAATTCCATCTGTTTTTCCATTTTTTGAAAGAAAATTACCTAATTGTCATCGTCGGAATGAAAGTTACCAGTGGTGAAGCAGTTTTACATCTAGTATACATGACACAAATATTGGCAATGTGGTGGCAGAAACTTCTTTACAAAGAAGAATTATAGGCAGTCAATTCAAAATACATTTTGCGATTGTAAGTGAAAAGTATTTGTATGAAAAGTAAGATCGGCAGACAAACTGGGGGTATATTCACAAGAGTGTGTGCTAAACATCACCAAATAAATCTAACACACCTTTACAAATCGCAGCCGATTGCGGGAAAATAACCCTGTGTTAACGTGGAATTCACAAAAAGGTGGTAGCATGCGATATTCTGCCTAAACCGCAGTCAATATCTGCGATAGAACCACCTCCACGGAGATAAAAACACAAACCACAACACAAAAACACGTGCAAAGAGCCCATTCGCGATGAGGAAAGCAGGGATAAGCACCGCCAGGCCTGCGACACACACGGCAGGCAGAAATAAGCACAACAAAAGCCTGAAAAAAAGAGACAATCCAAACAGAAAACAACAGCCAAGCACAATGGAGGCAACCCGAGCCAGCATACAACCCTACAAGCCCCATTGGCAACAAAACATTGTACATGGCAGGCCATCTTGGACAAGGTGAATGCAGCCTGAGAGCAGAGTCGTGTTGTCATGTCTGGTCGGTTGGCATGTTGTGTGTCATGTTGGATGTAGTTGTGCTGCGTGCCCATTGGCAATGTTGTGAGTTGCATGACTGTGGGTGGCAGATGCATTTCAGGTGGGTCCAGTGTCTTTGTGTACACTGCCTCTGTGGTGTTCCGGGGGGGCGGGACAGATCCTGGGGGTGGTGACGGGCCTGGGGTGGATGCGGTGGATTGTTGTAGCCCTCATGGGTATCCACGATGCATGGTCATTGTCTCTATGGTCTCCATGGCATCTGTGGGTCTTCAGGTGTGTCTCTTGGCTGGGCTCCCTTTTATACTGCAGGTTGTCGTCCTGCTTTACACCAGCAAGGAACAGGTGTTAATTCCCTGTTGTTACCGCGGCTTATCGCCTGTTTTTGTTTCACATCGCAGATGTGGCACTTCGTTATGAAAGTGGTGTTGTGATTTTTTCGTGTGTTTTTGCACGGGAACGCCTACTCTGCATCTCATTAGGGTTAGTTGATGGTGTCATTGGCACTGCCTTTTCCCACCGTCACTGTTTTCATAAACGTACACTGACCTCAAGGGTGCATTTGTGTTGCAAGAATTGGATTGGACGAAAGTACCCCCAAACACAAAGAGATTTGTTTGCAAAAGGAATTTGAGGGTACACAAAGTTGTACTCATTTCAGTACACTTGGTTCCAAAACATCCAAAATGAGATAAAATAGGGATAGTCATACACATTTAGTTCACATAGAAAGGAATGTGGCAAAATAGAAAGGAATGTGTTCTCTTTGCATTTTTACCAATTTGGACGTTTTGAGGCTGATTGACAAATAGATGTAAGAGCATGAAAAAGAGCACCCCTGCAGTACTATTTATGATTCTCATAAAAGGTCTTGAGAATTGGTCCCTCGTGTTTCACTCATGCTGTTGGAGAAGAGATTTATTTAGATGGATTTATGTTTTAACACTTTTAACCTAAACTAACAGCTGGGCGCTTTTAGAAGAATGAAGAATTCACGGGGTAGATTTAGGATTCACAGGTGTTTAGCCGGGAAAATATGAGAAGTAGTGAATCACAAAGCAAGTACAATAAATCTCCATAAGTGACAGCCATGTAGCTTTGGGGACTATGAAAGGACTTTCAAATATACATTGTATCTGCTCAAGGATTCTGATGCTTAGCTACAAGCATGCTTGGGTGAATGATACTCAACTGGTTTGCTAACACTCCTGTTTCCAAATGTGATTGTCTGTCCTTGAAATGAACAATTTTTCTATTTTGATTCAGCCAGTTTATTACCCAACAGCACATTTGGAAGAATAATCACTTCTGGTGCTAAACTTTGGATACAGCAGGGTACAAATCCCGAAAAAAATATGGGGACAGCATGTGATGTCACACCTGTATAAAATCCTTCATTTAATTTGGGTGTTTGGTAGATATAAAAATGAAAACATATGCCTGCAATATATGTACTCATATCTAAACCAAACATTCATGTACATTGTATTGTATTGTCCCGTAGTGTTTATATTGTGCTTCATTAACCCTTGCAGTGTGTCAAAGCACATTAAGGGATGGGAAGCATTGTTACACCTTATGGATGTTCTTTTACATTTCCCTTTTAATTATTTATTGCCCACTTAATTGTACAGTGTATTTTCAATTGTGGCACATGCACTACAGTTATTGTTACATCACTTAGAATGGTTTATCTAATCATTCTTTGACTGGATTTCTACAGCAGCAGTACTGTGCTCATCATATTAAAACTGGATTTTATCATACTTTGGACTCAAGCACATTTCTTCCAGGATTCTTCATTTTGGCGACGAGGGACCCAGTACCTGCTACTTTCTGAGCACAGGAGCGGTCCAATTTACTTTGAGATTGACGTTTTGGACATTGGATTCTGTTTCTACATTTTATAATTACTATTCTACCTTTTATGGATTACTCTTCCACATTTCATCATCACCGTGCTTTTCTGGATTTTGTGCGGCATTCCTGGCCTTTGGAATTGCTTTTAGATTGATTTCAACGACTTGTTGTGCCTGCATTTTTCAAAACCATCAAGCTGTCTCGAGGTTTGTAAGACGCGCTGTGGTGGTAGCGCGCGTTGCTTGGGACTGCGTCTTTACTCTGGAACGTTGACATCTTCGATACTAACGACGTTGACAGTGAAGACGGACTGACACACTGTGTACCTTGTTGTCATCACGTCGACGTCCTCTAGCGTCACCACGTTGGAAGACATTTTGTTTGTTTCCTTGGATACACACCAAACTGAAGTCTATTTACATCTTTGCACATCACTTCACCAATGTGCAAGGTAATGATCAAATTTACTGTTCATTCAAGAATAAGCAACTGCAACTGTATTTAGGCAATTTTAATAAGATCGTCAATGCGCACGAAACAACAAAGCGCATGAGGTAATTCAAGTTATTTTAATAACATCGTCGATGCGCACAACAGCATTATAAATTGGCAGTATTTGTTACAATTATCTATTGTCATCGCCGATGTGCAAGGCAGCATATTTGAATTTCCATTATTCAGTTTTAGCATTACATATTTATAAAGGGATCAATTTTATCACATGTGGTGAATATTCTTTAAAAAAACATATTAATGACTGGTTAAAACACAATATAGTTTTATTTAGTAGATATTGTAAATATTGATATATTTCTACCTGTTGCGTCTGGTGATTTTAGCACATTTGATGAAGCTCTCATGAGAATGGAAACTCGTTTCAAGCCTACAGCTAGTATTGCACTCAACAGATATACATTTTATACCAGAGCTCAGAGAGATGGTGAAACATTCAATGAATTTTTGACTGCTCTTAGAAGTCTTGTTATCTCTTGAAATTTTGGCAACCTAGCTGATAAAATGATTAGAGATCAGATTGTTGTCAATGTAAAAAGTAAGAAAACCCAAGAACAGTTGTGGATTCTGGGTAACCCTAATTTGAATTACACAGCTTTTGAACAATCTGATAAGTGGAGGAAAACTATTGATGATGTGAACGCTAAAGGTGACAGTAGTAAATGCATTGATGAAGTTTACGCAGTTAAAAAAGTTTTTACCAAGACATCTCACCAGAACAATAGGGAAACCAGAAATATTGTTTGTTTTAGGTGTGAGAGTACTAACCATGTGGCCTCGTTCAAATTCTGTCCTGCTATTGGAAAAGAGTGTATTAAATGTGGTAGAATTGGACATTTCGGTAAAGCATGTAAAGATGATCGTAGGAGGACTTTTGATACACATAAAAATTTAAGTTCTAGAAATAATGATGTTTCTTGCGTAAGAGGTGTTAACGTTTTAGATGAAGCCCAAGTTAGTGAGAAAGGAATTGTGGTCTCCATCATTGATGTGTGTTCTTTAGAGGAGAATTTAAGTTCACCTAAGTGTAGTGTAAAGTTTCTGAGTGAAATGTTAGACTTGATGGCGGATTCGAGTTCGCCATGGACTATTATAACTAAAATATGTTTTGGGATGGCGAGACCAGTGGAGGTTGGGAATCATTCTCAAATCCACGCAGTAAAGAACCTGTTATGGTTATTGAGGGAAGTGATGGCGTGGGTGCTTTGTCTGATAGTTCAGTTTTTGTTGAATTTGTTTTTCCTGAGGAGTTTTCTGATACTGTAGGGAAGCTCAGAGGTTTCTCTCATGAGAATAAGTTAAGAAAGGAGCTTCTCCGGTTAAACAAAAACGTAGGAATGTACCGATTAATGTACGTGATGAGTTAGGGAAACTTTTGAGCGGTATGTTAGATGAAGGAGTTATTGAAGAAATGGAATCAGAGTGGGTTTCTCCGATTGTTTTGGCACGTAAATCAGACAATTCTTCGAGACTGTGTATTGACCTTCGTGCACTTAATGCAAACATCTTGATTGATTGCCATCCGTTACCAAATATTAATGAAGTTGTGAGCATGTTAGGGGGGCTACTGTTTTCTCCACTTTAGACCTTAGGTCTGCTTATCATCAAATTGAGTTAGTCAAAGATTCTCGCCCTAGGACTGCATTTATTACACCACAGGGTTTATTCCAGTTCAAAAGAATGTCCTTTGGGCTAGCATCGGTGGCATCTGTATTCCAAAGACCTATGTGTCATCTGTTCAAACAAATGGAGTTGTGTGTAAATTGCTTCCAAGATGACATTTTAATTTATTCACCAGAGAAAGCAACTCATTCAGAGCATCTTAAAAAAGTTTGTGGGATCCTCAAGAACTATGGTCTTACTCTAAAGAAGTCAAAATGCAAGTTTGTTTCAAGAGTCGGTTGAGTATCTGGGACACACACTCTCCAAGGATGGAGCCGTTCCCAGGAAGTCACTAGTTGATGCTATACTTAAAGCACCTTCTCCTGATTCTAAAGAGAAACTTCTTTCCTTTTTTGGGACTTTGTGAATATTATAGTAAGTTCATAAAAGACTTTGCTTCAAAGATGGAACCATTAAGCGAACTCACTAGGAAAGATGTTAAATTTGTGTGGGGTGAAAAACAACAAAGGACGTTTGAAAATATCAAAGCGGAAATGATTGCAGCTCCTTCCCTTAAACCCTTTTGTGTTGGGAAAACTTGTATGCTTACTGTGGATACCAGTTTATATGGATTGGGTTGTGTATTGTCACAGGTTGCTGGGAATGATGAATGGAATGTGGCTTTCGCATCACGAATATTAAATCTTACAGAGAGGCGATATGCAGTCATTGAAAGAGAGTTTTTGGTGCGTGTATGGGGTGTAGAACATTTCAGGAATTACATTTGGGGTGCAAGGTTTATTTTGAAAACAGATCATAAAACTTTAATCCACATTTTGGCTTCTGGTGGTGGGCTAAGTGCCACGGCAAAAATAGCGATGTTGATGTCACGTTTACAAGAGTATACGTTTTCTGTTGAATATGTTCCAAGAAAAGTGAACGTGACAGCAGATTGTCAATCATGACTTTCTTGCGAGATTAATGATGATTCATGTGGAGAGGAAATTGTTGCAAGTGTTCCTGAAGGGTTATCAGAGAAATGTAATTCTATTTCAGAAGAGTTGTGGAGAAAAAATATGTGTGAAGATATTCTCTTGCAGCAAATTGTTAAGTATACCAGTGTCGGGTGGCCTGCAAAAAAGGACATTTCGGATGAGTTATATCCGTACTGGAAGGTTTCTGATGAGATTGTTGTAAGGGGGATTTTTCCTCCTGTTTCTTTACAAAGTACCATTTTGTCTTTAAGTCATGAAAGTCATTTAGGAATGTCTTTAATGAAAAGGCTTATTAGGTCGATTTTTTGGTGGCCTGGATTAGACAGGTATGTGGATAGAATTGTGAGAGAATGGGTAGGTAGTCCTGAAATGATAATTTCCGAGAATGGTTCTCAATTCAAATCCTTTGAGATGTTAGAATTTTTAAAATTGCATAATATCCGTCACATGACCACTTCCCTTTATGAACCTCAAGATAACGGTCAAGTGGAGAGATTCAATAGGGTTCTTAAGCAGGATATTCTTTGGGCTCGTAATTTTGCCACAGAATGGAAAGATAAATTAAGAGAGAAGTTATGGTTATACCATATAACTCCTCATTCAACAACCGAAGTTTCTCCTTTCCGTTTACTTAGAGGAAGAGATCCTGTGTCTAAATTTTGTCCTTGGTGGTTTAAAAGATTTGTCTAATCTCAAACCTCTGAGGTTGATAAGAAGGACATAGCACAGAGGGTTGAGCAGAAACAACAAAAGTTTAAACATCTTTATGATCTTCGCATGAATGTTAAGGTGCCTACATTTGTAGTAGGAGAGTTTGTTAGAATACATTTTAAATCCTGCTTTAAAATGATACAAGGTTTAGCAGAC
Organism: Lissotriton vulgaris; assembly: GCF_964263255.1. Classification (NCBI taxonomy): domain Eukaryota; kingdom Metazoa; phylum Chordata; class Amphibia; order Caudata; family Salamandridae; genus Lissotriton; species Lissotriton vulgaris. The sequence continues at coordinate 968,275,028 of NC_141694.1, forward strand.
CTGTCAAAATTGTTAGAGTTAATCGAAATGGTGTAGTACTCAAGATGGACAAGTTTGGAATGTGAGGCGGGTACCTAAATGCTCTATGATTCCTTCCTAATGTTTCTGAGGGGGAAACTGTGTTACATCTTATGTATGTTCTTTCACATTTCCCTTTTAATTATTCATTGCCCATTTAATTGTACAGTGTATTTTCAATTGTGGCACATGCACTACAGTTATTGTTACATCACTTAGAATGGTTTATCTAGTCATTCTTTGACTGGATTTCTACAGCAGCAGTACTGTGCTCATCATATTAAAACTGGATTTTATCATACTTTGTACTCAATCATATTTCTTCCAGGATTCTACTTGCATACTAAACTAAGTAATGGATTTGTTGTGATCCTATATGGGAAGTGTTTCGGTGTTGTGAATGAGTGACCAGAGAGGTTGGTCTTGTCTTATGGTTCTCTGCCTAGCAGTGAGATGGAGAAGGCCCAAGAGATTTTCACACAAAATATAGTTATAATTCACAGGTGTTAATAATGTAATCTAATCTACAGGTACTGTGTTATGTCTCTTGGTTTCAGTTATGCTATCACTGTATCTCATTCATACGGTAGCAGTAGTATCAGCATCTCTGTAACGTTTTAAGAATGTGTGAGGACGGCACGGTGGGAGGAGGAAAGGGGAAAGAGGGTGGCAGATGAATGACAGTGATCTACCTGGATGATCTGTGTAACTAACTGATAAATTGTGATGGGCAGGGGGCCAAAAATAGTATTTGGACAAAATATCAAGTTTTTGCTATTGGCCGACAGAAAAATCAGCAAAAAATATAATGCTATAAAAATATTATGATGCAGAAATATCGCCAAGAATATCGATTTTTAGGTAAGTGATATTGTTGTTAAGAATATTGCAGCTTTTAATATCGTTTTTAATAATATAGGACCTCATTATGATGACAGGCGGGACACCACCAACAGGCTGCCAGTGCTGGTCAGACCGGCTTACAGGGCATCGGTCCAACTGCCACATTATGATGCAGGCGGTCAGACCGATAGTTTGGAGGAAGATTGCCACCTCTGACAAGATCTCTGACAAGATCCAAGAGCCCATTTGGATGGCGGTCGGACCCCTATCCCTACAATGGAAGCAGTGCCCAAGCAGGCACCGCTGTAGGGATTAGGTTGTCACTTTCCGAATGCCTTTTCCACCAAAAAAAAGCTGACGGAAAGGGACTTGGGGGCCCAAGCAGTGACTCTGTCTCCCAAAGGCCACTGCTAAGTGGCCTGGGGGGCACATGTAGTGCACTCACACATATCCATGCACTGCGTGCCAGGCTCCAGATGGGGCCTGGCACACAGTGAATGGATGTACAGAAAGTGCCTTTTTATACTGTGGCTTTTTCTGCGGCCCTTTTCCTGGGGCACAGCACAAGTCACAGAAGAACAAGCATTTACAATGCAATGGTCTCGGCATTATTAAAGGTAGAGCTATTGGCATTGCTTATGACTTTTTTTTTTAAATCATAAATAAATAGCATTGTCATTTACATTGCCAATAGCTTAATCATTAAATAAATGGCATTGTCATTTACAATGCCAATAGCTTAATCGCTCGCATATGCATGACCTATTGCATTTACATCCACACAGAGCCACACACACACACACATACAGAGCCACTCACACAGAGTCATTCACATAGAGCCACCCACACACTGAGCCACCCTCACATAGACAGAGCCACCCACACATAGAGCCACCTACAAAAAAAGCTATCTACACAGAGCCACACACACACACAGAGCCACACACACAGAGGCACAGACACACACACAGAGCTACACACACACACAGAGCTACACACACACAGAGCCACGCACACACAGAGCCACGCACACACAGAGCCACACACACATAGAGCCACACACACACAGAGCCACACACACACAGAGCCACACACACACAGAGCCACACACACACACAGACCCAGTCACACACACACAGACAGAGCCACACACACACAGAGCCACACAGACAGAGCCACACACACACACAGAGCCACACACACAAACACAGACAGAGCCAAACACAGACAGAGCCAAACACAGACAGACAGAGCCACACACACACAGACAGGCAGAGCCACACACCAACACACACAGAGCTCAACACACACAGAGCCCAACACACACAGAGCCCAACACACACAGAGCTCAACACACACAGAGCCCAACACACACAGAGCCCAACACACCTCGCGCAGAGCAAGCAGTAAATGTTTCCATTGTGGTTTTTCCAATAAATGCGCCATGAATCATGCGAGGCCTGTCTGCCTCTTGATTCTCACCCTGAGCGGTTACTGCTTTACCAGAAGCCATAAATCAGAAGAGTAAAACTACACAACAGGTAATCTTTATCCCCCCCCCCCTCCTCTACCCTCTGTGCCTTGTTTCGGATTCCTGCTTTTCAGCAGAACTCGGTGCTTCCTGGAAAGCCATCCCCTGGCCTCGTTAATACAGTCATGTTACGGTAATCTGGTCCTCGTTTAACTTCAGAGAGTGTTCCATGTGTGTTGATATCCTGAAAACAATCGAAGCTCTCAAGGAAAATGTATGCAGTTTGCATCAAATGGACAGGTATCCATCACTTCATTTACAAGACGCTGTTATAAGTAACATCAGCTTAACTGGTGATCTACCGGAGATTAAACATTGCACTGCACATCACCCCACAGTCTCCACACGGAAGGAGCGTACAATGAAGTCTAAATCTCTAACAATCTCTTATACATGAAAACGCAGAGGTAGGCCTCAGAAAAATCTGTTCTTGTGTCAGCCTACGAAGGTGGGGTGAATCCTTTTTTTTCCTATTAAGCACCGCTTCACGGACACCCGCGCTCGGATTATTTATATATTTCTTAACTTTAACAGTGAGCGTGGCGCCCACTTCAAGGATACTGTGCTCAGTGTTAAAGTTAAGAAATACATAGAAGAAACCACGCGCAAACACACATACCCCAATGCAGGGCTCACACACACTCATTATATACACAAACACTAACATACACTGACACACCCAGTCACCATTACAGGCCACACACACACACACACACACACAATGACACACATATACAGAGACAGACACCACTGCAGGCCACAAACACCCATCATACACACACATCGGGGGCAGACACCGCTGCAGGCCGCAAACACCGATCATGCACACTCATCGGGGGCAGACACCGCTGCAGGCCACAAACACCCATCATGCACACACATCGGGGGCAGACACCGCTGCAGGCCACAAACTCCCATCATGCACACACATCGGGTTAGGTGCCGCTATACATAAGTATGTCTTGAGTACATTTAAAAGCAGTATCGAAACCTAACCTTCTGTGAAAGGGCTGATGTCCTGCTGCTGTGTGAGGTGTCATGGGAGCCATGAACTCTACTTGTCTATGTAGCTTGTAGTTTCAGTCCAGTCCAATCTCTTTTCCAACTACTGTTTAAATCAGGCGGTGAACTTTGCTTAATTTGGAAATGTTAAGGAATCCTTCACCTCGGGCAGCACTGCATAGGGGAAAACTGGATTTAGATCGGCTGTGCAAGATACTATGGCACTGATTACACCCTTTGTTGCTTGTAATCCCCTTTTCATGTACTCACTTCCAAGTCGGGTTATCTGCCCATGCCTACTTTGTGCTATTTGCCCACAGGTAATACCCGACGAGTATCTTGTTGGTTATTGGCACCAAATTGTGATTTGTGCCCCCTCAGACACGCACAATTGTACAACCACTACAGGCCACACACACACAATGACACACATATACAGGGGCAGACACTGCTACAGGGGCAAACACTGCTGCAGGAGCACACACTCATCACCCACACAGGGACAGACACCACTGCAGGTCACAAACACCCATCATGCACACACATCGGGGGCAGACACCACTGCAGGCCACAAACACTGATCATGCACACACATCGAGGGCAGACACCACTGCAGGCCACAAACACCCATCATGCACACACATCGGGGGCAGACACCACTGCAGGCCACAAACACCGATCATGCACACACATCGGGGGCAGACACCGCTGCAGGCCACAAACACCCATCATGCACACACATCGGGTTAGATGCCGCTATACATAAGTATGTCTTGAGTACATTTAAAAGCAGTATCGAAACCTAACCTTCTGTGAAAGGGCTGATGTCCTGCTGCTGTGTGAGGTGTCATGGGAGCCAAGAACTCTACTTGTCTATGTAGCTTGTAGTTTCAGTCCAGTCCAATCTCTTTTCCAACTACTGTTTAAATCAGGCGGTGAACTTTGCTTAATTTGGAAATGTTAAGGAATCCTACACCTCTGGCAGCACTGCATAGGGAAAACTGGATTTAGATGGGCTGTGCAAGATACTATGGCCCTGATTACACCCTTTGTTGCTTGTAATCCCCTTTTCATGTACTCACTTCCAAGTCGGGGTATCTGCCCATGCCTACTTTGTGCTATTTGCCCACGGGTAATACCCGATGAGAATCTTGTTGGTAATTGGCACCAAATTGTGATTTGTGCCCCCTCAAACACGCACAATTGAACAACCACTACAGGCCACACACACACACACAATGACACACATATACAGGGGCAGACACTGCTACAGGGGCAAACACTGCTGCAGGAGCACGCACTCATCACCCACAGAGGGACAGACACCACTGCAGGCCACAAACACCCATCATGCAAACACATCGGGGGCAGACACCACTGCAGGCCACAAACACCGATCATGCACACACATCGGGGGCAGACACCAGTGCAGGCCACAAACACCGATCATGCACACACATCGGGGCAGACACCGCTGCAGGCCACAAACACCCATCATGCACACACATCGGGGGCAGACACCACTGCAGGCCACAAACACCGATCATGTACACACATCGGGGGCAGACACCACTGCAGCCACAAACACCGATCATGCACACACATCGGGGGCAGACACCACTGCAGGCCACAAACACCCATCATGCACACACATCGGGGGCAGACACCACTGCAGGCCACAAACACCGATCATGCACACACATCGGGGGCAGACACCGCTGCAGGCCACAAACACCCATCATGCACACACATCGGGTTAGGTGCCGCTATACATAAGTATGTCTTGAGTACATTTAAAAGCAGTATCGAAACCTAACCTTCTGTGAAAGGGCTGATGTTCTGCTGCTGTGTGAGGTGTCATGGGAGCCATGAACTCTACTTGTCTATGTAGCTTGTATTTTCAGTCCAGTCCAATCTCTTTTCCAACTACTGTTTAAATCAGGCGGTGAACTTTGCTTAATTTGGAAATGTTAAGGAATCCTTCACTTCGGGCAGCACTGCATAGGGAAAACTGGATTTAGATGGGCTGTGCAAGATACTATGGCCCTGATTACACCCTTTGTTGCTTGTAATCCCCTTTTCATGTACTCACTTCCAAGTCTGGGTATCTGCCCATGCCTACTTTGTGCTATTTGCCCACGGGTAATACCCGACGAGAATCTTGTTGGTAATTGGCACCAAATTGTGATTTGTACCCCCTCAAACACGCACAATTGAACAACCACTACAGGCCACACACACACACACAATGACACACATATACAGGGGCAGACACTGCTACAGGGGCAAACACTGCTGCAGGAGCACGCACTCATCACCCACAGAGGGACAGACACCACTGCAGGCCACAAACACCGATCATGCACACACATCGGGGGCAGACACCACTGCAGGCCACAAACACCGATCATGCACACACATCGGAGGCAGACACCACTGCAGGCCACAAACACCGATCATGCACACACATCGGGGGCAGGCACCGCTGCAGGCCACAAACACCCATCATGCACACACATCGGGGGCAGACACCACTGCAGGCCACAAACACCGATCATGCACACACATAGGGGGCTGACACCGCTGCAGGCCACAAACACCCATCATGCACACACATCGGGGGCAGACACCACTGCAGGCCACAAACACCCATCATGCACACACATCGGGGGCAGACACCGCTGCAGGCCGCACACACTTATCTCACACACAGAGCCACACACACAAGGACAGACACCACTGCAGGCCGCACGCACTCATCACACACACACACAGGCCCGACCCGCCAGTGGCCCACATCTTACCTCAGACGTGCTCCGCAATGTCTGCCCAGCTCCCGTAGGCCACTGGGGAACCACGGCACTGAAGCTGCCGATTCAGATGCAGCGCTAGTCTGCCCAGCCCATTAAAATATAAATGCCACATGACCAGGAACGTTCTTTATAAAGCAACGGTTTGTAGAGATACATGTCACTCTGTTAGGGACATAGTCACAAACTAGCCTGTCAGGCACAGAGGGGGCTTATAAAGTACCGTAGTTACATTTATTAAACCACGCCTATTTGGTAGACCCAAGCTTTTGGAGAGCACTGGTGTAGTAAGGGATGCAGAACCGCAGATTGTGAGTCATGTCATGCTGGATAACTCAACTGCGTTTTTTTCTTCAAAGTGCTGAGGGTAAACAGAAGAAGGAAGGGTGGGGGCTTAAGTGGGAATGATGGAACAAGGGAATAAGAGAGGAGGACATGGGGAAATGATGTCATTCACGGTGAGCGGGTGGAGAGGCTGTGATTAGATCACCTAGGCGAGGCATCGACCAATCAGTTTATTAGAGTGTTTGTATGCGTGTTTGGGGGGCGGGGGTAGGGAGTGTCACAACGTGGCCGTACAAACTCTTAACGAGGGGGCTGTGCATGCCTGAGAAACACTCAGGCATGTACAGCCCCCTCGTTAAGAGTTTGTACGTCCACGTTGTGTCACTCCCTACCCCCCTCTCCCCCCCACACACGCATACAAACACTCTAATAAACTGATTGGTCGATGCCTCGCTGTGCCCCCTCATATGCGCAGCTTCTGATAGGTGTCTACGAGTCCCTGCAGTTGGCCCCTCAGTCCCTGCGCCTTGATGCCAGCAGCGTAGCCCAGTCCGCACACCTCCAGGGTCTCAACAGAGCCGAGGGGGAAGGGCGCAGATCACACTACACGGCGCTTATGCAAGTCTGTGCGCCACTCTATTTTTGCACTCCTACCATACTGCCCATGTCTCTGTAGGTGTCCCTCTCGCATGCCACAGCTCACAGGTTTGGAATCCACAACTCCGCAAGACCGCCGCATCTTGTTGGTATCGCTTTCACCAACCTCCGGGCACCATCTTGCAGCTCCTCTGCCGTCGAATGCAGTCGGACCCCAGCCGAAGTTCCAGGGACCGCAGCGCAAGACCGTGTGTGCCTTCCACCGCCCGTCACGACCCACTTTCCTGTGGCGAGAGGGAGGGTAGGGGAGAAATTCCTTTGGCGGTTCTGCGAGGCCCCACATTCCGCCGCGCTCTGAAGCCCTCGTCGTCTCCCCCGCTCCGGGCACTCCACGCAGCAGCAACAACCAGACTACACTTTCAATAGAAGTTACTTGCAAAATAAATTATTGAAAATAGATTACAGGCCTGTCCTCTGCTTGCTCTCCGACACCGCGCCTTGCATTGCCAACCGAAGAGAACAACCACAAACAAAAAAATGGCGGCCGTTCAGCTCAGAATTTTTCGGAATTGGGGGCGTGGTTTGCTGTCCTGAGTGACGGACGACGTCACAGGGCTAAAGAATGCAAAAAATCACGCCCCCAAATCCGAAAAAGACGGGGCTTCTTTGGAGGGATGGCTCTCTCCTCCAATGGCTGGCCTCTGTTTAGGAAGCCAGCCAATGGAGGAGAGACAGGGCAGGGAGGCGGGACCTACAGCGCTACTAAGAGTCATTAAATCTCCGGCCACAGGCTGCGCAAGCTCAGCCTTTAGGCCTTCGACCTAAAAAGGCACTTTATAACTGCCTGGATGGTAGTCATATCCTAATACGGCAGGCGAGACCTCCGACTCATTGTTGGACGGTTCCTACCTACAACAATGGCCAAAATAATAAGGCCCATAGTTGTTAAAAATATTGTTTTAAAATGTGTTTAATTTGTTTCCGTGAATATGTTGATTTTATGTGTTATTATTGTTTGTATATTTGTTATTCATTTTTTAAAATATACTTTGTAATTAAATTTTTAGGTGATTTAGATTTTTTTATTTAATTGCTGTAAGAAATTTATAGTGTTATAGTGAGTTGTTCGGTTTGTAGATGGATAGGGAAGGAAGGTAATTAAATAATGATTAATTTCATTTATGATTTTCAAGTAAACATGTGATTGATATTAACTTGTACACTATGTTATATGGATTCACGTTTATTTTATTTTAGATACTGGTTGCTATGTTCATAGGGGTATAGGGTTGGAAGTCACTAAATAATAATTAAAAACTAGTTAATCATTTGTATTAATATTTTAATTGATCACTAATTATGTACATTGTGTAATAAGAATATATTTTGTGTGTAGGCTGCTTATTTTGTAAGAGTATAGGGAGGGACGATTATTATGTAACAATTAGTTACTAATTGTTAGGTATTATATTGAGTATTAGTAATGTGAATAGTGTTATACTTATTTACATTAGTTACATATAAGGTGTGGGTTGCTAAGTTTGTAGGGGTATATGGTGGAAAGTTAATTCAATAATAAACAAATAAAATTTGTTATTGATAATTCTTAAATTGTTGATTAAATATGTGCATTGTTTATTTTTTTAATATATAGTTGTATTCAAATTAATATTGTTTATATTTTTTTTATAAATGATTATGGTTATTCAAATATGTAATGTGTTTGAAGTAAAGTACTTTTCCTACTGTAGCACAGAATGGAGTGGGAGTACCAAAGCTTACCTTTCCAAAGTCCAATACTTTAGCCACAGTTGCAAAGACTGGAATAGCAGTGCACTGTGTGGACGCAAGTTATAGCTAACTCAGCTAACTAATTTCTTTTTGTTTTGCGTGGGTGAAATCTTACCCTAACTATAACGTCCCTGTAACCTTTGGCGTTTTCAGTAGATTTCTAACTGAATTTTTAAGGTTTTTGAAATTCTAAGTCCTAACTATAACATCCCTGTAACCTTTAGTTTGCTCAGTTCATTTCTATGTTTTTTTTCAACTGCTTGTCTCCCAGGCCCAGAAGCATTCCTCACCCACCTCCCTGGAGCCGAGTGCCACCACCTGAGCTGGAGTAGCTCATCTCCTGCACTCGCTGATCCCCTACCCCCTCTCGGCAGACCCCTGGGCCCCATCTGCACGGCGTCAGGCCATGATGTGCGCAGGGGGAAAACCAGTAAGAGGAACGTGCGGGAACATATTCAGTGACCCCCAGTACTTGCTCAGGTGTGGTCAGAGGTGAGGGAACAGCAGGGATCCAGTGCAGGAGAACTCCGGAGGGCACAGCCTACCAAGGGCCATTGACAACAGGATTCGGCAGAATCACATGACTGAGAAGGCCCTTAGCACAGCCCAGAGCTTAGAGCACCCCCTAGATGATTACCACAAACGGTGTGGGCAGCGACGGGTGGCCTCTTCCTACCCCTTCTAAGCATGGAGGAGATTGCATGAGCCATGGTATCTATACACAATTATCACACAAAGTGCAATCCTAACTCCAGCTACGCCCTAGGACAGACCGGTGTGACCCGGGGCCCGCACACATTGGAACCTGCAAACCTGGTGCACTAGATGAATGTCAAGACTTCCTCCACAGCAGCTGTGACTCAGGGTCAGGGCATCGCAGGTACATTGAGTGGAGGTGGCCTCGAGTGTGCACAGATGGGGGCACAATCACACTGAAGGTTGTGAGGGTTCCTTCGGAATCATCAAAGGGAGCGCATAACAGCACATGGTGTTTCCCGGACCCCTATAACTCGACCCAACAGTGGTGGTGCTCTGGGTGCTGGCAGTGGACTGTAACCCAACCAAACCATCAGAGGAGCAGCAAATATCGAGACAGGTGCATCATGTGCCGTGGACCTCTACAAATACCGGCTGACCCCAGCAGGAGGGTACGGACGGTAACGCACAATCGGACAGTGGGGCATACAGAAAATCACCACCGCCCAACCGCGCATAACCCCAAACCGGCTTTCGAGGCTCTCCCACGAGCGACAACAAGACAGCAGGACAACATGGGGCAACAACGTAACACAGGAACCTCACAGACGCCGGACAACATGAGACAGACCTCCCCAGACCCCAAATCCACACAATCGGACATGGAACCTTCCCACGCAGCATCCATGTCAGACAAACTAGATAAGGTGCTGGCGGCAATTTAACATTCGAGAGTAACCATGTAGGACAGATTCGGGGAGCTGGCCATGGACCTTAACCTGCTCAGGTATGATCACAAGAAACTGACGCGCAAAGTAAAGCAAGGGGAAAAAACACTCCACACCATGGAACCTCAATTGCAATCGCAACAAGAAGCCCTGAAAGACCTGGAGTCTAGAGTGAACATCTTGGGGATGAAGCTAATGATTTGGAGGGGCACTTCCGCCGCAGCAATATCCAAATCCTTAATCTGCCGGAGGGCGCAGAGGGGTCTCACCCTATTCAATACATCGAAACGTGGCTATAAACGTTCACCCAGGCAAAAGACTTGACCCCTTTCTTTTCCATAGAGAAAGCACACCGGGTTCCAGCCCCCAGGCCATCCCCAGGATTACCACCCAGGCTGTTCCTACTGAAACTGTTACATCATCAAGACAGGGACACTGTCCTTCAGGCTGCTAGGCCGTAAGGGAAATTCCGAGTTGAGGACAAGCAAGTCATGTTATTGCCGGATTACTCCAGAGCTGTCCAGCGGCAAAGGGCGACCGTCTTGGAAGTCAAACGTCATACAAGAACATACAATATGCACTCCTGTTTCCTGCCCGCATTAAAATCATCCATGATGACACTGCACATTTTTTTAGAGATCCCAAAGAGGTGAGTGATTGGGTGGAACAACGACTAGCGGGACTCAACAGACCTGGAATGACACCCAACAATCAGTCCCACAGGCATCAGCGATGACTATATAAAAGGGTCACTCTGAAGCAAATGAGCCTCTGACCTGGAGCCTCTGTAACGACATCCCCAGACCTAGAGCAAATTATAGAGGAACACAGGAAGGTACTGCAAGCAGCAGAAGAGTTGAGGCTGACTTTGGAAAGCTCAGATGGGGAAAGAGGCTCACATATCTTCACCTCAGAAGAAGAAGTTAGTGACAAAAACACCTCCAGAGATGACTCAGTCACTCCGCCGTTGGTGACTCCTCAAACGGCGGACACGCTGGTCTGAATGTCGTTATGGGGTGAGGCAGAAGTGAAGTGATATTCCCACCAAAACCTAAGCACCCAGTAAGAGGACACTGTCATATACACGTGTGCCGCCATGGCAAAGTACTCTGAATGTTGTTGGAATGGGTGCTAGGCTAAGGTATCACAGATGGGCAATGTTGAGGGGACTCCCTCAGGCATCCCATGTATTTTGCTTCAATGCGGGCAGCCGTGAGAGTAATGGCTGGCAGAGACAAAAGGCAACCATCAGGTTATGCACTACGGAAAGTGCATAATGTGTAGTTTGGACATATCACCTCAAGTGATATGTCCTTCTAGTTGGGAATATTTCCAGTTATTTAGTTACACCCTTTCCCCCCTACCCGTTCCCAAATAACCCATAGTGAGGCACACGGGCGGGATGCTGAAATGCACTCAGGTGGTTGGTACAATGGAGAGGAGCCACAGGGGCTAGATCTGACACCATGACCAAACAGTCTACTCTTACTCACTCAACAGTATGACCCACAAGATTCCTAATACAGATATAACGCTCCTTATGCTAAATGTCAGGGGTATGCATACTGCAAGTAAGTGTTATGCCGTCTACGCATATATAAAAAGGCAGCAGGCACAGATTGCTCTCCTACAGGAGACACACTTAACAACTGCTGAGGTAGATCGCCTACGTAAGAAGTAGCAAGGTATTATACGTCAACAGATGGATAACCTGCACACCTAATTCAATGCTGAAAGTTTTTCTTTTTATCAATGTACTCACAATTTTTAAAAGATTTTTTAAAAAATGGTGCAACCCCAGACAAACCTGACTACCCCCCTGAAAATATGCCACAGAGTCAAACAGAACCTGCTTGAATGCTAGGGTGCACTGTTCACATGCCCAACTTGGTGCTGTGTGTATTTCATATATCAAATAGATGTTTCACCTAATGCGAAATATCAGCATAATCATACAAACAAAATAATTTGAACAACAATAAGTAAACATAATGTAATTCACCTTCATCAGGGGAACACTGTAAAAATATATATATATACAATCCATGTATTCCACGTCAACTCATGATTTCAAGATCACCAATCTGAATTCAGTATTAAATGAAGCTTTAAGTAAAATGTTGTGTATGAACACCACTAGCCAAAACAAAGAAAGAAAAAGGTAGTGCCCGGTCTGGTGTAAGTGCCTTGAGGAATGTTACACCAGACCGGGCACTACCTTCTGGTTTCTTTGTTTTGGCTAGTGGTTTTACTTAAAGCTTCATTTAATACTGAATTCATATTGGTGATCTAGAAATCATAAGTTGACGTGGAATACATGGATTGTATATTTAATTGTTTTACAGTGTTCCCCTGATGAAGGTGCCAGCACAGAAATGCATTGGGAAATGTTGGATGCTGTTTTGGAGAATTGAACATTGGAAATTGAAAATAAAGCAGAACACAGTGTGTTGCACAGTGACCATCTTGTCTTGCGATTTCTGTCACAATTGAAATGTTGTTTTCCTTTTTTTAGAATTTGCTCAACATCTGACTAATGTTTACATATAACTGAAGAATTACATTATTATATATGGAATACACACAGCACCAAATTGGGCATGTGAACAGTGCACCCTAGCATTTAAGCAGGTTCTGTTTGACTCGGAGGTATTATATGTGCCACGACCTATTCAGTGTTTCCTAGGGGCACCCTGATTTGGATAAGGCCAGGTACTCCCTTCAGGAAGCATATGCGTACAGTATACAAAGATGGCCATTATGCCTTACTTGAGGGTTTACTGGAGGGCCAGTCACTACTGTTGGGGAGCGTATATGCTCCTAAAGTAGAGCAAGAACGATTCTGGAGTCACCTCATGAGGGTATTAACCCAATGCACATCCGTCCTGTGACTCTTAGGATGCGATTATAACTGTGCTCTAGACCTCCACCTTGACAGATCCCACCCCCCCACCAGCGCAATCTCCTGTGCACAAGCAGAAGGAACAATATCAAAAATGCGCTGGCGGACGCATGGCAGACAAGGAACCCAGTTACTAAACTATATTCCTTCCACTCCATTCCACACAACCTTCGAGTGCGGCTTGACAGATTTATCTGCCCCACAGTACTTCTTCTGAGAGTCCAACTCACTGATTATCTCAGTAGGGTTTTGTCGGACCACGAAGCACAAATACTGACCCTGAGATGGAGGCCACCTCACCTCCCATGCCCACTTGGAAGCTGCCACATGATTGTCTCACAGATCAGGCCTTCTGCCACGACCATGGGGACCACATTCGAGAGTATTTTACACTAAACACCGGCACGGTGGCGTCCAGACTAATAGAATGGGACGCTTACAAAGTAGCCGCCAGGGGCCACTGTATACAACAGATAGTGGGCATACGTAAAACACTTGAACAATCACTACAGCGAGCGGAGGTAGCTTTAGCGGCATTAACGAAAAAGACCGATGGGGTTGAGGCCACCCTAACCCAAGTGGCGACAGCCAAGACATCATACGCAGAGGCCATGAGAGATTTACGTGAGTACAACTTTAGGATGTGCACCACTAATCTACACAGAGAGGGCTAAAGAGCTGGGACGCTCCTAGTGTGGCTATCCCAGCAAAACACAGACATGAAGCCGGTTACGGAACTAATTGATAAGACTGGGATCCCCCGCTATTTGTGGGTAGAAATCTTGCACACAATTCACTACTATTACTCAGGTGTTTATCAACCCCAGCACAGAAGGACCACCATGCTATAACCCGATTCCTCCGCCTGCTGCCCATACCCCGTATCCCGTCAGCAGACAAGACAACCTTGGAGGCGGAGATCACATCCCCAGAAGTCACCCAAGCCATTAGAGCATTGACGTGCAATAAAGCCCCAGGAATCAACGGCTTCCTGTTGGAATATTACAGCGGCTTTTCAGCCCTACTGACACCCTGCATTGTGACCATGTACGGTGATGCACTAGAAAGAGGTGAGCTCCCAGGATCACTTTGTGAATCTATCATAGTAACCTTCCCAAAGCCGCACAGATACCCGACACTCACGGCCTCGTACAGGCCCATAACACTACTAAACGCAGACTGTAAAATACTGGGTAAAATACTGGCAGATCGCTATGCCCAAATTTTCCCACCGCCCATTCACCCAGGCCAAAGTGGGTTTGTCCCTGGACAAAATACCTCCCAGACTTTACACAGGCTGTTTCGTATACAAGATAGGGCAAGTACTTAATTCCCCAATGCAGCATGTCTCATTCTAGATCTAAAAAAGGCCACTGACACTCTCATGAGGCCATACCTGTTTGCTGTCCTCTGCAAAGTTAATCTGGGGCCACCCTGATGTCGTATACACAGCTTTTATACCAAGGCCTAACCTTGCAGGTGCAAATTGGTAAATACATCTCAGCTCCCTTCCTGATAGAAAGGGGAACGAGACAAGGGTGCCCCCTGCTCCCCCTACTATTCACTCTGGCAATTGAGCCCTTGGTGATTCATTTGCGCCGGGAGGGTGTGACATGGGGTATTCCAATAGCTGGCACGGTACACTGTGTGTCCTTATATGCAGATGACCTCCTGTTATACATCCAGGATATTACTAGTGACCTCACCCCAATCTGGACGGCACTGCAAGACTTTGCGGAGGCTCCGGTCTCAGAGTAAATAGGGACAAATCCATGATTTGCCCGCTGAGTCCACACTTAGCCCCTCTTAACATAACTGTTGGGGATCAGATAAATACCTGGAGCGCTGCCGCAGCCCGATACCTAGGGGTGAGACTGTATCACTCTCCCAAAGACCTGTATGAAGGGAACCACCTCAGGGCACTATCAGGAATAAGGACGGCGGTAGGCTTCTGGAAAACATCACCTCTAGCCCCTATTGGCCGAGTAGCCCTTGCTAAAATGATTATAGTCCCCAGACTACTCTATCACTTTGCTAACCTTCCATTAATACCACTGCACCCTTTTTTCCAGGAGTTGGACACGCTGTTTGCCTCCCTGATTAGGGGAACGAGTCACCATAGGGTAGCAATAACCATGCTGTATCTGCCCACAGATCAAGGAGGTTTGGGAGCACCAT
Organism: Lissotriton vulgaris; assembly: GCF_964263255.1. Lineage (NCBI taxonomy): Eukaryota > Metazoa > Chordata > Amphibia > Caudata > Salamandridae > Lissotriton > Lissotriton vulgaris. The sequence goes on from NC_141694.1 coordinate 968,290,409, forward strand.
CGTTCGAAGTGTACTTTCTGGCAGCGCTGTTACAGTGGTTATCGCACTGGACAGCCGAACGGCATATAGGCGAGACAATCACTGATGAAGGACGGATACCACTCCCGGCAATACTGAGAATGCTAATGCCCTGTACCAAACCGATGCGCACTTACTCCCTGCAGGTGTCAATAGCCCATTCCTGCATGTTGAGGATACACCGCATGTCACGAGACAACTCCCTATACTCGCCCCTACTCCCACTAGTAGGGTTCCCCCAAAAGGACAAATACTACACTACCCGAGCCCTTCAGGTATGGACTGAACACTTTGTCACTGAGATGGAATCACTATTTGACGACGGACGAGTTATGACCAAATGGTGGTGGACTACGGCCTCCCTCTGGGCCAATTCCAACTACATAGGCAACTCCTAGACAGTAGTTATCAATGCTGGGATTTGAATGAGGGGGAACCCCCGACACATCTGCTACTGTACACAATTCTGCATATGGGGGAGGGTCGAGACCTAATTACTTGGCTCTATCAGGCTATCAGGGAACTGCTTCTTAAGCCGCAGCAGACTTTACGGCAGACATGGGAAAACAAGGAAGGAAGGGCATTCAACGATAAGGAATGGGAGAAGGCACTAGAATACCCAATAAAGGTTTCCAGGAATGCACAATTCAAAAACATACAAATTAACATTCTCCATAGAGCTACCTCATGCCACAATGCCTTCTTTGTTTTTATCCAGACACACAGTTTGCATGTCCCCGTTGTCAGATCCCTGAGGCTGGCTTCAAACATATGTTTTAGGATTGTCCCACTATCCAGCAGTATTGGAATAAAGTACATCTGACACTCCGAGTGATGACAAACATCACGAACATCTCTACCTGGGAAGCGTGCGCCCTTGGGATAATCCGCAGGTGGAAATCCGAAAAAGTACAGGATCGCTTCATGTCCTGAGCTATCCTTTTGGTGAAGAGGGGACTAGCCATGTATTGGCGTGCCCCGGAGGGGCCCCTCCGGAAGCAGCCTGGGTGGGTGCGGTGCGAAAGTGGGGAGCAGCAGAAGAAGAGGTGTTGAGGGATGAGGAAGTAAACGGAACAAGAAAACACCTCATATCTCTGGATTGGGCACATATATTGCACCAATTCAAACACAAAGCCACACCTGCGGAAGCACCTGAGGCCTCTCCACCCCAGACACCACACATATCCCCGATTGAACCAACAGCAGTATGTAATAGGCTAAGCCCGAGGACCTGAGGCAGACACCATATCCAGGCTAACCCAGTAAGCCCCACACCCCAAGCCAGGACTGCCCGTAAAGACCCCCACATACATAAGATAACACTGTGCAATCCCACTATGACCAACCACATAATGGATCTCAGCGATGCATATCCCCGCCGTCCCCTCACAACTTCCCCAGTTCATCCCCAAAATTTGAAGTTAATACTCTCCATCGGTAGTTCCACAGCCGGTGATGCTCAATAGGAAATGCATTCCTTACTCACCACACTACATAGCGCCCATACGTCAGCATGGGGATAGACGTACCTCCGGGCACACGGGAAACGTACCCAGCCAGGTTCTTACAAATGTCTACCAAAGTATTTGGACCTGCTAAACAGGTAGCACCCAGAATGTACCACCGAGAAATGTTACTTGTGTACTGTATGAAAAGCTATTGTAAACTCGATCATCAGCAGATATTCTCCTTTTTGTCCTTACTGCAAACATATGTTGTTCAATTATAATTGTACTATATCAATCTGCTATGTGTCATGCTAAAACCCAATAAACAAATAAAAAATAAAAAAATCCTGTATTCACAGAGCCACTTTATTACCCCTGATGTTTTTTTTTTGTCGAATACTGAGCTCTCACATTTGAAATGCAGAATACTATGAAGTTTCAGTCTTATCAGCCACTAAAAAGTCAAGAAACAACACTGTCTTTAAATTTTCCTTCATGAAAATTACTGCAGGTAAGTCCAGGAAGGACATGCCTGGAAAAAAAACACCGATCCTAGTGTGGTTTCTGTAACATGACATACATTCCAAACACGAGTGCTCCTAATTTCCAGTTCACTAAATGGAGTTAGAATGAAACGTTAAATAGTAAATCAGGGCCGATTCATAAAGAGCCTCCACACTCATGGCGGAGGCCCTACAGTCATGGCAGGAGACTCGCTCTCATGTCCAGACCTTCACAAAGAGGAACTGCAATGTGGGGCCTCCGCAATGATCGCAGAGGCCCTTTGTGAATTGGGCCTTAAATGTCTATACTGAGGATTTCTAGCTTTTTTTTCCATTTCCTTAGAGCCACGCAACTAGTTCTATGCAAAGTCCTTTATAGAATCTACGGAACTTAAAGCAAAACATGAATAAACTGACAAACTGGTAAGTGCTAGGTTCTCTGTTTTACCATTATGGTGATGGTACGAGGGAAGAAAGGAGAACAGTAAAATGAGGCACCTCCTGCACTCCGATTAAATGAAAGTGTTTTATAAAATCCTTGATTAAGTTGAACTCTTATTTTATTTTTTACCTTTTTCCTTTTTTAATGAATTGGTGAAGTAATGGTTCTTTCAGCTTCATTTTATCATCCAGTTATAAAGTTAATAGGTATTTCAAGCGACATCGGTTGCATTAAATCTACAGAATGAGAACCGCATTAAATATTAAATAATTTGAGGCTAAATCTCAGATTTTTATGGTTAGTTGTCATGGCTTCTTTGGTTATGAGCAGGAAGTCAAACAAATGCAAAGCGAGAAACAGATGAATGGAGCAATATCCCTCTGAATCACAGGAACGATTAAATAAGTAATTTTCTATCATGCAATATTGGCGGCGGTATTTCTCTCGGTTCACCTGGTGACTATGAGTAAAAAATACGTTTGGAATATTTCACGTTTAACTTCAAAGCAACAGATACAGCTACTTTTGAGTGAAAGGGTAACTTGTTTAAATCTTTTCACAACTTCTAAAAAGGTGTTTCTGATCTTCAGAAATCCTAAAAGTAATACAGCACAGCAATCAAGGCACAGACCCTCTCATTTACACCAAGAGGCAAATAGTAGGGGTGATTATGTTGGTGCTATTTGTACCTGATTTACATCAGCTTGTAAAAGAATGTAAGTTTAAGTTCATAAAAACCTTCACAAATTAAGTCAGTATCAAAGTTCCAAAACTCAAACAGTGTATGAGCAGAATAAATAATAAATACAAATTATGCACCAAAGCATTCAGCTTATACCTTGAAAACTTCCAATAAAAACTATGATTATTCTAAAATATGCAGTGATATAACAGCTGTTGGTATATATCCGAGTAAAATATGTTTAAGTTCATCTGTGTATACACTTGTTTTGTCCATATGTGAGTTATAATATACTAACGTAGTGCAACAAATGGCAAATACAGGAAGAACAATTTCAATGGTGCAAAAAACTATATATGACTTACTACACCATTTCAAAAGTGTGGAAGACACGGGTAAAATTCACAGAAGGGAGGTTGTGCCAGAATAACATATGCCCCAAAAATACCAGACAAAATGGAAGGGGAACACTCAGAGCTTTATTTAAAAGACTGGATGAAGAAGATGTTGAAGCCTACGGGACTGTCTCACTATTTTTCAATTGAAAAAGTGTACAGAATGCTGCCACTGGCTCCCAGATCAATTGTACTTTTAGAACCATTATTGTCAGTTTTCTCGAAAATAGGGACCTGGATGCACTGTTGACCTAGTGACTCTGAGAGAACTTCAGTTTGAAAGAATACACATAATGCTGTTCTAGCATTACACACAGCAGATCGAGAACCGAAAGCTCTGCCACTCCTTTCAAGCAGTACAAAAGGGGTGTAATGGAGGGAGAATCTGAACCAATCAAACACTCACACCCAGTCAACAGATCTGGGTTTAATCCATCACCGTTCTTTCGCCCACTGTGCCACCCCAGTTCACACATAGAATATGCAAATCAGTCTGACCCTGTGCCTCATGGGAACAGTCCAGCCCGAACAGCCAAGCCATGCCTTCCCTGGACCGGAAACAAGCTTCCTAGGACCGGTTTCTGGCATTACAGCCGTCTTCAGCCAGGCTTGCTTGAATTCAGTGGCAAAGTGAGCAAGGGACTCACGTCTGAGCATACCCTGCCAACTTATGGTGAGCAAAGCGGTACAAAAGGGGGTGGTAATGGACGGAGCATCTGAACCAATCAAACACTCACACCCAGTCAACAGATCTGGGTTTAATCCATCACCGTTCTTTAGCCCACTCTGCCACCCCAGTTCAGACATTGCCATATGCAAATCAGTCTGACCCTGTGCCTCATGGGAACAGTCCAGCTCGAAATGCCAAGCCATGCCTTTCCTGGACCGGAATCAAGCTTCCTAGGACCGGTATCCCCATTTTGTACCGCTTTGTTTGCCATAAGTTGGCAGGGTATGCTCAGACGTGAGTCCCTTGCTCACTTTGCCACTGGATTCAAGCAAGCCTGGCTGAAGACGGCTGCAATGCCAGAAACCGGTCCTAGGAAGCTTGTTTCCGGTCCAGGAAAGGCATGGCTTGGAAGTTGGGGCTGGACTGTTCCAAGCCTGGCTGAAGACGGCTGTAATGCCAGAAACCGGTCCTAGGAAGCTTGTTTCCGGTCCAGGGAAGACATGGCTTGGCAGTTCGGCCTGGACTGTTCCAATGAGGCACAGGGTCAGACTGATTTGCATATGGCCATGTCTGAACTGGGGTGGCAGACTGGGTTAAAGAATGGTGATGGATTAAACCCAGATCTGTTGACTGGGTGTGAGTGTTTGATTGGTTCAGATGCTCCGTCCATCAGCACCCCCTTTTGTACCGCTTTGTTCGCCATAAGTTGGCAGGGTATGCTCAGACGGGAATCCCTTGCTCACTTTGCCACTGGATTCAAGCAAGCCTGGCTGAAGATGGCTGGAATGCCAGAAACCGGTCCTAGGAAGCTTGTTTCCGGTCCAGGGAAGGCATGGCTTGGCAGTTCGGGCTGGACTGTTCCCATGAGGCACGGGGTCAGACTGATTTGCATATGGCCATGTCTGAACTGGGGTGGCAGAGTGGGCTAAAGAACGGTGATGGATTAAACCCAGATCTGTTGACTGGGTGTGAGTGTTTGATTGGTTCAGATGCTCCGTCCATCACCACCCCCTTTTGTACCGCTTTGTTCGCCATAAGTTGGCAGGGTATGCTCAGACGTGAGTCCCTTGCTCACTTTGCCACTGGATTCAAGCCAGCCTGGCTGAAGACGGCTGGAATGCCAGAAACCGGTCCTAGGAAGCTTGTTTCCTGTGCAGGGAAGGCATGACTTGGCAGTTCGGGCTGGACTGTTCCCATGAGGCACAGGGTCAGACTGATTTGCATATGGCCATGTCTGTACTGGGGTGGCAGAGTGGGCTAAAGAACGGTGATGGATTAAACCCGGATCTGTTGACTGGGTGTGAGTGTTTGATTGGTTCAGATGCTCCGTCCATCACCACCCCCTTTTGTACCGCTTTGTTCGCCATAAGTTGGCAGGGTATGCTCAGACGGGAATCCCTTGCTCACTTTGCCACTGGATTCAAGCAAGCCTGGCTGAAGATGGCTGGAATGCCAGAAACCGGTCCTAGGAAGCTTGTTTCCGGTCCAGGGAAGGCATGGCTTGGCAGTTCGGGCTGGACTGTTCCCATGAGGCACGGGGTCAGACTGATTTGCATATGGCCATGTCTGAACTGGGGTGGCAGAGTTGGCTAAAGAACGGTGATGGATTAAACCCAGATCTGTTGACTGGGTGTGAGTGCTTGATTGGTTCAGATGCTCTGTCCATCACCACCCCCTTTTGTACCGCTTTGTTCGCCATAAGTTGGCAGGGTATGCTCAGACGTGAGTCCCTTGCTCACTTTGCGACTGGATTCAAGCCAGCCTGGCTGAAGACGGCTGGAATGCCAGAAACCGGTCCTAGGAAGCTTGTTTCCTGTGCAGGGAAGGCATGGCTTGGCAGTTCGGGCTGGACTTTTCCCACGAGGCACAGGGTCAGACTGATTTGCATATGGCCATGTCTGTACTGGGGTGGCAGAGTGGGCTAAAGAACGGTGATGGATGAAACCCGGATCTGTTGACTGGGTGTGAGTGTTTGATTGGTTCAGATGCTCCGTCCATCACCACCCCCTCTTGTACCGCTTTGTTCGCCATAAGTTGGCAGGGTATGCTCAGACGTAAGGCCCTTGCTCACTTTGCCACTGGATTCAAGCAAGCCTGGCTGAAGACGGCTGGAATGCCAGAAACCGGTCCTAGGAAGCTTGTTTCCGGTCCAGGGAAGGCATGGCTTGGCAGTTCGGGCTGGACTGTTCCCATGAGGCACAGGATCAGACTGATTTGCATATGGCCATGTCTGAACTGGGGTGGCAGAGTGGGCTAAAGAACGATGATGGATTAAACCCAGATCTGTTGACTGGGTGTGAGTGTTTGATTGGTTCAGATGCTCCGTCCATCACCACCCCCTCTTGTACCGCTTTGTTCGCCATAAGTTGGCAGGGTATGCTCAGACGTGAGGCCCTTGCTCACTTTGCCACTGGATTCAAGCAAGCCTGGCTGAAGACGGCTGGAATGCCAGAAACCAGTCCTAGGAAGCTTGTTTCCGGTCCAGGGAAGGCATGGCTTGGCAGTTCGGGCTGGACTTTTCCCATGAGGCACAGGGTCAGACTGATTTGCATATGGCCATGTCTGAACTGGGGCGGCAGAGTGGGCTAAAGAACGGTGATGGATTAAACCCAGATATGTTGACTGGGTGTGAGTGTTTGATTGGTTCAGATGATCCGTCCTTCACCACCCCCTTTTGTACCGCTTTGTTCGCCATAAGTTGGCAGGGTATACTCAGACGGGAGTCCCTTGCTCACTTTGCCACTGGATTCAAGCAAGCCTGGCTGAAGACGGCTGGAATGCCAGAAACCGGTCCTAGGAAGCTTGTTTCCGGTCCAGGGAAGGCATGGCTTGGTAGTTTGGGCTGAACTGTTCCCATGAGGCACAGGGTCAGACTGATTTGCATATGGCCATGTCTGAACTGGGGTGGCAGAGTGGGCTAAAGAACGGTGATGGATTAAACCCAGATCTGTTGACTGGGTGTGAGTGTTTGATTGGTTCAGATGCTCTGTCCATCACCACCCCCTTTTGTACCGCTTTGTTCGCCATAAGTTGGCAGGGTATGCTCAGACGTGAGTTCCTTGCTCACTTTGCCACTGGATTCAAGCAAGCCTGGCTGAAGACGGCTGGAATGCCAGAAACCAGTCCTAGGAAGCTTGTTTCCGGTCCAGGGAAGGCATGGCTTGGCAGTTCGGGCTGGACTTTTCCCATGAGGCACAGGGTCAGACTGATTTGCATATGGCCATGTCTGAACTGGGGCGGCAGAGTGGGCTCAAGAACGGTGATGGATTAAACCCAGATATGTTGACTGGGTGTGAGTGTTTGATTGGTTCAGATGATCCGTCCTTCACCACCCCCTTTTGTACCGCTTTGTTCGCCATAAGTTGGCAGGGTATACTCAGACGGGAGTCCCTTGCGCACTTTGCCACTGGATTCAAGCAAGCCTGGCTGAAGACGCTGGAATGCCAGAAACCGGTCCTAGGAAGCTTGTTTCCGGTCCAGGGAAGGCATGGCTTGGCAGTTCGGGCTGGACTGTTCCCATGAGGCACACGGTCAGACTGATTTGCATATGGCCATGTCTGAACTGGGGTGGCAGAGTGGGCTAAAGAACGGTGATGGATTAAACCCAGATCTGTTGACTGGGTGTGAGTGTTTGATTGGTTCAGGTGCTCCGTCCATCACCACCCCCTTTTGTACCGCTTTGTTCGCCATAAGTTGGCAGGGTATGCTCAGACGTGAGTTCCTTGCTCACTTTGCCACTGGATTCAAGCCAGCCTGGCTGAAGACGGCTGGAATGCCAGAAACCGGTCCTAGGAAGCTTGTTTCCAGTGCAGGGAAGGCATGGCTTGGCAGTTCGGGCTGGACTGTTCCCATGAGGCACAGGGTCAGACTGATTTGCATATGGCCATGTCTGAACTGGGGTGGCAGAGTGGGCTAAAGAACAGTGATGGATATAACCCAGATCTGTTGACTGGGTGCGAGTGTTTGATTGGTTCAGATGCTCCGTCCATCACCACCCCCTCTTGTACCGCTTTGTTCGCCATAAGTTGGCAGGGTATGCTCAGACGTGAGGCCCTTGCTCACTTTGCCACTGGATTCAAGCAAGCCTGGCTGAAGACGGCTGGAATGACAGAAACCAGTTCTAGGAAGCTTGTTTCCGGTCCAGGGAAGGCATGGCTTGGCAGTTCAGGCTGGACTGTTCCCATGAGGCACAGGGTCAGACTGATTTGCATATGGCCATGTCGGAACTGGGGCGGCAGAGTGGGCTAAAGAACGGTGATGGATTAAACCTAGATATGCTGACTGGGTGTGAGTGTTTGATTGGTTCAGATGCTCAGTCCATCACCACCCCCTTTTGTACCGCTTTGTTCGCCATAAGTTGGCTGGGTATGCCCAGACGTGAGTCCCTTGTTCACTTTGCCACTGGACTCAAGCAAGCCTGGCTGAAGACGGCTGGAATGCCAGAAACCGGTCCTAGGAAGCTTGTTTCCGGTCCAGGGAAGGCATGGCTTGGCAGTTCGGGCTGGACTGTTCCCATGATTTACAGGATCAGACTGATTTGCATATGGCCATGTCTGAACTGGGGTGGCAGAGAGGGCTAAAGAACGATGATGGATTAAACCCAGATCTGTTGACTGGGTGTGAGTGTTTGATTGGTTCAGATGCTCCGTCCATCACCATCCCCTTTTGTACCACTTTGTTTGCCATAAATTGGCAGGGTATGCTCAGACGTGAGTCCCTTGCTCACTTTGCCACTGGATTCAAGCAAGCCTGGCTAAAGACGGCTGGAATGCCAGAAACCGGTCCTAGGAAGCTTGTTTCCGGTCCAGTGAAGGCATGGCTTGGCAGTTCGGGCTGGACTGTTCCCATGAGGCACAGGGTCAGACTGATTTGCATATGGCCATGTCTGAACTGGGGTTGCAGAGTGGGCTAAAGAACTATGATGGATTAAACCCAGACCTGTTGACTGGGTGTGAGTGTTTAATTGGTTCAGATGCTCCGTCCATCACCACCCCCTTTTGTACCACTCCTTTTAAGCAGTCAAATAGAAATGTGGAGAGAAAAATATGAAATATTTGATGTTTTCCCTGGCAAAACTCCAAATTATCCTTGAAGAGAAAGGCCATTTCTTTACTGAAGCAAGATCAGTGTGGGATTGGCTAGAGAACCAGAGAGTTCCTGACGGGGAGGGAGGGGGGGCTCCCTCCTCTCTGGCAACATGGGAGACAGTACAGGGATGAAACGTTGGGCAGCCATGATTAACATCCCCTCCCATTTCCCTATGTGACATTGTACTACGGCCTGTTTACGGCCGTAATACATGCTTGCATAGGGAAACGTTGGAAGAGACAGAACAGTTTTCGGTCGCATCCTAATCAGGCGGTCAGGTCTGCCGGCCGGAGGTCAGTCAGTCCCAGTTCCAAGATGGTGTCAGGTGGATGTGAATCCGCCATACATCGTAATAGGCCCCTAAGCTGTAAAGATAGAGTGGCCCAGTACAAAAGAAGAGCTTTGTGGTATATGTATGATGTGGCATTGTTACAACTGCTTACACTGAAAATATAGACAATAATAAAATGTTATCATGGAATATCAGTGTGCTCTATATTCACAGCGCAAGGTCAAGTGTGGGAGCATACTTGCACAGACACAGAGGGCAAGTAGTTCTCTGCAGGAGATATACCTATTTAAAGATGAAACTAGTGGAGAAGTGTGGCTCACCAGTTAGAGGCGGCAGACCCAGAAGCAGAGGTAGGCCCGGGACCAGGGTTCAATTCCCAACGTGGCAGGGTACGGAACCAATGTCAGCGGGCTCGATAAATCTCGCCTCTGTGCCTCTCTAACCATGGGTCCCACGCTGCAACTCTGGGCAATAGCTTGCTTAATCTCCACAACGGCCACCTAGCTGCCGGGGATGCCTGGCTTCACCTTGGGGATGCCCAATAGGGACCATCTCACAGGGAAAGCCAGGACAGGTTCCCCAGCGGCACACAGCGCCAAGGAAACCTGGGGTGAACGTGCCCTCTACAAATTCATTCTAACATAACATAACATAACTGTCAAGGTACAATGTAAACGGAGCGGGAGGTTTCATCATGCTGGTTACAGCTCACATGCCAAGGACATAGGGCTCTGGCTGACCGAATGCCTATCATTCGAGACAGATAAGTCACATTCAAAGAGTTAAGGCTTATATATTGAATTACATGGAAGACTAAGTGGCAGACTTGACTATATTATTTATATTTATTATTTTAGGTTTTTATAGAGCGCGTAGTCACCCAACGGGTATCCCAGCGCTGAACCTCGTGGTCCTGAAGGAAGGAAGTTCGGGAGAGGGGGTGATTTAAGGGAAAAGGAGGGTTTTAAGAGATTTCCTGAAGCGCAGGAGGTTAGGTTCTGATCTGAGTTTCAGGGGGAGCGCGTTCCATTGTTGCGCTGTGTGGACCGAGAAGCGGCGGCCTCCTGTGCGGGACTTTTTCACCCTGGGGACCACAATAAGGTTTTCATGGTCCGACCGAAGCGCTCTGGTAGGTTTGTAGGGTGTGATCCAGTTGCTTAGGATTGGTGGACCTGCGTTGTGCAGTACTTTGTGGGCCAGGCACAGGGCCTTGAAAATGACTCTTTCCCTGATCGGTAACCAGTGAAGTTTTTTCAGTGCGGGTTTGGCTGAAGTTCTGGCTGGGGTATTCGTGAGCAGCCGGGCAGCGGCATTCTGGGTTTTCTGTAGTATTTGGAGAGTGGTTTCCGGGGCTCCTAAGTAAATGGCGTTGCTGTAGTCCAGCCTGGACACAACTAGACCTTGGATCAATAGTAGTCGGGACTGGAAGGGGAGTAGAGAGAGCACCTTTCTGCATGATTTAAGTAGGCCGTAGCAAGTGCCCGCCGTTTTCCTTGCCTGCGTTCTAAAGGTGAGATCTTTCTCTAACCATACTCCCAAACTCTTAACTTCCATCTTAGGGGTAGGGGGTTCACCCATACAGATAGGCCAGATGTTTGGTGGAAGATTCTGTGTTTTATGCCCTAGGAGAAGAATCTCCGTTTTTGACCCATTTAATTTCAGGTCGGAGTCGCTCATCCATTGATGGATATTGGAGAGGCAGTCATGGAGATTGGAATGCTCTAGCTTGGGGTGAGATAGAGTTACCACCAGCTGGGTGTAGTCAGCATAACTGACAATGGTGACTCCAAAAGGGGAGACCAACTCCTCCAGTGGGGCCATGTACACGTTAAACAACGTGGGGCTTAATGATGAGCCCTGTGGCAGACCACACCGGAGGGGGATGGAGGAGGAGCGGCTTTCACATTCCCAGACTTGGAAAGAGCGTTGGTGAAGAAAGGACGCGAGCCATTTAAGTGCTGTATCTTTCACTCCGATGTTTTCTAGGCGTTGGGTTAGGACCTGGTGGCTGACAGTATCGAAGGCCGCGCTCAGATCCAGGAGGACCACTGCCACTGATCCTCCTGAATCGAGGATCTGTGGTCCCAATACAGGTAATAAGAGCTTCATTGTGAACCTCATTGATGCAGTGTCACTTTATCTGGGAACCACACTAATTTGGTTGTGGAACTTCAACTACATCCTGAACTGTGCTTTGGACTGAACACTGATGGGTCTTACATATAAAAAGTCGATGTCCTATTTATTAACTCAAGCTATGGGAACATTAGATTTGGTAGATGTATGGCGGGAGCAAAAACCCTTTTTTACAAGAGTGCAGATTATGCACATCAAAGCAAGACAAATTTTAGAATAGGTATTGAATAGATTGACCAACCACATTCACAATATTTATCAAATATATGGCACATGGAGAGAACACTTATGACATAATTCTCTGGTATATGCTTGACAGAGTAGAAACAGATGCAAAGTGGCTATTCCCTCATGGAGTGTACTGGTGTCCCCCTTTGGGATGTTAAATACCGAATGCTACTAAACATTGCTACAATAAACGAATTTTCCCTGAAAGAGAATACTGCCTTTAGTAGGGGAATATAATGAGACACCTTGAAATTTGTGATGAGGGATACTGAGGGCTCCTGGGATACGTCAAAGATTTAAAAACCTACATATTGCATTGCTGAATAAGGACAATGGGCTCTCCAGGTTACAAAAGACAGCTGTAGGAGACACCCACGTGGATGGAAATCTGGAGGATCTCCGTCTGGAAATCTTAGTAAAAAACTGTGTAGATGCAGTACTCCAGAATATGTGTTCCCATCAGGTACTACACAGAGAACGTTACAAACTAGGCACATTGTTGGCCTGGAGTTAGACCTGTCATCCTTAGGGTGGTCTTCCTCCAATCATTTTGCCTGCTTACCTCCTCTTTTTATTGTATGTTTCTGTTGGCCTTAAAACTCTGAGCACTTTACCACTGCTACCAGTGCTAAAGTGCATCTGCTTCTACCCCTAAATATGGTGACATTGGTATATACCCGACTAGCATATTTAGTTTATCTAAATGTCCCTTGTAAAGTGGTATACCATAAACCCAGGACCTGTAATCTAAATCCTACTAGTGAACCTGCAGCACTGGTTGTACCACCCACACAAGTAGAGTTTGTCATTGCAAAGTCTTTGTGTGCAGTTTACTGCCACCTCCACTTGAAATTCAAAATATTTTGCCAAGCCTTAAACTACCCTTTTATTACACATAAGTCATCCCTAAGTAAGGCCCTAGGTAGCCCTATGGGTAGGGTGCAGTTTAACTAAAAGGTAGGACATGTACGTTTATGTTTTACATGTCCTGGTAGTGACAGACAGCTACATTCATTTTTCACAACTGTGAGGCCTATCCCTCTCATAGGCTAGCATTGGGGTGTCCTTAAAACACTGTTAAGCTGTAATTCTTGATTAGAAAGGAGTCACTTAATCATGTTTCATATCTTTGGACTGGCACGGTTAACTCCTCATTAGTGATAATTTAATATTAATGTTTTAGAATTTCCACTTTTAGAAAGTGGACATTTCCCTGCACTTACTGCTCTGTGTGCCTTGCAGCCTATCTCCAATGCATGTATGGGATGGTTGACAGCTACAATTTGTGCATTCCCTCTAGACAGCCACAAACACAGGAAGGATGGGTGTGACCGAGAACTCATCTGCATTCTGATGGCTCTTCCTGGGCAGGAAGAAGGAGCTGACTCCTACATCTGAAAAGGCATTGTCCTGTGTCCCACACAATGGGCATACCCCTACTGTTATCCTGGCAGACATGGCTGGGATGAAGGGGGACCTGTGTATTTCAAGTGCCTGCTTTGAAGTCACTCCCACTTCAAAGGCTCATTTGACCATAAAAACTGGGGCTTTGACCCTACCAATACGGTACATTAATGGACCTGTGAAGAACTATGTCAAAAGTAAAAACTGATGTGCTACAAGGATTGCCACTCTGCTTGACTGACTGTTCTGAAGGAACTGCTTTTCTGCTTTGCTGAGCTGCCCCACTGCCTGCTGAACTCTGACCTGCTGAGGAGAAGTACTGGACACATCTCACTTGAATCTAGAGTGACTCCAGCAGGGTTGGACTGGGAACGCAAACCCGCCCTGGCAATTGAGATGGCCTGGGCGCAGTGGGGGTGCTGGGGGTGTGTGTAAAACACTGCCACTGCTTTTGCTACAGGGGGGCAATATTGCACAGCTTCAATACGGCCCCCTGTAACAAAAATGGCCCCCCAGGGGTCAAAAACCAGCCCCCACCCTGGTGGCCTCTGGGGAAACACCAGGTGCCCGCTACGGCCAGTCCGGCCCAGGAGTTCAGGAGCTTGCTGGCTTGTCTCCCGTTCTGAAGTCTAAGTGCCATGAAACACTTCCTCCAACCTTGCTGCTGCTGCTGCTGGACTCTGACATCTGTGAGCCCCGTCTTCACTGAGGAGCCTATCCAGTCCTGGGCCTCCGAAGTGAATATTGCAGCTATTTTTGCTGCAAACTCAATGCAGTGAGGACTTTAGGCTGATTAGAACCGGGCATTGCCCTTCGACCCAGGAGCCGATCTACGATATCACCTTGACAGACTACGCGGCTCGACGACAAAGGACAGTGCAGCTTGACATCGATGCAGTGTGTGCATCGTAAAGAGGTTTGTTGCTGAAGCACTCATCAACTGCGTGGATCGGTGCCAATGCTTCACCTCCATCCATAGGAGTGACGATGACAAGGCACCTCCTCGACTCCTCACAGAGAGTTTTCATAGTCGACGCTTGCTCCATCCAAAGTACTTTGTCAGTGGGACCTTTCTGAGTCCTGTAGCCGGCCTGCCCTCCTTCGGAGTCAGCCTGTACTTTGGACTAACCCCAGTCTAGCACAGCCTCAAGTAACCCCTTAGCGCTATTGACTTCTAAGCACTATTTATGGTTAATTCTTTAAACATTCAAAACTCCGTTCCACTCATTACATTTTGGTCTTGTTTAATTCATAAACATATTCTCTTTTTTTCTAAACCTGTGTGAAATATATTTGTGGTGTTTTCATTGTTTTACTGTGTGTATGTGTTGCATAAATAGTTTATTCATCTCCTCTCGAGAGAAGCCTGACTGCCCTATGCCAAGCTACCAGATTGAGCACAGGCTATCCTTTAGTGTGTATCTAGCTTACCCTGACAAGTATTGTGGTCCCTACATGGACAGGGTGCATATCTCTGCTAAATAGAGACCCAATGTCTAACACCTGGCTTTTAAAAACAAAAACACTCAACAAAATGTATAGAAGCTATCAGAGAAGCAAGATCATTCTGATAAATACACAAAATTGCATATAAGAAGTGTTTTACACTTACTTTAAACAATTATATAGGAATACTCTTAATCTAGTCAATAATGACATGCCTGATCCAGCTGACACAAGGACTGAGAAAGCTGACCCGGGAACGGAAGAAGCAGTTACAAGCACCAGTCACATTGGTTGGAAATTGTATAGGCTAACAAACAGTTAACAACTTATAACACTCCTAGACCGGACAGCCTCTTGGCTGAGTGGTACCTGACATTTAACAATACATTTGCTAGCAGACTGCTACAAGTATACAAAGAAGTCACAGTAAAGGGAATTCTACCCAGTACATTAGTGATTGTCTAATTGAGACCGGGTAACACCCACTAGAGTTCACAAAAAATAAAATATTGGGCAAACTATTGGCCCTTCATTCAAAGAAGGTATTGAAATACCTGGTAAATGTAGATCAGTGTGGTTTCGTATGAGGTAGGAGGACAGTGCTAAATATGAGGTGTGTAAGACATGTTATAAGGGAAATCAGGAGCTGTGTGGATGAGCTGGCTTTCATTTCCTTGGGCATGAAAAAGCTTTTGGCATACAAACCATTGTCACGCCGACTTAGATTGTCCCTTGACAATTGGGGAGTGACAAAATATCGAGTGACAAAATATTGTGTTCCCATAACAACGGGACATAAATATCGATGTAAAAAATATCGACATCCTATCTTGATAATGGTAAGTACTAAAATACCAAGAGAAAAAAAAATATTGTTGTTAAAAATATCAAGGTACAAAATATCTTTTTTTAAATGTGTAAAAAATAATGTAAAATAAATTAAATTATACACATAACTTAAAAAAATATTTAGAATTATTTAAAAAAATCAAGAAATAATTATTGTAATAAATTATAAAATATTAGAAATATATTATAAATTATAAATATATATATATACATACACCTGTAACATAAAAATAATATATATATATATATATATCTGCGCAAACTCCCAAAAACGCCGCTTTCAGGTCCTAGTGGAATTCAGAACCCACGAGGCAAGTAGGAGACGGACCACAATCAGGATTCACAGATGTTTAATGCAAAGGTTGAAAACTGCGAGGGCAAGACGCGTTTCGGGCTTACAAAGCCCTTGTTCACATGCATTGATTCAATGAATTCTTTTTGCTTTTGTAATGCAGTAAAACCCGCCTCCCCGCCACTTTACAATCAGGTCACATGATCACAAAGGTAGAAAAAAGACTCTACGTTATAAATGACCAGCTACATTGCATGTACTGCACGAATTACATTTACAAAAAATAACTTTTAATAAAGAGATATTTCTTTTTAAAGAAGCATTTACATTTGTAAAAGTTCTTATTCAGTTATTTTGGGATAAATCCCTGTGCAAATATTGTCATATGTGCAAATTTAGCAACCTGTAAACAGTGGGGGAGCGGGAAAAAAGTGGTGAAAGTGCAAATAACAAATTTTCATTGAACCGCAGTCTGCAATCCATGGAGTAACTTGTATTTTGTGCAGAAATGCAATTAGAGGGAAGAGGAAAAAAGTGCTGTGAGTGCATGATGATATTAATCTGTGTATATAATGCATAAATGCTCATTTAGACATTAGAGGAGAATTAATATTTTCCTATTTGTCTTATTAAAAACATGCATAAAAACATTTAATACCACTATAAATACATCATCATATAAAAAGATTAGATAAAAAACACCCTGTGTAAAATGAGTGCAGAAAAAATCTCACATCTAAAAATCATAAATATATAAGTATAAAAGTGAATACTATATACAGTGAAGAAGCAGAACATGATGAAATGTACAAGGAAGTGGCTGACAAGGAACTTGACCAGCCACTTACATCAATATATACGAACGTAATGTTTATTAGGTGCAATGTCTCAGAATGGGTCAACTCCCTAGATCACAGGGAACCTGACCTATCTAGGGAGCCACTAGGATGCTGTTTCGGATGACAAATTTTCTCAGTCCGGCATATAGATATTAGAGTGAGCATTTAAAGAAAGTGGCGTAGATCCTCGGTATTATTGAGGCCATTAGGCCATTTACTGTCGTATTCGAGGATCAAACTCGACTCTAATCGCCTCAATTTGAGCTCCCGATTGCCTCCTCTTCTAGGCTTGGGGACAGAAGCCACTACATAGTATGAGAGACAATTAAGGTCTTTGTTATGGGTGCTTTCAAAGTGGCGAACCACTGGATATGCCTGGTCACTATGCAAAATAGCCCTGATGTGCTGCAAAATCCTGACGTGCACTTGCTGTTTTGTACTGCCTATATAATTTAGGCCGCAAGTGCACGTCAGGACATACACAGCATATTCGGTTTTACAGTTATGGCTACCTTTGATTGGGATATCAACAGTAGAAAAAGGAGTTCTATAGTGAGTTTTATTGACTCCAAACTTGCATGCTCTGCAAGTTGTACATTTGCGAAAACCTGCTGATATTAACCAATTGGGTTTCTGTTGTAATTCAGGGCTGCTCTGATCTAAAATTGCGCCCATGTTTTGTGCCCGCCTGCAAGTGACCAAGGGTTTGTCAGGTAACATACATCCTAAAACAGCATCTGTCTGAACAGTAGGCCAATGTTTGTTGATTATCTGCCTGCTTTTATTTTCCTGAATACTGTAGTCCGTGATAAATCTAGGGCAGTCTACATCATTTGTTTCGGTCACATCAGTGGCCGCATTGTTCTTATTTACAGTCTTAGAGAGTAGACTGGCTCTAGCGAAACTTTCAGCTTTAGCCAGTGCTTGGTTGAATACCTGGTCTGAGTATCCACGGGCCTTCATTCGAGCTTTTAACTCAAGAGTACATATTTTAAAATCCTCAGCAGTACTACATATTCTTTTTAACCTTAGGATTTCTCCATAAGGTATGCTGTGGGTAGTGTGCTTAGGATGAAGGCTTGAGGCATGGAGCGTAGTATTGCCCGCCATGGCTTTTCTATGTAGGGTAGTTTGGATACGGTTGTTATCATCTATGTATATTTTGACATCTAGGAATTCTGCTTGTTTGGCGCTGATGTTAGAAGTAAATTTTAAGTTGAGGGGGTTATTATTGATTTCAGCAATGAATAGCTGTGCTTCATACTCATCCCCTTGCCATACAATAAAAATGTCATCAATATATCTGAGATATTTTACAATCTTCTCCCATACCCATGTTTGGTGTGTGACGTTGAGGTACAAAATATCTTTTTTTAAATGTGTAAAAAATAATGTAAAATAAATTAAATTATACACATAACTTAAAAAAATATTTAGAATTATTTTAAAAAAATCAAGAAATAATTATTGTAATAAATTATAAAATATTAGAAATATATTATAAATTATAAATATATATATATACATACACCTGTAACATAAAAATAATATATATATATATATATATATATATATATATATATATATATATATATATATATATATATATATATATATATAAAATATTAAATGATTTATTATTGTTTAAAACTAAATTTTATACTACATTGAGTACAACAGTAGGGAAAGTGTTGGATAGCGGAGGTGAATAATTTACTATTCTCACTCCAGCAAGTGCAACAGTAGGGAAAGTGTTGGATAGCGGAGGGGAATAATTTACTATGCCCACTCCAGCGAGTGCAACAGTAGGGAAAGTGTTGAATAATGGATGGGTGACAATTATTATTCCCACTCCAACAAGTGCAACAGTAGGGAAAGTGTTGGATAGTGGAGGGGAATAATGTACTATTCCCATTCCAATGAATGCAACAGTAGGGAAAGTGTTGGATAGCTGAGGGGTAAAAATTACTATTCCCACTCCTGCTAGTGCAAAAGTAGGGGAAGTGTTGTATAGCGGAGGGGAATAAGTTAATATTCCCAAACCGGCAAGTGCAACAGTAGAGAAAATGTTGGAAAGCATAGGGATAAAAATTACTATTCCCACTCCAACAAGTGCAACAGTAGGGAACGTGTTGGATAGTGGAGGGGAATAATGTACTATTCCCATTCCAATGAATGCAACAGTAGGAAAAGTGTTGGATAGCTGAGGGGTAAAAATTACTATTCCCACTCCTACTAGTGCAAAAACAGGGGAAGTGTTGTATAGTGTAGGGGAATAAGTTATTATTCCCACTCCGGCAAGTGCAACAGTAGAGAAAATGTTGGATAGCGTAGGGACAAAAATTACTATTCCCACTCCAGCGGGTGCAACAGTAGGAGAAGTGTTGGATAGCGGAGGGGAATAATGTACTATTCCCACTGCAATGAGTGCAACAGTAGGGAAAGTGTTGGATAGCATGGGGGATAAAATTACTATTCCCACTCCACGGAGTGCACCAGTAGGGAAAGTGTTGGATAGCGGAAGGGTAAAAATTACTATTTGCACTCCAGCGAGTGCAACAGTAGGAGAAGTGTAGGGAAAGTGTTGGATACCATAGGGGATAAAATTACTATTCCCACTCCAGGGAGTGCACCAGTAGGGAAAGTGTAGGTAGCGGAGGGGATAAAGCCAAACATTATAGCTATTGTACATAAATCCCCAAACAAAACACCAAAACACACACATAAAAATATTTACACAATTTCCATAACACATTTTACATTAATAAATTAATAACAATTAACAACAAATCATGAATTCATTTTAATTAATTTTCTTCCCAACATTTACAACTATAAACGCCAAACCTAACACATCAGAATGATTCCACAATTAGCATATTTCATATTAATTAACTAAAAAGTATTAATTAACAAATTATTATGCAATCATAAATAATTTACCTACCACCACATTCCCCTATAAATGACACCACCAATTTCATAAAACATGACACAATTAATATAATTAATTAACAATGTATTTATTAATAACAATTAACAAGCAATATAAAAATAATTAATAATAAACTAATTCACACACTATAAAATAACATTAAATAAATATTATATTATGAATATTGAAAATGTTATTAACATTATTACTTCCCACCCTTACTCCCCTATCAACCCACAATAAACTCCTAAAAAATTACACAATTAACATTATTACCAATTAATTAATATTAATTAACAACTAATTAATAATTAATTGATATCAAATGAATTACTTCAATTAATAATATAAAATAATAAATACATAAATATTAATTAATAAAACATAATAATTAATGAATTATAAATAAATTACTTCCCACCCTACTCTCCTATATTCCCACAGCCCGCTCCTAAATAATGACACAATTACCAGCTAATTAATAATTGACAACCAATTAATAAATAATTAATAATAAATGAATTCCCACAATTATTATAAAATATTAAGTACAGAAATATGAATTATTATATATATTTTTTAATTATCATTAAATTACTTCCCAGCCTATTCCCCTATAAACCCACAACCTGCTGTTAAAAAAATGGCATAATTAACATAATTACCAAGTATTAATAATTAATAACCAATTTATAAATAATTATCAATACATTAATTTCCACAATTAACAATATAAAATATTAAATATATAAATATGAATTACTAAAAAATATTAGTACATTAATTATAATTAAATTACTTCCCACACTATTCCCCTATAAACCTAGAACCCGTTACGGAACTAAAATGCAACATGTAATGAAAACAATTAATGCATTTATTATAATTAAATTACTTCCCACCCTTTTCCCCTGTAAACCCACAATCCGCTAGGAAATTAAAACGCAAAATGTATTTAAAATAAAAATGATAATTTCTAAAAATGTAACACATACATTTAAAAAAATGCAATACTTAAACAAAAAAATAGAACAAATACATTTAAAATACATACTAAAATATATAACACTAACTAAAAAAACGATATTTTTAACAACTATATTTTTCAAAACAATATTAATGGCTTCTACATTTTTTTAAACGATATTAATGACTTCGATATAGGTAAAAACGATATTGCTTACCTTAGACTCGATATTCTTGTCCATGATACTTTGACAGTCGATATTTTTGTAAAACAATATTTTGCACTCGAAATTAGTGCAATTCAAAAAAATAAGCTTGATATTCAGACTGTTTACCGGCCGTATACACTTAGGGCTCCATTACGATGTCGGGCGGATCGCCACCGCCATGGTGGCAATGACGATCCGTCCGCCACCCTTTTCCCCCCCGCCACATTACAATGGCGGGGGGGACCGCAACGGAGGGAAACACCGCCCGCCACTTTTCCGCCCCGGTCGCCTTGCGGCCGCGGCGGAAAAGGAATAATATGGTGGCGGTGTCTAATAGACACCGCCAGACATATTATGATGTGTGGTGTGCAGTGCCTTTCCGCGGCGGCGATGCCGCCACGGAAAGGCATGCGGTCTTCCCTCTCGGGGCCCCCTGCGGGCCCCCAGAGGGAAGTACAGGTGGGGGGTGCACGTGGGGGGTACCTGTGGTACCCCCCTTCATTGTCATTTGCAAAGCGGCAGGCACCGCGCGGTGCCTGCCGCTTTGCAAATGACAATGTTAAAGTGCATTTTCAGCATTGTGGCAGGTGGTGCAGAGAGCACCACCCGCCACAATGCTGAAAATACAGGATGTGCCCACCACTGTGGCGGGCACATCCTTATGGTACCCCCGGGACCCCCGCCCTTATGGCAGGCGGTCCCGAATTACGATGGGATGACGGGCGGGCAAAGTCCGCCTGTCATCCTAATGGAGCCCCTGGTTTCACTTTCTGCAGATGATCTATTGCTTTACTTGAAAACCTTAACTGAGGATATGCCACCTCTGGTTGAAATCCTAACAAACTTTGGAGAACAATTGGGGCTTCGTATAAACAAGCAAACATCAACTATGTTCCCACTAGCTAGGATGTCAGGCTTACCATTCCAGAATCTATCAAAGTTGAAGGTACTATCTATGGGAACTTGGGTCACTCAGATATTTGGGGATGATAACAAACCCTCCCTGAAACTAAATTAAACACCTTACGACTCTTTAATGGTTTGCAGGGTTCGTTGGACTTTTCGCTGCCATCCCACTATTGATATCCGGTATAATCGCAATAGCAAATTTGATAGTACTACCCAGATGTTTTAGTGCAGTTTCAATGTGATTCTGCAGCAATATATGAGGAAGCTGAGATCAATACTAAACTCCTTGTTGTGGAGCAGAGAATGTGGCAGAGTTAAATTGGCCTTTTTGACATGCACCTATGTGGAGGAGTGACTATGGGGCATATTATCAAGAAATGGCATTAAAATTATCGCCGCTTTAGCGTCAGGAAACTGCTGCTAAAGCGGCGATAATGGGCTTGATAATATGCTCTTGTGAATTCCCATAGAAGCCCATGTTCTGGTGTGAACATGGGCTTCTATGGGAATTCTCAACAGCATATTATCAAGCCCATTATCGCCGCTTTATCAGCAGTTTCCTGCTGCTAAAGCAGCGATAATTTTAACGCCCTTCTTGATAATATGCCCCTATCTGTCATGGACATGGAAGCATACTATTTGCGGCCCAGCTGCCGTTTGTCACAGGCTGGTTTGGCCACAAAAAAACAGCACTGATAGAGAATTGCTGAGTGGACTGCTACATGTGGATGAGTGGAAGTACGAATATTTCTGATTACTATGGCTACCCCCAACAAAATCTCCGCATAGCGAGAGACATGATATTAATTTGGAAAATATACATTTTGAGATGGGCCAGTTTAATGCCATCTACCTGTGACTTATCGATCTTACGTCTGCCACAGTTTACACATTTGGAAAACAATATGAATATGAATATGTCAAATTAAACGAGAGGAGGTTATGGTGCTCTAGGAGATATGTGCCAGCGTGGCAGATGGGTGTCCTTTCTTCATATGAAATGGATCAGGAACAATTCCAGGTAGATTAGGGGCAGTTTTTAAAATAAGGGGCCATACGTCGCACCCTCTGTGAATATTATGAGGTGATACGTAGACCATTTCCAGAGTAACCAACACTTTGGGTATCATGGTGGCAGATAATCAGGGACGTGGGATTATTACCAGATTCCACATTACTAAAAGAGACGATAGGAGTTAAACATGCATCAAGAACACAAGAGACATGCGGAACTGACTGAGGGATACCTTTTACAGATAACCAATAAAAGAGTACTTGTATACTTATGAATTAAATATGAAGTAACACAAGATATATTTTACTGCATTTTAATTTCATACACAAGCCATAAATGCCCCAAGTGATGTTACATGACATTAACCCTGATACATCAGCAGCCTGTCATGCATGTGGGGTACCAGAAGCCACATAATTTCACTTGGTATGGGCCTATCACAAAGTGGCAGGATATTGGGAACATGTAGCAGACAGATATAGACAGCATGTATGAGTTTCAATGCCACTGAATCCACATACATATTTTCTGGGTACCGATGCAGACAGGTTACAACACAAAGCAAACTTTTAGCAAAAAGGCGGATCACTATTGGCTGGCTCAGAAATCAAGGGCCCACAGCAGAAGGCTGGATCCGGGATGCCACCGGATGGACTTTAGCAGAGGATATAACTGTTAAACTAACTAGAACACATGAAAACCTGCAAGAGGTCTTAGCCATCGCAAACATATTGGCAAGAAACTTAATTCACCCACCAGAAGAAATATCCCCTTGAAATAGGTAAAGTTTCGCACAGGAATATTGCTGTGATATTGATTGATGTAAGGGCTGCAAATCAATCTCCTGTCTTGCAGCTAGGAAGGAAGCTTATTCAAAGCAATATGAATTTACGTGTATTTTTCCAATATGTGAATCCTTGTTTAGTTCCTGCCTTCTTAGCAGGAGCAAAATCCAGTTTCGACGCAGGGAATAGGTTGGTTTAAGCCCGATGAATATAGCAGAGATTTCTTTAAAATCACGCCCGGCCTCGCAGTGAGTGTTTAGGCTCAACTCAGAGATTCGTTTAATGTCCCACCTTCCACTTTAAATAAATAACTAGAGGGGTTATTAAAATAGGCGACTATTAAACTAGGCCACCTGTTATGTTTTCAGCCACTGGCGTGCCTAGCATGCCTCTTAACAACATACATTTGGCGGTGTTCTAGCTGACATATATCTCCCCAGTTATTCATCCTCTACAGAAATATTGTAGGAACGGTTTTTAAAATTAGAGCTGCAGTCGTTGACTACTTGACAGGGGGTGTTGGAGGAAATATGAAAACAATCTTTCATCTAGGTGTTCCTAAAATGTTATCTCGTATAGTAAATTGTGCAGGGGAGCACATAGAATCTGTCGCAAACTTGGGATGTTTTCCTGGCAATACTATTCCAGGCCATTTTCTAGAATTGATTTTTGTGGTTTTAATAGAGAGGGCCTGGTCCCAAGGCATTAGAACGCTGTAAAACAGAACCAGCCAAGGTTGGCCATTCTATTGTTTTAGGCACAAGGTGGTTAGGTAGTTTGCTCAGAATTACATGGTGATGAGCAACCGCCACTATTCAAGCAAGATGCCCCATTTGACAGGGTCAGAAGCTCCTCCCCATGTCATTCAGCATCGTGCCAATGACCACCACCATCCTGTCAAATACCTCTCTGAGAGGTCCATGCAATTCTCACACCCATCAATGTCTGTTGGTTACTGCTGGTTGAAAGGGAGAATACACGTGAAAGACGTTCAGAATGTAGAGTTTAAAAAACTTGATCCTTGGACCTGATGCTGGAGCAAACACTAGTTGTGGAGGCTCAAACGTACCAGTTATGTGCGGACTGCTATTTTCATTTGTCATTGCACCACCGAAACTCCCTCCACGGGCCGTGACTGAATATTTCATTACTAACCTAAGGCTGGCTCATTAATCATATGTAGGCAGCCACGGCCCGTGGAGGGAGTTTCGGTGGGGCGGAGAGGCAGGGCGGGGTAGGGGCCGGGTGGGGGGTGCTAAAAATCGGAGTATGGATAATTGAAGGTAAGTAAGCAATTTAATTAATAAAACGAATTTCGTAGCGCGCCCTGCATCGCAAAATGTGTTGCAGGGCGGGCAACGAAATTTGTTTTATTTATTAAATTGTTTACTTACCTTCAATTATCCATACTCCGGTTTTTACCACCCCCCACCCTGCCCCTCCCCCGCCCCGCCTCTCCGCCCCACCGAAACTCACTGCCACAATATTATTCCTTTTCCACCCCGGCCGCAGGGCGACGGACGGAAAAGCGGCGTACAGTCTTTCCGTCCTCCGAGGTCCCCCCCGCCATACTAATATGGCGGGGGGAAAACGAGTGTGGATGTCGGGCGGATTGCCCCGCCCAGGCAGGCGGTGGCTACCGCCAGCCTGGGGGCAATCCCCCTGACATCATAATGGGCCCCTAAGTATCAAAGAAAAACATATTAATGACACTGGGTGTATGCCTTGTTTACGGGCAACTTTTCTCAATGGAGGCAATTTAGTGACTGACCATTGTGAAACTATTGTATTCCTTTTGTGGAGAGAATATTAGGCTTGGGCGGAATAGCAATTATGCTGGAGTAATCAGATAAATTTTGGTAGTTCTGCATTAACCTCTGATGCAGAATTACAGATAATAAAGCGATTATGCAAATCCTACTGCAAGAGCACATTTAGCGAGCACAAGTGGCAGCTCATGCAGTTGTTTATGTTCTGTTGCATTTTCTTAGCACAAAAAGCTACCTCACGTTCATTTTGGTTGCAAGGGTGCATTGTGCTTTAAGGAACTAGCGCAAAATTCTGGGAGTACGTTGGGGGGAATTCATCAAGTGCACATTTAACAAGCACGAACAGCTGCTTGCTATACAAGTTCTGTTACAAAAGAGTGTTAAATGTAGAATTACTCTTCTCGAATAATTCCATGTAATCTCACAGAATTTTGTGTAATTCTGTGTAATTACGTTACAAGGAACTACCAAATTACCTCTACCCCTAGAAAATATATGAATAATCAGGTAAATGCATATTTAATTATTATGTGGGCAGTTTCACAGCTCAATGTAGTAAAGTGCACAGGTATGATCCAATGAAGTGTGTATATCTCACTACTCTTGTTGAGTGGAAACTATTAAATTACTACGTTGATGTTGATTTCATTCTAATGTAAGGTGAAACTCATGCTGAATTGGACCCAATTTTGCTGAGACTCGAGAGACCAATAGTATTGTCTGTAGGAAATAATTTAATTAAGTAGGTTCACGTGTGTATTTACTTAGAAGATATGTTTCTAGTGTTGTAATTACTCAAAGTTCTTTGAACGTTTATCTTGTTGCTTGGGCAGTACTCAACTCTCCCCTTACCATACACCCACATCACCACCTCCACATCCCAATCACATATTCAACCAACATTTGCATTTTTTTTCTCATAAAACGTTGCATTTGAAGTTTGCCAACAGCAAGACTTCTAAGTGGCAATTTCCAAAGTTATGAATCTGAAAGCATCCTTAAGCGGAGTAAAACAAACCCTCTTTTGGAAGTCCCAAAAGTCACATCTTGTGAGGAAAAAAGTTTTTAACAGTCTTTTTAAACATGATGTGGTGTTCTTTGGAAAGATATCGGCTTCCTTTTCAATATCACCGCTATTCACCGAAATTCACGATGTCTTTTTAAATACATCTCGGATTTTATATCCACGTCTAGATTACTTTTGGCTTTAAACCTCATGCTAAGTACATTAAACTTCATGCAAGAAACTTGTTGTTCTGCTTACTTAATAGAACAGAGTGATCTGATTGGGAAACGACAAGTATGGATTACTGCTGAATTTCTGTTGTTATTTCTGCATCACAGCCGGAGAACAGGATGTCTGCAATGCAATTTGTACAGTCCCTAAGTGACTGTGTGGATCTGTCAGGAACCAGGCTCAGTCTCTGAACTGGGACCGAAACATATGCTACCTAAACGAAGTAAATGCTAGACTGCTGAGCCAACAACAACAAATCAGCCCTTCTAGTTGTTGTAAGCTGGTTATAAATTGTTTTTTTACCACTGCACTAACCAGGCAGAACATATTTCATATCCCGTGGGGTGTTGGTTTGTCAGTGTGTCCCAAGTGGTGGCTTCTCACCTAGACGCCCCTGTTGTGCTTTGCTGTTTGTGGAAACAGTATGTGCTCACCTAACAAGAAGGTAAGAGAGTGCACGTTTGCAGTTCGAAATTGTCTCTGTTATCAGCTCCTCAATAGAGTATGCTTCCAAGGAACAAGGCAATAAAAAGCGGAATAGAGAGCTGGAATGCACTTTAGTACCTCCGAGATGAATTGAAATCTGGAGGGATTGCATTTATATTGGAACACTTTGCCTTTCTGGTCAGATGACATGCAAACACACTTAGAAGTAAATATAGCACAGTGCAGTTTTTTATCAATGGTGGTTGGGGCTGACCCAGTAACGTAACAATAGCCCCACAGAGCAGGGGGGCCGAGCTCCAGGGGACACTACTCTGGGACTGTGCATGGTCTGGCCTAAGAGCTCTTGACTGGGTCCGGAGCATAGGGGTGATGGGCCCGCTCTATGCAATTTGCAGGGGGGCCCTGTAATCCCGCGCCATCCTCGGGTTGGATTTCCAACAAGATCTCTAGCTTCACCCGGGGCAGTGACGCAGAACGCAGCCAAAAGGTGCCCAAACAGAGTGAGAGGAGGCAGAAGATGGAAGACGCGGAAAACCACGAGGAACCAGGATCCAGCCCACAGGGCGAACGATAGACGCCGCGCAGGAGTAGAGGCCTCGAGACCCCAGGGAGTCGACCAATAGAGAGGAAACAGAAGGAACGACGGAGCCTGGAGAATTAGCACCAAAAGGCACTGCCAGCCAGTCCAACTGTCCTAGAGAAGGACGGTGTGACTCCCTCAGCCACGACCCGGGAGGGCCGTAGCTCAAGGCAAGTACCTTTCTTAAGCCTCTAATCGTGGGGCAGGTGAGGAAGGGGCACAAATAAGGTATTTTGTCACTCACTGGTGTAAAAACCATGCAACACTGACAGAAGCACGAGAGCGCCCTGGTGACAGTGAAGGGTTAGAGTGTGGGTTAGCCAAAGACACAGACTCCTGACCTTGCCTTATATTTGTTTATTTTGAGGGACACACATCCACCCCTTCTTCTTCGGATGGGGTGGGGAGGAGACCAGTGACCAGGACCGTGGGAGAAAATACACCACCCTGGTGTACAGTGATGGAAGCTGACACCGCTACGACTGGACTTATCCTTCCTGTTTAGGAGCCACTCCTCACAGGACTATCCTTACTCCTTTTGTTTTTGTTAAAATAGTAAATTAAAACAATAGTACCACTTACCGTTTGAGTGTCCTATATTACTCAGTGACCACAGGCCCCTTCAAGTTTCATTACAACACCAGGCTGACCCGTTAAAAGCTTATTAGAACATTGGAATGTTGCGAGCTCCATTGCAGACAATGGAGTGCTCCCTGCTTCTACGGGCCGGTAAAGGCCCGCAGAGCAACATTCTAATGTTCTTCAAAGGCTTCTCGAAGCTCGAGGGGATTTATATCCCCTCGAGCTTAGAGAACCCTTTGTTTAATTTGTTAGAACATTCTGCCCTCTAGTGGCAGAATGTTAAATCAGTGCTTACTAAATCAGTGCTTACTAGGTACATATTTCGAGGCGCTATCAAACGTTTTATCCCATTATCTATCCAATAACCTTTTCATTTTGCAATCTTTAATTAATGAAAAACGTATGGGCCGTTTACATGTTCGTTCAAAGTAAGTTCTCTTATTTAGTTTCAATTGAGACACATTTTTGAACCACATCTTCCACTTCATAGTCAAATTTATTTTTTTAAGTCTTTACAGTTTACTCAGATGCTGTAAATTATTGATGATAGATAGGTAAGATAGATAATAATACTTTATTTGATTTGTAAAAATCATAAAAGGGTGGATCTTACCACCATTAGATAAACATTAACATCTTTGAGTCAGCATAGAAACAGCGTAAAATCACATAAAAAAGGCACAGTGAAATGACACAAGTCATTAGCAACTTTGCACAAATATACAACCAATGTGCAAAAAGAAAAAAATTATATTAAAAACGCAATCAAGGCTGTGCAAGGGGATAACTGTCTCGTTAAGGCTTCGGGACAACAAATGAGTATTGTGACAAGGGATACAAATTGCCTGGGGGTTTAATTTAATTAGATATAACTTGAGACTTATTGACTCAGAATAAAGTGCATATGCCGGAAGAGTGGAAAAAAAGGGGTATCTATTGGGAAAATAAGGGAGAGTCCAGGGCCAGCCGTGGGGGGACCGTTTGGCCCAGTTCCTCTTTAATTTCTGCCTTGTTTTCCAACTCTTGGGCAGCGAAAGCCAGGAATTTTATAGTTTTGCAGGAGAGTTGTATCAAAGACCCCCTGAGGCATTTTATCACGGCCGCCCTGCAAGTTTTGACTTGCGCTTCTCTTAAGAGTGGTATCAAGAGCATCTTCCTTACATTTTGTAATACCGGGCAAATACACAATAAGTGCAATAGTGACTGCACCCTTGCCACAGAGGCGACAATCTGAAGTTGACCAGGTCCGTAGCCATTTGGGGGTAAGGTCTTTGCTCGAGAACCAACCCAGCCTCAGAAGGCTTAGTTTCCTCTTGTAATAATCTCTGAAACTTTCTTGCAAATATGGCTGTTGTTTCAGTTGGTTATATGTTGGCATCACGATCAAGGCATGGCTTTTGCCAGCCACTGAATCTTTGTCCATTTGCAGTGATGCTTGTTTGATAGCTTTGTTAGTAATCTGTTTAACCCCTTCAATGCTCATGACGAGCTCAGCTCGTCATGCAGCACACTGGTCGTGTGCTTATGACGAGCTGAGCTCGTCATGTATAATGGGAATGCTGGAGTAACAGCACAGGAGGGGAAAACCCATAGCACCCAAGGTGTTAAAAACATTATAAGACATGGGAGAAAAACAGGCTTCTTCCAGTTTTAACAATAGAAGTGCTTGCCTGAGAGACTTACATGTTGAGTTGGAAAGCCTAGCCTGTTTTTCAACTTCTTCCCAACAGAGGTGGGCAAGTGAGTTATCTTCGGCGTCCCTCATACGCCAATAGTATTTGGCCAGGGCCCCTTGTCTTGCCGGAATCTGGTTTGTTAACCCGTATTCCAGAGGTATTTGGGCTTGTGAAATATGTCGCGGAATCGAGAAGAGGTTTTTAAACAATCTTGATTGGGCAAGGTTTAGCACTGTAGAGTCCCTGGTTGCCATAATTTCCGAGCCGTATGTGAGCGAGGGCAGGAATTTTGCTGCTACAACCTTTAACATATGACCGGTTGAACTTCCACTTAAATGTTTTTGAATGGTTTTGAAAGCAAATTGAAGTTGTTTGGATTTTGATTTCCCCAGATCTAAGTGGTATTTGTACTTTAGTTGATGGTCAAGAAGGATGCCCAATTATTTGTATTTATCAACCTGTGTTAAAGTAGAAGAATTTATCCTCCAGACAAATTTTGGTTGTTTCTTTCGGGAACTGGAGAAACATAGAATATTTTATTTTTTAAGGTTTATTGTTAGTTGTGCTTTGGAGATGTACAGCGCAAGTTTAGAAATCAGCCGTTGTAAGCCAAGCGGAGTTTGCGAGAGAAGCACAATATCGTCTGCATATTGCAGACTCGCTATGGGTGTTTGTCCCAATTTCGGTGGATCTCCCTGAATAGTGCGTAGGTCTCTCTCTAGGTCTGCGGTGTAGATGTTAAATAGGCTGGGGGCCAACACGCATCCTTGCTTTAGCCCGTTGAGTGTTTGAAATTTCTTTGTTAGGCATCGTCCATCTCCTTTTTTTATTTGGACCCAGGTATGCGAGTATAATTCAATGATTGCTCCTAATAACTTTGGAGGAGCGCCCCAGGCTTTCATTTTGACCCAAAGTTTAGATCTAGGCACTTTATCAAAAGCCGCTTTCAAGTCTAAAAAACATGTGTATAAAGTGGTGGAGTTGTCAATTGCCTTTTTAGCAAGGAGAGTTAGCGCTGATAAATTTGTTAGGGTGCCCATACCGGCCCGGAAACCTGTTTGTGTCAATGGAATTAACCCTTTGCTGCTAACCCAGGACTCCAGCTCTACCAGTAGATTGGATGCGTAAATCTTGGCCTCCACATCTATTAAAGCTATTAACCTATAGTTGTTGGGATCTGAACGAGACCCTGATTTGTGAATCGGTTGTAGAATGCAGCCCCTCCAAGAGTCGGGAATGTTCCCGGTCCTTAGGCGGTAACAGAACAAGGGGGATAAGTAACTAGCCCAAAACGTAGGATCTAGCCTAAATAAAGCGTTGGGTAGGCCATTTGGTCCAGGGGCCCGTCTGCTCTCAGATGGTTTATAGTCCTCGAAACCTGTTTTAGTGTAATCTGATCTATTTCTCCTGTGTGCTCCAATACTGGTGGCTTGCTGGTTACTTTGGTTTGCGAAGACTTTGCTTTAGCCGTTGTTCTCAAGCTTGGAGTTGGAGTGAACTCTATTGGGGTTACAAGTGTGTTGTCTGTGGATGTATCCTGCGTAAAGTTGTATAATAGATCAATGTGTGTGCCCCAAATCTGGTCTGTCATGTCCGAATTGCTAGCATGGAGTACTAGTTTTTCCTTGTGCTTTTGCTTGGCCAATTTGGTCTCGCGTTTTAGCTCTTTTTTTTTAGATATTCTATTGTTTTCAGGGTTTGTTGTGATAGTTGAGGATCCTTTTTACGTAAAGACCTAAGATATGAGTTAAGTTGCTTTTTTAATAAACACAATTTTGAAGTGTACCATTTCACTCCTCCATTTCTTGTTGTTTTATGTCCTCTGTGCTCGGTTTGAAATGTTTTATTAATATTCACTACAAAGGACTCCCAGGTCTTAACTATATCTTTTGATACTTCTAATGGTGAAAGCATTGAGCGGCATGTCTCCATTAAATTGAAAACGTTGTCTTCATTCCAATTTAATCTTTGCAGGTTAAAAAGTTGAGCATTCAATGTTAAAGAATGCGCTTGCTCGGACTCGTTTAGTTTGATTAATAGTGTGAATGTCTGCGGGTAGTGATCGCTTTCACCCCATTCCAGAATATGGAAGTCTTTGATATGAGGAAATAGATCGGGATCTACCAAAGTGTAATCTATTGTTGAGCCTGAATTCCTAGTGACCCTCGTTGTGGCGGCTGGTCTGTCCAAGTGGCCCCTTCCGTTTAATGTGTACAAGTTGAGGGCTTCCAATTCTGCTGCACATTTCCTCCCCATTGCACATTGTCATTATTGATGATGACTCTCAGGTTATTCCTCACAAGGCAAAATGTTTACATTATACAAGTGGCCATTATATCCCAATCAGATTGTTTTAAAAGGATTTGTCAGGGTCTTTATCCAGTATATATGTTTACCCCTGTGTAACTTTTCCTAGTCCAAAGTATTATTTCAAAAATAAGTTATACATAATTGTGATGGTGTCCACTTGCACTGAACACTGCATTGCCTGCACTTTTTGCACCTTCATCATGTGTTTGATTGAGTGTGTTCTTTCTATAATAATTTGAATAATCTAGCTGTTTCTGTTATTTTGTATACTCAGATTATTCTGGTCTTGAGTCTCCTCTGTCCTTCATAAATCTATTTGGGGCCAGGCATACTTGTAACAGTATTGTTCAGGCATTCCACAGTCCTAAGGAGTATTAGGGTGCTATTGATTTCCTCCCCGGTCTCTGTCATGAGGACTCCTGGTTAATTGCCTTTAATCTCTTCTTGTGATAGCTTTCTGCACCAAAGTCCTTTGGATCACACTGTAAATCTACCTACAAAGCTCAGAAAATGATAAACAAAACATCACAATGTATAACATTTGCAATGCAATGCATTCAAAACATTTTATATGCGTTAGCTTTGTGGTGTGTTTCAATGCCAATCTGCAAAGAGAGAAAGCTTTAGTGACTCAGTGCCTATGTACCTCCTCTCACCCTGCCCTGTAAGTGGTGTACCTGGGGGTTTGTAGCTCCACCAGCCCCTGCAAAACCCTGGATTAACACCCCAATGTATAATGATGACATATGAAGAGAGGCCAATGGAAGCTGTTGATCAAAACAAATGTGTGTACTTGTCAAGTCTTTCTTATAAGCAAAAGATTGTTCTTTTCATTTCACATATCCATTGTAGACGCATGACAGTAGTGATGGAGCAAGGATTCGCACTTGAAGTGACTTGCTTGAATTCACGAACCTCGGATAATGTTAATAAAGTAACCAACATGTTTGTTCTACTAATTTTGCACATTTTCATCAACATTGGGTGTCCGAGTGAAGCTTGCTTATGTGTTTTACTAACCATAATACGCTTGCAATTAATATGGCTGCAGCTACGCAAGGGTTTCTCCTGCGCATGCGTCTGTCATACTCACGTGACATGACGTACTCTTAGCCTTGGAGGGAATTTCTCACTTCTGCGCACTAGTGTTAATATGGCTGCTCTGTGTTCTCACATGCAAGAAGCTTGCACTGCTGCTTTTGCTAAGCTGTTTGTTCTGCCTAATCTTAATGCTATAGTTAAAATTAAGAGTAGAAATACATGGTATACGGTGTATTCATTTCTTCTGTGTTCTAAAACTGTTTCCTTTTACTTTTCATGTATCGCAATCTTTGGGCCTGGCAGGTGCAAATACTCCATCTTGAAAGTCTTTCTGCGCATGACAAGCTCCAGAGAGAAGCTGAAGTTATTTGTCATTGAATTTGAGCCAAGGACAGTCACAGCCAAGATGTGCCTGGGAAGACAACCTCTGAAGCTAGAAGAAGCTAAACTGTACACAATATATTACAATGTATTTGTCAATAGAACAACCATTGTTAGGTGAAAACAGATGTCATGTGAAAGTAAATTGATGGGGCGGGAACAAGAAATTAATATTTAACACTGAAGTAACAGAATTTGGGGTGGTGTGATGACCTCTCCTCCTCCTTTGTCCAATCAAAATTGGGGATCCTTACACTTGCAACATTTGGGGGTGGAACACTGACCTGAAAAACAGTATAACTAGGGTAGGCTTAGTTAGTTAATTTGTCCGACTTGTCCGGATAGCTAACCTGTCACTAACCCAACGCACTCACTAGGTGACCAAGAGCAGAGGGCTGCGGAGCACTCTGCCGGAAGATTCGCTGACCCAATCGGGGTTCTGGGAAGCTGAGGTGCTGGCGAAGCACTTTGTCGGTGAATTTGATAACCCAATCGGGGTTCTGATTGACAGCTGCAGAGAGGGAGTAGCGCAGGCGTTGCAACTGAACTGCGGGTGCTGGTCTTAACCTTTGGTGGTCCTATCCTGATCCAAAACCTGGTTTATCCTGTCCTGATCATGATCTGCACCTGCTGGCCTACTGGCAACTGCAACCTTTGGGGTTCTTCTGTCCTTTCAACTGACCTGTGGCCAGGGTTGGTCTTCACACCATTCTAGGTAAATATAAATCTGTGTGGGTTTTGTCATTATATTTTGCGTCCTCTTTACCCTCCCTAAAATCGTTGAAGCTTTGATTGCATATATTTCAATTTTCTTACCCTTCCCTTGGTAAATGATAAATTCGTGTTTACTGATTTTAATAGCATGTTCCATTTTTCTTACCCTCTTTATAGTTGAATGCTAAGCGTTTTTCATGATTGCATAATAGTTTTTCATTTTTCTACCCTTTCCTTTGAAAGTGCTTAAGTTTGTTTATTCGATATAATGGCGTGTTCCATTTTCTTTCCTTCCCTATAGCTATATGGTCAAATTGGGTTTTTGTGATTGTAGATAATGTTCCCTCTTTTTACCCACCCTTTGAAAATTGCTTAAAGCTATATTATTAGAATGTTCCTTTTCTTTACCCACCCTTAGGGAATTAGTGTAACTGTTTTATAAATGAGAATGTTCCTTGTTTTACCTTCCCTTTAAGAAATATTAAATGATTGGCATAATATATTTTTTTCATAGTTATACATCATTTCTGATACTCGTTATTGACAGTCTTATTGCTTTCAATCTTTGGATCATGTCAATTTATGAAATTTAGATAAAGAGCTTAAAACTTTCCAGAGTCTGTGGTTATTATATAAGTGCAAATGTTATTTACCTATTATGCTAACTCCCTGATCCAATAGGTTTATAGGTACCAACGACAAGGATTGGTAAGTCAATAGTATAGGACCTAGTAAATAAAATAGACTGGTAGTAGAGCGAAGGTTACCTGGTTAAGCAAATGTTGAAATTGATTATGGGCCCAGGCGAGTATGGTAAAATTATTGTCGGGTGACTTGCGCGCTCTATCAGTAGTGTCTCTAAGCAATAACATTTACAGTGCCAGAACCAAATTAAGTCCTAAGTATGTGTAGATTTATATTTGACATAGATTCTGCAGGAAATGGTTTTGTATGGTCAATTTTAATGCTATATCTTCAGATTGAATTTTCCTGGCAACCCTGCACATCTTAATTTAAGGGAACTCAAACTGATCTTAAACGGGAAAATCAAAGAGACTTTCAGCACAGCAGACAAATGTAGTGGTTGACCAGCTGTATGGGCGATTGTGATGTTTGACTTTCCAGCAGGGGAGAAGATTGATTCAAAATGAAAGTAAAGAAAATGCATCCTGCACTAAGCAATATTGTATGACTTATTGTATCATCAAAAATGGATGGACAATGTATGATGGGACATAAAAACTTTATATGGATAACAAGCTGCCTTTATTTCATGATGCTGATCTTTTATTCAATTGGCCCTCATTTATAGTTTTGCAGAGGGGAAGTTCTGCCATAAATTGCAAGGGTTTTAAACCCTGCCATACTTTTGGTTTGTCTGCCTCATTTAGCGGTGTGCAAAGGTGTGCAATGTTTCCAGTGGTAGAGCCTTAATTGGCACTCCGTTTAAAGTCTTTGACCGAAGGCCTGACACTGCATGGCTCTCAAACCATATACTTTTGATGGCTTGCCCTTTCCACTTCTAGACCAACAGAAAGGACATTGCATTCCAGAAAACAACAGATTAACAACCTTGTGCAGGGAGGAAACTCACAATGCACCATAACTATTGTTTATTTTTTCTGCAACAGTTCCTGCTTTGGCGATTGGTTCTGAAAGGACAAACCAGGTTGTCAAGTGGGCCAAAGCAACGGGCCAAAGCCACAAGCCCCCCCCCCCCCCCCCCCCCGCAGGAAACCCTTTTGGCTGCTCTGAAAGCAATAAAATCTCCACCAGGTAGAAAGGAATCTCACAATGTGATGAACAACCCATGAATGTTCAGACAATTATAAGTAGACAAATGTGTGGACTGGGGGATGCATTATAAAGCAAATGTGAGTCTTTATCGTGTACCTACAGCACCATAGGTATAAGATAAAGTGCATTTTAAAACAATAATGCATTGTATTAATTTGAATATGAGATTTCTGTGCTAGGGGAGTGTGTGCAGCTACCTAGTGTGCACTTCAGGGGCCATTCCCCCACACCAGCATGGTGCCGAGCCCACGGACGCTGCAGGCTGATTTTGGCATGGTCGACAGTTCAGTTTCAAACAGTCAAGATGGTAAATGTATGAAATGCCAACAGAACCTCACTCTCAACATAAAACTGCTGAGATAAAAGTGGAAACTGATATGTGCCATATGTTGGCAGATAACTGAAATGGGAAGCCCCCTACCCTAACTGCTGCGGGTATAACAGCCAAAAGATGCTGCACCCTAGTAATGATATGCTGGTGTACCTGATGAGCACTGATAAGAACTGCACCGAAAGGCCTGAGATATCGGCCACTAAAGTATTTAATAGACATTGCACCATGGAACGATGACGCCCTAAAAGGAGTGGTGAGCAGCATAGATAAACCTTCAGTTTTCTTGTTTTAGTAATAACAACCCAGCCTGGTCCCCAATGTAGAGAGCAAAGTAGAGCATTAGTTTCTCAACCATCAATGATATCCAGAGATAGCCCATGATAGTGACATCAGATGCGGAGAAAAGCCTCCATACTCTGTTGCTTGGATTGATTCCAGTTGATGTAGCTCAGGGAGCTGGGACACCGCAGCGGAAGGTCTCAAGTAGGGAGCTGCAGCAGCGGGAAGAGGTCTTTGGTGAAAAGATTGTGGAAGCATTCGAAATGTGTGGCGTAGACTGACAGTGACTTGAAGTGAAGCTCATCTGCTTAGTAAATCCCATGGTAACGAGAAAAGGGGAACAGCAACAACAAAAAACAACAAAGAGGTCTGTTAAACCTCTTTTTTAAAGCACTAAATCAAAGCTCTAAAAAACCTCTTTTGCATTTAATTTTCAATTCCCAAAAACGGAGACCACTGCTTTGCTGCTGCAGAAAGGTTGAGGTTATGTAGTTACTTCCAGGGCAATCAAAATGACAAGAAAACCTAAGAAGTAGATTACTAGAAGGCTTCATATAAACATTTCACTTGCCCTCAATCAAACGGTGTGGTTGGTACATATGATGATCCTCAGCATAAATCAGTAACATTTCTGAACCACTATAAACAGTGAATAAATCGGTTTTCTGTACAAATAAAGGAGCTGCAGCAGATGTTCTGTATCTGTGAAGACTCACAAGCATCAATACAAAAACTAGTGTCTGTGTTAATAAAAGATATTTTCTCTTTGAAATTTCCTGTGGAAGAGCAGGAAAAAAGGATTAGGATGTGAGGGTTTTGGAATTTCCTAAAATGAAGGAGCAAGATTTTTCCATCTCTGATCTAATTGAAGTCTGATTCAGACTCACATCCTGCTAGGATATAAAGAAGATCTGACTATCACGAGTTACGCTGTGTTCTTTTCAGAGCTTGCCTTAATAATAAATATCCAAGAATGATCACGGCAAACTTTGTAACATTTAAGTTGAGGAAACATTTCTGTCTACAGCTTCTAGACAAAAATGGATTTAACATTACTAATGAATACAAATTGCAAATTGCAAATGTATTGAGACAAAACATCCAGGCGTAGAATGGAATTTAAGCAACTGGCATCACTTTGTATTAAAAAGGGGGCCTCAAGCAATTTTCATTTAGCCAGCCAGCCAGGTTGAAAGTACTAATGGAAGCATCATTTGTAATGTTGAATGTTATTGTGTCTGTTCAAAAATGTTTAAACAATTCTCCAAAGAAAGAGAACAGAAAATGAAATGAACACATTTGGAATATGTTTGGAATACTGTAAATGTTATAAGGTTTAAGAAATGAGCATGTTGTTATTTGTATGGTTTGTGCTATTTTTACTTTGAGATCTGTGATTGAGGAGGGCTAGCACAAGAAAAGGAGTAGATGTTTTTGGGTGAATAATAAGGAAGTTATGGCATTAATGAATGTGAGTCAAACTGCTGCTTGCGAGGGATGGGACTGGGGTATCAATAGGTATTTGTGAATACACAATTTATTTTAAGAGTGGGAGATGTAGTGCAGGAGAGCAGGTATTTACTTGAAAGTTTGGAAGGACGGAGGCATAGCGAGATTTTTGGATTAGAGATAGGGGGTTATGGGGTGGGAACAGTGGAGCAATGGGAGACAAGTGGAAAACTGTTTCAGGATTGACAAAGTAGTAGGAGTTGTAAAAACAGCCTAGATTTGATCAACCCCTCCTTTCTTTTTACTTATTAGATTTATCAGTATAAGATATGATTCATAAATGTTAATGGGATAAGCAATGCATATAAGAATACATCGATTTTGGCATGGGTACATAACAAACAATTTTGAACCCCTTTTAAAAAGATAGCCTTTTCATCGGGTGTGGCCACACATTGGGGTGGCAATTTCAAAATCAAGTACATTTTCATGGCCCATTGGAAAAGTGATACAGGATTGTTAGAACTGGGGGTCTCTAATTGGCATTGACCAAGTAAGGACCCTTCCTATAGTCAGGGTAAAGGAGTTACACAAGCCAAGATAGCTCCCGGTCACCCCCTTGGTAGTCTGGCACGAGCAGTCAGGCCTATCTCAGAGGCAATGCGTAAAGTATTTGTACATAACACACACAGCAACACAGTGAAAACACTGCAAACGGACAGAAAATCAGTTTAAAAAAAAAAAACTTTATCTAAACCAAACAAGACCAAAACGACAATAATTCAACACATCGAACTCAAAATATCACTTTTTAAAGGTTTAAGCAAGTTAGTCCACAAAACTCAGTGGATGCTTAGATTTTAGCACAAAGTAGCTTTGATGTGTCAAAATCCAATATGAAAAACAGCCTCGGAGGAAAGCATCGGAAAACACAGTGTTGTGGCAGTTCTGGTGTTGTTGAGGAATGGATGTATCAGTTCTGCTACATGCAGGAGAAGTGTTGCGCCGATTTTGCACTGTGGGGAGATGTGATGCGTCAATTTTCAGAGGGGACTCCTTTGTGGGCACAGGTGCAATGCATGGAGATCTGGATGCAGCGGCAAACAGGTACTGCATTGATTCTTTCAGCTGTGGACCGATGATGTATCGATTCTTTTTGCCGCACAGCAGGGCCTGTGTTGGTGTCAGTATATAGGTCTCGGAACGTCGGAGACATGGTGCACTGGACTCGTACTGCAGCTGTTCTTTGGGGTGCGAGCTGGTGGTACTGCAACAATTCTTTCAGCCGCACAGTGGTGGTGCATGGAAACCTCTTCCAAACTGCAGTGCTGCATCAGAAAAACAAGCGATGAAAGGGTGATTCCTCAATGAGTTTGCCGTTTTTTCCAGCAGGAACAACCTACAAAGGCCCAGGACTAGAATTGCCACCACTTGGCAGGTCAGAACTCTCAGCAGTGGAGTTCAGGGATGCTGCAGGTGAAGTCTTTTGGGGGCCCTGAGACTTCCAACAGGAGGCAAGCACACACAAGCCCCTGGAGAACGTTGGAAAAGCAAGATTCATAAGCAAAGCCGAGTTCTTTCACTGACCACAGACAGAAGTAGCAACTTCAGGCAACCCAGCAAAGCAAAATACAGCAAAGGGGCAGTACTCCTCCTGACAGTTCTTCAGCTCTTCTTCTTGGCACAGTCCTCAGTCCAGAAGTGTTCTAGCCATGTGGGGTTACAGGTTCACTACGTATACCCCTTTTGGTTTTTGAAATAAGTATACTTCGAAGAAAAGTCTTTGTTGATCACAAGATCCTGCCTTCCCCTGCCTTGGCTCCAGACGCACTACAGATGGGCAGAGACAGCATTGTGAGAGGCCAGGCACAGCCCTATTAAGTTGTCAGTGACAACTCCTCCTACCACTCTAGCTCAGGAAGGCCCATCAGCCTGGTGATGGCCATCAGGATATGCAAGACCCATCTCCGCTCCCTTTGTATGGCTGTCTAGAGCGAATGCACAAGCAACCTAGCTGTCAGTCTAAATCAGACATTGAGTCCACATTCAGGCAGAGGCACAGGATGGTAAAGCAAGAAAACTCCCACTTTCTAAAAGTGGCATTTTCAAAAACACAATTCAAAAAACAACTTCACTAAAATATTTACTTTTAAACCTTGAGTCAAGGGAACGCAAACTCCAAATCTTAATATTTTCCCAATTGAAAGTTACACTTGTAAGAGGCAGATCCAATGATAACCTTTGGGAGGGATAGTCCTTACAATAGTGAGCAAGCATGCGCAATGGAATCGGTCTCGCCTTTAGGACATTATATGTATTTAGCTATGCAACACATTAGCCTGGGTGCTGAAACATCTACTGTTCTTTAACATGGAGAGAAAGTAAACACCAAACTGCGTGACACGCCATATATGGGAACAGATGGAGAGAAATATTGTCTTTCAGCTAGAAAGTTCCTTCGGTGATCATACCACTGAAAATACAAGATTTGAAAAAAATATTATCTGCGGATGCTCGTGGAAGACAATTTCTATGGACTGGAATCTAGAGAATGCTAAAGTGATTCTGGTATTTTACTGACCTCCGCTGTTCATTTTCTATCAAGAAAGTTAAATAGAGGCAGTTGCCAGAAAAATTTAAAAAAGAAAGTCCCTCAGGAGAAAGCAATTCTGGTATTTTACTGACCATCACTGGTCGTTTTCTATCAAGACAGTTAAATAGAGGCAGTTGCACAAGCAGAAAGCAATTCTGGTATTTTACTGACCTTCACTAGTCATTTTCTATCAAGACAGTTAAACAGAAAAAAAGTCCCTAACAGGAAGCAGACCAGTCCTAGGGCTGATCTCCGGAGCCCACAAAGTACATACACATTAAAGAATATACTAAAGTATATACAAGAGGTCTCGAATGCTCGACCTAAAAATGGAATTCATAATATTTTACTATCAGGACACTTAAAACACATGAGTACATGTCCTACCTTTCACATACACTGCACCCTGCCCATGGGGATACCTTGGGCCTTTCTTAGGTGTGCGATACACGTAAGGAAAGTAAAAGTTTGGACCTGGCGAGTACTTGCCAGGTCAAAATGGCTGTTTAAAAATGCACTGGCAGACACTGCAATGGCAGGCCTGAGACAAGTTGAGTGTGCTACTTTTGGGTGGCACAACCTCTGATGCAAGCCCACTAGTAGCATTTGA
This sequence comes from Lissotriton vulgaris, assembly GCF_964263255.1. Taxonomy (NCBI): domain Eukaryota; kingdom Metazoa; phylum Chordata; class Amphibia; order Caudata; family Salamandridae; genus Lissotriton; species Lissotriton vulgaris. The sequence goes on from NC_141694.1 coordinate 968,331,759, forward strand.
TTTACATGCCCTGAGCACACACACTGCAATTTACCAGTAACTTACCAATAAATCAAGTATGATAATCATGGATAAGCAATCAGAATCACAAGTTACACAGGGAAACACTTGCACTTTAGCACTGATCAGCAGTGGTAAAGTGCCCAGAGTATTCAAACCAACAAAAACAAAGGCCAGCAAACAATCCAAAATACAGGCTGTAGAGGAAAAAAGACAGGGGTTACCACACCAAGGATGCCAGTTCTAACACAGATACATCAGGAAAATGGATTGTGGCTTCAGTGAAACTTAACCAACAAAATCTGACATCTGTATGCTGCTGTAGCCCACTAGGATTACTGGAAATGTATATTTGAATTAAGGAAGGCCTAGTAGATTTCTCTAAATGAATTAATATTGGTGGGGATTTTAATGCCCTGTAATCTTACATTTGACTCCTCAAGGAAAGGTGTGTCACATAGGAAACCTAAAGTTGCACAGGCTCTTCAGATCCTCAAGTCATATCTATGTCTAATTGGCACTTGAAGAGATGCCAACCCTACACTAAAGCACGACATGTTTTTCTCAAAAAGATTTCAACTGCTACTCAAATAGAATTTTTACTTATCTCTAAAAATTGCCCCAATTGTGCTTGTAAATTTGTGCTGACTTGTTTTTCTGACCACAATGCTCTTACTCTTGATTTATGTCTGCATCCTGTTAGGAAAGATATCCATAGGTGGAATCTAGAGCAAACGCTATTGTCTGACAAAGTATTTGGCAACACATATAAAGATTAGAATAAAAACTTATTTTCAATTAAATAATGGGCCCGCCCCATTAGAGGCTCTATGGGAAGCTCATAAAGCAACTTTAAGAGAGGAAGTTATTGCTTTTCAGGCCCTGTTAAATAAAAAACATAATCTGGAGATACAAACTAAAAAGGAAATTATTAAACAAGCTTGAATAAACACATTAATCAAGAAATGTATAGTAAGTGGGAAAGGGTGAAGAAAGGTCTATCTTTTCATACTAGAAAAAGAATTGGTTCATTCATGGTCAGTAGGACAGCAGTTTTATGAGGAAGGAGAGCAACGTGGTAAACTCTTGGCTTGGCATATAAAAACAGTGCTGTTAAAATGAGGTAAATAAAATACAAGATCCTGAACTGCTTACTTATACCACTGATTCAAAATAAACAGGGGAGCTGTTTCTGAAGCATTTCCTGAATATTTTTAATGATCAAGTAGAGGTATTGCACATGATTATTTCTCCATACTTAAGCCAATGATGCATTCCTGTGATATCCCCAATAAAACTAAAGGGCTCATTAATGTAATTTCTGAGGAAGACTTAATTACAGTTATTAAGAGTCTGCTCATAGGTAAAGCAGCTGTAGAAGACATTTTTAACTCAAAATGATATCAGACATTCTTCAAAAAAATTAAGGTGCCCTATGACACAATTATCTTTTTTTTTTAAAAATAAAAAAAGACACAATTATCTAATTATATTCATTCCGGAAGTAAAGTCTCTAAATTCTCTGGCCAACTTGAAGTAATTCCAGCCACTAACACAATTAATCTCGGTTATAAAATATTAGTAAAATTAATTTCAATGAGCTTGGCAGCTGCAATACCCCAAATAATCCATAAAGACCAAAATGGATTTATGCCAGGTCATCAACTATATGCAAACTCTGATTTTCCGGTAGAGGCTTTGAATTATGCAACTGCTATTATCACTCCTGAGGCCGGAAAGAAGTTTGAATTGGTATGATGAACATTTTTGTTTTCTCTGTGGGAAAAAAACGGGGTCCTAGGTCAAATATTCAGGAATATAGTAGCACGTTGTACTGTAATAAATCGGAAGATGAAGGGGAAACTCAATATTACTGGAGGAACTAGGCAGGAGTGTCCACTCTTGTTAGACATGGGATTCCTGGTTGGCTGAGGTGTGCACACAGGCCAGGCAGGAACCACCACACTAATCTGGGTATGCCAGATACACACTAAAATAACCTGTGCTCACCCTCTGGTAGCTTGGCACAGAGCTGTCATGCTTATCTACAAAGGCAATGTGTAAATTATTTGTGCAACACACACAAAGTAACACAATTAATACACCGCAAACAGACTCCACACAGGTTTAAATTTAGAATATTTATCTGAGCAACTAAGATCAAAGTGACACAAATCCAATCAGTAGAAGTTGAGACATGAATTTGTAAAGATTGAATAAAAAATAGTGCTTAGTAGTCACTATCTGTCAAATGGTTATTTGAGGTCCTGAGGTACCAGTGCAAATCCAAAGTTCAGGCAGACTGCCAGGGATGGCAGGCTGGCTACAAGACCCACACAGGGTTCACTGAGAAAGTACCTTAGATGGAGCAAAGCGTTGACGCTGAGGGCTCAATGTGTCAATCTTTATCACATAGTCGGGTTGCTGCATCGCCATTGGGCTTCACTGCAGTGAAGACAATGCACCAGCATCGAGCCGTGCAGAGCGTAATCTATTACACAAGCTGTGGAGCCGCTGTTGTTAGGCAGCCGCTGCTGAAAAGGGCGATGCAGTGGAATTTCTCACGCAGTCAATGCAATGCATCAGATTTTGATGAAAACAGCTGTGGAACCCACTTATGAGGCCCAGAGCTTCGAGGGGGCATATCAGGGAGTGGTAGGACTCACAGAAGGCGAAGTCCAGCAGCCCAAGCAGAATTGTAGGAAGTAATTGGAGATCACTCGGAGGGAAGTCATAGTTCTTCCAGCATAGTCCGGGCGCAGCAGTAAGCAGAGCAACAAGCAGAAAAGCAGTCATTTCAGAAAAAGCAGTCCAGTTGAATCCTTTAAGCAGCACAGCAGTCCTTCTGACAGAGGTTTGGTTCAAGATCCAGAAATGTCTCATTGTAAGGGGCCAGAGAACCATAATTAAATCAATAAGTGCATTTGATGTAGGAGGTGACTTCAAAGGAATTCTATGAAGTACACAATGATCCCTTTCAACCTAGTCCTGTCTACCAGGCTAACAATGGGGGGTAAATCAGTGTGTTGTATGTGGACAGGACACTACCTATTGAAGTGTAAGTGTCAGTTCCGCCCATTCCACCCTGCCCAGGAAGACCCATCAGAATGCAGATGGATGCAGATGAGTTCTCAAAATGAAGATGAGCCTCACCTTCCTGTGTTGTGGCTGTCTAGAGGAAATACGCAAAGTGTAGCTGTCACCCACGCCAGGCATGTATTGGAGACAGGCTGTCAGGCACAAAGAGCAGTAAGTACAGAGAAATGTCCACTTTCTTAACGTTGAATTTCTAAAGCAGTAAAGTTAGATCCAACTTCACCAGTAAGGAGCATATATCATTATCATTCAAAACATATGAAACATGAAAAAGCTACTCCTCTGTGATCAGGATTTACAGCCTAAAAGTATATTAAGGAATTCCCAATGCTGGCATATGAGACGGGTAGGCCTCACAGTAGTGAAAAAGTAAATATGCTGTTTGCCACTACCAGGACATGTAGAAAATAAAGCCACATATCCTACCTTTTACTTACATAGCATTCTATCCTTAGGGTTACTTAGTACTTACCTTAGGGGTAACAGATAGGTAATTAAGGGGGAGTTTAAGGCTTGGCAAGTAGTTTTAAATGCCAAGTCTAAGCAATAGTAAACTGCATACACAGCCACTGCAGCGGCAGGCCAGAGACAGGTTTGAAATGCTACTCATGTGGGTGGTACAATCGGTGCTGCAGCCCACTATTAGCATTTGGAGTACAGGCCCTAAGTATATGGTATACCACTTTACAAGGGACTTCCCAGTACAACAATTATGCCAATCAGGTACACACCAATGTAATCGTGTTTAGGGGAGAAGCACATGCACTCTAGCACTGGTTAGGAGTGGTAACGTGCTCTGAGCCTTAAGGCCAACAAAAAGAATCAGCAAAAATGGGCGGCAAAAGGCTAGCAGATGGAGGAAGGACCACCCTAAGGATGATAGGTCTAACACCTCTCATCAATCTTTTATTCTCATTACATCGAACTATTTGCAACTGTTTCAGATCAACTTCAGTGATTAAGATCATAGTCGAGGCTTCTCCGAAACTTAAACTTTATGGAGATGATTTAGTGGTTTATTGAACCTCAGATAAACAATCAATAGAGGCTCTTTTCCATTTAATAGCTAATTTCTCTAGAGCAGGGGGATATAATGTGACCAAAACAAAGATTCTACTATTTAGGCCCACTTACTCCCAGAGGATTTAGATTTTACTTACAATAAATAACCTAGGAAATACCTAGGAATCTGGCTCATAGAAGAATTATACAGATTAAATGTCCAGCTGTTAATAATGAAAATCCAAAATCTAATAGAGAGTTCAAGTAATCTCCTAAGCTTTATAATTAGTAAACGTGCCATGATTAAAATGATTTTCCGTCCGCTGTTACCATTGCCACATCTTTCCTGATTTGTCAACCTCTGCAGCCAGACAGCGAAAAGACTTTGTCAAAATGATTTACTTATTCCAAGCAGAGGGTGCACAAGCAACAATTGCTCTGCAATCTAAATTGAAGGATTTGGTAGAGGGGCAATTCCACCTGTTCTGTAATAATCTCAGACAGCAGATTTCTAATAAGACCTAAATGAGATTGTCATAAACTGTGATATTTTGTGATTATTGCCATCCGTTGGTATTGGGAATTAGCTGATAGTACCTGATTTTGTAATAAGGATATTTTTTTTTGATTGGTGACGGTGTGCAAAAGGGTGCAGTGTCATCGCACCCAGTTTATTCTGGCACACTCTAGGAGGGGTATTGTGGGTACTTCTCTCACAGGGGTGGTTTTTCTTTGTGTTTCCACCATTATATGTATTTTCTGGGGATTTGTGTGGATCACATGGCGGGGAGTAGGGGTGGTTGCATAGGCACATATATTATAACCTGAGCGGACATGTATCAAAAAATCAGTAGACATTTTATAAATTTTCATTGGAAAAGGCTGGGGGGCAGTTCATAAATCTTATTCTTCTATGCATTAAAAACCAAGCAGTTTTTTCGGAGTCTCCTTTGGTTAAGGTCGAGGGGTTCTGAAAAGATTTTTACTGATAAGAATTATGTTGGAAATTAGTCATAAAGTTAGAAATTTCTCGTGTAATGTAAATGGTATGGTTAATAGAGGTAATTGTGGTGTATTGATGAGATGTCTGGGTTCTTTTTCCCCTGAAGTATTGTTTTTACAAGCGACTCATCTTAAGGTCAACTCGCCGCAGGTCCATATACCAAGGCAGTACTCTCATCCTTTGTTTGCCTCAGGTTGTCTCACAGTAAGATGTGTTACGATCTATTTGGGCAGAGTATTGGATTGGGTCCATAGCAACATAATAAGAGATCTGCAGTGTCGCTGGCCTTGGGTAGAGGCTATGGCTAATGAGCTCCCCCTAAATTTAGTAAATTACCATGCCCCAGTAGTGGATGAGCCTAAAATGAAAAACAAGTGAATTCTTGAATACCAGGGTTGTCAGACCTCCAAGGATCTTCTAAGTGTAAATCGTTCTTAAGAGTTTTGTTAACCTTTTCAGTTCGAGGTTTTAATAAATTTTTTGTTTTATTAGAGGTATCATCAGCAAGCTCTTAAATGTAATTAAAATCTCCCCTCCAAATAATCGGCCCAACCACTCCAAGCGCAATCTTGTAGATATGCAGAAGAGTGTCAGCATCACACCGCTCTACGTCTGAATTTATTTTTACTCTCTCATTTGATCGCAAGGGTAGTAGGGTCTGATATCTGGGCCAATTTGTTTTCTGATCATTTGTTTATATCAGTTATTGTAGAGGTCGAAACAACTCGAAACAATAGGCCCAGGAGGCAGTTGGACCGCTTGTTATTATTAGATCGAGAAAGGCTCAAGGATATGAGGAAACTTTTCCAGGATTTTTTTCAGCTAAATCAGTACACAACTTCTTGGTTTCACATATCGGAAGGTTTTAAGGCACAGCCAGGGTGCAAATTATCGTGTACCAGACAACTCAGAATACGGGACATCAACAAAAAAACTGCTCAGCTGCAACCTGCAGAAGATCATGCATCAGAATCAAGCAGATACTCATAGGTCTAACAAAAGGCCAAGAAGAATCTGAGGGATTTCTTTATGTTGCCAGAAATGACTAGTTCTAGGGACTTCTACCAGCAACTATACGAAGAAAGCCAATAGATTGGCAGGTATCTGACTTGACCAGCCCAGGTAAGACAGGAGCGGGGTTTGTTAGAAAATTGAAGAATCCTGCTTCCAGTGACCTAGTATTGAATAAGGATCAAGTTTCACAGGACTTTGTTGAACACTACAAGGTTGTATACGAAACCAGCTGTTGTACTCTCAGTCAAGTTTAGCTCAATATTTTCAGGCTATTAGAATACTCTCCCTGGGGAATACCCAGGCTGGCTAATTTATGGCCACTTTTTACTTTCAAATGTAAAAGATGCTTTAGCTACAATGCCTAACAGCGAGGCCTGCGGCACGGATAGCTTCCCTGCCAAATTTTATAAAACCTTTGTTGGTAAATTGGTGCTTTTCTTGACTGAATTATTTAACTATGTTAAAGACCGAGGGAAAGTTTCACCTTATTTTAAGGAATCAAATATCATGAGCTTTTTATAAAAAGGGCACGAATCTTGAAGATGTTTATTCTTATAGGGCCCTTAGATTACTCAACACTGACTATACGCTTCGTATGAAACTGTGGGCAATTCCTATAACTCTGCTTGTCCAGGATTTATTGCATAGAGACCAGACAGGTTTTGTGGCTCAATGGCTAATGGCTGTGAATATGGGCTTTTTACTCCAGGCAATTGACTTCTTCTCAGTTAACAAGACAAAGGAAGCAGTGATTATGGTTGATGCCGAAAAAGGATTTGATTTGGTTAAATGGTATGCACTGTTCTTTGGTCTGGAAAGATTTGGGTTCCCTATATCCTTTATTGAAATACTATCAACCGTTTACCATGGGGCCAGTGCCCACATTTTTGTTAACTTCCGTCTAGCAGGCATAGTGAATAGTAGATAGGTTTCTGATTTGGTTGTGCTTTTTAGACAGTTCATTTGAAACAACAAAGCACCTAGGGTTAAGTACTCCACCCTCCAGCTGTATGTCTTACAAGGGTGGCAGGCAGGTCCCCATTTTCAAAGCTACTATAAGGTGGCTCTGTTTGATTTGTGTGCAAGGGTCCTAGAAGGTAGAGGCATGATTGACTCCTTTCTTATTAGAATTTATTTATTTATTGATTTTTGACATTTATAGAGCGCGAACAAATGCCCATGGGCGTCTCGGCGCTAATGATTCATACAAGATTCAGAGAGGGATTACTGGTTAAACAACAATGTTTTAATCAATTTCCGAAACTGAAACAGGGATTGGCATAATCGAATTTGTAGTGATAGTGTATTCCAAAGTCTAGTTGCTACAACCACAAAGCATCTGTCTCCCCAGGAAACAGTCTTGGTGCGTGGAACCACTAATTGATAGGCCGCCGCGGATCTCAGTTGTCTGGTAGGGTGATAGGTCGTGAGCTGATCTATAAGAAACTGAGGCCCTTGCTTGTGAACCGCTTTATAAGAGGCAGGGAACCTTAAATTTTATGCGATTCTTGATTGCCAGCCAATGATAGTTTCGAAGGATCTGTGAGATCGGTTTGAATTTGGGAATCCCTGAAAGCATTCTTGCCGCTGCATTTTGGACCGTCTGCATTTAATTGATGACCCTTTTTTGTGCATTAGCGAACAGTCCATTGCAATAATCCAATGATGACATTACCAGTGTGCTTACCAAAGTTTTTCCTGCACTTTCTGGTAAGTATGGGATCATTTTTTTGATCAATCTAAGCTTATGAAAAGATGATGAAACAACTTGATTGTCATGGGAAACAAAGTTCAGGTTATCGTCAAAAACGATTCCCAGATTCCTGACCCTTGGAACAGGGATAGGTAGTGGTCCCAATGATGATGGCCACCAAGAGCTTGACCAGACCGGAGATAGTTTCCCAAAAATAACAACCTCCGTCTTTTCAGAGTTAAGTTTAAGGCAGTTACTGGCCATCCAGTCCTTGATGGCCAGCATGCCTTCTTGGAAACGCTCAGCCACCTTCTCACCATCGTTATTTATGGCCAACACCAACTGTGTGTCGTCAGCATAGGAGGTAAGGCTCATCCCATGAGTTTTTATAACTCTGGCTAAGTCTGACACATAGATGTTAAAAAGTGTCGGACTTAGGGATGAGCCCTGGGGGACTCCACACGGTAGGGTTAATTCGGTCGACTGAAAAGGTCCCAAGGTGACTGCCTGCGTTCTTGCGGTCAAGAAGGAAGCGATCAGGTGCTTGACTCTAAGTTGAATGCCCATGTTTGAGACACGGTCGATCAGAATGGAATGATCGACCGTGTCAAAGCCGCTGATAGATGCAGCAGTATGAGTACTGCTGTACCTCCCTGGTCTCCAATAAATCTGATATTTTCGGTGCCTTTAATGAGGGCCGTTTCAGTACCGTGAAGCTTACGGAATCCAAACTGCGTGTCATCTAATAGGTGATATTCCTCAATAAATTCGGAGAGCTGAGTGTTCATAGCTCTCTCTGCCACCTTGGCCAGGAAGGGTATGCTTGCTATGGGTCTGCAATTCTTCAATTCATCCATACCTAGATGCGTTTTTTTTAGAAGTGGTTTAAGAAGAGTGTTTTTAAGCGTATCGGGGAAGATTCCGGTCTTAAACATAGAGTTGCAGATTTGAGTAATCACCGGTGTTATGAACTCTATTACAGGGAGGAACACTCTAGGGGGACAGGGATCTAAAGCTGATCCTGTTTTTATCAGTTTGATGATACTGGTTATTTGCTGTTCGTTAACTTCTTTGAATTGAGGTAAGCTTTATTCAGTGGATTTGATACTAATTGGCTGTAAGTTAGGATTAGCCTTGTTTGAGAATTCTAAGTAAATGTTGTTTACTTTTCCATAGAAGTATTCCGCCAAAGCATCGCAAAGAGCTTGTGAGGGGGGAGGAGCAATGTCTGGTGTTTTCCCCACTAGTTGCTTTAGTACTTGGTCGAGCTGTTTATTAGAGTTCTTTGCGGTTTCAATTTGTTCACTGTAAAACTTTCTTTTTTCCTCCGTGATCATCTTTTTATATATGGCAAGTTCCTCCTTGTAGCGCGTTTTATTTTCCGTGGCACATGTTTTGCGCCAGTGTCTTTCATAATTCCTGCATTTTTGTATCTGTTCTCGGAGGGAGTTGGAGAACCAGGGGGCAGAAGGCGAGGACCGGTTTTTGGAAGTGGTTTTTTAGGCACCAATATTTTCATGGCATCACTTATCCACGCTGTATATTGATCCGTAGCTATATTTGGGTCAGTAGCGATGGCAGGACGGGTACTGTTCAAGAGCGTTTTAAGTTGTGTGTTAATTATGTCTTTCCAGACCTTAAAAGGCCAGTGAGCGATTTCGGCCACCTTCTTTGTTGGAACACTATTGATTAATATGGTAAATATGATGGCATGATGATCAGACCAAGAGAGTGGAAGGATATCTTGAATAAGAATCTCTTTTAAGTTAGAGAAAATGCCATTGAGTATCTGGCCAGCCTCATGCATGGATGAGGTGACCAGCTGGGAAAGCCCCACAGTTTCCATATCGGTCAATAGGGCTTGCGTTTCATTGTTATCAATTTTTTCCATGTGGAAATTGAAGTCGCCTAAGACCGTAAAGGAGTCTTCTATCACTAAGAATTCTAGCATGGTATTCAGGTTGGACAGGAATTCTGAGCGTGCTCCTGGGGGTCTATAGAGAAGTACTCCTTTAAAATTATGTGATGGGGATAGCATAATTGAAAAATGGACAGCTTCACATGTAAGGGAAGGGACTGAAGATATTCTTATGGCAAAGATGCTGCGAGAAATTATCACTAGACCGCCGCCTTTCTTTCCCTGTCTATCTTGTCATTCAACCCTATAGCCTTCGGGCACAGCAACCACTAGATCGGGATCGGACGTACCGTCCATCCAGGTCTCAGTGACAAATAGCAGATCGATATTTCGGTCGGTGATCAGGTCCGCTATGTCCTGTCTGTGTTTTCCCAAAGAGCGAGCATTAATGAGTGCTATTTTTACATTTTGGTTTTTTTATTAACATTGCTGAGATTGACAGTATAGTTACAGAAAGGCAAAAAAGACTTACAGTGTGGGCAGCTTTCAATCGTATTCCTTAATATATTCTCTGGGTCTACCCTTATACAGTTGCCACATGGGGGTGGACGATACTGAATTAAGTCGCCTCTGGAATAGAGAATCTGGAGTTCTTTCCTCCTGGGGCCAGGGGTCGTGGCCCTGGGCCCGGTGCCGGCGCGGAAGGGCGCAGATGGGCTTGCCTTTGGCGCGCCGCCAGCGCGCCCGCTGCGCCCGATGCACCCGCCCGCTGCGCGGACAGGAACTGGTGGTCATTATGTAGAGGGGGAGAGGGGGGCGGGCGGCAGCCAACAGCTGGACCACAACCCTTTCCTTCCACCTAATATGGCGGCTACCCATCTCTCCCACCGCTTGATGCAGGATGCTACCACTCAATTACCAGTTTTTATTAGGGTTCTCAAATTTCCCGAAAACCTCTGATAAAAGGTTTTACTAGTTTTGAGTGTCAGACTTTTGAGCATATATTGTTCCAATAATGTTTCTTCAGGTTGGATGTATCTCACACTTTAGGAATTAGGCCATATTTGCTTGATAATCTCTTTGGTTTTAGTTAGTCTTTAGAATCATTCCAGGTTCAGGGAGTTGTGGCATTTTCTTCTTCAGAGTAGGTAGATGACATGGCTGGAGATTTCTGCTTGGTGTGGTGAACACGAACTGTGACTGGGCTGTCATTAGATTTTATCTTTTTTCAGGGCTCAACCCTTAAATCCCAGTCTTGATTTTCACACTGCGCTTCATGCTTTTTTTAGGTCTAGGATGGTTGGGATAGGTAATTGGTATTGGTTAATACGGAATTTAGAGCTGCAACCAAATGTTATTACAAATGTTTTAGATAAAATCTGATTAAGAATGCATTACCATTGTTCAGAAGGAGATTGGCAGACCATATCACTTTTGGGCTGTAAGTCCACTCAGCAGCCTTGAATAGAATGTTTCCGGCACTAGACAATTGTTGCTTTCATTGTACACACCAGGGTGAAGGGAGCTGGCTTCACATTTTTTACTCCTGCCCTATGTTAATGCCATTTTGGCTCCAGTTGGCTTTGGTTTTCAAGTTTAGCTATGGGAGTAACTTTTTATTTAGATCCTGCCCTGGTAGTTTTTGGTTTTCTAAAAAAAATTGACATTCTTCAAATTTAGCAACATCAGGACACAGGTTTTTCATGATTGCTTTTACTGTAGCCTACTCTCTGATTCCGCAAATGTGGAACACCTGCAGAGTCCCAACTTGTCAAGAATGGCTTAATAAAATTATTAGAATTAAACAATTTGAGCAGGTCTACACAAAGAGGGTCGGGGTTTATAGAGATTTAATGCCTCCTGGCAGCATCTTGATTTAATCGAAAACCAGGGCTCTGTGATTCAGCATAGTTCGAGGTCCTCTTAAGGTGAATCTTCTGGTACTTCTTCAAGGATGGAGTTACAGTAGTTTTCTACTAAGTCACAGGGCCAAAGGATTGATCCAATCATCGAAAATATCATTGTTGTCTTACTGCACTTTATTATTCAGGTGATTCCCATTTTATTATGTAATATGATTACGAGGGATATTGGTATCCAGTCACTATTCTGTTCTGCTTTTGCACTTTAGTATATTTGCAGGAACTGTAGTGATGAGTATTTTTAAACTCTAGTCTGTATATGCAATTTCTATATGTTATGAGAACCTTAGTAATGAAGTGTTGCTTTTTTGATCACTCACATTTAATTATGTCTTAAGTTGTCTTTTCCTGAAAGGTATTCTAACCTTTAGTCCATACTATACATGTATAATTGACCCCCCACTTTGTGAATTGTAATTCATAATAATCATGGCTGATGATTGAAATGATTCTGTCTTTTTCTTTTTTTAAATCTGCTCAAACAAAAACGTTAATTTAAAAAAAGTGTGCCCAGTGCATAATTGGGAGAAAAGGAATGGAATAATGACATGATTTTTTTTAATTATTTAAAAATTAACAGTTACTTATCGCTTGTCTTATATTTAATGAATTTAGATATAAATGGTATGATGAACAATGTATATACATTTTTATATTTGTATTTTATTTAGAATATTTATATATTATATTACAGAATTGTATTCTATAAAACATTATGTATTCTGAATGAAATAATGACAAAATCAAGAAAGAACAAAGAAAAAAAGCTAAAGTAAAAAGACAATTGGTTTTCTTGATGACCCCACCACTACAACTCATGCAGTCAATCCAGCACTCCGCACAAAGAACCGTAGGCAACCTTCTCAAACTTTCGGAAGGCGCCACAAACTCCAAAAAGGGCCAACATTTTGAGTGAATTGTAGTAAGTCAAATTAGTCCACCTATGACTTTTTCTACCACTGGGAAAAATTAGATGGGAGTTGCAGCACAGGAGTTTACCAATGAAAGTGATCTTTTTGCCACCCATTGGCTATAAACCATGGCCTACAACTGGGGCCGACTATGTGTATATATTTCCAAACTCCCACAGCTGAAAAGTTTAACTTGTCATTTGTTTTTCTCTCTGGCACAATGAATTTTGACAAAAATTACATTTTGCACTTAATGAACTGGGTGACAAAGGAAATTGGGAACAGTATTCAAACTTAGACATCAACTTGCCAACATGTAACTACATAGAAACATGAAAAGCAAGTCTCATTTTAAAAATGTTGAGTGACTGCTTGCAAAAAAAAACCTAAAAAACGTATAAGTGGCTCAAAGGAATGCTATCTGTTTTAATTCAAAGTGATTTAAGTAAGTGTGACGTTAAACCTCACAGCTAATCTCCTTTGGTTATTAATACATCTTCGAATAATTTTAATGATATGGGTGATAAGGCATTCTTATATTTTGTATCACATACGTCAGAAGTTTGCCCAAAAGAATTTCATCTTCATTTAGATCTGGCTATATTTTTAACCATCATTAACTTTATTGATCATTTTAATACTTATTTCTTGCCAAGCAAATTGCAGCCTCAAGACTGCTGTGCCACAGGGCGGTTGTGGCGGTGCAATGGCGGTCCGACCGCCATACTTGTAATAGGGTGGGTCGGAAGACCATCCCCGCTTCACCCCCGCTAGTCTGGCGGTCCGTGGATCGCCAGACTCGTAATCAGCCCTTAGTGTCGGTTCTGGGTTTTAAGGGGAAATATAGTGCAGTGTAGTGTATTCTTAATCTTTTTACATATTTAATATTTTTTTTGTACTCCAGTACTTTCTAGGTAGTATCACAGTACTCTTTAAAAAAATATTTAAAGTAATAAAACTACTTTTTCCTACCGTTACAGACTTACCTAAAGTGCTTTATTCCTTCCAATACAGTTATAATCAGTTGTACACTATATTTCCACCTAAAACCCACAACAAAGACTAATTATGCACTAAACCACATGGATGCCTTTACATTTATTAAGGATTTTGATTATCGAATCATATACTGCCTTGTCATCGGCATGTACCACGGCATACTGAGAAATTACTGCAGTATATGTGGCCCAATATATTATATATAAGTCCTTGTACATTCCAACTTTTTAACTACTAAACCAATTTTGATCTAGTAACAAAAACAACCCTTTCTAATTTATGTTCTATATTCCTACCAATTATCAAGAAAATATGTGTGGCTGTTTTGCAACTACATCTGTCAAAGTTGTCTATGGAAAATACATTGGTGGAAAAATGTGTTTTGGGACCACCCTTTAACGAATCACCATGAAACTTTGCATCATCAGCCAAAATAGAGAAAAACAACAGGTCCGCAAAGTTTAGTGGAAATTTACAAAACAGTGGCAAAGTCATTCCTATCTCTGGGAATCCTGGCTATAACTACAGAGTGTAAATATGAACGTATTATTTAGCAATGACAGTAGTTACTTTACTGGAAGTGGTGCCGTTTATTAATTGAAAAGCATTGTTTCAATTCAATTCAAAAAGCATTTTTGTACATAGGACCATCTTCTTCTCTAGAGCTCACAGCTTCCTAAAAATAATTTGACATGAAACATTCTTTCCCTACATGCTTAATGCAAGTGCTGAATATATTTAATTGGAATGGTCTCTTTACAATCAAGATGCATATGCCTTTGTTTCCCAGGTAGCAGGCGCCACCCTGCAGTTGAATGCAACACTAAACAATTCTAATTAAACCGGATATCATGGCAAAGAGAATATACCTCTTGCTGCTGAAGTGTGGAACTTCAAGGAGGAGCCTCATTCATCAAACCCAGCGGAGCACAACAGGTTAGCATGTGCTACCGGCTTCGCACGACTACACAAAATTAGTGACATGGTTGTCACACCCCACTGAGTCCGATCCAAGAGATCACACAGCCAGGAAAATGAAAAAGAAAGCAAAATCATTACAAGGCAAGATATTCATTTTCCTTTCTTGAGAAGTAAGAGACCGTCTTTCCAAAACATTTTGTACGAATGAATGGGTGACAAAAACACATTCGTGGTGTTCAAGTGAAGAACATTATGGTCTCACGTACAGGTAAGAAATCAGAGGCACACTGTACAAGGCTGATCATTGTGGTGGGGGCATCTATGAAAAAAATGTAATGTGTGGGTAGAGCGCCACATTACACGCCTAAATTGCAATGATCATGATTTTTTTTAAATCTCTTTGAGCATCATTATATGTAGCACAGAACACACTGGCCAGCTGAGCAGCATTCTGTTCAAGATAGTGCACTTTATGCAGCATTCTGTGATGCTGTGATGAAAGAAAGAAAGAAAGAAAGAAAGAAAGAAAGAAAGGAAGAAAGAAAGAAAGAGGCAGCACCTGAGAGTGGTGAAATGGTAAAAGGTCATTTGTAGGTAAGGCGAAAGAGTAAAGCTGCAGATGGAAAGGGCAGAAGGGGAAAGGAAACTGTGAGGGATGTGGGAAGAAAAGGACAAAAGTAGAAGAGTTGAGAAGGGAATAACCCCCGCACTGTACCCACTCCAGAGTACATGCAACATTTCCCCACTGTATTCTTATTCGTTTTTTATTAGTAATACATGGATATACTTTGGCATTATTTGCATGTCCTGGTCATAAATCATTGTTGGTGAACTGTCATATTAGCGTCATAAATCATATGCATTTTTGTCATACGTCACATCTGTCATAAATCATATGTACATTGCCAATTAGCAAATTGGACTGGCAGTTCGATGGTTAGCTCATTTAGAGTCTTGTCTTGTTTCTTGTCCCTTCTGTGTACTCTATTTGTACAGTTGGCTTTGCGTTCTCTTCGCGCGGGGGTAGCTCAGTCCCCGAAGTTAGCCTACAACTGGCTACCTTGTTGGATTCTTTTGTGCCATGCAATCCGGTGGGGGCTGGGCTGTGAGCGCCGTCTCCATTTGCTACCCCTTTTTATAGGACAACTCACCCAGCCGTGAGGCATCCCAAAGCGAGTAGTCCTACACCGCCCTTAGGTTAAATCACCCAGCCATGAGGCATCCCAAGGTGAGTGGTCCTATTCCTGCACACCGCCCTTCGGTGGGCCTCCATACCAACCATTATCCCCGTAGCTCTACGCCATTGCCTTGCCTGCTTCCCAGCACAGCGACATTGCTGTTCCTTAGGCGTGGGTCAAAAATCTTGCTGTGCTGCTGCTACTCCCCCGCTCCATGAAGATAGGAGCTACCTGGGTGAGCAGTGCTTATATCACCCTAGCATCTTTCCTGGCTAATTGGCAGGTCCCCCATTGGAGGTCCCCATTGGCCGGGGGGGGGGGGGTTGGTGCTTTCCTGGCGTCCGGCGTGGGGGATGCTGGTGCTTCTCCCGCTTCTGGGTGCCTAAGGGCACCAAAAACCAGTTCTTTCCGGGGCTCAGCGTCAGTTATGGCGCCAGCCCCCATGGCCCCCTTTGGGGGCCGCCTCTGCGATAACCCCCACACTGTGCCCACTCTAGAGTACATGCAATGTTTCCCCACAGTATTCTTAGGAATGAATAAGCCAACATGCATTTGTGTTTGTAGTGGTCATTTGTTGGCCGCAGTTTTTATTAGGAATACATGGATATACTTTGGCATTATTTGCATGCCCTGGTCATAAATCATTGTTGGTGAACTGTCATATTAGCATCATAAATCATATGCATTTTTGTCATATGTCACATCTGTCATAAATCAAATGGAAATTTGCCAATTAGCTAATTGGACTGACAGTTCGTTGGTTAGCTCATTTGGAGGCGTGTCTTGTTTCTTGTCTCTTCTGTGTCCTCTCTTTGTACGGTTGTATTTGCATTCTCTTTGCGCGGGGGTAGTTTCTATCCCCGGAGTTAGGCCACAACTCACTACCTTGTTGGACTCTTTTGTGCCTTTCCATCCGGCGGGGGCTGGGTTGCGAGCACTGTCTCCGTTTGCTACCCCCTTTTTGTATGCCAACTCACCCAGCCGTGAGGCATCCCAAAGTGAGTGGTCCTACACACCGCTCTAAGGCCAAATCACCCAGCCGTGAGGCATCCCAACGTGAGTGGTCCTATTCCGGCACACCGCCCTTCGGTGTGCCTCCGTACCAACCATTATCCCTGTAGCTCTTTGCCACGCCACCAGGGAGGCTTATGTCTTCCTGCGGCTCCCCCTCATTCGTTGTGTCTTTTTTTCTGCAACCTGCTAGACCCATGGTGCCCCAAAGGTTGCTCCAGAATACTTGCATGCCTTCCTCTGACTGGTGCAAGCCATCCTGCCCATAGAGTTCTGAGCAGCCCGTATGAATGAGCCTGTGCCTTATACTCCCCAAACCATTGGTTCTGCAGAATTTGCTCAAGGTGAGGTTCAGATTTCTCCTTGAGTTCTCAACTGCCTTTTAAGATTCAGCCCACACTATTCCCTTCTGCTGATTAGTTCTGACCAGATGATGCTGGTACCCATGATAGACCTGGCTGCTTCCCTGTGGTCTCTTTGAATGTCGTGGAGGAGTGCCTTCCTCCCTAGTCTGGCCAAGTCATTACCCCCCAAATGGATAATCAAGATGTCCGGATACCATGCTGTGTCAGCCTGTAGGTCCTTGAGGGTTGCCGGCAGCTGGTCCCATTTCATTCCAGGTCGGCCCATCCACCGGAAGCATGTGTCCACTAGTCGTTCTTCCCGCCTGTGTCCCCCTCGCCACCACCAGGATGGCATTCTTATTATGAAGGAATTGCCAACCACAAACACCAGGCGCAGTCTCCTTCCTGCTGAGGCAATGATCAGAAGTGCCAGTTAGCTGCTTGCCCTGGGAGTGGTGCCCCTGCCCTCCCCTGGCAGCCTGGTGGTTCTACAGTAAGTGTAATCTCACGTAGGTGGAGGTATGCCTGCAACCGACATCTGCCTACCGCCTGAACCCCAGCCTCGGTCATCCCATGTTGTGCAGCTGTTGTTGCTGCCCGAGTCTGAATGAGTGTGACCTAAAACCTGCTGGAGGTAGCCCCGCTTTGCTGAGGGCTAGGCGCATGACTGTAATAAACTGGAATTTGGTCAACTGTGTGCCGTTCCTGTGTCGGAAAAGCGACCTTTTGCCATCTGGTTGCACTGCCATGAATGCTAACAGGCTGCACACCGCGCAGCGGCTCTGGTCATGATGCATTGCAGCCGCACTATCACCCCCTTGACAGCCTGTTCTGTCTTTGACCGTCTCAGTAGAATCTCTAGTTCAGCTGTTCTGGGCATCACGTCGCTGGCCTGTACACAGTTCCTAGCTGGCCCTGACCTAGAGGGCGCAACTAGCTCGCTGAGGCAGACTGACCCAAACAATACGGTGGAGAATGCGCCGCCGTGGGGGGTGCGGGTGCTTCCCCTGCTTCTGGGCGCCTCAGCGTGCCAAAAACAAGTTCTTTCCGGGGATCGGCCCGGAGGACCCCTTTGGGGGCGGCCTCGGCAAAATAAGAGTGGTGAAAGGTGACATTATGGTAAATTGTAAAAAAAGGAATAGCGGGGGAAGTAGAGTTGGAGGCAATGAAAAGAGGGAGAGATTGACAAAAGCAGGGAGTTGCAGCTTTCTATTATATTTAAATATATGCATACATACATATTCGTCCACAGGTGCTCAAAACAACAAGCCTCCTGCCAGGTATGGGGTTATTACCTCAGGATGGGGGAACCTCAGCCTTAAACCTTGCTCCGCTGAAGGAGTAAACTGCCCACCAAACTCAAAATCAGGCCCTAAGTCTGAAGTAAAATCTGTAAAGAGTGCACTTTACAGATTGATTTTAAATAAGTATCTAGGCATGCAGCTAGTAACATAGAATAGCATAGTGTAACATAACATAACCAGTCTGGAATTAATACTTTCAGGTGGTTGTTTTTAAAATTAGAGCTAGTTGAGAACATAACCGTTGTTAGATTATATTCTATAAATATATATGCTGCACACTCTGCAATTGTTTTAAAATTGCATTTTCAATGTAGTATGGTAATTTCTCGCCCTGGATGTGAGCATTCCACCTCCGACTAGAGTGTTTTTGAGTGGTAGAATGCATTGGACATTGGGAAGTTTGTTAATAGATTTTTGTTTATAATTAAATGAGCTTTAGGTTTGCTGGGTGAAACTGGAGGCATATTCAAGATTCCTTCCCTTTAACTGGGTTATTTGGTCTGCACTTTACCAACAAAGTTGTGTGAGTGTGTCTTAATTGGAGGCGTAGTGTGATCCTGGGAAGCCCTGATGTACATCTGATTTGGGTGTGGTGGTTGCTATTAGTTCTATCTAAACATGTTCCATTGTAGTATGATGGAGGTTGCTGGAATTGGCGAGTGCTGACACACCTATAACTATTTAAGGCCTCAATTCTAGGTTGGTTTGAATAAGGGTTTGATACTACAACACTGCCATGAGATTTGAAGGGGGAAATAGGGCACAACATGACAATTCTGTGTTTACCATTCCAACTTCTGCCTGTGTATTTTTGCTTTTCAGCCATTTCCACCCAGATATATTTTATAAGGTTTTTTCTTGAAATACCTACCAGGGGACCATCACATCCAGTGTGGTAACTACCACATATGAGACAGATCCCACACTGGAACAAATAATCCAGGAGCACAACACTGCACAGCTCAGATTGTGAATCCCTGCACAAACTCCTTTTTTTGTGCAGATTTTAAGACATAATTCCAACTCATATATAGAGCAGAAGTAGTTGATCCATGACATGTTGCATGTACATGAGGTGTTCCATCTAATATGCAGTGTTGCAAGTTTGATTGTGTTGTTTTTTAAAAGTAAGTGATGTGTTAAGCATGATGACATTCAACTAAAAAGCATGTTTGCACTGTCTGTTTGTTTACAACTTCCAAGCTTGGAGTGTATGTTTGATGGAATAACTTTAAAGAACATCTGGAAGGTGCTAACCAACCTGGAGCCAATTGTTTTTAAAAAGTGAGCTAAGCCCACAGTACTAGACATGTTAAAAATGTAGTACACAAGCTCCCCGGATTGATGTGGGAAATTAGTGCAAAGTAATGACTGTATCTCCGAAGAAGATCAAACGTCTCCCTTGCAGATATTAAGGCTACATCTTTCTGTAACAATAAGGCTTTCAGTCTGCTTAAAGCATCAAAGTGCATATTCAATATTTTTTTTTTCAATACAAGCTTTTTTCGGTTAAAAATTTAAAACCATCAAAGCACAGTACAACACAAAATTTCATAGCATAAAAATACATTACATACAATCATCAAATGTAATTGACAGTATACAAATATGCATATCTTATGATTAATGCAAAAAAACATTTAAATTGATGGAGTTCAAATAAAATATTGTCACCCATTGAGTATGCTTTCTAAAATTCCCTAATCATTTAATAAATTTCGTATGAATAAAAATGTCCTCATTCATAAAGTCACTGTATGTACAAAGATGGGGAATTGATGTCAAAATTACTGCATCTTATTTCTTCGTCTAATTGCCCCCATGATGTAGCTAGCTACCCCAAAGCACACCAACGGGGACCTCAGGCATTGCAAATATGCTAAGGTCGGCCTAACCTGTTCAAATTTGCAACCCTTAACAATGGCAATATACATTTCTTGCGTATTAAAACATAAAAAGTGCAGAAAAAAAACATATGTCAAGTATTACGCTCTGAGAAATTATCACAGGGGCAGGGCCCAAGAACTCCCTCCTTGGAAAAACTTCTTGGGAAGGATAATAGCCATGGGAGCATGTTATACTTTAATCTAGTCAATACAAACAAATGAAATGGCTTGTTTATATAGGTCAGGTATGGCTGAATTCCTCTTCCTGTGCTCAGCATTACAAAGCTCCTGACTGAAGGTTTGACCAGCTCCCCTTCTTCCCTCAATACCATTGCCCTGTTTAGATACTGGTATTTTATGGCTTTAATAGCCACATTGCTTAACGCACTCAGGTTTGTAAACAGGTCGGGACTGCCTAATATATCCATTTGTGTTTTAATATATCTGAGCCACAGGATGTCAAGGGCTCTGTCTAGAGACATACAGTCCTGGATTATCAATTGATTTAGGTTAGGTGATTGTTGCGCCCAAATTCTTAGCCAACCTAATATTGGGGCCACAGCTATCTGATCTTGAATGTAACCAACGCCCATGTCCTCATGTATGTTAAAAGTAGCAGCAGATGCTGGGAGCGACAGCAATTTTCGTAAAAAAGTATTTTCTGCTACTTGTATTTCACTAGCATCTGTGTAGCTTCATACCACACTCCTGTATAACACCATGGGGACACACTTTTCATTATATATTTTCATGAGGGCTGGGAGTGGCTTTGAACCTATCCGCTTTGCAAAACCCAAGACGGCCCCGGAGATATACATAGGCTGTTCTTTTTAAGAATACGCTGCATAACCCATGACCTTCTTTCATCAAATACTATCCCTAGGTATGGGAAGGTTGGTACTTTAGTGAGTTCCAGGCCTTTGCAGAAAGATCTTGCTTTTTTCTTCCCCCCTATCATCATAGAGTGTGACTTCTTGAAATTGGTTATTAAATTGAGAGAGTCCATAAAACTAATAAAACTATCTAAAAGCAATTGCAGCCCTCTTGCTGTTCTAGCCACCAAAACTGCATTAACTGCATATAGTAATGCTGGGATCTTTTTTAAACCTACTCTTGGGATATCTTTGCAAGATGATATTAATGCATCTCCCAAGTTATTTATATAAAGCCAGTGCATATTCAAAAGCTTTATCAAAGGCCAAAGCAATGCATTCCTAACTGTGCAGGCAGGTAGAAACAGAACCTGTGTACAATTTTCGTAAAAAAGTATTTTCTGCTACTTGTATTTCACTAGCATCTGTGTAGCTTCATACCACACTCCTGTATAACACCATGGGGACACACTTTTCATTATATATTTTCATGAGGGCTGGGAGTGGCTTTGAACCTATCCGCTTTGCAAAACCCAAGACGGCCCCGGAGATATACATAGGCTGTTCTTTTTAAGAATACGCTGCATAACCCATGACCTTCTTTCATCAAATACTATCCCTAGGTATGGGAAGGTTGGTACTTTAGTGAGTTCCAGGCCTTTGCAGAAAGATCTTGCTTTTTTCTTCCCCCCTATCATCATAGAGTGTGACTTCTTGAAATTGGTTATTAAATTGAGAGAGTCCATAAAACTAATAAAACTATCTAAAAGCAATTGCAGCCCTCTTGCTGTTCTAGCCACCAAAACTGCATTAACTGCATATAGTAATGCTGGGATCTTTTTTAAACCTACTCTTGGGATATCTTTGCAAGATGATATTAATGCATCTCCCAAGTTATTTATATAAAGCCAGTGCATATTCAAAAGCTTTATCAAAGGCCAAAGCAATGCATTCCTAACTGTGCAGGCAGGTAGAAACAGAACCTGTGTACAACAGGTCACAACTGCAGAAACCGTTACCAGATAGGCAATTCCTGTTTTCATCCCAGAGCAGCCTTGATCATTCAGAATCAAATAACTCCTTTTAGAGAGCAATCTGAAAGTCGGACAGATCACAGTAGCCGGAGAACCATTCAGATTACACAACAAGTATGCCTTAGATGCATCACATTCGCCATGAAGCAAAACTTCCCTGTCTCATGGTACTCTCGCAGTCAGTTCAGCTAAGAAAAACCTCATTCTCACCATTCCTACATCATATTTGAAAGTAAAGAACCATGACTCATGCACAAACCCTTCTCCTAGCTCCTCGTATCTACCAACTTGATGTTGTTGTAAGCAACATTGGAAGTGAAAAGTCAAAATTGGCAGAGAATTAAATCTTAGGAAAGTATTTCTGCCTCAGTGAATTATAGTTCCTCTAACTTCACGGTTTGTAAAATGGTGTATGTTTCATCCTTTTTGCCATTATGGTCCGTGGTTTAGTAAGACTGTATGGTCAAAACAAACTAGAAGCATTAAGCTATTTCCATGGACCACAACCAGCGCAAAGTGTCTGTAGAGTCCAACTCATTAATATGATAGCCATAAGCTGCAGATGCCCATGTTGTAAAGAAGACATGTCACTCAGTATGATGTCTACTGCAGACAACACATTGTTACCCAGAGAGTAAATCCTGGTAGATAGAGTAGTTATACCATTATCAGCTATTCATGCAATCTCTCAGCAGCTTCCTCCTGTGAAATTTCCTACACTTCGTTGTATATTGTGTACAGAAAGAACTTTTGATTATAGTTTCGAGT
The DNA here is from genome assembly GCF_964263255.1 of Lissotriton vulgaris. NCBI lineage: Eukaryota > Metazoa > Chordata > Amphibia > Caudata > Salamandridae > Lissotriton > Lissotriton vulgaris. Next base: position 968,354,575 of record NC_141694.1, read on the forward strand.
TATTCAATTGTAAACCAAATGTTTATCCATGTAGGAATAAAGAATGTCTTTTTCAACCAAATGTAATATACAAGTGGCCTATCTTGAGGTGGTAATGATGTTGAGTCAGATGAATACGAAGAGACGTCATCAAAGTCATTGAAGTAGCCAGAGGCTGTTTGATCTATTTGAGGCAGCTCTGGAGGCTATGTGGAACTGGGAGTTGACTCGAGTGGTGGTATATTGCGGTAGACACTATCTATGTTTGTTTGCAGAATTTTAACCTGTGTTTCCATACATGTTGCTTGTAAGGAGGTTGTTGATGTAACAGGAAAAAGTGATACTTAAGTGTTAACTGTCCCCAGCTGAAGAGAAGAAGCTTCCTCACTGATTAAGGCTTCCATTGGGACTTTCTTTAGAGAGGAGACAGGTAACTACCTAGGAGCCCTCTTGGCCTACTGTACAGAACCAGTCACATGATGTGGTTTGATATCTATCGACACAGTTCTCTTGTTTGGGGTGGTAATAGTACAGTTCTGGTACCTTCAACTGCCATGACAGGTCCAGGTGCTCTGTAGGATGGCCCGAGTTCTTTCTTGTTCACTTCTTCTCCTGGATAAGATCCCCAATCTTTGTAATCCAACCAGGTGCTGCTAGTGCATTCTTCACTTCACCAGTGGTGTAACGTTTCTGCTGATTGTTGCTCTGAATTTCCCAAAAGTTGTTCAGATTATGGAAAACATCCAAATGTTCTTTGATGTCAAATGGTGTTTCTGCTGCCACTGCATTGGGAATGTCGAGGTCTGAAGCCCACATCTTAACCCCAAACAGGATTTCATAGGTAGTTTAACCACTCAGGGATTTTCTAGGCAGATTATTTAGGGCTCTTTGAACCCCATAGAAGTGATAGACCCAACTGTGATCTTGACTGAATACCCTCGCTGTTAAAGACTGCTTTAAGTCCCAGGTCTTCCTTTGCACTACCACATTTTCATAAAGATGAAAGAGGGAGGAATAACGCACAGTCACACCCAATTTTCCCACACTGTCTCTGTAAACCCTGGAGTCAAAGACCGGACCCTGGTCTGAATTGAATGTAGATCCTGCATATGTCACAGATAAAGACTTGCAGATCTTTTATAACACTTTGGGCATCAGCTGATCGCTGTGCCAAGCACATAGGAATCAAGAGCAGGAATCTACTGCTACTAAGATCTACTTGTAAGCCCAATTTGATGAAAAGGACCACAGTGGTCCAAATAAACACAAGCAGGAAGCTTGTCTAAGCTATCAGTGAGGGAAGTGTCATGGTGAAAACTTTCATCTGCTGGCAGATGTTGCATTTAAGGACAAAATCCTTAGTCTGTTTGTATAGATCTGGCGACCAATAGCATTGCTGCAAAAATGAAATTTGTAGCTGTCATCCCTTCATGAGCAGATACTAGGTCCTCATGTGCAGCTAGGATTAACCCTGACATGCGATTTGAGTTTGTTATTACTCAGTCCCCCACTTCGGGAATCTGAGCAAATGAAATGTTTTGCACACTTAACTAGTAGAAGTATTTTGTTGGAAAGCCTTTCGTCAAGTGGGTGCCATCGCACACAGCATTGACACCCGTCATATTGTCTCATCTATCCTCGTAGTTGAACATGTACTTGCAGAGACTGGAGCAGGTTGCACTGCTGCTTTTGGGGCTTCATCAACCATGGAATTCCTTACAATGTGTATTCCTACATGCTGATGACTCGGTGTGTGTATTATATGAGCCTGTGGCAACCATGTTTTGAGCTTGGCCATTTGTCACCCAAAGCAGCTTGTGCTGTATAGTGTACCCTTTGGAATCTCCGAATATATTCTGGCTCTAGTAGTGTAAGTACTCGTAAGACTGGACACAATAATACAAATCACACACAATCAGTGTGTGGGGAATCCGAGATCCGTATTCTCAAGCAACAGATTTAGATATTTTCGTTCCCCCAGCGCGCCTGTCGCCCAAAAACCAATTAACTAAGGTAGGGGTTGCTGAGCGTCGCCCACCTATGGCTCTGTGAGGTCCCACTCCAACCCAAGTCCAGAAGAAAAAACAGTTACAGTGTGCCAATAGATCTACAGAAATATACATCTTAAGAAGTGCGTTTATCACCTTACCACCCCCAGTGGTATATATTATGTGATACAGCAATCAGTTTCCAAATCAGATATCTGCAGCGGACAGGTCATTTTTGGTGCGACTCGGAGTTCACTGGGCTCAATGATTTGGATCACTGGGAACGTCGGTTGTTCAGATCCATTCCTTCTCGCCCGCAGGAGGAGCCTGGGGAGCGCTCACCAGTATCTCTCCAGCTCCCGGCCACAGGTGGATTGTCTTTCTGCGGCTGTGTCTCATCAAGCCAGGCTTGCACATCAGACAGATTTGTAAAGAACCAGGACCTCTCATCAGCGATGATTTTAAGCTTTGCCGGAAAGAACATCATATATTTGATGCCCCTGTCTCTTAGGGCTCGCTTCACTCCGTCGAAGGTGCGCCGCTCTTGTTGCACCTTTAGAGTAAAGTCTGGGAGGAACCTCACTGTCGTATTCTCATATGGGAGGTCACCATGTTGTCGAGCTGCCTGTAGGATTTAGATGGGATACCCTCTGATGTTTTTATAAACAACAAGGCGAGGTGGGCCAGGTACGTATTCCTTCTGGGAAATGCTATCGCTAAGGGAACGGTTGTCCATGAATTATGGAAGGGAGCAACCATCATACCCATCTACAAAAAAGGGGATCGGTCCCTCCCGGCCAATTGCAGGCCGATAAGCTTGATCGCCACCGTCCAAAAAGTGATAGGGAGTATGGTGGTTAATAAACTAATGGATTGGGTTGATGAGAACAATGCCCTGTCCCCTTATCAGGCTGGTTTTCGGCGGGCTACAAGTACAGTCGACCAGGTGTTTCGCTGTGCTCTGCTGCAGTGGGGGACGGTGTTGCTTGGCGAGGGCAGCCTGTATGTTGCCTTTGTCGATCTGCGGGCTGCCTTCGACCTGGTCCCAAGTAGAAAGCGCTGGGCAGTTCTGAGCGAAATTGGTCTTCCGGCTGAGTTACTTACCCTGATAATGAGGTTGCGCGAAAGCAACTTCGCTAAAGTCCAATGAGGTATGAATGGCGAATTATCTGCCGACTTCCCGATCGAACGTGGAGTACGACAGGGGTGTGCAATGGCCCCCCTGCTCTTTTCCCTATTTGTCAATGGGATAGTGGCTCGGATGCTGGAAGCCAGTGTCGACGCACCTTCGTTGGCGGGCCTCAGGGTTCAGATCCTGATGTTCGCCGACGATACGTTGATTCTATCCAAAACGCCGGCTGGCCTGCAGCGAGCTCTAAACATTTTCGACCTCTTCTGTGGGGAGCATGGCCTGGAAGTCAACGTGGCCAAGACCAAGCTGATGGCTTTTACATCAAAAAGTAGACCCCGGTTGAAAATACTCTTGAATAACTGTCAGCTTGAGGTGGTTACTGTATTTGCCTACCTTGGGATACAGATAGCAAATAATTCAAGATGGTCCCAGCATATAGAAAAAGCGGTTTTGAGGCACCAACAGATCTCGGGGGCGCTTAGGGTGGAACACAAAAAGTCGAAATCCAAGCCTATAAAACCTGTCTTGGCTGTATATGATCCCAAGGCTCTTGGGTCTGCCCTGTATGGGGCTGAGCTGTGGGGATTTGGGAATCTCCTCCCCTTGCAGATATCTGAGAATAGGTTCCTTAGGGGAATCACAGGACTCCCGCAGAGTACACCATTAATCCCACTTGGTCTTGATCTAGGGAGAAGATCAGTTAGCAGCCAAGCGAGGTTGCGCCCGATTCTCTATTGGAGACGCCTTTGGACTACCCCGGAGATCCGGCATTATGCAGAGGGATTCCAGGCCATAATCAAAGCTGACACCTTTCACAAGATAGTCTGGTTAAAAAATCTCAGGACTGCATTAGGAGATCTTGGCCTCTCTAATCTATGGGACAATCCGTCTGGGGAACCCTTCCCAAGTAAAAATATGATCAAAGGCTTATACTGGGATTGGGTAGATGGAAGACTCTGGAGTAAAACGAGATCTGACACAATGACGGGGCGTTTCTTTGACGTCAAATTGTATCCTGCATTGGAACCATATTGGGACAGTATTACCAACCCAGGGGATAGGAAGCTTTTCTTCCAGTTAAGATCGGGTGCCCTCCCTCTAAGATCATTGACAGGCAGATGGAGGAGTTCGACCACCTCTTGCTGCCCAGCCTGTGGTGCGGCAGATGAAAGTATAGGCCACTTTCTATTCTTATGCAAAGCTTACGCCACCCCGAGAAGAGTATGGTTAGCTCCTGTCTGTAGAAATTTAGGGACATTTAGGGGTGTTGAAGCACTACGAATACTCTGTACCACCACTGATATGCCTATTGTCTTAGGAACAGCAAAGTATTTGGGGCGGGCATGGTCCATTAGATGGAGGGCAATCTCTACTAATGTAAATTGACTGGAGTAATTTCTGTGTTTTTTGTGTAATCATACATCAAAGATTTTTAATGTTTATGTCTGTACAATTGTTTTACAATGTCGTATAATTAGGAAAAATATTTTTTAAACAATGTATTTTAAATGTATGTTTGTGCTTTTATGAGTATAATTCTCGAATAAAGCTTTGATGACTGGCCTGTAGGATGGCGTCCCGGTCCCTATAATTAAGGATCCTGGCTATGATCATTCTGGGAAGGGCCCCAGGTTTTGGCAGAGGGACCGGTGCCCTGTACGCCGTCTCCACTATGAAGAAGGTAGATAGTCGTTTGGGCTTTAGGCAATTTAATATTAGGTCCTCAAGAAACAGGTCCATACTGGAGCCCTCCTTCCCCTCCGGGACCCTCTCCACGGGGATATTGTTCCGAATGACCCGCCCCTCCTCGTCCTCCAGCTTCAGAGCCACTTGGCAGTGTTGATGGACCCGCTGTTGAACTTTTTCACCCAGCTTACGAGTGGTAGATTGAAGCTCGACAATGTTCGTTTCTGTCGTGGTGACTCGCTCCCAAGTTTTATTCATATTGACTCTGAGAAGGTTCATTTCGATTGACACTTTGTCGATTTTGGCTTCCAGTGTTGTTCCCAAAACCTGAATGGCCGCCATAATGGAGCTGAGTGGCGGTTCTGAGGTGTCGGCCTGGCCGCCTGTAGCACCCTCTTCCGAGGATGACTGCTTCGGGACTGCATACTTGTACAGTTTATTTGACTGCACCGGTGGGGCCCCTTTCAGCTTCATGGCGTAAAAATCCTGGATTCAAAATCAACAACACACGATGTATCTTGTTTAAGCACCTCTGTCAAAACAGCTAATGAGGGTGTACCTTCTGTTCTGTTATATACTGCAGAAAGGCTGTACCCCAAGTGATAGAAAGAACTACTTTCACTCCAAGCAATTTCGTACTGTGCTATCTTCACAAAGAAAATATACCCCTTGATGGGGGTGAATATAACATTTGGAAAGGAGGATCACATGCTCACAACTTTCTTCTTACTCATTTCTCTTGAGGCTGGGGAGATCCAGAGCCTTAAGCAATAATCCTCTGAGAAGTTAAGGGATTCATACCTAGAATTCCTGGATCCTCTCTCTTTTCTTTACAAACCCCAAGAGGGTACAGTCTACCACAGGGGGAGCCATCCTTATTGACAGATATTAGGACAATTCTGTTTTTCCTGAGGTCCTGTATGGAGAAACACTGCTTCATGCTGATTAATTATTTGTGTAGAACAGAATTTCCACCTGTCTGATGAGAAATTTACCCATTACTGCATCGATGGGCATTGGACCAATTCCAGGTGTGCCTAATTGTGTTTCTGTAGCTCGAGCAGCCCTTGCACGGTTTATTGTCATTGTTCTCATGACAAATTGTGTTAAATGTCTATATGTTTTAACCAGATCTGTAAATAGTGTACGTAGGTCTGGAGCTGTCATATTTTCTATATCTGGGCAGGGTGTATAACCAGCTAAGACTGGCCATGTTGCTCCCTCATTGCTAAGTGTCCCTGGTCTACACTGTTGTGTGTATGTGGTAGTGCGCCTTCAAACCAATGTTGGTGCTCTTGATAGTAATGTTAGTGATATTTCTAGTGCTTCATGAGCGGTGTAGTTGTTAAGAACTGCAGCCTCAGTGTATGTTTGAATCCGTCTTATTCATGTTCTGCTGCTGGGAGTTTAACCCATGAATAGAATACCTCTGTCCTAAACGCATGTGTGGACCTCACCCACAAAGGTAATGTCCCCACATTGTAACACCATTTGTGTAACTGCATGTCTGCAGTTCACTGGTATGATAATTGCTTTGTCCTCATCAGCCATATGAATATGTGGAATTAAGAGAGGGTACCTCTCTGGGGTGATCCTTTGAAAGATTCAAGCTTCAACAACCTACAGCCAATACATAGGATTTACCTATTCAGCCAAGGAGGATTTTTCCCTAACACCATGCACATCTCCGGTTAAGAGGTGAGTTGGGTATTTTGGGTATACAAAAGAAAACTACTCAGCGGATCCATTAAATAAGAACCCAAGCTAGAACGTTGGAAGTGCTGTGCCGTGTGGCTTATGCTTTCCCTATAAAACTGTGCATTTGTTACACAACATAAACATTAGAACTGTACAAGATTGATTCTGAGCACACCATCAGGTGATGTTGGCCTTAGTACTGATAGCTTACAGTGCACCAGCTGTACTCCTAACCTGAAAGGGTAACAAATGGATTGTGCAATGTCAGAACATGACAACCGTGCACCATGAGGAAATAGTGGTAACAGATGTTGCATCCTGTGGTTCCCCTCCTCCTTAGTTCTTGTTCTACTATGCATTGTTTTTGGGGTGTTACAGAAAAACCATACTATTCCTGTCTATGTACATTGTTTCCAAGTCTTTCTTCCTTTTTCTGTCTTTCCCGGCTACTGGCACCTCTTTGAGTCTTGAGTCCTCTGTGCAGAGCCATCCTGAACGTAGCCGCAGTGAGGCATGGAGATACGGGGGCAGTGCGTATTTAAGAGCTGCCTACCTGTTGCTTGTTGCTTGTTTATATTTTATATTTTTAAAAAGTTTACTCCAATTTATAAAACTACAGAAAAATGTAATGAACAAAATTACATAAAAATTACAAAAATCCAATAAGGGGATTTAGATATATGAATTTTAAAGCTTTAAATAAAAACAATGGTAAAAAGTGTTAAGTGCCACCCACAGTCCTTTTGTTTCTCTTAACCAGGACCTGGGTGCAATTTTTTTTTTATAACTCTATTTATTAAAGACAATAATGTCCACGTCTTTTCTTTGTTACTCAGGTCAGTTGGTTCCCACACATTAAGCAAACACCGCTGAGCTTCTGGGTGTAGGTCCTGACCGGACACTTCTCCCATACTTTGGAGCACCCCATCTAATATTTACAAATGTTGCTGCGTTCCCACAGTATATGTATAAAGGTGCCTTCCTCCCCACTGTTTCTTTTGCAACTTGAATTGTCACCATAGCCCATCCGGGCCAAGGCTATTCTAGAATAATATATTCTGCGTAGGATTTTCAATTGTACTAGTTTAAGCAGTAAGGAAATTGCGACTTCCCTGGGAGAGGCGAGTGCCTCCATCCAGTCTTCCACGTCTAGCTCTCCCAGGTCACCTGTCAATTTCACTTGTAGCTGTATGAGGGGATCAGGTATATGATTGATGAACTTTTGGTAGGTGAGGGATATGGACTTACTGGGCATGTAACCATCACGGAGCCTGTCCTCCAGCGGCGTTGCTTTCAGCAGTGTCTCCCCTGCTGGGAGGCGTGAGTTCAAGGCGTGCCAGATTTGGTAGTGCCTGAATATTTCCAAATCTGCCAGCGTGTACTCTTGCTGTAGTACTGAGAATTCTATCACTTTACCCCCTCTCCACAAGTCACCCGCCTTCGAGAGTCCAATTAGATCCCATCTATTGAAGCCCCTATTGTTTGGAAGAGTACCCAACAATTGTTAGTCCCACAGAGCGGTAGATTGCGTAGTTCTCCTATCCCAGCCCAACCCTTTGTGAGTTGAATGCCAATGTCGGTCCCGCCAGTTGCATCCCAGCGGGTTTGGCATAGAGAGCCCTGACATAGGAAACCCCCCCCCCCCCCCCCCCCGGCAGGAGCCACCTATCCATTTGGAATCCTGGGTTGTTATCTGGCTGATATATGCCCTAGTTAATAGCTGTTAATTGTGCCACCCTGTAGTACCTTTTAGTATCTGGGAGTCCATTTCCCCCACCAAACCATCCACGCACCAGTTTGGGGAATGCTATTCGGGGCGTTCCTCCCGCCCAGAGGAGAGCTCGCTGCTCACTCTCTATTGCTGCAAAGTAGGATGCAGGGATCAGGTTTGGCGAATCTTGCAAGATATAGAAAAAGCGCGGCAGGAACATCATTTTAAAAAGTGCCGCCCTACACAGCAGGGACAGCAGGAGCATCTTCCAGTGCTCCACATCACTTTGAAGCCACCGTAAAGGTGGGCTGAGGTAATTGTTGTAGAATAGCTTACAGTCTCTGATGATGTAGATGCCTAGGTATTTGAAGCCATCCAGTGCCTCCTTCACTCTGCACCCCCTGGGAAGGATCGGTAGCTGCCCTCTGAGCACATGCAGCAGTGATTTGGACCAGTTAATGGCATATCCAGAATAACCCCCGAAGGTGGTAAATATATTGAGGACTCTATTAATTGAGGCCCTTGGTGACTCTAGGTACAGCAGGATTGTTGCTAGGTTTTGTTTCTGGTTCCTACCCTGAAAAGACTCTTGACATCAGCATTCCGCTGATGCTTCATTGTTTTCACCAGCACCTCTTTGAATTCCTGTGTGTTTATTTTGTGGGCAGCTCTTCACTTCCTGGATCCCTTCTTGTGCCATTTGGGTGTTCTAATTGGATTTGGACTCATACTGGAAAAAACGTAAGCAAGTTTTGGAGATACCTGATTTACCAGATACCTTTTTTGTCTTATTATTTTTTTGTGTTGTGAATATTTAGACAGTGCTCTGTTTTTGTTCTTGGGTACCCAACACTAAGGACAGTTCTGTATTCCTTGTATAATTTCATTTGGTTGTGGTTTTTCTGGAATTAACCATGCTATACTATTCTCTTTGTTTTCCAAGATGCATGTGGTTTACCCTGGCTTCCTAAGATACGCCAGATATTTTCCATATAAAGGTGTGATATTGAGATCTGATCCATACCTTTCCTTGTTCCCTTGTTTACCTTCCTTATCCCCGATGCTTTTTCTGACCATGTTTGTTTTGGTTTTGGGCATGAAGGGTCAAGGCACAGGGTGAGTGGCGGGATATTCTTCGCTCCTGCAGTACCTGGTGTTCAGGTGAGTGGGCTAGGAACAACAGATCTAGACCCCTCTCATTTGGTTACTCATGCATACCCAAAGAGATACACTATTGAAGGATCCGGATTGTTGAGTAATATAGCTGCTCTGGAATAATCAGTAGAAGGAAATAGAATAATGTTATTAGCATAACAATAATGGTAAAGAAGATGAAAGTGTAACCCTTTTGTTATTAAAGTGGAGATATGTAATTACTATAACATATTGTACTCCTACCTAGTTCTACCTAACCTAGTGTGTGAGTTAATCTGCCAAATTCCTGTGGGGTGATCTAACTTCTCATTTCCTGTGGGTAAGTGTAATAGGGTTGCCTCTCATGGGGGAGAGCTGGGCATCATCTCTCGCATAAGGTAAACAAGAATCAGCTCGGTTGGAATTTTGGCATGGACTGACCTCTCAGTGTCAGGAAGATGCTCCTTTGCCTAAATAAGGGAGTGATGTCATTTCAGTGGCAGTTCGGGCTGGACTCTTCCCATGAAGCACAGGGTCAGACTGATTTGCATATGGCCATGTCTGAACTGGGGTGGCGGAGTGAGCTAAAGAATGGTGATGAATTAAACCCAGGTCAGTTGACTGGGGGTGAGTGTTTGATTTGCTCAAACGCTCCATCCATCATCCCCTTTTGTATCACTTTGTTCGCCCTAAGTTGTTAGGGTATGCTCAGACGTGAGTCCCTTGCTCACTTTGCCACTGGATTCAAGCTAGCCTGGCTGAAGATGGCTGTAATGCCAGAAACCGGTCCCAGGATGCTTGTTTCTGGTCCAGGGAAGACATGGCTTTGGCAGTTTGGGCTGGACTGTTTCCATGAGGTACAGGGTCAGACTGATTTGCATATGGCCATATCTGAACTGGGGTGGCTGAGTGAGCTAAAGAATGGTGATGGATTAAACCCAGATCAGGTGACTGGGGGATGAGTGTTTGATTTGCTCAAACTCTCTGTCCATCATCCCCTTTTGTATTGCGTCATTTATATAATAAACATAATCCATGTTACCATACTGAAGTAGCAGTCAGGCCACTATTGTTTTTGCTATTATGAGAGTTTTGTCGCAATATTTGGGCAAAACAAATATCAACATTTTGTGTGGTGAATTAAGCCCTTGTACAGAATGTTCAAGGTATTTGAAAATGTGCCCACAAAGTAGAAAAATAAGCAAAGCTCAGTTCAGAGATTAGTATTTTGCACAGGCACGCAAACAAATGTTTAACAAATGCCACCATGTTTAAGTTAGAAGGCTACTTAACAATGTGAACATGGAAAATGGGGGTGTTTCTACCCGGGCCTTTAATGTGACTGCATATCAAAATTATTCCTCTGATAGCAGAACTGTTATTTTATGATATCAGATAGAAGTTCCACATTTTTGCAATCCATATACCCTTGTACTATGCTCAGCTCTTCAGGGGTGACCTGAGTCTTGTAGCTGATTCACAATGGTATTTTCAGTTTTACATTTAAGTACATAGGTGAAAACTGATCGATTTATTCCTGCTGTGTGTTAAAAAAAAAGCTAAGCAGCAGATGTAAATCCCACGTAAATGGTGGGAAGTGGGTGCTCCAAGTTGTGATTGCAATGTGAGTAGTAAATTTTCAGAAACAGTTCAGCCTAGAAGCATTCACAAACCACTCTACAGCCCTTTCCTACACTGAAAATGGTCAGAGATCCACAAGTCCAATCACAAGCCCACTCAGACTCATACACCCACTTACAAACCCACTGAGACACTCATGACCTATTCAAAGACCCACACAGACACACGGGCACACAGTGACAGGCCCACTAATACACTCACACACCTACTGACAGAGCCACTGAGACATTAATGCACACACTTACAGACTCAGTTAGACACTTATGCACCCAATCACAGATATACTCAAATTCATGCACCCACACATACACTCACTCAGACACTCATGCACCCACTCACGACCTACTCAGAACTCATGCACCCACTCAGAGACCCACTTAGAAACTCATGCACCCACTCACAGACCCACTTAGACACTCATGCACCCACTCACAGACCCACTTAGACACACATGCACCCACTCACAGCCTCATGCATCCACGCAAAGGCCCACTCAGACACTCATCCACTGACTACAGACCCACTCAGAGACTCATACACCCACTCATGGACCCACCCATATACTTACACACCCACTGAGATAGTCACTTAGACATTAACACACATACTCACAGACCCATAGTGATACTTATGCACCCGCTCATACATCTAGTCACATACTCATGCACCCACTCACAGACCCACTCAGACACTCATGCACCCACTCATAAACCCACTCAGACACTCATGCACCTACTCACAGACATACTCAGGCACTTATGCACCCACTCACAGACCCACCCACTCAGACTCTTATGCACTCACTCATACATTCACTCAGACTCATGCCCTCACTCACAGACCCATTCAGAGACTCATGCATCTACTCAGATACTCATGCACCCATTCAGAGACCCACTAAGACACTCATGCACCCACTTAGAGACCCACTCAGACACTCACACCATGCTCTCAGTTCCACTAAGACACATAGCACCCACTCAAGACCCTCTCAGACACTGACATAGCCACTGACACATCCACTGAGACACTGATGCACCCACTCATAGATCAACTCACAGCCAAATGCACCCAGTCATACACTCACTCAGAGACTCATTTAAGCCACTTACAGACCCACTCACAGACCCACTACGACACTCATGCACCCACTCACAGACCCACTCACACACTCATGCCCCCACTCTCTGACCCACTAAGACACTTAGGACCCACTCACAGACCCACTGAAATGATCACAAACCCACTCACACATCCACTGAGACACTAACACACCCACTCACACATCCACTGAGACACTGATTCACCCACTGACAGTCCCACTGTGATACTCATTCCCCTACTAACACTACCACTCAGAAAGTGATGCATGCACTCAAAGACCCACTGAGAGACGTATGCACCTCCTTACACACATACTTAGACACTCATAAAAATATTCAGATTGCCTTTATCACATGCATAGAGTCAAATTGAGAGTTTAAATCTTAAATGTGCTATTGTACAATGAATTCATGTCGGGATTCCAATTTTTATTTACATTTTTTTTAATTTAAATTATGCACTGTTTGCTGATAGGGTGGCTCTTAAAAGAAACTTTGGGATTATTGTGTACAAATGATAACTTCACATAAAACAGAATGCAGTCTTTCAAGTTGTCAATAAGTATCCTGTTGCATTTCTCAGAGAAATGTATGTTTTGTTATGTTAAATAATTTTATAAAGTGCAAACAATTACCCAGCACTGCTGAGTATTGGAGCGTGTAAGCTAAGTCAATATGTAAAAAGCCATGACTTCAATGACTTGCAAAAAGATAGCAATTTTGCCTGAGATTTAATATACAGTGGCTGAAAGTTTCAAAGTTTTGAAGCCCCGTCACAACACTTCTGCCGTCCTAAGAGGTGTGCCTGAACCTAGGATTCATCATGTTTTTTGCTCCAGTGGAATAGAAGGGCCTCCCCGGCAGACACCATTTGAGATTATCCGTGAGGTAATTTGGGCCAAGATTGTGCAGAGCCCTAAAGGTGTTACATGGGGCTTTGAAATTGACTCTTCTTTTGACGAGAGCCAGTGAAGCACCCGTAGAGCAGGTTTAGCTTGTGGAATTTTGGGATTCCTGACAAAAGGCTAGCAGCAGCATTCTGACGTGACTGAAATGTGTTTGTGTACTGCACCTGTACGTTTATATACAGCCTGTTGCAGTAATCTAGTTTTGACAGTATTAATGCTATTACTACTGTTCTCTACAGAGAAGGTGAAATGTATGGAAGAATCCTTTTCATTAGCTTAAGTGTATGGAAAGTGGTTGAGATAGTGGCATTGACCTGGTCACCAAAGGCAAGTATGTTGCCCAAAGAGGTGCCAAGATTTCTGACCTTTTTAACAGGGGATGGTAGCAACTCTAGGTTTTGTGACCCGCAGAAGGGTGTCCAAAAGGTGGTGTCCTTGCCTAAAAGGAGCACTTCTGTCCGGAATTCAGTTTAGGACAATTTTTGCCCATCCAGTCCTTTACGGCCAAAATGCAGTCAGGGACTCTAAGTAAAGTGTTATCAGAGAAATCGGAGAAGGACACCACAATAGGGGAATCCTCGTCGTATGATACCAGGGAGAAACCTAATGATCTGATCAGGTCCACAACAAGCTTAAAGTACACGTTATATAGCGTCAGGCTCAATGAGGACCCCTGCAGCACTCAGTAGGTCAATGAAAAGGATTAGATTCAAACTCTTTTCAAAACACTGTCTGTTCATGGTCTCTGGAAAAAAGATCTTAAAAAGGAAAGAGAAACTCTTCTAAATTCGATATGAGCCAAGCAGTTATTCAAGAGAGCATGATAGACTGTGTTGAATGCCGGGAAAGCTCTAACAATATAAGCGCAGCGTGTCCTCCATTATCCAGGATACATCTGATTTCCTCATTGGCTTTTATAAGGGTAGATTTTGTGCTATGACAGCTGCTGACCCCAAACGGAGTTAGATCAAGAGATCATGCTTCTGAATAAAACTAGCCAGTTAGATATTTAGGGCATTTTTGATAATTTTAGCTGGAAAGGGAAGTTTGGAGATGGGACGATAGCTGTTGGGATCCTTAGGATCCAGGTTTGGCTCCTTTAAAAGAGGTAGTATTGATTTTTTTGCAATCACTCCAGAAAACCCCTGTGGTGATAATTTTGTTAAAGGTAATCGTAAGGTTACTCGCAATGACCTTAGGAGCTGGTTGCATGATGTTTTTAGGACATGGGTCATGGGTCATAGGGAGAACTCAATTGTGTTGCTTTAATGGATTCTTTAACCAGTTAGTAGTTACTGGGGGAAATGGCAGTGAGAGTATCTATTGCCGAGATTTGACAGACCATTCATTCTCCCTTCCCTGTGGAAGTGAACAAGGCTAGTATGAGGGAAAAGTGACATTTATTGACCAAATGTCTCCTTCATTGTAATCACCAATCCTACCCCAGTAAGAGTGCCTAGGTAATTTCCACCACAGTGCACAATTAAGAGGTGTGGATGTTGTCAATCTCTAATGCTCTCAACCAAAGGTAGCAACCGCTACAACTTTAACCCTCTCTGGCCAACCTAAGTAATATTTATCTTAGGCAAACCCAAGAACCACACTTTCTAGCAAACTCTCTGGCCCAAAAAAACATAGCTGCGATCCACAATCCACACTCTAACCATTTAAGAAAGGAGCATTAGCAAACAGGTAGAAGGCTGCAGCTGAATGTGACAGTTGGTAGAATGAAAGCCAGTTAAAATAGAGGAGTGGACCTTGTTTAAGAAAAGCATGTTATGATTGATTAGCGTAATTTATTTAGTAGCTATAAATAGGTAGAGATTTAATAGGTAAAGTAAGTAGATCTGTGATTGGCTCTGGATAAATTTTGGACAAGTTACATTATTGTACATATGCTTGTATTTTTAAGCAGTCAACCACACCTGCTACAGTTCAACTTGAAGCTGTTATGGTCCTATTAGAAAGTTCTATGAGCTTTTGACTTACTGGTACAGTACAGTGTTTCAAAGGAGGTTGTTATGGCAACTTAGGTAAAGTAGTGTGGGGGAAGGGTTCCAAATACACTGTTCTTTGAACCTACAAAGTAGAGTAATTTAGAGATAGCATGCATTATGAAATACTAATTTTCCAATTCAGTTCTATCATAGGACCTGAAATGTAGTTTAAAATCCTAGCATTATCTTTGTAAATGCATTAAGGGACCCCGTATGGATTTGCGGCTCTGTCACGAAGTTACATAGGGAGCTGCACTGGACGTCACGATGGAGTTGTGAATCCACCCACAGACATCACCAGATTGGGCTTCTTATCAGTAGACTAGTTGAGGTCTAAAACAAACTGACCAGTGAAAACAGGAGTAAGAACAAAAAAAAAGTTGAGGAAATGTTTTGATTTGGTAACTACGTCAATATCACTGGAAACAGAGTGGGGAAAATTGCCATTACTGGTTCTTTCTTACAGAGAGTCATACTTTTCTTTCCGTTAAAAGACATTTTAAGTGAAAGTGTGTTAAAATTTGAGGCTCAACAAAGTGACTTGAGAGGTATGTTAAAATGGTGACATTGATAATGTAGATATAGAAAAATATAATGGGTTATAAGTTTCAGGTAAATGTAATAAAGTTTGAATATTAGTTACCATCATCATCTTCACTTTATTTCGATCACAAGGGATCATAAAAGTACACAGCACACACATTATACTATAAAAGAGGGACTGGTAAATAGCATAGTTAAGAACATTAGATATAAAAACGGAAAACACATAATTATAATTGATAATTTCATCATAAAGTGCTTGGTGTGAGCTAGTCTAAAATTCATATCAATTTTTAGACAGGCCCATCATAAAGTGCATTTTGTTCACTTTATCTACAGTGCATACCAATATCTGCACAAACCAAAGACCACATTCTACATGTGTCCGTACTCAAGATTCTTAACACCTCCAGGTAGTGGGCGGGTCCAACTAATTTACAGAGTGGTATTATCCATTTTTCCCTAAGAGATGTATAGTTCAAGCAGAAATTAGCAAATGCACAATAGATTCAGGACTTGCATTACAGGCAGGACAAAAATCATCAGTGGCAACATCCTTACTCCAGTTTTTTACAAAAGAGTTTAGTGGGTTTGGTTTTGTACCGAAACTGGACAAATAATTTCTGGGCCAGAGGAGGGACAATTTCATTCAATGTGTCCTTAGAATAGGGGGTACATTTACAGTGAGAAAAGCAGTAGTCAAATGACCCTCAGCATTTGTCAAAACATGCAATAGTGTTGATTCTCAGAACATTTCCTTCAACTTCATTCTCAATATAGATACCAGGCTGTCTGGGTTAAACCAGTACCCCATCATTCCAAGCCTTTCTAATAAAATCTTTTAACACCCTAAACCAGGGGATAGAAATAATCAATAAAGACTTTAGTAGCCCTGAGACAGGCTCCTGCTATGGTAGAAGTTCATCCACAGTCCACGGTCTGTACCAGAACATCAGGAATTTATAACTTACTTTATGTGCCAACTGCCTTTGTGCAAGATCCAAGTATAGGGGCACCAATGGGGTACTTACAGGTAGATCTACCAAAAATCTAAGAAAGCGATTTTCAATTGAAGACAGGCAATTTATCAAACCTGTACCCCAGAGTTCAGCCCCATATGGGGCCCCCCTAATACTTTAGTATTATACATCTCCAGAACTGGTGCAAGTTGTCTTGATAAAGTTTTCCTGTGAATTTTGAAAATGTTGGTGGTCTGATGTATAAGTTGCATCTTCACCTTTTCAATATGTGCCATCCAATTTATTGTTGGAGTGAGGCGGATGCCCAAATAATCAAAAGTATCGACACACTCCAAGTTAATGTTGCCAACTAACACTGGTCTTTCGTTGGGCTTAACCATTCCTTTTCTAAAAATCATATATTTCATTATTGTTTTATTTAGCACCAATCTTCTCTCATTACAAAACTTAATAAAATCATTTAAAAGCTGCTGCACTCCCTGTTGTGATTTTGAGATTAAAAGTGTATCACCAGCAAAAAGCAGGGCAGGTACTCTTTTGTTGCCGCTTTTTGGGGCATCACACCCATCTCTATCTAAAAGATTACCAAAATCATTGATAAAAAGGATAAAAAGTGTGGGGGCAAGGACACAGCCCTGCCTTGCTCTGCACTGACCTGGGAAAGGATCTGTGAGTTTGCCCCCTCCCCACACCTCACCTGTGCTGTGTTTGATGAGTTAATCAAATTAAAACATCTGAAAGGTTCTTAGGTATACCCTGCTTCTTTAGGACCCCCAAGAGATTTTCTCACAGGACTAGATTGAAGGCTGTCCACAGGTCTATGAAAGACACATAGACCTTTCCGCCTTTTTCTTAGACTTCCTTTCAGTACATACACAACAAACGGAAGGTTTGGTCCAGGGTGCTAACTTTGTCTCAGAACCCTGTTTGGAGGTCACTCAGGATATTGGATTCTATATTCCAATCCTGTAATCGGGCTAGGATTTTCTTGCAAAAGATCTTTTGCAAAGAATCAATAAGGCTTATTGGCCTATTACTGGATGGGCTCGCTCTATCCCCTTTTTTGTAAATTGGGTCGATCTCAGCGTTTTTCCATGAGGAAGGAATAGGGGTGCCGCTGAGGATAGAATTTGTTAATAAGTTCATATAGGATCCCCAGAGTACTACATCCTCCTTGTAGAGATCGTTAGGGATTCTGTCAGGTCGAGGGGTACGCTGCGAAATGCAAGAGTGAATTGCTACTTGTGTTTCTTTTATACAAAGTAGAGGCCTTCCTCCTCAATTCCCTCCATTCTATGGACCTCCTCTGACCCCTCAGCTATTATGTTCCTTGACTTATACTGTAACAGACTCCCATACAGACACTCATGAACCCTCTATCACCCATACAATCTCTAACATACCCACTCACTCCCCCATAGAGCCACTCACATACCATCTCACTCACAACCACTCCCTTACCTACAGAGCTACTCACACACCCACTCATTTAACTATTCAGCCACTCATGCACCCTAATACTCACTTATAGAACCACTCATGTAGCCTCTCACTTATCCATACAGTCACTCATGCACCCACGAACTCCCTTATACAGCCACTAACATAGCCACTCACTTACCAATTGAGGCATTCATTCATTCACTCATGCAGGTACTCATGCATCCTTCCAGTCATCCATACATCCATAGAGCTACTCATGCAACCACTCACTCATCCATACACCCACTCATGCACCCTGTCACTCACTCATAACACCACTCACACCTACTCACTCACCCATACAGCCACTCACCCTTTGCACTACTCACACACTCTCTTACCCATGCAGCCAGTCATGCACCCTCTCACTCATCTACATAGCCACTAATGTACCCACTCAGTCACTCATACACCCACTCATGCACCCTGTCACTCACACAACCACTCCCACCAACTCAGTCACCCATACAGCCACTCATATGCCATCTCACTCACACATATAGCCAGTCAGGCAGGTAGGCGTTCACTCACCCATACACCAACTCATACACCCATACAACCAGTCGCTTGCCTATACAGGTACTCATGCATCCTCTCACTCACACATATAGCCAGTCATGTAGTCACTCTAACACCCATACAACCACTCATACACCCTGTCACACACCCATTACTCACACCATCACACACCCATACAGCCACTCACACAACCACTCAGTCATGCATATGGCAACACACACACACACACTTTCATTCACCTCTACGGTTACTCACATACCCAGTCAATCATCAATACACTAACACAAAGAACAAGATGTATTTACACTGTTACCAACATACATATTACATGGAATTATTCTTTCTAACATGAACCTTTTTTAAATGTTTTTTTTTAATTTGAGTTTTTTTGTGTCTTTTTATATTTGGAAGAGAAAGTATAACAAGGTGCTTTCTAAACTAAGGCACAATGCTTGCAGTATTTTTTTTAAACTAACACATGTGAGTGTTTGTTGATTAAACCAGGGCTGTGATGGCCTGCTCTGCCATACTTAGTATTGTGTGACATTTCAAACAAAATTGTCCCAAAGACCTGAATTTAGGGAAGCTGGTTGGAGTAGTAGTTGCAAGAGTTGAACCAGTCGAGGTGCTTGGTTCTGCACCATCAAAAGAAGATGGTGGGTTGCCTCTTTCTCTCTCTCCATCAGTGCTCTTGACAGCTGAGTAGAATGGATGGTCTGCAGATATTTTATCAGGCTGGTGGTTCCACATGAATATTTTTTGCTCTGCCCCAAAAGAGAGCACTTTATTGCAGAGCGCACAAGTCACATTTCAGGCATTCACTTTCTTTCATCAGAAGGAATGCTGAAAAGTTCCCAGACAATGCTCTGTTTTTTCGCTGGTGATGACTTATCTTCATCAGGAATTGACATCATTCACTCCCGGTGGTGGTACAGCAGATGCCATCTTAAAAAAAAAAAATAAACACCAAAAAAAACTACATTGACAAATACAAGCGAGCTGTGAAAAACACATACCCACTCCCAAAAAGATAAAGAAAATAGGTGGGGCTTCCTTTATTATTTATGCAAAGGATTTTAACCAACCAAATCCATTTTCTGTGATATATGGGATGCACAGCGCCTTTGCACTTACGTCACAGTGCCATCACAAATCCACACAATTTATTTGCACTATAATGATACTACTTTTAGTATTGAATTACTAAACTTCTTACTTTAAAGAAAATGTTAAAAGTGTCTATGTAAGTGTTGCATACTGCATTACACCGGAATCGCATACCCAGCACGGATCTGGAAATACGTGCTGTCACAGTGAACGCATGGCGACTCCCTAAGAAGTAATAAAATGACCTTTCAAATGTTTTTCCTTTAAAATTATACTAGTTTTATTACTTTAAAAATATTTTACTGCCCTTAACAAAATCTTTGAAGTGTCTATATATCTGTTTCAGTTCTGTCAAAACCACGCCGGAGTCGCAACTCCAATGCGACAGTTGTGCAACTCCCAAAATATTGGGGAAAAAATAATATTAATAAAAACAATATATTACCGCACACACCACACAACCAGGGTATACATCCACACAGGCAAATGTCTTCCCAACTTATGCCAGGGTAATGGCAGCTTACCAAAACGCCCCCCCCCCCCACCAACACATTTCCCACTAATTTTTGTGCTGTGTTTCAGATGCCAACAAATAAGAGGAAAAAGAAGAAGCTCCTTAATATATCTAAGAGGACGTTCCCATTTTTGGTGGGGATTTACCTCTTGGCATTCTCATTTCCTCTCTGTAATCTTTTTTTCAAACTGTACAACATTGCTAGAAGCAGCAGGGACAACTGTTAGCATTACTGGCTTTGAACATTTCTTGAAAGATGTTACTAATCTACTTCATGTTATGCAGGGCATGAATTATACATTTGGCGAGAGGGGCATTCTTTTTAGGAAGCTTCGCTGCATTTTGGTATCCTCTCCTCTATATACTCAGAAGGTTTGTCAATTTTAGACAAGAATACCTTGTGTGGTCTATGTTCCAGCATTTCCTTTTCTTTTCAACCAGATAAGTGTTAGAACACTTTTTAGTAGCTTCCTTCTTGAGCTTGTGTTTGTTTTCAAAGCTGGCAGGGTACCAACGTATAAAAATTATTGATCTTTCACCTTAGAGGGTCGTGATTAGAGACTCAGGTTCAAAGTCTGTTGGATGCTTTATAGTTGCTGCTTTCCGGAGATAAAAGGGAAGCTACCTGTGTTTGGTGAAAAGGAGGACAATCCCGCCGTGATCGTGGCAGCATTTTTTAAGTTGTGAGTGAACAATCTTCACAAGGATAGGTCAATAAACCACGTGACAAAATCCGATGGAGTTCATATTGGATCACTGAAATAATATCAAATTCCAAAATATCGACCTGCAAGAATATTGTGTCAAAAGTATCGACTGACAAAATATCGAGTTTCTATCTACAAACAGGTAAGTACAAAAATATCGAGTTTAAAATATCGTTTACAAAAATATAGTTGTAAAAAATATCGACTTTACTAAAAACACTATTAAATTAAATTAATATTAAAAACTAAGTACTAAAATATACTTAAGAATACTTAAATTAACTAATGATAATTAAATAATTAATGAAAGTACAAAAAAAAAATTTTTTATCATATTTCTTAAAACATATATATATAGTTACAAAATATAATTAAATAATAGCCAATATTATTAATGTACAATAACAATAGAGTAAAAATTACTATTCCCACTCCAGTGGGTGCAACAGTAGGGAAAGCGTTGGATAGCGTAGGGGTTAAAATTACTATTCCAACTCCAGTGGGTGCAACAGTAGGGAAAGTGTTGGATAGCGTAGGGGTTAAAATTACTATTCCCACTCCAGTGGGTGCAACAGTAGGGAAAGCGTTGGATAGCGTAGGGGTTAAAATTACTATTCCAACTCCAGTGGGTGCAACAGTAGGGAAAGCGTTGGATAGCGTAGGGGTTAAAATTACTATTCCCACTCCAGTGGGTGCAACAGTAGGGAAAGTGTTGAATAGCGTAGGGGTTAAAATTACTATTCCCACTCCAGTGGGTGCAACAGTAGGGAAAGCGTTGGATAGCGTAGGGGTTAAAATTACTATTCCCACTCCAGTGGGTGCAACAGTAGGGAAAGTGTTGGATAGCGTAGGGGTTAAAATTACTATTCCCACTCCAGTGGGTGCAACAGTAGGGAAAGCGTTGGATAGCGTAGGGGTTAAAATTACTATTCCAACTCCAGTGGGTGCAACAGTAGGGAAAGCGTTGGATAGCGTAGGGGTTAAAATTACTATTCCCACTCCAGTGGGTGCAACAGTAGGGAAAGTGTTGGATAGCGTAGGGGTTAAAATTACTATTCCCACTCCAGTGGGTGCAACAGTAGGGAAAGCGTTGGAAAGCGTAGTTGTAATAATTAAATTTGTAAAAATCACATATTAACCAATTAATCAATTAATATATAATTATTAACAATTACTATTTAATTAATTAACACATATACATTAATAATCAATTATTTACTAATTACTATCAATAAATATATTAACATATTTAATTATTATTAATTAAATTACTTCCCACCCTATTCCCCTATAATCCCACAACCCGCTACTGCATTAAATTAGTAAAATTTACATATTTACCAATTAATCAATTATTATTAATTAATTTGCAATTACTATTAAATTAATTAACACATATAAATTAATTTACAATTAATTTTAAATTAATATCAATTAATTAATTTACATATTTAATTAATTATAATTAAATTACTTCCCACCCTATTCCCCTATAAACCCACAACCTGCTACAGAATTACATTACGCAATTATTATAAAAACAAAATTCCTTTAATAAAATTATTTATAACATTAATACACACTTTTCACACATATTATTACATAAAAATACACTATAAAATATTATATATTATTAAAAATTCGATATTTTTGCTATCTATATTTTATACAGTCGATATTACTTCACTTACCTTAAAAACGATATTTTTGTAGTCGATATTCTGTCCAGTCGATATTTTGTCCAGTCTATATTATTTACTCGATATTATGTCCAAACGATATTTTGGACTCGATATTATGTCTGTGCACCGTTCATATTGTCAAAGTGTAAATCACTGAACAAACCCCAACTACCCAACCCCAAGATCTCATGGAAACAATAATAATGGCATTTCAATACAACTCAGTGGACGAGGAGAAATCTTGGGAAAATGCAAACGCCCTGAAAGTCTACAGGACTTGGATGCAGGTAGCATTCTGTAAAGATTCTGAAGTTGACAATTTTTTAACCCAATTTCAGATTCATTTTTAAGGAAGTAGTTATTTTTTGAGGGGGTTGTGAGCAAAAGTGTTTGTTGTTATTATTCCACAATGGATGGTCGGTGGTTTCTTAAAATCTTAACAATATAGAGTAAAGGATATATTTATTCCTAAAATTATCTCATCACAGAATCTGTCGTCACAGCTCCTGCTTCCTTCCACCAAACCCTTTTAACAAAGGAGGAGGTGCACAGAAGCAGATTCTCTGGCTTCCCTAAATATTTTTTCTATTTTATTTTTATGTAAGGTAAGGGGAAATTACTACTGCTGATCTCTCTCCTAACTTAAATAAAACTAGTGATATACTTGATTAGAGGCCCTGCACGTGTTCTCTGCGTGATAGCTAATCGAAAAATAACACGAGTTATACCTTTTCATCCCTTACTCAATTACTTCTTCACAGAAGGTAATATATTTTCATTCGAAATTCCTTGATATTTTGTCGAGTGAGTAGGGATGGACAGGAAGGGACAGGGGCAAGGGTAATAGCCGCACTCTTATTTGCTGATCTTTTATGTCACAACTCCGATAGCAATATCGCTTTGATGACGAGTGCATAGTTATTGCTCTTATTAGACATGCAGATGTCAGGATATTTGAATAGCCTGAGGTACTACGACTGGATATTGCAGTTACGCACAGTTTATTCAACCTCTCCTGTATTCTTTATTCTGGTTTTATTCGCTCCATAATCTTTGCCCCATGCCGCCGCCCCAGTTTAGTAATCAAAAATATTGCAAACGTCATGGTGGTCCTTTGAGGCGTAAATTTACGCTTCACATGAAATAAACTCAGAATTCGAAAGGGATGTACTACTACTCTATGCGCACATTATTTCGATTTGAACTACATAAAAACAAGTCCAACGCCATAATAATTCAGTGTGGTCCCACACCGCAAAGGGAGAGTCTACGTAATAATAACTAAATAAGAAAAGCACTCTTTATTTCACAAACGATAAAGATATTCTCGACAAAATCATGAGTGCGGGTGAACTGTTCGCGGAGATAGCAACCAGGAACCCAACCGACCGTCTTAATTCACCCTCCACCCCCGACCCCACTTCCCTCTATTTTCGACACCTTACAGACTCCGTCGAGGACAGCTGGTTATGCAGAGAGAGGGCTCATTTAATAATGTTTCTCCCGGAATAACTGTAAATATATTCATGTGGGCGAAACCATCATCTGTATCTCCTCGTGCGTGTCCTCTGCTCCCGCGCCTGTCACTCCCGCGCGCCTGTAGTTGAGAGGTAATGGCCCCGTGAGTCAGAAGAACTGCTGAAGTGTATACTCCAGCTCCAGCCTGAGAGACGGGTTCATTTATCATCATAATAAGCCATTATCACTGATAGGTCACAGCTCATTGAAGAGACAGGCAGTCTAATTGGCTCAATTCAGTCTGCTCTGAATCTGTCTCAAGGAGATGAGCACAGCTTTGCAGGTAATATTTAAACACCCACCAGACCACTTATTTAATAACTCATCCACTTCACCTGTTCGCAAAGTCTCAGATGTTGCCTTTTGGCGTTAACCTGCTACACTTCTGTGTTTAGCCCCCTGCCTCGGAAGCTACCTTTTAAGCAAAAGTATCAACAACTTCCAGTAAACAAGCATTTGCAATGAAATTCATTACTGAAAGTTTGAGCTATTGGTATTGAATTATTAATTGAAACTCCAATGGGTTGGGAAGAGACAGGGAGGGAACTCCTCAGTTTATTTTTGGCCCTCTTTACTCCATGGAACAGGGGGGATAAAAGTCTCTGCTTTTCTCCTTTGGGTGCCAGACATCAGTTCCTGCACCCAAAAGGGAGACTTTGAAACAGCAAAACCATGTTCGAATCCCATCATCAGCTCAACATGCTGTGACTATGGGCAAATCACTTAATGCACCTGAGCCTAGAAAGAAATTAACCTGACCTTCTGTGATGCTATCTGGTGCCCATGTAAAGCGCTCCAACACCTCTAGGCAAACTATGTGCTGTATACAACTGTATGTAAGGATAGTGACACTTTTTTTTTGTATTTACACATTAGCATCTTTCCATTTGTCGGAACTTACCCATTATTCTAGCAGTAAGTAAAACGAAAATAGCAATCCACCTGTCACCAGTCTCTGAGAACTGGAGGGCCTCTTGTAAGTACTGTAAAAATACTGTGAAAATCTAAAAAGGCCATGGGGAGTGTAAAAGACCAAATCATGAAGAGGGCTATCAAAGGACCTTACGGTGAGAAATATTCCAAGAGCACCTGAGAGAGCAGTAACCTCTGTCAGCAGGAGCATCACAAATCTGAGTGTGAGTAAAAGCCTAATTGGACCCATCAGCGGAAAGGAACTTAAGGATTTCAAGGGTAACTAACTGTGTGCTTCGGGAACTAACTGATGTAACTGAGAACCTCTGGAGGTTAGTAGTGACAGCTTTTAAGTTTTGCTCCCTACCCCAAACAGTCTCTTGGTGCTGATTTAGTATAAGCAGGGGTCACT
This sequence comes from Lissotriton vulgaris, assembly GCF_964263255.1. Taxonomy (NCBI): domain Eukaryota; kingdom Metazoa; phylum Chordata; class Amphibia; order Caudata; family Salamandridae; genus Lissotriton; species Lissotriton vulgaris. The sequence continues at coordinate 968,379,928 of NC_141694.1, forward strand.
GGTCCCTGAGGGCGTAGAGAAGTCTCAAGACCTATTAGAGTGAGTATTGTCCTCTGGAAACCTGTGGTTCTATGGGATGTAAGGGCCCTTAAGAATGAATAGAAGCGTGCGGGACTGGTGGCAACCAGGACATTCAGGAGTCTGAGACTGAGCGTGGGCAGCGTGGTCTAAGGTTGAGATGCAAATTCGTGGCCCCCAGGGTGAGAACGAGATTTATAGCTCTGAAGCTGAGCGCCAGAAATATCTGTGGGTGTGTTGCAGTCGAATCATTTTGTTTACAGTCTTGACAAAGGTTACTTAGCCTATAAGCTTTAAAATACATGTATTACTGCAAATGTTTACCAACCTTAGTGCTATGATTTTAAACAAGCAGTGTTTTGCAAACGGTTGCAAACTGTGAAATTGGTCCACTTTTTGTGGGCTGCCTGGGCTGAATCGTGGCCCCACTCCAACCCTGGTTGCCACGTTTTAGAGGAAGAGCACACGTACTTCAGCACTGGTCAGCTGTGGAAAAGTGTACAGAATCCTAAGGCCAGCAAAAATGAAGTCAGCAAAAACAGAAGGGTGGGAGGCAAAAAGTCTGAGGAAACCACGCCAAGAATGCCAGGCGTAACAACTATAAGCATGGAAAATTAAAACAATTGAATGGTTGTGCATTCTTCTTAGCTAACCCCCAGATTCATCAAAGTCATGTTTTGTGAGTCCTTAATAGCGAATTTTAAGGAATCGCTATTAAAGTCTTGCAAAACAGGATGCATGTAGTAATCGCAATATTTTTAGCGATTTATACTGCTTCCTTATTTGCGATTCGCGTATTGCTAATCGCAAATAAGGAATGGCTTTCCCATTCATTCCGATGGGCCTAAAGACCCATAGGAATGAATAGGGAGTAATTCCTTATTTGCGATTAGCCATTAGCGAATCGCAAATAAGGAAGCAATTTCAAGGGTGCCAGGGTGTCCGACACCCTGTTGCACCCCTGAAATGGTAATGTACACTGGTGTTGCGCACACACATGTCCCAAGGACATGTGTGTAACATACAACTCAGTAAAATGCACTAAAGTGCGTTTTTCTAAGTTTTTGCTATTTACCACGTAGTTCGACTTTGCGGTAAATAGCGGCCCCAGATTGCGAATTCGCAATTTTGAAATGGTTCATGCATTGCATTTAAGGAATCTCAAATTGAGATTCCTTAAATGCAAATAATCGCAATGTAGCGATTTCTAAAATTGCGATTTTTGCATTTGGGATGATGCATCCCAAATGCAAAAATACCGCTCGCAAAGGGCCAGATTCTCAGAATCTGGCCCTTTGCGAGCGGATTTTGGTTTGCTGAATCTGGCTGTAAGTTCTTGAGCAAATTTAGCTGATCCTTTGAGCGAACATGGACTCCGGGATGCTTGGCTTCTGCACCTTTTGGTGGTGAAATGGAACACCATACAGTTGAGAAAATCTGCCTATTGGCCGGCGCACTCGTGCCTGGGCCGCCCTCGCGTTTTCTGCGGTGCGCGGTGCTACAACGTTCCCGCTGGTGTGTGTCAGGGGTGGTGGTGCCAACCCTTCGATTACGCGAACCAAGTCTATCTTGTATCACCACCCCCTGCTTCCTATGCGACAGCCATGGTCTCCTTGTCGGGAGGCGGGTCGGAGGCTTCGCATCACCCTCCCATGGCGCGCTTAAGAGACCTTGGGCGCCTATATATGTGTGTTCAGCGCCGGGCCAGCGCTGGAGTTTGCGTTCGGCAGTGCGGTCACACCTTCAGTGGCCACGCTCGCTTCCACCCGGTGGGGAGGGCCCGTCTGGGTAGTTGCTTCGGGTCTGGCGTTACGTCTTATGTAGCGCAGACTTTCCCGCGGGGTCGGAGCGTCACATTAGCAGTAACAATACCTGAGGAGAAGATTTAGTGGGCATGTCTCCTTGGCATAAGTTACAATACGTGAGCTAATAGTGACAACTGTGCAGGTATCGAGAGCATCCTGAAATCGTGTGGTCGCAATCGACACGGTGCAGGAGGTAGAGCATGGGTGCAGGTTTAGTAACGATTTCCAGGGGGCCGCAATGCATTTGCAAGGGCTCCACGGAGGTAGGTGTTTCAGCCCATGTCCCGCATCTTGCTTATGCGCCATATGCCATTGGGACACTAGTTACACTAGCGGGGTACTCTGCAACACAACACTACACACCCCGAGCCCCTTTCCTTAAACCCCCTTACTTGGGATTCATCAGGTCTTGCCCTTAGCTGCAGCAGTCATAACTGTAGCAGAGCAATCATTCTCGCGACATCTCATCTACTAGGGGTAAGCATTAGGGTTATTATATTGCAGATGAGGAACTAATCTACTAATGCACCAAGTTCCAGTTACCTACGTATGCTTTCCTAATACAATTTTCCACAACATTATACGTTGGTAGGTAATACTGGTTTGCTGAAATAACTTTTCCGATTATTGTCCCATGTACATGTGTTATGAAAATGATGAGCTATTCATTAAGAACGGCACAATACGACTTTGCATGTGGGATAACAGAGCATTACTGGTTTTATCGGGAGGGTCAGCAGTGACTGTGCTAATCCGTAATACCTGTACTCTTTCATAGTCTCACCTCACAACGGTTGTGCCTTCCTTTCAAGTCTCCAGGAACAGGTGCGAGGGCAGAAGCCTTAAAACGTCACCAGTATTGTTCATCTTGTGGGATGTGCCGTTATGATTTTCCACTTCATTGTCCCCGGTACCCCAATTTGCTTATGTTTGGGAGCACGGCTCAGTGGGAATTCGACGTTAAATGTGCAACATCCTGTCCCACTGGTATCTTGTTATAAGTTGTCCAATCATTACACTGCAATGTGAGGCTCTTAAGGTGACAAATGACATGCCTACAATCTTATTATCCAAGATAAATATTAGATATTCTGTCGGCTTCATCAGGAGTTTAGCGGAATAATTTCTCTGTCTGCGATGGGGGGTGCGAGTGCTTCATTATAGACTGTGATCCTTTCTTCGAATCCCTGCTTCTAGTTCTAATAATCTAGTACTTTATGTGTCCATGTTCTATCCGGTACCCTGAATATTGTAACACTCCAACCTTAAGGGAAGTGGGTAAGCCACAATATTTGAACAAGTGTTCCCTTGGTGGATCCGTATTTACCGGCTCTGAAGATATTTTACTTTACCCGACCACTTTCTCTCCTCATCCCAGCGTCGCTTATTCAGACCTTATGCCCATCACCCTTGGACTTTACCCACCACCCCCCCCCCCCCTTGGTATAAGTAGGACCTCCTGATTTCGAAATCTTTCTGCGACTATCGCCTATCCTCTTATTTGTGTTAGGGAAGGTTTCCCTGCTGCGTCAATGTGGAAAAGCCTCTGTTTGCCTTTGCTAAGAAAATACTCCAGTGCCCTTTCCATCCCAGTGTTTTAATCTGGTATAAAGTGACACTAAGTCCAGAGACATTAAATGGTTCCCACCTTATTAAGATTGTTAGCAAGCTCAAGGCCCAGCCCTAAACTATGGGATTTTCCCCTGGCGCATTTCTTCTCCTGGGGCCTCAACCATGAGGTACAGCTAGCCCTGTTACCTGTCCACCCCTGGGACCGGTACATGGGTTATTCTACCTAGAAGTAGGGAAGGTCACATGTCAATAGTCATTGCTCCCCTTCCTTCATGATCTTGGGGTCTGTCTGTTCATCCAAGGCTCGGGTATCCGTAGGCAGCCCACCTGCGGTCTGCAGCCCGCAGTGTCACACTCAAGTCAGGTGTCAGTAGAGCATCTGTGGCACCCACAGCTTGAGCATGGATTGCCATTAATCCCTAAGAGGTGGCCCCCTGTAACCCCCTATATAGAACTATCCATCCGGTATCTTACCCCCCCCTTTTTTTTGCTCGTTCCTCTTCTGGGGTGGGGGTTTTGCTCGTTGGGCTCCTTTTCCGGGTGGACACTCGGCCTCTCCATCATGGTTTGTTTGGAGGGGCTCCCTTTGCCAGGGGGGGGTCCTAAGTTAACCTTAAAGACAAGCTATCCCCGGGGTAGCATAGACTTGCAGTCTACAGGCTAAACTAGGGGGCATGTGATTCCGGCGGGCACCGTGGCATTCCGTATTTACATGTAAGTCCACGTCACAAGTTTCCACAAATATATGCATTTGCGCTCTGCAGTAGACCACTGTATCCTTTGGGGGTTTAGTTGCACAAGCGTAAACTTGCAGTTACAAGGTGAACTGCGCTTGTATGTTAGGGAGAGATATCAGCAGGGGAGGCCCTCCTCATCACCTGGTCTCTTGCCTGGGATAGTCTACACTATTGCTGTAGAGGGATTGTACTCGGGTGGTTATACTGTTGGTGTCGGAGTGGCGTTGGTTTCCACAGGCGAGTCTCTGCGCAGGTCTGGAGCTTGGGGGCTCTGGGTTGCAGTCCCAGCTGCCCGGGGAGGTGGTCGTAAGTCGTCTTACAGACTAGCTAACTTAATGGTAGCATGGCTAAGCCGCTTCCAGACGAAAACCCAAGAGGGCAGGTGATGCCGGCTGTAATTCCTGTATACCCTGTTGTTAGCATAATCTGGGTATCGCCCAAGTTAGATAGTATGCATTGAGCCCCCCAATTCCCCGGTCCTCCTTGGAGGTTGGCAGCACAAGCGTCATGTAAGCACACTTTCTTTAGGATGGTGCAGAAGTCGCCGTTGCAGCAGTTGCTGTGACTTCACCTTGGTAGTTTCCTCACGCTCGTGTGAAGGGTAGGTTGGCGTTCCAGAGGCATGTGCTGGACAGCCTAAATTCATGATACAAAGGGCATTCAGTAGTAGAGGCCCCTCCTATCCCTTTGGGTTTCTCTGATTGGGTGAAGGGACCCGGGGGGACCTGCAGTTCAGCGGCAGAGGGGCCCTTCTTTCCTTCAGGCATGAAAGGTCATGTCAGGAGCTATGGTCTCTTCGAGGGGGATAGGGTCCCAGCACCTGGCGTTTTGTCTTGTTCCCGGGTCTGACGAGGAGCTCGGACCAGCTAATTTTGTAGGTCAGGGTTAATGGTGGCAGATGGTGTCATCCCACGCCTATGGGCGTTGTCCTGTTCCTCCTATATCTGAAGGAAGCAAGTATAGGTGAAGGTTGCAGGTAAAGAGCAGTAGCAGTGGTGGGGGGGCCCGTGCGGCAGCGGGAACCACCGCACGGGCTGTGGCGGAGTTACTGGGCGATCCGGAAGAAGAGAGGTGCAAACGCTGGACGTCAGCGGGCACATAGGGGTGCCAGAGCATAACCTCAGAGCCTAACCTGTAACCTCATGGGAGGTGCAGGAATTCGTGTCGGCGCCCCAGTAGTCCTTCGGGCGGTTGTGGGCCTGTGCAACCGGGGGTTTGCCTAGTCACGCCCCGCAATGGGCGTGTCAGTATGATTATGGTAATTGTGCAACAGTTGGGTAGGTTGCCACTGTGTTGTTTGGCTCAACAGGCGGGCAGGTGGCGAGAATGCGGCCTGCCCTGGGATCGCCCGTAAGTTAACCCACCGTCATAACATATGTTGTATGTAATAAACCTGCAGCAATTTTTTCCCAAACCTAACACTTGTGTCGTTGTGTTATTTGCGGGTTTGGGCATTGTGGGGCGGGGGTTCATGTGGCCCTGATGTGACTATGCGCCTGCCCGAGGCCACGCAGTGGCCATAAGGAGGGCGGGCTCCTAGTCACGGAGGGCTGTCCCGCCCCTGTATGACTCAGCAGTTCCTCACCCGTGGCAGTCTCCCCTGGTTGGTGGAGGCTGGTATATGATGCACGTCCGGGGCGGCTGGGAGGAGCCTTCTGGCATACTTCAGTCCTCTGCCCCTTGGGGGAGGCCTCTTTGCCGCTCCGGACGTCGCGATACAATGTTGGGACACTCTTTTCCCGCCCTTCCTCGAACCCAGAGTGTCTGCTTGAGGGGGCTCCGGGGGGAGCTTTAATGTGTTCCTTTTTCGTTGCAGGCGGAGTTACTGGGCGATCCGGAAGAAGAGAGGTGCAAACGCTGGACGTCAGCGGGCACATAGGGGTGCCAGAGCATAACCTCAGAGCCTAACCTGTAACCTCATGGGAGGTGCAGGAATTCGTGTCGGCGCCCCAGTACTCCTTCGGGCGGTTGTGGGCCTGTGCAACCGGGGGTTTGCCTAGTCACGCCCCGCAATGGGCGTGTCAGTATGATTATGGTAATTGTGCAACAGTTGGGTGGTTCGCCACTGTGTTGTTTGGCTCAACAGGCGGGCAGGTGGCGAGAATGCGGCCTGCCCTAGGATCGCCCGTAAGTTAACCCACCGTCATTACATATGTTGTATGTAATAAACCTGCAGCAATTTTTTCCCAAACCTAACACTTGTGTCGTTGTGTTATTTGCGGGTTTGGGCATTGTGGGGCGGGGGTTCATGTGGCCCTGATGTGACTATGTCTTGTGCCCGCAGTGCAAGCAGACCTCCGACAAGGCGACGCTGAGGGTCAATGTGCAGCTGGTTACCATGGCGGACCGGCTGAGGCCCCTCAGCCTCCAGTGGGGCCCGGAGGACAGCCACTTCTGGTGCCACAAGCAAGACAAGAGACTGAAGGTCTCCTGCAGAGACGACCAGAGGGCGATCTGCGTGGTGTGCAGCCTGTCCTACGAGCACTGCTCGCACACAGCTGTGCCCGTGGAAGAAGCGGCGCAGAAGTTCAAGCTACACTGCAATGCACTCGTATTGTCCTGGTGTTTACAAACGGAAAATTCTCACCCGGCTTGCACCAGACACTTCGTTTACACATAGAAATTAAAAAAAGGTAGTCAAGTATACTGTGGTTGAGATGCAGGGCAAATGTGCTGTACTACTGAACCTGGCACGTGTTAGGCTCTTGTATTCTTAACATACTTTAAAACAGTGCTTAATTTGTAAAATATGAAGTGCAGGTGCTGAAATGTTTGTCGGAGGCCACACCCACTGTTTTCTGGCTCCACCCACTCCCTCCACTGGCCCCACCCACTTACTCTATTGGCTCCACCCACATCTTCAAGTGGCACTGCTAAAAGTCAAATATAATACCTGATCTGAATTTCAGAATGTACAACACTGAACAACACATACATGAGCGTGTGAGATGTGCTGAAGACAACATGGGGGTTGTGCGCCTTTAAACCTTGCTATCAATCCCAGCGCCGAACGGAGGTGACAGCCAGTGCAGTGATCCTTGGCAAGTCACTTCACCTCTCTCTGCTTCTTGTGACCAAAAGCTGGAGTGCAGAGACACAAATATTTGACCCCAGGTGTGCCGGTTCCATTTAATAATAAATTAGATATTCACAAAACATTTGCAAGTTCGCTTGAAATTTAAAACCTCTGTGACAGACTCAACAATTGGTAAGTAATAAGAGACAGCTGCTCTGCCATGGTGGGGGCTGGGGAATGTATAGGGAGTGAGGGTAAGGGTCCTCCGACATCCAGAAGTGTGCATTCAACAACCCTTTTGTGCTGTGTGTAATCTCGGCTCACACTGGGGAAAGTTGATCAAATGAACAGGTGAAGGTGTAATTCTCTCGCAGGTATTCCGGAAGCAGGAGTGGAGAGCTGCTCAGGTGAGGCGACATGCTTCTTTATATGTTATATCCCGATATGAATTATTTTATTATGGAATGCAGTGTGTGTTTTCGCTGAGGCCATCATCGGACAGCACTGGTAGTGTATTCTGTTCTTTGTGTCAAGCGGGTGTTATCCTCATCACACGGGGGCCTATGGGAGGAGAATATATGGGGCAATGTGAAGGGCCAGCATGCCTGTGAAGCCCGCCTGGTCAAGAAATGAGCACAGACCGGTATCAGATGCTCTAAATGGTAGACTCAAGACAACAAGCCATACATCCATGGGTGACATTGGTACAAACCAGTACAACGCCGAAACAGGCCTCTCCTCCAAGAAATATTGGCACAGATGCAAATATCGATATCAGGAAATTTCTCAGACGGTCAGTCTCTTTGAGAGGCAGGCAGGGCTGTGAGCGAAGTCGGTCACTCCCGTATCACTTGACATGTGACGGACTGTGTCCGCTTGCCTTTCAGAGCCATTGGCCTCTTAGAAAATTCAAACTGTGTGAGGGACCACACGACAGAAGACTAGAGGCATTCACAAAAGTTCTAAAGTGCATTTGCAAATGTTTTGTGAAAACCTAATTAAGCTAAACTCCGGGAGTAAGATCCGAAAATAGACTGACTTGCATCAACGTAATAAACATTCCTTGCATCATAATGAATGTGTTGCTCTGTTCAGAATATTGCAATGATACAATGCGTGCCATGCTGAAATGAGGGGTGCCAGTGCCATGGTGCTTGTGGTGATAGTGGTTTGTGAGAGGCATTGCTTACATTCTATTCCCTAACACAGGAGGTACGAGGCGAGATTTGTCAGACGTGATTACTGATCAGGGGCGAGTTTTCACCCCCAAAGACAATTGCACAGCTGATATGAAGCCTCCCATGGCTTTCATTTTGTAACAAATGTTTTAACCTTAGTACTCCAGTTTACTCCATTTTTTTCACTTCTTGTCTCTCAATTTTAATCAACAATGTTGCCTGTCCACACGCGGAAAGAGAACTGCCATATTTTCAAGTTTCTGATGCTCATTCAGTGTCCATCCGGACCTTCTAAAGGAACACGATTAAAGCAAACATCGTATGAAGCAGCGTTTATTGAATTAAAAGGCCCAATGCATTTCGGGCGGCTTGCGCCCTTCGTCGGGGGTCGCTAAAAAATAAACAATAAAACAATCACTATCCCTTGTATTAACACAGTGTCAAGTCATAAACAATATGCATCAAGCATTAAGTAGTCCATAGCTTTTATACAGTGTGTCTAGACCAAAACTTTTGTACTGTGTGTTAATTATTCTTTCTAGATGTTACTCCATCAAAAGTTACCCCCACAGTGAGTCGGTTGTATATTATAACAACTTACAATAAGCATACCTAAATTGATTCCACCCCGTTTTGTTGTTTGGCCCTCGTCTGTCTTTGTGTGACCCCGTTCTCTTCCATACTCTCTTCCATGCCTTCCCTCCCTGCGATTCTCCCTCCGTTCTAATCACATTTCCGTTCTAATCACATTTCTCCCCATGCTGTTTAACTATTTACTCGCTTAACCGGCCTATTCTGACCACATACATTTCACTCGCTGTGCAATTGTCTTTGGGGGTGAAAACTCGCCCCTGATCAGTAATCACGTTATCGTATTCAGGCGCCATGTGGGCAGAGCGCCTTCAGCAGTCTGCACGCAATCATGACATAAAAGACGAATAAGTTAGTTTAAAGAAGAATACGGAGGTGTGCACCCCACTCTCTCGAAAAAAGAGATTTGTCAGACGCCATTTGCCAAAGAAAGACAGGCAGCTGCGCCAGACTCGTGCGCTTTTATAAATCCAGATTGCTGTTAGATTAGAAACTAGGGTGCCACTGCCACGAAGCCTGTGAAGCAGCCACGACACACGAAGCCCTACAATTACAAAGAGCCCTGACATGAAACGAGCCCGAGCCACTGTTGTAGGATTAGGTCCGAGTCCAGCTAAACCTAAGTGACTGTGACATCCGCCAGTGCCCTCTCCTGCCTTTCATGTCTCATATCACATACAGACACAGCACCCTTCTCCGGTGTGGCGCTGGCACCTCAGTGCCGCGGTTTGTGATGGCCCGCCCGGGTATTTGATGTCTGTAAAATTTAAATGATGATCCTCATTAGGAAAATCACTCTCACCGCACCATTCTTATGCTCTCGGACGGACGGTGTCTGGACGCCCGGTGATGGTATTCGGCATAAATTGGCATCCCTAGTTAGCTCAGCTGGCTTCGCTTACCTAGTTAGTTAGTTTACAAATTACAATTGATTCAATTACTGCTGCAGCTTAACTTAAAACTTTAAGTGCTTTGCTTACCGTTATTTGTGGTGGGCCGGTCTGCAGGGACACGCAAACTGCTAGCTTAGCTAGCTGCACTGACTGCTCAGTTGTGTACTTCTGCGTGCTGCCTGCTTGCTACCAGGCCGCCGCAGTCTGCAGTCGACCGTCCTAAGGCTGTAGACAGTCCTAGCCTAGGCTGCCGGTGCCACACCAGAACAGATACAGTTTAACTTGCAGCAGGACTCAGGAGGACAGGACAGCCCAGCTCTGCCCTTCGGCTTCGTGGTTGTCGTGGGCCGTGGAGTGGGGGGCTCCCCGGGGCTGCCGCCTGCCGATGTAACTGTGCAGGTTATGCTGGGGCATGGCAACTGGTGGCAACTAGTAGCCTGTCTGAGCCAAAGTGAAACACATCTGCGGCTGCGCGCGCTACCGCGTGCACACAGGACAGCCCCTGCCTACCCCCATCAGAACCTCCAGCCGGGCCCCGCTGCCCGCCCAAATACATCATTGTGCGCATTCTGAACTTCTGCGGCCAGCCCACCCACTGCAAAGTCAAACAGAAACTGTCAACAACTCTCTGCGTCCACCATGATGATGAAACGAAACTTGGCTGCTGGCACATATTTATATATATATCTATATATTTAATTTCAGTATTACTATACTATTATTCATTATATATTCTCTCTTGGCCTGGGCAGGGGCTACCTATCATTCTCACGTGATTATTACTGTTTGAGAAGAAATGTGAATTGCGGGCCACTCACTCGCAAATTGCAACTTGCACTCGCATTTAAACGCCCTGACGCCGCCGCCGCCGGTGGTGATGACAGTATGACTCACACACTGCACTCGGCACTGCACTCGGCGGCCGGTGGGATAATTACACATCATGAAACACGATGCGGCCGCCGGCCGGGCCTGTGGCTGCACAGAGACAGTACTGTACAAAGGTATGTATTTATTTTTACAAAAATAATTCATCAATGTGGGTGTGCGCGCAGTGCGCACAGATGCGTAGCCCCGGCCCTGATATTTAAGTGCCGGTGCTAAGCACCGGAAAGCACCGTCACAAATTAAGCACTGCTTTAAAAAAAAGACATATATTGTTCCAGCAATTCATAGGCTACCATGCATGCAGCCTGCAGGCAGAGTAAAATGTCTCTTTCTCAGTTGCAGTCTTTGTATAATGCTGTTCTTCTCGCCTTGTTTACCTGCGAACACACCTACTGGTTAGTGTTCAGTTCAGTAAATCTTTATTTCGAAAAATAAAAATTCCTCATAAAAGCACATTGCATAAAATTTCATTACATTTCATTCCTGAACTTTTCATGTTAAAAACAACAATAGAAAAGAGATGATATGATTCACGGGGCTGGTATAATTTTACAACATTAATTCATTTCTTGTATTCCTCAATCTTACTGCTACTTTTAAAAAGCTTAAAATGGCACATAGGGTGTGGGGATCAGTGGCTTTCTGTAAAAACAACAATGCAGTTCTTGCTTGGCGGAATTTCTGTTTCTTTAAAATGTCTACCAAAAACAATCGTCTGGGGTTACTATAAAAGGAACATAAAAGTACAAAATGAAGGGTGTCCTGCGGAGACCTATTGTCGCAGCCGCAGCCGCAGGCACCCTTCTGCTCAATTGATACGGTAAAACCAGCAGGGTAAGCTAAAATATTTGGTAACCAATTGAGCCTAAAACGGCACATTAAAAACCGATCATTTTGGCTATACATAAGAAACAGATATGATTCCATTCCCCCTCCATTTCTTACAAGGTCATAGGCTGCTAGTGATTTCTTTGCCAGGCCACAACTTCTTCTGTCAGCGACATATTTTTCTAAAAGCAATTTTTTTACCTTCATTTTACAACTATTTACAATCAAGGAGGGATCATTAAAAAGCTGGCCCTGGTCAATACTTGTTAAAGAGTCTTTCACATATTTCAACCAGGGGATTTGTAGGGCCTTGTCTCTTTGTAAGCAGTCTGTAATTATTTCCCTGGTCAGAGCTGCCTCCGGGTTAGTCCAAGTTCTCATCCATGCCATAACTGGTTAGTGTACTTTCACATGAGTCATCTGCTGCACTGCATTTCTTAGGAGACGCTTGTAATAATAGGTTTGCACTGTACATTGTAACATCACTGGTACCTGGCACTTCCAGTCTCAGCTATCACAACCGCATGAGCCACGGAGGGGCACTGTGGCACATGGCTGTTGACTTTATGAAGGGGGCAAGGCCAAATTAGTTGATAGGGCTCATGTTATCCCTATTTGCTTCTGTCTGAAAACAAACACTGGCTTTACGTCCATGAACTCAATGTAACTTGACACTTTTTTTTTTTATGTGTTCTTATATAGCACTCGAATTCCCCTGGTGCATCTCGGCGCTTGCATTGGGAACCCGTCCTGGCTTTTACCTGTGAGATAACCCGTACTAGGCATCCCCAAGGTGAAAGCCAGGCATCCCGCTGCGGGGGGGCCGTTGTGGAGATTAAGCAAGCTTAATGCCCAGAGTTGCAGAGTGTGAACCCGTGATTAGAGTGGGCACCGAAGCGAGAATTATCGAGTCCGTGGACATTTGGGCTCAAGACCCTGCCGCGTCGGGAATTCTGACCTCTGCTTCAGGGTATGCCTCCTCTAACCAGTGAGCCACACTTCTCACACTGGCCCATAAACCTTCCTGCATGCCTTGGTACAACAGCCCAGGAATCGGAGTAATTGTTGCAGCCAACAAACATTTGTAATGCAATAGGTCTCCAATTTACGTGAGACCTATTCCATTGCAAATGCTTGGCAACTTGGCATAACGTACAACTGGGGGAGGAGTTACGGACATCGGTAGGGAGGTCGGCAGGGAGAAGGCCTGGACAATGTGAGGGCAGGCGGGTGGGGTTGGAGGAGAAGTGTAGAAGGCACGGACAGTGGTGGTGGCATCCTAATTGCCGGTGTGGGACAGCCGCACCGCTGGCGGCTGGTTCCAGCACCGCTAGAGTGGCGGGCAGATGTAAGTCCGCCCGCCATCCTATTAGGCCCCTAGGGGTTCATTACTGCACTGTTTAAAGTCATATTTATAAAAACAGTCATTTAAACCGATTTTATTTTGTGGTAACGCCGGGCATTGCATTGATATCAATAGCTGCGATCACAGCAGATACGTCGCAAAATGACAAAACAAATGCAGTCATTCAATAGCCACCATCACATTCAAAACTTACAATTGAATTTGGATTATAGCCAACAGAATAAACACATTACTATTTAAATGACTGTATAATAGCATGTACAGCTCCCTTAATAAACAGTGCATAACATTTTTAGAGTAATCTATACCTGCATGCATCACTGTATCAGTAAGTCTTGCATTCACTGTATAAGTATTTGAGTGAATCTGTGAGATAGTGCATCGATCTATCAATGCTTCTATAACAAACTGTGTGACTGCTTTAGTGCAGCTATGAATGGGTGCATCATTGTTGTAATGGATTTGTGATTGGTTGCGTAAGCCTCTCACTCAAACTGGGAGTAGGTGCATGAGTGCCTTTGTGCATTTGTAAGTAAGTATGTAACTGCATGTCTGGATCTGTGAGTGGATACATGAGTGTCTGAGTGGGTGAATAAGTGTCTGAGTGGGTCTGTGAGTGAGTGCACATGTCTCTCAGTGGGTCAATCACTGGACGCATGCATGTCTAAGTGGTTCTGTCAGTGGGTGCATGGGTCTCTGAGTGTGACTGTGAGTGGGTACATGACTCTCTGAGTGTATAACTGACTCGGTGCATAAGACTCTGATTGGGTTTGAGTGGGTGTGTGAGTGACTGTATGAGTGTGTGAGTGCATGAGTGGGTATATGAGTGTCTCAATGGGTCTGTGAGTGAGCGCATAAGTCTCTAAGTGGGTGAGTAAATGGGTGCATGCATGAGTGTCTGAGTGGGTCTGTGACTGGGTGGGCTAGTGTCTGGGTTGGTCTGTGATTGGATGCCTGAGGCTAAAGTGAGTGAGTGAGTGGCAGTGTGTATATGTGACTGAGTTTGTGAGTGGGTGTGTGAGTTTCTGAGTCAATGAGTGAGTGACTAAGTCAATAAGTCTCTGAGAGTGTCTGTGACTAGTGTGGGAGTGACTGGGTTTGTGACTGGGTGTATGAGTATCTCAGTGGGTCTGTTAGTACATAAATGAGTGTATGAGTGGGTCTGTTAGTGCGTGTGAGTCGCTCCAAGTGAGTATGTAAATAGGTGCCCAAGTATCTGAGTGGGTCTGTGAGGTGGTGCATGAGTGCCCATGTGGTTATGTGAATGGATGTTAAAGTCTCTAAGTGGGTATGAGACTGCACGCATGAGTCTCTGAGTGTGTCTGTACATGAGTACATCACTCTCTGAGTGAGTCTGTAAGTGGGTGCATGAGTACCTGAATTGGTATGTGAGTGGCTGCATGCGTATCTGACTGGGTGCATGAGTATCTGAATGGGTATGTGGCTGAATGTATAAGTGTGTGAGTGGGTGTGTGAATTGGTGTATAAGTGTCTGAGTGAGTTTGTGAGTACATACATGAGTGTTGTGACAATGACCAGCGACTGTTTACAAATATATATCTTGTTATGTTTTCATGATGACGTTGTTATATTTGTAATGTCCCTGTGACGGTACACAGGGGGCAGCACTGGCAATTGCGGCATCATTGCGAATTTCACACTAGATTAATAAAATCAATTTTGGGCACATAATTTGTGCCACTCCCATTTCTCAAACATAGGGTCAGAGTACCTCAACCCTGACCCTGTATGTAGCTTTTACAGAACTTTTCAGCCCAGGGACCTCTCCCAATCAGTAAAATGACCGCCCCAACTTTCCTGTTCAGGTTGATTCCAGCCAATCAGAGAATTCCTCATGGCATGTGCATTTGCGACTATTCGAGAGACCGTTGAGAAATATCTGCGGCCAGAGATTACACTATAATGTTCAGCTTAACTTTTGCAAAATGTACAAAATGGATTTGCACCAACCGCAAAAAGCACAATCTGCATAACAACTTCTGCCAAATTTGGTGTAATTCAGTCCAGCAGTTCAGGCTGTAGGTTCCCCATCGCATTCCTATGGGAATTGACATTACAAACGTACACTTATTTCACCCCTATTTCTTGGTCCCCACTGCACCGATCACCCCCAAACTTTCCATTACACATAGAACCTATTTTGACACTTTTTGGGGAAATGTCATGCAGATTGGTTAAACGACGTCAAAGTTATAGACAAGTCAATAAATGCTTTTCATTGAAATTAGATTATAACTCTAACTACCTACTAGGCTACTGCCAGTAGGTAATGTGTGTATGTATATTTGCCGTAGGCACATATACACATATCACTACTGTGTTTACTCAGCATCTCTCCCTCCTTGCATAATCAGTCTTGACCCAAAATAGTGACTTAAGCTTCTTTTTTGGAAATTTGGAGCAAGAACCTGGGGTTGTATACAATTTCGGGACACCTAGTGAGTGTAACCTAGTCTTAACATACTCCAGCCAAGCAATTGTATCTGCATTGTCTAATGACAAACAGTTTCGTAAAATAGCCTGGTTGAAATCCAAAGTGTTTTTTCTACAGATTGAATGCCATAACATAATCAGTGCAAGTCTTATTATGTCCATTCTATGGGAAAACCCAGTTCTAAATGGCAGACATATTTAGAGAACCATGCGGAAAGAGAGTCAAGCCTTTTAAAAAAATCCTACTCTATCTTTTGAATGTGGTCTATTGGAACCATTCACCATAGCCTAGCCCCGTATGTTGCTACTGAAATTGTTTTTGCATTATAAATCTTCCTTATCGTCTCTATAGGTTTAGATCCCAGTTTTTCACAAAACCTGGTGAATGCAACCAGGGTCATCTCCATTGCTATAGCCCTACACTTTACCATGTGTGCCCAGGATTTTTTGTTGTCAAATGGAACTTCCAAATATGAAAAAGTCTCCACTATGTCTAACTTTCTAGTCCCTATAGGAAAATATGGTAACCTATTTGCAGGTAAGGCACCTGAAACCATAAGCAAAGATTTGGACTCATTAACCCTTAAGCCCATTGATGATGTATCCCACACAGGCATTTATTCGGCGTTTGGTGGGCAACTCCCGTCCTGGCTATAAGGACTGCGTTGTCCACATAGGCCAGGATCGGTAGTGAGGCTGGAGGGAAAATTGGCATGTCTGCTGTAGATACTGTTCTCGCGGCTTCCACCCCCTTTGTATCTAACGAGTACAGGAATGGGGAAAGTACACAGCCTTGCCTGACTCCTCTCATAATCTGGAAAGATCTCGTACTTTCTCCCTTTCTACCATACCGAATGCTTGCAGTGGCCTGTGAGTACATTTCCCGAATGATGTTGATCAGTTGAGGGTCAATGCCCATCTCCAACATTATATGCCATAGATTCACATGGCTTATGCAGTCAAAGGCTGCTGATAAGTCCATAAAGCCATTTAAGTACAGCATCCTTTGGCTACGGTGTACTTTCCAATTATCATAGTAAGATTTAGGTATTGATCGATTGTACCTCATCCTTTCTGAAAACCATACCGAGTTGGCATCAGAATGGCTTTTTCCCTCACCCACTCTTCTAGCCTGTTTAATAGGACATGGCCTAACAAATTTCCAGTACAGTCCAGAAGGGAGGCCAAGCGATAATTCTGGGCGTTGGCTTTATCACCATTGTTCTGTATTGGAACTATGATGCTTGTTTCCACGAAGGAGGTGGCCCCTTCTTAGCAATTTCATTGAATATAAAGTTTAACAAAGGGGCCTACAGCTCTTGGTAGTCCCAAAAACAAGTCAATAGGGTCCCCATCTGGGGCGGGTGCTTTGGCTCGGCTACACTTGAGGAGGGCTGTTCTCACCTCCTCTAAACTGAAGCTCAGAGACTCACTTGGGAATATCATAGGGTCTAAGGGAGCATCATTCGACATATTACTACTTCCAAAAATACCTCCAAAATGCAACACCCAGGCATCTTCATCTATATGGTTATCCACATTTTTATCCAAACTATTTTTAAAATAGGGAGCATTCATAACATGCCAAAAGCCCCTACAAATATTAGAGGAAGCTGCTGTGACTAGATCTTCCCATGCCTTGTATTTCATCTCCACTTCACTGTTCTTTCTTGATTTCTTATATTTCAAACGTAAATCATAAATCAGGGACTAGTGTCTGGGAGATGCCATAAGGGCATTATGAAGATCTTGAATAACTGACAAAATATCGATTGACAAAATATTGTGTTCCCAAATTATCAGGACATAAATATAGATGTCGAAAATATCGACATCCTACCTACATAATGGTAAGAACAAAAATATCAAAAAAAATATGTAGTTGCTAAAAATATCAAAGTAAAAAATATCGTTTTTTTAAATGTATAAAACAATTAAAATAAATGAAATACATATAACTTAATAAAAAATACTTAACATTATTAGAAAATATTACCAATTATAAATAATAAATGTAATGTAAAAATAAATTAAACATACATATATAAAATTTAATATATATATATATATATATATATTACCTACTGGCGGTCGCCAGTAGGTATATATAGTTAGGATTTTTTCCCTATGGGATTTCTGAAAATTCTATGTCTAATAACTTTGGCGTTTGTGGACGGAATTGGCTGAAATTTTCAGGAAAATGGCACATTTTGTTTCTGAGCAGCCCCTGAAAATTTGGGGGGGGTTCGGCAAGGGGGGGCCGAGAAAAAAGGGGGGTCCCAAAACGCGTTTTTCCCATGTTAATTTCCATAGGGCGGTTGGCCTCACTTTTAGCCCGAACGGCTGAATGGATTTGCACGAAACTTGGCAAAATTGTAGGGACTGTTAGCCCGATGTGCCTTTGCTAGGTCTCAATATATGTGCTCCAGTGGATTTTGAGAAATTAACGTTCAAAATAAGATATATATCTGTAACAGCGCTCCGGGTAGCGCTCCGGTTCGCGTACTTTTCGCGTAACGGAACTTTGCGATGCGAAGCTGATTGGCTCTCCGGTGTCTGTCAACATTCTAAACAGTCCGGAGCGGCCGCCATCTTGTCTCTCGGTAGGATCGAGAGACAAGAGGAGGCCAAAACAAAGGGGGAAATTACCATAAGGGGGCATAGTAGATCCTCGTTGACCCCCTAGGTTTTATGTGGAGGTTTTAAAAGGGCCCAGCAGGGCAAAAAAAAAAAAAATTTTTTTTTTTTTGCGTGGTGAGCGCCTAGTCCGCGAACCGGAAAGCGTTCTGGGCAGCGTACTATAAGGATAAAAGAATGATAGACTTTTCAAATACTGTATGTTAATTGTTTGTTGTTTTTGTTGATTTTTTTTTGTTTTCTTTATTTTTTAAGCATTTTTTTTATTTTGATTGTGTTTCATAATTCATTAAACTTTCTAACATTTCATTGTAACATTTCATTTCATTCCATTTCTGGTTTAAACCCTATAGCTGTCTTTCTTTTTACATCACTCTCTGTTTTCTTCTCTTGTACTTACTCCTTTATTTATTTATTTTTTTAAATTTGGGGTTAGCTCCCGGTTCGCGTACCGGCGAGCGAACCGGAAAGCGAACTAAAAAAAAACAGCTTGCCAGAGTGTTACACTTTCTAGCAATTTTTGTAAAAAGGGGAGGTAGTTCTGAAAAGAACTTTTTTTTTTCTTTTATATATTTTTTTTCTTTTTTGAACATTATTTCATTTTTTTGTATTTTTTGAACACTTTTTTGTTTTTTTTTTTGGTTTTTTTCAAAGGGAAAGAACAGAAAGAGGCATTGAAAATGGCTCAACAGGAGCAAAAAAAAAAATTAAAACTTCTTGCGTTTGGAACATTGGTGTTTCTCGAAAGCCAGATTAATCAATTTCACACTCATGTTAGCGCATGAAATTAGTGTTCCACAATACAAGTGTGGTAAATGCTTCTATGTATTTTCCCTCTCTACCACTTTATGAGAATGTCCTGTGACATCATGGAATGTTAGTGTGCCTCTCTGTGTAAAGATTGTCAGTTGGTCATCTGAGGCTGAGGAGCTGGTAGCTCTCTCCTGGTGGGGTTTCTCCCTGTTACTTACTATCCTGTAACCTGCCACCTAACTACCTGTCAATAAAGAGGGATCTTCCACTACACCTGGACTACGCATCTTTGTTTGTGTACCACAGTTTGGCGACGTTTTGAAGCTGATGAATCTACGTGTCAACCAAGAACAAGTCTCTACTTAAGGACTAAGCAATTTAAAAGAAGGAACCTGAACCTAAATTCAAAGGTAACGCCCAGCTAACCCCACCAGTGTCCTTTTCTTCTTGGACAGCCTCCACCCTGGGCGTCTGTTTTGTGAAGGAGCTAACTGCTGTTCTACTGTCATCTGGAGATTGTCTGCCTCCAGCTTCAAAAGCGAGTGTGACCCAGCTGGCCTGATCAACCTGTTGTGTCCCTGCTGCTTTTGCTCCTTGACAGTTCGCCCTCGCTACATTTGATGTGGGACTGGCTAGACAGCTGTGTGTTCTCCCACGTTTCTTGGGTGAGCCTTTCCTCCCTTTGCCTTCATGGATGCTCTGGGCGCAAGCAGTACTTCTTTCACAACAGCCACCACTATCAAGCCTCATCCCTTGTGTTTGCCACGTATTTCTGCATTTCGCTCTGAAGGTGAGCTAATTTGCGCAAGTGATTTTCAGCGTCTGTGTGCTACGAGTGATAGCCCGTCACGCATGTGTGGTAAATATCGCACTAGTGTTGTGTTTGAACCACTGTGTGTCTTTTTGAATTTTGCCAATTTTGTGGTTCAACAAGGGTCCTACCTCCGTGGCAGTTTGACATCCGACTTTCAAATTGCTCATCACACCACATCGCGTGCATGCACTCGACACGGGCAACCTTACCTGTTTCATGATGCCTGCAGTTTTGCCTTTGTGACGTCTGCCTCTTCTTCTCAACTTTGGATAGCACGTCTTCGCCGTGAGCCATCCGGCGCGAACGTGTCAGCATGCCTCCATTTTGATTGCAGTGTCTGCGCAGGTCTGCGCAGTGTGTTCGAGTGCGTCTACCTTTGTCTTTCCCCTAAACGCAGCTCTGCCAATTCCGTTTTTGTTTATGTGATAAGCGGAACATGACACTTAGGTGACTTGATTCTTCTCAAGCTTTCACTTCGTCTCAAGTACAACTGAATATGATGGACTCATCTCTCTTGGGAATGGTCGTGACTTTTCACTGGTAGTTCGGAGGACAACTGAATATGATGAACTCATCTCTCTTGGGAATGGTCGTGATTTTTCACCTCTGTCACTTCAGCTTTTGACTTTGGATCGTCTGGAGCCTTCTCCACTGCATTTTCGAGGCATGTTACTTTCCGAGGGAGCTGTCTACAGGAACCCGGGTGAGAGGTCGCTCACCGGAGCTAATGTCATTTATTTATTTGCGTAGCAGTTAACTTTTCACTGCATGTTATTTATCACAGTCTTGTTCTGGAATGTGGTGTGTGTTTTTTTTTTAATATGGCGAATTCGTGTTGCTCTTATGGAAAGTGTGGAGCTCATGATTTTTATTGATGTGTTGGAGTTCAATTTGTTCTTAAATTTGTGTGTGTTTTTATTTTACATTGCACAGTAGTGGTGTCTGTGTTTGTTTCCTAAGGCAATGTTTTAACCCTACAGTGTACCCTTATTTAGGGGAGGGTCTGTGGCCAGTCAATGCCATATCTTGTAACTAGGGTGATGTTGTACCTTATGGTGTACCTTGTATATTTATTTATAGGGGACGTTTGGTCTCACAGGGTGGGTATCCTGTGTGTCACCCTGCTTGTGCAGTTAGGGTGTTTGTGTCTCATCTTACCCCATCCATGTACTTAGGGTTAGTACTTATGGTGTACCCTTACTTAGGGGAGGTTCTGGGGTTGTGGTGCCAGTCAGTGCCTACATGTGGTTTCCTAGGGTCTTGTCGTTACTATTTGGAGATGTTACGTTGCGCACACTATTTTTCTCCAAAGTTTCAAAGATTAGTTTTCTTTGTGTACCCTTTTCTGGGGAAGGTGGTGTGCGTTGTCAGCGCCGCCACTTAGTGATGTTATCTTGAATAATTCCTACATTGTTCAATGGTGTACCCTTTTGTTTGGGGAGGAGTTGCATCACTCTATGTGGGTTGTCGGGGTGCGTTGTCAGCGCTACCTCTTGGTGTAGTTGTGCCACTATTGCGTGGCTACTGTCTATTTTGTTCCAGGGGTGTTATGTTCCTCTGGTGTACCCTTTCCTGGGGAGTTGTTTTGTTCCACGGTTTTAAGGTTGCCTTTCTATGTGTACCCTTTATGGGGAGGTTGTTAGTGCACGTCATGCACTAGTCTCTTTTGCAAGGCATTCCTTTTTTCTGTAGGTTGCTATGTTCATCTTATTGTGCTTATTTCCATCTGCACTGATTTTGTGATTATGTTGTTACACCCTGCTTGATTTGCCAGGATCGCTACCTTGTTTTATTAAGGAGGGTGGATGGGCATGTTATATAATTTGCATTTAGTTTATCTGTGCATCTTATGTTTATCTTTTTACATGCCTCTTTTTATTGTCCTTTCTTTCTGCTTTCTTGCTTGAGTTTCCTGCTTTTCAATATGTCCCTTTGATTAGCTTTTGTGTCTACAGTCTCCTCTGAATCCTTCTGCTCCGTCCTAACTTCTTTCTTGCTGTTGTTTGTTAACGGAAGAGGATGTGTGGTAAATGCTTCTATGTATTTTCCCTCTCTACCACTTTATGAGAATGTCCTGTGACATCATGGAATGTTAGTGTGCCTCTCTGTGTAAAGATTGTCAGTTGGTCATCTGAGGCTGAGGAGCTGGTAGCTCTCTCCTGGTGGGGTTTCTCCCTGTTACTTACTATCCTGTAACCTGCCACCTAACTACCTGTCAATAAAGAGGGATCTCCCACTACACCTGGACTACGCATCCTTGTTTGTGTACCACAACAAGCATGTCAGCTTCAGATGCACAAAATTTTTTTGTATGTTTGGCACTGTTTCGTTCGCCTCTGCCACTGAGAGAGAGAGATCAGAAGATGTTCTAGCCACCGAAGTTGGGGGGTTCTGTTGTAGTTCACGCATCTCTGCACGACTATAGTTGATTGGATGCCACCTCTGCATATGTCGGTGCATCGTGTGATTTCCAAAGCTGTATTTTTTATTAGTTCCCCTGGATAACTTTTCTTTGCAGATAAGGCACGTAGCATGGCGTGCATTGACTTTTTTTTCTCCAGGAGGAATGCTAAAAAATTGCCAGATAAAGCTTTCTTTCCGATGAGATACCCGGGGTAACTCTTGGACAAATTGTGGTCCCTCTTCTTCCTCTCCGTCTTCTTCTTCCTCTTCCTCCTCTATGTTTCCAATAAATTGTGCAGGGGGTCCTCTCTTCCTATTAGGAGATGGTGGTGGTGGTGGTGGGGGTGCAGAAGCTGAAGCTACTATTGAAGCCATCAGAGAAAATGTTCAGGTCTTCCTTTCTCAAAGTTGAAAGTCAGAGTGAGAAAAAAGGTGGGGGCTTTCATCATTTGGGAAAAGAAATAGTTCTAAACCAATGAAAAGTGTTATTTTTAGGTCACATGACCTAGTGTTACATCATTAGGAAACCAAAAGTGAAATGAACCAATGAAAACTTTAATGAACAAGTCACATGACCTGTTCCGCTCACGTTACGCGGAGCGCGCCGCGCTTCGAATCGCTTCCGGTTCGCGTTCCGGAGCACTTCCGGGAGCGCTAACGCGTCGCGTCATAAGACGTATTACGCGACAACGTGATATGTCGCGTTTTCGCGACGCGTCACGATGTTGATTTCTGATGCGGTAGTTGCGTGAACGGAACGTTTACCGGTTAGCGGACCGGGTCGCGGCATCAAATTGAGCTAACGGAAAGCTTCCCGGTACGCGAAAAAGGAGCGAACCCCAAAAATATTTTTAAAAAAAATAATCATAAACATATAAAATATAATTTGGGATATAAAGAAAAAGACATTTTACAGCTACAGATATTAGCTTTTAAAAAACCATTGAAATTCAATGAAAAAACCATAGGTTATAGACCATATATAGTTAGGAATTAGCATTTTCTAAACCATATTTTACTCACACAAAACCATTGAAATTCCATATATAGTTAGTTGCCCTAACTATATATCGCGCACCCGCAATCCACTGCTGATGATGTCACATATTACATCATTCATGACATGGTCAGTGACATCACTGATGACATCACCAATGACAACACCCAGTGACTGTATGTTTCTGTAGAGTTAAAATATGTCTTACATATTGAAGAATGAGTGGATGTATAAGTGTCTGGATGAAGGATTTAGTAGGTGCATGACTGACTGTATGAGTGAGTGATTAGATGTGTCTCACTGAGTGCATGGGTTAGTGACTAAACTGTCTTAATTTGTGCATCAGTATGTCTGTTGTTCTGTAAGCTGCTGCATGTGTTGATCAGTAGCTATATGAGTAACTATATGGGTTATTGATTGGTTGCCCAAGTATTTGTATGGGAGACTGAGTGTGTGTGTGGGTGGCTGGGAGGTGTGTGACTCTGTGCATAGATGTGTGAGTAGTTGATTTACTATATGTATAGGTTCAAAAGTTCATGTGGAAACAGCTGTATGGGCGGTTGACTGTGTGCATGAGTGTATTGGTGAGTGAATGGATATCTCAGTGCTACATGTCAAAGTAAGTACATATGTAAAACACAGTACATGTGAGAGTAGACATATATAAATAACTGTGCAGAAGAGCCAGTGAATGTGTGAGTGGCTGCATGGATCATTGAAAACTTGTATCAGTGATTGTATAAGAGAGTAAAAATAAGTTAGAATATGTTTGAATTAGTAAGGTGTGTATAACTGTATAGTTGAGGAAATGGAGGTGTGATTGATTCTTTGCATGACTGAGTAGGTGCATGAGTAACTCCATGGATAAGTGACAATCTGTGAGTGTCTGTTTACACTGAGTGTATCTAAGGTTATATTAGATTCTGAAGAGGTTCATCGTATTATCACATGAATGATATCATCAGTGATGTCATCAGTAATGTCAAATGAGATGTCATCAGGGATGTCATCAGTGATGTCATTTGAGATGTCATCAGTGATGTCATTTGAGATGTCATCAGTGATGTCATCAGTGATGTCACTGACCATGTCATGAATGATGTAATATGTGACATCATCAGCAGTGGATTGCGGGTGCGCGATATATAGTTAGGGCAACTAACTATATATGGAATTTCAATGGTTTTGTGTGAGTAAAATATGGTTTAGAAAATGCTAATTCCTAACTATATATGGTCTATAACCTATGGTTTTTTCATTGAATATATATATATATATATATATATATATATATATATGTAAATATATATATTTACTCGATAATAATTAATAAGTAATTATTTTATAACATTATAAAATGTTACAAATATATAAAAAATAATATATGTATATATATATTACCTACTGGCGGTCGCCAGTAGGTAGTTATAGTTAGGATTTTTTTCAATGCAAAATCTCAAAATTCTATTGTGAATAACTTTGGCGCCGGTTGACGAATCTGCCTGAAAATTTCCTCAAATTTGCCTCGCGGTCCTTCCTTGAAAGTTTGGGGGGATTCGTCAAGCGGGGGCCGAGATAAAAGGGGGGTCCCAAAACGTGTTTTCCCCATGTTAATTTCCATAGGGCAGTCGACCTCACTTTTAGCCCGAACGGCTGAATGGATTTCCACCAAACTTGGCAAAATTGTAGGGACTGGTACCCCGATGTGCCTTTGCTATGTCTCAAGATATATGCTCCAGTGGTTTTTACGAAAATTAACTTTGAAAAAATATATATTGGGCTACATTGGGCTATATATATGTTAGAGCCCAAATGTAGCCCAATGAAGCCCAATGTAGCCCAATGTAGCCCAAAGATGGCCACCAGAGACAAAAAAAACAAATGTAGCCCACATATCAGCCAGATAGAGCCCAACTATAGCCCAATGACAGAATATCCCAGAGTGTTCTAAAGAACAACTAGAGCGCTAACAGTCTTACTTATGACAAAAGTATGGCACACCTGAAGTCATCTTGATTGGAATAAAGTGTTAACACTTAAAACATTTAATTTGCAAAGGAACAAAATGAGGGGGTTCATTTTGCCATAGAAATTATGATTAGTGCTGAAGAAAGAAAAATTAGTGCACATTTTGAGTGACTTCTCAAATACTCTTATATTTCATTAAAAAAATTGCAGTCTCCCAAGATGGCCACCAGAGACAAAAGAGCCCAAATGTAGCCCAAATATCAGCCAAATGTAGCCCAACTATAGCCCAATGACAGAATGTCCCAGAGTGTTCTAAAAACAACTAGAATGCTAACAGTCTTACTTATGACAAAAGTATGGCACACCTGAAGTCATCTTGATTGGAATAAAGTGGTAACACTTAATACATTTAATTTGAAAATGAACAAAATGAGGGGTTTCATTTTGCCATAGAAATGATATTATATATATATATATATATATATGTGATCAAGGCCGTTTTTGACGGCCGAAACGCGTCATGCCGATGGCGAGGGAAAAATAAAGCCACCTTTTTGATTCAACCTCTTGGTGTTTTGGAGATCTGCTCCTGATGGTTATGTGAGGAGTCACATTGCAGGACTTTGTTTCTATATATATATATATATATATATATATATATATATATATATATATATATATATATATATATATATATATATATATATATATATATATCTATATATATATATATATATATAGATATATATATATATATATATATATCCGACTCGATCTCCCCTCCGTTCTGAAAGAAGAAGAGCACACGTAGGATTTCAGGACGGCTGCTCTTTATTAAAACAATGGCATTTGCATGACGCGTTTCGTAATTAAACTTTCTCAAATGCTGCCAAACTAATTCAAACGTTCTCCCAGCCTCCTCTTAAGCTGCTGGCCTCCATACGATTGGTTGAGGCAGAGCTGACGTCATCTTGCAGGGAAAACCCGAACCCAGGAATCCAGGTACGTGCGGAACAGTCTCCAAATTGTAAGTACTTTCCCCAGTGGGCGGTGTCTGCTCCCAATTCCCTGTGTACGCCTTGATTGCAATGATGAAATTGTCTTGGAGGGTGGGGAAGCAGTATAGGAATTAGCATTTAAAAAACCTATTAAATTCACTGAAACAACCATAGGTTTCACACCAGTTATAGTTAGGTGGACATTTTACTCGCATAAAACCATTGAAATTCCCACGTTATAGTTAGTTGGACTCACTATAACTTGCGCGTGCAATGCACTGCTGATGACGTCACATATTACATCACTCATGACATGGTCAGTGACATCACTCATGACATCACTGATGACATCTCAAATGACATCACTGATGACAACATCCTTGTGACAAAGTGGCAGACCTCCTATCAGCATAAAATAACCTTTGACACACACATTCAAAAATATCATTTAAAAAAAAACCAACAATATTAATGTCTTCTATATTGTTAAAAACAATATTACTTACCTTAGACTCGATATTCTGTACCACGATATTCTGATTGTCAATATTTTTGTATCCCGATATTGTGCACTCGATGTTAGTGCAAGTCGACAATAACAACTCAATATTTTGTCTGTTTACCTAAGATCTCTTGTAGGGCCCTGGAGCAAGTATCATTAAACCAATCAAGTTCCCCATTTTTCTTATTTACGTTAGGCCTGGTTAGGGATAATTTAACTTCCTTAAGTAGATCTAAGAAGTTAGGAATCAAGGTATCAGGTTCTAGATTCAAATCTAAAGACTTCTAATCAGGTTTAGTTTGTTAATTACAACCTGCTGCATGATTTGTTTCTTGTCTATTCTATCCCATTTTAATTGAAACCCATTTTCTCTAGCTAGGGATGGTTTCGGGACCTTTTCTGACTGCCTTGGGAGAACGGCTACACCAGTGACCTCGAGCAGCAGTAACACATGGTCACTAAAGTAAAAAAAATGTGTAGCGGTGTGAACAATGTTACCACAAGAATGGGCAGAGGCAGTTATAAAGTCAATTGTTGATCTATAGTTGCTGCGGAAAAACGTTTTATCTAAACCACCTCTGACTGGTTCTCTTTTATTACATATTCCTAGGTTCCAGGTAGTCAACAGTCTAGTTAAACTATTTCCGTGTTCATTAGGCATGAAGTTCGTCAGTGGATCACCCTGTGTGTCTTCTAACCACGGACCAATTCAGATAGGTGGAGGAATGTTTGCACATAAAATCCCCTACCCAGAGAATAATAATGTCCTTACCAGGCAATGCCTTATGAATTTCATAAGCTCTTTCTCCATGGTGTCTACTGTTGATGCCATGCTACTCCCAAAATTAGTATTGTTGTAACTTACCATTAATCATACTTGCGGGCATTCTGCTCTAAAAGCTAAGAAATGGAAATTAGGGGATGGATGTTTGAACCTTGTGATCTTAACATTTTAAGTATTTGAGATTAGGGTGAGCAAACCTCCTTTTGCTCTACCTGGCAGGGTTGGGGCAGCATTAGTTTGAAAGGATCAATAACCATCAATTGAAATGGGATATATTACCCATGTTTCTTGGAAGCAGATAATGTCTCTAACCTGCCACATTATGAACAATGCCTGCTACGTTCCATGAGGCTAATTGCTGCACGTGCTTCTGTGATCCCATTCTTTCCACAAACGCCAATGTGTCTTTGCTACTAATTCGATCAAGATTACCTGCTACATTAACAGTGTAACCTCCCACTAGTGATTCAGTCTGGGTCGTGCGAGTCAGTACCTCCTAAATATTAAAAAACTCCTTAGGACTATTGGTAATGCACCATCTTTAGGTAGTCAATCACAAGACTCTACCAGAGGCGAAATTCTATTTGACGACTCGTACATTCCTTCAGGTCTATAATGGGTTAAGCTATTTTAATGAATGCCGGTTAAATCACTTGGAACACTGGCTAAGATAGCTTTATGTATTTGCCATATGACATTTGGGAGATGCTCGAAATAACCATTATAGTTAGCATACATTGTAATCTATACTACTATTATAAAGGAAGAACTTTGAACCTTTGAGGCGGTAAACTCGGGAACCACAGCACCAATCCACACACCTGATACATCGTTGTAATCGTCAGGGTGTGCAGATGGACATAGGCTATATAAACTTAATAAATATACGTTATTTAAAAAATTCACCGAAAAAAAAGTAGTCCCTTGGAAGAAGCGCCGGCCGCGACATGCGTGCCCGACGTGAGGAGCGCGGGGAGGAGCGGCTTCCAGGAGCGCAAAGAGGACCGGCGGACATGGCGCGGGGAGGAGTGGTGAGGAGCGGCGGACAGGCTGTAAGGAGCGGCGGACAGGCGGTGAGGAGCGGCAGACAGGCGAGGAGGAGCGGCGGACAGGCGGGGAGGAGCGGTGAGCGGCGGATGAGGTAGGTTATTTATTTATTTATTTAGGAGCGATGAGCAGTGGAAAAATGAAGCAAAAATGAAAATCGTGAGCAAGAGGAAGCAAACGGAGCATTACAAAAGTGAGCCAAACGGTGCATTACAGGAGGAAAAAGTTGCGTGTGCAGGTTACAAAAGCGTACATCGTGAGCAAGAGGAAGCAAACGGAGTATTAAAAAAGTGAGTCAAACGGTGCAACACAGGAGGAAAAAGTTACAAGTGCAGGTTACAAAAGCGTAGAAAGTAAACATAGAGGTATAGGAGGAAAAAGTGACGTGTGCAGGTAGCAAGAGGAAGCAAACGGAGCATTAAAAAAGTGAGCCAAACGGTGCATTACAGGAGGAAAAAGTTACGTGTGCAGGTTAAAAAAGTGTAGAAAGTAAACATAGAGGTATAGGAGGAAAAAGTGACGTGTGCAGGTAGCAAGAGGAAGCAAACGGAGCATTCAAAAAGTGGGCCAAACGGTGCATTACAGGAGGAAAAAGTTACGTGTGCAGGTTACAAAAGCGTAAAAAGTAAACATAGAGGTATAATACAGCAATATATGGAGGAAGGCTCCGGGGGACCCACGGACAACGTCGGGGCGGGCGGGGGCCCTGAAGCCTAATTGCTCCCGGCCAACGTCGGGACGGGCTGCTAGTTTAACATAATGCTTCATCAGTGCCATTTGTTCAACCCAGTGGCTTCAAGTAACTAGAAATGTATAGAGTTACATGTTACTAAGTCTTACAATCAAATCCGATGTTGCTTATGTGCCAAATGCCCATCACAAGATCGAATGGTGTTGTCTGGCAGGGGTGGCATAAAGCATTATGTGAATAAGAGGGGCAGAATCACTTCTAGCACCCATAAATACTCTTGTGAAGAGTGGACAGGAAAGGGCGAGCAAGATCATTCAAAGATAAACAAACACAGAGTACTGAAAGCAGAAAAGCCAGATGCAAGATGCCTTTCGTGGCTTATTGCATTTCCCCTGCTCTCTTATCTCACAGGCACACGGTGGCCTTTTATTACTTCCAGTCAATCACTGCTCACTTCAGGTGTGCAGTTTCCTCTCTGTATTCTGAAAGAATGATTAGGAGTGCAGATTCCGGCTGTAAGACTTGATTGGGTGTATTTTATAGGGCAATTTAAGCACCTTTTGCTTGCATAGTGCGACAGGCGAATAAATCACTACAACTACCCATGACATGATCAAATTACTCAATAAAATCTGTCCTGCAGAGTGTCTTCTCCATGTAATAATTTCAAAGAGAGCAAGGTGATGAGCCAGCCAATGGCATTACTAGCCGTATAATGAAGATGTAAAACGAGCACTTCATACACAATACATCGTGTAGGGAAAGCCCTCTGTGTCCTTTGGACAGACATCACCCAGACCCCGGCTCTAATTTGTCAATCCCACGGTTCCTGTGCATCAGAGCAAGCCACATTCATTTGGTGATTATATGTGTTTGCGAGAGATCACATTTGTTCTAATGTCCATTTGCACTCTACAGACTCACAGAAGCTCAAATGACGTGTGGGCTCCGAGGTTCCTTAGGTGGAGAGTGATGCTCTCAGTGGCACTTCGATATTCAGTCAAGGTGCTTTTTTATGCTGGTGGCTGCAGGTTCGGTAATAATAGGCAGAAAGAAAAGAAAGACAGGAAAAGAGTGACAAAGGAGAAAGCAGGGGTAAGAGCAAGAGTGACATGAAGAGATATGAGTGGTGTAACATGGAAGAAAGAGGCCTGAGACGGAATTAAGACTCGGTAGCCTTGGTATTTGGAAACAATGGCACTTGGCTGTGTCAGCAGCAGGCTCCTAAGAAGAACTTTGGACCCCTGCACTTATGTGTTTCATAAATTAAGTGCTATACTTCTGTTATATGGGAGCTGGCTGTATATCAAAATATCAACTATAGAATCATCATGCTCTCCATGTACTGCTAATTGCCTCCCATATTACATCACTCATGACACATTCTATGCCATCATTGATAACATGAATGTAACATCTGAAATTACATCATTGATGACAACACTGTACATGGAGGAGACACAAGTTATAGTTAATTTAGGGCACAAGTAATAATTACTTGAGATAACTATCTGGTGAATTTCAGGGGGTTTATTAGTTGAAAACAGTATGTTTTAACTGACATTTTCACCTAACTGTAACATCCCTTTAACTGGTGTTTTTGTCAATGAATTTCTAAGGTCTTTTTAAAAGAAAATAAGTTATTACCATATCTAACTATAATGTCACTTTAATCTTCGTTTTGTCACTGAATAGACAGACAGACAGAATGACAGATAGATAGATAGATAGATAGATAGATAGATAGATAGATAGATAGATAGATAGATAGATAGATAGATAGATAGATAGATAGATAGATAGATAGATAGATAGATAGATAGATAGACCTATACTTACCTACATATCATTGTTGTCAATGATTTGGTGATCAATATAATGCCCATAATATTCTAATAGCACAATATTCTGGAGGCAACATTAAGGTGGAATACCTGGAAACTTCTGTTTAAGTGTAGGAACAACCACCCTATTATTGTGTTAATCTTCGCAATTCTGGGGCTCACTTCAAGACAACACTACAAAATGCTCCATGAGTGAGACATGTTTTGCAATTTTTAACTATGATATATTAAAAAAAATACTGTAGTGCTTATACATATGAGGTGCATCATACTGATAGAGAAATAAATACCTTACCTCTCACTCACTGCCTATTAGTTACACAGACACCATAAAATGTATGGAGGTCACCAATATTGAGTTGATGTTCTTTGAACCCTACTTAATTCAGCCACCCTGATAGTGAATTAACAGCAATACTGTGATTAATGAGAAACTACTATGACCTTTTCACAGGATGTGTGGATGTGAGTAAAAATATCAGATGACGCAGGGTACTTTATATTTCTAATGACTCACTGCCATGACATGCCTCAAAAGGTGAGAAAATGTATTATTCCTATGGTGAGACATGACCCACACAGAAGCTTGAGTACTGCATTAGAAAACAGAGAAATGTTGGTCTAGAAACATTTACATGCCCACTCAGGAAAGTGTGCCTGAAAAAAATGCCCTGCTTCACTTGGGCGATTTATGGAGATTCGTTTTTGTTGATGTTAGAGCCACATGATCCCCAACATGAGCATCCCAAGCCAAGGCAGTCTAAAAATGGCACTAGCACTGCCAAGGCTGAATCAATAAAAAAATCTTTATCAGGCCTATGGTTTTTTGGTCTAACAGCCTAAAACAAAGCAGGCGATACCCAAATAATTTAATCTGTCTTCCACTCCTGTCAATTATCTGGACCAAATGAATACGAGCAGTTCATGTCTCAAAAAAATCTGAAGCTTAACGTTTCAACAACAGGTAATAGTGTTTGGGCAACAAAGTAATCTTTGCTGACTCAGACCATTGTAGCTACTTCTAGAGTCCTGGGTTCATGGCAAGCAGGTCCAGTCTACCTTCAGTTTCTACAGCAGCAGGCCAGTCTTTCTTCTGATTCTTCAATGGTTCAGGAGTGTTCTGAGAAGAGGTATGGGGGGGGGT
This sequence comes from Lissotriton vulgaris, assembly GCF_964263255.1. Classification (NCBI taxonomy): domain Eukaryota; kingdom Metazoa; phylum Chordata; class Amphibia; order Caudata; family Salamandridae; genus Lissotriton; species Lissotriton vulgaris. Next base: position 968,411,856 of record NC_141694.1, read on the forward strand.
CCACATTTATGCCAAGTGCTTGCCAGTTGGTATAGGGCAGACTTTTGTCCACCCACTAAACCAGTTCTGGTCAATTTCTCCCCACCTCCTTCTGTGTTTGGATGTAGCCTGATTAGAAATACAAAAGAGAGGCAGGTCTAGATGTGAGCTTCTTAAACCAGTGGCAAGCGAGGCATCCGTTAAAGCTCCGGAAGTGGCTTGGCAAAGTCCCCGAGTCTCTCTAACAAGTCCCCCTCCCCATTTCAATACCCTTTGTCCAGTGTATAGCAGCAAGAGAAAACTACCACATGGAGCCATCAGGGGTCTTGACACTGCAGGAATGTCTTTTGGTTTTAGGCAGGAAAAAATTAATTTTCAAAATATGTAATTTCCAAAATACTATTATAAAATCCTATTTGACAATTAAGTTGGAATAGGAATTGAACCGCTTTTCTAACTACTCCCAAATTGGATTTAGCATGTATTAAATATAAGGGTGTACACCAGTGTTAACCAAAGAGAGAGCAAACCTTGCCACAGTCAAAAATGGCTTTGGAGGTTTTTCACTGCCAGGGCATGTAAAATATATTTAAAATGTTGTATTTTTATTTTAAAGGTTTTATATAGCGCAAGCTAGATCCAAAAATATCAGAGCACTTTACAAAAATGAAGATCGTTAGATTGAAGTAAACACATATATACATATTGAGTAAAACTTTGTGCAGTCGAAGTAAATAAATATGAGGACAATTAGCGTCTCACAAGATAGTGGCAAGAATGAAGTAGAAGAAGATTCAGCAATCAAATGACCTCCTTAAAGGGTCAGGAAACATTGGGAGTGATCTTTGGGAACATAACTCAGATTGTTTGAGATTTACGGAATTTGTTTAGCAGTAGGTATTTAATGTCCAATTTGAAGCAGGAAAAGGATGGGTTGCAGCGGAGATCTCTTGGGAGTGAGTTCCAGATCCTGGGAGCATTTCCAGAGCAAGAGCGAGTCTGTGAAGATTTCCTTTTCAGTTTGGGAGCAAGGGGAACATGTGCGTTGGTGCTTCTCAGAGCCCTAAGTCTTCCTGCTTTTGAAAGTTTGGAACCAAGGTAGATTGGGTTGTCAGTGTGCAGGGCTTTACTTTTAATGCAAGCAGTTTTGTAGATTCATCGTCCTTCAATGGGAAGCTAATTTAGGTTCTTTTGGGCCGGTGGGGTGTGCTCAAATCGTTTAACACCTGCTAGTAGCCGTGTAGCTGTGTTGAAAACAGTTATAAGGGGGAAAAGGTGGGGTTTCGGAGTTCCTGTGAGGATGGCATTGCCATAATCCAATTATGGGGGACAAGAGACTGAACTACCAACTTAAAATCATTGGACAAAATAAAAGGTTTGATTTTCTTGAAGTGTTTAAGAGTGTACAGAGTTGTTGATATGGTCCTTCAAAGACAAGTTTTTGTCCAGAGTGATACCCAAGGACGTTACGGAGTTGGATAGTGTAAGAGGCAGTTTAGGGCATCTAGGTTCATGAGACAGTCTTGTATTAGTAGAGGGTTGTTTTTTGGTGAGAAAATTAGTAGTTCAGTTTTGTTGGGGTTTAACTTTAAGTGGTTGTATTTAAGCCAAGGTTTGTATCTTGATTAGTGTTTCATTCAGATGTGTGATGTCATTCAGTGATTTAATATTGTAGTACAGTTGATTGTCATTGGCATATAGGTGATATTTGACCCCAGCTTGGTCCAGAATAACGGTCAGGGGATCCATGAAGCGATTGAAAAGGGATGGGGAGAGAATTGAGCCTTGGTGAACACCCTGGGGGCACTAGTGTTGGTTTTGAGAAAGTTATTGACTTTTATTTGTTGTGAGCGATGTTGAAGGTATGATGAGAACCAGATCAGGACTGTGCCATTGATACTATTGTGGTTCTTGGGTGTCTAGGTTAATGCTTGGTGATTAACAGTATCAAACGCTGCTGATAGGTCAAGTAGGATTAAGAGGCATGCGTCACCTTCATCCAGAGATCTGCGAATATCTTCTGAGATATTGAGCAAAGCAGTTTCAGTGCTACAACCTTTCCTGAATCCTGACTGGAAGGTGTCCAGGAGGTGGAATGTTTCTATATGTTGGTTTTGCCTGGTTGAAAGGGCAGTTTAAAACTGCACACCCCGAATGCAGTGGCAGGCCTGCAGACATGTTTTACAGTGGGCGACACAATGAATACTACAGCCCACTAGTAGCATTTAATTTAGAAGCCCTAGGAATATTTGGTACCATATACAAATGATGTACAAGTAAATTAGATGTGCCAATTAGGGGTATGCGAATGGTAATATGTTTAGATAGGAGAGCATGGACACTTTACCACATAGGTTCAGAAAAAGAAGGCAAAAATATGGGGGAATAGCATGCAACAGAGAGTCATTTCTAACACTGACCATTTGACTGCTCGCACGAAGAAAGGTGACCACCTGAATTGGAGTAATGTAAATAGAAACAGGAAAGGTACTTTTAATATTGTCAATGTAATTTAAATCAGTCATTCATTTGTGGCAGTGGTTGCATTGTTGTTAAAGCGGAGCTCAATTTTGGGAACCAGGGTTTATTTTCTAACATCAGATTTTAACCCATAGCAAGACAGCAAAATAAAGAGGAAGAGAAAGATAGGAAAACAGTGACAAGAGGGAAAAACAGGAATGACAAATAACCTCTGAGACTAGATTAAAAAACAAGAACTCTAGGTTGGTGGCAGAAAGAAGCATGAGGTGGAATTAAGAGAAGGCAACTGTAGTATTCGGCAAACATAGCATTTCACAGCAGCAGCAGACTGGGCGGACTGGCCATAACGGGCACTGGGCATTTCCCTGGTAGGCTGTTAGGGTGGCGGCTGGTTTTAGACCCCTTAGGAGCCATTTTTGTTACAGGGGCTGATTTTGCAGCACAGCTGCAATATCTCCCCAGCACAAAGCTTTCCTTCAGCTAGCATCCCCCCCTCCCCCCCATCCACTTAACAACTCCCCCTCCCTGGGCCAGCCGAACTCTTTGCCAGGGCCGGTTTTAATTCCGAGTCCGGCCCTGGCAGCAGAGTGGGCACCAAGGAAAACTTGGCGTTCCTACCTGCACTTTTTAAGTAATAATAAATAACATAACACATGTATTTGTAAAGCACATGTATCTTGCCACTGAATAACAAATGTTTATAGTTTTTGTCATTTTATCAACCTTAGATGGATGAAAGACTGAGTGGACCTGCCTGGATTTGAACCAGTGACCAGGAAGTCAAACACAAGTCCCTACAGTGGATGCATTAGTCCACTGAGCCACCAGACCCAAGGGCTATCAGCCGTACGCATTTTAATTATTATAATAATAATTAATATTAATATTATTTAATTACCTGCCACGCTGTCCTCGTTAGTTACCAATTCCGTCTCCTCTATGCCATGTCCTATCTACATTGTTTCCGCTAAAGCTGAGTGCAAACGACACAGTCGCCCAAAGAAATTACCAATAAGTGAAATAACATTGCAAAATATGACCTTCGAGTTGTCATAGATTTAGATTGACTGACTAATGCACAGTATCCTTGCACTTAAGTCAGTCTTATGAAAATGAACTGTGATGTTATGCAAAGTGAAAAGTTAGTAACCAACCTTATGTCCCTGCAGGACTCAACACACATACTTGCAGTAAATCACTGGAGCATGTGTGTGCAAATGTATGTGTGTGTCTGTTTATCTGACCCACCCGGTGTGGTCCAGCGTAATCAAGTTGCAGCCACTTAGAGGAATGTTAAATTGAGCTTACAAATAAAAAACAGTAAAATTCCATTTTCTTAGCATGAGTTTAAATCACCCGAGCTAAGCATGTCACCGTGACTATCATTTACGTGATGTAACATGACAGTTATGATGTACTGTGGTAATTTGTGAGTGCTTTCAGGGTTATTGAAGTATCAAATATTTATGCGGTTCACTTATTAAGGCAAATTGTTTCATTCATACCGAGATGTCTGGCGGTAACTCACAAAGGGCTTCCCAATTACATTGGAAAATGTCTTCCATGTTACAACAATTTGCGCACGGTGTTCCAATTACTCTGTTCGCTGAATGGAAGCCGGGTTATGGAAAATCTGACATGAAATATATACAAGAGAATCGCTTTTTCTGCACATTACGGACATAGACCTGACTCTGAACAAATTGCAGCGTCGACATTGTAGAGCAATATACAGGGGGCCTTGAGGAAAACTCTCCTTTGCCATTGGAGTCACTGCAAGAATGTGAAGTCCACTTCATCGGCACAAGTGGAAAAGGTTGTGTTTAATTTGTGCCGGTGGCAATAGGTGGTTGGCAGCGGCCATTCAGCTCTGAAGTTTTGGCTAGGCCATGGCCAATAAACTGAAGTGTGGTCCTTCGTAGGAGGAGGTCGTGGTTCAATGCTTAATATTATTCCTTGCAGTGAAGAGACAAAAAAGCTAGGCCTGTCATTTGGCACAATCCAGTAGTTATAGTCCGGATCAGTAACTTGTCATTAATAAATTGGCCAGCACTGCTTTAAAATCTGTAAATGCTGCAGCATAAGCTCAGGGCGCTCAGAACGAACTGTGATTTTGGAATAATGACCAACAATGACCTCTGCCAACTTTTGATAGACCTAGCTGAGACAGTTAGTTTTGGGGACGTTACTCTTCATCCTCGTGCTTTTCCTAAGACCAAGGAAGAAACATGGCAGAAAGGGGGAGAACAAATGTGTAACAGAAGGAAATCAGAGCAGTGATAACAGGAGAAAGCAGAGATGAAAAATAAACGGCTTAAGTAATACATGGATGTGTAGGGCGGTGGAATACAGAGGCATGAGGTCGATCCTTGGTGCGTTTTCCCCGCTTAGTTTTTGTCTTCAACCCTCCTTCTTTGCTACTTCGTTTTTGTTGGCTTTAGGACTCTGCCCACTTTACCACTGCTAACCAGTACTTAAGTGGTTGTGCTCTCTTCTTAAAACAAGGCAGAATTGGCTTATATAACCAATTTGCATACTTAATTCATTTGTAAGCTCATAGTAAAGTAGCACTTCTTGAATCCAGGGATTGTAAATTAAATTCTACTAGTGGGCCTGCAGCATTGATTGTGCCACCCACTTAAGTAGCCGTTTTAAAAATGTCTCATGACTGCTATTGAAGCCTGTGTGTGCAGTTTTTAAACTGCTATGTCAACCTGGCAACATAAACCTTTTGCAGACACGCAGAAGGCCAGAGGAGATTTGCCGACCAGCAGGGGGCGACTCCCCTACAATGTAAGCTAATCAGCTCAGGGATGTTTTAGTTGTGGGTAACAAGAGGTGTACTAAAACTTTCAGATGAGCCGAGTGTAGAGGGAGTGTGTGAAAGATAGTGCCTGTAAAGTTAAAACTAACTCCATGGTATGTTAATACTCAATTTTAATAGAACATCCGGGGGGTCAGGGTTACAAATTGTGTACGTCCGTCGCCTGGAAAATTCGAGCTATCATGGTTAGGTGTGATCATAGGGTCGGCATGTTTCAGCAGTAGTGCCCTCCGCAGAGGTGCTAGGCTTTCTTCAGGACCAAATGAGTAGTGTGAGCAAAGATGGCACGCTACCAACTTCGGTTGGTGTATAAAGGATACAAAAACTGATGGAAAGGAATGTCAGTCGTAATTAGATGATGTTGATCGGCGTCCCCATCATTTGGCGGGAGCTAATGGCAACTCATCCTCGGTGCACTCGAGGAGAGTTCCAAAAATCTCTGTCAGGAGATCGGGTGCCAAAGAGGCATATCTGAGGAACCTATTGCCAGGCCCAAAACGTCCTTTTTAATACCTGTAAGTCCCACACAGGTAGGCCCTAGACAGCCCAGAGTGCAGGGTACAGTGCAAAAGATGGGGATGTACTCTTTAGTTTTACATATCTTGGTGGTGAAAAACACTTAAATATGTTTTTCACTATTGCACAGCCTACCTCTTTCATAGAATAGCATTGGTGTTACCTTATTACATAAAATATGCAATAATTCCAAATGAGCATGGGTAACCAATTCATGTTTGGTGTATTTGGAATATGATAAAAATCCACTCTCAGGGTGCAGACGGGTTTTAAATTGTAATTTTGAAAATACCACTTTTAGAAAGTTGGCGTTTTCCTGCCGTAGCCATTTAGGGCGTGTTTCTGGATCACATAACTGGGTCTAGCTGACTGTTGGGCTTTGTGTATTCCTCCTAGACTTCCACACACATTAGAGAGCTTAGGTTTGCCTGGATGGGCCTTCACTGGCAGTATGGGATGGCGGAGCTGGGCACAAATCTATCTACACTCGAATAGTCTATGTCCTGCCTCCACAGAAAGAGCTGCATACCCCCTGTAGTTAATCTGGGGCTAGGGCAGGGAAGACGGGATGCCTGTGGACTTCAAAGGGAACCTCTAGAAGCTTCTCCCACTTTAAAGGAAAGCCCAGGTATAAAACTGGACCCCATAAACCAACTCTTGAGAACAGTTCGGGACCTGTGGCTACTCTGCCATGAGAAGTAGTGCTGTGCTGCTGAAGGGATTGCCACTCTGCTGGACTGCTGCTCTGACGGACTGCTGAGCTGATGGACTGTTGCTGTGTCCTTTTTGGTGCTGAATTTACTGAAATCTTTAAACCTGCATATCTCTGGTTCTACTGATAGGAAATTTGTTGTTTTGGTCTTGTTTTATTTATTGAAAAAGTGTTCGATGTTTCTAAATTGGTTTGGGATTGTTCTTGTATTGTGTTTTTACTCCATTACTGTTTGAAGTGCTGCATAAATACTTTTCACATTGCTTTTAAAGTAAGTCTGACTGCTCTGTGCCAAGCTATCAGAGTGTTGAGCACAGATTAATTTGGGGTTAGCTTCTGAGTAGTGTTTTACTCCCTGACCAGTTACCCGGCAGCCTTGAGATTCCGCAACCCTGACACTTGTCATCACTGAGAGTGGACTTGTTAGAAATGGGTGTCTCTAGTTGGCTGATGTAGGTACCTTTGTCCATGTAGGGACCTTTGTTCCTAGTCAAGGTAAGGGGGATACACTTCTAAAATAACCCCTGCTCACCCCCTTGGCAGCTTGGCACACGCAGACAGGCTTATCTCAGAGGCAGTGTTTAAAGCATTTGTGAACACATACAGTAATACAGTGAAAACACTACAATTGGACACCAAACCAGTCAAGAAAAATAAGTAATCTTTATCTAAACCAATACAAGACCAAAACAACAAGGAGCCACAATACAGTAATAAAAATATGACTTTCAAATGGTAGAAATAGTTCAGTTCAAAGCAAATTGCAGATGCGACCCCTTTCACACAAAGTATCCTTGGATGTGTTGCACACACAAACAAAAAGGGTCACATGGTAGGTGATGCATCAGTTCCTTACACTCAGGGAAGGTGATGCTTCAGTTCCTTGTTCTGGGGGAGGTGATGCGTTGGTTCCTTACTGCTGAGCACCGGAGATGATACGTTGGTTCCTTACCGGAGAGGAGGTGATGCGTTGGTTTCTTACTGCGTGGGGATGTGATGCATCACATTCTTACTGCATCCCCCAATGATGCAAAAGAGTTGGTACTTTAATGCGATGATCCGTGATGATGTGTGGGTTCTTGCAGCCACACAGCAGGCCTTGCATCGGGATTGGTGCGGCGATCTCAGATTTCGGAGATCGGTGCACTTGAGGCGGAGTGAAGTGATTTCTCGAGCCGTGGGAAGGTGCTGCGATAATTTCTTTATCGATGCATTGGAAACAGGTCCGGATTTGTCCGATTCTTGAAGTTGAGTTACTTTTCCCAGCTCTCAGCGGAAAACAGCCTCCAGAAGTCCAAAACAAAAGCCAGCACCTTTTAGCAGGTCAGAACTACCAGCAAGGAAGTTCAGGAGAGCTGGTGGTGAAGTCTTTGTGTCCCTGACACTTCCGAGCAGGAGGCAAGCACTGTTACAAGTCCTTGGAGATCTTCCTCAAGCAGGGGACACAGCAAACAGCAAAGTCCTTTCTCCTTTCCTTGGCAGCTAGTGGCCACTGCAGGCCAAACCCAGCCAGCAAACAGCACAGGCGCAGTATTCCTCCTCAGCTTCTCCTGCTCTTATCCTTGGCAAAGGTTCCTCTTGATTTCCAGAAGTGATCTTTGAAGTCTTTTCTATCCCTGAGGCCACAAAGCAAAAAGTCTGGGAATAAATACAATGGACAAGCCAGGTCTAACAGGACTCATAAGAAATACGTATGTGCCTGTATTCTTTATTAAAAAATAAAAAAAACACTGGATATATTATGGATACTCAAACAGCCATGTGTCAAATTGCCTTATTGTAATACTGGATAAAAGGGGCGTGAACATGAAATTCTGTTCACACTATTTGTCAAAACAAAATGTTTTCACACTGCTACAATACATTCTCCTTCACTATTCAAGATAACCAGGCATATGCCACAGCCATGAGACAACAATGTTATAGTTTAAAAATGGTTTTCCCTGTGATTCTTTAAGGTTTTTTAATGCAAAGTAAGATATTAGCATACCTAAGATATTGTCATTTTAACCTTGTTTTTTCAGTGAATTTCTACTTCTTGTAGCATAAAGTAATATTTTCATAGCCTTGCACATTGTGGGGTTGGACACAGGGCAGAGCTGCAGTTCAGGCCCTAACCCCATGGGGTTGGGTACCCTACCTCCCGCAGCGAAATGTCTTCGGACATGCACAGGGGTTGGGCACAGTAGGGAGTTGAGTACAGCAGGGAGCTGATCCTGGGGAGTTGGGTGCAGAGGGGAGTTGGGCACAGGCCATCACAACAGGGAGTTAGGGCCTGGCCATGTGCTTTCAAACACCTGACTATGTGTTGCAATATGAAGGTTATCATTTTATGTAAGGGAGACATACTTGCTTTGTCGAAAAGTCACCAATAACTATAATCAAATGTGTAATTTATAAATTATCAAATTGCAATATTTAATAAAAGTGATTGTCATAAAATAGTTTGGATAAAGACCTTTTAAACAAAATGAAGATATCTTTGAATCTTTCTTTTAACATTTAAAAAAACAACAAAGTGGAATCATAAAAGTAACCTCTAGGGGTTCTGGCTGGGAGCATACAGATCATACATGGAGTGCTTTTAAAAGATATGGTAAGCTCTCCTGGTGCCATGGATTTAATGACCCAAGAGACATGCTGCTGGAGGGCTGCTACACTCCCTTCAGCCCCCCACAACAGCATAACTATGTTTGGTGGTGCCCCTGCTCCTTCTCGGAGCACCACTAGCAGGAAAATATGTGCTTGAAAAAATCTCATGAGCATTTTGGGGCTTGGAGCAGTGAAAAATAAATGAGCGTCATTTTTTCAATGTTAGGGAGAGAGCATGCAAATCCCCACCAGGCCTTTGCTGGCTTCAAAGACCCCTTTTCCTGGGCAAAATTATACTTTTTTATTGGGATGGTGTGTGTGGCATTTTGAGGCTCAGAGAGGGGGGCTGCATGCTCCGCCTCTTAAATTGTATTTCGGTCCACCTCAAGGGATGAGGTCCCTGGGGCCTCACAAAGGCTTGGAAATGGGGCCACGGGCCCCGTCCACTTAATTTAGATATCAGCAACTGAGGTAATTGAAATTTTTATGGTCAAGTATGGCCCCTAACGTGTACCCCAACGTCTCCATGTACGTGCTTCAAGTACATGTAATTTCCCTCCATGACCGAATATGGAGACGCAAATACATTTGCGTCCAATGTTAACATGTCCTCTTTCAGATCCACCATGAATGGATCGATAATTCAGTTCCTAACCATGCCATGCCAACGTCTTTACATGGTACACTTTTATGTTTTTCCTGGCTCTGCCGAGCTAGGCCCTGATTTCTGTCTCCGAGCACTTTCTGCTTTCTGCCTCTGAAAGCTGCAGCATGGACGCGTATCCCTGACCTCTGCCTTACTTCCTGCCAAGCGAAGCGGTGCCTGGTTCAACCTGGCCTGCCTGCCAAGACAGTATTTTGCCTTCAAGTTATCTGTTCAGCCTCCTCGAAAATACATTCCTGTCTAGTGATTTAGGTAAACATCTCCCCGGCTGCAGAGCAAAGAGCAAGCCGTCCTGTCTCCATGCAAGTAATTTACAGTTCCCGTTGCCATAGTAGGCCCATGGCCCTGCACATAGACACGTAGACGCATATGCACGCACTAGCATTCAGTATAGAATAGCCTCTGCCCGAGAGACCTTCTATTCCAGATAATACATCCTCCAAACATAAGATACCAGATATGTTATAGGTCCAGGTCGTTCTGACATCCCAGACTTCTGTCTCCTCTACTAGTGTTAAAGTTCTCCCCAGTTACACGACCATGTCACATCATGCTAGCTGCGCGCGCATCCGCACTTCCTGCTGACTCTGCAGATTATCTCTGTGCACACACCCACTTATGACACTCTCTGTGACGTCTACATTACGTCCACATTATACGCCTCCGTGTACGCCTATTACACGCCTTCTTTCACGCCCCCTGTTACGCACATGTGTTCTTATCTTCTTCTTTTCACCTGTTACGCCTACTGTATTGGATTCAATGATGTTACTTTACTATATATAATGTGTAATGTTAATAAAACGTTGACTGTCCCTTCCCGAACCCTAGTGGTGACGGAACATGATCTCCAACCTCGAGGTTTTCATTAAAACCCGTATGACTCAGATACCACGGACTCTGCCTCTCATTTGAATGAGCTGTCTTGTAATGATAATTATACGGAAAAATTGACTAGGTAATTTATTTACCACATAATTTGGCGCCCGATTAGGGACCCTTCCCCTACCCCACGCGCCGGCGATGCGTCGCAGGCCTAGGCCCCTGCCACAGCCGTGACGGACTCCTATGCGCATCTGCAGGTTTTCCTGTATCTCCCTCAGGCCTACGGAGGTGACGGAGACTGCGGTCGACATCCAGACGAGGCGGTGAGGAGTGCGGAGGATCCCGACCAGAGCCCAGCCGAGAGTAACAGTGTCCGAGGTATCCAGAGGCCCACCTGTTCCGAAGTTCCGAGGCGCATGCGTAGTAGCAGTAGCAGTCCAGTCCAGAGTCCAGTCCAGTCCGAGGCATTCAAGTTCAAGTTCGAGTATTGCTCCCGGTGAGTACCGTTGCTAGGGACGCATCTAGACGGGTGCATTAGTTTGTGTCCGGTAAAGACAGGTCTGGGTGCACAGTCCTGGTCCGTACGTGTTCACTTAGGTGAGCGCGGTATGACGTGTCTCTTTATGGGACCGGTCTGTACTGTTTAGCAGTGCATCTAGTGATTCAGTAATTCAGTGATCCAGAATTCAAGCCTTCAAGTACTATTTTCACGTAATTCCAAGTATTGTGTTCTATGTTCTAGACAGTATCTATTCGAAATGTTTTAATGTGTTTTATGTCGTGGTATGAATGACTGTCTGCTTTTCATTACTGTGTTTATTGTGTCCGAGCAAGGTAAAAATGCCGTTATTTTCAAAGTTACGTCAGATAGGAACTAGGAAAGGGATTCTTGAAGAAGCAGTGCCTGTTCCGCCTAGGGACACTCCAGGGCACTTTATGTACCACAAGCACGGCTTAGATGCCATACTGTATTTAGATTTGTGGGTCGACTACACCAAGCACTTGGAGGAGAAGTTTAGATGGCCTGTTTCAGGGACATGGGATGCTGAGTGCATCATGAGAGTAGAAGAAGCATTATGGAAAAAGAAAGCCAGACAATCTCAGAAAGATGCCATAGAATTGTGGCGTAAAGAATCACATAGAAGAACAGAAAAAGAATTCAGAAAAGCAGAGAAACATAGAGAGGAATCAGAAAAAGCCAAAGAAAAGGAATTAATAGAAGAAGGAGAACAGGTCAGATCAGAACAATTAGACCGTCAAAGAAATGCACTCATTACAGGCATGTATCCAGTTCTTGCTGAGGGCCTGCCTAAGGCGACCCCGGAAGTACCCTGTAACTTGCCACCACCATTGGTTCCGACTAAAGTACGTCACCATAAGACCGCAGCAGATATTTTCCTTTCTTCCTATTTAGATGATGTAGCTCCCGCATATACCAATATACCCGTGCAACCTGCTAACAATAATCTGCCACAGCATATTCCTGCTGATCGAGTCACGACCCCTCCACGCCAGCATTTTCCCGCACCTGTTGTTACTTCCCCCGTTACAGGTCCGCCTGCCACTGTTCCCCCTGTTCCTGGTCCGCATAATCCGTTTGGCACAGCTACACCACCGTTAGGTTATTCTCATGCTTCCGCCTCAGGAGGTGCTACAGGAGGTCCCCATCACACCCCGCCACAATTACAGCGATTGACAATGAGAGAATTAGCTACACAGCGTACCCCGAAAGCGACTCCTTCTGAGAAGCTTAAACAATATCTTACAGATTGTAGATATGATCCAGTACCAGGTAAGACTGGGACTATGATGTTAGCCTCGTTACGGTTAAGACGTGTTGCAGAATATTTGATTACACTACCAGGAATGCCCGAACAATTAGACAGGATATACCATTTCATTCAAACAGGAGAAGGCCCAGAATGTGTTCGTGAAGCCATGGCATATCAGAAAGTCGAGACACAAGCTTTAATATTGTGATTTTTGATTAATTGTTTAATAAGAGAACGAGATCGACCGGGTTTTGATCAAGAAGAGATGGAGGGATTGACTAAATGGAGTCAGAATATTGCAGATTGTAAGCATGACAGAGAGAAATGTATAGAAGCCATGTCTAGAAAAATCCGTAAAGAAATAGTAGCCATACATGCCCGACAGAAGGCTGATAGGACAGCCGAGTCAGACGAAAAGGACTCCTCAGAGGAGGAAGAACCAGAGAATACAGAGCCATCTCAAGATATAATAGCGTATGTAGGTAGGGCGAAGCCTCCTAAACAGTACCCTTTAGGTAATCCTTTTGACAGACCCATTCGTCTAGAAAGCAAGAAACAATACCTTTCCCCGATACCAGAGCAATGTTCTCTAGAACATATATTCCAAGTTACTGATAAAATCCTGAAAGAAAGAGTAGGATATCATGAACTCACTATCTTACGTGATCAGGAACTAGCCCGGTCAGCAGTCCAATGGGCCGGGGATGACAATTTATATACAGATGACCTAGTAGTGCAAACGTTTTTAAGTCTTACTCCAGAAGAACAGCGATTAGCTGGTATATACATGACCCAACATCTCATTATCCAGTATGAAAACCAACAGTCTGATCCAGGTCCGCTGTATCACCTATTGCAAGACGTACTCCTGAGAAGATGGAGAGGCCTAGGTACCGATTTAATTGACATCATTCTAGAACAACGTCATAAATATAGAACTTTCCTGACTCCACGTCTTGTTTCAGTTCCACCCCCAGTTAGACAGTCCTACCACCTAGACAGACAGAATCCGTTACGAGAAGTACACCCAATCCGGAAGCCAGATGATACGCTTGAACGTGTATTTGTATACACTCCTTTGACTAAAATGGAATTATTGGAAATGAAGAAAATTGTACCTTGTCACGATAAAGACCCTGCAGGATTCCACCGTGAATTGAAAGACATGTTACTTATGGGCGATTACACTTATTCAGACATTCTTAAAATGTTAAAAGTATTGTTGCCAGCAGGGATTTATGAAAAACTGAAAGAAAAAGATTGGGAGGTGGGAGATAAAAAGATTAATTGGACTGAATTAGAGGATGAAGAAAAAGGACGTACCCCAGGTTTAGGTCTTGGGGACAAAACTAAAGCATTACCAGGATTGTTAGTACAAGTATTGGCTCGATTATTGACAGTCAAAAAGGAAGATTGGGATGCAATTTCAGCCTGTAAACAGAAACCAGATGAGGACACTAGTGATTTTTATTCCAGATTCGAGAAATGTTTTGTTATTAATAGTGGCCTGAAAACAAGTAGTGAGTCTTTTCCATATCTTTTCGTAACTAAATTAGTTGAGAATTCCTTACCCCAGGTTAAGAACAGAGTATTGAAAGTCGAAAGTACATGGCAAGCTAATACGCCTTCCCAAATGTTACAAATGTTACAGTACCACCAGAATAGAATCAGAGAGGAACACGATCATGAACAAAGACGCATGAAAGACACTAAAATGAAAGTATTAGTTGCCCAGTCTGTTCCAGCAGATGGTCAGAAGAGGGGTAACACGCAGAACACACAGACTAGTCGTCCTACAGGTCCTGTTAAAGGAAATTGCAATTATTGCAAACAGCCAGGTCATTTTATTAGTGATTGTGCCGTTCTGAAACATAATATTGCTACAGGCAAAACGAAAGAAAGACCACGTCAGCCTAGACCAGAATATGTTCAACAAAATATTCAACAGAATCCGCAACCTGCTCCACAACATGTTCAGCAACAGACCGTAGCGGTACCACAACCCCAGCCTATTGCCGCAGCACAGCATGTCACACAGCAGATGTACCAGTATGCACAGTCAGAGTATCCAGATTACCAACAGTACTCATGAAACAGCCTAGAGAGGGAAGTGGGTTTGCCTCTCATCAAGATTCCTGTAGATCAAGACGGTCCTTATGTACATAGTCAGGTATTAGGAAAAGACAGAACATTTTTGATTGACACAGGGGCAAGCAGAACTACCATTAGTCATGACGAGGTTCCAGGGGCACCCCTCTCAGGCTCACAGAATGTTTCCCTTGGATTTTCAGGAAAACCTATTGTTAATGAAGTATCGAAACCAGTTCCCCTTGCAGTTGGTCCATTATCCCGTACTACAGATTTATTGCTTACGAAATCATGTCCAGAAAACTTGCTAGGTATTAAAACGCTGAAGGCTCTAGGAGCTGTAATATGCTGTTCTCCGGAAGGAGTGAGATTGTTTTCACGTGACTTCAAGGGTCACTATGTGTTGAGAGATTTTGATCCCCGATTACAGAATGTACCACAGCATTTATGGGCACAAGGCTCCACTGATGTAGGTTGTATGCACATCACACCATATCGTGTTACACTCAAGCAAGGTGTTGTTCTGCCCAGAATCCGACAATACAAATTGCCACCTGAGGCTGTAGTAGCCTTATTGAAAATTATTGACGAGCTTATTGCTCAAGGAGTAGTTGTAGAAACTGACTCCAATATTTGTAATTCGCCAATCATACCGATTCTCAAACGTACTGATCCAAATTCACCTCCAGTTTATCGTCTAGTGATTGACCTTAGAGAGCTCAACAAATGTATCATACCTCAGTTCCCAGTGGTCCCAGATATTTCATCCCTATTGACTGCCATTGATTCTGAAGCGGTGTTCTTTACTGTAATCGATCTCAAGAATGCCTTCTTTAGTGTTCCCATTGATCCGGAAAGCCAGTACCTTTTCGGATTCAGTTTAAATGGCCAAAGCTTTAAATTTGCACGTGCACCTCAAGGGTTCACGGAAAGTCCGAGTATCTATAGTCAAGCATTGAAAAGACAACTTGACAGTATCCACATGCCTGCTAACACTGCCCTACTTCAGTACGTCGATGATCTATTGATCACCGCCCGAAGTGAACAAGACTGTGAACATGCATCTCTGACAGTCCTATATTTTCTGGCCGACAAGGGACACAAGGTGTCTCCTTCGAAGCTGCAATTCTGTGTTCAGCAAGTTGTATACCTTGGTCACTTGCTGTCCAAGAGGGGGAGACAGTTAACACCTGACCGCATCCAGTTAATTGTACATATGCCACAACCCAAGACACAAAAGGAAGTACGGGCCTTTATAGGCCTCACCTCTTACTGTAGACAATGGATCCCTCAGTACGCATATCTAGCCAAGCCCCTTATACAGCTGACAACCCAGGAGGCAGCGTCATCGACTGTCCTCCCTTGGACTCAGGAACATACACAAGCTTTTGACGATTTGAAGAAAGCCCTATGTCAAGCACCTGTTTTAGCGACACCATGTTACAGCAAGCCTTTTACACTTTTTGTCACAGAACGCGAAGGTACTGCATTATCAGTACTCACCCAAGATCAAGCTGGTTCACACAAACCATGTGCCTATTTTTCTAGTACATTAGATCCAGTAGCTCAGGCCCTGCCTGCGTGCTTGAAATCTGTTGCAGCAATAGCTCTAGCAATCAGACAAAGTGATTCCATAGTATTAGGACACCAATTGACAGTACAGGTTCCACATTCCGTGGAAGTTCTTTTAAATAGACCACAGACTCAGCACTTGACTATAGCACGACTGACAGGTTATGAGTTGACCTTATTCCAGCCACACATAGAAATCATACGCTGCAATACATTAAATCCTGCTACACTTTTACCGTTAACTACAACAGACCCTTTGTCACATGACTGTGTAGAAGTCATTAACACTATGACAAAACCCAGACAAGACTTGACAGACATCGCATTACCAGATCCAGACCTGACACTTTATGTGGATGGTTCATTTATGAGAACAAGTACAGGAGAGTTAGTGGCCGCATATGCAGTGACCACCGAAACTGAAGTCATAGAAACACATCGTATTGACACATTGTCTGCCCAAGCAGCAGAGCTTATCGCTCTGACCCAAGCCTGTATTCGAGCCAAGAACAAGAAAGTTAACATATACACAGATTCCCGTTATGCATTCGGAGTTGTACACGACTTCGGAGTCCTTTGGCAAGAGAGAGGTTTTTTAACTTCCCACGGTGCCAAGATACAGCATGGTCCCCTCATTCAAGCTCTGTTAGAAGCAATACATTTGCCTACAGCCATAGCCATCATGAAGTGTAAGGCACATACGAAAGTCACAGATACCATTTCCCAGGGTAACGACCTGGCAGATCGAACAGCCAAGCATACAGCTCAGACTCATTCTCATACGACTGATATGACAAAGACAGTAGTTCCAACACATTGCATGACAGTTAGGGATCCCGCCCTAGATGTAATTGATATACAGACACATGCTACCCCAGACGAAATGAAGAAATGGACAGAACTAGGAGGGATCCAGACAGAACAAGGATGGATGACGAAGGAAAAAGCCACATGGTTTCTCCCCGACTCTATGGTTCAGGTTATCATTAACACAGCACATAGTCCTGCACATTTAGGAGAAAAAGCCATGTTAGACAGTATTCAAAACCTTTGGTTCAATAAGCATTTACGAGCAGCAGCAAAACAGAAAGTGCGTACTTGCATGATCTGTTGTCAGTTCAATCCAGGTAAAGGCATTCCCGTAGAGCAAGGTGGATTTCATCCTCCCGATCACCCTTTTGAAGTCCTCCAGATGGATTATATCCAGATGGACCGTTGTCGAGGATTGAAGTATGTCCTCGTAGTTGTATGTGCACTTTCCCGATGGACAGAAGCATATCCAGTCCCAGATTACACTGCCGTGACCACTGTCAAGCAGTTGGTTCGCGAATTTTTCCCGAGGTTTGGTTTGCCTCGTGTCGTGTATTCAGATAACGGACAGCCATTCTCGTCCGAGCTCATGAAGCAAGTTTCCCTTTTGCTAGGTTACCAATGGAAGTTCCACTGTGTTCGGCATCCCGAAGCAGCTGGTTTAGTAGAGAGACACAATCAGACTCTGAAAACTCGTCTTGCCAAGGTCTGTGCAGAAAAAGGAGTGGACTGGATAGTAGCCCTTCCAGTTGCCCTCTTCTATATGCGAATGGTAGCACATTCTAGGACAGGGCTATCCCCGTATGAGGTGGTTTTTGGCCGACCACCGAATATGTGGGGGACGCCTCTGCCCCGTAAATTAACCGATGTTGACAGTAATATGCTGACAGATTACCTTGCTTCCTTGATGTCTGCACTACAATCATGTCGTTCACAGGTCGCAGCAGCCTTTCCAGACAACACCGAGGTGAAGCCACACAAGACTGTCCCTGGTGATTATGTATACATCCGCAATTTCGACCGGTCGAGCCCTCTGGAGCCCCGCTGGAAGGAACCTAAGATCGTTTTGATGACCACAAGGACTGCAGTGAAACTCGAGGGCAGGAAAAACTGGCTCCACTCGAGTCACGTCAAGAAATACTATGGACTTCCGCCAAAAACTGTTTCCCAGGACTTTTGCATTCCAGAGACTGATACTAAACTCCCCCTGGTAGAGAAAACTCCGTCCCAGGAGTACAGATTAAAGTTGAGGTCTAGTAAGTCAGACAGTTTAATTGTTTAAGTCCCCCCCTGGGTGAAGCGGTTAGACAGGTTCCTGACATGTACAAGCTAGACCCACATAGTGAGAGAGATAGACAGGAGATCAAGAAACAGAAATATTGCAAGAATCTCCGAAGTAGATGTATTGTTACTTTACTCGTCATGTTTTTTCTGAGTCTTACGATTATATGCCTAAGCTATATGTTACATGTATATTTTCCTATACAAGCACATTCTTCTTTCAATGACATGGCAGACCACACGTTTAGTGATCTGCCCCCGCACGAACTTTCTTACCGACTTGCACTGCGTAACAATTCTTTCATCCGTATGTTGCATCATTCACATCAGACCAGCAATGCCACTAATTGCTGGGTATGTGGCCGACTCCCTCCCTACCAGAAAATGATGGGAGCCCTGCCTCTTTTTCCTTACCCGTTTACACATAATGGTTCATGTGGTGCATGGTTTACATTAATGTCCTTGTTCGATAGTAAGTCCAAAGTTTCCCAAGGTAATTGGATATGGGGAGACCTGAATACAGTTATGAATAAGGCATGTTTCCCTGACAAGGAGGGTCTTCCCCAAATGACAGGTACCGATCTAGAAAACGAAGTATATGGATTAGGTAATTTTACACTTAGCCTCATGATTTTGAATGTCCAGTCAGAAACTAGTACGAACTTACCCTCAATATCAGTTTTGCCAGTAAAAGGTGACCTATGCGTTAGAAAGAAAGGTTCAGTACATCTAGGACACAGCGATTGTAATACAGTTATTGAATTCAGTGATAAAGGCAAGTCTACATTCAAAGCTTCCCGACATTCCTATTTCATTTGTGGCCATACAGCTTATATACGTTTACCTCCAGACTGGGATGGTACTTGTTACATTGCATTCCTTATTGCCACCTGTTTTTCTAGCCCCACCTGATTACCATAGAAATTCTCATCTCGTTCATGTCAGACCCAAGAGAGAACTCCCGATTGTCGATTACACTGAAACGACATGGGAACAATACACAGATTTCAATAAAGGATTTTTTCCTTATTTAGGAACTGTCTCCAATAGTAAACTGATACATAAACTGACCAGAACCCTTGAAGCGGTAGTGAATGAAACTACTTTTGCCCTAGGTAACTTGACAGAAGAGCAGTCTGCTATGAGACTTGTCGTTCTTCAAAATCGTCTCGTCCTTGACGTCATCCTGGCAGATAGGGGCGGGGCTTGTAGAGTCATCAGATCCAGTTGCTGTGTTTTCATACCAAATAACGCACCGTCAGTATACAGAGCCATAACTCGGCTCCACAAGATTGTCAGTCAGATACACCAGAATCCAGGCACCTGGACTTGGTCCGGTTGGCTCTGGAGCATATATCAGCCTGGGGATGGAAAGTCCTATCCTTCCTTGGAATAGCCCTACTCATAGTATTCAGTTGTTGTCTATGTCTACAATGTGGGCCAGCGATTTGCGGCTTGTGCGCCACATCATGTATTCCCCATCCAAGTCCACGTTCTCGTGCCCGAATGAAAAAAGATGAGCAAATGATGCTATATGAACAGATAGATGGACTCATGAAGATTGATATATCCTGAAGGGAACGTAGGGGACAAGGAGGGAATGAGGTAACTGAAATTTTTATGGTCAAGTATGTCCCCTAACGTGTACCCCAACGTCTCCATGTACGTGCTTCAAGTACATGTAATTTCCCTCCATGACCGAATATGGAGACGCAAATACATTTGCGTCCAACGTTAACATGTCCTCTTTCAGATCCACCATGAATGGATCGATAATTCAGTTCCTAACCATGCCATGCCAACGTCTTTACATGGTACACTTTTATGTTTTTCCTGGCTCTGCCGAGCTAGGCCCTGATTTCTGTCTCCGAGCCCTTTCTGCTTTCTGCCTCTGAAAGCTGCAGCATGGACGCGTATCCCTGACCTCTGCCTTACTTCCTGCCAAGCGAAGCGGTGCCTGGCTCAACCTGGCCTGCCTGCCAAGAGAGTATTTTGCCTTCAAGTTATCTGTTCAGCCTCCTCGAAAATACATTCCTGTCTAGTGATTTAGGTAAACATCTCCCCGGCTGCAGAGCAAAGAGCAAGCCGTCCTGTCTCCATGCAAGTAATTTACAGTTGCCGTTGCCATAGTAGGCCCATGGCCCTGCACATAGACACGTAGACGCATATGCACGCACTAGCATTCAGTATAGAATAGCCTCTGCCCGAGAGACCTTCTATTCCAGATAATACATCCTCCAAACATAAGATACCAGATATGTTATAGGTCCAGGTCGTTCTGACATCCCAGACTTCTGTCTCCTCTACTAGTGTTAAAGTTCTCCCCAGTTACACGACCATGTCACGTCATGCTAGCTGCGCGCGCATCCGCACTTCCTGCTGACTCTGCAGATTATCTCTGTGCACACACCCACTTATGACACTCTCTGTGACGTCTACATTACGTCCACATTATACGCCTCCGTGTACGCCTATTACACGCCTTCTTTCACGCCCCCCTGTTACGCACATGTGTTCTTATCTTCTTCTTTTCACCTGTTACGCCTACTGTATTGGATTCAATGATGTTACTTTACTATATATAATGTGTAATGTTAATAAAACGTTGACTGTCCCTTCCCGAACCCTAGTGGTGACGGAACATGATCTCCAACCTCGAGGTTTTCATTAAAACCCGTATGACTCAGATACCACAGACTCTGCCTCTCATTTGAATGAGCTGTCTTGTAATGATAATTATACGGAAAAATTGACTAGGTAATTTATTTACCACACAACAGGGGATGGAGCACCCGGGTCATCAGGGAGGCAGTGGGAGGGGGTAGGCTATTTTTTGAAGTGCAGGTGCTTGAGCTTTTAAGATCTCTTTTACAGCAGATTTGCGGATCCACAAAGAAAAATGCAGTAATGTTTTAGAAAAAAGAAATTGGGCCTAGGGGTGTCCCTCTGGAGACCCCACAAAAAGTAATGGGGCAGGGTATCTCTACTCTCCCCCTCATACCTTCTTTATACCTGTTTTTAGGACTGGGGACTCAGTCTGCAAGTCCTAAAATATTCCTTGAGGTGGTGGAAGCCAATCAGATCTCATCTTGAGACCTGTCACCTCTGTGGACCCTCCGTGGCATGAAATATACAAACTTTTTGAGCATCAGTGTCTCAAAAACTACTGAACAAATATACACCAAATCAAAAAGGCATCCTTGCTTGACCAAGATCTAGCTTTCTGCCGAATGTGGTGCAATTCCATAGAGCAGTGTTTGTGGTATCACTGTTCAAATTTCCTATGGAAAAATCAATCAGGAAAATGCATTTTTGGACCCTCATTTTTCTCTGCCCCATGCTTGACTGATCACCCTGGAACTCCCTGGACCTGTAAGGCTCAAGGAAGGGGTTGCATGCCGCCTCCCCTTAAAAGAACAGTGTGGCCCCTGGGAATGGGGCTACCGGGGCCTGTAAAGGCTCAGGAGCAGGGTCAAATAACCCCTCCCATTAAGCAACAAAACAACCTTAGTGGATGGGATCCCTTGGGCATGTAAAGGCTTGGGTGGGGGGGCACACACCCCCACTCCCAAATTTAAAAAAGAATCACTAGCTCCTGCTGGCACTCAGTATGAGTGCTGGCAGGGGGAGTGGCAAGCCTAGAGAGGTTCACCCTGAGTCCTCCAATAAAAACAATACCTGGGATTCCTGGGTGGGCTCCGGTACACCCCAAAAGGTTTTTTTAAATGAATAATAAATTAGCAGCAGGAGCCACTTATTTATTATCCACTGCTCCTAGCTAAAAGCTCCCCATATTGCCCTACAGCATTTTAACATAATATACACCCCCAAACTTTTTTCAATATTGTGGGGTGGCTGCAGGATGGGCAGCAGCTCCCCAGTAACATAAAAAAAAACAGTAGGGGGCTTATTTACAAGCCTCTTGCGCCACTTTTGTGGTACTTTTAACATGGGAAAAGTGATGCAAAAGTGGCGCAAGGGACTTGTAAATCTGCCCCTAGATCTCTTGGGTCACTGAATCCATGACACCGGTGAGCTTACCATATTTTTAAAGCATTCCTAGCTGGAGCTCTATGATCCTCAGCTGGAGTGCAGACCCATGTCCTAGAGCGTACTGGTGATTTTATTTTTGGATGTGTGGGGGAACCAGTGTAAGATGCAGAATTTCTGTGTCGGCTCTACTTCTCTGTGGGTGATGCTGGTCAGCAACTCTGTTACGTCCCCCAGAAACATTTCAGGTGCAGGCAGTCCCAGACATATGTCTAAAATCTGCTCCTTCTTTATTGCAGCGTGGACAAGCCACTGCCTGGCACCGAAACCACATATTGGCAGCCCTGTGACATTTTTGGTTCGGTGAGCCTCCGACTCCAATGTTTCCGTATAGCCGCAGTGAGGGCCAAATATCTCAAGAAATCCCCCCGTGCAAGTCATAGCGGGCTTGCAGGTCATTAAACGGGATCATGGCTTCCCCCTCATATAGGTCTCCTATGGTAGCTAAGCCTTGACCCACCCAAGCCGTCAGCCTCTGCCAGTTACCCCCATGCGGCAAGGCCGTACACATGAGTAGCGGGATTTCCAGAGCGTCGGGATGTCTAATTTGGGCCCGCCTCAAGTACCTGTTCCAACAGCGCCGTGCCATGTCAAGTTGTTTGGTAAGGGCTGGAATTCTAATAGGAAAGGCAGTATGATTTGGGATAACTGTCTTAGATCTCCAGGTCTCTTCTATGCCCTTCCTCCCCCCTGACACTGTTCATCACCCTTTTTGTGAGCCATAGAAATTGCGCCCCTAGATAGTATGCCTCAAAGTCAGGTACCGCTAGCCCTCCCTCCTCTCTTGGTCGCATGAGGATATCAAGCGCCACCCTGCGTCTACCATTTCCCCATAAGAAACCCTTGACCATCGATCTGAGCTGGACAAAGTACTCCATCGAAATACAGACCAGCAAAGTCCCAAAGTAGTATAATAACCTCGGAAGGGTCACCATTTTAACCAGAGTTACACTGCCGGCAAGAGATATCGGCAAGGAGCTCCACAAGTTAAAGTTGCTTTTCGCTCTCCGAATGGCCTTCCCTATATTGCCCTCTAGCATGTCTTCCCGAGTGTTTTATATTTGTGTCCCCAGGTATGGCAGGCACCTATGCTCCCAACTCACCCCCTCTGATTCCCACGTATCTGCCCCCTACGTATCTGCCCCCCTCTTGCAGGCAACAGGCAAGATTTTGCCCAGTTCACCTTCAGCCCAGCAACTCTGCTGAGGCCCTGTAGTAAGTCTTTTGCGCCCTTAAGTGCCTACTCAGAATCAGCCAGAAACAGCAAAATTTTGTCAGCATAAAGCAAATGTGATGTAGCTGGCCATGCACGTGGCGACCGGATCGGGCCCTCGCTGCCAGCGGCTCCATCACCACAGGAAACAGTAAGGGGGAAAGGGAACACCCTTGACGCGTTCCCCTTCCCACGTTGCAGTCGTCTGATATTAGCCCCCCGTCTTAACTCTGGCAGTGGAGTCGACATACAGGAGAGCCGTCCAACTCATGAAGTCAGCCCCCAGCCCAAACTTCAAGATCACATGGAACAAGTATGGCCATTCCAAGCTATCAAATGCCTTTTCTATATCAACAGCGAAGATCGTCGCCATGTCCACTCCATAAGAATCAGCCTCCAGCACTCGCAGAAGCCGCAGAATGTTAAGAGCTGTGTTTCTAGCGGAAGTAAACCCGAATTGATTGTTATGTATCAGGGTAGTCATGTGGGGGAGCAAGCCAGTAGCCAAAATCATACTTAGTATTCTATAGTCTAAGTTAAGCATGGATAACCGGCAATATGCTGTTTTATCCCAAAGTGGCTTGAGCAATGGTATGATGATTTCCTCTCTAGTAGTCTCAGGTAGGTGGCCAATCCTTTTTGCATCATTGTATACCTTTACCAGCCTTGGAGCCAGCAAATCAATGTATGCTAAGTAGAAGTCAATGGGTAGTACATCTGTGCCTTGGGTTTTGTTTTGAGCCATATTCTTAATTGGCCCCTTACTTCTCCTATCTCAACTTCCCACCCCATGGTATCTGCAATGTCCCCATATAGAACTGGTAGCTCTACATCTCGTGTGAATTCAGTAAAAGCTTCCTCCGCTGGGGTTATCTTACTCTGGTACAGTTCAGTGTAATAGGCTAAAAAAAGTAATTGATGCCTTGCTGATCAAACCTCTCTGCCCCATCCTGGTCCCTAATCTCGAGAATTATTGTACCTCACTGGGCAGGGTTAGCAAACCAGGCCGGAAGAGATCCCGACTTGTGCCTTTCCAAGTGAGCTTGGGTGACGTATATTTTATAATCAAAACACTGAAGGCATTCTACTTGCACTGCCACTGCCTATCTAGCCTCTAAGAGCTCCCTCTACTTGTCCGGTCTCCCAGGCCTATCTTGTTATTGTGCTCTCAGGTGATGGTCATTCCTCTGTATGTCCTGGAGTAGCACCTTCCTGGTACTCATCATCTCTGAGATGCAGTGCCCTCTAATGACCGCTTTACATGCGTCCCATTCTACTAATAAGGTTGCTGCAGTGCTAGCATTAACCTGGAAGTAATTAACAATGGCTGTCCCTATTGCATCATGAAACACTTGGTCTTCTAGGGCCTCAGGCCGCAAGCTCCAGGTGGGGATTTTAGGTCATGTGGGGGAACATTGTAAGCCTATAAGCTCAGGATTGTGATCAGATAGCGTCCTAGTAAGGTATTCTCTGCTGCAAATCCCCTCGTGGACATCTAGGGAGCACAGTATGGCATCTAATCTAACATGCATCCTGTAGGGCTGAGAAAAAGAAGTAATGCCGGGCCACAGGGTGTTGAGCCCTCCATGAATCTACCAATCCCCACTTTTGCTGCCAGCTACAACACGCTTCTGCCAGTCTATGTGCAGGTGCATCAGGGAGTGGAGGATGGGAACGATCAAGATTGACATCTGAAGTGCAGTTAAAATCACCCCCCAGTAAAACTGAGACCGTGAGTATAGTCACCAGTTTCCTAGAGAGATGTAAAAAGAAGGCTAGTTGGTCTAAGTTAGGTGCATATATACTACCCAGCACAAGATCCCTGCCATCTAGTCTCCCCGAAACTACCACGTATCTGCCTTCTGGGTTGATAATCTGTTTTGTGCACCGAAAGGGTACTACCGCCCTCACCCATATTAGGACCTCTTGTGCAAATGCAAAGTAAGTGGTAAGAAATGATCGACCCCTCCCGCGACGCAGCAACACCACTAATTCCTTCACTATTATGTGAGTTTCCTGTAGTAATGCAGTCTGAATACCTCTGCGGATCAGATATGTGTGTATTTTATGATGCCGTACCATTGAGTGCATCCCCCTCACATTCCACAAGATACATTTTAAAGCTATTGGGGATCCCATTGCCTTAGGAGATTTCTGTACTGACTGAGCAAACTCCCCCTCCCTGTGACATGCCTAGCCTCTCGTAACATTTCCCAACATAAAGAAAACCCCCACCTCCCCACCCCAGGACAGGTACCAGAGAACTAGTTCCCATCCAAACTCTGCTTAAGCAGACAATCATCCAATGTCAGTTGCAAGTGTGATCAACCTACAGTGGTGGACTCAGATTCCCGCAACGCCGCTCCACCTGAAAATGTACCAAACATTTCATCCCGGACCAGTTATTTGCGACCCTTAGGACAGTGGCATATACAGCCAGTTCTTAAAGATCTCCCCAGGTACGAGCAACCGTCATGCCCCTTGAGTCCCCAGCATAGAGGACTACCACATGTTCATCAGATAAGATCATCTGCAGTTCGGGGTGTGACCTTAGGCAAGTCCATCTCCGAGGCGTCATTGCCACTATGCTCCGGCGAAGTTTCCGATCTTCCGGTATACAGGTCGCTCTTGCCTGAAGTGGGGCTGGATTTTTTTTCGCTATGGGTCACCACAGCTTGCAATGCTTTACGAAGTTCTAGGCTAAGCTCTCTGGGCAATGGTGCTCTATGTAGGAAGGTGGATATCTGACTATATGGTTACCCCAACTTTTTGCCTAGTGTTTAGCTGGTTTTCGACTTAGTTGGCCTGGGATCCTGCTAATCAGGGCCCCAGGCTATCTGCTCTCACTGTAAATTGGACTCCATGTACTTTAGGTACATCTCCAATTGGATATTTGGTCACCTTATGAGCCCCTGTATAGTGTACCATAGGTGCCCAGGGCATAGGTGCATCCAAGGCCTACCAGGGTCTGCAGCATGTATTATGCCACCCCTGGCTGGTCATCCACATTGACACAAATGGCTGATCACTCAGCGGGGCAAGGTCGTGTAATCACCCCTTGCTTAGGTATAGTATCCCTATACCTACCATTACATATAGACACATATATACCTATAAGTCACTCCTATGGCAGGCCTTGACAATCCTGAAAGCTGAGTGCTTGGTTTTATGAGAGAAGGTGCTCTAGCATGAGCTGAGACTCTCTGCAGCTTTC
This sequence comes from Lissotriton vulgaris, assembly GCF_964263255.1. Taxonomy (NCBI): domain Eukaryota; kingdom Metazoa; phylum Chordata; class Amphibia; order Caudata; family Salamandridae; genus Lissotriton; species Lissotriton vulgaris. The sequence goes on from NC_141694.1 coordinate 968,438,449, forward strand.
GGAACCATGTCCTTATAGCTGTTCTATGATATAGTCCTACCATATACTCTTAAGTGCATTATAATCCTCGCGGTTAATGCTAATTTTGGTTTGGCTTTTTTCAAAACATGTCGTGTAAGGTGGCATACGCTTTGGAATACTACCCCCCCGCCAGTCTTGACGCATCTTTGCGGTTGCTAGCCCGCTGGCTAGTGGCCATCTTGAAGATTCCATTTTGAAACAATGCTGCTTGCCTGGTTGCTCTGGGCTTGCTTCTGCTTATCTGTAAAGGGGAAGCTCCACAGACCTTGCTGGTCTGTACAAGAAGCCGATCTTCACTTCCTGTGTGGGTTGCCTTTGCCAAGGCTTGTTGACTCCAATCTGGAAGCCGATACCGCCAACAGCGAGAGCCTTTGTGGGACAGTCGTATCCAGCTCCTGGTTGTCGTTGACACCTCCTGGTCCATGTGGCTGCAGAGACAAGCTTCACTTCACCTGTTTGCAGCTCGACATAGCCTGGTTCCTTCCTGGTTCCTTCCTGGTCATTGGCTAGTGACCCAGACTCTGTCCCCTCTGCTTTCAGGTTCTTCACTTCTTCGATCCACCCTTGGATCCATCCAGACATCTTCCTCCTGGTCGCCTGCAGCATCTTTTTGCAGCTCTCCATAGGAACCGACGATGCAACCCGGCACTTCACACCTATGCACCCGGCTTCCCTGGGTGAGGTAACTCGAGTACTCCGGTGCTCCCGTGGGTAATAACTATCCAAGTATCCTGCTTTAACTGGGTTTCCCTGCAAGTCCACCCGGACTGTCCGAAATCAACTAGTTTCTAACTTTTACGTTCCCATTGAAAGTCTAAGAGAACTCGCGTGTGTGTTTAGACACTGCACACGCATCCTGTGAGACTCCTACTTCCTAACCTGTGGTTGTTCAGTGTAGTCCCAGCGAATCCCCAAGGCCCTAGGCCTATTCACCTGTTCTGAAGTGGTTCTTATACCACTTATTTAGCATATGGTTCGTGAGGCCCCTAGGGCAGAATTGTATTTGTGCAACTTATAGTATGCTTATTGAGTAACTTGTGCTGTATCTCGAACTCTGACCTCATAAAGAGTGCAGAGGGGTTGTGTTAGTAATAAATACATATATATTTGATATATACCTTGTGTGGTGTCCTTTCATTTGGTATTCAAGGGGTTATTATTGGTAAAACAATTGGCTTCACATGCTCTCTGAAGTATTAGCCTAAGACTGCTTTGTCCATGCTACCACTAGGATAGACGGTCTATAAGGTTGACTTTACAACCATCACCATAAGGGTTGGTTGGACTCATACAGGGTGCCCACTAGAATAGTGGACATCACATATCAGGTCAACTTCTCACACTCTAGACACGGTTTTATTGCTGCAAGGACTCTGTTGTAGAGAGTTAAGAGAGGGAGTACAATGGACCATTGGCTCCCGCTTGCCTATCCAGTCCCAGGCCTCTTGAGGTGTTAGGAAGAATTGTGTTCCGCAGAGTCCGCCACTCTGAGTCGTGCAGGGAACAGCATTGTGTAAGGTAGTTGTAGTTGGTGTAGTTTTTTCTTGACAGCCAGGAAGGACGCTCTGTTCTGGTGAACCTCTCTTGTGAAGTCCGGAAAGATCCTTACGGCACTGTTGTCGATTTGTAAGCCCTGCTTTTGGCGGGCTCGGTGTAAGATGTAGTCTCGGTCTCTGAAATGTAACAGCCGTGCCTCTATTGGTCTAGTTGGGCCTCCTGGTTTTGGGGGCCTCGCCAGAACCCTGTGTGCTCATTCCAGAGCATAGAAGGGTGACAGTCCCGTTGGATCTTCTTCTGCTCGGATCCAGTTCTCTAAGAAGCGCACCATGCTCGCCTCTTCTGTTTTTTTCGGCACCCTGATGATGCAAAAACTGTTTCTGCGAGACCTGCCCTCGCTATCTTCAGCCTGCTTTTCCAGCACTTTTTTGTTTCCGTGTCCGTAAGTGATTGCTGCAGCCCGTGCACTGTCTCCATGAGGCCACCCAGGTCTTTCTCACTAGTTGAGAATCTTTCCTTGAGCTACGGTGGTCATCTTTTAGTAAACTTAAGTCCACGCCTATTGTGTCAATTTTTCCTTCCAGCACATCCCTGGAGGCCGTAATTGCTTGCATGATGTCAGACAGCGTGGGTTTCCTGGTAGTCGACTCCTGCCTCAGTTCCACTACTTCTTCCTCATCTTCTGTCTGGGCACAAGAGACATCCACACTAAGAACTCCAAATACCCTCTTCTTTTGTGTTCTCCCCATCTTTTGGGCAATGAGTGAGATCTCCTTGGTAGTATCAAGTGTGTTCTGTAAGGCTGGGAGCCGAGTCATCTAGGTATAGCTAGGTCCCCTTATACTACCCTAAGACTCCCCTAGCAAGTGGGATACCCCCAGCTACCAAGCTTCTGTGCTCGAATTTCTGCTCATCACAGTAGTGCTGCATGCACTGCGATGCTGGCCTGCTTGCGTCCGCCAGGGGGCATTGGGCACTGTTGTCAGCTCTCAGGGTTGGATCTACCCTCTATATGTGGCTCTGCCGCTCCTACTCCGATAAAGCGCTTCTGGCTCCCTGCATTGAAGCGAGGTTGCATCACTGTTCTGCCTCACAGACTCACTGTGCACCGCTGCGGCTTGACTCCCAGCAATCGAAGGACCTGCACCGATTATACCGTCTATTACCCCCTTGCGTGACTCCCTAGTATGCCTGAGGGTCCCTGTTTTAGGGGTTGCGGGGTAGAGCACTGGTTAAAATCAGTGTTTCACGACATTCTTAACCTTATGCCTATCTTATGGCAAAATGCACTTCTACAGATGTCGTCCTCTGCCTGGAGATCCGAGTTTGCTGGTGCTAGACCGGTTGCTAGGTGGGCGTCCACTCAGACTAAACATCAGAGACCTGCTCGCCTGTAGCAGCACTTATTTGGGATCTCTCTGGGGCAATTCAGGCACCCGTCTGTCGTGCTAGCCTCCTGCCAATACTTCAGTGTCTCAGGGTCTTTATGAGGTGTAGGGCACTGCTCCGCCAATCCTCCTGGCCTCAATCACAGTAAATCAATATGCCTCTATGTGATGTGACCACCGTCCCGCCAGTAGGTCCCTGCTTCGGAGGAGTCCCAGTATAAAAACGGAGGGCTATGGTCTGGCGCTAACAGCGCAACACGCTTGCAGGGCTCTTCAGGACCCCTCCCAGCGATCTCTCGGGGCTCAAAGCGATCAACAGCAGCAGGGATCATCTCTCAGCGAACTGCCTGTCCCGACAACGCCGGGCTCTCTCCTGTACGAGAACCCACCTACTTTCTCTCCCAGGGACCTCTCGATGCCAACTGCCGGGTTCAGGTGAGACTTCACAGGTGGCCCGGGCACTTCATATGCCATGCTGCACTCCTCAGCTTCTCACCCGTACTTACAGCCCACTAAGTCCCTTAAAAAAAAATCTGCTGAATTCTGCCGCTGAGTCTCACCTACTCATTGTGGAAACCGCCGTAGATCCTCCGTATCATGGGCGCCATTTTGCGGTCATTTGCACTAGAAGGAGCAAGCCTTCTCGCAGTCGTGCGAGCTGCTATTTTCTTTGGCACCCACGCTGCATCTATCCCGCCCCAAGGCTCTCTGCTAGGGAGGATGGGCTCCGCTACTGGGCACCGCCACTTCGGCAGCAAATCGCAGCGGTTACTCAGAGCTTTTCAACGCATGGGCGCCATCCTGCCGCCGTCTCCTCCACTCCTGCCAGCTCCAATTTCGGCCCTGGCAGCAACATAACAGGCAATCCAGAGCCCTCCGCTGTTTGCCTGCAGTGCCAGGTGTCTCCTGGTCTACAGGTCTGCGCTCTTAAGCGTGTCTGGGGTACAGGATAATTAATGAAGTGGAAGATGCAGTCGGAGCTCCTCAGCTCACTTCCGCTTCCATCGGCTGCAGGCCACACCCCCATAGATAAGAACTCACTCATGGGGACTCATGGACTATGACAAGAAATATTGACAAGATGGTAATGTGAATATATGGCTAAGACTTCTGGTGTATAGTAATACATACCCTGTCATTATTAGGCAACCTTTTCTGAGCACTCTAAGGTATAACAAAAGACAACAAGATTAAGAATAGAAGTTAGTGTTGCACTATATTTTGCTGTGAAGGGTGCCTTGATTTATTTACTACTACCTTCCACATTAACTCACAGTCTGAGATATATTTGTATCAGATGAAAATTTGTCACATAAAGCCTTGTCATGGAGATGATTAGGAATAAAAACGTATTTGTAAATACATTTTTATATATTTATCAGGTGACTAAACAAGGAATAACAAAATTACAGATACAATACACTCTACTATATTAATATTTTACTGTTTAAGTACCATCATAAACACATTACACCTTTCAATATTTAACACATTGTCAAGTTTATAATTTTAAATTTTTTTATGAGTAATTGTTCTTTCGATCATGAGTTTCAAATTTCATGCATGAGTATTATCAGGACCACAATTATGTACAATTTCACTTGTATAAAATTCCTTGCAGCAAATCCTTGAAAAATGTATTTCTCATGTGAAAATGTCTCTACATTTGAGAATTACAATACAATAACTTCTGCTCAAGCAAACCATGCACCTCACTTCTGAAATCTTGCAAGCTGTTTAAAGCATTGAAATCTGATTTTCAAAAATGCAGACGTTTCTCTTTTGTAGTAGACTTCATTTTATGTTGTCTGTTTTACTTTGTCTTGATTTCTTGTACGTGTTGCTTTCTTGTTTAAATGCTTTTATTTATTTTTGAAAAAATGAAGACAGTCCTACTCAGGAACTCACCTCTTACGAATGCATATGATTAACCCATTCCCAGTCCATATGCGTGGTCTTATACATTTATCTGATATCTGACCCGCTGCCAGGCTGATCAGAAACCTAAAACTAGATATTCCCTTTTCTTCCCAAGGCTGCAACTGACTTTGCTGGCTTACTCCCTAGACTTTATCTCTGTACTTCAGTGTATACAAATCAAGAGTCTTGCCCCTCCTGCAGGTTGATTGGATGGTTATTCTTTCTTAATTACCAATACATTTTCTTCCTCATGAATGCATCCATATCCGCACAGTTATCGCTAGCTAGCAACCCAAATAAAATAAATGATTTTCTGAAACCAGGTTCAGTACTCACCAAATGATCACATGTCAACCAGATTTATTCACCAGTGCATGAAGTTTGCATGCATCAACAATATATTTGTATTTGTACAGACGTAGTATTTTATTTTATTTTTTAACTTTATTTTGCAGTTTTCATAGAAACAAAGCAAGGCACATAGTTCAATGGAATTACATAGAAGACACATCTCGCAATGGCAGTTCAATACATTCTTCGTCTTAACACAATACAGTAGACACAGTTCAAAAATACCTGGCAAGAAGCATGACCAATTTACAGTCAAGGGCAGTTCCATTAAGGTCTCCAGAAGACCAGTAGGCTTCATCTGTAGGTGCAATATGTTACAGTAAGCCACCCAGGGCGGCCAGGGCCATAAGAATGAATATGATATCCCTCTCAGCCTATCCCAGCTGGTTCCTTACCCTGGCTTTGCTGTGTAGGGGAGGGCTGCTGCTGTGTGGTTAAGAAGGCGCGAGAGGGCCCCAAATGTCTTAGAATGACTTCTAAATATTTCTTATAAATGATGGTTGCAGTAGTCAATCAAGATTAATGACATTTCTGTATGGCGTAATATGACATGCAGTGCATTAGAATCATACTTATAAATTCAACATCAGACAAAGGGTTTGCTTTAGTGAACACATTTTGACGATTTAGAGTGTCTCAAAAAAATATTACAAAGATCCAAGATTTTGACACATGAAAGAAATTTCTACTTAAGAAAACAATCTACAGTATCAAAAAAATATCAGGTTTCATTGTTTATCTATAAAAATCAGAATGACACCCGAAAGCTTCTGCACTATAAAGCAAGGCAATGGAATACTTTATTCATTTTAATAATAATCAAACACAACCGGCCTTAATTCTTTCTATTGTCAATGGGATTTGTCATTCATTATTTAAAAATTACATTCTGGTAACATCTTTTACTTATGTAGCTCTGTAAGTATTTAGCTTGTTTATTCCCCCATGTTCCTCGAGGAACACCGGGATGTTCATTTTCACAGTAACTCCACCTTTTTATCCACATGTGAAAAGAGTCTCCCAATTTTGGGAGTGAGAAGACTTTGTCCTTGGTGGGTGAAATCTATAAATAATTAATAGCAAAGGCCTTCTTCTTGTGGGTTAAAAGTACTTTTAGAGGAAAGACCAGTATGGTCTTTTGTACCTTAAGAATTGTGAGGTCATATACAGTTGATTACTTGAAGCTCAAAAATAATTTATACCTTTTTTGAGGAAAGGAGAAACACGTGACCAATATATCTAAGTGGCATTGAAGCTCTCACCGATAATACTTTCATTGATTGGAAGAGTACTCCTCATTCTATTCCTAAATTATGTGATGCTTTCTTCACCTATGCTTTCAAAGTTCATGACTTATTTCAAAATGAAACTAAATTCTGGTGTTTCAATCACATTATTTGATCCCCAGGCTTAATAAAACTGTGGGATTGGTCAGCAAGAATTAGAAAGAACTAATGAACAGTGCATTATACACTCCTCCACCTATCAATATTGATGTATACTGAAAAATTGCTTTAATTGAAATGTAGCATACTGTTTTTTTGCTTTTGAAGAAGCATTTAAGTCATACACTGGTAAAAAAAATCAATATACCCGGTTTCAATCAATCCCAAAATTGACCAGCACTTGTGTTTAACTTCTTAGGTCAATATTGGATCTGATGTTAGCTATAGTGATGGAAAATTACTCTCGGTCCTTTCTCTGCATCGTGCTCTAATTTAATCTATTTTTTAAACCGTGGCTGCAGATTATTTGTTGTCACAGTTTTGATGCACTACTGCTAGTGCATACATAGGGGCCGATTAGGATGGAGGATTTTCCGCCTCCTCTGGGCCGGCGGAAGCCACCTCCGGCCCGGAGGAGGCGGAAAATCCATTGCGGGCTCACCAAAGACCCACCGCCACATTACGATGGCTGGTGGGTCTTGGTTTCTGTCCGCTGCTTTTCCGCCGCGGTCGGATTACAACCGCGGCGGAAAAGCTCTCATTTGGCTGGCAGTGTCTATCAGACACCGCCGGCCAAATTAGGAAGCATTTGAAAACATGCTTTTCCGCGGCGGTTTTTCCGCCGTGGAAAAGCATGTGTACTTTTGATTTTGGGGGCCCGTTGCGGGCCCCCAGGGTGTTGGTGGGTGGGGGGTGCACATGGGGGGTACCTATGGTACCCCCCAGCATTTACATGCACAATGCGGCAGGCACCGCGCGGTGCCTGCCGCTTTGTGCATGTAAATGTTACACATGCACTTTTAACATTGCGGCGGGTGCTGCTTGAAGCAGCACCCGCCGCAATGTTAAATATCCAGGATGTGACCGCCAGGGTGGCGGTTACATCCTAATCGCACATGAGGGAACGCCGCAGCCCATGCGGACGTTCCCTCATACTCTGGGGTCACGTCCGCGATCCTAATCGACCCCATAGTGTCCACAAGAGAATCTGTTCAAGAGTGTGATATGAAAACAATAATGACATCTTTCAATAAGGGTTAAAAGGCTGCACATTAGGTTTCCAAATTATTAATTCAAGAGCAACAATCACAGTCTGAAAACAGAGTATTAGCAAACAATGTCAATAATTCACATTAGGAAACCCATCCACTGATGGTGCAAACATATAGGTCCTGATTACGATCTTGGCGGACAGGGTTACTCTGTCACAAGCATAACGGCTGTAATGTCCGCCAAATTACAATTCGATAATATCCTATGAAGCCTGTAATACAGCAGATGGGATATCCTTCACGTTTATAATGGAGTTTCCCATCCGCAAGGACATAAACAGGCTCATAGGGCCCGATTCACAGAATGAACTTAAAACTAAAACCTAAACGTACTACTTTTTTGGGATTCACAGAATGCACTTACTACTTTTTCACATTCACCGAATGAACTTACTACTTTTGGTATTCACAGAATGAACTTACTACTTTTGGTATTCACAGAATGAACTTACTACTTTTGGTATTCACAGAATAGACTTACGGCTACTAACTTTACGTCTGCTCCCGGGCCGGAATTTCCGCTTACAGGACGGAATCGGAAATTCCGCTACAGAGCCTTAAATATCGGTCCGGAGGCGGAAATTCCGACCTGGGTGCGGACGTAAAGTTAGTAGTCATAAGTCTATTCTGTGAATACCAAAAGTAGTAAGTTCATCTGTGAATGCCGAAAGTAGTAAGTGCATTCTGTGAATACCAAAATAGTAGTAAGTTTAGGATTTAGTCTTAAATTCATTCTGTGAATCTGGCCCATAGTGTCTATATTTGACAGTGCAGATAAATTACTGCACAATATTAAACATATTTTCTCTGGTCTTTTGAATAGCCTTTTTTTGACACAAGGTTTCTTTTTAGATTTTTTTCCTTTGGATCCTAAATCACATTCCATGAGAGGATGCATAAATGCACAGAGTTTTTTTAATGAGTCATTATGAATAGCTTCTTTCTCCATTTCCTGAACGGATCTCCTTTGACTAATCTGGAAACGAGCAGGATCAAAATAACATAGCAATGGGTTGCCTCACAGAACTTCAATGTATTCTTATGTATCACCCATCAAAACGTTTCCGTGTTAAACCTCAGTGTAGCCAGGGCGATGCAGGTGGATATCAGAGGTATTTACATGCTGTTTGGGCCAAACCAACCAAGTGCCATGGGCACTTCTTTAGATGCCAGGGTGCATGGTCATGCACATGGCCATGCCTCAGATGACCTTGACTGGTTCCCTTTCCTTTTGCTATGAATTTTGGCTAGTGGCTGCTTAGAGCATCTAATCTGCAACAAATGTAGACCTCCTGACCCTGCAACTATTTTTCAGCTTAATGAAATCCAATTTTGAAAGTATATATATATTCAAGAATTTAGAAGGCTTTCTAAGAAATATATATATATATATATACATTGATGACATCTCATTTGACAGTACTGATCACATCACTGATGACATAATTCATGTGATTATACGATGAACCTCTTCAGACTCTAATATAACCTTAGATACACTCAGTGTAAACAGACACTCACAGACTGTCACTCATCCATGGAGTTACTCACACACCTAGTCAGTCATGCAAAGAATCAATCACACCTCCATTTCCTCAACTATACAGTTATACACACCTTACTTATTCAAACATATACTAACACATATTTACTCTCTTATACAATCCCTGATACAAGTTCACAATGATCCATACAGCCACTCACACATTCACTGGCTCTTATGCACAGTTATTTATATATGTCAACTCTCACATGTACTGTGTTTTACATATGTACTTACTTTGACATGTAGCACTGAGATATCCATTCACTCACCAATACACTCATGCACACAGTCAACCGCCCATACAGCTGTTTCCACATGCACTTTTGAACCCATACATCTAGTGAATCAACTGCTCACACATCTATGCACAGAGTCATACACCTCCCAGCCACCCACACACACACTCAGTCTCCCATACAAATACTTGGGCAACCAATCAATAACCCATATAGTTACTCATATAGCTACTGATCAACACATGCAGCAGTTTACAGAACAACAGACATAATGATGCACAAATTAAGACAGTTTAGTCACTAACCCATGCACTCAGTGAGACACATTTAATCACTCACTCATACAGTCCGTCATGCACCTACTAAATCCTTCATCCAGACACTTATACATCCACTCATTCTTCAATATGTAAGACATATTTTAACTTTACAGAAACATACAGTCACTGGATGTTGTCATCAATGATGTCATCAGTGATGTCATTTGAGATGTCATCAGTGATGTCATCAGTGATGTCACTGACCATGTCATGAATGATGTAATATGTGACATGATCAGCAGTGGATTGCGGGTGCGCGATATATAGTTAGTGCAACTAACTATATATTCGAATTTCGATGGTTTTGTGTGAGTAAAATAAGGTTTTGTAAATGCTAATTCCTAACTATATATGGTCTATAACCTATGGTTTTTTTAGTGAATTTTCAAGGTTTTGTAAATGCTAATTCCTAACTATATATGGTCTATAACCTATGGTTTTTTCAGTGAATTTCAATGGTTTTTTAATAGCAAATATCAAAAGCTGTAAAACGTATTCTTCTTTTAAAGGAAAAATATATTTTAAATGTATTTAATATAATTTTTTTATGTATATAAATTTTTTGAGGGAACAAATTTATCAACTATCATGCTGAAGAAGAGTGTGGGGAAAAAAAACAAAGAGGAGGACTAAGAGGAAAGAACAATCAGTTCAAAAATACAATTGCTTTAAAGCATGAAGTGTTTTTCCACACATTTACATTTAAATAATCCATATTAGAACATACAAAATATCTACATAGGAGACGGTGTACATTGAATTTTAGACTCTTCATTGGTACCTACATGTTGGTACTTACATCACCCACACAACACAACAGCTCTATTCAGAGCTACCCTACCTCAAAGCACTCTAAAATATTATTTTACTATTTCCCTTGGTTTTCCCCCTTGTTACGCTTTCCGTTTTTTTTTTTACATATATGGGCCTCCTCAGCCACCCTCAGAAAACCTAGGGGGTCAGGATATGTCTCCTGTGCCCCCTTATACCCATTCCCAACATTGTTTATCCTCCATCTTATGACTAAATTCGTCCGAAACACAAGATGGTGGACTCCCGTTACGCTACCGGTGAGCTACCCGGTTCGCGTACCAGGTAGCGCTTCCACCGCGAAAAATCGAAAAAAAATTATTTTATTTTTTTGCCCCGCGGGGCCCTTTAATAGCACCCACATCAATCCTAGGAGGTCAGGAGGGGTCTACCTTGCCCCCTTTCATTCATTTCCCCCTTCGTTTATTTCCACCTCTTGTCTCTCGATCCTACCGAGAGACAAGATGGCGGCCGCTCCGGACTGTTTAGAATGTTGACAGTCACCGGAGAGCCAATCCGCTTCTCCTCGCGAAGTTCCGTTACGCCTCTAGTACGCGAACCGGGGCGCTAACCGGGACGCTGTCACAGATATATATATTTTTTTGAACGTTAATTTCTCAAAATCCACTGGAGCACATATCTTGAGACCTAGCAAAGGCACATCGGGCAAACAGTCTCTACAATTTTGCCAAGTTTCATAGAAATCCATTCAGCCGTTCGAGCTAAAAGTGAGTCCAACCGCCCTATTGAAAACTCAATGTTAAAAACACGTTTTGGGACCCCCCTTTTTCTCGGCCCCTGCTTGACGAAACCCCCCCAAACTGTCAGGGGACGCTCAGAAACAAACTGTGCAATTTTCCTGAAAATTTCAGCCAATTCCGTCCATCAACGCCAAAGTTATTCAACATAGAACAACATAGAATTTTCAGAAATCCCTATTCAAAATAATCCTAACTATATATACCTACTGGCGACCGCCAGTAGGTAATATATATATATATATATATATATATCATCATTCATGACATGGTCAGTGACATCACTGATGACATCACTGATGACATCACTGATGACATCTCATTTGACAGTACTGATGACATCATTCATGTGATTATACGATGAACCTTTTCAGACTCTAATATAACCTTAGATACACTCAGTGTAAACAGACACTCGCAGACTGTCACTCATCCATGGAGTTACTCACACACCTAGTCAATCATGCAAAGAATCAATCACACCTCCATTTCCTCAACTATACAGTTATACACACCTTACTTATTCAAACATATACTAACACATATTTACTCTCTTATACAATCCCTGATACAAGTTCACAATGATCCATACAGCCACTCACACATTCACTGGCTCTTATGCACAGTTATTTATATATGTCAACTCTCACATGTACTGTTTTTTACATATGTACTTACTTTGACATGTAGCACTGAGATATCCATTCACTCACCAATACACTCATGCACACAGTCAACCGCCCATACAGCTGTTTCCACATGCACTTTTGAACCCATACATCTAGTGAATCAACTGCTCACACATCTATGCACAGAGTCATACACCTCCCAGCCACCCACACACACACTCAGTCTCCCATAAAAATACTTGGGCAACCAATCAATAACCCATATAGTTACTCATATAGCTACTGATCAACACATGCAGCAGTTTACAGAACAACAGACATAATGATGCACAAATTAAGACAGTTTAGTCACTAACCCATGCACTCAGTGAGACACATTTAATCACTCACTCATACAGTCAGTCATGCACCTACTAAATCCTTCATCCAGACACTTATACATCCACTCATTCTTCAATATGTAAGACATATTTTAACTTTACAGAAACATACAGTCACTGGATGTTGTCATCAGTGATGTCATCAGTGATGTCATTTGAGATGTCATCAGTGATGTCCTCAGTGATGTCACTGACCATGTCATGAATGATGTAATATGTGACATGATCAGCAGTGGATTGCGGGTGCGCGATATATAGTTAGTGCAACTAACTATATATGCGAATTTCAATGGTTTTGTGTGAGTAAAATAGGGTTTTGTAAATGCTAATTCCTAACTATATATGGTCTATAACCTATGGTTTTTTCAGTGAATTTTCAAGGTTTTGTAAATGCTAATTCCTTACTATATATGGTCTATAACCTATGGTTTATTCAGTGAATTTCAATGGTTTTTTAATAGCAAATATCAAAAGCTGTAAAATGTATTCTTCTTTTAAAGGAAAAATATATTTTATATGTATTTAATATCATTTTTTTATGTATATAAATTTTTTGAGGGAACGAATTTATCAACTATCATGCTGAAGAAGAGTGTGGGGAAAAAAAACAAAGAGGAGGACTAAGAGGAAAGAACAATCAGTTCAAAAATACAATTGCTTTAAAGCATGAAGTGCTTTTCCACACATTTACATTTAAATAACCCATATTAGAACATACAAAATATCTACAGAGGAGACGGTGTACATTGAATTTTAGACTCTTCATTGGTACCTACATGTTGGTACTTACATCACCCACACAACACAACAGCTCTATTCAGAGCTACCCTACCTCAAAGCACTCTAAAATATTATTTTACTATTTCCCTTGGTTTTCCCCTTGTTACGCTTTCCGTTTTTTTTTTTTACATATATGGGCCTCCTCAGCCACCCTCAGAAAACCTAGGGGGTCAGGATATGTCTCCCGTGCCCCCTTATACCCATTCCCAACATTGTTTATCCTCCATCTTGTGACTAAATTCGTCCGAAACACAAGATGGCGGACTCCGGTTACGCTACCGGTGAGCTACCCGGTTCGCGTACCGGGTAGCGCTTCCACCGCGAAAAATCGAAAAAAAAAATTATTTTATTTTTTGCCCCGCGGGGCCCTTTAATAGCCCCCACATCAATCCTAGGCGGTCTGGAGGGGTCTACCTTGCCCCCTTTCATTCATTTCCCCCTTCGTTTATTTCCACCTCTTGTCTCTCGATCCTACCGAGAGACAAGATGGCGGCCGCTCCGGACTGTTTAGAATGTTGACAGTCACCGGAGAGCCAATCCGCTTCTCCTCGCGAAGTTCCGTTACGCGTCTGGTACGCGAACCGGGGCGCTAACCGGGACGCTGTCACAGATATATATATTTTTTTGAACGTTAATTTCTCAAAATCCACTGGAGCACATATCTTGAGACCTAGCAAAGGCACATCGGGCAAACAGTCTCTACAATTTTGCCAAGTTTCATAGAAATCCATTCAGCCGTTCGAGCTAAAAGTGAGTCCAACCGCCCTATTGAAAACTCAATGTTAAAAACACGTTTTGGGACCCCCCTTTTTTCTCGGCCCCTGCTTGACGAAACCCCCCCAAACTTTCAGGGAACGCTCAGAAACAAAATGTGCAATTTTCCTGAAAATTTCAGCCAATTCCGTCCATCAACGCCAAAGTTATTCAACATAGAATTTTCAGAAATCCCTATTCAAAAAAATCCTAACTATATATACCTACTGGCGACCGCCAATAGGTAATATATATATATATATCACTGAAAAAACCATAGGTTATAGACCATATATAGTTAGGAATTAGCATTTACAAAACCTTATTTTACTCACACAAAACCATTGAAATTCGAATATATAGTTAGTTGCACTAACTATATATCGCGCACCCGCAATCCACTGCTGATCATGTCAAATATTACATCATTCATGACATGGTCAGTGACATCACTGATGACATCACTGATGACATCTCAAATGACATCACTGATGACATCACGGATGACATCTCAAATGACATCACTGATGACATCACTGATGACATCTCAAATGACATCACTGATGACATCACTGATGACATCACTGATGACATCTCATTTGACAGTACTGATCACATCACTGATGACATCATTCATGTGATTATACGATGAACCTCTTCAGACTCTACTATAACCTTAGATACACTCAGTGTAAACAGACACTCACAGACTGTCACTCATCCATGGAGTTACTCACACACCTAGTCAGTCATGCAAAGAATCAATCACACCTCCATTTCCTCAACTATACAGTTATACACACCTTACTTATTCAAACATATACTAACACATATTTACTCTCTTATACAATCCCTGATACAAGTTCACAATGATCCATACAGCCACTCACACATTCACTGGCTCTTATGCACAGTTATTTATGTATGTCAACTCTCACATGTACTGTGTTTTACATATGTACTTACTTTGACATGTAGCACTGAGATATCCATTCACTCACCAATACACTCATGCACACAGTCAACCGCCCATACAGCTGATTCCACATGCACTTTTGAACCCATACATCTAGTGAATCAACTGCTCACACATCTATGCACAGAGTCATACACCTCCCAGCCACCCACACACACACTCAGTCTCCCATACAAATACTTGGGCAACCAATCAATAACCCATATAGTTACTCATATAGCTACTGATCAACACATGCAGCAGTTTACAGAACAACAGACATAATGATGCACAAATTAAGACAGTTTAGTCACTAACCCATGCACTCAGTGAGACACATTTAATCACTCACTCATACAGTCAGTCATGCACCTACTAAATCCTTCATCCAGACACTTATACATCCACTCATTCTTCAATATGTAAGACATATTTTAACTTTACAGAAACATACAGTCACTGGATGTTGTCATCAGTGATGTCATCAGTGATGTCATTTGAGATGTCATCAGTGATGTCATCAGTGATGTCACTGACCATGTCATGAATGATGTAATATGCGACATGATCAGCAGTGGATTGCGGGTGCGCGATATATAGTTAGTGCAACTAACTATATATTCGAATTTCGATGGTTTTGTGTGAGTAAAATAAGGTTTTGTAAATGCTAATTCCTAACTATATATGGTCTATAACCTATGGTTTTTTCAGTGAATTTTCAAGGTTTTGTAAATGCTAATTCCTAACTATATATGGTCTATAACCTATGGTTTTTTCAGTGAATTTCAATGGTTTTTTAATAGCAAATATCAAAAGCTGTAAAATGTATTCTTCTTTTAAAGGAAAAATATATTTTATATGTATTTAATATAATTTTTTTATGTATATAAATTTTTTGAGGGAACGAATTTATCAACTATCATGCTGAAGAAGAGTGTGGGGAAAAAAAACAAAGAGGAGGACTAAGAGGAAAGAACAATCAGTTCAAAAATACAATTGCTTTAAAGCATGAAGTGTTTTTCCACACATTAACATTTAAATAACCCATATTAGAACATACAAAATATCTACATAGGAGACGATGTACATTGAATTTTAGACTCTTCATTGGTACCTACATGTTGGTACTTACATCACCCACACAACACAACAGCTCTATTCAGAGCTACCCTACCTCAAAGCACTCTAAAATATTATTTTACTATTTCCCTTGGTTTTCCCCTTGTTACGCTTTCCGTTTTTTTTTTTACATATATGGGCCTCCTCAGCCACCCTCAGAAAACCTAGGGGGTCAGGATATGTCTCCTGTGCCCCCTTATACCCATTCCCAACATTGTTTATCCTCCATCTTGTGACTAAATTCGTCTGAAACACAAGATGGTGGACTCCCGTTACGCTACCGGTGAGCTACCCGGTTCGCGTACCGGGTAGCGCTTCCACCGCGAAAAATCGAAAAAAAATTATTTTATTTTTTTGCCCCGCGGGGCCCTTTAATAGCACCCACATCAATCCTAGGAGGTCAGGAGGGGTCTACCTTGCCCCCTTTCATTCATTTCCCCCTTCGTTTATATCCACCTCTTGTCTCTCGATCCTACCGAGAGACAAGATGGCGGCCGCTCCGGACTGTTTAGAATGTTGACAGTCACCGGAGAGCCAATCCGCTTCTCCTCGCGAAGTTCCGTTACGCGTCTGGTACGCGAACCGGGGCGCTAACCGGGACGCTGTCACAGATATATATATTTTTTTGAACGTTAATTTCTCAAAATCCACTGGAGCACATATCTTGAGACCTAGCAAAGGCACATCGGGCAAACAGTCTCTACAATTTTGCCAAGTTTCATAGAAATCCATTCAGCCGTTCGAGCTAAAAGTGAGTCCAACCGCCCTATTGAAAACTCAATGTTAAAAACACGTTTTGGGACCCCCCTTTTTTCTCAGCCCGTGCTTGACGAAACCCCCCCAAACTTTCAGGGGACGCTCAGAAACACAATGTGCAATTTTCCTGAAAATTTCAGCCAATTCCGTCCATCAACGCCAAAGTTATTCAACATAGAACAACATAGAATTTTCAGAAATCCCTATTCAAAATAATCCTAACTATATATACCTACTGGCGACCGCCAGTAGGTAATATATATATATATATATATATATATCATCATTCATGACATGGTCAGTGACATCACTGATGGCATCACTGATGACATCACTGATGACATCTCATTTGACAGTACTGATGACATCATTCATGTGATTATACGATGAACCTTTTCAGACTCTAATATAACCTTAGATACACTCAGTGTAAACAGACACTCACAGACTGTCACTCATCCATGGAGTTACTCACACACCTAGTCAATCATGCAAAGAATCAATCACACCTCCATTTCCTCAACTATACAGTTATACACACCTTACTTATTCAAACATATACTAACACATATTTACTCTCTTATACAATCCCTGATACAAGTTCACAATGATCCATACAGCCACTCACACATTCACTGGCTCTTATGCACAGTTATTTATATATGTCAACTCTCACATGTACTGTTTTTTACATATGTACTTACTTTGACATGTAGCACTGAGATATCCATTCACTCACCAATACACTCATGCACACAGTCAACCGCCCATACAGCTGTTTCCACATGCACTTTTGAACCCATACATCTAGTGAATCAACTGCTCACACATCTATGCACAGAGTCATACACCTCCCAGCCACCCACACACACACTCAGTCTCCCATAAAAATACTTGGGCAACCAATCAATAACCCATATAGTTACTCATATAGCTACTGATCAACACATGCAGCAGTTTACAGAACAACAGACATAATGATGCACAAATTAAGACAGTTTAGTCACTAACCCATGCACTCAGTGAGACACATTTAATCACTCACTCATACAGTCAGTCATGCACCTACTAAATCCTTCATCCAGACACTTATACATCCACTCATTCTTCAATATGTAAGACATATTTTAACTTTACAGAAACATACAGTCACTGGATGTTGTCATCAGTGATGTCATCAGTGATGTCATTTGAGATGTCATCAGTGATGTCCTCAGTGATGTCACTGACCATGTCATGAATGATGTAATATGTGACATGATCAGCAGTGGATTGCGGGTGCGCGATATATAGTTAGTGCAACTAACTATATATGCGAATTTCAATGGTTTTGTGTGAGTAAAATAGGGTTTTGTAAATGCTAATTCCTAACTATATATGGTCTATAACCTATGGTTTTTTCAGTGAATTTTCAAGGTTTTGTAAATGCTAATTCCTTACTATATATGGTCTATAACCTATGGTTTATTCAGTGAATTTCAATGGTTTTTTAATAGCAAATATCAAAAGCTGTAAAATGTATTCTTCTTTTAAAGGAAAAATATATTTTATATGTATTTAATATCATTTTTTTATGTATATAAATTTTTTGAGGGAACGAATTTATCAACTATCATGCTGAAGAAGAGTGTGGGGAAAAAAAACAAAGAGGAGGACTAAGAGGAAAGAACAATCAGTTCAAAAATACAATTGCTTTAAAGCATGAAGTGCTTTTCCACACATTTACATTTAAATAACCCATATTAGAACATACAAAATATCTACAGAGGAGACGGTGTACATTGAATTTTAGACTCTTCATTGGTACCTACATGTTGGTACTTACATCACCCACACAACACAACAGCTCTATTCAGAGCTACCCTACCTCAAAGCACTCTAAAATATTATTTTACTATTTCCCTTGGTTTTCCCCTTGTTACGCTTTCCGTTTTTTTTTTTTACATATATGGGCCTCCTCAGCCACCCTCAGAAAACCTAGGGGGTCAGGATATATCTCCCGTGCCCCCTTATACCCATTCCCAACATTGTTTATCCTCCATCTTGTGACTAAATTCGTCCGAAACACAAGATGGCGGACTCCCGTTACGCTACCGGTGAGCTACCCGGTTCGCGTACCGGGTAGCGCTTCCACCGCGAAAAATCGAAAAAAAAAATTATTTTATTTTTTGCCCCGCGGGGCCCTTTAATAGCCCCCACATCAATCCTAGGCGGTCTGGAGGGGTCTACCTTGCCCCCTTTCATTCATTTCCCCCTTCGTTTATTTCCACCTCTTGTCTCTCGATCCTACCGAGAGACAAGATGGCGGCCGCTCCGGACTGTTTAGAATGTTGACAGTCACCGGAGAGCCAATCCGCTTCTCCTCGCGAAGTTCCGTTACGCGTCTGGTACGCGAACCGGGGCGCTAACCGGGACGCTGTCACAGATATATATACTTTTTTGAACGTTAATTTCTCAAAATCCACTGGAGCACATATCTTGAGACCTAGCAAAGGCACATCGGGCAAACAGTCTCTACAATTTTGCCAAGTTTCATAGAAATCCATTCAGCCGTTCGAGCTAAAAGTGAGTCCAACCGCCCTATTGAAAACTCAATGTTAAAAACACGTTTTGGGACCCCCCTTTTTTCTCGGCCCCTGCTTGACGAAACCCCCCCAAACTTTCAGGGAACGCTCAGAAACAAAATGTGCAATTTTCCTGAAAATTTCAGCCAATTCCGTCCATCAACGCCAAAGTTATTCAACATAGAATTTTCAGAAATCCCTATTCAAAAAAATCCTAACTATATATACCTACTGGCGACCGCCAATAGGTAATATATATATATATATCACTGAAAAAACCATAGGTTATAGACCATATATAGTTAGGAATTAGCATTTACAAAACCTTATTTTACTCACACAAAACCATTGAAATTCGAATATATAGTTAGTTGCACTAACTATATATCGCGCACCCGCAATCCACTGCTGATCATGTCAAATATTACATCATTCATGACATGGTCAGTGACATCACTGATGACATCACTGATGACATCTCAAATGACATCACTGATGACATCACTGATGACAACATCCAGTGACTGTATGTTTCTGTAAAGTTAAAATATGTCTTACATATTGAAGAATGAGTGGATGTATAAGTGTCTGGATGAAGGATTTAGTAGGTGCATGACTGACTGTATGAGTGAGTGATTAAATGTGTCTCACTGAGTGCATGGGTTAGTGACTAAACTGTCTTCATTGGTACCTACATGTTGGTACTTACATCACCCACACAACACAACAGCTCTATTCAGAGCTACCCTACCTCAAAGCACTCTAAAATATTATTTTACTATTTCCCTTGGTTTTCCCCTTGTTACGCTTTCCGTTTTTTTTTTTACATATATGGGCCTCCTCAGCCACCCTCAGAAAACCTAAGGGGTCAGGATATGTCTCCTGTGCCCCCTTATACCCATTCCCAACATTGTTTATCCTCCATCTTGTGACTAAATTCGTCTGAAACACAAGATGGTGGACTCCCGTTACGCTACCGGTGAGCTACCCGGTTCGCGTACCGGGTAGCGCTTCCACCGCGAAAAATCGAAAAAAAATTATTTTATTTTTTTGCCCCGCGGGGCCCTTTAATAGCACCCACATCAATCCTAGGAGGTCAGGAGGGGTCTACCTTGCCCCCTTTCATTCATTTCCCCCTTCGTTTATATCCACCTCTTGTCTCTCGATCCTACCGAGAGACAAGATGGCGGCCGCTCCGGACTGTTTAGAATGTTGACAGTCACCGGAGAGCCAATCCGCTTCTCCTCGCGAAGTTCCGTTACGCGTCTGGTACGTGACAAACGGTTGCAGGATCAGTGAAGGTTGATTTTTAATTGAAAGTATAACAGGATCAGTTACAATAAAATCGTCCATACGCACACCATGGGCGAGTATCATGGGTAACATTACTTCGAAGCTTTATTAATACAATAATCAATAATGAAAAATCGACATCAATAGGGTTGTCCGTATTCCCAGTCAGTACCCTTCCCCGCCCGCCATGTGCACAAAGACCGCATACATCCCCAATAACGTCAAGGCTAAGTAACTAGAATGTCATAAGGAGTTGCAAGTCGCTCCCATACTGGCGCCATTTTGGTCGAGGCCAGGCAGGTCCAGAGTATAGTTCAATGTCTCCAATAAGTAGCGGCAGGACCAGAATCCCTTTCGGCAGTTCTGGCTTCGTCATTACGAGCACTAGAAAACAAGATATTCTGGGCAATACCACCCTTGACGCAGCCCTTTATGCTACAGGATGGTGTCTTCCATTCAGAAAATATTGTTGGCAGCATTTTGAAAGGAAAGATAAACGGCCGTTCTCCTAGTGAGTCTCACATTGTTACATTTATGAAGAATGTTGAAGAGTAGTATGTTGAAAATCTGAAGCCATCGTTCTACAAACTCTCAACCAGCCTTGGATGGAAAAATCCTGAAGAATGTACAAACTGAAAACCAGTTTTTGTCTGGATAGCATCAGCAGCAACACTTGAGTCAGCTTTGTGTGAAGCCGCCATCTTGATCCAATCAATACCGTCCCCCTGCACACATTCAGGGACCAGGCCGCAGGACGTGTCTTCAGGTCAAACGGATTGTGGGACAAGGTGCAGAATGGAAAAGTCACCAAAAGGCAAAAAGTTCAGCCGGACCCCGGGAGCCGGCCGCCTATGTTGGGGGTGATCTCAGGCCACACCAGGGCAACAAGACTTGGGGAGGGGGCAGGAGCCAAGCGCCCCCTCCCAGTCCGCGCCACCACACCGCTCCTCGGGGGCCTCCGTCAAGCGGTTCAGGGAGGCACCGCAGGCAGCGGTTCTTCAGATCAGTGGCTCTCACCGGCAAGGCTCCCCTCCGTTAGCAGCGATCGTTGGCGCTGTGGTTGCGGACGGAAGCCCCGCCTTGTCAACGCCCCGGCCTCTCCATGTCGTAGGCCGCAAGAGTGGCCGCAACTCTGCTGGCCGAGCGAGGAATACCGTCCCCCTGCACACATTCAGGGACCAGGCCGCATTGCGAGGGCACCGCAGGACGTGTCTTCAGGTCAAACGGATTGTGTGACAAGGTGCAGAATGAAGAGTCACCAAAAGGCAAAAAGTTCCGCTGGACCCCGGGAGCCGGCCGCCTATGTCGGGGGTGATCTTAGGCCACACCAGGGCAACAAGCCTCGGGGAGGGGGCAGGAGCCAAGCGCCCCCTCCCAGTCTGCGCCACCACACCGCCCCTCGGGGGCCTCCGTCAAGCGGTTCAGGGAGGCACCGCAGGCAGCGGTTCTTCAGATCAGTGGCTCTCACCGGCAAGGCTCCCCTCCGTCAGCAGCGATCGTTGGCGCTGTGGTTGCGGCCGGAGGCCCCGCCTAGTCAACGCCCCGGCCTCTCCATGTCGTAGGCCGCAAGAGTGGCCGCAACTCTGCTGGCCGAGCGAGGAATACCGTCCCCCTGCACACATTCAGGGACCAGGCCGCATTGCGAGGGCACCGTAGGACGTGTCTTCAGGTCAAACGGATTGTGTGACAAGGTGCAGAATGAAGAGTCACCAAAAGGCAAAAAGTTCCGCTGGACTCCGGGGGCCGGCCGCCTATGTCGGGGGGGATCTTAGGCCACACCAGGGCAACAAGACTTGGGGAGGGGGCAGGAGCCAAGCGCCCCCTCCCAGTCCGCGCCACCACACCGCCCCTCGGGGGCCTCCATCAAGCGGTTCAGGGAGGCACCACAGGCAGCGGTTCTTCAGATCAGTGGCTCTCACCGGCAAGGCTCCCCTCCGTCAGCAGCAATCGTTGGCGCTGTGGTTGCGGCCGTAGGCCCCGCCTAGTCAACGCCCCGGCCTCTCCATGTCGTAGGCCGCAAGAGTGGGCGCAACTCAGCTGGCCGAGCGAGACTTGGGGAGGGGGCAGGAGCCAAGCGCCCCTTCCCAGTCCGCGCCACCACACCGCCCCTCGGGGGCCTCCGTCAAGCGGCTCAGGGAGGCACCGCAGGCAGCGGGTCTTCAGATCACAACAGAGTCTCATGCTCGATCGATTGAGTTGGCCGAATCAGGCAACAAGAAGGTGTGGGAGGGGGGCACCTCTTGCTCAACCACCACCGGAGGAGGTGGTACTCTCTTCCTAGGAGGTGGTGGTGGTGGTGGGGATGCACCAGCTGAAGCTACAACACTTGCTATTGCTAAGTGATGAAAAAAGGTCTTCCTCTCACAAAGATGAAAGTCAGAGTGAGGAAACAAGGAGGGGTTTTCATCATTTGGGACAAAAAATAGTTCTAAACCAATGAAAAGTGTTAGTTTTAGGTCACATGACCTAGCCTTACATCATTAGGAACCCAAAAGTGAAATGAACCAATGAAAAGTTTTATTAACAAGTCACATGACCTGTTATGCTTACGTTACGCGATCCGCGCCGCGCCCCGGATCGCTTCCGGGAAGCTGCGCTTCGCGCCTCGCGCACCGGAGCACTTCCGGGTGCGCTAACGCGGCGCGTCATATGACGCATTACGCGACAACGTGATACGTCGCGGTTACGCGACGCGTCACGATGTTGTTTTCTAACGCGGCAGTTGCGCAAACAGAACGTTTATCGGCCGGGCATATGGAATACATACACATTCATACCATACAATCAGGGCATGTACGCACAGTCACACCATACAATTTTTCACGTTCCCAGTGATGGTCTGCACTCCATGCAATATCTCACAGCGCTTGTCTATGTCTTTCCTTACATGGAGCACGGTGCGGTCCATGTCCACTCCATTCTTCAGTCGGAACTCCGATGTAACCTACAGAGGAGAAAAGAAAGGGGGGGATACAGCATTCAGAGGATGTCAGCGCGCGCAAACACGAAAAAGCTTCTACTTACCATGTATCAGACTAGCTGCAGGAACGTGTGATACAACAGATCTTAGCTATCGCTTTCGCATTATTTTTCTGTGTAACATATCCTCCCCTTCTTATGATGCCAAAAATGTTTTCATTTTGTTTGTCTCTAAATTCGAGTTCCCTCTTCGTGTATTTGTTTCTCAATTAGTCTAATTTTATGGGACAAAATACCACACCTTACATTCGGCAGATACCTTAAGCTACGGTCGACCATTTTCTAACAATTCTGGAAAAAGGGCAGGTGTGACGGATACAAATTTCAATCAATCCTAAATTCAGGCAAAGGGTCTGCATTATCTGTCTTCTATTGTTTGGGAATAACAGCCATTATTCTAAAACCTTACCAACCTAGACGATTGTTATGACGCTGATTCCATACTTCCTTCGAAAACTCTTTTTTGCAAAAATGTCAGTATACAAATACGGGCCTACAACCACGTGGGCCGGCCACGGAGCAAACTGGAATCGTATATGATGAGGGGACCTTTACACTGTAGAAAAACGTAACGGGCGGGCCATTAGGTTGCAGGAATTAAGGTGTCTAACAGTTACAATGAAATTATCTAGATATACATTTGCGGGCAAGTACCATGAGTAACGTTAATTTGAACTTTCAATAGTACAGTAATGAATAATACATCAAAACCTAATATCAATAGGGATGTCCAAATGTTCAATCAGTACCCGTCCCCGCCCGCCATGTGCTCCAAAACTGCATACATATCTTGTGATATCAAGGCTGAGCAACCAGTACACATCAAGGAGTTGCGAGTCTCATTTATACCGACACCATTTTGGGCGAGGCCGGGCAGGTCCAGAATATAGTCAAAATGTCTCCACCAACCAGCGGTCGGAACAGAACCCCTTTCAGCAGTCCAAAAAGTTCAGTTAAATGGCAACAGAAGGGACAGGCAACAAGAACCATCAGTCAAAGAGGGGAGGGCAAGTTCTTCTCTACCGGGTCACGTTGGGGCTCCACCGGAACTGATCGAATTGGTAGTCTACAGTGTTTCTGGATGTTTCAGACTGAAGCTGGCGTCAGCATGAGAGCACCCCGTGGCTACGTCGTGGCCATTCCGCGACAAATCATGGCAGTCGCTCCCCACTGGAAGTCTGCGGGAGTCGGGGGCCCCGGTGACTCGTGTAGAATCTTTAAGGCTGAGGGGACGCTTTTGGGAATGGGGCCCATGCCCTAGCAGTCAAGCGTCCGAGTTCCAGGGTTGCCCAGAGCCATCCTTGCAGGCCAGGCCCAAGTCTGTGGAGCCGACCCCCATTTCCTGAGCTCCGTGGCAGCCGCCTGTCGCTGTACCGCAAGAGTGGGTGCAATTCAGCCGGATGGCGGGTGAGACGCTGTAATAGCAAGAGCAGGCGCAATTCAGCTGGCCGAGCGAGGCACTGTGCCGCAGGAGCGGGCGCAACTCAGGTGGCCGAGTGAAGCGCTGGGGTGTAGCTGAGAAACCTCCACCTGGGGAGGTGGGGGAGGCTCGTTCGTGCCGCCTCTCCCTTCCAGTGCACCCCACGCCATCTCCTGGCGCAGGTATATGTGATGGTTAAACCAGGGCACCGCAGGACGTGTCTTCAGGTCAAACGGATTGTGGGACAAGGTCCAGAATGGAAGAGTCACCAAAAGGCAACATGTTCCGCCTGACCCCGGGAGCCGGCCGCCTATGTCGGGGGCGATCTCAGGCCATACCAGGGCAACAAGACTTGGGGAGGGGGCAGGAGCCAAGCGCCCCCTCCGAGTCCGCGCCACCACACCGCCCCTCGGGGGCCTCCGTCAAGCGGCTCAGGGAGGCACCGCAGGCAGCTGTTCTTCAGATCAGTGGCTCTCACCGGCAAGGCTCCCCTCCGTCAGCAGTGATGGTTGGCGCTGTGGTTGCGGCCGGAGGCCCCGCCTAGTCAACGCTCCGGCCTCTCCATCTCGTAGGCCGCAGAGTAGTCGGGGAGAAATCCCGGGAACGGCGGCATGCATTTGGATCGATGTTGCAGCAGGCTGCCATGTAAATAGTTATTTAATAAAACGTTTTACCCTGTTACTTTGCTGGTGTGTTGTATATATTTATAATATTTGCATAGGGTTTGTCGTTATTTTGGGCGGGGTGGGCGGCGGAGCCGAGCTGTCTTGCAGCCATCATTGCGTCGAGCTCAGTTCCTCTCACTAGTTTCATATTTCTCATGAGGGGTTGTTCCTTTTTTTTTTTTTTATAACTTTTTATTGTAAACAAGTTAACAGGAAAAAAAAATACGATACAAATATGTATATCCAGGACATTAAATACATTAGAGAAATAGTTAAATAATACAGCAAATATTGCAACAAGGAGGGAACAAAGAGGTATCATCAAAACGCAAAGAAAGATCATAGACGTCCAAAGTTGCTGAACGTGGAAATAAAAAAAAAAATTTAAAAAAAGGTATATAAGTTTATAGATTTCATACAATGTCAAAGGAAATAGAATTTTGACAAATTAATATCAAGTTAAGAAGCAAGTTCCCCAATATCTTTCAAATTTTATCAGTGAACGGCCTCCCCTTAGGTTAGCTAGGGCAGATTCCATGGAATGTATTTCCATTACTAGAGCCCACCAATCCCAGGCCGTAGGTGGATCTATAGCAATCCAGGCTCTTGCAACAGTTAGTTTAGCACAAGAGATAAGTATGGTTGCCAAAGGAGAATGTGGGATTTGGGTAGGTTGATGATCTAACAAAACTAGGTGGGCAGTAAGAATAGGCAAAAAAATATTCTTAATTCTACAGATATCTTGAATCTCGTCCCAGAAGGTTTTAAGCTTAGGGCAGGAAAACAACATATGAACTAAATTAACGGCTACCCCAGAGCATTTGGGGCATTTTGTGCGGTCTATGAAATCGGGATTGGGGGACCATCTGGAGACTCTTTCAGGAGTATAGTAGAGCATGCACGTTGTTCTAAACTGCTGTAGCCTGAGGCTGGATGATCTTACTAGCTTGTTGATGTTAGAAAGGGAGTTCGTTATTTGCTTCGGGGTGACATTAGAGCCAAGTTGGACCCCCCATTTCTCCGCTAGTTTAGGCAGGTCATTTGTTTTGTATTTTAATAATAGTTTATAAGCCCCACTAATAACTGATTTAGTTTTTTTAGAATATAAACAAGTCCAGATATCACAGTCTGCAATGCTACGAATCTTTTGTTTATTAATTAAGAAATCATGGATCTGTAAGTGTTTATATCTAGCATTTTCCGGTAAATCATATTTAAGTTTAAGCAGATTAAAATCAACAAATCCCTGTGGGCCATATAGGTCAGCCAAGGTATTAACTCCCTTCTCTGCCCATATATTATTGATATTATCAGAAAATGCTCTTGGAAGACCTGGATTACCCCAAAGAGGTAGCATCGGGTGAAAGAACGAGGTCCTGCAATATATCAATACGTTCTTCCATATCTTTGTTATATCCCTGGCCGTCTTGAACCTTACCCTCTTGAAGTAATTGGGGTCATTTGCTCTAAACAAAAACATGTTTGACTCTTGCTTCAACATAAGATAGTGAAAAAATATGGTTCCTTCCTTATGAAATAAAGAACGTAATCGTAGAAAAAATGAGGACCAAAAATACAACTTAAAATCTGGGAAGTTAAGCCCACCCTCACTTGTGTTATTTTTCAGGTGTTTCAGCGATCTTCTTGTTTTTTTATAGCCCCAGATAAAGCTGTTTAAAACCCCATCCAATTCTTGGAAAAACCGATTATTCAATGCCAATGGAATAGATCGAAATAAATATAAGAACTTAGGTAATACCTTCATCTTAATAAGATTAATTCTGCCGATAATATTCAGAGGTAACCTATGCCACTTCTTTAAAAGTATAGCAGTGGATTTGATTAATTCATTATAATTAATATGATTTATTTCTTGTATTTTCGCCGTGAGTTTAACACCGAGATAGGTAGCTACCTTGCAAATCTCTGGAGTAGCCACGGAGGGGGAATAGTTGGCAACAACTTGTGTCTTCTGTATGTTAAGCCTATAGCCAGATACTTTCCCGAATTTAATTGCCTCTAGTTTAATTCCTTTTAGGGCCTTATTTATGTCGTTTGTATAGATAGCAATATCATCCGCATATGCAGTCAGTTTAAGCTCTTGAGAGCCAGAGCTAAAGGGCATGATTAAATTTTGCGAGTTAAGAGCCATTAAAAAAGGTTCCAAAGAGAGAGCAAATAAGAGGGGTGAGAGAGGGCAGCCCTGGCGAGTGCCACGCATAATTTGAAAATCTGAGGAAGTTAGACCATTATAACTAGTGCAGGCATAGGGATTGTCATATAGAGCCTGTATACTCCTTAGAAAGTTTCCACTGAACCCCATTTTAAGCAACGTGTTCCAGAGATAGCTCCACCCCACTCGATCAAATGCTTTTTCCGCATCTAATAAGATCATGCCTAGTGGGGTGGATTCTATCTCTGCGACATCAAAAGCCGTTATAGCCGTGTTTACATGTGAGGTAGTGTCTCTCCCGTGAATAAAACCATGTTGCTGGATATTGACAAGTTGAGGCATAATAGGTACCAGTCTGATTGCGAGGAGTTTAGCAAATATTTTTGCATCTGTGTTTATCAATGAAATTGGCCTGTATGACCCTCTCTCTTCCTTTGGTTTGTCTTTCTTTAGAAAAAAAACTATTTTCGCCCTATTCCATGATTTAGGTGCTTTTCTATTCATCCCTACTGACTGCATAACTTCTAATAATAGCAGATCTAATTCGGATAAACATGCCTTATATAACTCCAACGGAATAGTATCTTCCCCTGCCGCTTTACCCACGGGCAAATGATTAATAGCCTGATGTAGTTCTATCATGGTTAAGTCATCAGACAGGGAGCTCAGGTCTACGCTATCAGCTGCCCGCATTGCATATTCCTCAATATAGGCCCGTATAAGATCCGGATCTGGCTGGTTCTCTGGGGTATAAAGAGTTTTATAGAACTCAGCAAATAGCTCTAAAATCTCTTGTGGTTTATTATATATCTTGTTATCTGACCCCCGAATATTAGAGATTAGAGAGCCTGCTCTGGACTCAGACACCTTATAAGCCAAAATGCGGCCAATTTTGTCCCCCCCCTCGTATTGCGCAATTTTATATTTACGAATATTTGCACTATGTTTCTGATAGAAGCTTTTCTTTGCATTGTTTTTTAAAGAACTAAGTTTAAGATTAATATCCGTGACAGTTGGTAGATTATGTCGAAGTGCCAGGGCCAGTAGCTGTTCTTGATTAGTTATTTGTGATATTATCGTAGCACTGCGTTGTTTAAGTTCGGCATTTTGTCTATACACATAGGCCTGTGTGAAACCCCTTATGCTCGCCTTACAGGCATCCCATACAACAAGACAGGAGGCCGAACTCTTGTTGATACTAATAAACTCGGCAAGATGTGCTTTCAGCTGCGAAATATAAGATGCATCTGAGATAAGATATCTGGGAAAGGAGAACATTCTGGGGGGAGCTGTGCTGTGTGGTGTGGAAAATGATATAATTATAGCGTTATGGTCAGAGGAAATGCGAGGGCATAGGGTCATGGAGCAAGTCTCTAATACCTTATCACTGACTAGAGCCATATCTAATCTTGAGCATAATTTGTGGGGTGCCGAATAATATGTATACCCAGATCGACTTGGGTGTAGCTGACGCCAGGCATCTTTAATATTATGTATACGACAAATATCTAATATAGCCGCCCTAGTCTTATGCATCCGTTGGTGGCTATTAGGTCTGGTTGTATCCAGATTATAATCCATGATACAGTTAAAATCACCCATAATTATAATTTCCCCCACCCAGTCCAATAATTTTATATTCAATTGGTCAAATAACATTGGTTCGTCTGTGTTAGACCCGTACACCACACATAATACAAATGTATTGTTTTCATACTTAAACTGCATTATTGCCCATCTGCCATCTTTGTCATGGGCAGTCTGCAAAACTTCAACTCTTACGCGCCTGTCCTTAAGTATTGCAACCCCTCTTATAGATGTCCCAGCAGACGAGCAGACCATAGTTTCATATCCTAATTGGTTAAGTAGTTTCCTATCTTTCCAAATAAGATGTGTTTCTGATAACAGACAAAAATGCGGTTTATATAATTTCAATTCTTCGGAGACCAAGGATCTCTTGCCTTTGCTGTTCATACCCGCTATATTCCATGCTAAGCATTTTATTTCATGCATTTAAAAAGTGGTGAAAACATCGGTTCCTAAACCCGGTAAATGAACAAACGCTGATGATTATATATAGAATAAAACAACTGTAATGGGGACAAAAACGTTGTAGATTCTTGATCTCTCTCAAACGATTATTATCACATCTAGTATGCTTCAAATTCAGTGCCATAATGTCCATGTCCTGTCTATCTTCAATTAAATCCCTGTTAGCCTGAAAACTTGTTTTAACCATTTTCCTCCCACCCAAAACCCACCCACCGAGACCTGCGGAGAAGGTCCCCCCCTACCCCCCCTAGTACCTACCCCAGCCGGGGAAGTACCGACCTTCAGCTTCAGCTGCCGTTGGAGAGGCAGCTCTTGTAGAAGATCGCCCTGACGGGCCCCCACCCCCTCTCCCTTCCTTCTCAAGTCCCTGAATAGACTTGTCCCAAGACACCAAAACAAATTTTTTTTTTTTTTTTTTTTCCCCCCTTTTTCTTTTTTCTTCCTCTTTTTTTCCCCCTTTTCCCCTCCATTCTTTTCTATCCGTTCTTTAAATGACCTAAGCAGTGACAAACTGGGATTAACCCTCCAGACAGCGACCCTTTAGCAACCCAGCCACCTCAGCAGTTGAGGGGTTGTTCCTAATGTTTCTATTTTAGCGAGGTCAAAAAGAGATCCCATTAGTGGCCTACTGATTTTGCTTGATTCCTTTTGTTTTTTCTAACGATTTTTCACTATCTGCAAAGACTAAACAGAGTATTGCGACTCTGTGCTTGTTTGTAAATAGAGAATGAACCAAAGAGAACCAATTCCAAAACAGTAAATGCTTGGATAACAATCAATCAAATGGAGAGGGAAGCAGGCACGACGGATTACAACAGGGGCAAAGGCCTGCGTTACCTACCCTTCACTATCTGCAAAGAGAGAATACTCCTAAAAGAAAAGAGGGGGGGGGCAGCGTTCAAAGCACATCAGCGTGCATAAACACGAAAATGGTTTTACCTACCACGTACTTGACATTTTAAAGCTTTTGATATTTGCTATTAAAAAACCATTGAAATTCACTGAAAAAACCATAGGTTATAGACCATATATAGTTAGGAATTAGCATTTACAAAACCTTGAAAATTCACTGAAAAAAACATGGGTTATAGACCATATATAGTTAGGAATTAGCATTTACAAAACCTTATTTTACTCACACAAAACCATTGAAATTCCATATATAGTTAGTTGCACTAACTATATGTCGCGCACCCGCAATCCACTGCTGATGATGTCACATATTACATCATTGATGACATGGTCAGTGACATCACTGATGACATCACTGATGACATCTAAAATGACATCACTGATGACATCACTGATGACATCTCAAATGACATCACTGATGACATCTCAAATGACATCACTGATAACATCTCAAATGTCATCACTGATGACATCTCAAATGTCATCACTGATGACATCACTGATGACATCTCAAATGACATCACTGATGACATCTCATTTGACATCAATGGTCACATCACTCATGATATCATTCATGTGACAATACAATGCATCTCCTCACACTTTAATATAACCTCTGTTACATACAGTGTAAAATACAGAATATAATTTTTTAAACCATTGACACACCAATACTAGTTACTACATACGCACTCACTGATTCCTATGTCTACACACATATTCACTCATTCACCCATACAATCATTCATACATACAATCACTCATCTTTACAACACTATCATATGCACTCATACACCTATACAGACACCCACACTCTGCCACTCATCCATGGAGTTACTCACACACCTAGTCAGTCCTGTAAAGAATCAATCACACTTCCATTTTCTAATCAATACAGTTAAACATAGAGTACCTTACATTTTCAAACATATACTAACACATACTTACTCTCTTATACAATCATTGATACAAGAACACATTGATCTGCACAGAGTCACACATCTCCCAGCCAGCCACACACACACTCAGTCTCCCATACAAATACTTGGACAATCAATCAATAACCCATATAGTTACTCATATAGCTACTGATCAACACATGCAGCAGTTTACAGAACAACAGACATAATGATGCACAAATTAAGACAGTTTAGTCACTAACCCATGCACTCAGTGAGACACATTTAATCACTCACTCATACAGTCAGTCATGCACCTACTAAATCCTTCATCCAGACACTTCTACATCTACTCATTCTTCAATATGTAAAACATATTTAAACTTTACAGAAACACACAGTCACTGGATGATGTCATCAGTGATGTCATTTGAGATGTCATCAGTGATGTCATCAGTGATGTCACTGACCATGTCATGAATGATGTAATATGTGACATCATCAGCAGTGGATTGCGGGTGCGCGATATATAGTTAGTGCAACTAACTATATATGGAATTTCAATGGTTTTGTGTGAGTAAAATAAGGTTTTGTAAATGCTAATTCCTAACTATATATGGTCTATAACCCATGTTTTTTTCAGTGAATATATATATATATAACATTTCTATGGCAAAATGAAACCCCTCATTTTGTTCCTTTTCAAATTAAATGTATTAAGTGTTACCACTTTATTCCAATCAAGATGACTTCAGGTGTGCCATACGTTTGTCATAAGTAAGACTGTTAGCGTTCTAGTTGTTCTTTAGAACACTCTGGGACATTCTGTCGTTGGGCTATAGTTGGGCTACATCTGGCTGATATTTGGGCTACATTTGGGCTCTTTTGTCTCTGATAGCCATCTTGGGAGACTGCATATCAGAATTTTTTTAATGAAATATAAGAGGATTTGAGAAGTCACTCAAAATGTGCCCTAATTTTTCTTTCTTCAGCACTAATCATAATTTCTATGGCAAAATGAACCCCCTCATTTTGTTCCTTTGCAAATTAAATGTTTTAAGTGTTAACACTTTATTCCAATCAAGATGACTTCAGATGTGCCATACTTTTGTCATAAGTAAGACTGTTAGCGCTCTAGTTGTTCTTTAGAACACTCTGGGACATTCTGTCACTGGGCTATAGTTGGGCTACATCTGGCTGATATTTGGGCTACATTTGTTTTTTTTGTCTCTGGTGGCCATCTTTGGGCTACATTGGGCTACATTTGGGCTCTAACATATATATAGCCCAATGTAGCCCAATATATATTTTTCAAAGTAAATTTTCGTAAAAACCACTGGAGCATATATCTTCAGACATAGCAAAGGCACATCGGGCTACCAGTCCCTACAATTTTGCCAAGTTTTGTGGAAATCCATTCAGCCGTTCGAGCTAAAAGTGAGTCCAACCGCCCTATGAAAAACTCAATGTTAAACACACGTTTTGGGACCCCCCTTTTTTCTCAGCCCCCGCTTGACGAACCCCCCCCCCCCAAACTTTCAGGGGATGCTCAGAAACAAAATGTGCCATTTTCCTGAAAATTTCAGCCAATTCTGTCCATCAACGCCAAAGTTATTCAACATAGAATTTTCATAAATCCCTATTCAAAAAAATCCTAACTATATATACCTACTGGCGACCGCCAGTAAGTAATATATAACATTTCTATGGCAAAATGAAACCCCTCATTTTGTTCCTTTTCAAATTAAATGTATTAAGTGTTACCACTTTATTCCAATCAAGATGACTTCAGGTTTGCCATACTTTTGTCATAAGTAAGACTGTTAGCGTTCTAGTTGTTCTTTAGAACACTCTGGGACATTCTGTCATTGGGCTATAGTTGGGCTACATCTGGCTGATATTTGGGCTACATTTGGGCTTTTTTGTCTTTGGTGGCCATCTTGGGAGACTGCATATCAGAATTTTTTTAATGAAATATAAGAGGATTTGAGAAGTCACTCAAAATGTGTCCTAATTTTTCTTTCTTCAGCACTAATCATAATTTCTATGGCAAAATGAACCCCCTCATTTTGTTCCTTTGCAAATTAAATGTTTTAAGTGTTAACACTTTATTCCAATCAAGATGACTTCAGGTGTGCCATACTTTTGCCATAAGTAAGACTGTTAGCGCTCTAGTTGTTCTTTAGAACACTCTGGGACATTCTGTCACTGGGCTATAGTTGGGCGCCATCTGGCTGATATTTGGGCTACATTTGGGTTTTTTTTGTCTCTGGTGGCCATCTTTGGGCTACATTGGGCTACATTGGGCTACATTTGGGCTCTAACATATATATAGCCCAATGTAGCCCAATATATATTTTTCAAAGTTAATTTTCGTAAAAACCACTGGAACATATATCTTGAGACATAGCAAAGGCACATCGGGCTACCAGTCCCTACAATTTTGCCAAGTTTTGTGGAAATCCATTCAGCCGTTCGAGCTAAAAGTGAGTCCAACCACCCTATGGAAAACTCAATGTTAAAAACACGTTTTGGGACCCCCCTT
This sequence comes from Lissotriton vulgaris, assembly GCF_964263255.1. Taxonomy (NCBI): domain Eukaryota; kingdom Metazoa; phylum Chordata; class Amphibia; order Caudata; family Salamandridae; genus Lissotriton; species Lissotriton vulgaris. The sequence goes on from NC_141694.1 coordinate 968,472,667, forward strand.
TGTTCTCGGCCCTGCTTGACGAAACCCCCCCAAACTTTCAGGGGACGCTCAGAAACAAAATGTGCCATTTTCCTGAAAATTTCAGCCAATTCCGTCCATCAACGCCAAAGTTATTCAACTTAGAATTTTCAGAAATCCCTATTCAAAAAAATCCTAACTATATATACCTACTGGCGACCGGCAGTAGGTGATATATATATATATATATATATATATATATATACACATATATATATATATATATATATACACATATATATATATATATACACATATATATGTATATATTTTAACTGCAGTGAGCTCAAAGCACATAGGATTGCTGTCTATGATCTAAAAACTAGATTCAAACCAGGGTCTGCACATACAGCTGCATAGAGAATGCAATTTCTAAGGCCTGTTCCAGAACTAGACAGCACATTTTGGTCAATCAAAGCAAAACTTGTAAACATACTAGGAGTGATTCACATTTCAGACTAGTGGCTACATACAGCAAACAGCAGGCCAAAATACGTTCCATCTTATACAAGTATTGGCAGCTCATAAAAAAAGGTGGGTAATGTGGCACCACGAAGACAAGGCTTCACATTTAGAAGAGCAATATCAATGAGGAAGGAATTGGTAAAAATAACAACCTTGAGAGCCAAAAATCAGAAAAACAAACATGGCTTAGCAGAAAAGCAGGGTTTATATGGGGTACAGAATGTAAGGCCTGTCATTAGGGTAATAAGCCTGTGCAACAACATCTTGTACCAAGCCATCAGAGGTACCTTCACATGTAAAACAGATTTTGCAGTATACTTATTGCAATGCCCATGTGGGCTATTCTATGTAGGCAGTACCACTCTGGCAGTCCACAAGAGAATAATTCAGCATTTGCGGGCCATAAAAAACCGAGCTAGATTATATCTGGTGGCCCACCATTTTGGAGATTCCCATGAGAGTCAAGCAACAGGTCTAACATACTATGTTGCGATACTATGGCCCGAAATTTTCAGGAAGGTAACGGAGAAAAGCAATTGAGAATACTTGAGCCTCGATATATTATTGAATTAGACACCTCTCCCCAGGAGGACTTAATGTAGAGGAGGACCTATATACACACCTCTAACTGGCAAAAAAATAGATAATTATTGGAGATGTACCTCGCTCGTAGCCCTTTGGTTACATTAAAATGAAAGTTTTTTTTTTAATGTACATAGTAAATCAAATATGATAAGGTTTTAATTCACACTAGGGGTATATGGCCACATTTGGTTCTGTAATTTATGAGCTTAATTGATTCACACAGTTTGTAGAATGTTACTTTTAATATCTGCAACAAAATTGTTGATAAAGGAATAAAAAGGCCGACTTTGGCTTAATTATATGTAACTGTGGCCTTAACAGTTGCTCATGTTATGGACAGTGTTGTGTGACAAATAGGGAGTAAGAATTACCTTAAGAATGATTTGTATTTCCTCCTCTATATGTTGTATATAGGCTGTGTACAACAGAAACCTAGGTAACTGGAAGTCAGCCAATATACAATAGGGGTAAGATGGCATTTGTGGCTGTTTGATATTTATGATTAGGACTGACTCCCAATAGTTTCCATTCATATAAATTATGTTTTGACAATTTTAATTTATATACAGTTTATATACTTTTTTCCCAATTTTCCATGCAATTTTAAAGCCTTGTGCAATCAGTCAGATGGGGTGTAGAATGAATGGGTTTATAATAATTTTGAGATACATGCCCCTAAGAGGAATTAAACAAATCATATTAGATGATTGTTTAGGCATCATTTTTAGGTAATAACTGTCGGCTAACCAAGGTTAATTTGAATTGACCATATAATTGAGTTTCTGCCGTCATTTCTATGTCAGTTAATTAATTGCATTAAGTAGTAATTGAATGACAAACTGGGTAATCACAATTTCATAATTATGTAACACATAATTGAAGTTATGGTTTTTTTAAATAGTGAATTGCCAGTGTGAGAGATAAAAGACATGCACAACATAGTGTATGATTCGTTGGAAGCCATTAGAAATAGTAGTCTGTCTTCACTTGTGGTCAATGTACGCCATACACGGAAGTAATGAAAAATGTTTTCGATGAACAAGGTTGTGTTCAGCCAAAACCCGTTTGGTGGTAGCTAATCAACAATAAAATAAGATAACCCACACACTGCTTCATCTTCCTGCGTGAAGGAATTGGTGAGAGGGAATTGGGACAAAAATATATATACATATATATATCAATAGATTCCGACATGAGAGCACCTCTCCCTCACGGATCGTGGGCCCGGTACTGAAGTGTGTCAGGCACTTCTATAAATCCATCAAAGCTTACGCACTGCTACTGCGACGCAATACAGGCCACACCAGCACTTCTCTTCAGGTTGCATTTTATTTAAAAATGAGCATTTCAGGCATAACGCGTTTCGAGTCCCATGACTCTTTGTCAAATGCCAGTTACTTCTGCACCAGTGGGCTCGTAACAGATTTAAAAAACGTAGCTTCATAAACCCTGAAAAGAGACCAAGTCCAAATTCTTCCAGCTTTAAAGGGACCGTTCAATCACCACTCTTCAATGTTTAAGCAGTTACATTTCACCACAACTGCAAGGGTAAGTACCAATAGTATCCTTGATTTAAAGTAAATCCCAAATAGTTCGTTTTTTAAAGGGTTCCCCTTGCTGTAATGTCTCAGCAGAGGACTAATGTGAAAATATAGCAGTTGGAAGATAAATTGTTATATTTGATGGGCAAGTGGTTGTATTTGATTCTCATTTTAAGGGAAGGGTGACACTTGCAGTACTTTCCTTGTGAATATGTAACTGTTATTTTTAAAACTGAAGTTTCATGAACATTTCAAGGTTAACAAAAGTCCTCAAGATTCTACTTTTATTTTGACAGTTCTTGCACAGTGTAAGATATCTAAAGTTTGCAAATAGACCTGGTTCCGAAAATGTTGGAATTTTGCTCCTGAAAGGTTACACTTTTTAGTAAAGCACTTTAACACAAAAATCCCACAGAACTCACATAATGCTGTCAGTAATATTTTATTGACTCCTCCACTCTCTAAAAGTTGAGCATGTGAAACGAGAACTAAGTTGAAATTTCTGCATGTATAAATATGAGACAAAAGATCTTCACCTACACCCCTCATTAAACAGAGTATGTATCCTTCAATTTCTGACCATTTTCTTCTTAGTCTCTTTTGTATCTGTATCCTCTTTAAAAGGTGTTTTGTCTGGGATCAATTAACATTTTCATGTTTTTTACTGACCGTCTGTCATCTAAGTGATGGGCAGACAGGGAACCATCCAGCAGTTGAACATTTCTTCTCATCACCCGTCCATTCAAATGTATTTCCTCATTGGGAATATGAGTAATATGAATTCCTTCTCAAACAAAAGGAGAAAAAGGTAAAGCAAGTAAAGACCACTTACTTTGTTTCCCAGATATGGAGCTGGTGCCCTCCAGAAGTAGAGGGGCTGCAGGACCACACGAGCATCTGGATTTCGGATACTAATTTGCTGTGGTCCGTCAAAAGTATCCTTCCTTGGTACAACACTCATAACACCTTTCAGATCAGTGAGATACCATTCGTTCATGTCTATAACCTGCAAGTTGAAGACATTGGTACATTCAGTAGTGCTGAATTAATCAAAGAGAAAAGAAACAAGGATCAAGAGAACAGATACACATTTCTGAAATGTCCATTGATACGCCAACCTTTTTTTATGATACTGCATTTGCTTCAGTTTTATCTCTATGGCACCCTATTGAACAATATATTTCTTTGTTGTCTACAATGACCTGTGGGATTGGGGGCATTGGTTGAATCCACACGGTACCGTATTTAGCAGTTTTAAGGCACACGTTATTTCCAAAGACATATCATGCACTATAAATTAAAGATGCTTATACAATATTTTTAGTACAAAATTGAAGACTTAGGTCGGGAAGAACAATAAAATATAGGTAAGTTCAACGGTCACCAGTCAGAAATAATAAAGAACTTGTGACCTCACCCAGCTTTTTGTAGGTCGCCACTTTACCGTAGGTGCAGCAGAGGTTTCCAAATCCATGCTGCCCACAGTCCAACACATTTTTACAGCTACGTGTCTTTTTGGTGGACATTTTGCAGGCATACAGCCAGATTCATCAAAGTAAAATCGGCTTGCAAAGGGCCAGATTCTGAGAATCTGGCCCTTTGCAAGCACTATTTTTGCATTTGGGATTCATCATCCCAAATGCAAAAATCGCAATTCTAGAAATCGCTAAATTGCGATTAATTGCATTTAAGTAATCTCAATTTGAGATTCCTTAGATGCAATTCATGAACCATTTTAAAATTGCGAATTCGCAATCTGGGGCCGCTATTTACTGTGAAGTCTAACTACGTGGTAAATAGCAAAAACTTTGAAAATGCACTAAAGTGCATTTTTCAAAGTTTCATGTTGCGCACACACATGTCCTAAGAGCATGTGTGTGCTCAACATATGTGCACACATCGATTTCAGGGGTGCAACAGGGTGTCCTTTGGACACCCCTGCACCCTTATAATCGCAATCTCAATTTGCGAATCGCTAATTGCGATTAGCAAATTGAGATGGTCTTCCCATTCATTTCTATGGGCCTCTAGGCCCATAGGAATGAATGGGGAGATATTTCTTAATTGCGACTTGCAATTTGAGAGTCGCAATTAAGGAATTAATAGAAATCGCTATTTCTTAAATGATTTCTTGATGAATAGCATTTTGCTATTCCTTAATAGCGAATCAGTATTTTTCGCTATTAAGGGATCGCAAAATATGTTCTTGATGAATCTGGGGGATAGTGGCTTGCAGGTCCATGGCAATGCTGCCTCAGGCGAAACAATTGCAACAGCAAGTCCTCAAAGTCATGGCAGCATAGCGCGCCTGCTGTTACTTATGTAATTTGCGAAGAATAGGACTTCTGAAGCAGGGGTTTATCTTCAGAAATAACACTACTAAAGCCCCCATGTACGGGGACTTTTTTTGTTTAAGTATCTAAGGAACATTATTGGACTTTTTTGTCTTTGACCATCTCAGTTGATATGGCAGATGCAGATCGAATGAACACTTGCTAAAAGTAGCCTTTCCCATTAGTCCACTATTGCAGTTTCCAAAATGCCACATTCAGCAGTCGCTTTGCTTTAACAACACAACATATTTCTACTTCTAAATGAGGTCCTATTACCACCTTTCTCTCATTCAATCTCTTCATTGTTTTAATGAAAAATTGTCTTTATAAAGTTAGGGGATTTTAAAATAAACACATCTATACTGACACTTGCAAAATAATATTTTGACTCGAATCAGTAAGTCAAGGGGCATAAGCATATTTGAACTCTCCCTTACTGTGTTGTAGGTAAGACGTGAGTTGATACAATTGTCTGACACCCCAGAGCAGAAGCACTTCTCACATCCAGAGGGATTGTCTTGTTGCAAGTTGAAGAATCCATATTTACAGCGGTCACAGGTTTCTCCTTCAACATTTTCCTGTAAAAATGAGACTGGCTGTTAGCATAGCTTTTTCAAGTACTTTCCAAAACGTTGTTTCTTAATACACAAGGGTCAACACTTTCCACCACTTCTAGTAGACCATGTATGTGCACCTTAGCCCTGGTCCTAGAACAAAAACATGGCAACCTTCCAAATGTATGGCACAGATACCTAAATCCATATTTGGTTTTGGAGGTCCCATGATGGCTGGACAAAGTTACAGAATAATTACAGCATATTTGTCATTCGACACAAGAAAGCTGTTTCCTCCCGAGTCTTTTGTGCAACAGCCTATTGCATTCTGGGCATAGTCTTGATTGGCTTGCATTGAACTAATAAAACTAATAAACCTCACAGCAATTATCTGTAGGATAACTATGAAAGGCCGACTTTTGCAGAATATCAAGCAAGCGTTGTGGGAGGGCACATCTAGAGTCTGTTTTGCTGCTGCCACAACTGCCATAAAGTCCTTGAGTGTGGAGGTGCAGGGTTATTTGAAGGCCGTCACAGCAAGAGTAGAAACAGGACTGCAAGTCCCATAATTCTCAGGCGGTAGTCATTTTGGACGAGTCTCCTCTATAAAAGCAGCCCCACCCACGATCAGCTGCTCTCATTTCTGAGGAACTGGTGGTGGTGGCTGGAGGCAGGTGAGTCAGTGGTTCCGACATTGTTCGTGACATTTGGCACAGCTACCGGTTTGATTCTGATTATGGGGTAAGTGAACACCTGCACCCTTATCCCGGATTCAGAATATCAATCCAACTATTTTCAAGTTGGTGACTTTGTTTAGGGGAAACCTTTTTTTTGTTTTGGTGAAAATTTTAAAAAGTAATCTTCTGGGAAAGAGTTTGTGAGCACTAGACCTGCCCAGGAGCCTCCCCTTGGAAAGGGCTCACCTTGGTAAAAAGTCATTGAGCCTAAAGAAGCGGGGGGCCTATTACCAACAAGTAGCGATATATATCGCTAAATAGGCTTAGCGACGATTTTTTTATCGCTGAGCATCGCCGGAATTTATCGCTGAGATAACGTGCTATTAGCAACGTTTATCTCCAAAGCGATACATTTTCCGCCGATAGAGGCGAAATGTGTGAATATCGCTGAGAATACAGCGATATTCACGCGACAAAATGCTCTTAGCCATGTTATCCACCTCCCATTGGATAATATGGCTAAGAACTGGTCTGCGCAGGTGTTAGTATTTGGAGATATTCGCGCTTAGCGCAAATATTTCCATCGCTACGCCTGCCTTGCTAATAGGCGATAGCGATGTTAGCCACTGTTTTCAGTCGCTAACAGTTTGGATACAGCCACTTTGCATGTCATTAGCGATAAATATCGCTAATATGCAAAGCGGGCCCCAAACCGCTCTCTATCACCTAAAAGCAGTCGCTAACTGCTGTTAGCGACAGCTTGCTGATAGGACAATAGAATTATCGCCGCTTAGCGACCGAAAACGGCCGCTAAAGCGGCGAAAATTCCCTATCGCCACCCTTGATAATATGCCCCCGGGTCTTCCACTAAGTTGCAAAGGAAACAATGTTAGCTAAAGAATCCTGATTTTTGTTTTAAAACTAGAATACCTGTAAAAACCTGATAAACTAATAGACAACGAAAAGGGAAATATGGTGAACAGCTGATTGCGATTTGCATTTACATTTACATAAAAAGTGCAAAATAAAACAGCTCATTGCAATTTGCATTAACATTTGCGATAAAAGAGAAGATATTTGTCTGCTTGTTTGAAGGTCTCAATGATCTTTAAGGAGAACCTGGGAAAGAACCAACAGCCTGATTCATCAATCATATTTGCGCTCGCAAAGGGCCAGATTCTGAGAATCTGGCCCTTTGCGAGTGCAATTTTTGCATTTGGGATTCATCATCCCAAAAGCAAAATTCGCTATTTAGAAACTCGCAAATTTGCGAGGAATAGCATTTAAGGAATCTCTATTAGAGATTCCTTAAATGCTATTCTTGAAACATTTTAAAATTGTGAATTCGCAATTTTCGGCCGCTATTTACCGCGAGGTCAAACCTCGTGGTAAATAGCGAAAACTTAGAAAAATGCTTTTAAAAGCATTTTTCTAAGTTGCATGTTACACACACACATGTCCTTTGGACTTGTGTGTGTGCAACACCTGTTGAAATGTGCATTTAAGGGGTGCTACAGGGTGTCCTTTGGACACCCCTGGCACCCTTCAAATCGCTATCTTATTTGCGATTAGCAAATTGCTAATCGCAAATAAGGAATACTCCCCATTCATTCCTATGGGCCTTTTGGCCCATAGGAATGAATGGGGAGTTATTCCTTATTTGCGATTAGCAATTTGCTAATCGCAAATAAGGAATCTGTAGGAATCGCATTTAATTTTGTGATTCCTACATGAATCCCGTTTTGCGAGTCTGTAATAGCGATTCCTTATGAATCGCTATTTCAGACTCGCAAAACGGGTCTTTCATGAATCTGGCCGTAAGATTCAATGGTGCTATATATTTATATGGCTTTATTGAATGAGGGTTTGACCAAGCTATATGAGTTCCGGAAACTCTACCAGGCACTCTTTGAACAAATATTGTGGTATGCTCGCCTTTTCTTAGAAAACACTACGTTTCCCCTCCAAAAAAATAAATAGCATGGCTATGTTATAGCTATGTCCAACCGTTATTTTTATATGCCTACAGTAATATGGAAGGAGTAAAGACAAAACTTTAACTAGCACCTCTTGAAAGAGTTTGAGAAGTAACCAGGTAATGAAAAGGGAATATGGTTAGACTTCAGATGGGAAATGACAGGCATAGGAAGTTCCGCCCAGTACTAGTAACATTGTGCAATTCTTCTCTGTCAGATGTCCATTCTTGCAGCACCCTTCACCGACCCCTTCCTTCGCCTGGGCACTCCAAGGTTCTGTGCTATTAAGGCTGTTAGAATTTGTGGTGCCAATAGGTGGACCGTATCGAACATCCATTTGCTTACCCCGAGGATCAACTGCAATGTGACAGAGGTGGTCACCCTAGGAAGAAATCAACTATTCACGTATGCTATAAAGGGGAATTCCCAAAACAATTATGAAAAGAAAGCAAAAAGGTCAATATTGGGCTAGGCTGTGCAGGAATCTTTAGAAGCATGGCCACCATGTACAGTCAGTCATAAAAGCACTTCACTGCCTGCTGGTGGGAACTAGAATTATGTTCTCTAAGAGCCCACAGAGCACATCTGGAGGTCGTGGAAAATATTGCCCCCACCTCCATCCCAGGCCGAAATCTCTTGACAGTTATATTGCACAATATTCCTTAAACTTGCTTTAGTTTTAGGCATTAACACCTTGATATTCCTGGGAGTTCACGGTGCAAAGGCTTGAAATGTCATGAATTTGATTTTGATTCTGATGGTTGAACCCAAGCACCGACTCTTAAAAAAACTCTTTAAAAACGGAGTTGTTCAGGCCCCTCTTGCACAGGTATACGTTATGTGATGATGAGAAGGAAATGCCAGACAGGGGCCAGGCCTCGAATATTTTGAGCACCTACTAATCTCTCAACATTTAATTCTAAGTACACATGTACATTCCTTTCATGTACCATTGAGACAAAACAAACATTCTTTAAAAAATCACAATAAATGCATGCAAACTATATGAAACTGTTGTGTTTTACCTTTTAAATTCCGCTGAACACCCAGACACTAGATCTACGTGGTCAAAACTGAGGCACAGGAGGGGCAGATTTATGTCGGACTTGCGCCGCCGTTGCGTCACGCAACTGCGGCGTAAACGTAGCGCATCCCTGCGACCCATTTACAACGTGACGCATCTAGGCAGATGCGTCACGTTATAAAGCCCTGCGCCACATGTGGGCGTTCCGGCGCAGGGTGGGTGTTCTGGGGCAGGTGCGCCTCGCAAAAGTGGCTGAGTAAAATCTACAAGATTTCACTCAGTCACTTTTAGGCCAATGCTGCGTCAAAACCCTGCGCCTGCTTGAAGCAGGCGTAAGGCTTGACGCAGCATTGGACAGATAGGGCACCCTCGAGCCTTGCTGGAGCTGCGTCGCGCTTGCGACGCAACTCCAGCAATGCGCCACCTTTACGGCACAGATGCGTCACGCATCTGTGCCGTTTTTGCCCCAAGGTGCGCCGCATTGTAAATGCGGCGCACCATGGGTGGCGGAGCTGCGGCGCACAATAACTGGCGCATCCCTGGGGATGCGCCAGTTATTGTAAATCTGCCCCTGATGGTCCAGCGGATCGTAAAGTCATTCTTTCAGGTAGTCACACCAATTTTGCCAATTTAGATGTAGAGCTACAATAACAACAAAGTTCTATGCATAGTGCGAAATATGATTGTTTATTCTCTCATTTTAATGAGTCGAAGTAAGTCTGGGGAAACGTTATTGATATTCTGGTTGATGGACGACCTCATGACTCACAGACGTTATTTCTTCCGGATAATCTGTTTCTTGCCACCACAGTGACAAGCTAAGATCCCTGATCTTCACCACAGTAAAGATGTGAGACTTTCCTGTTTTCACGATGAAAAACTAGGCCCTGTATACAAGGGATAATGTTTTAAATCTATTTCCGTGTTAATTGAAATACAGGCACTATGGCTGAAGCACACTTTAATAATGCGCTTGTTTATGCACTTAAGAGGCACCGTTTGGCACAATGATGCTGTTTCTTCCAGATATAGAGTTTCCTGTCACCTATATTGAGAAGCTCAGGTTGCTGCCTGTCACAGCACCAATGGCTTTGTAACAGTGTATATAGTGCTTCCCTGAGGAATAGAGCTAAGACAGGGGACAGCGTCGCTGCTAGCCAGACTGCAAGTCACCTACTACAAACTGTCTACAGCCTCTCACTTCTTTGGCTCATGACCCCTGCTGCTATTTTCACTTTTACGCATTCTGTTGAAATGGTGATGACAGATAAAAGGCCAAGAAGAACAAATCCCAGACTCAAACCTTGCAGAAGCAGGGCTCGATGCACGGGTCATCGTTCATGCTTCCAGTCGCACTGCAGATACAGGGCACACAGTCAGGGTAATCCTTGTATCCTAAGGCACACCGGTCACATCTTTCTCCCGCATATCCGGGTTTGCAGTGACAGAAGCCAGCTTGCATGCCTAAAGAGGGAAAAAAACAATTATCAATTCAGCTATGAAAATTAATATAACATTTTGTATACACCTTAATTGCTCATTTTAAATGTACTTTAAATGACAGTCATTTGAACTTTGGTCTTGGAATATACAGCCCCGGGTGACTTCAATTGCATATGGGCTTCTTTCCTGGTCAGTTCAGTGGTAGGAAGTGGCAACTGCAAACCCAGAAAGACTTGTGGTCCACAACAATAACAAACAAGAATAAAGACGAGGTACCAATGGCTCAATGGTTAGAGCGGCAGACCTTGATGTAGAGGTCAAGCCTGGCACCAGGGTTCAATTCTTGGGCTCAAAATTCCACGGACCTGATAATTCTCGCCTTGGTGCCTATTCTAATCATGGAGTCCCACTCTGCAACTCTGTACAATAGCTTGCTTAATCTCCACAACGGCCCTCAGGCCCTCACAACGCTAAGGATGCCTGACCTTCACCCTGGGGGTGCCCAGGAGTGGACGCCTCACAGGGAAAGCCAGGATGGGTTTCACAGCGGTATTCGTACAAGCGCCTTGAGACCCTTGCGGGTGAGTAGTGCGCTATACAAGTATCAATTTTCATTTACCATCTGTACCTGCAGGTGTGTTTTTGAATTCTCTTGCTGTGCACTAGCACAGCCTTTTCTCAATCTCCCACCTCTATTGGTGTTGCATGTGCCTCGCAGACTCCAGGTACACACACCCTTAAGCAGTGGCGGCTCATTACATTTGAAAGTGATTCAGCGTAAAAGTTGGGGATGATTTTTTTGTAATTAGTGAGCGAGCTTGACTGACAAAATAACAGTCCATTGGATTCTCCTTTAAGAAATGTGGGCTGGTGGGTGCAGGCAGGGCCCCAGTGCACTGTTTTCTGGGGACCAACCCTTACTTTTCATTATTAGAATTTGACTCAGAACAAAAAGGAGAATGGCGGAAAAGAAGGCGGAAGAGAAAAATTTAAAACTGTAACAAATGGTGAAAGCAGGGATGAAAGAGAAATTGCAAGGGTGACAAATTAGGCAGAGAGTGTATGCTAGAGAAGGACAGAGGAATGAGTGCAACCAAGAATAGAAAGAGATGGTATTAGGCAATACCTACATTTGAATATGCCAGCCACGGCCTTCTCAGGCAGTCCTTGGACTCCAGCACCCTTTCCTTCCTGGATACTCTGTTATCCAGAGTGAAGAGGACCACAGACAAGCATGCCTATCATTACTACAGGACAACAGACACTACACCATCCTTTGCACTGCCCCACCAGCCGAATACAAAAGAAAATCACCAAGTTCGTTGAGGAAGCTAGTGAAAAAGGCTGGAAAATCAAAAAAGAATTCCCGATCACTAATGAACCAAGGATCCCAGGATTCTACACCATCCTGAAAATCCATAAAGGAAGGACACCACCACCGGGAAGACTATTAGTATCCGGAATTGGTTCCATTTTAGAACCATTATTCCAATACATGGATTGCTTTTAAGACCATTAGTAACAGAGGCCAAATCCCATGTCAAAGATCCTACACACCTCTTGACTATCCTGCAAGAAATAGATTATGACGTCACGAGTGAAACATTGATCTGCCTTGATTTCGAAGCATTTACAGAAAGAGAGTCTACGAGTCATTGATGGCCTCCTACATGAACAAGATTGGAGATGGAAAGCCCCTGTTAATTGGATCATGGAGCTAGCTAGACTCGCAATGACACAGAACTTTTTCTGTTTCGAGAACCAGATCTTCCTCCTAGGCCACGGGAATTTGATGGGCAGCACTTTTGCACACAGCATAGCCTGTTTATACATGAGCTGGGTTGAAGATCAAAACATCCGGACAAATAATACCTTCAGAGACCAAATACGCCTTTGGAGAAGATATATCAATGACGTCTTGGTAATCTGGCGCAATAGCAACACCACGAGCGAATCCTTCAACAGATGGCTTAATGAAAGAAATCCATAATTATGCTTCACTATGACCTGCAACAGCAGACAGGTGTTGTTCCTTGATGTGAACATCACTGCAGAAAGTGGGAGACTGTACACCCCACTCTATACAAACCAACAGACTGTAATAGTCTGTTACATTTTAGCAGTGCACACCTAAGGGCACAGAGGGAAAACTGACCTACAGGCCATTTCCTACACATCAGACATAATTGCTCAAAGATAGGTGATTTCAAAAGGGAGGCAGACAACCTCACACAAAAACTACAGGAGTGTGCATACGCGGACACCACCATTTGCAAAGTGAAAAAACGTTTAACCAACATAACTTTGCAACTTTATCATTATAATATGGTAACTACATTGACCATAATCCCGTGGGTTGGAAGGTTCTGACTGTTTGACTAATGTTTGACTTGTATATACAGCCTACTTATAGAGAATGACCTCATATTAGCTAGGTTTGCATTCTGAATTTACATTGCCCATAATCTTCCTGGTAGGAAGGTCTCATCGACGCCCGTGGAAAAGCGTGACATTAAGCAAGGTCTACGCACTAGAGCTTCTAATTTACACCATGTGTTGGCTTGCACGTGTTCCGCGTTAGCTGCAAGTACCAGGGACAGAGATTGCAGCCCCATTGTCTGAAGACATTTCTAAGCAACCAGTTGACACAGGCGTGATCAACTGGACTAGCGATACAGCGTATCAGCAACTTACGCGTAGGTGCGGCAGGGCTCCACCTCTCGCCATTCCCAATCAAAGAGCCTGCATGTCTCAGCACAAATATTTAAGCAGGGAATCAGAGCTCACCCGCTCACTTCAAGCAGGGGAGCTGAGCTGAAAATAGGTTCGGAGACGGGATGGGACCATAGACGAAGTAAGTCAGGGGGAATTTTGCCGACACCAGGCACCCGCTGCATGCATTTGGATTACGAAGAATGCCTCTGTGCTGATAACAAAAAAAATTGATTTCCTAACAAGCTCTGGCATTTCTTCTTTCTCCATCCCTGAATGTAGAGTGACTACAAGGCCTCCCTCTCATTCCCCCATGGGAGCATCTGCCCCATTCAAATTGGGTGAGTGGTTCTATCACCCCATGTACTATATTGTAAATATACATTTTGTTAAAAAATACCTCCACGAGATTGACTTTCTGATGGTGTGTATGTGAGTAGACCTCGCTTGAGACTTGGGTGAATGAGTTAGTGTGTCTGGACACACGCGTGTATTACTCACTTATCTTGGATTATCACTGCACTGCAATGATTTAAATATACAACAGTAAGTGTGTGTATGAGTACATTTAAACACTAGGATCACCAAACAGGGTCCAATCCTAGGTATACCGGCCTTGATGAGATCAATCACAGAAGGCACTATTCTGCTCGGGGACTGCACTGAGATGAGTCACTGCAATGGTACGCTTAACCTGGCTTTACAGCAAATCTACAGCATGTACAGTTGTACCATTTTTCTTTACAGGTAATTCCCAAATAAGCTGCAGCAAGTATATGCTTTTTTATAATTCCTCAAATGCAACTTGCATGCGCATGTCAATCACATCTTCGGGGGAGTTACTTCAACGCTACCAATCCTGACAAAAACCCAGGACCTTGCACAGGCCGATATGACAGGGCTGAAATATGTTGGTGCCTTAGGGTCATAGGATCATCACATCCTTATAGCCCTATATGTATATTGTTTTAACCTTCCCTGTCACCTCACTAATAAAGGATATCTTTGGGTGGGTGAGGAATTTTACCTTTAAAGTTATGGTTGCAAAAACGCCAATCTCGGCGAGGACGGAGGCCACGCCCCCGGAAGGCCACGCCCCCCCTGTCGCGTACTTAAGCGCTGAAAACGAGCGCCTAAGCCTGACAATTGCGCACTCCTGAGGCGGAAGCCGGGAGTTTTTTTAACATTTGCTTATTACTTTCACTTGTGTCACCTGTTTAAACTTGTACTTTTAAAAGATACTTTCACCTCGCGCTAGCTAAGCGCCAGGGCACCTACCTGCATCAAACCTTTGCGAGCAGCGGATCTAGCGCTGTCTCCTAGGTAAACAAAGCTGAGCAAAAACGCTAATCTCGTCGAGGACGGAGGCCACGCCCCCCGGAAGGCCACGCCCCCCTGTCGCGTACTTAAGCGCTGAAACACGAGCGCCTAAGCCTGACAATTGCGCACTCCTGAGGCGGAAGCTGGGAGTTTTTTTAACATTTGCTTATTACTTTCACTTGTGTCACCTGTTTAAACTTGTACTTTTAAAAGATACTTTCACCTCGCGCTAGCTAAGCGCCAGGGCACCTACCTGCATCAAACCTTTGCGAGCAGCGGATCTAGCGCTGTCTCCTAGGTAAACAAAGCTGAGCAAAAACGCCAATCTTGGCGAGGACGGAGGCCACGCCCCCGGAAGGCCACGCCCCCTCTATCCCCTACATCATGTGCTGTCACCGGAAGCGCAGCGGGAGCGCCGTTTGCGCGCCGAAGGCACGCCTAAGGCAAGCCTGTCTGCGCCCGTCATCGCCACGACATCGCCAGTCGCCAGTCCCCCTGGTCCAACCAGGCCCCACATGCTCATACGGTATGACCGTGAGAAACTCCTTGCCATGAATCTTAGCCAAAGATGTCCCGAGGCTACTGGCAACCTGGGCCACTCGCAACTCCATTGCAACCGCTGCCATTTTTCCACTGACATTCCTTCTCGCGTCTGGGAAAACCGTGGTAGAACTACAAGCCCGCCCCTGACGATACTCCAGCTTAAGGTCAGATCCCTCTATAAACATCATCTAGAGGTAAACTCGCTCTTATTGGACGAAAATCCTGACATCCTCTTTCTCTGCGAAACATGGCTACGAGACGGAGTATCCACCATCCCTAACCTGACGCTCCCAGATGAGTTTCACCTGGCCACCATAAACCGCGATACCCGAGGCGGTGGCATAGCAGTAATTTATAAAAAACACCTCATCTGCTCTTTTACTAAAGAAACTCTCCCTGACTGCGAATGCGCCCAATTTAAAATTAGCATTAGCCCTCAGTTCACGATGTCGGGTCTATACATTTACCGCCCACCAGGCCCTGCCTCCAGGTTCATTGACGCCCTTCTCGAGACGTCTACGGCACTCATTACCAAATCCGCCAACTTCACGATTTTGGGCGACCTTAACCTGCACTTTGATCTATCTAACGACCACACAATTGC
This sequence comes from Lissotriton vulgaris, assembly GCF_964263255.1. Taxonomy (NCBI): domain Eukaryota; kingdom Metazoa; phylum Chordata; class Amphibia; order Caudata; family Salamandridae; genus Lissotriton; species Lissotriton vulgaris. The sequence continues at coordinate 968,488,462 of NC_141694.1, forward strand.
TAATCTCCTCACAGACCTTTCGGCTCTGCAGCTCAACTCCCTCATCCATGTTCCTACCCACATAGCCGGCCATACCCTAGATCCGGTTTTCACCAATATCCAAGAGGCTGCCACTGAGATCCCCACCCGATGGGATGGACGGACCATTACCTCATCAAACTAACGGTCCCAGCCCCAGGACGACAGTATACTACTGAATCCAACCGTCGCTTAAAAAGTCCCTGGCACAAACTCTCCACCCCCACTCTTCATGAAAGATTAGGAGGATTCCACTGCGAAGACAATCAGGATATAGATACGACCTATACGGCTTTTACCACCTGGATCACAGATGGGCTTGACTCACTTATCCCAGCTAAACTCACCAAGGGACGACTCACACCCTCTAATCCCTGGTATGATGAAACCCTTAAAGCCATGCGTAAGGACTGTAAGAGAGCCGAGCGCCAATGGAGGAAAAACTTTGACGGTCAGGATAGAGCTAACTACTTATCCAAGCTCAAAACCTATCACAAAGCCATCAGTACTACCCGCGCAGCTTTCTATGCTGAGAAAATCAGCTCCAACCCGAACCCATCCAAAGTGATCTTTAAACTTGTCAAAGAATTACAAAACCCTAGGTCACCCTCTCCCAAAATTTCATCCAACGAACATTGCGAGCAACTGGCCACATACTTTGTGGAGAAAGTTCAAAACATCTACGCAACTTTTCTGCAGAATCCTCCTTACTCTGAGGATGGCAAGAACCCAGCCTTCACCAGCACTCCTCTCACCCAAATCCCTGTCATCACGGCTACTGAGCTGATTAAACTTTGCAAAAAAGTGAAATCTGGCTCTCCGGCGGACCCCATGAGCCCTTCTCACTTTCTGGACTCAATTGACTTCTTCCTACCCCCCATGATGGATATTCTCAATCTTTCCTTCACTTCTGCTTCCGTACCCATAGCTTGGAAGCATGCGTGGGTTTCCCCTATAATCAAAAAACCCACCCTGGACCCATCAAAGCCGGAAAACTTCCGGCCAATATCCCTCCTTCCCTGGATATCTAAAATAGCAGAAGCCCATGTCAATGGCATTCTCTCTAAACATGTGGACCTAAATGGAATCCTGGACCCATCCCAAAATGGCTTTAGAGCGGGTCACAGTACCGAAACTGCCCTATTGGCCACGACCGAACATCTCCGGACGATTTTAGACTCCGGTCAAAGTGCTGCGCTGGTCCTTTTAGATCTCAGCGCAGCCTTTGACACGGTATCTCATGACATCCTTCTGAAGCGTCTGGAGATGGCCGGTGTGTCTGGCCTCGCGCTCGCCTGGTTCCACTCCTTTCTTAAGAACAGATCCTTTAAGGTATCAGCCCCACATTTCTCTCTAAGTCCCATCCTATAGCACAAGGAGTCCCCCAGGGTTCAGCGTTGAGCCCCTCCCTCTTCAACCTGTATGTCCAGCCGCTTGCGGATGTGGCTAAAAAGTGGGGGCTCACGCTGGTGTCGTACGCCGACGACACCCAGCTGGTCGTCACCCTCACGGAAAGCCCGTCCACCGCGGCATCCAATTTCAGAGAGGGCATGGCAGCAGTGGCACAATGGATGACGGATAACTACCTCCAACTTAATGCCGGAAAAACCGAGGTGCTCCTCCTTGGCAGAAACACCAGCCTATGGAACGAGCACTGGTGGCCGTCATCCCTTGGCACCACCCCACTCCCCAAAAACTGTGTAAAAAATCTGGGAGTTTGGATGGATGCCAACCTCAGCTTCCAATCACACACTAAAAAGGTGGCAGCCACCTGTATAGGTCTCCTAAGAAACCTCAGGCCTATACTCGGATTCTTTGATCCTAAGGTTCGACAGTTAATTGTCCAAGCAACCATCTTGTCACGCCTTGACTATGCGAATGTCCTCCTCCTGGGAGCAAACAAAGCAGAAACGGCTAGGTTCCAACGAATCCAGAATGCGGCAGCTAGAACACTAGTCGGCCTCCCACGCAGATGCTCAGCCAGAGCCACCATCCGCAAACTCCACTGGCTGCCTGTGGAACACCGAGTCAAATTTAAAGCTCTCATCACGATCTTTAAAATTGCCAAACAGGGAAACCCCCCTTTGCTACGAAACCTGGCCTGCCCCTATGTCCCAGGGCGTGAACTACGCTCCTCCAACCAACTTCTTTTGAAAGTACCCAGAACAAAGCGCTACCGTACTGGAGGCCGCTCCTTTGGCGTTCTCGGTCCCAAACTTTGGAACGATCTTCCTCTCAGCATACGCTCCATAGACTCTCTCTCTGTCTTTCGCAAGGCAATCAAGACCCTTCTCTTCCCTACCATCTAGCGTTTCTCTCCACTTCCTCCCTCCCCCGCTCAGTAAGGTGTGTGTCTGTCTCTCAGCGCCGGGACGCCCCTTTGCTGGGGTAGCTGTTGCGCTTCACCAAACATAGAATAGAATAGAATAGTTGAGCCCACCCTCTCCTTTAGGAGCTAGTTTGAACCTGATGATGAAGCATGCCACTATTAGAGTGGGTGAGGGTTGTATAAAGAAAAAGGTCTGTTTCCCTTTCCACCCAAAATAATGGGTGTGCTGCCACCTGGCGTTCCATCGATTCCACATCTCTGCTGTTTCTGAAGGAGCAACTCCTGCTCCCAAGGGGGTACTCTTGTGTTATTGAGCATATTACTGGGAGGACTTATCCCTTCACCCTCGCTGTCGAGGACCTCTCAACCCTCCTAGGGTTCTCCCCCCGGACACCTAAACTTGTGTTGGAAGCCTATACTTCACCTTCAGGAAAGCTTTGCTAATTATAGGAGCTCCCAGGTAATTATCCCGAATATTACCACACCCCATCTGAACTAGGGTGCCTTCTACATACCTAGTCCAGGGAAGACTAGCTGACCCTGCAATATCCAAAACCCCCTTCAGCATTTCACATTAAGATATGAGCTTTGGTGTAGACCAAATGCGTTTCCAGTGGAGGATGGGCCTGATTCCAACCACCTCCGAAACTGGCCTAAAACCCATGTACAACTTGAGGGGGAGCAAGGCATGCTTGTCGGCAATCCCTTCAGCTGTCTTAGGAAGCTTTTCTCCACAGCTAGAATTTTTTCCATATGCTTTCAGGTTGGGATGGTTAAGTGATTAGTCCAGAATCCCAGGATGCTGAGCTGAGGCCAAGATTCAAACCAAGTTCCCCAGTCCAAAGGTTGGCAGCTCTAGCTCAACATAGACCTACAAGTAATAGCAACTCGTATTATTATCTTATTCACCTGCATCCTGTTGGTTTACAGCACCTTTAAGGCACTCACCTACCACTGTATATTGCTTTAACAATTGCTACAATTGTACTATATCAGAGTGGGCAACACTCAAAGACAGATAGGTATTGTGTCTTAAACTGAAGGATCTTCAAAATAGCTTTATAAGTGCACTAGCAGCCCATCCGCATGTTGTCCGGGTATGAATTGCTGCCGGCCAGTAGTATATTGTTTTGTAGGATTTCGTTTTGATAGCATTTCTTATCTGTGACAGGCCTGTGAAACGCTCCGATTCACAGTGCACTGCTGATGCACTTAAGAGTGTGCGTTCAGTAGTGTGTGAACTTGAGTTTTCCTACTTTATTTTTCCTTGCAATATTATATAGCGCGAACTCGACAACATGGCATGAGCACAATTTACATTACAGAAGAACACATTCATTTGTGGTAGGCACGGGGAGACAAAGCGATTTGCCTGGAATCACAGGATGTTGAGCTGATGCTTTGATTCGAACGTAGCTCCCCAGCTCTAAAATTCGCAATTCTAGAACTTGTGGTGGAAGGTGTGTCTAAAAGTGTATGTCGGTGCTGGCCATCAATGAAAGAGACCTGTGCATTTTTCAAATGGGTGTTGAAAAAATATGAGTATGTTGCTGGAGATGTGGGCCGCCGTGCCACCAATGTACTTACCGGGGGAGGGTATACACCCATTATTCCGCAACTTTCTTTCCTCATACCATCACTCCACATACTTTCATTACGAAAGTACCATGACTTCGCAAAGCCATTATAACGCATGGCATTACATTTTATATGCTTTTACCACGAATACATTTACAACGAAATTCGTGTAAATGCTTGAATGGTAAAAGCATGTTATTTTTTAAATGTTTGGATAAGGTAAGTATGGGTATAGGGGTATATGTTTTGGGGTACTGAGGTATATGTTTTGGGGTGTGTGATGCGGCATCGTCTCATGACCCAGCCGAGCCTCCTCCGTTCAGGCGTTCTACTTATCATGAATCCGGACCCGAGGCGTCCCTAGATACAGACATGACAACCTACACCCCACCCCTCTGTCCTTTCTTGCAGGATCCAATCAAGAACAACCTCCCTCAGGAAACACACCCTCGTGACCCCGGAAGTCCCTCCTCCTCTTCAGCCCCGGACACTGGAAAAGGCGGAAGCGGAGACCGAAGCAGCGTCGGAGCAGCGATCTTGTGGCAGGAGACTCAGACCGGAGTGGAAGCGGAACCGGAGACGGAAGAAGCCGAAGACGTGTGGAGCGAGGACTGGTGGAGTCCACTGGAGGAAGCTGGAGAGCGGACGAAACTCACCAGGAGAGTTGCGGCGGAGCGTGTGAGTACCCCAGAACAACCTCCATAGCACACTAGGCGCTCTGTATATAGACCTCTTTAGTATCACCAGGCCTGGCCCAACACTGTAATCATTCTGTATAGCACTTTACCACTTGTATAGCACCGTAGAGATAGTCCAGCCCTCACTGACCCATCACGAGACACCCTTCTTCTCTCTATACCCTGTCCCTTCCGTTCCTACCGCCTACCCTACCTTCCCCTCCCTCACGGTCGCTCTTAATCCCCTCACTTGACCCGGGTATTGGTTGCGGTTCACGTGTGTTATAGTCTGGTCGGACTAACGGCTCCTTTGTTTTCTCTCTCCCCTATACCTCCGAGGACCAACCCAGCTGCGGACCTCCCCGAAGCCCCGGCAACCTCTGAGCGACCCAGGAAGAAGCCGCGTCACAACCCTCTGGAGCCTTGTTGTTTTGTTGTTTCCCCAGTGACATTTGATTTGGCAACCACTGGCATTGGAATAAAGTATCGGTCATTGCCCACTGTATTCGGCTTCCTTGCCTGATTTTCCGGCCCGCTGTCACCCCACGAGGACAGGGTGTTTGGGTATTTTAAGGGTTCCGATATAGTTTTGGGTTTAGGGGTACAGGGGTAGTTTTAGGGTTTAGGGATAGTATGGGTTTTGGGGTACAGGGGTATTTTTAGGGTTCAGGGCTAGGTTTTGGTTTTGGGGTATAGGGGTATTTTTAGGGTTCAGGGCTAGGTTTGGGTTTTGGGGTACAGGGGTATTTTAAGGGTTCAGGGCTAAGTTTGGGTTTTGGGGTACAGGGGTATTTTTAAGGTTCAGGGCTAGGTTTGGGTTTTGGGGTACAGGGGTATTTTAGTGTTCAGGGGTAGGTTTGGGTTTTGGGGTACAGGGGTTTTTTAGGGTTCAGGGGTAGGCTTGGGTTTTGGTTACCGGGTTATTTTTAGGGTTCAGGGCTAGGTTTGGGTTTTGGGGTACAGGGGTATTTTTAGGGTTCAGAGTTAGGTTTGGGTTTTGAGGTACAGGGGTATTTATAGGGTTCCGGGCTAGGTCTGGGTTTTGGGGGACAGGGGTATTTTTAGGGTTTAGGGATAGGTTTGGGTTTTGGGGTACAGGGTATATTTATAGGGTTAAGATGGGTTAGTGTTTTAAGGGTGTTGGGGTATTTTAAGGAGAAAGGGTGGGTTATGATTATGGGGTGCAGGGGTGCAGGGGTATTTAAAGGGAGCAGGGTGGATTAGTTTTTAGGGTGTAAAGGGTAATAAAATAAAATAATAAATACAAATAATATAAATAGTGCCATTTAAAAGAATAAATGTTTTAATTACATTAAAAAAATGTGTGTGTGTGTATATATATATATATATATATATATATATATATATATATATATATATATATACAAACATATATTTGATGTTATAATAATGTACTTTTACAATGTATATGATTTTACCACACATGCATTTGAGTTATAATGGCATGCGTGATAAAGTCATATGCGTTGTAAAAGTTTTAGAAATGATGTCTTTGCGGAGTAATAGTCCTGCGTTATAAAAATTGCGGACTGATGGTATCCGGGATGTTGGTTTGCGGAATATCATCACATATTCCCGGGGAAGGGATAGTCCCTTTCTTGCTATTTACGTGGAGGAGGGCCTTGTGTCCGGATGTGCGTTGCACAAGGCCAGAAGTGGAAAATCTCCAGTGTGCGCTTCAGGCGTCACCGGAAGTTAAGGCGAGATTACATTTCCTGCACAATGGCCCCTGTTTGCGCTCCTTCTGGCCCTTGGGAATAGCGCCATCCCTGACCTTCATACAGTAAAGCAGGTGCACATCACTTGGAGCACGGGGCAAGCACACCTGGAGCTGGAATGTACAGAACCTGGGAAGAAAAAACAATGAAATATTGGGCACAATGCTCGCTTTTTTTTCCGTAATCCCGCGCCCCGCCCACGCCCCCAGCACATGCCCACAGCACACGATATGAGACCTGACATGAAGGGCGGAATGTACCACACGCCCCCAGTGTTTGTCACGCCCCCATCACACGCCCACAGCACAACGCAGACACGCCCACAAGGGACTACTTTTCTGGCCCGGTTCTTTTACCTTTTAAATGTATATGTTGGGCATCTGGATAGCATATGTCCTTCTGCTGCAACTGCCCTTTCCAACGCTGTATTGGGTGTTGTGATTGGTGCTGTGGTTCCTGAGATTGCCCGCCTCAAAGGTTTGGGCTCTCTCTTTATTATATTACTAGCGGCCCGTCCCGACGTTGTCCGGGTAAAAAAAAGGCCAGGCAGCAATGGTTTCAGTATCATTGTACATTCGTCCCACATGATAAGAGACACATTTTGAAGCAGTGTCCCCAAAGGTCCGTTTTTCCGAATAGAGCATGTTGAATCCCTTTCAAGGGAAACTGGTAGAGGCCATTCAAAGGTAGAAGGTGCTGTGTTCCCAGCTGTTAGCAAAGTGGCAGCTATTCCAGATGAAGCAACAGCTAGAGCTAAATTCCCAGAAGATCGAACTTTGGCAAGTATGAGGTTGATTAGGTAAGTCTTTCCTGTGCCACTGGGGGCGTCTATGAACAATAGTTTGCCTTGCTTCTTTTCAACACTATCAACTATGGTGTTGTAGGCAAGTTGTTGATCGGGAACTCAGTTAGGCAAGTGTTGAGCAAGGTAGTTATTTAGCTTGGGAATATTGTGTGCGGTAGCGATATTGTGGTATCCAGTTAGGTTAGTTCGGACCGCTGGCGGCAGGCTGAAATCTTGTAAGGACTTCTCGCTTAATAGATACAGTGAGTCTTCAATTTCTATAAGTCCTTGGTTTATGATTTCATTATTGATAGCAGCCCGTGCCGAGGTTGTCCGGGTATGAATTGCTGCAGGCCAGTAGTATATTGTTTTGTAGGATTTCGTTTTGATAGCATTTCTTATCTGTGACAGGCCTGTGAAACGTTCCGATTCACAGTGCACTGCTGATGCACTTAAGAGTGCACGTTCAGTAGTGTGTGAACTGGAGTTTCCCTACTTTATATTTCTTTGCAATATTATATAGCGCAAACTCGACAACATGGCATGAGCACAATTTACATTACAGAAGAACACATTCATTTGTGGTAGGCACGGGGAGACAAAGCGATTTGCCTGGAATCACAGGATGTTGAGCTGATGCCGAGATTCGAACGTAGCTCCCCAGCTCTAAAGTTCGCAATTCTAGAACTTGTGGCGGGAGGTGTGTCTAAAAGTGTATGTTGGTGCTGGCCATCAATGAGAGAGACCTGTGCATTTTTCAAATGGGTGGTGAAAAAATATGAGAATGTTGCTGGAGACGTGGGCCGCCGTGCCACCAATGTACTTACCGGGGGAGGGTAAACACCGATTATTTCGCAACTTTCTTTCCGCATACCATCACTCGGCATACTTTCATTACAAAAGTACCATGACTCCGCAATGCCATTATAACGCATGGCTTTACATTTTATATGCTTTTACTACGCATACATTTACATCGAAATTCGTTGTAAATGCATGAATGGTAAAAGCGTGTTTTTTTTTTAATGTTTGGATAAGGTAAGTATGGGTATAGGGGTTTATGTTTTGGGGTACTGAGGTGTATGTTTTGGGATGTTTGGGTATTTTAAGGGTTCAGATATAGTTTTGGGTTATGGGGTACACGGGTAGTTTTAGGGTTTAGGGATAGGTATGGGTTTTGGGGTACAGGGGTATTTTTAGGGTTCAGGGCTCGGGTTGGGTTTTGGGGTATAGGGGTATTTTTAGGGTTCAGGGGTAGGTTTGGGTTTTGGGGTACAGGGGTATTTTAAGGGTTCAGGGCTAGGTTTGGGTTTTGGGGTACAGGGGTATTTTTAGGGTTCAGGGCTAGGTTTGGGTTTTGGGGTACAGGGGTATTTTGAGGGTTCAGGGCTAGCTTTGGGTTTTGGGGTACAGGGGTATTTTTAGGGTTCAGGGCTAGGTTTGGGTTTTGGGGTACAGAGGTATTTTAGGGTTCAGGGGTAGGTTTGGGTTTTGGGGTACAGGGGTATTTTTAGGGTTCAGGGCTAGGTTTGGGTTTTGGGGTACAGGGGTATTTTTAGGGTTCAGGGGTAGGTTTGGGTTTTGGTGTACAGGGGTATTTTAAGGGTTCAGGGCTAGGTGTGTGTTTTGGGGTACAGGGGTATTTTAGGGTTCAGGGGTAGGTTTGGGTTTTGGGGTACAGTGGTATTTTTAGGGTTCTGGGCTAGGTTTGGGTTTTGGAGTACAGGGGTATTTTTGGGGTTCAGGGGTAGGTTTGGGTTTTGGGGTTCAGGCGTATTTTAAGGGTTCAGGGGTAGGTTTGGGTTTTGAGGTACTGGGGTATTTATAGGGTTCAGGGCTAGGTTTGGGTTTTGGGGTATAGGGGTATTTTTAGGGTTTAGGGATAGGTTTGGGTTTGGGGGTACAGGGTATATTTATAGGGTTAAGATGGGTTAGTGTTTAAGGGTGTTGGGGTATTTTAAGGAGTAAGGGTGGGTTATGATCATGGGGTGCAGGGGTATTTAAAGGGAGCAGTGTGGGATTAGCACACAATATGAGACATGGCATGAAGGGTGGAACGTACCACACGCCCCCAGTGTTTGTCACGCCCCCAGCACACGCCCACAGCACAACGCAGACACGCCCACAAGGGACTACTTTGCTGGCACGGTTCTTTTACCCTTTAAATGTATATGCTGGGCGTCTGTATAGCCTATGTCCTTCTGCTGCAACTGCCCTTTCCAACGCTGTATTGGGTGTTGTGATTGGTGCTGTGGTTCCTGAGATTACCCGCCTCAAAGGTTTGGGCTCTCTCTTTATATTATTAGTATGGATTATAGATTATAGATATAGATAATAAATAAAAGCTTTGTTCAGCCAGAATACACCATAAAAGACATATAACAAATTAAGACAGTAAAATAACGGCCAAGGAATAAAAACGATTCCAAAGATTAAATAAGCAAACACCTCTGGCCTATTTTACATCTCGGGAATCTATAAAGCCGGATATCAAATTAAAAACATATAAACATCTTAATGGATACATCGCATTAAAATGCATCAAGACCAACTAGCGAGTTGAATACTAGGGGGCCTAGGTTTTTCATTCGGGTGTTTCGAGTGTTGCAGTATGCGTCCTTGTGTGAGGCCAGACATCAATCACCAATCACTGGCAGCCATCCCACCCTTTCTCATTCATCACGGGGTATGATTGGCTGTGAGCGCAGGTAGTGCGACTTGCTGCCTTGTTATCAGTAAGGATTTGCTCACGGGGCTTTAGGTGGGCTGGGAAGGGTGAATATAACTGTCAGATACGGACAATGTAGTGTACTGAAGTCACGCTCCTTGCGCCACGCGATGGAGCAATGCTGTGGAGTATTAATCCGTTGATATTATCAGGTGTATGCCCTCACTCCTGCTTCTCCTTCTAGAATCGACGTCCCTGACAGACCGACAGGCTCAGGTTGGTTCCCAACTTTCCGGGTCCCGGATCTTGCCCATGCCTATGAATATCTCCTAGACATTTGAGGTTCAGGGTACACCCCCACATTCTGCAGATGGGGAAGGTGGGCATAAATTTGCATCGATAGTCTAAAACAGTCATCCCAGTACGATGTGCCACAGCATCTGTTGTTCATGGCAGATGGTAATGTTCACTGCGCATGCCACGCTGGAATGACTTTAAAATGACATTGTGACACCAAAAGACTACAGCATAACATGTGTTTCTCTGTTCATCAACAGAAATCAGCTGAACTCCATCTGCCAATCTTGATTACATATATATTTTCAGAAGACCTAAATAATATGATAAAGGGCCAGGCTGCTTTTTTGCTGTCGTTTTACACGGATCGACTGATCACCTATTTTACAGGGAGCAGTGATAATGATAACGTTTTTAAAGCTTAAATTATGTTTGCTAATACATTCCTCTATTAATCAGAGTTTTCATTTAAATGTGAGCCATGCAAGGGGCAATAGATGCGACCCAGAATGTTACCGTCCAATTTCATTGAATAAGTCTACTGCAAAAATTATAGGTGGAATTATATTAGAACATCAAGGTGGTTGGACCCATGAAAACAATATTATATGAAATCTACAGTTTGGGTTTCGGGCAAAATTAGGTACAGTCGAACAATGCCTCAATTTACATTTATTAATTAGCAAATATATTATAACAAAGTTGGGGAATGTTTTCATTGTTTAATGGATTTAGAAATCAGCTTTTAATAAGCTTTGGGATCTATTGACGAGTGCGGAAATTGAGGTAACTATTAATAGCTATTTAAGGCAATTCCAGTGAGGTACCGGCCGGGTCGAGATATGGCTCAAAGGGCAGAAACATTTTAAGGCGTGGGCAAAGTGGGCCTTGTCCCAGGACCCCAGCCTTTCAGGTGGGCAACTGATAGAGCCAGCTCTGTTCTACAGAGAACTTGATTAATTCTTGAACCACTGTTTTAAATACAGTCTTTCTTTAAATAATGTTTTTATGTGAGTGGTGTATGGGAGTCTTTTGCTTACATTTTCAACAGAAATATTTATGTTTTTCAACACCATGCAACATATATATAAAAAAAACAATTCTTTTAGGTCAAAACATGACCTCACCTAAGAAAGATGGGAGGGTTGGTCACAAAGATTATTTGCAATTTTATTATTGAGCCACTGCTGTATTACAATATTGAAAACACACATCGCTATCACTGAATATTAGATGTAAACACATGTAGAATTTGAACCAGTGTGCCTTTGCACTGTCACTGACATGGCCAAAGTGGGCATGAAAGAGCTGAAATCGGATCATAAATTCAAAGGTTTTCTTCACAGGTGCCCTCAATATATCCTTTGCCTAGGACCCTCAAAATCCTTAAGATGTCCCTGCCAAGAAGTGTGACCGGGCTGCCCATTGGCACCTTTTTAATTCCTATTATTCATAAATGGCCTGGAAAAACACCATGTTAAGCTTAATGTAGATGTTCAGTGTATAGGGACTCGGTGTTATTTTACGCGATGATGCAGTATTTATGGCTAGGCTGAAACTCAGGCTGCAGCAGTTGCTTGAAGGTTTTGTTAATTTAATGAAAAACGTGGACACAGGCTAACAGTATACAAATCTAAGACTTCTATCATGATTTACGGTTCCAAGAAGAATAGGAAAAAGTCATTTTTGGTTAACAGGAATAAAATCACGTCTGCTTCAACTTTTCCATATTCGCGAGTGATTTTTGATGAGAATTGTACTGGAAGCCTCCAGGTTTTGTTGAGGCTGCTAACTTTGCTAAATGTTTGGAGTCACTTTTAAATTTTACAAGCAACTTTGGATCTAACTTCTTAGAGATCTTGTAGAAGTGTACAAAATAAAAGATTTAGGAATAGCAACCTATGATTCTGGGCTATGGGGTATTAACACCATCGATGCTAGTGTTATTTTCCTCCTGTGCTGATCTTTGATAATTCCCATTGTTCATGACGAGCTCAGCTCGTCATGAGTGTATGAAGGTGTACATCATGACGAGCTGAGCTCGTCATGAGCGTCGAAGGAGTTAAGGATTAACCAATCATTCACATTTGTTATGGCAAACCATATGTCTCTGATTTTATTAAAATTCGAACAGTCCTTCTGTGGCTGTCCATTTTGACTATGTTTTAATCATGAAATGTTTATGAACTGTAGGAATTCGAATAAGGCAACTAACATTCCTTGGTTGGCATAAAAAAGAGTGCCAAAAGTATGGTATTACAGCATAACCTTTTAAAGTAAATGTATCCTGTTAGAACTGGGGGTCTCTAGTTGGCTGAGCTAGGTACCTTAGCCCAAATAGGGACCCTTGCTTCTAGTCAGGGAAAGGAGGGACACACTCTTAGATAACCCCTGCTCACCCCCGTAGCTTGGCACAAGCAGCCCGGCTTATCTCCAAGGAAATATGTAAAGTATTTGCAACCACACTCCCAGTAACACAGTGATAACACCACAAATGGACACCACACTGATTCAGGAAAACAGCAGTATCTTTATCAAGAAGAAATATGATGAGACCAAACAATCAAAATATCCAGCATATGTGTATTTGTAATATTTCATTGGGCCGGTTGTTAGGCCAACAATCACTTGCAGTTTCTTGCGGTATTAATGAGCAGTTCACAATGATCTAATGCAGTCGTAATGCAAAGCTATGCAGTTCGTAATTTAGAAATAAAACAGTCCTTAATGCAATTACTAATGCGGATCATAAAACAAGTAATAATGCAGTTCGTTGTGCAACCTCACCCGTGTGAATGTCACCCAGACTCCTTCCCACCAATCCACTATGACTTAAATGTGTACTACTTAGTTGCAGATCAGCCAGTAGACACGCCTCCAATATCTTCGATCTCATCCAACACAATGATTTAGACATTATCATCCTCACTGAAACTTGACTAAATCCCACTTCCACTCTCATCTTAGACCTCCTGGTACCTCCCATTCATGACATAATGAGGCTAGACAGAGCTCTGAAGTTGGGTGGCGGCCTAGCCTGCATTCACAGGAACACACTCTTGATTTCTCACTTAGAGTACTCTACGCCTTCCTCCTGTGAATACTTCTGTCTCAGCACCTTTTACAACCCCCTGGGAGACAATCTCCCTTTCATTGAGCAGCTAATGAAAATCATCTCTAGCGATGTCGACTCAGCGGTGTTCCAAATATTCCTTGGTGATTTCAACCTTCACTGGTCTAACCCCAACGACCCGCTGTATCTTGCCTTAAATCTATGGAAAAGGGACCTTAGATCAATAAACTCTGACGAACTAGCTGCCCACTGTAAATCTGCCCTCTCCTCCCAAGCTGACCTGGTCGAGGTGCAATCACTCACTGACGCCTACGATTCGACAATCTCTAACATCATGGACAACATTGCTCCACTCCAGCAAAAAAATGCCTCAACAAAAATGTCCAAACCATGGTGTAACAAAAACTTAAACATGGAAAGCTGCAACCTTAGGGCAGTTGAACGTTCCTGGCGAGCCAATCCCTCCTCGGACTAACTAAAACTCCTTAGATATACAAGGAGCCTATACAACAAACAAATCAAGAGTGCTAAGGCTGGCTACTTCAGACACCAACTGGATCAAGGGGCAAACCGCTCCAAGAAATGTTTTGAATTGGTCAAACAGCAATCAGTCGCTGGTCCTACCCACACTGATCCTTGTGGCAACCCACCCTCATGCGACAAACTTGCCACTTTCGTCACTAAGAAATCAAGACTCATCTCCACTGACCTCACCTCTAAGAAGGCTCTATTACCTTCTTCCAGTGCCGTCTCACTCATGGACTCCTTTGAAAAGCGCCAATCGACCACCACATACACCAAGAACAATGCATCATGGGACACCTTTACCCCATCTAGTGCAAATGACATCAACAAGATTCTTCAGAATATCAACCCTTCCAACCACTTCAGTAACCCATTGCCCCCCTCCATCTTCAAATAAATCAAGAATGCACTCTTACCCACCTAGACAAGGATTGTAAATGCTTCTCTATCACAAGGCACGATCCCCGACTTCCTAAAAGCAGCTCAGGTATCACTTATACTAAAAGAAATAATGCTGACAAATCTAATCTCAATAACTTCCTCCCCTTTCCAATATTCCCACACTAGCGAAATTCCTAGAAAAATGTGTACAATCCCAACTTTGTGCTTACATAAAGAATTACCAACTCCTAGACCAGCATCAATCCGGATTTAGGAAGGGGCACAGCACCGAATCGGCTCTCACTCACGTTATGGATGACATTTTAAAAATGCTTGACCAAAATAAATCCTGCCTCCTGATCCTCCTTGACCTTTTCTCCGCATTCAACATGGTTAATCATGACAACCCCCTATCTATCCTGCAAAACAGAATGGGTTTTTCTGATCAGGTGTACAATGGTTCTCGTCCTTCCTACATCACAGATCACAAAGAGTCAAGACAAACCATTCTCTCTCCCAGTGCTCTCCTGTACTCATGGGGGTCCCCCAATGGTCCAGTCTTTCTCCTATCCTATTCAACCTTTTCTTGGAACCTCTTGCTAACTCACTAAACTTCATGAACATTCTCTTCCACATGTATGCTGACGACACAGAACTTTATCTGAAAATCTCATCCCCGTAAAACATCATCTCACTCAACACTACCCTAACGTCTACTCAAGATTGGTTAACGGAGAACCATCTCCTGCTCAACACTTTCAAAAAATGGAATTTCTGCTCATGTCCCCTCCAAACCACATCCCCATGCTAGACCTCTGGCTGAGTCACCTCACTGCTTTCAACTGCTCTCCTCTCATCATAGACTCAGCCATGTCTCTCGGAATCACCATGGAGAAGCACCTGAATATGAAATGTATGTAAGGGAGCAAACCACTTGATGAGGTCACTCAGAAATATCAAACCTTTCCTTCCTCTAAATGATTTCAAGCAGGTGGTCCAAGCGCTTGTCTTGCCGAGGATAAACTATGGCATTGTTTCCCTCTGAAGCCTTCCCAAATTCACCCTGGCTCCACTAAAGGCATCACTGAACGCTGTGGCTAGACTGGTTACAGACACCAAACAAAACAAACATATATCCCCAGTCCTAAAATCTCTCAAATGGCTGCAATACGAAGCACACATTCTCTTAAAGATTGCTGTTCTGATGCACAAAGTCCTTCACCTCAATACTCCCATGTACCTTGCGCAAAAACTTAAACTATCCTGTGGTGTAAGAGCCTCAAGAAGCGCCTCTACCTTCCTCTTGAAACCACTCATCCTTAACAAAAAAAGAAGTTGTCACCGAGTCTTCCCCGGTGCTGCCCCAAAGATATGGAACTCTCTTCACCGGAAGTACACAGAATCTCTTCAACTCTGGCATTCAAAGTGGAAGCCAAAAGATTCCTAATGAACAAATTCTTACCCTAAGAGGGATAGGCTCACGTGCCCGCTGACATTGTTCCTACTACCATTGCACCTCCACTTGATACAGCTCTTCTTTACTGCATACTGTGACCCCCCTCGTTGCCCGCTTATACCTGTTTATTGTATTACCCTCCTGGTTACAATTGTCATCTGCGACCATTCCTGTTTTTGTTTTTTTTGTCTCTCCTTCTTGATGTGGATATTGCATTTATGTCCTTCCTCCCAACACTGGGAGGAAAAATCCTGATATTCCTCAGGATTTTGTTCACGCTATATAAAACGTTATAAATTAAATAACAATAAATAAACTAATGCGGATCGTAAAAGGGAGTATTAATGCAGTTCATAATGCAAGGAGTAATGCGGATCATAAAAACTAATTCGGCACCAATCGCGGTGCTAGTGAAGATCTCTAACCCACTCTTGGCTGACCCGCGGTCCGCGACTGCCAAAATATGGCCCAATATGAAGGAAACAAAGTGCAGCTCCACAATCCAACCCCGGTACTGCCGCTTCTTGGCGAGTACGGGCCGCGATACGAACTTGAGCAGAGGCCCGCATTGCAAAGATGGGAAAGGCCGAGAGCGGTTTCTCGTAGCACGCACTCCGCCCCAGGCGGCGACACACGCACGCTTGCTGAGCGTTACCTGGGTGGATGCAGTCTCTCTCTCCTCTCCTCTCCTCGCGGCTTGGGCATCACTCTGTTTGGCTTTGGGTTGCCGGCGGCTGCTCCTTGAAGTGAGAGTCGGGCTACCAGGCAACGGCCTCGCAGCTGATCGGCTTCCGGCGCGACTCCGTTGATCGTGGGCAAAGGACCTTGAACCCACAATTGTGAAGGTTCACAGGTCTCTTCATGGCAGGCTCGGGTCAGCGGTGGTGATTTCTCACGGCTCCCTCTTGGGACGACGGTCCAGGCCGATGGCGATAATAATCACAGCACTTCTGGTCATGCTGACGATCGAAGCAAAGTGCAAGATTGTGTCAGGATTTGCTCTTGCTCTTTGTTCACTAGTCTGTGCTCACTAGACTGTCATTCCTTCCCTTTTAACCTATCTGGACTCTTGTACCAATGCTTATCAATGTGCCAATGCTTGGTGTGCCAATGCTTGTTGTTACCAATATGCCAATGCTAATGCTTGTTGTTACTAATGCTTGTCAAAACGCCTTGCCAATGCTTGTTGCTGAATCCCTTTGCCAATGCTTGTTGTTGAATCGTTTTGCCAATGCTTGTTCCCGCACATCCTGTTGGCATGATCTTCTTTGCCAGTGCTTGTTGCCTTGTGCCTCAGAAGTTCCTATTTCGAGTTTTGCTGCCGAGGTCTTTTTTCCCTCTGCAGCCTCCGTACTTCAGTTTGGGACTATAAAAGCGGCCACGCCCAAAACACCGCGCAGATTATTCCTTTCTGGTCCCTGTGATCGGAGGTCTCCTGCTTCTGATCCGGTCTTCGCTTCCAACGCTGGAGGATTTCGCTGGTGTGCCTAGCAGCCCTGTTTCCTGTTAAATGGTAGTAAACTACCACGAAAATCCGCTTGCAGAAAACGCAGGTAGGATTTAACCTATTTCTATTTGCCGGCTGGAGGAATTTTCAAGAGGCTCGTAAGAAGAAACGCGAGGGGCGTTTCCTTTGTTTGTTTTCTGGACTTGGTTATCGGACTTGGTTTCTGGACCTTTGCTCTTAGTAGTGAGCCTTCTAAACACTTCTTCTGCCTTTGTTGGTTCTTTTTAAAACCGCTTTATCAAAGGTCCTCGGTGGAGGGCTTAGGTCATTGATTCTGTTCGAAGTTCTTTTGGTCTAATCTTGGCTCTATTGTATTTGAAATGTTTGCAATGAACAAATGCTGTGAATTGAACAGTAGTTAGTTCTTGAGACCTATTCACACTGTTGTGGATCAATCTGAGGTTTATGAGAGGTGACCTAATTTGTGTGTACAACTGTGAGACAAACTTCTATGCATTAAGTATTGAATAACGCTTGTGCTAGTGATGAAACTATTATGAGTCTTGACTAAACCTGTGATGCATGTTGATATTTTATATCGATGCCGATTTGCGCCAACTTGCTTACTGAATATTGCTTACTGAATATAAAGATTACATGGTGGAAAGTTACTCTTGTTTTCTTTCTATAGACAGTGTTATTTGTAACGCCATAGCGTTTCAGCACATAGTAGGCTTCAGGGTAATGCTCCTGAGAAACTCTAGGGGGGCTTAAGAAACCAAGGCCCTGACAGAATAATCCGCCCACGAATTTTGTTTCTCCCGAGCAAAACCAAATGAATGCCACCATGGATGATCTGTGTGCAATGATTGGGAATTTACAAACTGAATTAACTGTTAGTAGAACTGAAACAGCAGCTTTAGCCAATAAAGTTATTCATTTGCAATCGCGTTTGGACTCAGCACCATCTGCAGGTCAACATCAAACAAATGTATCAGGTTCATCGCCCACTGTTTCAGTTACTGTTCCTACTACTGTTCCGTTGGCCCAGCCTGAGAGATTTGGTGGGGAACCGAACAAGTTCCAAACCTTTCTAACGCAGGTGCAGTTGCATTTCATGGTTAAACCAGCTTCATTCCCGAATCCTCAGTCACGAACTGCCTTTCTGATTTCCTTCTTGAGTGGTGACGCAGCTATGTGGGCGGTTCCCCTGGTTCAATCTGATGATCCAATATTATATAACTGGGTGCAGTTTAAACGAGAGTTTGAGAGGATTTTCGATAGACGAACAATAACAGGATCAGCCGATAGAGAACTATTAGAATTAAGACAGGGAAACAAGGAACTAGTACATTACCTTACCCAATTTAACCGTCTTATTGCAGAGACTGACTGGCCTGAAGCCAAGAGGGCAGCTCTTTATTACCAAGGGCTAAGAGATGAGCTGAAAGACCTTATTGCACCAATCGATCCTCAACCTCGAACATGTGCAGATCTTATTGCACTCAGTCTACGTCTGGACCATCGAGTTGCTGATCGCAAAGGAGATAGAAAAAGAACAGATGTCAGAATCTTTTCCAGAGCTAAGGATAGATCACTTCCCAGTGCCCAGGAATCTGCAGAGCCTATGGAAATAGGAAGTTTGAGGAAACCCTTAACTTCTGAAGAAAAAGAAACCCGGCGTAAGAATGGTCTATGTCTTTATTGTGGAAAGAAGGGACATTTCGTTAGAGAATGTTCACTCAAACCTAAGAACTCTTGGTCTCGAGACAGAAAGGAAACTAAGTCGGAAAACTAGAGAACTCGAAATTGGATCAGGAGACTTTTTCGAGTTGGCAATCTCCTCCTGAACAAACCATCGCAAACACCTTGCAGTTAACAGTGCCTCATCTCACTTTGAATGTTTCTTTTAGAATACCTAATCTAAACCAAATCTTGGTGGCAGCTATGATTGACTCTGGTGCCACCGGAAATTTCATAGATTCCAAGTTCATTGCAAAAACAAGTATACCCATTATTGTGAAGGAGAAACCTGAAATAGTCTACGCAGTCGACGGAACCCAATTAACTTCTGGAATGATCACTCACTGTACCTCTCCCATAGTAATGGTTTGTAATATGGGTTCCGGACAACACCAAGAAACAATATCTTTTGATGTAATTGACGCACCCCAATTCGGAGTTATCTTGGGCATCCCCTGGTTAACGATGCATAATCCTACTATCAATTGGACCGAACGTACAATTGACTTCACTTCCTCTTGGTGTAAACAGGGATGCTGTGGGGGACCGGTAAAAGATTCTAAGGACTCCCCAAGTTCCTTTCTACACACTGCATCTGCCCTTTATGTCTCCACAGCCGCTGAGCAAGACATAGTTCTTCCTCCCATCTATGAAGAGTATACAGATGTTTTCTGTGAACAAAAGGCAGAAACCCTACCACCACACAGAGACTATGATTGTGCCATAGATCTAGTGCCTGGGGCCAAGATACCCTGTAGTAGAATCTACGCCTTGACTGATCTAGAGAATAACCACCTTCGGGAATATCTTGATAAATTTTTGAAAAATGGTTTCATCCGACCCTCCAAGTCTCCCGCAGCTTCTCCGCTCTTTTTTGTACCTAAAAGCAATGGAGAATTGCGCACCTGTATCGATTACAGAGCACTTAATAACATCACTATCAAGAATAGATATCCACTACCATTGATTCCGGTGCTTCTTGATCAAGTGCGCTCAGCCACAATTTTTACGAAGCTTGACTTGCGAGGCGCCTACCACTTGGTCCGTATTAGACCAGGTGATGAGTGGAAAACCGCCTTCCGAACTCGCTTTGGCTTGTTTGAGTATTGTGTAATGCCCTTTGGCTTATGCAACGCTCCGGCTGCCTTCCAATTTTTTATTAATGACGTCCTTCGGGACTTCTTAGATAGGTTCGTCATAGCCTATATTGACGACCTTTTAATTTTTTCATCTTCAACGGAAGAACACATTCGACATGTGAAGATCATCTTAAACACCTTAAGATCTCATGGTTTGTTCTGTAAGCTGTCTAAGTGTGAGTTCCATACCACCAAAGTTGAATTTCTTGGCTTTATTCTTTCTCCATCTGGAATTACTATGGCCCCAAGAAAAATCCAAGCAATCCTTGATTGGCCAACCCCAACTTCAGTGAAAGATATCCAACGTTTTCTTGGATTTGCTAACTTCTACCGCCGTTTCATCAAAGATTTCTCAACCTTGGCCACACCCTTAACCCAGCTGTTAAGGAAGAATGTTAAATTCACTTGGTCCTCTAACACTGACTCCTCCTTTCAAACCCTTAAAAGAACCTTTACGCAAGCACCTGTTTTGCGACATCCTGACTCGGACTTACCTTTTATCGTAGAAGCGGATGCTTCTGATTTTGCAGTAGGAGCAATTCTTTCACAAAAAGACCAAGAAACCAATGAACTGCATCCCATTGCCTTTTTGTCCAGAAAGTTTTTGCCTGCAGAAACCAATTATACCATTGCAGAGAAAGAACTCCTGGCCATTCGTTATGCCTTCAAAGAATGGCGTCACTATCTACTAGGAGCAAGACACACAGTAACCGTATACACAGACCATCGGAATCTGCAATTCCTAAGATGTGCAAAAGCCTTAACTCCCAGACAACTCCGTTGGACATTGTTCTTTGCAGAATTTGACTTCGTCATAACTTTTAGACCTGGAACCAAGAACAACAAAGCAGATTCTCTGTCACGATATGATCATAAGCCAGATGATATCCTTTCAAATCCCAGACCTACTAGTATGCTCTCCGAAAAACAAATCATAGGTGCCACAATGTCCGATGTTTTCTTTCAACAAATTAGACAAGCAATGCCTATACCCAAACTTCTTTCCTGGGTTCGGGATGGGCCTAATAGAACCATTCATCAGAATCTACCCTTCTTCTCCAATCTCTTATTTGTTCCAACAAAGAAACTACAAACACAGGTTTTACAGTGGTGTCATGTTAGTCAATTGGCTGGTCATCCTGGAATCACAAAAACCAAAGAATTGCTACAGAGAAATTTCTGGTGGCCAACCTGGAATAGGGATGTTCAATCTTTCATACAAAACTGTGATGTTTGTGCCCAAGCTAAAACGGAACATGGTCGAAAGAAAGGTCTTCTTCTTCCGCTTCCCACCCCAACACAGGTCTGGGAGGACATTGCTATGGACTTTATAACTGATTTGCCGGAAGAGAAAGGTATGAACACTATTCTTGTGGTGGTGGATCGTTTATCAAAGATGGCCCACTTTATCCCTTGCTCTAGGCTTCCTACTTCGTCTCATTTGGTCCAATTACTCCTGGAACATGTGGTTCGTCTACACGGCCTTCCTAGATCCATTACTTCAGATCGAGGTTCACAGTTTATCTCGCAATTCTGGAAGGCCTGGTGTAAAGCTCTTCACATTACTTGTAACACCTCCACTAGCTTCCATCCGGAGTCGGACGGGCAAACCGAACGAGTTAACCAGGTCCTGAAACAGTATCTGAGGTGTTTCCTGTTCAAGAAACAGGGTTCCTGGTTAACTCTCTTATGGGAAGCTGAGTTTGCTTACAATAACTTGCAGAATGCCTCCACGGGTTTGTCGCCCTTTTTTGCTGTTTATGGCCGACATCCTCATTTCTCGCCCTTGCTACTGGCTCATCACAAAACCCACATACCTTCCTTGGATTCGCATTTCAGGGAAATGGAACGCATCACTAAAGCCTTACGAACAAATGTATTGAAAGCCAAAGCCACGTACAAAAAGTTTGCGGACAGGAAGCGTCAAAAGGGCCCAGATCTTCATGTAGGAGATGTGGTTTGGCTTTCTACCAGGAACTTTCAGTTCAGGAAACGCTACAAGTTCCATCCTAGATTCATTGGTCCATATAAAATTGTTCAGTGTGTGAATCCAGTGACTTACAAGCTGCTCCTTCCTAAAAGTATGAAGATTTACCCTGTGTTCCATGTTTCTCTGCTGAAGAAAGCAACTGTCAAACGGCTGCCTCGCCCTCCTGCTCTTCTTGTGAAAGGTCAGGATGAGTACGAGGTGCGTTGTGTTAAGGATTGTAAACGTGTTAGGGGGAAGCTTTGGTACCTACTCTCCTGGAAAGGCTATGGCCCTGAGGAGGACTCATGGGTCTCCGAGGCCAATGTTCATGCTCCCCGTTTGGTGCGGTCTTTTCATGCCCGGCACCCGATCTCTCAGTTTTGAGGTCCTGGGGGGGGGGTGTCTCCATTTTTGTTGGGGGGCACTGTCAGAATTTGCTCTTGCTCTTTGTTCACTAGTCTGTGCTCACTAGACTGTCATTCCTTCCCTTTTAACCTATCTGGACTCTTGTACCAATGCTTATCAATGTGCCAATGCTTGGTGTGCCAATGCTTGTTGTTACCAATATGCCAATGCTAATGCTTGTTGTTACTAATGCTTGTCAAAACGCCTTGCCAATGCTTGTTGCTGAATCCCTTTGCCAATGCTTGTTGTTGAATCGTTTTGCCAATGCTTGTTCCCGCACATCCTGTTGGCATGATCTTCTTTGCCAGTGCTTGTTGCCTTGTGCCTCAGAAGTTCCTATTTCGAGTTTTGCTGCCGAGGTCTTTTTTCCCTCTGCAGCCTCCGTACTTCAGTTTGGGACTATAAAAGCGGCCACGCCCAAAACACCGCGCAGATTATTCCTTTCTGGTCCCTGTGATCGGAGGTCTCCTGCTTCTGATCCGGTCTTCGCTTCCAACGCTGGAGGATTTCGCTGGTGTGCCTAGCAGCCCTGTTTCCTGTTAAATGGTAGTAAACTACCACGAAAATCCGCTTGCAGAAAACGCAGGTAGGATTTAACCTATTTCTATTTGCCGGCTGGAGGAATTTTCAAGAGGCTCGTAAGAAGAAACGCGAGGGGCGTTTCCTTTGTTTGTTTTCTGGACTTGGTTATCGGACTTGGTTTCTGGACCTTTGCTCTTAGTAGTGAGCCTTCTAAACACTTCTTCTGCCTTTGTTGGTTCTTTTTAAAACCGCTTTATCAAAGGTCCTCGTGGAGGGCTTAGGTCATTGATTCTGTTCGAAGTTCTTTTGGTCTAATCTTGGCTCTATTGTATTTGAAATGTTTGCAATGAACAAATGCTGTGAATTGAACAGTAGTTAGTTCTTGAGACCTATTCACACTGTTGTGGATCAATCTGAGGTTTATGAGAGGTGACCTAATTTGTGTGTACAACTGTGAGACAAACTTCTATGCATTAAGTATTGAATAACGCTTGTGCTAATGATGAAACTATTATGAGTCTTGACTAAACCTGTGATGCATGTTGATATTTTATATCGATGCCGATTTGCGCCAACTTGCTTACTGAATATTGCTTACTGAATATAAAGATTACATGGTGGAAAGTTACTCTTGTTTTCTTTCTATAGACAGTGTTATTTGTAACGCCATAGCGTTTCAGCACATAGTAGGCTTCAGGGTAATGCTCCTGAGAAACTCTAGGGGGGCTTAAGAAACCAAGGCCCTGACAGATTGCTCCGGGGCACACGGTCACGGGGCAATTCTCACAAAGGTCTCAGGCTGCAAAAAGCACACGCACACAGCGTCGCTGAGACACACTGGCAAACTTTGATGTTCCTGAGTTCCCACAACTGGGAGCCAGCTCTTCTTGGGCCCTTGGAGACAAGTTACTTCAGGGCACAGCACACAGCAAAGTCTTTTCAAGCACGGGGACACAGCACAAATCAAACTCCCTTATCCTCTCCTTAGTCAAATCAGCAAACTGCAGGCCAGCCCCAGAACACACAGCAAGGGCAGTCCTTCTCTTCAGTCTCTTCAGCTGTTCTTCTTTACCAGAGGTTCCTCTTGATCACAAAGTAGTTTCCATCCTTTTTCAGGCTGGAGTTCAGTCTGAGTTCAGGGGTTTCAGCTCTCACATTTATACCCCTAAAGGCCTCTGAAGTCTTTGTGTTCAGGGGCCTCTGAGCCCGGTACAAACCAGACCTGGGTGTCTTTCTGCCAGTGCACACCTTCTTTCTTTGATAGTCAGGGTTTGGACCCCAGAAGCTCAGCAGGAGGCGGAGGCATTCTTTTGTGGCAGCAGCACAGCCCTCTTCGCATCAAAGGGGCTACTCCTCCTACCACACCAAAAGCAGGCCAGCCTGTTGCTGCCCCACCTACTCCTCTCTGGAGTCAGGACACTCCCCTGACCCTGTCACATCCAAACCCAGACAGTCAATACACAACTAGGCAGAGGCACACAGGATGGTTAGGACAAGAAACCAGCCACTTCTGAAAGCATGGTTTCTAAATACACAATTTAAAAACCATCTTCACAAAATGATGTGTTATTAAATTCTGAGTTCAGGCATACTAAACTCCATCTCTCCATCTTATGCCTATAGGACGATATGCTAGAAACATGTGACACAGCATTCCTCATTTTGTCCTTTGCGCAAGAAGGCCTTGCAACAGTGAAAAACAAATTTGGCAGTATTTTACTGCAAGACATGGTACACACCTCAGTACATGTCCTACCTTTCACATACACTGCATCCTGCCCAGGGGGGTACCTTGGACCTACTATTGGGTGTATGATGTGCATAAAAAGGGAAGGGTAAGGCCTGGCAAGTGGGTGCACTTGTCAGGACCACAACCCTGTTAACAAACAGTGAGATCTCTTATTAGGCCTACTTTTGTGGGTGGCACAATTAGTGCTGCAGGCCCACTAGTAGAATTTGGATTACCAGCCCTGACACACATAGTGCCCTTTACTAAGGACTTTACTAGTAGGACAAACATGACAATTATTGACAACCAATTACCATAACACTTTATGCAGTGAGCACTTGCACTTTGACACTGATCACCAGTGGCAAAGTGCCCAAAGCATCTAAGCCAGCAAAACAAAATCCATCACAGTGTCAAAAATAGAGGAGGTAGAGGCAAAAAGTCAGGGGCACCACACCAAGAAATGCCAGGTCTAACATATCCTATAAAGGTTAATAATAAATTGCACTAAGTCTACTGACTAGACTTAGATTAAGGTGGCCTTACCGCTAGAGCGGTCGACCTCAACACTGGGGAGCCGGGTTCGAGTCTTGGCAGGGACGTTCAACATCCTGTGATTCTGGGCAAATCACTAATTCTCCCAGTGCCTAACAAAAACGAACAAGTCCGTCTGTAATGCAACCGGTGCTAATGTAAAGTGCTCTGATACCTTCAGGTCAAGTTCTCGCTATGGAAGCAGGTACCTATTCCACGAGGTAGAATGCGTGCATATGCTATGGTCTCTGTACACAATCTATTTTACATGTTATGCTGTTTTGTAAATATTACATAGAAATAAGGAAACGTTTTACTACCATTCTTGAGAGAGACTAATTTTATACAATATAGGCAAGTCATGTTTTTTATACAATCGGTGTCTTCCATGGACGTTTGCTTGTTGGTAGTGAATTTTAGCCAGAGTGCAATTAAAGACAGCACCCGAAACAGTGATGCCTGCAGCGTCACTGTCCTACGGTGGACATCACCAAAGGCTCCTATGCCACTGAGGAAATGTGAAATGTAAGCCCTGCATTATGTCACATGCAGGGGAAATTGATTTACTGCCTGGATTCTAGATTCTTGCTCGGAGCGAGGCCGGACCTGCATCCCAGACACAGAGATCGTATCTCTAAATAGATCTATTTATTTCATTTTTTTTACACACGAGGTACGAAGTTCAAATGGGCACTGCATCAAAGCCCTATGCCAATGTCCCCATGGTGAAAATTGTGTGCCCCCATGTAAATCTATTATTTCTCACATATTTTCTCTTTTATCATTCAAATTGAAGGCTGGATGAATCCTAATTTTTTCAAATGCAAAATGGTATTGGTGTTGAATTTTACACAAAAGGTTTCGTACAGGAAGACACTGGAGCACTTTTTTGATTTATGTGGTCGAATTATACATTTGACTTAGTATGTATAGAGTTTTTTTACAGGGGTAAGGTAGGGATATATTTTTAGGCATGGATTTAAGAAAATGAGGGGATGTGAAATGACATGGGTGTCCATTTCTGATAGAGAAGGATTCACATTAGTGGGGAAGTCATATTTAGTTGATGTTCTATGGAAGTTTATGTAGAATATTGTTGTTCATTTATAACATTGCAGTTACCCCTGATGAAGGGCTGATAAGCCCAAAATGCATTGGGTTAATGTAAATTAGGCCACCCAGGGTGAACAATGCATCCTTACATGCTTTAGAATATACCCACAGATGGGCACTTCTTATGCGTTCGAAATTAGAAATCATCCTGCCTTTAATGTGAATGAAAATAGAGAAACAATTGTGAGAAAATAATGGATTAAAATGAAATACGTTACAAAAAATAGAGTCTTTGGATTATTACATTACTTTGCTGTGCGACTTGCAGATGGAGTGACATGACGCTCCACGTTTCATGGAATCACTTTAAAATGGGCCACCGGAGTGATTGCTAGGGTGCTTATCTCTCTTTCCATGAGCAAGTGACCCTACCCTTTCGCATTTTTTGCTGCAGTCTTGGCCATGCGGCATATAACCAAAAGGAAAATTCACCAAAGACCACAAGGTGTTCTGCTGGGAACAAAGCTATTGGGATCAGATCGGTGCAAACTCATTGACTAGTGGGGGACAGTGGGCTAGAAGGACCCTCTCTGCAATGTTATGAGGAGGGTTGCTGTATGTGTATCAGATCCTCAATCAGTCTGGCCATGTGCTTTATTGGAACAATACTTTCCTTACAAGTGTGCCCACTGAATACCAAGACTTAGTAGCCCGTACGCAGCTCCGATTTCATAGGCACTGCTGCTGTTGTGTTCATTCAAATGCATAGGTAGCATACATGGAACAGTAAATATATATTATTTTTACTGCCTTTCCTCTTTTAAAGAAATAAAAACATCAGGTCAGGTGAATGGGAGCCCCTGCCTACACCCTCCAATTAAAAACAAAAACATGTATTAAAGGTATTTATATAACAAAGATCTACTGGGCAGCGCAATGTTTTAAATATAATATGTCAGGCTCATAAAGATTATATATATGAGTTTGTTACATATAACCACATTGGTGATAGACATAACGGAAAATGAATATGGGAGAAGTGTAGCAAAGGATATTGAAAGTCTTTAGTCACTGAAGTACAATTTGATGAGGAAACTTTTTACTTCTTTCCAGAAACTTGAAGGATCGGGGTTATATCAAATGTGATCACGAATAAAGTTTCTAGGGGGCGTGGTCTGACGCCGAATAAAATAGCGGCTGGTTAACGCCTTTCCAGACCGAAACGTGGGGATTTTTGATGTGACGGGCGGTGTTGGCTCTCTGTCACCTTCATATTTATCAAGAATTGCCTTCCGATCACCTCTGGATCCTAATGGTGTCATTTGCAGTCGTAGTAAGACCGATAATGCTTCTTTCATTTGCGGCTGCTATTTTGTTTCATCTCATCCAACGGTGCATTATCGGCACTGCTGCACTTCTGCTTTCTGTCAGAGTCAAAATGTGGCTTAATTCAATACTTCTGAACTTTGACTTTCATACCAGTTTTTGATGTGCATTCCCTCTCTACACTGTGCTGCCAATGCAACTGAACTTTAATACTGGTTACTGCTATTTTTCCTTTCTATGTATACGGCCAGGTCTCTTTACTTTGTGGCAACATTGCTAATACCCTCTTTATATGAGAGATGGTGAGCCTTCCGAACTGTGACATTATATTCTATTTTTTGGCTCTTCAATTTTTTATATGCATTTCCTCTCTACAATACTTCTACAAAACTAAATGAACTTATTAATAACACCAGTCGCTGCTTCTACTTAATTTTTTCCTCTCAGTGCATGCAGCCAGATATTATTACTTTGTGACAGCATTCCTAATACTTTTATTATAAAAGAAGTTGGTGAACTTTCATGACTGTGCTCTTATATTATATTTTTGTGTCGTCTCTATTACCTACACGATATTGTTGATAGAATTCACTTTTCGATGCCCCAACCATCCCTATTTTCATATGTGAGTTAGCATCATATGACTAACTGATGGAGTATGTATCTATATATGTATTAGATTATCCTCGCTTGTTACCTTATTATCCAAATATAAGTGTGATGATACTAATTTCTTAGCTTAGCCTGTGTGCCTCCATTTTGTGTATCTCTCTGTGTCTGCGAGTCGCACTCGCTCATCTGCCCCTCCCGCAGGAATAGAGAATTCTATTAAGACAGCAGTTTTCGTTTCTCAGCTTACTGTGGTCGAAACTAACAAGTCTCTTTATCAGTAATATTCTCATACCCCAGAGACGCTGAAGCCTGGCTCCATGGCCTTGAGTAAAGATAGCGATGTATCCCTTGCAGGTGCAGATGCCTACTGTATGAGGACATTGTTCCCCTGTCTGGGTTTCAGTAATTTTCCATAAGGGGCGTATCCTAATGAACTGTGTTGCATTATAATGTACTGCTGTGATGAAGAGAGTCAGTCCTCTCGACGCACTCTTTGGGGTGATGTTCGGACAGGGCCCTCTCATATGAGAGTTTGTGGCCAATAAAAATACTCTGTTTATTCTTCTCCACTGTCCGGCTGACTTCTTACAGAATTACTATAGGTGAGTGCGGTAAGTCACTCGGGTGGATTTGAGCCACGCTTATCAGATGGCGCCCGAATAGGGACCCCGCGATAAAGATCTTTCTCACCCGTAAGGGGGTAGCAGAAGACCGGGGACCCCGCTGGTCGGCACGGTGGGCCCGGGTACCCATCTGATGCCGAGCTTGGTTCTCGCAGCGCTGCCCCACCCTGCTGATCGGGAGAGGTCCCGGTTCGGATCTTACGCTGGGGTCCAGAAGGCGGAACTCGAAGCTGACCGTGTTGGTCCTGGCAGCCGGAGGTGGAGAACGGTAGAGGTCGGTACCGCCTACGGAAGGTGAGTGGTCCACCTGTGATTGTTTAAGGAACTGGAGTGTTCCGGGAGACTAGGGTGTCTCCGGTGATTTGAGGAGCCGGTGTGCTCCTGGGGCTAGTGTGCTCCGGGGAACTCAGAGTGCGAGCAGGCGCTCTGACAGACTTGACGAGGTTGGAAGAATATTTGGATATATTGGTTGTAGTAATCTGGCCGGATGGTACTGTGGTGAAGGCGTGGCTCACTACGGGTGGACTCCGGAACTCACCCTGAACTCCTAGCGTGGTGGTTCAGTGCAGGTGGGTCCTGGGTCTCTCGTGGTAAAGTGCACAGCGATCCGTAGTGCCGCACGGGGAGCGGATGTGTTCTCCATCCTCAGAACAGTTAGTGTGCTGTTCGGTCTGCGGTAGGGTCCAGGTTCCCCAGGACTTGGTCGACGGGCCTTGTCCCATTTGGTAAACACGTGTTTGGAGGATTTTTTTTTTATATGTGAGTGTGTGCGATTTCTTAACGTGTAATAATATGTGTGCATGGATGAGCTCGAGCTAGTGATTCAAGGTAACGGAGTTTGTGGAGAAGTGTTTATTTCACACCAAGGTAGAGATGCCGTGTTTCAGTAAGTTACGATGTTTTGGATGCTGTTGTCGCCCCTCAGATACCAGGCTGGCTGAGAGCCAACCTGCACCCCCTGAGGGCACTCCAAGCTTTGATATGTATATCAAGCATGGATTGCCCACGATTTTGTTTGGTACTTTATGGCACCGATACACTGCTGATAATGTGGATTTGCAATGGCCCTTGACGGGTTCTTTCGAAGAAGCTAAATTGGATTATTTACAGGACAAATTGTTTGCTAGACGTAGCCGTCAAAGCATGTTTGATTCTTTAAGAGTGTGGCAAAAGGAAGCCAGGAAACGTAAGTTGAGAGAAGAGAAAGAGGCTTTCAAAAAGTCCACGCAGACTATGGCGCAGAAAGCGAGAGAGCATACAAAGAATGAGAATGAGCAATGTTTAGAGCGCGCAGATAGGCTTTGCAGGTTGAAAGAAAATAAAAGTTATGTAGTGCGAGAGGACGAACAGGATGAAATGGAAGATATTTTGAGTACTCGACCCCCTCCTCCTTATGCCCCACAGTCATTGTACCCCTCTCTGCCGGCCCCAGCCTCTACTAGTGGGATTCCGGGTCCATCGGCGAGTGCCCCACTTCCACATGGCGCAGCGATCTCTGCTTCCCCGCCCTCGACGCCCCTCGTTTCTTTGCTCCAGACCACTTCACCTGCCCCCTCCCAATTCTCTTTAGCACTCCCTACTGTTTCAGCTAGCACTACCCCTAGTCAGGAGATGTTAACGCCGAGTCGAGGCGCAGGTAGTGGACTGCTCTCACAGGTACGGAAGTTGCTTACACGTTCTACGGTTGGTTTGGATGAGAAAAGTATAGTGGCCAACCAGGCATGCCAGTGGGCTAGGAATAACAATTATTCGTTTGAAGACATTTGGTCTACAATGAAAGATTTTGAGCCTTTGATGCAACAGCACACTTTGTGGCACATGTCAAATGTATTAATAACGTTATGGGAGCAGGGGTATGGAGGTGTGGCTCCGGCGACTTTACGAGATATACAGAACAGAGCCTACAGAACGAATACTGGGGTGAAGGAGGTGATGCGCAGTTTACGTGCCTTATTGCAGTATAGAAATGAATTGCCCTCTGCAGGTGTGCCCCATTTTCCAGGTATACATCCAATGCGTGAAGTGCACCCTATCTTTCATCCCGAGATACCCGAGATGGTAGACCCAGTCACGAAAGCTGTCACCAGGAATAGAATAGATGCACATTTCCAGGAGCAGTGGGTGTATACACCATGGAAGAGAAGTGAGGTATTAGCTTTGAAAGCCCAGTTACCGGATTCTAGAAAGAACCCGACTGCATACTATAAAGAATTGACGGAAGCTGCGTCTTCCACTGTAATGACTTTAGCTGATGTTGAACTGTTTTTCGGGCTTCTGGTCCCGGTCGATGTATGGCGCCAGGTAAAGGGCACAGATCATTCGGAAGAACTAGGTGGTACGTGGCAGGAGTTACAGGATTGGGATAAAGAACGTAAGCCAGGAGAAAAGCCGAAAGCTGAGATTTTGGCGTTGCCGGGGCGCATAATAAAATACATGCACGCTGTCATTCCCCCGAAGAAGGTAGACTGGGACAAGTTGACGGCTTGTAAGCAGAAAAAGGATGAGGCAGTCTTGGGCTTCTTTACGCGGTTTGAAGAGACGTTCATGGATTTTAGTGGGCAAGATGTGTCACAGGATGGAGGGTTGCGACTCTTTGTTAATAGGTTTGTCATGAACTTGTTGCCTGAAATTTCTGCAAGATTACAGGCCTCGGAAAGCACGTGGACGACATCTTCTCCCTCTGGTATTCTTAGCATGGCTCAGTACTATGAACATAGAGAAAATGAGAGTAAGGACAAGCAGGAAAAGAAGGCTAAGGATTTGAAGACTAGGGTTTTGTTACAGCAAGTGTCGAGGGGTAGAGGAAGAGGTGCGGCACCAGGACGTGGTGGCGGCTATGGCAGAGGTGAAAATAGGGAAAGATTAGGACCGAATCAGTGTGCAAAGTGTAAACAAGAGGGGCATTGGTGGAGAGATTGCCCTCTGTTTCAGTCGAATGCCGGTTCAGGACGAGGTCGAGGAAGAGGTAGTGGTGATTCTGGGAGACAGAACGCGCAATCAGATGGAGGCGGGAGGCCAGGAGGAAATTACTTCGACAATGGGGCAGGCAGGCAACAGTTGCAGAGGGGCGGTGATCAGTACTATAATGATGATTACTCCGTGGACGATCTGACAGGGTTCTCTCATAACTAGGACAGCGTAGGACAGAGCGAGGGACCAGTGCCTGTGGAAGTTGATCAGAGGGGACCCTATGTCGAGGCAGACTTATTGGGGTCTCAGCAAAAATTTCTAGTGGATACGGGTGCAAGGAAAAGTTCAGTGACTCATTCTCGGGTCCCCGGGGCGGCTCTGTCTGGCAAGAATAATATCTCTGTTGGTTTTTCAGGTACCCCGGTGATTAGCCCCATTTCCAAACCCCTTACATTAACGATTGGTCCTTTCACTGTTGATTCACCGTTTTTATTGACATCGAATTGTGGAGAAAATTTACTGGGCTTAGATTTATTGAAGAGGTTGCACGCCACCATTTATTGTTCTCCGGATGGCGTGTACATTACGTTAGGCCCGACTGTTGCTCGCCCACTACAATGTTTTTCTAAAGATGACCCATTACCACCTGAATTTAAAGGGATACCCGACAGTTTGTGGGCTGTCAATGATACAGATGTGGGTAAAATTGATATTGCCCCAGTAACAATAAGAGTGAAGGTGGGAGCGAAACTACCCAGGGTACCACAGTACAGAATTCCTAGAGAGGGGGAGAAAGCCCTGTTGCAAATAATACAAGATTTGATTCGGTCAGGTGTAGTGGAAGAAACAGATTCGAATATATGTAACAGCCCCATACTGCCGATCCTTAAACGACGGTCACCTGATGCCGCAGATAATACTCCTGATGTCTATAGGTTTGTGATTGATTTGCGCCATGTGAATAGAGTAGTGGAGCCACAATACCCGGTGGTCTGGGACATCACTACGATATTGACAATGATTCCCCCATCTGCTAAATATTTTTCTGTTCTGGACTTGAAAAATGCTTTCTTCAGTATCCCTGTACATGAGGATAGCCGTTATCTATTCGGATTCTCATTGGCTGGCCGAAGCTTCAGGTTTAAGAGAATTCCCCAAGGTTACACAGAAAGTCCAAGCATATATAGTCAGGCACTGAAGGCACAATTGGATGAACTGGACCTTCCACCTGGCAACGTTATGTTGCAGTATGTGGATGATAGCCTGATTGCATCAGATGACGAGAAGGGTTGTCGGGATGCTACAATTAAATTACTGCATCATTTGGCAAAAAGGGGGCACAAGGTGTCCCTTCCAAAGTTCCAATATTGTCGAACGGAGGTTACCTATCTAGGCCACCTCCTTTCGAAAGTGGGGAGGAGATTGACGCCAGAGCGCATAAAAGCGATCACTAATATGAAGGTACCTAACACGCAGCGAGAGGTGCGCGCATTCTTGGGCATAACATCGTATTGTCGCCAGTGGATACCTAATTATGCGTTACTAACAAAACCCCTATTGTATCTGACTACCAAAGAAGTGCGCGAACCCCTACCTTGGACCCTTGCATGCCAGGAAGCGTTTGAGTCACTAAAAATTGCTTTATGTTCTGCACCTGTTTTGGGAACACCTGATTACCAGAAGCCTTTTGTTCTTTATGTACACGAGGCGGAAGGTTGCGCGTTGTCTGTCTTAACACAATGTTTTGGAGGGAAACAGAGACCCTGCGCTTACTTTTCTGCGATGCTCGACAATGTGGCAAGAGCGCTGCCGAGTTGTCTGAGGGCCACGGCGGCTGCTGTGGTCTCCATAAGACAGTCGGCAGGGCTTGTATTGGGTTCAGACCTCACAGTAATGGTACCGCATGCTGTGGACATTTTACTAAACAGAACACAGACGCAGCATTTAACGAGTGCTCGTCTTACCGGTTATGAGATGACTCTTTTTGCACCTCATGTGATGATAAAAAGGTGTGCTACACTGAATCCTGCCACGTTGTTACCTATCCCCACAGATACAAAGGACGATGACATACATGACTGTCTGTTCAGGACAGAAGAGGAGACAAAGGGGAGGGTGGCTTTGACGGACAAGCCCTTAGACAAACCGGATGGGGAGTTGTATGTGGATGGGTCTTGTTTCAAACTTGCGGATGGTACATCGACAGCAGCATATGCAATAACGACATTACAGACGGTAGTGGAGACCTCTAGGATACCTTACAACTCGGCCCAAGCTGCAGAAATCATAGCTTTACTGAGAGCATGTGAATTGAGTGAGGGATTGGACGTGAATATTTATACTGACAGCCAATACGCCTTTGGCGTGGCTCATAACTATGGGCGACTGTGGGCAGAACGGGGATTCCTGACTTCACATGGACAACGCATACAGCATGGTCCGCTGATATTACGACTGTTAGCGGCATTAACGTTACCCAAGCGACTGGCTGTGATAAAGTGTAGCGCACACAAGACAATAGTGGATGACGTGGGACGAGGCAATGCCTTCGCAGACGAAACGGCAAAAGAGACTGCTCGGACAAAATTACCACGGATGTTCGTGGCAGGCCCAGCTAGATGGGTACCAGATGTTAACATGTTTGCAGATACTGTACAGAGTGTGAAAAATATACAAGAGAAAGCGACTGAAGATGAATTGAGGACATGGAAGGATGGTGGGGGGCGATTGGATGCTGATGAATGTTGGACGGATGTGACCGATAAGAGACGATGGTTACTCCCGAATGCATATGTTCTTCCAGTGGTGACGATGGCTCATGGGCCTGCACATATTAGCGCCAAGGGGATATGCAAGTTATTGGACCCAGTGTGGAGCAATAAGAATATCTCTAAAGTGGCGACTCACTTGGTCCGACAGTGCATGGTGTGTTTGAGGCACAATCCAGGAAAGGGTACCCCTGTCCCAGTAGGTAATTTTGCACCCCCCTCTTTCCCTTTTGAGGTGATTCAGATGGACTATATTGAAATGGAAAGGGTTAACAATCTTAAATACGTCCTTGTGGTTGTGTGCGCTTTCAGCAGATGGGTGGAGGCATTTCCAACGAAAGACTGTACAGCCATTTCTACTGCCAAAATGTTAATAAAAGAATACTTTTCTCGCTTCGGATTGCATTGGGTGATCTGGAGTGATAATGGTACGTCCTTTAATGCTGAATTGATGAAGCAAATATGTAAAGGCTTGCAGATTTCCCAAAAGTTTCACGCGGCCCAACATCCTCAGGTCGCAGGACTGGTGGAACGATTTAACGGAACGCTAAAATTAAAGATGGCCAAAATACAGGAGAGTACAGGACTCCGCTGGCCAGATGCCCTTCCTTTAGCCTTGCTTTCTACGAGAGTAACTGTTAACTCCAAAACGGGGGTCTCTCCACATGAAGTAATATTTGGCCGTCCGGCCAATGTGTGAGGAGTACCCAGGCCTAAATGTTTCTCTGAAATACAGTACCCTCTGTTGATAGATTACTTGTATGCTTTGACTAAAGATCTTCGTTCTATTCATCAGCAGGTAGCAGACACCATGAAGCCGTTGCCGGAGGGGCCTGGACACTCCATCCACCCAGGGGACTGGGTCGTCGTACGAAGATATCAGCGGAAATCCTGTTTGGAGCCCAGGTGGTCGGAGCCTCGACAGGTGCTCCTCACCACGCGTACAGCACTTCGAGTGGAAGGCAGGAAGGCGTGGACGCATGCATCGCACGTTAAGAGAGTTCCACTGCCGTTGCCCTATGACCAATGGGTGAGAGAAGGCATTGCTGATGAGGAACATGAGCAAATACCCAGATATGTTCCCTTCTCGGATGCTTCACTGAGGGGAGAGGAGAAAAGTGACAGGGAAAATTCAAAGTCACGTGCAGAACAAAGTGCTCAAAAGAGCTCCGTCACTCCCGCTGCTACTAGTGAAGAGGTGTCAGAGAGTTCAGTGCCTGCCATAGATACACCTGTTTTGTTTACTGACCCCGAAGTGCAAGGGAGCACTCGCTATAATCTGAGGCCCCGGAAAAAGTGACAGTGTACTGGACTAAACACTGGAAGAAGGGCTTAGTGGACATTCTGAGATAAAGAAGATTTAGTGGTAGGGATGGACTTCTAAGAGCCCTGGTGTTTAGCCGAAAATTGTGTTCTCTGAGACTATAGAGTGGTGAGGGGCCCGGATTAAGTGCTCCTCTGTTTCAATTGCTGTGCGTCAAGCGACGTTGGATTAAGGTATGGACGGTAAAAGCCTGCCTGTGAGGCTTTGAAGGACACAGGGAGAAGATCCCTTTTTAGGGTTGAAGAACCCCTCTGGCCGGTTCTCGGTGGATAGTCTGGGACTATTTTTTTCTTAGAAGTGTTTTCTTTTTCCCTTTTTTGTTTTGATATATTTTTGCAATTTTTTGAAATAATGTACCCTTTTGGTCGCCCCATCCCTGATGAGGAGCAGCCCTTTGCGGCTCCTCCAAGACCCGTGCCTGATTCTCCCTGGTTGGCCCTTTCCCGGAAAGGAAAAATAGTGCTCCTCATTATAGTACTTATTGCTTTCCTAGTGACTCTTGGTATATTATTTTTCCTGGATAAAGCCTATCCCGTTCATGTGTTTGCACCAACACCTACTGCTGTTCCTGAACATAACATGGTTACTGTGGATTATGGTGAACGAATGCTCAGGCGAGGTTATAAAGAAAATGTTTTTATAAAGACTTTGCATCATGCTCATGCCACCACCAACATTACAGATTGTTGGGTTTGTGGGCTCCTGCCTTCTGCTGCCTACAAGAAGGACAGATTTCTAGCGCTTCCTTTGACACCTGTGAATAGTTGTGTGGGGTGGTATACTCTCATAGGTCTTGTCAAATATTTTCAGCAGCCAGATTTTCTGACTCCCCGACTGCAGAATAAGGGATCGACAATGACAATGCGAGTACGTCCTCTGCCTCCCTCTTCCCTTGGACGGATATATACTGACGGACGTTTTGATCAGACATTTATAGAGACGTGTGAGAAAAAGGTGGGCCGGTTTTTAATTCCGAATGACACTGACAAAGTTAGGGAAAGTTTTCTACAACTGAATTCCTCCTTGTCTTACAGACACCCCCCGAAAGGAAATGACAGTGTCAAGTCTCTGATACCCCTGGCTGTAGTGGGCCCGCCACCATTTTTTTGTATAGAGGGTAGGGGCCCCATCAAGGTTGGCAATAGTTCTTGTAACGTGACGGCATTAATACGTTTGCCTCTCAGCCCCTCTTTGGTTACTCCCCCCAGTATCTATTTTGTGTGTGGGGATAATGGATACTTATGGTTGCCTGAAGGCTGGGGTGGGGTATGTTACCTGGCCTATATGATTCCTCCTGTATATGTGGCACCCTCCGACTATCACAAGACTCATCGACGGTTTCCCAGTCCACAAGAGCAGCGTAAAAGGAGGGAACTTCAGGTAGATGACGTTGACCAGACGGACACCTCTCTGCAGCAATGGACTGATTTTTCTAAGGGTCTCCTGCCTTTCTGGGGTCCGATATTTAATAGTAGGGCCATTCGACGACTGTCCAGGGTGATGGAAAAGGTAGTTCTCACGGAAGCTGACATTGCGACTAACATGTCCGTTGAGATTCAGGCTATGAGATTATTCACGATTCAGAACAGGATGGTGCTTGACGTCATCCTGGCAGATAGGGGCGGGGCCTGTCGCGTCATCGGGACGTCTTGTTGCGTGTATATTCCAGACTCAGCTCCGACTGTTAATTTGGCAGTACAGAAACTCCATAGATTAGCGACTGAACTCCATCAGGATAATGGGACCTGGTCCTTACAAGGGTGGCTCTGGGGCGCTTTCTCCTCCTGGGGTTGGAAAATATTGATAGGTTTGGCTGGTGTGGTGAGCGTAATACTGACATGTTGCCTTTGTGTATACTGCCTTCCTCCATGTTGTTCCATGTGTGCTACGAATTTACAACCACGAAAGAAGGTGCCAGGTCAATACACTGCCTCTATTATTACTGACATTCCTGACGCGAATTGGATGATGTTGATTTCAGATGATGTTTTTGAATAAATACGATGCCCTGCCCTTAGAATGGATGACGGCGCTACCTTTTGGCAAATAAATATGGCAACAGTTAGCCAATGATGCTAAAAGGAGGGTCTGATAGAATTCACTTTTCGATGCCCCAACCATCCCTATTTTCATATGTGAGTTAGCATCATATGACTAACTGATGGAGTATGTATCTATATATGTATTAGATTATCCTCGCTTGTTACCTTATTATCCAAATATAAGTGTGATGATACTAATTTCTTAGCTTAGCCTGTGTGCCTCCATTTTGTGTATCTCACTGTGTCTGCGAGTCGCACTCGCTCATCTGCCCCTCCCACAGGAATAGAGAATTCTATTAAGACAGCAGTTTTCGTTTCTCAGCTTACTGTGGTCGAAACTAACAAGTCTCTTTATCAGTGATATTCTCATACCCCAGAGACGCTGAAGCCTGGCTCCATGGCCTTGAGTAAAGATAGCGATGTATCCCTTGCAGGTGCAGATGCCTACTGTATGAGGACATTGTTCCCCTGTCTGGGGTTCAGTAATTTTCCATAAGGGGCGTATCCTAATGAACTGTGTTGCATTATAATGTACTGCTGTGATGAAGAGAGTCAGTCCTCTCGACGCACTCTTTGGGGTGATGTTCGGACAGGGCCCTCTCATATGAGAGTTTGTGGCCAATAAAAATACTCTGTTTATTCTTCTCCACTGTCCGGCTGACTTCTTACAGAATTACTATAGGTGAGTGCGGTAAGTCACTCGGGTGGATTTGAGCCACGCTTATCATTGTGTCACACACAACTTGTTACAAATTTGTGCAGCTTTTGCTTTTCTATTACACACATGTCTATGGGGAAGATTAAGGCTGGTAGAGGTGCTGCTTGGACATCCACTCCATTACCACGTGCTAAATCCACCACAATCCATACCTGGAATCCTTTTTCAGTTTTGCAAGGAGATATGGAGAACTTGGATCAATCTACACACTCCCACCTCACAGAAACAGCGACCATATTGCCAACGTTCACCACTTCTAACCCTCATTTCTCCACGTCCAATGGGAAAAATTTGCTTAAAATACCAAGAGAGTTAAAAAAGATCTGCCTTTGCAAACTGCATCTCCACCGCCAACATCCTTAGATTTACTTCTAGAAGAGATCCAAGCACTTAAACCATATATGGAGGAAACAAACGTATGCTTGCAAGCCCTGGAAGATAAATGGCCTACTCTTGACCATTACCTTAATTCAATTGAACTTCAAATAGACTCTTTACAAATCTCCTCTCAACAGATTCACCCCATGAAAGCGGAAATTCTACAATTGCAGAAACAAGTGGAAAATCTCAAAAACCGAGGCAGATGTAACAATTTGCGAATTTATGGTTTGACCGAAGGATTGCAAAGCTCCAATCCCATCCCTTTTTTCCAATCTTTTTTGCTACAAGTTCTCGAATTTCCTGAAACCCCAGTATTAAATATTCAATGACCACACAGACATGGCCGTTCACCCCAGAACTCCTCTGTCCAACGTAATCCGAGAGGGTTTTTCCTTTTTTTCGGGAAATTCGCAGATTTGTTAAAAGTCTTACAAGCAGTTAAACTCAAACGGCGCATAACATGGCAAGGATATCAGTTATTCTTCTCCCAGGACTATGCGAAAACTACAGCAGACAAACGGAAATACTTCCTAGCCATGGGCCCTGCTCTACGTACTCTGAATGCCAGATTTGGTTTAATTTATCCATGTCTCTTTAAAGTAACTTAGAAAAACAAAACAACCTCTTACGAAGATCCAGCCTTACTTCAACATTTTCTTTAAACATATAGACAGAGCACAACAATGGATGTTTTAGAGCTGTGGCTGCATCAATGTTGTAACCACGAAACATCTGTCAAGAATTTTGTCTGCTGAACAGATTTCACTGGAAGAATTTTGCATTAAATAATTCAACTGGTTGGGCTCAACCAGTCTCTAAAACATCCATTGTTGTGCTCGTCTTCTCTTCGTGGCTTCAACACCCTCCATCCATGTTTGAGTTTTTGGTATGTGTTATTGTCATTTTTACCTGTTATTCTATATATTTTTTCTTTTTCTCATATTCTTTTTCTTTCTTTGCTCCTCCTTCTTCCTTTCTTTTCCTATTTCTGTTTCGTTACCATTCTCTTTGTATCTTAGTTCTTCCTATTGGAGTGCACATTTTTTATTTTTCTAAGTATTACGAATATCATATCATACTCTTGTTTTGCTGTAATGTTTCACAAGTTCTGCTTTATATAGTTGATTAATGATGTTGCGTGTTATTTGCTGGAATGTTAAGGGTTTGGGTACGCACATTAAAAGACAAAGGGGTCTTACCCATTTATCTAATCCTAAATCAGATATTGTATTTTTACAAGAATCCCATTTAATAGCTTCAGAAGTTCTTAAACTTAAGCGACGATGGGCGGGACATGTTTTTTTCCTCTCCAGGAACTAGCAAAAGAAATGGTACTGTAAATCTCGTTCATAAGAAACCTAAAGCCTCCCTTCTTTCTCAGGTTTCTGATAATGAAGGTTGATGGTTAATTCTTCACCTTAAATTCAATGTTGTACCTATTACTTTGTTTAATACATATGCACTTTCTAAACCTGACAGTAATTTCTGGCCACACATTTCTACCCTTTTGATGTCCATTGCCACACCATATATTATTTTCGGTGGGGACTGTAATTTAATTGTTGACCCCTACATGGATCATATACCAAAAACATCTTTTAGTTCCTCTCCAATGCATCAGCATTTTACCACTCTCATATCTCATAGATCTCTAGTTGACTCCTGGAGACTCTGACACCCACAACTCCTTGAATACACTATTTTCTCCACCACTCATCTCTCACAATCACACATAGACTATTTATTCGTATCAAAAGCACTAACACAATCTATATTACAAGCAGATATAGGATCCATACTGATCTTCGACCATGCTCATATAATACTGGACCTAGAGTTATTCCTGGTTAATAACACTAGTAGAAGATGGCACTTTAATACCTTTTTTATTAGCTGGCCAAACTTTCATTTCATCTTTTGAAGATTTAATTACTGATTTTTTAAACATAACTTATCTATTGCATCCTTTTCTACTGTTTGGGACACCTTTAAAGCCTCAGCCAGAGATTTTATCATTTCTCATGTTGCCAAAAAGAAACGTCAAAATTCCCACAAAGCGAATGAAATACTTCAAACTTAAATTGTTAGAATCCCTCTATACAACAACTAATTCTGCAGCTGATCTTAATAATCTAATCAGAGAACATTTTATATATAATAAATTTTCCACAGAGAATGCTTCTGCCGGTCTTCTTCGAGGTAGTGCTCGCTACTATGGCGGCCCAAATAAAGCAGGCAAACTCCTTGCTTCGTATCTGTAAATCAAGAAAGATCGCTCTATATTATTGATTTTGTATTACATTCTGCATCTGCCCCAGTAACTAAAAACGTGGAGATTCTGGAGGAAATTAAAAGGTATTATACCTCACCTATATACTCCAGAACTTATACTGGATTCTAAAGACATAAAAAATTATCTTGCTTCAATACAAAAACAATTTCCCACAGATAGTGATTTCTCACCACTGGAAAAAGATATTACCATAAAAGATATTTCACATGCTTTAAAACTTCTTAAAACAGGGAAGGCACTCAGTCCGGATGGATTCCCTATGGAATTATACTCCCATTTGTCCAAATCCCTCCTTCCCTATCTTCTTTCATTATTCTTGCATTTCATTTCCTCGTATTTATCCACTAGTACTTTTCAAGACGCTCTCATCTGTTTAATTCCTAAAGAAGGGAGGGATTCTTATATCTGTAAAAATTGAAGACCGATATTACTAGGTAATTCTGACTATAAAATATTTGCTAAAATTCTTGCTCTTTGGTTGGAGCCTTTTTTACAATACATTATTTGTAAGGAACAATCTGGCTTTATTAAAGGGTGGAACAATTCTGACAATACCGGGACTTTCTTTAATATTTTGCACAAATCTAACTCACTCACTTGCAGCCATCTCTTTAGATGCAGAGAAAGCTTTTGATCGAATGGATTGGTCGTTTATTTTTCATACTTTATCCTGATTTGGTTTTGGTCCTAAATTAATTTCTCATATTTCTTTATTGTACACCTCACCCAAAGCTTCCATGTTGCTAATGGTTCTATTTCTTGCTCTTTTACATTGCAGAGAGGAGTCCACAAAGAATGTCCCCTTTCCCCTCTTCTTTTTATTCTGGCACTAGAACCCTTTTTAGCTAAAATCAAACAAAACTCGAATATATATGGTTACAAACATGATAAGTTTCATATTAAAATAAGTGTCTATGCAGATTACATTCTGTTATTTTTATCGAAACCAGAACATTCTATTCCACCTTTCACTGCAGAAGTCAATGCTTTCTCCTTAATCTGTGGTTATAAATTAAACCATGATAAATGCGAAGTCTACCGATTTTATATTTTAAACAAGACTTTTTCTCTACTAATTTCTCATGAAACTCCCAAATGCTTAAATATTTAAGTCTTTGGTTTGCTCCCTATATTAGACACACCCTTTCCTTAAACATAACCTATGTCCTTTCTACTTTATCTACATCTACTTC
Source organism: Lissotriton vulgaris (assembly GCF_964263255.1). Lineage (NCBI taxonomy): Eukaryota > Metazoa > Chordata > Amphibia > Caudata > Salamandridae > Lissotriton > Lissotriton vulgaris. The sequence continues at coordinate 968,530,718 of NC_141694.1, forward strand.
CGAATCGCATCCTCTCTACTTATCCTGGTGGGGCAGGCTTGACATTATTAAAATGATGCTTGCTCCTGTCATTTTTAACATGATGTCGGCTATTCCTCTCAACCTTCCAGCGTACTTTTTCAAAACAATTCATTCTATCTTATTGATATTCTTATAGAATAAGAAAACAACACATATGTCCTTAATAAGACTCAAATGTCTTAAATCACATGGCGGAGTCAACTTTCAAGATTTTAAACTTTACCACAATGCATTTCTTCTTAAACAGCTTTCTAAGGGCCAGATGTATCAAATAGTCTTACCCATTCTGTGTCTATGGGAAAATGTGTTCATACATCTGGCCCTAAATCCTTAAATCATTCCACTTCTAATCCCTCTCCATTGTGGAAAGATTTAAGGCACTCTTTCCTATCTCCCTTCTCCCTTGATGAATCCCTTACCTTCACTCACAAGACACATTTTCTATCCTCACCTATACAGAATACTACTCACAAATTATTTCTTTCTTTATGTTGTCCCATCTCTCAGGTAAAGACCAGTTTCTTAATTCATCCATTTGCATAGTAATCTCCTTAAAATTAAAAACAAACCTATCTTTTGGAAGGCTTGACGAGACAGAGATTTACTTTGGATTCATCCGCTTTACCTAGATGATTCTTTTCTTACTTTTTCTTTTGCACAATCACTTTATAAATTACCAAAATCATTCTTTGTCAAACGTAAGTTATTGACACAAAGTATAGCTGATTCCTTATTTCTAATATCCTCTACACTATCCTGCTCATTGCCTCACCGCAATATTCTCCCCGTTTTAAGTGCCAATGCTAGCGCCTTCATCTATTTACAAATTTCTCAATAAAACAATTGAACATAGAATTAAAACTAACATAGAACTTCAATGGAAGTCCTAATTCCACTCTTCATGGTCCACTGCGGTTTGGGACAAACTATGGCTGAAACTCCGCAAGACTTCAACATCAACCAGGATGACATAAACACTTTTCTTTATATATAATTGAATTATGTTCACACCAATGTCCTTACATAAATTCAAACCTACACTTTCCTCAAATTGTTGGTCATGCAGACTTATTTCACATGCTCTTTTCTTTCACGCATCAGTTCTGGTTGAAGGTTTGGTCTCAAATTAATGCCATCTGTCACACTCATTTCCCCTTATCCCCTACAGCTATCTTTCTAGGTACACTATGTGAACATTTTCAAACCCTCTCTTATAACATTAACGTTGTGGATTTATTAATTGTACTTGCTTTCCAACAAATAACAAAAAATTGGAAACACTCCACACAACTTTCCTTTCAATTTGGTGGTACAGTGTATGTTATAACCATCAACTGGATCATGCTTACGTCTCCCCCATGTCTCTACTCCTGAATAGAGAACGCATATGGTCCCCTGTGACTATTTTATTGGATACTTCTGCACAAAAGGTTACCCAACACCATTCATTGTCGGAAGAAGTTCCCAAACCGCCATGAATTTTTTATAGTGTTATATTGTTTACTTATATATGTAGTTATATAACTTATTTCTCTATTCTTTTTTGGTTGTTTTTATGTTCTTTTTACAGCTATTGTTTCTTACAGTGTTGATATCCTTTATAAAGTATTAAGTTCTCTTACATTCATATGTATATATTTAGTCACATTATTAGTACTTCTTTTTCCCCTTATTTTCTTTTTTATTCCTTTTTTATTATTCCTCAGTTATTATAAAAGAAATCATGTATGCAACTACATTCTTTTTCCTACATCTCTTTTTATAGAGTATGATGTTAATTTACTCATTGTTTAATTGCCTTCTGATACTTTATCTGATTGCTTGTACTTGGTTGAATTTTTTCCCAAATAAAAAATCTCTGTTTAAACATATGTTGAAGGGGCCCCTCACACTCACATCAGTAAGGGCTGAGGGTGCCCACCTCCAGTGTGGGTAAGCCTGGGACCCTCACGCAATGCAGGGGCCTTTGTTACACCCCTGGGGGCAGAGTACAAAAAAGCTTATCTAGATGTTTTACTCTTTCTAGATTTGTGGACTTTGAAGACCAAACTGCCTCTGCTCTTAATATTTCAGGAGATGATCACAAGGGAAAATTAAATAAATAATTATTTTTCCCTCGTGGTCGTCTCTCGAAATCCCCCACCGCCGGCCTCACCGTTCCACCGCTCTTACCAGCAGCAGCTGCGTGACAAGCTCTTTAAATTCTGCTGAGTAGCATTCGAAAGACTGTGATGTAACCCTGAGTACAGTAATCAACACTTCCCAAAACCCAGCAGGGCGTTCTACTTTCTAATATCAGTCATTGGTTTCTCCGAGTTTTACTGGCGTCATCCTTACACTTTCTGCACTGAAGAAAGGCCATGGTCCTTTCACCTTGGGGGCTCCTTTCACCTTGGGGTCCCTCTGTGAGGATCTGAAGTAAACAACCACAGCTGTGCATGAACGAGGCAACTGAACACTTACTTCTGTCCTAAGGAGCATTCAAATAAATGTTTGCAGCTCATGCACCATTCAACATCTTCGAAACAACACAAAGAGTGCACTATCTCTTGCTGCCCGGAAAGCAAATTATCTCACAATGTGTTCTCCTTGCAGTGATGTGGTTGTTGCAGTGTGAGGTATTGGAGGTACCGAGCATTAGTGAGGTACGCATTCTTTCTAAGCAGCCAGTAGATGTAGCATCAGGTATATACACATCATATGGGGTCATCATACATGCAGGATGATATGTACTATGTGGCCCATGGCTATCTTTGATGTATGACACTAGTTTGTGCTTGCTGCATTGTGAAAATATATGGATATGTATAAGGACATAGGTACTATGTCCTACTGGGAGTACTGTATGTCAAAGTTCACATAATTCAAAATATTGTGCATGCACACACAAATGGTGCTTCTTATGAGTCAAACACAAGGCCTATAGTGATAACAAAAATAACTGTGACAATAAGGATGGCATTTTTCAAATCAACAACTATGTAAACTTCTAGAAAGCATCTATGGGGAGTGAGTAATAATAGGTTATTGTTTACTACGCTTAGAAACGGCAGAAGTGCAGTATGACGTTCTGTATAAAAAGTTATCATTATTCATTATTGTTATTATTATTCATATTATCATCACTGGTACAAATGCAATTTCTGCTAAGTCGAAGGCAAGAAGATTGCCAGATCAGGAAACTACAGCTAAAATACTTCCATACTTAGTCATTTTGAACTTTCCTCGTTCTGGGGGTTGTTCAGAAATATTGCGAAGACTGGCACTGCTGGAGAGCCCATGAGTTGCAAAATACATTTTATTTTCTTGACCCCATAAATGATTACTAGGTATTCAAATGCAAATGTTTGCCACTCTCTTTTTCTTATTGCTTGTTCATTTGAACATTTCGTCCCAGAGAGTATTGTATTTTTGATCAATGTAAACTGCACATTTCACATTCCTGGTGGTGATCAAAGTAACACTTTTTAAATGAAAAAAAGAGCAACAGTAAAATTAAAAAAAATATCATTAAACTGTCTTCTCCAGACTTCAGACTAATGAGCTAATAAAAATATCCTGCCCAGTGGCCATCTGCTCTAAAGACTTTTATGTGAGCACCAACCTGGATCATGTTCAATACAAGGGCCTGGTGAGAGGATGATTGAACACAGGCAGCTTCCTAAATGCATCAATTTAAAGGCCAAATGTACAGTCTAAAAATATGCAATCTGCCGGTGAAAATGATATGATCAATTTACATCAATGCACAAATGAGAGTTGAAAACATCATCGTACAGTATTTACAAAATCAAATTTGAATAGTCAATTGTATGCTTATTTTAACCCCGGAAACAGAGGTGGAAATACTGTAAGATTCAGTTAGTCATAGAGGCACCAACCAAACGCTACTGCACCAATGGAGGGACTGACCTCGCGGGGCTTGTTTCTCATCCTTGACACAGATGTCATGTAAAGAGCCGATTGGATCACATCTACATGACCTGCATGGATTGGGGTCCTCCGGAGACACCTGAGAAAATAGAAGAGAAATAGTTTGTACACAGTTTGTTGATTATGCCACATGTTACTGTGAATTGGGCTTCGAGTTCAATCTAATTTTACATCTGCCACACAACATTAATGTCTGAGTCACATCATCATGGTGTAGCTCTGCCACTTTGGAGCATGCTGTTGGTGGCTGAGAGTGTAGTCCCTGGTGGGCTTTTGTGTCACTATATATAAATAGGTCCTTTTTAGGTCGAGCCTAGGCAGCGCATTCACTGCTCTGCAAACCATGCTGTATTGGCGTATGGAATAGAAGTACCGCCCACTCTCCGTCCATATTTGTCATTGGCTTGTGTCATTGCCCTTTGTAAATGCTGGCTTCTGATTTGTTAATAGGTTTGTTAGTACCTCCTTAGTAACGCCTTGTCTTTATTCCTTACCTCCAGGGAGGACTGGCCCTTTTACTTCATTGTTACACTGTGAGTCTTTTTTAGTCTGTAAGCACTATTTTCTTTAAGGTAGTTTCTCCTACTGCAGGCACAACATGCTTTCCTGCAACATTCAGCGCGCCATGCATGTTTTCACTTTCTAAACAGCCCAGGACAATGGCGGACGCTTCTTTGCATAGGTTTTGCATTTACAAGAGTTTGAGCTATTGGCATTGTACATGGAAATGCCTTTTATTTATTTGTTAATTATCAAAACATATAAATAAAAGGCATTGTCATTTACAATGTCCATAGCTTAAACTCTCACAAATGCGAGACCTATTGCATTCCAAATAATCCATTTTAGACAAGATTGAATGGCAGGATGCTGCAGTTGGAAGGTTATGTAAGCTGTGCGGTGCTATGTTTATGCTTTTTATATGATCTCCATTTGTTAATTTCTGACTGATATTGCTTGTGTTTTGTTTTCAGCATGTGTGTCCTGATAGGCACTTGAGAGAAGGTTGGTGTGCATGCCTGAGGCAGCTGAAAAATAATATATAGTCATTAGGAGAGTAGCACATCTAACAATGGCTCCTAATAGACTTTTATATGTAGGAAGAGATTAAACAAAGACTAAAGAAGTAATTCAGAGTGGTCTTCTGTCACTCAGGTACTGAACATCACCCGATGTGGGACCTGCCCCTTATGCCCCTTGAGTTTTGTAAATAGGGCAACCCGTAAGACCACTGGACCCGGGTAAACAAAGGTATAAATATAAAGGTAACACTGAAACAATGATAACAAATTCATGTACGTGGAAACAAATTCAGATACATGAAATAATTCAAAACGTCACTGCGAAAAACTAATGATTTTTTGTGATTTAATTTGCATCACAACAAATGGAATCAATCAAAACATAAGAATATGAGATAAATCAACATGGGTACACATTGGTGCTCAGAAAAGAGGGAAGGGGTGAGTGCTCCGGGAAGGTAGCATGATGGTGTGAAGGGATGGAAAGGTAATGTGGTTTAAACACATCCAAGCTTTTTAGAAACCTACCCAACCTTTTACTTGGCAAAACAATATAGACACAAACATAACACTGTAGGCACAGATAAACATGTCTCTGTCACCTATGTTTGATATAAATAATAATATGTCGACGTGTCGACCCCTATCATCATAAAGGTAGTGTCATCCTTATTAGGGGGTCTTCATCAGGACTCAAGAAAATAAATGAGGAGGGGGTAGCACCTAAAAATAAATAGTCTAAAATTAGGTGACGTAAATGGTAAAGCAACGCTAAATCAAAAGGTAGTGAGTGGTAATTACCATTAGACAAAAGCACAATCAATCCAGCTATATTTAAAAAATGTGTGGACCTGTGAGCTCCTAAACAGACAAACAGAGACGGAGAAGGAAAGGTAAAAAAATAACCCAAGGAGACAGAGTCTCATAATTTGTGTAATAACAACGAAACTCACTGTGAATTGGAAACAAATTCCAGTGAATGAGAATAATGGGTGCCTCGAGTGCACCGAGATATTCTCGCTAAGCGGGAATATCTCCAAAAGCTAACACCTGCCCTGAGCAGTTCTTAGCCATGTTATCCAATGGGAGGTGGATAACATGGCTAAGAGCATTAGCTCGCTAATGCATGAATATCGCTGACTTTTCAGCGATATTCATGCTTTGCGGCGATTTTTACCGCATTTGCGTTAAACCTTGGTAATACCAAGGTTTATTTGCGGTAAAAATCGCCGCAGCGCTGCGGTAAATTTTTGTCTCTAACCAAGCAATAGCGATAATTATCGCTATTGCTTGTTAATATGCCCCAAGCTTATTTGTAAAACCCATTTGCCTTTAACTCCTGATGTTAAAAGGAAAATCTAAATGTATAAACTTGTTCTGGACGTAAGGTAATACTTCTTTACGTGTGAAATAGATTTAAAATGAATTTTAAACTATGCAGACGTCTTTAGGTCCTAATATGCAAGAAAATAGGTGGTTTACGGGGGTAGCTTGTCTGATCAGATTGGCGCACAGTCTTAGTGTAAACATTACATGGTAGCACAAACCCTGACAAGTGCCTTACAGATCTCAGACACCATGTCATTTTATAATCACTGTACGAGCTAATGAACGTGGTAATTCACTCAAAAATGCCACATAAAATGTGAAAAATGAATACAGAATTTTAAGACTTCTCAGCCAACCACATCAAGAACAGTGTATGTAGTCAGTGGATACAGATCCCAAACAGAAGCCTGAGAAAGGGATGTTTTTCATGCAAGGGGAAGAATGGAGGAGAGAGACGCGATACTTTGAAAAACCTTTATATCTTAGAGATCTGATAGTGACAGTGTACTAATCTTTAACTAAGCAGAACAGTTGGGCGTATGTGACATCCATCTCATTGAGGCCATCCCCGACGGAATCAAAAATGTCAATCCATTTGTACTCATGAATGATTGAATGTTCAATATTGAGTCACCCCCCCAGCTCCCAATGTGATTTTCTCAAGAACAACCCATTTCATAGATTCTGGCTGATAGTTGCTTGCTTTAAAATGCTCCACCGGTGTGGCCCTAGCGGTGTTACATCTGTTCCTGCTGCAATGTTGGGGTATCAGTGCCTCTACTTTCTGTCTGGTCTGGCCAATGTACATTAGGCCGCAGGGACATAAAAAGGCATAAATCACCTCCGACATATTGCAGTTAGTGTGTAGCTTGAGGTCAATCTTGTGCTGATGGTAGCAGAATTGTTTAGTTTCCAAAGTAATTTTGCAATGGCAATCTTACAATGGCTACATTTATAGTGGCCAACAACCGCCACAAGCTACAGCAATGTTTGGATAGTCGGTTCTGGTGATATTTTAAGAAGGGATATAGCCACATGGTCCTTAACCCCTTCGGTGCTCATGACGGCCGGAGTCATGGTGGTCGTGTATGCATGACGGCCGTCCGTCTGAACCACCCCCAAGAATGAAATGTCCAGCACCGGGGCGGAATACGCGCCACAGACAAGGTGTTAATGTTATTCCCTTTCTTGAAGGAGTGCATCGGAGGATCCTGTACCTCCAAATCATCAGCAATGATCCCCCAGTGTTTGTGACAACTTGTTTGAAAGTTGTGACGCAGATAATCCTTTCCTATTTATCGGAGGTCCGGCCTTTGGGAGTTAGTAGTGTGTCGCATTTGTGATCAGACTTGTGGAAAAAGTCTTCCTTGCAGGAGCAGTTCCTTCTGAACCTAAGGAAGTGTCCAAAAGGCAAGTTATCACGCAGTCCTCTGGGATAATGACTTCCATATCTCAAAAGAGTATTCTTCTCAGCAGGTTTGCAGAATAGAGTAGTATATAGTTGTTGATCATCAACTTTGATAGAGATATTGAGAAAGTCAATAGACTTGATGCCCCAATGAATGGTGAATTGAATATCATCCGATCTACCATTGATCCAAGTATGAAAATACTGAAGGTCTGCCACAGTGCTGGTCCATATTAACAACACGTCATCAATGTACCTTTTCCAATAGGTCACATTGGTGCTGAATGGGTTCAAGATGTTATAAAGGAACTCCAGCTCAAAATGATCCATGAATAGTATTGCCAGATCCACGGCAAAGGTGGCTCCCATGGCAACTCCCTTCGTTTGAAGATGATATTCCCCTTGAGACATGAAAACAAATTCATCACACCAATTTCCAGTAACTTAAGAATGAACTCAGTGGGGATCAAAGTTGACTGGGCCCTTCTATCCAATGTTTTGCGTATCACCTCCAAAGCAGGGCCCTGAGGGATGCTCATGTAGAGTGACATGATATCCATGGTGACCACAATCTGTTTAGTGTTTAGTTCATTCCGTCCACCAAGGTAATAACCTCCATAGTATCACAGAGGTACGATTTTGTGTCTTCCGCCAGTTGTTTAAGGAAAAAAAATCAATGAATTTGCACAAAGGTCCTAACACCGAGCCACTACCCGAAACAATGGGTCTCCCAGGTGGTTTCTCCATGTTCTTATGTACCTTTGGTAGGGTATAAATAGTGGGGAGATGTGGCTGCCGCTGATTAAGGTAGCTGTACTCCAAATCCGAAAGGAAACCGCAGTCATTTGCAGTGTTCTATACCTTGGTACTTAAGGAGGCTCTGAAGGCCTTCGCAACCAGACGCTACATCAAGCATAATGTCACTGCTGGTGAATGAGAGGCACTTACCTCCCTTAAGAACAATAAATCAATTGTCATCAAATCAGCTGACAAAGGCAGTGTTATTGTTGTACAGAACACTGAGAACTACAAGAAGGAAATCTACTCCCAACTTGGGGATGGAATCAGCTACACACGACTTAATACCTATCCCACCAAGGAAATCATGAAGTTGTTGTCTAAGGTCAACTAATCAACCGTGTCCGGATACTTAGGCGCAATTGAGGCACCCATCATTCTCATTCACTGGAATTTGTTTACAATTCACAGTGAGTTTCGCTGTTATTACACAAATTATGGGACTGTGTCTCTATGGGTCATTTTTTGACCTTTCCTGTTTGTCTGTTTAGGAGCTCCCAGGCCCTCACCTTTTGAAAATGCAGCTGAATTGAACGTGCTGTTATCTAATGGTAATTACCACTCACTACCTTTTGATTTAGCGTTGCTTTACCATTTTCGTCACCTAATTTTAGCCTATTTATTATTAGGTGCTCCCCCCCTCTTTCACTATTTTCTTGAGTCCTGATAAAGACCCCTAATAAGGATGAAGCTACCTTTGTGATGATAATGGTCGAAACCTCAACATATTATTATTTATATCAAACATAGGCGACAGAGACATGTTTATCTGTGTCTATAGTGTTATGTTTGTGTCTATATTGTTTTGCCAAGTAAAAGGCTGGATTGGTTTCTAAAAAGCTTGGCTGTGTTTGAACCACATTACCTTTCCGTCCCTTCACATCATCACGCAACCTTCGCTAAACCCTCACCCCTTCCCTCTTTTATGAGCACCAATGTATACCAAAGTTGATTTATCTCATGTTCAATGATTACTTCCATTTGTTGTGATGCAAATTAAATCACAATAAATCATCAGTTTTTTCGCAGTGATGTTTTGAATTATTTCATGTATATTAATTTATTTCCACATATGTGAACTTGTAATCATTGTTCCCTATGACCCTTGAGGCTGATGAGAAGCAGGCCCTGGGACAGACCCCAGGATGGAAGTACCCCCAGTAAACCACAGGATTACATGGGTTTCCAGAGTGAATGGAGGGGTGTGACAACTTACTGTAAAGGGTAAAACAAACAAAAGCAATCATAGAATGAATGATGAACAAATCTTAACCTTCCCAGGTTAGATACTTTCCGTGGAGGGGTAAGGCTGAGCAGTTTTTCATTGAAGACATATTGACCGGACATGGACTTACACTATGTGGAGTTTTGCAAGAATTCATGGAAGAAGAAAGTGAAGATAACAATACCTCCATATCTTGCTGATCCCTTCAATAAATTCCCAAGGAAAAAACGTGAATTAGAAGCAGTATATTCTTTCCTGCAGGATGTAAGCAAGCATGTTCTAACCCAAGAAAACCCCCAGTTCAGTTAATTTTGCTTATGGATTGCAGGTTTTAGGATATCTGCTGTAATTTCGAATCAACTAAGAGTCTTACACACTGAAAGCTATCTGTTTAAATGGTTTTGTGTTTTAAGCCTCAATGGTAACCTTTACAAATAGGGTCTGCAGCTATGGAAGCAGGCTCTGCAGAGATTGTGAATGAACTAGTGAGCATGTGTTTGCACACAAGAAAATACTTAGGGCCTGAATACGAGTTTGGTGGTGCAGATTTGGGTCTGCCCCGCCTCCGCACCTATAAAGCTGTGGTTGGGCTGCCCGCCAGATTAGGAGTTTCCTCCTGTCTGCCTGGCTTTTTTTGGCCATTCCCATGGGGGTGCCTCTATAAATGGGCACCGCAATGGAATGCCAGAAGCAGTTCCTGCATGGCATGGACTGTTCAGTCTATGCGGTCTAGAAACTGATGTGCATGCACACAGGGGGGCACATGTTGTGCCCCCCTGTGTGCATCCACATAGCATGAGGAACAAGGGGGTCCTGAATGTCTCTTTAGTTTTCTCTCTGCCATGGTTTTCATGGAAGAGGAACTGCCATACAAACCGTGGCAGAGAGGAAACTTGTAATATGCTTGGTGCGACATGGGTGGCCTACCAAGCACATTGCGGCCTCCTGACTGCCACACCACCACCAGAGAATGGGTTCCCCTGGCGGCTGCTGTGGGGCAATGGTGGTCCGACTGCCCAAATTGTAATAAGGCAGTCGGCATACCTTTTTTTACTGTCCCTACCTACAATCGATGTCTGCGTAAGAATGTCCTCCTTTCTATGGAGCGTTTTTTATGCAATGAAGACCATATTGCTAGAGGGATCACAGACAATCCAAATGGACGGGGTAACAACTGTCAAAAGAACCATGTGAGAAATCTGATGTGTGTTACTTTTTATACTGAATATATTTATTATTGTTGTCTTATACACAATCTTATTAACAAGCATTAAAGTAAACAAATGAAAATAGGATTGTACGGCGGACCCACATTTGAGGTTGTTACCCTCCCATATTTTCCATTATGTTTACGCTGTTAGAATTTTCAACGATCATAAGTCATCATACAGTATAGATGAATTTTTGGACTGGTACAGAATAAGTTGCTTTTAAAAATTAAAGCAGGATTGTTAGTTTTTAGGTACCCGTATTATTAATATATAGGCATATTGTTGTGGTAATATATATTGTTAATATTTAATGTGCTTTTATGGTCTAATATTTTTTGACTGAATAAAGATGAAGAATGAATGAACACTGAGTGGTATGCAGTGGTTTCCAAACTACAGTGCATCACTCAGCACCTGCCCCTTAAATACTCTGCATTGATTACAACTTTTAATCACTGCAGAGTAGGAAGGGGCGCTGGCGACTGGGATATGCAGGGGTTTTTAAAGTTTAGAAACCACTCCTTATATCACTTAGCGCCCTTACAATATTCTGCAGTGATTAAAAATGTATTACTGCAGAGTATTCAAGGGCGCCAAGAAGTATGCAGTGGTATTTAAACTTTAAAAACCCCTGCATACTTTAATTCCACCAGTGGAGCACCAGAATTTAGTTAATCAAGTAATTCTACTTTACAATAAAAATGCAAAATTACTAAAAGTCTGCCATGCTGCCTGCGGAATTAAAACATTCGACCAGGCATAATCTAGATTGAAAATGGAGCAAGAGATGAGAGGTGACCTGTGTATGGTAAGGCATAGTATTTTGAAGGGAAGTAAAGTAGAATTTTCAGGACAGAGCATGTGTGGTAGAATTTGTGAAGTTAGTGGCCACTTTTTGCTAGGTTGAGAACCTATGTTGAGGGGAATTTATTATGTCTGTGGGAAAACTGCTTATTTCAGTTTGCAGAGAAATTGTGTGGGTTAATGATACTTAGCTTAAGTGTTTTCTAGTTTATCATATTGGTGAATTGACTAATGAATATAGTTTAAAAAGAGAGAAATGTAGGTTTGGACAAATAGGCTCAGATATATTAGGTTCCTTTACTCCTTATGTAGCTGTAGAAATAAATGATGTGAAATGTAGGTGTTTGTCTACAGTTGTAGACAGACTTGCAGTAGATACAGCATGGTAATTTAAGCACGTGAATGTAGAAATGGTGGCTATTAGAGCTATGATAATGCAGAATTGTCTTGCATTAGATATTTTGTGGGCAAAGAAGGAGGAGTCTGTAAGGTGATAAAAGCCAAGAGGTGTTGCACATTTCTATCTGACAATAGCAGAATTATTGAATCTTTTGTGACTAATTTTACTAATCTCTTTTATGAGATGAAGTCTCTTGAGGAATCTGTCTTATGGGAAACTGTAAATCATGGTTTAGTGAGTTAGGGATGAGATTTGGTAAGGTTAGTTAGTAGCTAGGCAATTTCAGTTGAAATGCTTTTCAGGCTATACAAATGATTAGATTATAATCATGAGTTGTGTAAATATTCAGTTTCTTTTGCAAAAAAATTCAGAATGTATAATTAGTAGATAAAAAACAAAGGTAAAGGTGAAAATGGGTAGAAGAAAAGGAAACGTTTGTTGGAAATCGAATTTGAGAGTATCAAGGGTCAAGTCTACAACCAGATGAAAATGGTGGAAGAAATTTCCCGAAAGCAACTTAAGATGATGCCAACATCAACTAACTGATTTCTGATCAATACAAATGTATTGATGTGTTTTCAGTGATTGCACAAATAATTGGGGGGGGGGTTGTAGAATTCTTTTCTAAACGTGCAATTTTGGGTGACAAATAATGTTTTAATACTAATGATTTTTATGGTGAATATATTTGTAACTGATAAACTATTCATATTGCACGTGAAACAATATTGATTAGGTGTTTAGAACTTTATTCCACATCGGGACAAGGGATGTTTAGAAGGTAAACTCCTCTCTACATTGTGAATGTAAAATCTCCAAACGTTCCAATTCATAAAGCAATTCATACTACACAGGAAATGGTACATATTGTTCAGCAGTGGAGTGTGAGAATGCAGAGGACCATGGGTGTGTACTACTGTAATGATTATAAATATGCTAAAGCGAATGAAGTTGTACATGGTAGAAAATAATTTTACACAGTCTGTAACTTAATTACCTAGCCAGGGCAGTTTTAGAGCCAGTGTTGTGACTGTTCTCCAGATAATTTGTTATTTATCTTTCTAACACATCACAGTTGCCCAGGCTATGCTTGAATGCTTATGATTGCTTTACGTTAAGACGTACAAGGATTCTGCTTTAGGACTGGTGGCATGGCTTTCACTTCTCCTTCACTACTGAACAGTAGCAATATGGACATCAGCAAACCACATTTGCCAAAAGCACTGAGAAACTACTAAAACTATGCTGCCCACTGTAAATCTTTAGGAGTCCTCAGACCATATTCTTAGTCTTTGTAAAAGTCATCTTTTTCTTTGATGCTGATAGCCAGTTTAATTAACATTTTCATTCATCTTGGAAGGACTTTGCTTTGGGGAGCCACTGCATGGTATTGAACAGCTAACTAACTGCTATAAGTCTGCTGGAGTGCATGTTATGAAAGGTGTAGTTTGGCATAGGTAAGGTCTTCTGAGGGGTACAGGAAGCTACAGTTGCTCCAGGAACATTGCTGCTTACAACCACATGATCCTTTATAGAACAGTTGTCTGTGTCTCAGCCCCCACACCAGCCTGACTTTTGAATTCTGGTGCTGCCCCAACATGGCTATTTCTATTCTGCAAGAGGCCAATATCTGAGTAGGACCACATTTTTCCATCAGCCCCAGGCCCAGTTGCGCCCACAGCATACCATCCAAAAGGATGAACACAATCATTTTTTGGCCTCTGGAACATATTTCCTCCAGGTCCAATCTTAGTGGGGCATGATTTTTTGGGGAACAGTAGTTCTATGCAGCAGCCACGATTCCTTCATTAGGAATGCCCCAGTTACTTGGTAATCTTCATTATTCCTAGTATAGTCTTCTTCGCCACAAGAGTAACAAACTGAACTTCAGCTCCACACCAGAACCCTCCAAAGCAAAGAAAAACCAGCATCCCATCCCTCCCCAACATGGCCGACATACCTCACCTTTGACCCACCATAAGAGGAGAGCCGGCCAATCCAACAGCCTGAAGAACGACCAAGTCCCAAATCAATGAAGCCGATAGAAGAACAGCGAGGGAGGGATGGGAAATCATGTGGCTAGGAAGACTATATTCGGAGTAATGAAGATCACTATTAAGTAACAGGGGCATTACCTCCTCGTAAGTCTTCCTTGCCACATAAGTGACAAAGTGAGCACATACCAAAGCCAAGTGGCTTCCAGTCACTCACAAGAAACCACTGACAAAAACGAGATGCCAAAGAACCAGGTTTAATCCAAAGCAACACAGTCAAAGGACAAAACCACCCAACAGAAAGGCAAATCACGAGCTGGAAGAACCAGCTCCGAGAACCACTTCAGCAAACCCCCCGCAGAAGGACCACCCAAAACCACTGGGTAATGATCCATGAACATGTGCGGGGAGGACCAGGTCACGGCCCGACAAATATCCTCGATTGAAACCCCCTTTAAAGAGGCCCAAGACACAGAAAGACTACTGGTCGACCGTCCCTGAACCTGGGCTGACAACTCAGACCCCTGAGACCCATAGGCCAGCAAGATAGCCTGCTTGATCCAACGACTTAAAGAGGCCAGAGAAGGCTTGTGACCAGACCTTACAGAGCCAAAAGTAACAAACAAACTGTCACAACAGAAAGAAGCTGTCTGGTCCAAACACACTGAGACCGCACATCCAAAAACGAAAGGGAAGAATCAACCCCAGACTCTGGGAACCGCAGTAAAACAGGGCAACACAACCTCACATTAGCAGTTGACAACAGAAGAAACCTTGGACACAAACATCGGGTCGGGGCGTAACACCAGATGATCAGGAAGGACCCACAGAATGGAGGTGGGCGAAGAAAAGAGCCCAGCTCCCCGATCCAACCCGCCGAGGGGTTAGCCACCAAGAACAACACCTTCAAGGAGAGAAATTTCAAATCAACCGAACTCAAGGGTCTAAAGGGCACACCCCGAAGGGCTCCCAACACCAAGGGAGATCCCGGGAAGGAACCAAGCAAACAACCTGAGGATGCTGCAAAAAACAACTGCGAAGCTAGCGAGCCACCAAAGAATCCTGACAGTTCAGCACCGGACTGCGAAAAGCCTGCAAGGCCGCCCACTGACCCCGCAAAGTGGAAGGAGTCAAGCTCAGGGAAAACCCCTCAGCTAGAGAATCCAGAACCCTCAAGGGATCCACAGACACAGGATCAAACTCCTTCAAAACACACTAAGAGAAAAGGAAGACTAAAGGTGGGAATAAGAAAGTAGAGTAGCAGGACGACGGGAATCCTGAAGCAAATCCAACATCTCATGGGAACATCCCTGCTCCAGCAAGGTCACCCTCTTAAGAGCCAGGCCTGAATATGAAGCCAACGTAACAACCCCTCTGTGAGCCGGGTGCCCACAAGGGGTAAGGAAGGTCTCAAATCGGCCAGCACTCCTGTACAGCCAACTCCCTCAGGGGAGGAGGATGCCGAACCCAGCCTGGGACGACCACCAGAATAAGCACCTTCTCCTGGCAGATCTTGAACAGGACATGAGGAATCAAGGGAACTAGGAAAAATGCGTACAGCAGGGAATCGGGCCAATGAAACGACAACGTATCCAACCTCCACGCCCCTGGAGAGCGCAGAAGAGGGGCAGGAGAGCATTGAACTTGTACGTAAACAAATCCACCGTCAGGTGCTCAAACCGGACCAACAGCTGATAGAACACAGAGACCTTCAGGGTGATGGCAGCCATTGGCAGAAACACCCTGCTCATTGCCATTCATCTTGCCCGGCAGATAAACTGCCCCGAGGCACAAGACTCAAGTCTCCACCCAAGACAGGAGCTCCTGCATCAAGAGCCCAAGAGAATTAACCCTGCAACCCCCCTGATGATTGATGTACCTCATCACCACCTGGTCTCCGTCCGGATCAAGACATGATGACAAAGAAGCAGATGGGCAAACTCCAGGCAAGCCAGGTGAAAGGCCTTCAACTCCTGAAAGCTGGAGAAGCAACCCACCTTGAGACGGTCCCACAGACACTAAACAGACCAAGAGTCCAAGGTAAACCCCAGCCCAAGAAGATGGCATTGGTCGTGACCAACTGGGAAGGGGATACCAGGAACGGAAGGCCCCGGGACAGATTTTATCCCACTAACCACCATCCCCTATCAGCAAAAATCTGCGGGAACACCACCACCGGGATATGGCAATCTTCCAAACAGGGAGCCCACCGGGACAGGGGCTGGTTCACCAAGGGGTACAAATGGAGGTGAGCCCACGGCAGTACATTGATGATGGTGGCCGCCCTCAACCCTCAATCACTGATGGACAGGGGCATAGTCCTGAACCAGGAGACAACCCATGTCCATCCACAAGGTATTCTTCGGCTCCACAGGCAAAAACACCAACCACTGGACCAAGTCCAGGCAAGGTCTGATGAACACCAAGTCCTGGGAAGCCAACAGGCACGACTTCTGGAGGTTGATCAGGAAACCGTGGACGGAGAGGATTTTGCAGACCCTCTAAACGTGTAGAGTCCCCTTCGAAAGAGAAGAGGCAGATATCAGCCAGTCATCCAAATAAGGAAAAACCCTAATCCCCTCCCCGTGGAGAATCCCAACCAATGGGGCCAAAACCTTTGTGAAGACTCTCGGCGCTGAGGACAAACCAAAGGGAAGTACCCGCCACTCTAAATCGTAGGAAACTCAAGGAAGACAGGTGGATGGGCACATGAAGGTAAGCATTCAGGACTTCCAGGGAAGCTAACACCTACCCCTGAACCAGCAGCAAAAGGATCTCCTGAAATGAGAGCATATTCAATTTTACATGGGGAATGAAAGAATGAACCCGCTTCAAATCCAACACCAGCCAAAAATCCCCCAACACCTCTCCCAACAGAAAAAGGATGGAATAGACAACCAACCTCTGTTGGGAAACTGGAACCGGCTGAATGGCCTCTTTCTTGAGGAGATTCCGGACATGGGCAATCAGAGCGGCCAATATTTGTGATGCAGAAGGCTGCGGGGTGGCAGGGAAAGCGTCCAGAGGAGGGGAGTTGAACCCGATGGAAAAACCCTCCTGGACTATTCTTAGGGCCCACTGGTCCGAGATGGAGGACTCCCAGGCAGTGATGAAATTCAGCAGTCTGCCACCCACCGGAGGATTGAAAGACGGGGACCGAGGACTGTCAGGACTTTGATGTGGGGGAAGAGGAAGCAGGCTTGGACCGGGATTTGCTGAAGAACGGGGTCCCCCAGCCACGACCACGAAAGGTTATGGCAAGCCTGGGAGAGGAAAAAAGGCGTAAAATATTTTCTTGGATGAAAAAAATCAGCCAAGAGAAGAGGGGATTGGAGCCAAAGGTTTCCTTACTCCACTGATTTTTTGACCATCTCCTCTAGGGAAGCACCAAAAAGCTTAGTCGCAGGGAAAGGGATCTTCATCAAGATCAATTCCTGGGCTGTATCTGCCTTCCAGTGACGGACCCAGACCTGGCGAAGGTTCTGGATAGCAGCCCTCCTGGCTGTGGTGGCGGCCCCCAAGGTGTCGAAGGATATATCAGACAAGAGCCACGTCTGTTGCTCAATGAGCACCAATGTGGGAAGGACGTCAGTACCTTGCTCCAACAGCTCAGACAATGATTGGCAGTCTTTCAACAGAGACTGAACTGTGTAAGACAAATAGGCAGATGCCCTGATGGAGAACCTGGCAGCCGCATAGGTCCGTTTAGCAGCCGCTTCCACTCGCTTGCCACCCGAGTCCGATGGGGAAGCATCCTCAGAAATGATGGTCCCCTGTGGCGCAAGACCAGCCATGGGAGAATCAACCTTCACGGAGGAGGGGAAGTCCTTTGCGAAATCCTGGATGGTGTATTATTTGGAGAGATAACGGGAAAAGACGGTTTATGCACCTCCAGTCATTCATTGTCAATAACCTTCCTCACCGAGGGATGAAGAGGCAGGGATTCTCACTCCTTGCGTTGGTACTGCATAAAGAAGTTGTCTGACAGTTCATCAACAGTAGGAATCGGGAAGGCCATGTTGTCTTTGATGTGCTGCAGGACTTCCCTCAGCTCCTTGCCCTGCACATACCGACCCCTGAGGTCCTCCTCCCCAACCTCACCCTCATTACCCAGAGGGGGGGTCCAGGCATTGGCGTTTGGGAGAAGAGGGGTCTTGCCCACCATCGCACTCCTCAAAGGCAAGCAGCCACTGCCACCTGAATCATTGACTGGATACTCTGTAGAGACAGGGTTTCAGCAGGAGGTAAAGAGGTGGGCCCTGCCACCACAGAAACATCCGCATCTTACTCCCTACTAGGCAAACACAAATGCAGGAGAAGGGGGCAAAAGCACACACCCCTGCCTTTAAATACTGAAGACTGTAACAAGCATGAGGTGACCAGCAAAAACCTCAAGGCTGCCTCGTAGCCAGGCAACCCCTAGATGCGGGAAACCAGCCAAGCGCGACTCCTCCTTGGAGCGCGGAAAGGCCCTGGAACCGGGCTGGCGTAAAATACATGCCGCTGCGTCGGATAAATAAATGTGGCCTTTGCCCCCCTCTCTTACTGCAAAAGGGACAGAGCTGGCACAGGGAGGTGAGCCGACCGATCCAAAGAATACCCGAAGGGCCTTGACGCAAGGGCCAAAGAAAGAGGGCAGACTAGAGGCAGAAATGCAGGTAAGGAATGAGGTGGCCAAAATGGAACATACGGCCGCCTGCCCCTTTTAGAAATCCAAATCTGAATGTGTCTCCCAGATGGGACAAAGCCACAGAGAAGTAGGTAAGGATTGAGGCAGCAATGAATGTGAACTGGAGCCGAGATGGGCCGCTAAGGCAGAATGCCCGACCCGGCTCCAGACGTAAAATGAACGCGCTACACTCGTGAGCAACCTTACCCAAAAATGGGAGTTTCACCCCCGCTCCCTTGGTGGCATGCTATAGCAGGGCCTGGCCCACCGCCATAGCCAGAGGTAGAGGGGGGAGAGGGAAAATCCCAGAAATGGGCCCGCTGGAGCAGGGCCTCTTAACCCAGGGTCATGGGACCTTCTAGAGCAGGAACGAGACTGAGCCACATGGAGAGCCCAGTGAAGAACTAAAAAAACAGGCTGTGGGATGGGCCGTCTCTCCTCTTATGGTGGGTCAGAGGTGAGGTGGGTCGGCCATGTTGGGGAGGGATGGGAGCCACAGGATGCTCACTTTTTGCTTTGGAGGGTTCTGGTGTGGAGCTGAATCTCACTTTGTTATTCATGTGGTGAGGAAGACTTACGAGGAGGTAATGAAATCTTGCAAGAGAAGGTGTACAGATAGGCATCGCAGCACATACTTAGAATATCCACGCTGGAGAGTAGAGAGCCCCTGGAGAGGTTCATCAGCTGGGTAAAGCCAGACGTGGTTCCTAAAGAAAGCATTGACTTTCTCTGCTTCACAGAAGACATAGAGTGATGAAGTGACTCCCAGTTTCCTTATTGAGTCAATCATGAAGGAGTTGAGACAAAACCTGAGGACAGACATAGTGCTGTCCCAGAGCTAGTAACCCTACAATAATGCTTAGACTCATTCCTTCAGACCACTTTTCCATAGCCCCTTTGTTATAGGACTCTACAGTGCTTGCAATACTGCATTGGTGTGAGTGTCTGTTATGCAGAGGAAACCAGAGTGAAGACTCAGTGATTGTGAAATCACTTGGTGGCATGGAATACTAATGTGATCTTTGGTGTGTCCCCAATCTTGTTCACAGTCTCCAAAGCATGTATGCTGGGTAATGCTTCTTGGTGTGACAACCTTGTAAGTGGAAGGGCCCGGCAATGAGATGTCTCTGCATATAATTTATATTGAAATACTGACCGGCTTATTTCCAGTGAAATATCTGGCAGGGGACAGGGCACAATGCCACAATCATCTGTGATTTGGCAAAGTCTCTTACCTCTATAAGAGCATCAATCACCTGTAGTTAAGGAATCCAAGATTCAGTTATTTCAGTTACTCAATTATTTGTGGTACTGTGCCTATTCCAGAATTGTTTGACTAAAACAGAAGAACGTCTAGGGGAAGCCTATGGGCAAGATGATTTGAATCCCCATCATTCCTCCAAATAGCGGTTGGATCCAGTGGTATTCACAGTGATTCAGTCGAATGGGCCCCTTATGAAGAAGATATCAATGTGTCTAGGCTGAAAGTGAAGTTTCGGGCACTTTTTAACTTGAGTCTCAATTCAGAGACAGCAGCATTAGACATTCATGTGGTACTGATCTGCAGTAAAAATATGTATTCCTGTTATTTGTCATCATACCAAGGTTGGCAACACTAACCAGAAGGCAGAGAGTGTTTTTGTTTCTGGTACTACAAACGTCAAGCTTGAAAGCTTGTCTTTACAATTCTTCGGAAACTTTCTCAGGAGTCACCAATTCCTCTTCTCCACTTTCACGCCCACTTTCAGATGATCCTCAGGTGTCCTCTGACTGTGTTTCATCCACTGGTGATGGACTGTCTCCTGGCTTGCTTGGAATGGGCAATGGCAAGTTATTCAGGCAAATCTCAGGTTTATTGTAGTAGGCTGTGATGCTCATTAAGCAGTCATGTTCACAGCTGTTAGGAAAAGGTATGGAAAAGCTTGCACACATTTTATTGTTGGTGTATGGAGAGAACTTGTGATTCTGTAGGTACAGGGGTGACAAAAGTTATTGTTGATGTATGGAGTGGATTTGAGATTCTATAGGTACAGATGTGATTTAGATCCTGAACTCATTTCAGCTTGTGAATGAGGGAAAGGTTAATACGTTGTTAAATTCTTTAGGATTGACAATCTCAACTGGGTATGTCCCAGTTGCTGGAATGTTTATCGATGATTATCTCTTGATCTTTAGGTTACTTAGGATTATAGTAAGGTTAGTGAGGCACCAAAGTGTATACATCTCCAAATGTGGGATGTGAACAAGGTGTTGCAGCTGTGACAGCCAGTGAATGTAGTTTATCGGGGGTATGGCTTTCGGCTAAAATGGCAAACCTCGTATATCTTTTTGTAAAAGGGTTTAGGATGGTCACTCTCTCTATCTTCCTGAGAGAGATATTACTCTGGATGAGGCACTGTCTAGCATCTCTAGAAGATTTATATTCAACACCGATGCAGTGATTTGTCTGAGTTTCCTGGACTTCCGAAGCATTGTGTGGTTATGTATTTGAGAATTTACGACATTACTGGAGACTTCAGAAGCAGATCGACTCCCTAATTATTCGATTATTTTAGGGAGCCTTATGGTCAGGTATTGGCAATCACTAAAGCAAATGGGACAAATGGATTATGCATGAAATAGATATCAATAACTTTCACGATAAGGTCCATTTAGAGAGGCATGTGAATGCCTCTAATGCCCAGACTGCAACTTAAAGGATATGTTGAATGCTGTTTTGGGATCTGTAGAATACATGTTTAAGAAGTTTTACATTATGCCACTCCCTGCCATTTTGGCATTGAAGGTGTAATCCTACAGCCCTGGTACTGAATGTAAAATATCCTAGCTACAGTGAAAAAAGTTACATTTCTATTTAAACAAAAAGTGAGGTTTAGTCCATCGAAGAAACTCATATAATATATGTTATTTATGGTAGTGTGTGTTTGGTTCAAGTTGTTTCTTCCTTTCCTAATTTCAATGTATAATTGACTGTGCTACAGTTTTCCAGCAAAGCAGTTTTTGGGAAGTGCTATGAAATCGCCCCATCTTTTCATTGATGAAGACACTGGCAAATGGCTTCTGGGAAACAGGGATTACAATGTTCGTATGGCAGCTATTGATTTCAGTAAGGAAAGATAACTAGAATCCTTGCATATATTGCCTATTTTAGGTAGGGACAGGTGCTTTTTATTGCCCTCATTAAAAAACTTTAGCCCAGGTTTTAGATCTTAACTGGTATGATCATAGCACTTACCACGAGCTCATCCCATAGAAAGGGGGAATAACGTGGGTTTTGTTGCTGTGTGCACCAAACTCTACATCCCTGATAGTTACTGAGCCTATACCCCATTACTTTTTTCCAGGTTTGACCTGGAAAAAATGTATTGGTGAAAATTCTAAAGGTGCAGTGTTGATTGCTCCCGGTAATTTCCAGGTGTGATAAATATCTCACCACTTAGTAGGAGAGCGCTGAGTCTTTAATAAAATTGCAGCGCTATTTCTTTACAGCTAGTTCATTTTACATTTAAAACAAGTAAAAGAGTACTCTAAGGAGCGAAAAGGCCTTGCAGTGGAAAATAATATGGAACAGGTTGAGACAGCTAGACATATTTGATGATAATTACGGAAAACCTTTAAGGGCTAGACATTAATTGATGGGCATTCGCCTTTGATAGAAAATAGAAATCCCACCTTCACTTTAGTCCTAATTAACACATGTCACAGTCAATATGACATTTATGTCTTGAACCTTCGTTTTTTTATATCATTTGATGGAAATAGTACATAATTTTCTGGACAACTCTACTCTACTGTGTCATATTAATCACCGGGCAGGAAAGGGAGGCTCGTGTTTCAAGGCAATTACAATCAAAAGGAGATCAAGTGATTTTCCAGCTGTTAGACTTATGGAACTAATGGCACACACACAATCTAATTTTCTAGTGCTTACTTTCATTCATATATCCAGTTTTGTGATTTTGTCTTTACCTACATTAGACCATTAGACTATAAAGAGCTGTATAGCATACATTATTGGTTTTGTTGACAGCCGCAAGCTTGTGTTATTCAAGATTCACCATCACAAGAAGCAATAAAAATGGAAATACACAAAGCCCACACGAAGTCAGCCAGATACTGACTCATAGAGGCGCTCACCTTTAGATTTTAATGCACATTCTGATATACACAATATGTACAGAAGTAATGTTAGAGGTTTAGACTAAGTAAAAGCGATTTTCATTTTTGCACCAGCGAAATTAGGTAAAATTTGCGAAATGTCTTGTCATTTCAAAAGAGCAATATGTTGCAATATTTTAATCCAAGGGGGATTGCTTTGAGCAGAAAACGTCTCACAGAAGCAGTGAAACGAAACCCGAGAGACATTTTTCTCCCTGATGTAGGCGGGTATCTCCTGTCGTTTTTCATCGTGAAGTATGCCCTTATATTCAATGTTCACGTGAGATACTGCTTAACTATATGTCACGCATCACACATTACTTCCCCCCCCCCCCTACATTGCATGTATTTTTACAAAAGGATTAACCCACCTACATTTTAGAGCCAGGGAGGGTGGGACAGCTGGAGTAACACGTATTGAAGATCACACTGGAAGCCTCCAACATTAATATGGGGGCTGCAGGGAGTGTTGTCACTGCAATGTTTGAAACTCAAAGAGAAATTATCAAATAAATAGACGTTCTAGAATACTTAAGGTGCAGGGCTCTTAGTAATGTAGGAGATAGTAAAGACCATTGATTTTTTACATTAGTTTGATTGGGTCTGTTCCTTCAGTGACAAGAAGAAAGACAGATTTTAGATTCCTAGTAAGTCCTGCTTATTTCTTAAGGGTTTGTTTACAAGAGCAAATTCATTACTTTAAAAAACCAATGTTGGCTGCAGACATGATTTAGAGGCCTGTGGGTTACCTACTGTCTACTGAAGTTGATCCTGGCCATGGACTATGATCCGTTGAGGTTCTATCGTTAATAAATAAACATTCTTCACGGATGAAAACAGATACACTCTTGCACATCCATGTTGAAATATTCCTTGAGCTGCACGCTATAGGCCCTCTTTTCTACTTAGACCCTCATTATGAGTGGGCTGGTAATTGGTGTGATATTTATTGCACCCAATAAAATTCAAAGTGCTTACTCAGATTTTATCGACTATATCACCAAATTATGGGTTTTTCCCCACATTATAGGGAACAACATGTGAATGCCGATTTTGATGCTTTCCACACCAAAATTCACTTGTGCCAGCATTTACCAGCCATTTTAACCCTGATAACTATTGCCAGGTTTGACTTAATGAAATGTACCAGAGGGTGCAATTTGTTTTCCAATATTCATAATTTCAATATGTGTGTTAGTCTAACTGTGCGTGCCTTTCCTAGACGGACTGAGCTGTAAAACGTTTGAGAACATTTCAGTAATTTGTCAGAAAATAAGACAACTTAAAAAGTAACATAATGTTGCAAATCTAAATGGTGGAAATCAGAGTTTGAAGGTAATGAAGGAGGTTTTGGCAAGTTCAACATATTATATTAAATGCCCAACAATCTACCACCACCTCCTAGCCTAACATAGGAAACTGGAGGCAAGGGAGTCTGTGCATGTCTTTAATGAACATACCACAGGGCTGGGGATCCAAATTGCACCGGTAAGTTGACTAGATAAATGTACCAAGCTGATAGCATTCTCGAAATCAGTCAAGCAAGAAACGTATATTAATCATGGATTTACTTTAGAGTGACTCAATTTTATTTTAGTAACTGAAGACCAAGAATGCAATGCTCAATGTTACCTACAGTTTATAAGCATTATTTGTCTACTTACAATCTTATAAAAGGTTTTTTTACGCTCTGACATAGCCAGGCTTCACCTAATGTGGATTGTGGTCTAGATATGCCTAGCCAGTAACTCTGCCTAGAACTGTCTAATTTTTGTGAAGAGAAGATTATTACATTTATTAGTTCCACCATGACTCCTTTGGCACCTATTTGGAGAGATTTCACACATGCAACTTTACACCAGGGTTCTCATAAGATGACATATTACCTCAGGCTCCCCAATAGATGCATGCCCAATATGACACCTAAAAAGATTTGTTAGTTGTTAGCATCATTACTAATTACTGTTTGCAATTCATCGCTAGCTTCTGGGACGGACCCAGCTTTTAGGAAGTGTATTTTAAAATAAGCAAATGTTCATTTGAGTCTTTCTAATCATGGGCTGAGGTGCTAGCTCTTGCTAACTCCTTTCAAATCTATCAAGACAGGGGAGATGCAGAGCTCTGCCCTAAGCATTATGTTATTCAACCTCTAGCTCTCTCCTATGGCAGAACCTATTGACTCCTTTGGGCTCAATATTTTTTGCATTTGCCCGCAGCACTCAAATCATCCTTCAATTAGATAATGATGCGGGTTGCCCAAAAAAAAAGTTAAGGCATGTCCCCGTGAAGTTGCCACTTGCATGAGAGCAAACTTTCTAATTCTGAATACGGATAAGACGTGGGATGTGGCCATTGGTGACCCAACTCTGTGGCCTCAGTCTAGGGTCAGCCTTTTTAGGCTCTCTTCCTACTCCTGTCCCCTATGATTGAACCGGGGTATACATTTTCATTGAAAAAACCTGTGTTTGAAGTTCATATAAATAAAGAGATTTTTATTTATTTTTGTCTGCTGAACCTTATCATGAAGATCTTGCCATATTTTCCCAATATGGCCAGGAAATTACTGATGAGTGGTCTCATAACACCGAGAATAGATTATTGTAACTCTTTACTTGTAGGCATGCCTTGCTATGTGATTTGGGGTTTTAATAAATGTTCTCACATCTCCCATTTAATCAAGTTGCACTGACTGCCAATTTCTAAGGGCAATATTGTCAAAGCATTATTATGACAATATCATAAAGCAAGCTATTAACTTCCCTTGCATAGTTAGGTGTCATTTTTTTTCACGTTACGTTCCTTCCAGCACTTTATATTCTAGGGGGCAGATTTATGATAACTGGCGCATCCCCAGGGATGCGCCAGTTATTTTGCGTCACTGCTCCGCCACCCATGGTGCGCCGCATTTACAATGCGGAGCACCATGGGGCAAAAACGGCACAGATGCGTGACACATCTGTGCCGTAAAGGTGGCGCATTGCTGGAGTTGCGTCGCAAGCGCGATGCAGCTCCAGCAAGGCTCGGGGGTGCCCCATCTTTACAATGCTGCGTCAAGACCTACGCCTGCTTCAAGCAGGCGCAGGGTTTTGACGCAGCATTGGCCTGAAAGTGACTGAGTGAAATCTTATAGATTTCACTCAGCCACTTTTGCGATGCGCACCTGCCCCGGAACGCCCAACCTGCGCCGGAACGCCCACAAGTGGCGCAGGGCTTTACAACGTGACGCATCTGCCTAGATGCGTCACGTTGTAAATGGGTCGTAGGGATGCGCCACGTTTACGCCGCAGTTGCGTGATGCAAACGTGGCGCATTCCCAACATAAATCTTCCCCTAGGTATCTTCATCTGCTTTTTTGCCCCAGGTTCAAGAAATACATGTTGGGTTATTCCTTTGCTTGGAACGCCTTGACTGTTAAAGTTCGAGTGGAAAAAGAAGCAGCTCAAAACGCACCGAATGCTGCTGTCTGTTAAGGTTCGAAATGATATTTGCGTTGTTGCTCTAGGACCAGGACACCCCTTTCTGGGGTAATCAAGTGTTTTATACCATTTATGAACAATAAACGAGTGTCTGATTGATGCAACCAGCCCAGGCAAAATGTGTTTCTCCTGAAGAGAATAATACAGGGTTCCCTGAAGAATTAATGCAATGTTTTATCATTCTGTTAAGAGAAGAGAACACTTCTTCTAAACAGCAATGGAAACACCCTGGAACCAGCGTCCCATGGTCAAGACACAGGCCACTGAATGCAGTTCATCATGAATTCCCAACCAACAAGCACATGTAAGCAGAGAAAAAGGGATACATTGGCAACAAATGGGTGTGGCTCTATGTGAAAGAGGAGGCGAGCTTGAGGCACCAGGTACACTGTGTTACTATTATATTTGTTAGGGTGTGTGCTGGGCATGGCCAACATATGCCTCTTACAAGACAATGGCTGAAGACGTTTCTATGAGTCATCAGAAGAGAGCAGAACACTGAACAAACAAAATGAGACAGGCAACTAAGCCTGGCAGTGAACTCTGCTCTGTTCGTGGAGTTTGAGGAGTGTTTCCCACTAGTATCTTGAGATGAACACCCAATATAGGAGGGCCCTCCCATATCCTCTGCCTTGTCTTCTACTTTCGCCTCTGCTGATTTCTCTTTCCATTCCTCCTTCAACCACCATTGGATAGAAGAGTAACATAATACAACATATGTCTGAAATTAACTGCAAACAGTACTATGGTTCATGACCCTTTCTATCACACGTTGAAATCTGTCTCACATCTGCAGTGCTCGTTCCATCATGATAGCTACCTAATTTACATAAAGTCAGTGACACATCCTTTTGCTCAAGGATAGTAAAGTGCCCGTGCAAGGAATAAGGGGGCATATTACCAAGCAATAGCGATAATTATCGCTATTGCTTGGTTAGCGTGAAAAAATTATCGCCGAGCTGCGGCGATTTTTATCGCAGATAAACCTTGGTATTACCAAGGTTTATCGCAAATGCGATAAAAATCGGCCGCAATGCATGAATATCGCTGAAAAGTCAGCGATATTCATGCATTACCGAGCTAATGCTCTAAGCCATGTTATCCACCTCCCATTGGATAACATGGCTAAGAACTGCTCAGGGCAGGTGTTAGCTTTTGGAGATATTCGCGCTTAGCGCGAATATCTCCAAAAGTTGGTAATAGGAGATAGCGATGTTAGCGACTGTTTCCAGTCGCTAACATCTTGGCACGCCCACTTTGCATGTCATTAGTGATAAATATCACTGACATGCAAAGTGGGGCCCAAGATGGTCGCTATCTCCTACTAGCTGTCGCTAACTGGTGTTAGCGAAAGCTAGGTAATAGGGAGATAATTTTATCTCCACTTTCTTGGCTTTTAAAGCAAAAAAAGAGGAGATAAACCCCCTTGATAATATGCCCCAATATTAGGAAAGTATAAGCTGGTGATCACACTTTTCATGTCTAAGTTAACTTAAGCACACTTCCTGGGAGACAGGCTTCAAGAGGAGCCAGAAAGTCAAGGTTGTAGGTAATGCAAGAAGTGTACGTTACCCCTTTAGGCCGGAAGTAGCCATCAATGCAAGTCTCACAGTTCACTCCTGCTGTGTTCCTTGTACAGTTAATGCACACCCCGCCTCCAATGTACTTTCCATGGATGTTCAGGCTCAGTTTATTGTCGGCTATTTTCTGGTCATAATAGCATTCCTGAGCCTTCCCGTGACAATTGCATGCTGCAAAGGAGAAAGTTGTGTTAACAAGCAGCACATCCATCCCACCAACTTATTAAATACAACTCTTTTACGGCAGCGCTGAGAGGTTCCTTTATCACTCTGACATTTTGCTGTCCACACTGAAGCAAGTGCCATACTTACAAGTGATATAGCTTCCACTGCTCCTAAAAATAACAGCATCCTCTCTCAAAAAGTGTTTGTCAGTCGTTGGCAAAATCGTTATTTTTCCTTTTTCTGAAAAAAGGAAGCCGGCGTTTATTTTTGCTGACGTGCTGAGATTCTTTCTTTGGAAAGCGACTACAGCCTTGCATTTTATTGACTATAAAACTGCATTTGATGAAGTTGCGATGCTGAACACGACTGTCACTTAATAAAGAGTGAGTAATGATTCCCAGCTTTCTTTTTTATTTTTACCAACTCAAGGCTTTTTAAGCCTTTTGGTGAAACAGAAAGCAACCAGGTCAAAAAGCCGATTCTGCCTAAATTCTAACATACTAATATTGATGATTTACATGATTCCTATTTTCACAATTCATTGACACTCTCCCAGAGAATGTCGCATTTATCATTATCAATCAGTATTTATTTGTTTGTTGTTTGATTCAATAGCATGGATAGCAAGTAAATGTGTTTGTAGATAGGTTAAATATCCCCTTCCCAAAGATTAGTGGTAAAGTCCTGCCTACTGCCCATACTGGTTTAAGGGTGAACTGCCTTCTGATAAGGATGCCTTCTGGAAGGTGCAGTTCAATTGCTCTGAAATACCAGGAGACAAAGAAGCTAATTTATTTGCCAGAAAAAGACTGGACTTTTATATATTGTGAGTCAAGTCAAGTCAAGATTTATTCAATTAAAATATATAGAATCATAAAAGCACAAAACACATCAAAAAAGAAAACAACATACATACATCAATATAAAACGTTAAAATGCAATAACAATTGATTAAAAATTATGAACTGACCGATTGGAGTAGCATAGATTAAAATGTTACAATCTAGTAATCAGTCGGGCCTTGCATTGTTTTCCTGGTTCTGACCACCCGTTTTAGATATTTAGCGAGGTGGTTAGTAACAACTCTTCATCGAGAAACAACAACTTAACCCTTTCGATGCTCATGACGGAACGGTTCCATCATGAGCATCGGTTGGGCTGTGCTCATGACGGAACCGTTCCGTCATGACCACACCCATTAACATTGGGCCCCAGCACCAGCGGTAAATCGAGGCAGCACGGATGAGGTTAATGAAAGTAGTTCGACAGAGTCTCAAGCCTTGCAGTTTCAAAGGAGCCAAATCCACCTTTTTCTGAGTAAAATTTGCAGAAAAATATAATGTGGCTTGTTGACTCTACTGCAGTGTCATCACAGGGGCACGGGCAAAGAGAACGTGACCAATCATTTGGCTAGGGAAAGGTAACTAACTTATGAAAATTGCCTAGGCGTAAACGTGTCAATAATAACCTATCATAATTACCATGGATAAATGATAAATAAGGTAGTATCCCTGCCTTAATCAAAAGCAATTGATTGGCCCGGACAGATGGTTTCATAATATTAGAGGATAGCCTGATCGACTCTAGATGATTTAGACATAATGCCTTCAAGTCCCTTCTCGTGAGACAGGACAGGTGTAGCAAGTAGGTCCGTTGTGGTCTCCAGATTATCAAAAAACGCAGATAGATCTAGGCCCTGCATAAAAATTTTGATATAGGCGAGCCAGGGAATGCGTTTTGCCTGATGAAGATTCAGGCTGTCTTTTATAATGTCCCGGTTGAGATCTGTAGTCGCACCTGTCCAGATCCTATGCCACAACAAGATCGGCTGGATTTTAATAAGGTCGTACAGGTACGGCAGCCCCAACTCAGCCTGGCAGGGATACGTAGCTGTGCTATTTGGCACCGCTAAGAGATACCTCAGGAACTCGTCCTTGACTTGCTGGTTTGAGTCCACTTGAACATGTCCGCAGATATCAGCTCCATACAGAGCGACTGAGACACATTTAGCTTTGTAAATAACTAACAGGTCATCAATAGGGCGCTTACCCAGTTTCCTCACAAAGTTTATAAAGGCACCAATTGCTTTTGCAAAAAGCAGTTTTCTACAATTAACAGCTTTAGACCAGGAACCCTTTTTATCGAAGGCAATTCCCAGGTATGAGAAGTGATCAGTGAAGTTAAGTTTTTCACTGTTTATAGAGATTTCACAACACTTAACGCTGGGATTGCTGCATTTCATAATGAATGTTTTAGAGATGTTGACTTTTAAATCAAGATTTGACATGTAGGAAACAAAATGTGTCACTATTCTTTGAAGGTCAATTGGGGAGGGGGCCAACAAGACTGCATCGTCATCATATAGTAGCATACCAATTGACCGTTTGCCAACCCTGAGTAAGAAATGGCAGTCCCTGGATAGGGTGTCTCCAAGACTGTTGATGTAGAGGGTAAAGCGAAGGGGGGCCAAGACACACCACTGTCTTACCCCCTTGCCAACAGGAAAGCTGCCACTGAGCTCCCCAGTCCTGCCATAGCGAACACTTGCCCATGCCTCTAAGTAAGTATATTGTGAGTAAATGTCTCCCTCTTATGCTCTTTGCTTCCCTCACAGAAAGTCAAAGAAGCAAGTGTGTGGATTAAAGTGCTACACAAAACACCATGCCATTTATAGCTAATTACGCATGCTTTTTGGGCAATAGTTATTTTGGTAGCTCTTGCAAACTGAGCCCCCCTGCATAAAAAGTGTGAGCTCGAATGGTGAACGATGCAGTCCCACTGTGCATTATGGGGACAGTAATCTTAGGAGTTAAGGGTTTGTAGCACAGCCAGACAGGCCTTTTATTCCACTGGGCATTTCCCCAGTGAGCTTGAGGGTTGGACGCCGGATTTGAAAGCCCAGGGGCCTCTCCTGGAGCCTCTGTCACTTACTACACCTGACGAGGTTTTATGGTGCGTGGCATGCTACTCTGGAACCCAAGGTTAGTAGTTGATCCAGTAGTTATTAGGGGTGGTTACTAGAAATAAGACATGAACTCACATAAAACTGTTCCAAGGATTTCTCCAAGTTTCTTCAAGGAAAATTAAGTTAATAGAAATTAGCTGTGATCATTAGCGTACATTTATGCAAATAGAAGGTAGAATGGGTGGATAGGCTAGAAGAGATTAGATAGTGTTAGACTGCAGAGAATGGTTACACAGGGCAGTTTGTCATTGTTGGGCAGAGGTAAGGCAGTTTGCAGAAGTTTAGTAGAGTAAGATAGATAGTCATGCAACATAATAGTGTGCAGTTAGGGATGAGGGTTAAGAAAACGTTATTTAATGGGAAGGAAGGAGAGAGAACAATAAATAGATTTAAAACTAAGTCGTTTTGTGAAGGATTTGAGGACTATTGTGGGTTTTTGGAGATAACATGCATTTTTAGGATGAAGAAGCTGTGGAGAGAAAGGTTGACCGCTGTCACCTGTGGGGAGTTGCTAGACATTGTTGTGTCTTTCATTGTTTCATTTGGCAGCTACTGGTGTAGAACATTTAATACTTTGATCATTTATATTAATGGTAACTTTTGACTTCAAACTTTGTTCTTTCCTATGCATGGTACTGTCCTATATGGAATGTCCAGATTACTGCTCCTTTTTATCAAGTAAGATTTGGATGTGTGGGCCTTCTATACCAGAGATGCAGGAGTGGAATGTTTGTAATGGGAATTAGTTCTCCCTTGATATTAGTACAGGGGTGGTTCTAAACGGATTGTGCGGATAAGATTCTCCCTTGATCTTAGAGTGTCCTGCAGGAGCATCTGTCTTTAGCAAGAATGCCAAAACTACAACTTTACAAAGTTGTATTTAAATACCTCTCATAAACACTAGTTGAAAATATACTTAGAGGCAAAAATATTTACTTTATAGTTATTCTGTAGCATGTTTAGGGGGCTATCACTTGAACTAGGATAGGTTACATTTGAGTTGAAAAGGGTACCATTCATATTGGTTCTTCAAAACAAGGTCTTGAGACAATAAGATTGGATCTATATCTCACATGGCTAGATATTTTTCTGGATTATCACCCAAAGTGATAGACATCTTATCATAGACCTGATAGCAGGTGTGTAACACAAGGGATTGATTTGCTGTCAGCGTCTGGATACATTGATGAACAATTCTGATGTTAGACACTTGGATGTTTAAGATCTCTGTAACTTTGTAAATTGGAGGTAGCATCACTGCCAGATGCTGGAGTCTGTAAGATTGATGAAACCATAGGGATTGCATTTTGACCCTGCAATCACCCTCTAACTTCAAAATTAGCTCTGCTGTCAAAAACATGAGTCTATAGGGTCTGAAAATCCTAGGGGTAGCATCGATGTCAAATATGTTACCATGTAAGAACTCTGTACCTTGAAGGAGAGCTCCATTTTCATGGTCATTGTCTGTATGTTTATGTGTCCCGAAGGATAATTTTGCTTTCACGAACCTTAGACTGTAAGAAACATATAACATTCAGGGCCAGACTGGCCATAGCGGGCACCGGGCAATCCCCCTGGTGCGCCGCATGGGTGGGGGCCGGTTTTGGGCCCCTGGGGGCCGATTTTGTAACAGGGCCTTTTTTGCAGCCTAGCTGCAAAATCGGCCCTGTAACAAAATCGACCGAAACTGGCCCTGGCAAAGAGCACGGCGGCACCCCCAACCCCCCGGGGTGGGGCGAGCACTTTGCCAGGGTCGGGTTTAGTTCCCAGTCCGGCCCTGATAACATTTGTTGTCCAAAGCTTCAGCCTGTGGGTTTCGTGAGAAAGACTTGAGCTTTCTCAGTCTTCATAACATGGGGGATATGTTTGAACATTTACTGAGTTGTATATGACATTGCCTATTCTGTACCATTAGGGCATAGAATCCTTCAAACAGTGCAGTAGCTCAGGAGCCTAACTACATATCACTTTATTCAGATGGTGGGGTGAAGCCACTGTGCCCATTGGCTTTGGGGATCTTACCTTCACATTCATACTTTGCCAGGAATGTTCCAGCTTGCCAGGGCTTTTGGTTAAATCCAGGACAGCAACGATTGCAGCTCTCTCCACAAGTGTTGTGTTCACACTCACATGAAGATTTCTAACGAGGAAGAGAGACAATCAGAACATTATTTAATGTACAATGGAATCTAATAGCAGTATTAGTGGCAATATGAATCCCAGGGGGTGTTATCAACTTTTCTACCATTAACATCCCATTGAATACAATCTTTCAAGTGTAATCAGTGAAATGTTCTGTGCTACTTGACAATGTGTGTTATTCATCAGCAACATGTGATGATAATAGTGCAGTTTTAATAATAGCAGTCACATTTAATAAATATGTTCTGTTGTGCATTTTTTTTAAGGGACAATACACACAAAGTTCTGCATTTGTTTTCTATCCTACCCCTTGGCATTTGTCCTGGATGTGTGTCACGAGCAAAATACTTCAAAGCGCACCACAGGCATTCCCCTTTCATAATACGCCATCTGGATCTCTTTGACGGGGATCGAACAAATGCTAGTATTTGCAAGGGGCTCTATCATGGAACACCATATTGCTTTAGCTCTAAACAAATACATGCAATGTGTGAGAAGTTGGGTTGCTTGTTGAAGGGGGTCTGACTCCTTCTCAAACAACAGCCACAATCCTTGTCAGGGTGAACCACATAAGTAACCTTTTTAAACAAGTCTCATGCCTACCTGTGCAGCCTGTGTGCAGTTTTAAGCTGCCAATTTGACTTGGCAAAATAAACCTTTTGCTACGCCTACAACTCACTTTTTAACATATATAAGTCACTGCAATGTCTGAACGTGACAAGAAGGTCTGCATACCCAAAGATCTGGTGGCCAAGTATGTGATGGGAGATGATACCGACAAATTGTTTGCTGTATGTGGTAACTCTGTGGGGACACAAGATCGCAGAGTAGTACTGGGGATGGCTTGTGGACACACATGCCTATAGTGGGGAGGGACATACATGACCACAGCACGTATTCCTAATCAAAGCCATCATTGTCAACAAGTTTGGGCTGACCCCTGAGAAGTACCGCCAGAAGTAGAGGGATAGCTACAAACTCCCAGTCTAGGGTACATTTCTTGGATTTTTCTTCTGGTAATGCACTGAATGGATGGGTGAGGGCTAACACAGTTAATGATAAAGGTGGGCTCTACAGCCTGATTATAAGGGAGCATATGCTCAACATTTGTTTTACAGAGTTGCTCCAGCACCTGGTGGAGACTAATCTGACTGGTCCCAGGAAACTTGTTGCAGAGGCAGACATCTGGGTCAGCACCAGGGTGTTAAAGTAGGCACCAGGTGGGGAATCTTCAAAAGGGTGGTCAGGGTTCCCACCAGAAGAAGGAGGAGAGAGATCAAAACAGATTTCCTCATAAGGCCCTCAAAATAGTTCACAGGGTAAAGAGTCCAATTACCAATCTGTCTTGAAAGGAAGGTTTTGTGGACAAAATATTGTTAAAGTTGTCCCCACGTACAATAACTGCTACCGATATGGACACACCAAGGGAGATGCTAAGAGCTCTAAAAGGGCACAGCCCCCAGTGGTGGACACTTCCATGGGCTTGCCACTGAGCGCTTGGAAAGGAGATAGTGGAAAGGAGATGGAGGGTGGCAGCAGAGTTTACCTTAGTATTGCTGTGTAATGGAGAGATGGTGCCTAATGTCCCCATGCCTGCCAATATTTCCATGTATAGGCAATGTGCCACCGTCAATGGGCAGAGTCTGGAGGCTCTGAAAGGCACAGGAGCCAGTATTACTATAGTCAGGTGTCATCTGGTGTCCTCAGAGCAGATGATACCCAATGCATTTCACCAGGTTGTATTGGCAGACAACCATGAGAGCCACACCTGGTGGCTCTGGATCCCTTCGGGTGGGGGGATTTGAGGTTCTTTTAAGGTAGCTTTGAGCCCTGCCATGCCTGTGGATCATTTGCTATGATTGACTTGGAGCACACTGCCTGGACAGAGGTGGAGCTCATGTCACACCTGGAAATGTTGGGGTGGTCTGAGTGGGTCTGCGTGACCACTCGGTCCATGGCTGCCCTGAAAGAGAGTCAGTAGAGCCTGGAAGAATGGCAGAGGCAGCTGCAAGGAAGGGGATGACCAGGAGGCATGGAACAACAGTCTCTGACACTCCCACCATACTGGTGGATGGGGCACTGGAGGAGGCAGGCTTAGGGCCGACTGTGAAGGAAACTGCCTCTTTAGGATACCTGCCTGAGCTTGTTGGGTGGTAAGTTGAGGGTGGGCCCATCAGTGAGGAGTTCTGCAAGGCGCAGAAATATTGTGCAGCTCTAGAGATACTGAGGCAGCAGGCCGAAGCCCAGGCAGCTGGTTACACCTCTGGAGACCACCTTATTTCCTGGGAGAACAACCTCCCCTACAGTGAGGCCAAGGTGTTTGTACATTGGAAAGCATGTTTTCTGGTGGTTCCCCAATGTTACTTGGTTAAGCTCATGAGACACCCTCTGCAGGACATCTGCAGTTGGACAAGACATTTGACAGGCATGTCTCCCACTGTTGTTGGCCCCAAATGAGTACATTATCAGATGCTTTCTGTTGGACTTTTTTCACCTGCCAGGAAAGTGGTAAGACACAGGAGAAACTCATGGCTCCCCTGACTCCCATGCCTGTCATTGACACCCCCTTTGAGAGGATGAGCATCAACATTTTTTGGCTCTTGGACACCAAATTGTCTTGGGTAACAGGATTTTACTGGTTTTCATGGACTGTGCCACACAGTGCCCAGAAGCCAATCCTCTGATGACCATAAATTTACCTGCAGTGGTTAGAGCTTCGATGAGGATTTTTATCTGAGCGGGTTCCCTCAATGAAGTGGTGTCAGACAGGTGTCAGACCAACTTATTGTCCACGTACTTGAAGTCCATGTGGAAGCAAATCCCATGACTAATGGGCTTGTTCATAGGTTCCACAAGACCCTCAAGTGCATGAATATGGGCCTACCAGAGTCCATGAAGTAAAAGTGGGATGTCCTCCTGTCCTGCCTACTATTTGCCTACATGTAGGAACCACAGAAATTAGTAGGGTTCACCCTTTTTGAGCTCTTCTATAGTCACCTTGTAAGAGAAGCTCTCAGTTTGGTGAAGGAGGGGTGGGAGAAAGCTCCCAAGAGGTCCTCTAAGGATGTGGTTAGCTACACATTAGCCGTCCTCAACCAAATTCAGAAGTTCTGGAAGAAGGTTTCTAAGAAGCTAGCCAGGAGGAGATGAAGAAATGGTATGACCAGAAGGCCACTCTGGTCAAGTTTCAGTCTGGCCAGAAACTGGGGGTGATGGTGCAAGTTGGATTCAGGGCCCTCATATGGCGTTGGAAAGGGCCCTATGAGGTGATTGAAAGGAAGTGGAGGCCAACTACTTGGTGGACATCAAGAGCCCCAGAAACTCCCTACAGGTCCTCCATTTCAATTGCCTGAAGCACCACTATGAGGGGTCTGAAATCACCATGTTGTTGGTAATGGATGATGGAGTCAGGGAGGACAGTGAACCTCTACCCTGAACTCTCGTCATCCAAGGAGAAAGATGGGCCACTGGAGGGTGCAGCAGAGGGGCTGTCGCCAGTTATAGAGAGGTTCGCCTCTCTGTTCTCCCTCTGGGCTTGCACACTTGTGTACCAACGATATTGACAGACCCCCCTGCCAAAAACAATATCTACAGACTGTCAGACAAGGTGAGGGCCAGCATCAAGGATGATGTCTCTAAAATGCTTTAGTTGAGAGTGGTTGAGCTCTCCAGTAGTCCCTGGTCCAACCAAGTGATGCGGGTTCCAAAGGCTGCCCCATCAGACACCCCTCCAGAACTCCAGTTTTGTGTGGACTACAGGGGGCTCAAGTCAGTCACAAAGAATGATGCTCACCCCATCCCCTGAGCTGATGAGCTCACTGATCAATTGGGGGATGCCAAGTTCCTGAGTACTTTTAACTTCACTTCAGGGTACTGGCAGTGTGCTCGGGCGGGGTAGGCTAAAGAGAGATTTGCATTTTCTACACCAACTGAATGTATGGATGGTCTTATGAAATACTTTCTGATGCTCTCAGGGGAAACAAATTAAAAAGGATAGCCATTTCACAGCTCTGACATAAAAGAAATCGGTCAGCAAGAAAGACCGGAAAAGGAAGTACGTGGGATAACTTCGCATTCTTCAAATACATAACACGTGTCCAAAACTAAAAAAAGTCACCGAATAAATTGCTTAAGAACAAGAGCAAAATCAGTATGTCTGAAATAAAAATGCAATCTTTGCAGACAGGTTATTAAAATCCGTTAAATCATAAAAGATAAAAAATGTATCGCACAAACTACGATAGAAAATTTCTAAGTCAAAGAAAGAGTGGAGTCTCTGGCCTAAGAGTCAGTAAGAATGCGAGAAAGTATTTAAGATATGTACATGTAATAACCGAGAAATATTCTTACCCCGCACTATTAGTTTTAGTGATAACTGATTAATACAGTTCATATCTTGTAATACTAAATTCAGTACCAAGAGCGGTGATATGCTTCCAAATTCTCATTCAGAACGTTCAAGACGTTTTTTTTAATTTTATTAAAGTTGGTGCACATTACATATGAGCATTGCAAGTAAATTTAGTCAACTTAACCAGCATAACAACACGTGGCGTAAAAAGGTACAGTAGTTTACACATTCCAATAGTTTAGTGCACATGAGTTATAATGCATGAGAACAATAAACCAAAATGACCCAGCGTAGCTATACATCAGAGTCAGGTGTTGCTTCATTGGTGTGTCAGCGGGGGTACTGCAACAGCGGTTTCCAGATGTCCTTTGGCCTGGACGTGGTGGGCACTTCCTTCGCGTATAGAGCTAGGGATTCATGACAGTATACCATGTCTGTTAACCAGTACGTAGTACAGGGGCAATCACGGCTTTCCCAGGACATAGCCACCTTGTGCTTCAATCAATCAACCATTTGTAGAGCGTGCTAGATACCTGTGAGGGTCTCAAGGTGCTGGGAGGGGAGGGGGCCCCTACTGATCGAACAGCCAGGTCTTGAAAAGTCTCCTGAAAGTCAGCAGGTCTTGGGTCTGTCGAAGGCTCAGTGGGATGGTGTCCCAGGTCTTGGCGGCGAGGTGAGAGAAGGATCTCCCGCCAGTGCTTCTTCTTCGGATGCGCGGGACGGTGGAGACAGCGTTGACTTGCCTGGTCATGGAGAACGTTGAGTCGAGGATAATTCCCAGGTTGCGTGCGTGGTCGGTGGGTGTGGGGGCTGCCCCGACTGCGGTCGGCCACCAGGAGTTGTCCCAGGCTGATGGGTTTGAGCCAAGGATGAGGACCTCCATTTTTTCCGAGTCCAGCTTCAGTCGGCTGATCTTCATTTAGTTGGCGACGGCCTTCATTCCATCGTGGAGGTTGGCCTTGGTGGTGATGGGGTCCTTGGTGAGGGAGAGGATCAGTTGAGTATCGTTGGCGTAGGAGATTATGTCGAGGTTGTGCCGTCGGGCGACGTGTGCGAGCGGGACCATGTAAATGTTGAACAGTGTCGGGCTGAGGGAGGATACCTGAGATACGCGCCAGTGGTTGGCAAGCAGTATCGCTATTTTAATAAATCTGCACAGCATTCCTTTTAGAGATGGCACCAGGCCCAATAAGCATACATGTGGGGAACAATCCAAAGTGATGCCGATCATGTTATGTAGCACTGCAAGCACAGATACCCAGAATCCTGCTATTTTCCCACATTCCCATGCCAAGTCCCCGAAGTCCGCACCAGGAGCCTTGCACCGCTTGCATCTGTCATGGTCTCTGAGACCGCATTTAAGGAGTTTATGTGGTGTATAATAGGCTTGGTGTATGTACTTAAAATGAATTAATCTTAAATTGCTATTCGGTGTGAGGTCCAAAGTCAACTGGCAGAAGTATTCCCAGTTCTTCTGTGTGAGTGGTGGATCAATTTTGTTATTCTATTGCTCCATACTCTTGTTGTGATGCTACAGAGTTTCATCTCTAGCGGCCCTGTATAACTTAGTCAACAGTTTTCATATTGTGGGTTAGGTGAGCAGTGTGTGTAGGGATTGCAGTGTAGGGGTCCTGTTGGAAACGTCGGGTAGTGTGCACGCAATGCCTATGAATAGTAAAAAGGAACACTGGTGACTGATTGAGTGCATAACAGAGGTCCGCCTGAGTTATAAAACTACCCTAGGGAAAAATGTCCTGCATTTTATCAATGCCAGCTAGGGTTATTGTGCGCATGACACCCTTCTCGTGTGTGACTGATAGTTCTGCGTGCTGTGCCAAGGGCATCAGTGGGGAGTACAGCGAGAGTTTGCCTGCCCTGTGGCCTAGTGCCTGCTAAGCAGCAATAGTGGCATTAATGGAATTAATTTCTGAGCGAGGTATGCCCCATCACATGTGTGTCAGGATAGAACTTAGAGGGATGGGATGTGCATCTCCATTCTCCACAGCTACATGCAGGATATAATCATCAGTGCAGTACCAGTAATAAGCAAACTGAGCCTGTGCTGATAAATAATAAAGGTGTATGTCAGGCACACTGAACCCCACTCTGCTGTAATCCAGAGTGAGGGTCGATAGACTCACTGTTGCTTGTTTACCACCCCATATCAATTTAATTTGTAGCGATCAAAGTGTTTTGAACAGCATTATGGTGGGAGGTATGGGGATGGATGGTGCTAAAAAGTAAAGAAACGTAGGCAGTATAACCTTTTTTATAAGTGCCATGCGATCAGCCAGTGATAGTGGCAGTCGTATCCATCGGTCTATTTGTTGTTCTAGTTTTGTGCAGGCCACACCATAGTTTTCACTGGTCACAATATCTGGGTCATGGTGGACCCATACCCCAAGATACTTTACGGGCTCCAAAGTCCACGCCAGCAGAAATTCCAGCGAGTGGGAAGAGGTGGAGGCAGGACTCCAATTGACTCAGACCAGTTGATATTGAGGTCGGAGAATCGTTCAAAGCGGATATATTCTCGCAGAATCGGAGACAGAATAGTCTGTGGCTCCCTCACAAATAGGAGCATATCATCTGCATAAAGTGAGATGATCACAGGGCGGTGGGCAAACTGCAGTACCGCTGCTCTATGGCATTATCGAATTATACAGGCGAGGGGCTCTAGCGTTATTGAAAATAATAGTGGCGAGAGGAGACAACCCTGCCTTGTGCATCTGCGGATTGGAATGGGATCTGAGGTGACCCCCTCTATGCACACGCAGGCTGATGGGTCGGTGAACAGCAGTTGTATCCAATTGATGAAGAGTGGTGGGAAACCCATCCATTGTAAAATACTGAAAAGTAGCTCCACTCAATGGAGTCAAAAGCTTTGGCTGCATCTAGCATCATAGCCACCGCTTGCAAGTCGGGGTCTAGAATGTGATGCATGACCAGCAGTGTCTGCAGGTTATTTGATGTGGACTGTTCCAGGATAAATCCGGACTGGTTCAGTAGGACAAGGTTAGGCATTAATGGTGTGAGTCGAGTTGCAAGAATTTTTGCAAAAAGCTTTGCATCTAAGTTTATGAGAGATAGCGGGCAATAGGAATCACATCGGTTTGGGGGTTGATCTTTTTTAGCAAAGTAATTATAAGGGTCTCCCTGAGTGTTGAAAGAAGTATGCCCATCTCTAAAGCCTCAGCGTACATTTCAATAAGATAAGGCGTCAACTCTTCTGCAAACTCTATATAAAACTCACAGGTGAGTCCGTCAGGGCCTGGGGTTTTAATTTTTGGGAGGGATTTTATTGCTGTTTTTATGTCATCCTCAGTTATAGGTTGGCAGAGATAATCCCTTTGGTCAACTGAAAGCCATGCAAACGCAATATCTGATAGGTACTCATCTAATTCTGTTGGCGGTGCACTAGTCTGTGAGGTGTACATGTCTGTATAAGCTGTTCGGAACTGCGAGACGATGTCTCTGGTCGAGTAATGATCTACCTCATGGGAGTCTGTCATTTTTGTGATGATGTCTGTGTCTTCCCTGGCTTTGATTTTGAGCATTAATGTGTGCCCCAGTCTGCCCCTCTCCCCGTAGGCACAGGCAATGTGGCGTCGGGATAGAT
The DNA here is from genome assembly GCF_964263255.1 of Lissotriton vulgaris. Classification (NCBI taxonomy): domain Eukaryota; kingdom Metazoa; phylum Chordata; class Amphibia; order Caudata; family Salamandridae; genus Lissotriton; species Lissotriton vulgaris. The sequence goes on from NC_141694.1 coordinate 968,571,988, forward strand.
ATTGACTTTCATCCTCTGCTAGCTTGTTATGCTCCGTGATTGAGTCCTTGATTTGGGCCAGGAGCACTGTGCTGAGGGAACACTCATAGGCTCTCTCTAAGTGCTGCAATGTGTTCAGTCTTTTCCAGCTGGCCTCGTATGTCTTTTAGGATCCCGCTGCCGTGCTAATGCACACTCCACGTATCGTGGCATTGAAGGCTTCCCAGAGGATGGCAGCACTGTCCTCATATCCCTTGTTCTGCGTGAAGTATTGTGTTATAGCCTCCCAAATCGCGTGGGTGTATAGGAGACCCAGCTAAGCCGCAGAGCTGAAACGCTAGGTTAACTGACGGGCAAATTCTTGTGGGAGATGTAATTCTAGTCTAACTGGGTAGTGTTCTGACAGAGTTCGTGGGAGCACCTCTATATCTGAACCCCAAGTAGTACTGATGGCACTCATGAACCAATAATCCAGCCGGGACCAACTAGCATGGACAGTGGAGATAGGTGTGCCAGTTATCTTCGCCGGATTGCGCAGTCGCCATACATCCGATAAGCCCAGCTCCCCTATACCTTCGTTAATAACCTTGGCAGATCTGGGGGAGTGTCCCGCAACCCCACTCCATTTGTCCTTGCTCAGGTCTAAATGGGTATTTAGATCCCCTCCCCATACTATTGTGGCATCCAGCCAGTCCCGTTAAATGGAGAATATGCGCTTGTAAAAGTCTGGGTCTTCTACTTTGGAGTTGTATACATTTACCAAAGTAATGAGCACCCCTGCCAGTTTACCATGAGTTATGGCGTAACGTCCTGCTTCGTCCATGCAAAGTTTTTATCATAATAAAGGGGAACATTTTCTTTATTAGGGTTAGTACTCCCCTGGCATATGACAAATAATTTGAGGCCTGCCTCTAGCCTGCCTCTTTGGCGCCCACCCGTGCTTCAGTATGACATGTATGTGAGGTGCGTTTCCTGGATGAGTGCGATGTTTACACCGTGTCTTTCTATGTAGGCCAGTACCTGCCGTATTTTTGGGGGAGTTAAGTCCCCTCACATTCCACATTAAACATGCAATTTTTTCATGAGCCATAAAAAATTTCAGGCATCATAAATGACATGTACCTAAAGCATCTGTTCAGTAGTATGCATCAAGTGTTCCAGCAAGTCTCAGTACCTTTCAGCCACAGCAAGAATTTCCCACTACCCCCACCAACCCAAATCCCCCACACACTTCAGCAACCCAAACCTGCCAAAGCCATCCCTATCCCCAAAACAGTAACCCATAAGAAAAAGAGGCTGCCGTAGCAGCTGTGGGGAACACCCATGGGAGAGCGCCGGAGCGCCAAATCACTCCCAGATGTAAAGGGAGGTGGCCAGAGACATACAACGTAGTGACCCAACCTTCACTAACTAGAGGTCTATACAGGTCAGCAGTGATATATAGAAAATTAGGAAACATATGAAGGATACAAATTGTCTTATCTGCCGATTCAGAGTTCAGGCCACCATGCAGGAGAAATCCGTACCCAGTGCAACGTGAGGTATGTCTGCGTTAGAGTCCCACCAGGATGTGTTACTAGAACTTTCTGTGGTCGATGTCCATCATAATGCGAATAGGTTATCCCTCTGCAGTGCATTGCGAAGAGTCGTAATTGTCGTCCTCATCTTGGTTAAGGGAGCTCTTGGATTTCCGTTTTAGTGTCTTAGCAAAGTCCGTTGTGCGTTTCTGCGAGGTGAAGTGCTGTATTTTGCCATTCAGCTCAATTCGCAGTCTTGCCGGGTACAGCATTGGGTAGGGGACTTTTTCCACCATGAAGATTTTCTTTGCTGGTTGGTATTCCTTCCGTGCTGCTTGTACCGCCCCGGTGTAGTCTGGGTAGAAAGCCAAGGAGTTGCCTTCATTAACGATGTTTTTGTTTTCACTGGCCTTGTGGAGGATGGCATCCCGGTCTCTGTAGTTGAGGAGACGCGCTATTATGGGGCGTCCCCGGTGGGGGTCTGGCTGCCAGGGAATGGTGCGCACGCTCAATTATCAGCACAGGTGATAGATTCTCAGCTCCAAAAATCACCTGCAGGAGAGATTCAATGTACGTCTCGAGGTGACCCGCGTTTGTGAATTCCGGTAGGATCGTGATGCACTGGTTATTGCACCTTGATCTGGCCTTGAGGTCTTTATTCTTGGCCTGGATCAGCACAAGCACTTTTTCCATGGCCGACGTTTAGATGCCACCTGTTGAAGTCCATCCTCAGTGTCCGATATTCTCGTTTCTGCCTCCGGAATGCACAGGGCCTGCTTGTCTAATTTAGTGGACATGTGGTCCATTCGTAGGTTTGAAGTGTCAATCTTGCCATCAATGCTTTGTAGGCTGGCCTGGACAGCCACAAGCGATTTTTCTATCAGAAGATAAGCTGTCCGTTGGGTTGTCCATTTCTTAGTCCGACGGGCACGTTGATGAGACTTACTTGATTCGCGTGGTTCAAAGGTGAGGCGAGGCTCACTACTTTCTGTTTTACCCGTTGTTTAGCGTGGGACTGTATACCTGGTATTCTTGGAAATAGGCAGGGGGCAAACACTATTCTTGCGCATGTATCAATAGTGGGCAGTGAGCCCTCTTATGCGTGGTTGGTATTTAGAGTGGCCTTTACTGTCTAGACATAAGGTGTCCGTGATTAATGTTCATGTACTTGCAGGGTCACAATGCGACAGCTCTCACTGTTAAACATGTCAACATACAGCCTGCCACGCCGAAATATCTGTCCCACCTCTATGAAGGGGAAGGTTGGTTTAGTGCTGTGTTTGGTCCCACATGCCCCTACAGTTCCAGGTATATGCCGATAGTGCAGAGACAATGACGTGCTGATTCCCATTGCACGCTTATGGAGGCGATGGTTAGCTCTTTTGTGGATACAACGGTCACAAGTCCTCCCACTGACAGCTTGTACCTAGGGAGTTGAGGCACCTGTTGTCAGTTCAGCAATCGGACGTTAACTGAAATTTGTGAAGCTCACCTCCGTCGCCAAGGGTCCAACATGCACTAGACATTGAGGCCGCACCTCCGGGCGCAGTAATTAAGCCGCAGGGAAGTCGGTTATAGGGGACCCAGGGGTGCGTGTATCCCTTCTGTGCGCTGCAGGCTGTGGGCAAGGCAAATAGAGGCCTCAACAGCAGCGGGGCAACACAGCGGCATGGCGGGCCCAGAAAGGAGCCAGGCTCACGGCCTATCAGCGTTCCCAAGGCGCCGGCAATCATATTTGCAGTATTCCTCCTGTGTAGGCCCGGCCTGGATTACACGATCCGACAGCCGACTCGGGTCGCTGGCTCGGATCTGGATGAGGTTGACTCCTTCCCAGCTGGCTCAGTATTTCACCACTTTCATTGCACTAGGAGGTGATCGCTCACTCACCGGTCTCTCGTAGCGCAGCAGCGGAGCAGGCCAGCTCTGCACAGCAGTCCAGCAGAGCGGCGAGGCAGTCCGCTTCCGCCGATGTGGCGTGCACTCACCAGTCCCACACGGCACCCGAGACTGTCAAACAGGCCCTACAGCTCCCGGCTCCACTATGTGTACGCGGCTCCCAATTTTGCTGTTAGCAAAGCGCCAGCCTTCTGTCCGACACTAGGCCGCCATCTTAGGAGATGGGCCCGTCAGGAAAGACTCGGCACACAGCGTCGCCACAGCCGCTATGTCCCAGTATTTTGCCGCTGTTGATGGCACAATGGTGGCGCATTTAGCTCCTGCACCCCATAGTGATGTTTGGGGGCAGATTCAGCAGGATTGTTGATAGAGAGGGGCTCCGGCCGGTAGAGCTGCACTAACGCACTGCCATCTTGCTTGGCGCCCTCTAGCGCCCGCCTCAAGATGTTTTTTCTTGGAATCAAATATTTATCTTTATTAAAATGTACATATAATTTTGCACTGGTTTTCACCACTGATTAAAAAGTGGTTTAGTTGCACACTGGTTCTAGCAAGACTGCCCAGTCATCCCAAAGAATGCTGGTATAAGTAGTCAAAAGGTTTATTACTCACTGTAGAAATAGATTGCTTGCATGTTCAAGTGCAGCGCTGTGCTTGGTAATCCTTGACACATGTTTTATACATTCAGGGGCATATTCACAAGGAGCTATCACTGAATTAACGGCACTTTATCGCAGCCAAAGTCGTGATAACTTTACCTTCCCATTCACAAGCTGGTGTTAACAGCCCTCAGCTCCAAAAAAAGCCGCGACAACATGTCACCTCACCATCCTCAACAACCAGCCAGATCGGTGATAAGAACACAAAACACACGATAAGGCATGCTAGCAGCAGGAAATTAAAACCTGCTCTGACCAGGTTTGAAGTCGCACGGCAGCCTGCACCACAAAAGGGAGCCCAGCCCAGGGCACCATTGGTAGGGCAACCATTGCCATGGAGCCACTCACCATGCAGACCATACACCCAAGAGGGCCACAACATCCACCGCCACCACCCCTGGACCCCAACCCCCCCCCCTCGGAACACCCCACCGGACAACCACAGAGGCAGAGCAGACAAGGACAGCGGCCCCCCATGAAACGGACCCGCCTCACAGACTCACCATCTGACAATGTCACTGTCCACTACAGGCTGAAAGGGACAACCATCCTATGCATCCAGACCATCATCGTCTAACAGGCCTACGGGACCAACACAGCAGACAACCACCATCCCACCACACACCAAGCTGCTGGCTGTGCTGCACCTGTTGGCATCTGGCACACCCCAACCAACAACCGCCAGAGTCGGGGGAGTCTCACAGCCAACCTTATCAACTCCCCCACACCTGTCCTGGATATCACCATCACCCTGGCACCCCAGTCCCCATACGTCTAACACAATGCGCAGGAGCCGCTGGAGACCAAGCAAGGACCATACGCCATAGCTTGATGCATGCAAGTGTTGGGGGCAATCCACAGCACACATGTCATACCTGTGCCCCCTGGTGACACAACACACAATCACCGCAACAGGAAGCGCACATCACACATCAATGTGCAGGCAACATCAGAACACCGTGGGACCTTCACCAATGTCGCCTCCAAATACACTGCCAGTGCGCATTATCTCTTCATCCTCTGACAGTCCATTAGCAAGCAGCATTCCCAGGATGGCACCAAGGGAAATGCACAGCCCCTTGGCAAGTTCCAAATTAACACCCCACTCACATCAACTCCACAACCATGCAATCCACAACTCTGGCAATGCACACATCACAAAATCACAACCAACATGCACTTCAACATGCCCACCAACTGGACACAACAGAACAACTTACAATGGTAACCTGGACAAGCCGTGAACATGAGCCATCAACACCATGGCACCTCAGCCACAGAATAGCCCAATGTCGGGAGAGGCGGCAACCAGGCATGTGTGAAGGATGCAGTTCAATTCAATTCAATTCAAATGATTTATATAGCGCGCTACATACCCAGAGGGTCTCAAGGCGCTTGGAGAAGGGTGGGGAATTACTTGTCGAATATCCAGGTTTTAAGTTGCATTCTGAATGCTAGGTGGTTCTGAGTGAGGCGGAGGTGAGTGGGAAGTGAGTTCCAGGTTTTGGCTGCCAGGTAGGAGAAGGATCTTCCTCCCATGGTGGTTTTGTTGATGCGAGGTACAGCAGCAAGGGCTTGGTGGGAGGAGCCTAGCTGACGGGAGGGGGTGTAGAAGGAAAGTCGTGTGTTGAGGCATTCAGGTCCAAGTTCGTAAAGTGCTTTGTGTGCGTGGGTTAGGAGGCGGAATGTTATCCTCTTATTGACGGGGAGCCAGTGGAGGTTTTTCAGGTGACCAGAAATGTGGTCTTTACGCGGAATGTCTAGAATGAGTCTGGCTGATGCGTTCTGGATGCGTTGGAGTTTTTTCTGAAGTTTTGCGGTGGTACCGGCGTATAGGGTGTTTCCGTAGTCCAAGCGGCTTGTAACCAGTGCGTGGGTGACCGTTTTTCTAGTTTTGGTGGGGATCCAGCGAAATGTTTTTTTGAGCATGCGAAGGATGTTGAAGCAAGATGAAGAAACGGCGTTGACCTGTCTGGTCATCGAGAGTGAGGAGTCCAGAATGACGCCCAGGTTGCGTGCGTGGTCCGTCGGGATGGGTGCTTTTCCAAGGGACTCTGGACACCACGAGTCGTCCCAGGCGGAGGGGGAGGTACCTAGGATAAGGACTTCTGTTTTGTCGGAATTCAGTTTCAGACGGCTGAGCTTCATCCACTCGGCTACTTCTCTCATACCTTTATGTAAGTTTGTTTTGGCGGTGTTAGGGTCTTTGGTGAGTGAGAGGATCAGTTGAGTGTCATCAGCGTAGGAGATGATGTTGAGGTTGTGTTGGCGTGCGATGGCCGCGAGGGGGCTCATGTATACGTTGAAGAGGGTGGGGCTGAGTGAAGATCCTTGTGGCACGCCGCAGATGACTTCAGTGGCCTCTGACTTGAATGGTGGGAGGCGGACTCTCTGGGTTCTTCCGGCAAGGAACGAGGTGATCCATTCCAGTGCTTTTCCTTGGATTCCTATGTTTCTGAGGCGTTGTAACAGGGTGCTATGACAGACTGTGTCGAAGGCTGCGGAGAGGTCGAGGAGGATGAGGGCGACTGTGTCTCCATTGTCCAGTAGAGTTCGAATGTCGTCTGTTGCTGCGATGAGTGCGGTCTCAGTGCTATGTTTGGCTCGGAAGCCAGACTGTGAGGAGTCGAGGGATTTGTTGGTTTCGAGGAAGGCGGCGAGCTGGTTGTTGACAGCTTTCTCGATGACTTTGGCCGGGAATGGAAGGAGCGAGATGGGGCGGTAGTTTTTGAGTTCGGTGGGGTCAGCTGTGGGTTTTTTCAGAAGGGCGCTGAGTTCGGCGTGTTTCCAGCTTTCCGGGAAGGTGGCGGAGTTAAGGGAGCAGTTGATGACATCTCGGAGGTGGGGTGCGATGACGGAGTCAGCTTTGTTGAAGATGTGGTGAGGGCATGGGTCTGTGGGGGATCCTGAGTGGATGGAGTTCATCAGGCGGATGGTGTCCTCAGTGGAGATTGGGTTCCAGTCATAAAGGATGTTCAAGGGGGGTGGGGGTACGGCAGAAGGTAGGGTGGGTTGGTCTCCAGGATGGTTGTCAAAGCTGTTGTGGATAGTACACAATGCCAAGAGTGGCTGCGATGTTCTGGACAGACAACAGTATGCAGAACACATCCATATCCACGGCAACATACACCTCTGGTGTATGGAATGTAGTGAACAGTGGACGCAACCATGTCACCCCAGCCAGTGGGGGTCCTCGTGGAAATGTTGCCTGTTATGCCCCCGTAAGGTGAGCAGAGTGGGGTGGCCCTGCGTATGCCAGGCCAGCGTAGGGGCGTGAATAAAAAGCATGTCGCCCTAGGCGTAGTCCTCTTCCGGAAAGGCCCAATGTCTCTACCAGGGTGGCACCTCCCACCCCGCCACGAGTCCAATGCCATCTTCGTGAGCAGAGTTGCCTGCGATCCTGTGCACCTGCCATACCCCGGCCCGCTAGACCACGAACCCGTCAGGCCCGCCACAACACAGCCAGGTCACACTGATCACCTGCCGACACCGGCGTGTGTCAAGGAGGGCCCACCACGTGCCTGTGTAAGCTTCAAACCCGAGGCCCGCGACCCTGCCAGACTCTCAGACCATTGCTGGCCCCCGACGCTGGCCCACATTACCCCTTCCTCATTCAAATACTACACCGGCGTCCTCTCCGGCCCAGTATGTACCACATGTGAAACTGTGTCCTGGGTCCTGAATGGCAGTGACCCCAAATCTGGGCCAGCGGCCACAGCACAAGACCCCCCGATCAGTGAGGCATAAGTCCATATGGGCATATTGTGACAGGTGGTGCCACTAACCCCGTTCAATGTCAGCCAGCGACACGTGGTGCCACATCCCTGTTCAATGCCAGCTGGTAACACGTGGTGCCACAAACCATGTTGAACGCCAGCCGGTGACACGTGGTTCCACAAACCCTGTTCAACACCAGCCAGCGACATGTGGATGACGGACCAGGACTACCCTGCGGACCTGTAGGTCTCACATCCAGCACCTAGTAGCGAATCACAAATGGCAGAGTCCACACCAGTGGTCGCACGGAGAGGAGCAAGAGGAAGATGCAGTTCAGTCCGGACGAAAGCCGGGTCACAGTCATGGAGGGGACCTAACATGTGGTTCCACTGAACCTGAACTACGGAGGTCGGTGGGGCCCCCAAACTATGCCAGCAATACTCGGTGAATGACCCGTGCTGACCACTGCCTCCGGCCTACACTGCTCTTGGCCTGGGATGCGTTCGAGTATGTCACAATTGTGGAAATGAACATTGAGTATGCAAAGGTAGAAGACATATCCTTGCACGCAAGGAGAGGCGTAAGAGGATGATGCGTTGCAGCTTAGTGGAAAAAAAGGATCATCGTTAGGGAGGTGATCGTACACTACCAACAACTTCCCTGGTGCCACTAACTCTGTGCATTGCGAGCCAACGACATGTGGCTGCGGGCAACTGCTGACTACTCCCTCCGGCCTACATTGCGGTCCAATAGGTCACAGGGTCGTGTTTTATTAATGGCAGAGTTCATATCAGTGTACCGGCATCATCGCAAACTACATCCCCTCTCAGCCCCGGTGCCACTAAGTCTGTTCCCTGACATTCATGGACACTCACTGGTCGTACATTGGTGGCGTCTGAGTCTATGGACTAAGGCCTAGTTTTCATCCTCATGTAGCTGATACCAAATTGGTGGTGAAAACGAGGCTTGCGCTTTCCACCCCACAAATTGCTGCTTCCAGATAAAATCAAATCTTCTGCATCATGCCCTGGAGGACACCTTCCACTGTCCCCAGCAACCCTTCGCAACATACACCTCGGACATTGATGAGGACCCGCTCAAGTCGCATGGCCAATCTGACTGCACCGCAAGTCGCCGTCCCGTGGCTGGGTGCCTGTGCCGGCCACAGTGCATCCAGTTCCACTAACTCTGTGCTGGTCTGGGCCGGGACCCCTTCTTCTGAGATATTGGATGGCATCTGAAGCGTTGGCCTTGAGGTCATCAATGCCATTTCTCTGTGTCCTTGCGCTGTACGCAGCCTCGGGGCCCAAATGCGTCCCACCAGGGCTCACACACCAAAGCGAGTCCAGACCGTCCCAGACGTCGCATCACAGCAGGAAGCACATGCCACCACCGCAAGGACCACCTCCAACCACCATCTGCCAGAGTCAAAACGGTGGTCCTGATAGACTTACGGAGTTGCTCAGACCTGTCAAGGATGCCATCATCGGCTCCCTGCTCAGCACTCCAGGTGCCAGAGACTCAGTGCCCTGCAGGCCATTGTCCGTTGCTGATTGTCTTTTGTGCTGTGGAGCAGTTGCGCAGCTATGTCACCTCAAACAGTGTGGGGGCCCTGAAACGTTGATGGTGAAGATGATGCAGGTCTAACACACCCCACTGCATCTGCATCAGGAATATATCGAAGGGACACAATTCAAGAATTTTTCTTCACATGCGCGTGCTCATCTCTAGTGTTCCAACCCCAGTGCACTGCAACTCACAGATACTTCTGTTCGCATGTTGGCAGTCCTTTGGACTTTCTCCGGCTCACTCCATGTTGCTCAGCAGTTGACTCTGTTATGCATGTGTTTTCTGTTTCCGTTGCACTGGTGTCCAATGTTCAAGTTGTTGCCAGCACCAGACATTCTGTGTGGAATGGCTTACCCTCACCTCACACGCATCTAGCACAGGTGGCACTGTAAATTTGACCCTGCCAATAAAGGTGCCGGGCGCATGTGCCCGTAGCCAGTTCAACATGATATAAGCGTGTGTCCCTGCAGTCTTGTTGTATGCATGGGCCCTATGACAGACATGTCACCGTAGGCAGCGGGTTGAAGCTTGGACGTGTAGCTTTGTCGTCACCCACTCAATTTGTACGGGGAGTGGCCAGGGCCGTCGTATGCAGAGCTAACATGGGTGTGTGACTGCTATTTGAGCACCCTTGGGCGTACTGTTAATGTGCATCTGCATGTGTCACCTGTTGGCCCACCTCCTTTTGGTGTGCTTCCACATGGCAATAGGGGTGCCATGTGTGGGTGGGTGAAGTGTTGTGAGCCAGCTTTGCTTGCAGGTGCTTCCTGCTGCGTGGACTTTTGCAGGCTTGGTGCTCTCCTCTGAGTAGCTTAGCTGGCTGTGTCCTGGTGGGGGGTTACGTGGGATATCCATGGGCTGTTGTAGTGTATCGGTGTCGACGGTGCAGTGGTGTGCTCCGGCATAACGAATGTGTTGTATTCTGTGCTCAGCTGAAGGTGTTGTGTGCCCCTCTGCAATGTGAAGGGAAGATGCATGTTGACATTGACATGTATGTTGGCGCATTGTGCTGTTTGCATGCAGACTGTATGGCAATGTACATTGTGACTGTTTGGGGGTGCTGGATTCTTCTGCGGGACAGTGTACATTTGGACTACTTGACGGATGTGAGGTCGTAAGTGTACAATTCAATTTCACAGTTTCCGGCTCTGTCAGATGTAGTAGGCATGTTTCTGTGCATATGCGGAGCCAGTTGTGTCCTCTGTTCTGCAATGTCGGCTATGCGCATTGTACCATGTTGTCGTCAATGTGGGTGTGCTGTTCTTGCTCTGTGTGTGTGCTGCAGTGTGCCAAGGGGATCTGGGACATGATCCTGGGTAATTGTGGGTGTGCAGTGTGCAGTGTGCTACACCTCGTTGTGCATGTATGCCATTGTGCCCATCTTCCCTGGCCCCCCCAGTCCCTGTTCGTTGCACTCCCTGTTGATGTTGTGTCAGGTCTTCTCGAGCTGTGTCCATACTCCCTACTCCTTTCACCTTTTCCACACGGATGACCGTGGCATGGGTTTCCTCCAGCTCCTCCCGTGGAGCTGGACTGCCACTTCCTATCGCCGTTACTGCCTTCCTGTTGGCAGCAGGTGTGAGCCTTGTTTAGGTTGTCACATCATGCCGGTGCCTATTGGCCTCCTTGATTGGCCTCCTTGGCACTCCGACTGCATTCCAGGTGTGCCAAGGTGGTAGTGGGTAAGTTGCTGGTAGTGTTCTGTCACCTCCGTGACACTGGTCTTGTTTTCCTGCAGTCTGCACCCCGTCTTCCTCTCCCTCTTATCCTTGGCCTTCCCCTACCCTGTTGTTCTTTGCTGGTAGTCTGTGGGGTTTGTGGGGTCCGAGTTGGCCTCTGGGCTGGATCAGGGTGCATCCATGTTGCTACATGCTTTTGCTTGTTTCTGGTGTGTTTTTTCTGCGGTTTTTATGGTGCAATGTCCCGCCAGACGTGTGGGATTTGCAGGCCTGTGGCTGGTTTTCGCTACAATTTGTACCGTGGTTGTCCTCATCGTATGTTTTTTTATCGTTCGCGTATCGCATATTTGTGGCGTGGTGTTGATTTTCATACAGACATTTGACGCGTTATCTGGTGTCTGTTGCAAGCTACCACCGCGTTGTGAATTCCCAAGATGACACAGGGTTATTTTCCTATGATAAGCTGTGATGTTGAAAGTTGTGTTACGCTACTCTTGCGGTAGTTATCACAAGTTCTTGTGAATATACCCTTTAGTGTTCCATAATTCTTGAATGCGTGTCAGCATGACACATAGGTCCTAATTCAACTAAATCAACAGCTTCCTTAATGAGCAGGTGCAATCAACAAACAAGGTGTTGCACACAGGTTACACGCTGGTTCTAGCAATTTTGACCCACCCCTTCAAATGCATGCCGGTAAATGTAGTTAGTCATTTATCACAGTCAAACGCATCCAGTTTGACTCAATGATGCGTATATGTAAAAACGGTCTCTTTAGCATGGTTTAGGCTTGGATGTGTGCACCATGGCCTGATTGTTGAAGCAAGTCAACCCACCTCATGAGACTGTAGTCTCTGTTGTCCTCCACGCTCCCTCAAAATTCCGCTCTGCGGAGCTCAAATACCTGCCTCCCAAGGGTCCATCCAAATTCCTCTCAGGTGAATTCTAAATGCCTGCATCCCCCTGGGCCCAGACATTCAGGGTGTCTAGTTTATGCTACCATAATGAACACGTAGTCCGCCACAGAGCTCACTCATTCCCGTGAAGACAAAGCCAAGGTAAATCATAAATGATGAAATACAAACTTTTACAATATGCAATTGTGAAACAGTAACAGGTCCTTCATGAGGTCATCGGTGCTGAGCCCATAACACACAGTGAACACAGGAGGTGATGGACGGAGTGCTGAAACTTTTCATACACTCACCCCCTAGTCACAGATCTGGATTGAATCCATCATCGTCCTTTAGCTAACTTTGCCACCTCAGTTCAGACGCAGCTATAAGCAAATTAGTCTTGACCCTGTGCCTCATGGGAACATTCCAGCCCGAACTGCCAAGCCTGGTCTTCCCTGAACCGGAAACAAGCATCCTGGAACCGGTTTCGGAGTAACACCTCTCTTTGTTCGCCCTAAATTTACAGGGTATGCCCAGACGTGGGTCCCTTGCTCACTTTGCCTCTGGATTCAAGCTAGCCTGGCTGAAGAGGGGTGTTACCCCGAAACTGGTCCCAGGATGCTTGTTTCCGGTTCAGGGAAGACCTGGCTTGGCAGTTCGGCTGGACTGTTTCCATGATGCACAGGGTCAAGACTAATTTGAATATAGCTGGGTCTGAAATGAGGTGGGGAAGTGAGCTCAAAAATGATGATGGATTCAACATAGATTTGTGACTTGGGGTGAGTGCAAGAAAAGTTTCAGCGCTCCATCTATCATCGCCTTGTGCTTGCTTTGTTCACCCTAAGTTGGCAGGGTATGCCCAGACGTGAGTCCCTTGATCACTTTGCCACTGGATTCAAGCTAGCCTGGCTGAATAGGGGTCGCAAATTACCATCAATCTCCTTGCGTTTGCTTTCTTCGATCTAAGTTGGCAGGGTATGCCCAGATGTGGGTCCCTTGCTCCGTTTGCCACTGGATTCAAGCTAGCCTGGCTGAAGAGGGGTGTTACCCCGAAACCGGTCCCAGGATGCTTGTTTCCGGTTCAGGAAAGACCTGGCTTGGTAGTTTGGGCTGGACTGTTCCCATGAGGCACAGGGTCAAGACTGATTTGCATATAGCTGGGTTTGAACTGAGGTGGCGAAGTGAGCTAAAGAACGATGATGGATTCAACCCAGATCTGTGACTGGGGGGTGTGTGTCCGAAAAGTTTCAGGAAACAAGCATCCTGGGACAGGTTTTGGGGTAACACCCCTCTTCAGCCAGGCTAGCTTGAATCCAGTGGCAAAGTGAGTAAAGGACCCACATCTGGGCATGCCATGCCAGCTTAGGACTAACAAAGCAAAAACAAGGAGATGATGGACGGAGCGCTGAAACTTTTCGGACACTCGCCCCCAGTCACAGATCTGGGTTGAGTCCATCATCGTCATTTTGCCACCTCAGTTCAGACCCAGCTATATGCAAATCAGTCTTGACCCTGTGCCTCATGGGAACAGTCCAGCCCGAACTGCGAAGCCAGGTCTTCCCTGAACCGGAAATAAGCATCCTGGGACCGATTTTGGAGTAACACCCCTCTTCAGCTGGACTAGTTTGAATCCGATTAGAAAAGAGCCGAAAGAGTAAGCTAAAGGGACAGGAAATGCAAGGCAGGCAAGAAGGAAACGAGGGAGGTCAAGGCAGTGCACCCTAGATATTTGGCAACCCTTGCATTTGGGAGTACTGGAGCAGCAGGGCACAGGATCGGGGTACTTGCGGGTGGACAGCGTCCGCCCAATATTTTCACAGGGTGGATGCCATCCCCCCTGCCAAGAAGTTGGGCCCCACTGAAAAATATGCAGAATTCGTCCTGATGTTATTTGCAAACACCAAGACACATTCAGCAGCGCCTGCACGTTGTTGTCTGCTTTCGATCACAATGACGTGCAGGCGGGAGGGTGCTTTCTTAGTTCTGACTCCTCCTGGGCCCATAACAAAGGCCCAGTTTGAGGGGTCATCAGGTCTCCTTTTGTTGGAGTCTCCTTGCTGGGAGCAGTGAGGAGCCTCACACCTAGATGCAAATGAGTGAGGATGGGGTCTGATGGCTAGATTGCTGACTTTGGTGCTAGAAACCAAGTTTTGAGCCTCAGGATCGCGTTCACATCCTGTGATTCTGGGCAAATTAATCTCCCCGTGCCTAAATGTGTCCTTGTGTAATGTAACCAGTGCTCATGTAAAACTCTCCAATACCTTTGGGTCGAGTTTGCGCTGTATAAATCTGCATTTAAAAAAAACACAAATACAGCAGAGGGGAAACAAAACTCACACCTTGGTAGCATTTCACACATACTTACGAGGGGCAGCTTTTCATCTTGTTCAGTCCCATTTACAAGAGATGCATGCACTGTAAGAATGTTAGATGCATTGGTCTTTCCCTGTATTTACACAAAATAAATGTAATTTATATAGTGCTTTCTACCACTGAGGAGGCATTGAAATAATTTCAGTACCACAATTTTTTCTTGTAAAGCGCTATGGATAGAGGAAGTGTGTGCTGACAAAAGGCAACACTGTTTTATGCTGTAGCCTTTAAAAGTGGGAATCTTCTGCCTCAATCTGGAGGGTTTGCGTGTATACTCGAAATGTGCTCCAATGTACTCATGATAGACCTGCTAAACATATATGTGAGGGCTCATGATTTGATGTCACTTCTTATGATGCTACTTCGAGTGATGTCAGGGGCCATGAAGTCATGCGCCGCGATATCACACGTGATGTCACGGCCCGTGATGCCACTTGCATTCTGATTAAGTAGGTTAGTCCCCCCCCCCCCCCCCCCCCCCCCACACTTCTTTTTTTAGGACTTGTGCCCTGCGGATCAGGGCTCATAAGAAACATTTTGAGCTCATGCACTTTTCTTTTTTTTTAAGGTGTGGGGGGTCCAAAGACTCCTGGATTGTTGATATCAAAGATCCTCCATGTGGCTGAGTTCACTGTTTCTTCCAAGTGTACCACACTCTAAGTCACGCGTCATCTATCTAAGCCAACCTGTGTGATGATCATGCCTTAGGCTCAGTGTTCGTACCCTCAGTTACATAGAGATCATGTTCTGGTATACATACATTGGTTGCCGGATTCAGTGGACACGCTCTTGCATGACCGTAGCAGATGCACATGCCTCCTACAGATATGTCCTTTATGGAATAGTAATACTGAAAGAGAACGAAAAAAACAATTGAGCACGCTTGAAATGCAAACATAACAGTTTTTCATTAGGGCAGCTAGGCGTATTTTTTAAAATAAAATTTACGCGCACCATCTGAAAAGGTTTTAGTATTTATATATTCCAGACGTCCTCACTACGAGTCACTAAAATACATGTATTCAATTATAGAAAAACCATAAAATCACGCAGAAATTTTATTTCTTCATATTACCTAATCCGAATAGACATTAAAACAAAAGATATCCATATAAACCAGAACATTGATAAAAGTTCACATTCACTACATCAGTTTTATCACATTTACATCTATTGTACTGTCTTGAATGATCGCACTACCAACATGTACATTAACATAAATGCTAAATCGGAACCTTCTTGCATAAAATATGGAATGCCCATCATATAATATATAATTTATTGTAAAACCGTATCCAAACTCCAAATGGTATAGTTTGAGGGTGAGTTATGACATCACTGCCATTCAATACCTAATAACATCATAGCTGTTCTGCAATATTTTTTTTAACGAAAATGTAATATTTCCATTTTTACATTAAATCAAACACAAACTGTATTCACTATTTCAAGTCTCCAGAATATCATTAATATTCATGTTTTCTAATGGTGGGTCAGACCACTGGCCCATTTTAGATTCGGAGGGGTGGGCGATATCAGGGTTTCTTGGATACAGACTGACTGAAAATTTAAAGTCAGGGGGGGGGGGGGGGGCATGTAGCCAACTACTTCGAGGTGTTTGCTTTCAAAGCAGGCGACCCAGATTCTAATCCTGGCATCAGCACTAGACCCAACTTTAAGTGATGCTGGGAAGTCACTTAATCTCCCTGTGCCTAAATGTGTGTAAAATGTGCTTGTTTCATCCCCATTTGATGTACAGGATCAGAGATCATCTCTCAAACTCTCATATAAGCTACAGCGCTCTGTTGATTCTCAGCTAGGTTGGTTCTATACACATACCAATACATACATACATTAGGATCAACATTAGCGCTGATAACAGGTTTACTTTCACTGCCAATAGATGGCAGGGAATCTCTTAATGTGATGTAAGTACGAGAGTTCAATTATTAGCATTTACCGTAGGGTGTTTTTAACAAATGAACATTTGATAAAGCCGTGTAAAAATACTTAATACAAGTTCTGCCATATCAGCTTTGAGGCTTAGATAACACCTATTGCATAGGTCAGATGTTTTTCCCTATTGTGATAATTGGGAGAGTAACCTTGATTTGTATCTTCGTGACCAGGGTCCTTCACAAACACTTTACATGCAATGTTTTTCAGCAGTTTTTATTCTAAACCTAGACTTTGCACTATCAAAGCCCTTCTGGAGAAATGTCCTATAAGACATTGTAAGCAGACACTTTATTTCCTTCAAAGTTCAGCAACCAATGAAATAACAGCAACAGTCTATACCTATCTCCGACTTGTGATCAAGGTAGGGAGGCTCTTGAGCGCGATCATGGCGATATGCTGGGGTCACGCTCTGATCCATGGTGCTACACAGAGGTGTTTTTTTCTGCCCCCTCCAATGAGTAGGGGCACACAGCGGACACATTTATGGGAGGTTGTTGTTCTCCACTTTTTGTATTGCTAGTCATGATTAGGGTGTTCATCTGTCTTGGACGGTCCTGATTTGGCACAGGTACCTGTGAACATTAGCTAATTTTTTTAAAATTATTATTCTGATGTTTGCTGACTACCGGAGCTGTTAAAGGTTCTTAGACGGCCTTTAATTGTGTACATTCTGAGTATAGCCTGTTGGCTCCGATGCATGGTCTTTAAAGTACTTTGGTACTTACTGCATAGCACTATCAGCGCTTTATTGGATAGTTGCAGAGGCGGGCCCCGTAGGGGCTCAGGAGCCGGCGCCATAACCGGCAGCGAGCCCCCACCAAAGTAAACAAAATGGGGGCCGGAAGCGGCGAGCCAAGCCAAGGAGAAGACGGCGGGAATACGGGGTCTCCCCAGAGACGCAAGGGAGCCCCCATTTGGCGCGCATCCCGCCCCCCCACCTTCCCCCCCCTCACCTGGTTTCCGGCCGCACCGTGCGGCCAATGGGGGGGGCAGGCGTTGTTTGAAACATGGCAGGGCACAACAGGTCGGAAAGGTAGCGAGGCAGCCTAACTCTGGGACAACGAGTATCCCCTTCCCGCGCAGAGGAAGCGCAAAGAAATCCAACCAACAGAAAAACCGCCCCAGAAGGGGCAAGAGACAATGGCAAGGAATGTATAATGACATAAGATGCAAATGCAAGTGATACCTGATGCAAGTGATAAGATAACTGTTTTTCCTTGTAAACCCTAATAAACTGCGGCCAATAAATGACCACCACAGTGAGAAGGTGTAGTGGCATTATTGGAGGGACGGGGAGATAAGGAAAGTTACTTAGGATCACTGCGGGAGTGGGGCAGAGTGGGCAGGTTATTACCCCCTTTCCTTGAAGTAATTGGGGGTGCATCTTGTTCTGTGCCTTTGTGATCAGGCATCTATATAAAGCCTCTTTTATCTGGCCTGACCTTCAGCAGTTTTTTTTTATACTATAACTTACATTTCGCACTTTCATAGTATTTATGTTCCAACTCACCCTAGGTGATTGCAAATAGGCACTTTGTTTTCCTTAGCGTCTAACGTTTATCAGATGACGATATAATAGTGAAAGCTTACATTTGTCCCAGACTTATGATTTGGATCGGAAAGAATGATAGGCTTGACTCCTGTGGACACTGCAGGATTTTTTTTCGACTTGAGATGCTACGCTGAGGTGCCCTTTTGCATTAGCACGGATCCTCTGTTGAGGGGCTTTGAACTCGAATGTTTACCTCTGAATATTATTTCAATGTTTTTAACTTTGAATATAGTCGCAACCTGGCACTGCTAAAGTATGAATACATTCTTAATCGTGTTATTTTATACATTTATTGTCTCCATTTTTCTTGACAATATTGTATTATAATGTATTTTATGGTACTTTAATGGTCTAGTTAAACCAGACCTAATAAGGTTTTCGATTAATTGAATTTTCGTTTTACATTTACGGAGGGTAAGCCTGTACACGAATTAAAATATGATATACTGTGAATTCAAACTATTCTCCACACAATCTATTACTTGTTTCTGTGGAAGAAATATCACAGGTGGATAAAAAAGTGAAATATGTTTGTGGTGTTTACTCTGTGATCCATTTCGTTTGCATTTTTTATTCGGATACCCCATATCCATAAAAGTATAAATACGTGCATCAATAATACAGCAAGCGATAAAAACAATAAGGAGTAAAAACAAAGTTAAAACAAAATACAGAACTGTAAAAATGCAAAGTGCTGAGTCTTTCTGCAATAGGGGTTTTTGACCCTGGGGGTCAATAAATCACAAGTCCGTTAAACGACTGATCTTTAGTTAACTCAAATATAAACAAGAGAGCTTCCTGGGAGTCAGAAGATACCAGTGTAAATGTCGCTGATAAAAAGTCCCGAAAGATAACTGCTATATAATACCTCCTCCTTTTTTGTGAGGTCCATCAAACCTGGTAATAGCGTAACCCATGGGTACTGCTGCTGTCATTCCATTTCTGGCCTAAAGCCGATCGGACCAGGTCTCTGTTATAAAAACTACGTCAAAAAGATGTGGCGCAATACATTCTGCAACTTCTAATTGATATTTAACCATTGATCTGGCATTAAGCAAAGCTTATCTATTTTTGTTATCCAAGACTTTCCAGAATTTGCCCCCCCCCACTTAATTTGACATGCATGGCAGCTCTGTTCTATGGGGCTCTAGGTCAATGATATTAGAATTGCATTCCTGACAACGTAAATGTATAATGTTTGGATTCATGGGGCACAAGAGAGGACAATTCTGCTTCCTACCTGACAGTTTACACCAGCAAGGCTTCTCTGGAGTACAGTCTCTGCGGGGCAACCTGCAGATACTGACAACCAGGGACACTGGCCCTGGACCTGGTCCAGGTGCAGATGGGCTCAGATGGGTGCAGGGGGGCTTGCTGTTGGCGTGCCTTTGGCACACCAGCAGCACACCTGCTGTGCTTGTCTGCTGCATGGTCGTGCTAGCCTCCCACTTATGTAGCCCTTTTCTAACCTTCTGAACAACAACTAGACCGCTCACACCTAAGTGGGTGATGGCGGCGATTAAGGTGGCCCTTCAAACGGAGGAAGCAGTGGCCACAACACACGTTACCCTGACACCACAGGTATTTTTGTACAACCTAAAATTACTGGCTACTGTTTTTTGTTTTTTTTTACTTATTAAACGTATTTCAAAATTTAAGAAAATGACAAACAAGCACAGTTTTTTCCCCCGTTTCCCTGTGCAAAAACAGCAAATGTAATCCAGGGCAGTTTAATAATCCTAGAGATCAGAGCAAAGTTTAATTTAGTACAAATCAAAATACTACACAGATCCTATATGTCCTGTAACACCATGGTCAAGATGGGTAGGATGCCCGACCCAGCTTGTTTCCGACTGTGTGGACGGGAAGGTACCCATTTTCATATCATATGGGAGTGTCCGGAGATTCAAAAGCTTCTGGGAATCCGTAGTGGCTTCATTGAATGATGTCTGTGGTGGTGACATTATCCCTTCAGTTAAATAGTTTTTCCTAAATGTGTGGGAGGCAACAGATTTGGACCACATGGTGCAGATTTGGTTCACCCTGGGCATGATAATTGCGAAAAAGAAAGGTAGTCCGTTCGTGGGGGGCAGCCGCCACACTATTGCACAGGGACTGGAAACAAGATATGGACTGGTGTATGGTGGCAGATAAGGTAATATATGAAAGCCGAGGTTGCCTCCGCAAATGGGAGAAGGTTTGGGGCCAATCGAACGTTTACAGAGGTATTCTATGCATTGCTCCCATAGCAATTTCTTCAGAAACCGACACCATCAGAAAAGCTGCAGTTAATGTATGTTAGGATAAAGAGATACTGTGATGCCAATATTCTTTTCTGTCTGGAGCTGCAGCACGACACATACATTAGACACATATACTAATGTTGAACTGTAGCTATTGTGATATATTGATCTATACGATTTGTCTATGTACCCAATAAAAAGATGTTATAAACATTAAAGTGATCATACTTCTTGAACTTCGCATGCACTTTTCTAGGGACTGCATGCTGTACCATAGTTACCATGAGTTGAACAGAGATTCTCTCAGAACTGTGCTTTGACCTAGCAAGGGTGGGTTTATTGAGATGGAAGGGATATGCTCCTCCCAAATTAATAACCCCATTTCTGACACCTGTTCACCAATCCTGCAATCTTAATGTTCTTTGCAGAAACCAGGGAATATAGGCCTATGGAAATTATTCTAAGTTAGCCATTTTCCAGTTCAAAGATGCCAATACAAACATGCAGGGTAACGTGCAAGTGAACACATGTGGTTACTCAGACGCTGTTGCATATGCACATTCTTATCCACACACAATTGCACACATTAGTAACCAAACACATTATTACAGATTTACACATCTACTCATACACAAATGACATATATATATGTGATCAAGTGCTTGACAGCCCGAAACGCGTCGGCGCAGGTTGTGATTAATAAAGAAATTCCCGCCTGAAAAATACGCTGCAGAGATCTGAGTCTCCTTCTTCGCCAGCTGTTACTGGAGGTGGTCAGAGTTTTTCTTTGGAATATATATATATTTATTATTATTATTTGTTATTATTTATTCTTTCTTTTGAGGGTGAGCGTGGTGTTCATATATATATATATATATATATATATATATATATATATATATATATATGCATATGTTGTGCTGAGTTACATTACATGACATTATTGGCATTTGAATAGCAATTCAGTCACCCCTTGTCTAGTTAATCCATATATAGCAGACCTTAACCAATATTTGGAATTATCTAATTCTCACCCCCCCTAAGCTGCCTAACATTCCCTCAAAATACCTTCAGTATACCGATGATATTGTTTTACTTAGTCAAACACCTATAGGTCTGCAGCTTCTTGTCAATTCCTTTGATGAATATACATTAGTCAAATATTTTGAGCTTAATATAAAAAAAAGCTAAGATCATGACAATTGGAGTCTCTCCATTCAGATCATTCAACTGGTACTCAAGAGGGAAACTAATTAAAATAGTTAAAAGCGATAAGTACCTTGGCATCTTGTTTAACAACTTTCTTCAGAATTCATTTTGATTTACTCAGGGTTAAAGCTGCTACGAACATTTTCACTTTTAAAGCTATTCATACCAAACTGGCATGTCCATCATATGGCCACCCCGTGAACATAATGTCAGCTAAATTGATCCCATTCCTCTCTTATGGCTTATTTATTTTTCGAGGGAAGGATGGCAATTTATTGGATCTGTTACAGGTCATGATGGTAAAATCGGTCTTTAAGATTCCAATGTATATTGGCTAGGCCCAAATTCAACTAGAGTTTGGACTTCGAAGGCAGGATCCAGCCTGTCGAGCAGCATTTCTGAAACACTCCTATTCCTTTGACTCACCAGCAAAAGAATCCCTCACCAACATGTGCTGGTTAGTAATTAGCAATTCTGTCCATACCGGCCCATGGTGGGCTTATTTGATAGATTCCTTCCAAGCCTTAGGCCTAAAGGATTAGTGATCTGCTCCAATAAGTGCCCCGTGAATCAATCAACAAAATTGTTGTCATTCAAATTGGGCAAAGGAGCTATTGAAGTTAAAAAGCATACTTGGTCAATTATCAGCTCTTATGAATTTCTGTTTATTCAGCCTTACCTTACTTTGCATTTTCCTCCATATATTCGAGATTCATTCCTGAAGGATAAGTTTCTCCAACTAAGGAGGGGACCCCCGATATTGCTACCTGATTGGCCAAACATTAAATGTATGCTTTGTGGCTATTCGGAGGAAGCACTGCTGCATTTAGTGTGTATTTGCCAAATTCTAGTAAACACCCGTCGAATTTTGCTGGGACCTCTTTTTGTAGAAGCTGGGGTAAGAATGTGCCATCAAGCTCGGATTTTATGTTTATTTGGTCATTCTATTGCACTCATTTGCCGGTTTGTTACTTTTTGGCTGAGGCAGAGAAAAAACTGCTTGTTTCAGTACCACAGCAGTAAGGAACACTGAATATTCTAACTTGCTGCCTAACTGAAGACTTTTTTTTTCTACTTGTTCAATAGCCGACTAGATAAATGAACCATTTTACAGGCGCATTAAGGGTAATATGTATGAAGCTCAAATGGGTTTGCAAACGCAGAAATTCGCAGAATTTCGGCGTTTGCGAACTCATTTTCGCTAAATGGTATGTATGTAGCAATTTGAGTGCAAAATAAGGAATCGCGAATTTGTGATTCCTTATTTTGCGATTGCATTTAAGGAATCGCAAATTTTGCGATTCCTTAAATGCAATGTATGAAGCACCCAAGTTGTGCGATTTCTCATTAAGAAATCACACATTACTACAAACTTGAAGTTGGTAGTAATTTGCGATTTCTTTCACAAAAGCACTTTTTTGCATTTGTGAAGGTGCCATGTGGCGCACATACATGCCCCTAGGGCATGTATGTGCGCCATATGCGCACACATGTGAATTTCAGGGGTGCATCAGGGTGTCCTTATGATACCCTTGCACCCTTGAAATTATTCTCAATTTGTAATTCTCAAATTGTGAATCGTAAATTGAGAATAACTTCACATTCGTTCATTCCTATGGGGCTCCTGGCCCATAGAAATGAATGGAAAATTATTCCTTAATTGAGATTCGCAATTTGCGAATCGCAATTAAGACATTTTAGGAAATCGCAAAAAAAAGAAAAATTTTCTACATACACACCAATTTGCAAATCTCAAATTGCGATTTCTAAAGAAATCGCTATTTGAGATTCGCAAATCTGGATGTTGATACATCTGCCCCTAAGCCACTAGTCGAAGGTGCTCCCCTCTTGAGTGGACCTACTTTGCCTAAAGCAAGCCCGATCTTAGAACCCTAAGGGACTGAGAATCATCAAATTGTTTTAGAAACACTTTCTTGAATAGACCTATCACAGTGAAAATCAATTGCTATATTTGATTGACTGAAGTCAAGTGACATACATCCAAATGCTTAAGCTACATTCTTTTATCCTGAATATTCACTGAAGGTATTAGGACCATAGCTTCCAGGTGAACAGTAGGACTGTTGTCACTTTAGAATATGCAGCTGTATATTATAGGTATCTAGTCCTAAAATCATCTGAATTAACAGGCTTACATTGAATGCAAACTGAACGTTTTATTGATTTGCATAGTAGAGGCAATCAGTAATTAGAGTTTGGATTTTTGGGTTCTCTTTTTCTTTTTGATCTGACCTGAGGGAAACCATGGTATTATGTACACCAAAAGCTGTATCGTGCTATTAATAGTAGTGGTATTTGCCATAGTCCTGCTATTGATTGTTTTCCTACAGAACCTTAAATCTTCTGTCAAGCAAGCTTCAACCAAAATTATACCTGACTTAGCCAATTTAGATAAACAACGTAGATTTGACATGAAGATATTGCATAAAGATATTTGGCTTCAACATGGGTCTGTGTCAACACAGACAATGGGCACCTTCTATCTCATGACAATAGAAAACAAAGTCCTTGTCGTAATCAGGCATTCCCAGGGCTGGTGCAAGGAAAGGTTCCTATCGGAGGTCTATGAAGGCACCTGTGCATTTGTTATCCAAGGGTAGTTGATCAGACACATTGTTGTGTGCAAGTCTCTGTAGAGGCTTTTCCACCAGGGAAAAGTTAGGAATCCATTTGTGATAGTAGCTCACCTTTCCCAAAACATCTTCTCTCTGTGTATTAATAGGGGTAATTCTCAAAATTCTACAGATATGTTCTTGAGAAACTTTTCTAGCTCCTTCCTCAATGTGATGTCCTAAGTACTGAAAATTCCTCTGATAGTCCTATAATTTGAAGAGGACACCTCTCTGCCATGTGATTCAGTAAGCAATCATGTCATACAAGCTTCTTTTTTTACTGACACCACCAACAGCTCCTCAGTATACTGGACCAGAACAAAGCTGCATAGCAACTGCAAGGTCTCCAGATTTTTCTTCAATATCTGATTGAATATTGAAAGGCTATCTGTATGGCCCTGTGGGACTTGTCTCCGTGTATTGAAGAGGGTCAGCTCAGGTAAGATCCTTGCGGAACTCCGCAGGTGAGGTTGTGGGCATCCAAGGTATCGGGTGCACGGCTGACTGATTGGATCCTTCTGTCACGGAAGAAGCATATCAATTAAAGTGTGTCTTTGGATTATGATGTCATGTAGGTGTTGGATAAGGATGGGTTGGGAGACTGTGTCAAATGCTGCAGAGATGCCCAGGAGAATGAGGGTGCTATGTCTCCTCTGTTGAGTCATGCAGATATCATCCATGGTGGCGATAAGGGCAGGTTCTGTGCTGTATATGGGTCTGCAACCAGACTGAGTGGTGTTGAGGGTGGTTGTTGAGGGATTCGCTGAGGCATCTGTTGATGATTTTCTCTAAAACCTTGTCTGGGAACAGTAGCAGCATGATCGGTCTGTAGTTGTAGTTGTCGTTATTGCCGGTCAATATTAAAAACGCAATAATGTGGTCGAACACCTTTGTTAGAATGGCTGAATGCACCCATAATGAATAGCACAGCAGGCTTGCCTTTGGCAAGACACAGTATCCCCATGCCAGGTCCAGAAGACCAGTTGAGGCAATAACCAGTACTTACCCAGGAGGTATATTACAGAGCTTCACCTGAGCAAATTTAGGTGGCATTTTATTGAAAGCTTTGATTATTATTTATTCATCACAAATGTTAACAAAGAGGAAATGGTCCAGATGACTGCCATTTCACTTACCCCTGAGGGCACAGTTCAGGCAGAAAAATGTTACCCTCTGAATATGGGTGAATCGTAGGGTAAGCAATAACATTTTAGGTCAAGAATCAGCGTTAACCTCACTTACTTTTTCACATATCTCCTGTCTGTGTTTCTTATATCCTTCATTAAATCCATTTTATAGTGACCCCCTACTATTTAAGAGCTCCTCTTTGAGGAGGGTTGTAGCCCATGGTAGGGTCTCTCCTTTTTGCCAGTGTGATGAGAGCCCAATGATGAAACATACCACCTATGGGTGTTTGAGAACTTCCATGCAAAAAAGGATTTCCACTTCCAGTGGCATGGCCTTACACACACAGTTACAACACACTTTGGCCAAGGGAATCTATGTGGAAATAGATTCGCTTAGAGATGATTCTCTGTAGTTTGACTCTCTTTTACCCTAAAGTATTGTTGCAACACAACTGGGACATTTGCTTACTAAGTCTGCATATGCTATGAAACATAAGCCAAAGTGAGAGAATCTATGGGCAGCAATTTAGATGTTGAAAAAAACCTCAAATCCATAGGTTCATCAAGTACACATAAATATGGCTAGAAATGTCCCAGGGCTGGGGAAGGGATTCATGAAGAGCTGCATGATTACAATGGTTCAAAAGGTCTGTCTTACCTCGTATTCTCCATACTACCCTTCTAACTGTTAAAAAGACCATAATGCAATTGGTGAATCCATTCTGAAAGTTTCTATTTTACAAAGCGATACAAAGAAACATGAGGTCCGCCCATCAAAAAGGATGGTACTCTCAACCTGTGCAATACATTTACATTGTTTTCTTTTCCCAAAATGTCCAAAAGAAGGTCAGGAAAGTTGCACCAGTTGTAGGTTTCCAGGCATAATTCTGGGGAAATTATGTGACTTATCTTGGGAGGGTTCTATTGCCCCTCAGTGGAATTCTACATAGCGTTGAATTTTGTGTAAGCCAATGGAACCCTCTTACAAATGCATATCTTTTTTTCTCTGCATTGAAAACATTATGTGGCGGAAGCTCTTGCTCTACACCCACAACAAATGTTAGGTTTCCTCCCAACTCTTGGCTAGACTAACATAACAATAATTTCCAAGGTGCGAAAGACTGAATCATTGTTAAGAATGTTCACAAATGCACATGTTTGAAGACATTCACAAACTTCAGAGGTAAACAATGCATTGAAACACCCCTTCCTACCCATTGAGTGGGTTTTACAACTGCAATGTCTCTACATTCATGACTGAGATATCCTTAGTAGTAAATCCCTTTACAACTTACCGGAACCCTTTTGTGAGCTTAGTGAATATGCCTTTTTGAATAGGCATTCTATGTCTCTTGAACACAGATGAGAAATACCATTAAAAAAACTTGACAACCGTCATTTTCCCTTTAGGGAGGAAGACTGACTGTACAATATTATTGAATGGATAGTTCCCTATTTATTAAGGAGGCTAAACATTTTACCATTGTGTATGACTTCTTGGTAATATATAAATATGAGTGGGGTTCTCTGATAGATACAGGAGGGCTGGTTTTGAATTGGGCGGTCGGATATTCTGTCACAAATATGACCAGCATCATGTCTGCACTGTCACGAGGACATTAGGGTATATCTTAGAGTGAACCTGTGAAATTGAATATGAGGTATGGAAAATAGATTAATTTTTCAAACAAAGTTTTCTCAGTGTACTTGTTTTAACTATTGAATCGTAGTTTTTGAATGACTGTGCTACTCCACCTGTTGCACTGTGTCTGGCAGTGCCAAAAGTAAAGTAAAAAAACAATGTCGGTTGGGAACCCCCTTCCCTTAGGTGTGTGCACTATTATCTTGAAACTGGGGAGTTTCTATTCTTCTTTTTATCCAAAATTACTTAATGCTTCAATATCCAAAATAATTCATCAATGTCTCTGAGTTTTTTCATCAATAATGCTTTATTATTCTTATGAGGTGCTCTTCCTGGCACCAATGTGGTTCATTTTTGGATTGCCTTCTCAGGGTAGAGTAAGACAACGCAGCAAGTGAGAAGGACCGCTCCTGCTCATTTTTATAGGGGGCCGATATTGCAGCACTGCTGCAAAACCAACCCCCAGAAACCAAACTGCCCCCACGGGTACATAACTGTCCCCCACCATTCCGGCCCACCAGGGAAATACCCAGTGCCCGCTACAGCCAGTCCGGCCTTGGTGGTTAAAGGAATCTGTATTTTTTTTAGACCCAATAAAAATATGCTCGCAAACCACCAGTGGGTTGCAAGCCACAGTTTGAGAAATGCTATTCTAAGGCACTGTATTCTTATACTGATCATAATTCAGTAGAACCAATACTCTATTTAAATTGAATACTTGCCTTTGGACTTTCCTCTGAAGGCATAAACTGTAGACACAAAAGCTTGTAGAAAACCATGCATACTAATTTAACTGAGAATGTATATGTTAAAATTAACCTGTGAAATTGAATATGAGGTATGGAAAATAGATTAATTTTTCAAACAAAGTTTTCTCAGTGTACTTGTTTTAACTATTGAATCGTAGTTTTTGAATGACTGTGCTACTCCACCTGTTGCACTGTGTCTGGCAGTGCCAAAAGTAAAGTAAAAAAACAATGTGGGTTGGGAACGCCCTTCCCTTAGGTGTGTGCACTATTATCTTGAAACAGGGGAGTTTCTATTCTTCTTTTTATCCAAAATAACTTAATGCTTCAATATCCAAAATAATTCATCAATGTCTCTGAATATTTTCATCAATAATGCTTTATTATTCTTATGAGGTGCTCTTCCTGGCACCAATGTGGTTCAAATTGTAAACATTGCCAATCCTTAATAAACCCAATGCATTTTGGGTCCTATGAGACCCTTCCTCAGGGGTCTGTGAACAAATACATGAAGAACAGATCAGTATTATCGAATGGATTACTATGCACATTCAACAAATAAAACAATATCATTATAGTGGTTCAAAGAAATACGAAGCAATATACAAAAACAACAGGATTGATGGCATAAACATAAAATACAAGCTTTGAATTGTTCATAACATAACACAGTTCATATGTAAGCAATACACCAGCAGTATAGCAGTAAAAAAGAAATTACATGTCATTGTAAAAGATGAGCAAGCATTAATGCACGCAGCATTTCGAAAAAGACTGAAAGCTTTTAGATGCAATTACACAAAAGTCAAAGCTCTTACTTTAAACAGTGCATGTAAGGAATGCCGATTCAAACACGTAAGGCTACGTTGTTGCATACGCTTAACAATCACCTTAACCTAACTGTCATAAGCAAGGTTACAAAGTTACGCGCACATTGCTTAGGGGATTCTTCAAGAAAGAGCAGAATATGCTCAAACAATTAAACCAAAAGTCACCTACGTGAAAGGTAAACCAACGCGCTCGTCAGCACGCCTGTTAGCTAACTGTTACTCAAGTAGCATCTCCCGATGACAGAGTCAATGCCTTTACCCAAGAGACCTTGTTCTTAAAGGTAACACAGTCTTGATACCACTTGTGCATTATGAAAAAACTACATGGCCCATGATACTCAATAGTATGCTTAAGAGTTAAAGATGACGCACGCATTTAGATAACTAAGAAATCATAAACAAATTAAAAAATGAACTATGTTAGCGAGAGTGCAATGATAAAAAAGCGCAACTGTTTTGTATAAAGCAAACAATGTAGGTATGCTTATGCGTTGCAATACTATTGCTGCGGAATGATGGCCACTCTGTATTCATGTTATGAATTCTAGCAAGAAACATTTGTGAGTATAGCGCTGAATGTTTAAAGTGATCATAACAAAATATTACAACTGAAGGCTACAAGAAACATGACATTTCAATTCAATCATTCATTCCAATGGGTTGTAGAGAATGTCATTTTTTGATTCAAAAGTATTCAGCACCTAACAGTTGTTTTTGTGGGTCCATATCTGTGGGTAATTTCACTGCTTCCAAGACAGTAAACCATAATTGAGAAATGTGGTGCTTGGCTTCAATCCAATGTAACGCCACGATACATTTGAGATTCTTTAGGCAAAAAAACAGGTTAAGATGATTGTTAAGCGTATTCAACAACGTAGCCTTACGTGTTTGAATTGGCATTCCTTACACGCACTGTTTAGAGTAAGAGCTTCGACTTTTGTGTAATTGCATCTAAACGCTTTCAGTCTTTTTCAAAACGCTGCGCACATGAATGCTTGCTCATCTTTTACAATGAGATGAAGTTTCTTTTTTACTGCTATACTGCTGGCGTATTGCTTACATATAAACTGTGTTATGTTATGAACAAGTCCAAGCTTGTATTTTAGATTTATGCCATCAATCCTGTTGGTTTTGTATATTGCTTCGTATTGCTTTGAACCACTATAATGATATTGTTTTATTTGTTGAATGTGTGTTAGATGGAAGACGAGGAACCGGCAGACCGGAAGTGTGAAGAAACGGGGTTGGACGTTAAAAAAATACAGGAAACAGCCCGCTGTCTAGTTGAGCTTGGTGACGTCAGAGCGTCAACGCTAGAGGAGGACCATAAGAGCGAGGAGACAAACACTGGATGGCGGCGCTGATTGAAAACGGGGAGCAGCGGAGCGGAAGCGAGGAGGCAAGGAGAAGCAGACGGCATGTACAAGGAGCAGAGAGGAGCAGAGGACGAGAAGTGTGAGGAGTGGCCCATTGGAGACCCAGAAGGCCCAGCATTACTGTACAAAACTTTCATACCCAGCGGCCCAACGAAGGGAGAGGACGCCCCGGGTCCCAACGCCACAGCCCTGCTTTTGGGTCATGGCCCAAGGCAAGTGGCCCTAAGGGGATCGTTTTGGTGGGGTTGGTGGGGAGGGCACGAATAATTGATGTACTGGTTCTTGTCGGCAATTCCCCACACGATCTACACACCCTTGACCCTTTACCATCCCCACACAAACTCTGGGTGACGATGGCACAAGTAAAAGTAGAGAAGGACAGACCCAAGCTAATCCCTTTCTTTTCTTTTCTTTTCCCTTCTTTGGAGGCCGGTTGGAACAAACCCAGGGGGCTGTAAGACAAGCCCCAAGACGCCCTGGACAAGAAGCGGTTCGAATATCCAAAAACCCAACCTGGACTACTCTATGGTTTTGTTTAACTTAGAACCTATTCCTTAGAAGCATTTGTTGAACAGCAGGAGTCCAGCTAATAAAGATTTTTTTTCTTTGAACCCGACCTTTTTGTGACTGAGCCTCTGGCCGCCTACAAATTGGTGTCAGAAGTGGGATTTAATTCCCTGTCCCACGTGTCGAGCCATGACACAACCCGTGCATCTAGAAGATATGGTCACACAACTGGCTGAAGGACAAAGACACTTACAGCTAGTATTTGAACAACATCTACAGGCAGCAAGACTGGAAAGGGAAGCCCTACAGGGAGCTCTGAAAGACTAGGCCACCATAACCTCCACTAATCAACAGGTCTAGGACACCGCCATTCTAGGGCTGACAGACGCAATAGTGAATGCTCAGGTACACCCTAATGTCCCTGGAACAGTGCTACAAAAATACCAGGAAGGGGAAGACCCTGAATATTTCTTTTTACATTTTGAAAGAGTTGCTTCCACAGCAGCCTGGTCGCAAGAAAGGGGGGCCAATATATAGCCCGCTTCTCTCAGCAGGAGAACTCCAAGCGGCGTACCAAGCCGCCAATCCAACCGGAACTACCGCCTATGATGATATGATAAAGGCCATATTGGAGAGATTAGGATTCATTATCGCAATTAATTCAGAAAGGAAAAATGGCCTGTGGGGACAATCCTCGTGCTTTATATTACCGCATAAGAGACATGGGAAATAGATGGCTAACTCCACACGTGTCCCCTATGGGAGAAGTGGTTGAGAAAGTCTATTTGGAACAATTCTTATATGCATTACCTCCCACTACAAGCTCATGGGTGAAGCAACACCCGAACCTTACCCCCTCCTCAGCAGTAGACATTGCATGTGCCTTTCATAGATTGCCAGACTTTAGAGCAGGCACCATGAGACCCCAGTTTCCACTTCCCCTCACACGAACACAAGCACACTCTTCCCCAAGTTTCCCTTTAAGACCTGACCCCAAACCAGTAGTATCACCTCGTCCTGTCCCTAGGCCAGTCATAATTCTCCCTAGCGCCAGCGGGCCGGGTCCCCAGTGCTTCAACTGCACAGAGTGGGGCCATATAGCGAGACAGTCTCCCCTTAAGCTACCTCCCGTAGAGCCTATGGAAGTAGGGTAATCCAGAGGCAGAATATTATTAACCAAGGAAGGCCCCAACGTTATAAAACAGAGGTTTTGTTAAATGGAAAAAAAAGACAGGCACTGTTAGATACGGGAAGTCATGTTACAGTGGTGGACAGATCCCTACTTCAGGAACCCCAGTTACAGAACACAGAACAAGTAAGGGTTACTTGTGTACATGGGGACACAAAATCATATCCTGTGTCGGAGGTCCTAATCGAAGTGGACAATGACCCACACTTAAAGAGAGTGGGTGTGATTCCTTCTTTACTAGAAGCAGTCATTATAGGAACTGACCATCCTAAATTTGAAACCTACATGGAAGGAACGAAAAGAAACCTCCAGACCTGGCTCGAAGAAGCCCCCTTTAGTAGTATGGAAATAGAACAACCAGAGCCCCGAGCTAGGAAAAGTAGACGAGAAAGACGAAAGGAGAAAAAGGTTTTTCTCTGTTCTCAGTTACCTCAAGACGCCTTTCCTTTTTCCCTTTCAGACACCGACGGAGCCGGACATTGCAGCTTCCGAGCAGCACACCAAGAGGACAATTCACTAGTACACACCTGGGAATGGGTCAATGAGCAGCCACCAGATCAGGTAGGACCATATTTTATCATGAAAAAGCGGTTGTTGTATAGAGCCGAAAAAAAAGACCTACAAGTCAAAACCCAATTAGTTGTACCAACTTCCTTCAGGGAGCATGTCCTCCTATTAGCCCATAACAAAATAGAGGGAGGACATTATGGTAAAGAAAATACTCTCAAATATCTTCTAGAGAGGTTCTACTGGCCCGGTGTATACAAGGATGTTGCTAAACACTGTGCTGCTTGTATATGCTATCAATATACTAGCCATGGGGTTGGCCAAAAAGCTCCCCTACAACCTCTACCCATCATTGACATTCCCTTCAAAAGGGTTGGAATGGGCATAGTTGGTCCTCTGACCCCCTCAGCCAGAGGGCATTGCTACATATTAGTCAAAATGGATTATGCTAGTCGATATCCTGAGGCTTTTCCGTTATCACATATGACCACGACAGCTGTGGCACAAGCGATGCTCACTCTGTTCTCAAGAGTAGGCTTTTCCTTAGAGGTTTTAATGGACCAGGGAACACCTTTTGTTTCTCGTATGATGGGACAGATATGTACCATCCTTGGGATAGATAGAATCAGAACATCGGTCTATCACCCACAGACGGACGCCCTTGTGGAACGTTATAATAAAACTATAAAAAACGTACTCTGCAAGGTTGTCTCAGAAACTGGGAGGGATTGGGATCAAAAACTGCCCCTGGTTCTTTTCACCATACGGACACATGAACAGAGGTCCACTGGTTTTTCTCCCTTCAAACTATTGTTTGGGAGGAAACCAAGAACCCTATTAGATATGGCTGTTGAACAGTGGGAACGAGAAGATGAGGAGGGAAAACCCCTGTTAAGATATGCCACTGACCTTAAAACTTCCTTAACACAACTGTGGGGAATGGTACATGATAACATGAAGGAAGCACAGGAAACGCAGAAGAGGTACTATGACTGTAACAGTCGACTTGGGGAATTCCAGCCCGGGGACAAGGTCCTTTTGTTACTTCCTTCTACGGAGGATAAGTTGTTAATGAAGTGGCAGGGACCCTATGCAGTTGTAAAAGTGTAACACCCGTCACCTACAGCGTGCTGTTGCCTCACCGGGCTGGGGGTAAACAGATATACCATGTAAATCTTCTAAAGAGATGGGAAGATGCCCAACCTTCCTTGGTGCTACATAGTCCTGCTTTTCTAGCCTGTACCTCCCCACCAATAGACATCCCTCTCATACCAGCCCAGGACACTGTAGACCAGCCCGTGCCCACCGGAGAGATTTTATCCACTACTCAAAGGACTCAAATAGGGACCTTGCTGTGAACCTTTCCTGGCCTGCTCTCCACTAGTCCAGGACTAACATCCCAAGTTCAACATGAAATAACGCCAATAGTCCCAAAGGTTGTAAAACAAAAACCCTACCGTATCCCAGAGGCACGCAGGGAGGCTGTAGAGAAGGAAGTGTCTGAGATGCTGATGGCAGGTATAATAGAGCCCTCCCAAAGCAACTGATGCTCTCCGGTAGTACTCGTACCAAAATCAGATGGGAGCTGGCGTTTCTGTATTGATTTTAGGCAAGTGAATACCATCAAAAAATCTGACACCTATCCAATGCCTAGAATAGATGAGATGGTGGAACGCCTAGAAAAAGCTCAGTATATGTTAACCCTAGACATGACCAAGGGTTTTTGGCAAATCCCTTTGGCCCCCAACTCCAAAGAAAAAACAGTGTTTGCCACACCCTCGGGTCTGTACCAGTTCAGAGTGCTTCCTTTCGGGTTTCATGGGGCGCCAGCTACATTTCAGAGGTTAATGGACCGCCTCCTAAAACCACACCAGAAATACGCCGCAGCATATCTTGATGATATTGTAGTGTTTCGTCAAATGTGGGAGGAGCACTTGGAACACCTGAAATCCATTTTCTTAACAACACAGGGTGCTGGCATCACTATCAACCCAAAGAAATCACTGCTATGAACAAACAAAATACAGTACCTGGGTTATACCGTACAGGAAGGACACCTAAAACCCCAAGTGAACAAAATAGAAGCTATTAATTCCATCCCCAGACCAACCACAAAAAAGGAAGTTTGCTCCTTTTTGGGCTTCATAGGGTATTATAGGCGATTCATATCCAATTTATCCACCATCGCTAGCCCTCTAACTGATCTTCTATCTAAGGCTCATCCCACCCGCATACACAATTGGACTTCAGCACAGGAGGATAGTTTCAAGGCCCTAAAGCGTGCTATTTGCACTGCCCCAGTGCTAAAGTGTCCCGATTTTGAGCGTACCTTTGTACTCCAAACTGATGCTTCTGGCTATGGGATAGGTGCAGTACTATTCCAACCTGACCCCTCCGATGAGCTAAAACCACTATTGTATATCAGTAGGAAATTGTTCCCAAGGGAGACACACTATTCCACAATAGACAAAGAATGCCTAGCAATTAAGTGGGCAATAGAGTCCCTACAATACTATCTATTGGCTAGACGGTTCTTTGTCCTTACTGACCACGCACCCCTGACCTGGCTTGCACAGAACAAAAAATCCAATGCCCGCATTTTAAGATGGTTTCTCGCCTTGCAACCTTTTTTGTTCCAGACCCTGCATATACCTGGTTGAAGCAAATAAGTGCTGAATAGCTATCCCGGTACCCGTCTTCTGAATGGCCCCAACGTCCATTCCAAAGGGGGGAGATCTGTGAGACGGAAGACGAGGAATCGACGGACCAGAAGTATGAAGAAACGGGCTGAGACGTTAAAAAAAGACCGGAAACAGCCCACGGTCTAGTTGTGCTTGGTGACGTCAGAACGCCAACGCTAGAGGAGGACCATAAGAACAAGGAGACAAACACTGGATGGCGGTGCAGTCGAAAACGGAGAGCAGCAGAGCGGTACCGAGGAGGCAAGGAGAAGCAGACGGCACGTACGAGGACCATAGAGGAACTGAGAACGATAAGTGCGAGGAGCGGCCTATTGGAGACCTGGAAGGCGCAGCGTTACTGTACAACACTTTCATACCCGGCGGCCCAAGGAAGGGAGAAGACGCCCCGGGTCCAAAAGCCACGGCCCTGCTTCCGGGTTGTGGCCCAAGGCAAGTGGCCCTAAGGGGATCGTTTTGGTGGGGTTGGTGAGGAGGGCACGCATAATTGATGCACTGGTTCTTGTCGGCAATTCCCCACATGATCTACACACCCCTGACCCTTTCCCATCCCCACACAAACGCTGGGTGATGGTGGCACAAGTAAAAGTAGAGAAGGACAGACCCAAGCTAATCCCGGCCCTTTCTTTTCTTTTCTTTTCTTTTCTTTTCTTTTCTTTTCTTTTCTTTTCTTTTCTTTTCTTTTCTTTTCCCTTCTTTGGAGGCCGGTTGGAACATACCCAGGGGGCTGGAAGACAAGCTCCAAGACGCCCTGGACAAGAAGCGGTCCGAATATCCAAAAACCCAACCTGGACTACTCCATTGGTTTTGTTGAACTTAGAACCTATTCCTTAGAAGCATTTGTTGAACAGCAGGGGTCCTGCTAATAAAGATTTTTTTTCTTTGAACCCGACCTTTTTGTGTTTGACCCTCTGGCCGCCTACAATGTGCATAACAATTCATTCGATAATACTGATCTGTTCTTCATGTATTTGTTCACAGACCCCTGAGGAAGGGTCTCATATGACCTGAAATGCATTGGGTTGATTAAGGATTGGCAATGTTTACAATTTGAACCACATTGGTGCCAGGAAGAGCACCTCATAAGAATAATAAAGCATTATTGATGAAAAAATTCAGAGACATTGATGAATTATTTTGGATATTCAAGCATTACGTTATTTTGGATAAAAAGAAGAATAGAAACTCCCCAGTTTCAAGATAATAGTGTACACACCTAAGGGAAGGGTGTTCCCAACCCACATTGTTTTTCGAAATAGATTAATTTTAACATATACATTCTCAGTTAAATTAGTATGCATGGTTTTCTACAAGCTTTTGTGTCTACAGATTATGCCTTCAGAGGCAAGTCCAAAGGCAAGTATTCAATTTAAATAGAGTATTGGTTCTACTGAATTGTGATCAGTATAAGAATACGGTGCCTTAGAATAGCATTTCTCAAACTGTGGCTTGGGACCCACTGGTGGTTTGAGAGCATATTTTTAAGGGATCTAAAAATAAATACAGATTCCTTTAACCAGGGCCAGACTGGCCGTAGCGGGCACTTGGTATTTCCCTGGTGGCCGGAGCGGTGGGGGCCAGTTTTGTACCTGTGGGGGCAGTTTGGTTTCTGGGGGCTAGTTTTGCAGCAGTGCTGCAATATCGCCCCCCTATAAAAATGAGCAGGAGCGGTCCTTCTCACTTGCTGTGTTGTCCTACTCTGCCCTGGGAAGGCAATCCGTGGGTGCTGTTTGGGTCATCACATGCAACTCCATTCCCAGAGTTACCAAAACTGGTAAACCTGGGAATGTGTCAAAAAGATACACCTTACCAGGAGAGGAATAACAACGAGAAATATCTTTATTTCTCCTGGTTACTTCCTCATTCTATGTATTCGGCATTATGCTGCACAAATAGAAAGAGGAATATGCCTCTCATGATTTTTTTTGTGCAGGAAGGTGCCCCTTCCTGCACAAAAACAATAGAGCATGTAACAGAAGTACCATTGCACCATTTTGCAGGGGTGCATGCTTTGGAATGTCTGTCAAAAGGGTGCCAGCACAGTGTAAACGGCCTAAATTGCCCTAAATACAGCGCATTCCTGTCCTTTCCCTGTCACGCAGTGCAGCACAGCAAGGTGACTTGCTGCGCTGCACTGACAGACAAAACCCGTAAATGTACCCCCTAATTCCCACACATTAACATTTGTGTGCTATATAGTTTTATCAGTA
Source organism: Lissotriton vulgaris (assembly GCF_964263255.1). Taxonomy (NCBI): domain Eukaryota; kingdom Metazoa; phylum Chordata; class Amphibia; order Caudata; family Salamandridae; genus Lissotriton; species Lissotriton vulgaris. The sequence goes on from NC_141694.1 coordinate 968,608,702, forward strand.
AAACTGTATGGCTGTGCAAAGTTAGTGGCCATTTAAATGGAATGTGCTGTCTGTAAATGACAACGTGCATCCACACAATGCATTAGCCAGATTTAAAATCGCCCCTCCTCATATCCATTAAAGTCAGGTGTGCTGCAGAAGTTTTGTTGCTTAAAAGCATGCCGTGGTTCTACAACGTTTGGGAACCACTGATTTAGAAGATTGATGTGTATGTAATTGCCTATGTGGTATTCAAGGAGCATGGTTCAATATATCATTGATTGACACTCATAAGGGAAAAAGGACAATGGGCAATGAAGAGTGGAGTAAATTGTCTCAAGTGAAGAATGAAATCTGCCCTTTTGCAATGTAATGGAGGATGAGACCAGCATAACTAAGGCATTGCACTGCCTAGTTGTTCTCATGCTCATGGTTTATAGCTTTCTACTCCTCCGTTTTGTTCCTACCTCTGCGTTGATATGATGCTTGCAAACCACCTGAGCCACACTTGTTCTGTTTTTTTAAAGGGTATTATTTGTCTTCTGCCCCTGTGTTGCCTCTGTTTATATGTTTCTTGCCTGGCAGTTTGTCAGATCACTCACGATCTCTGGGAGGTGTCAAATATGAGTGACCAGAAAGTTATAGGTTGGCTGTGGTATAGGTAGGCCACCTACCCTATTACATAAAAGTTGGATTATTGGGCTGCGGAAGACAAATTACCTCACAGCCAGGAATAGCTAATGTGATCTTTAGTGAGCCCCTCAAACAGCTGATTGGCCTATCTGTAAGTATATTATCCATATATCTTATACCTATCTACACATGAGAGATTTTAAGCAAAGGATTAACATAGTGCCATCCACGATGAGATGAATCTACACAAAACATTGCAGACCTATTGCCTTTCCACTTAGACAGATTATGCAAAGTTTGCAGTGATTGGTCAAGGGGGTGCAAAGACAAAACTGTTTTTTTCAGCAAATGCATTTTCCATAGACTATGTACTCATGCATAGCGGCCAAACAGCCTGACGAATTTTCATTACATTTGGCAGCATAAGAGACGATGGTGTGCAGATGATCCTTTCTTGTGGTACAGATAAGTAGAGTAAGTATTTTTAAAGTTATAAGGCATTGAAATGTAGTAATATTTAAGGCCAAGAAATACAGCAAAATTTTGATAGACACTGTGAAATTTTACTGTAATTTTGTGGTATTTGCCAACGACAAGGCACTATATACATGTTATGACTACACTATGGCTTTATTCTGGGTTATGGCCTCAGATGTAGGTACGTAGCATGTATTATATTTTCCCTACCTATTAGCATTATTAAAGTGGTAATAGGTAGGGAAATTTATTTATAAGTTTCTATAGATTGTAAAAAAAAAATAACAGAGTACCACAGTAGAGCCTAGAAGTACCACTGACTTTAATAAAAAATATGGAAAAAATGGAAACATTAACTGTGCTACTCTATATTTCACAATTATAGTGTACTATAGAGTTTGTTCAGTTTTTAGACAATAAATTAACAGATCACCGCAATAGTACTTACAAAGTACTGTGCTGCTACATTTTTACAAAATATTATTTGTAAAGAAAAAAACACAAATACACTGTACTTACACTATAGAACAAAAGTATAGTGTACTCCAGTGTATTATTTATTTTCTCTACACATTTATTTTTTTATTTTTCCTGTAATTACCACAGTTCTTTGTAGGTACCTGCGGGGTACTCCGTAAGCTCATTTTTTAAATATATAGAACAATATTAAATACATTTTCCTACCTATTAATAAAATGGAAATAGGTAGGAAACAACAATAAAACCTATTACTTACCTAAATCAAAGGCGGTAACACTGAACACAGCCAAAGTGTGGTGAAAACTTGAAGACTGCCTTTTATTTTTTATAAGGGCAGCCATTAGACAATGATAAACTGCCAGCATGTGCCACAATACACCTCAAAATGAGTGTTATATCCTGCAACACGATATATAACTAAGGGTCTGATATGATAACGTTGAACCCGTTGAATCCGCCACCGACAGGCTGTCGGTGGCGGGCTCACCGACATCATGAGGCCATTTCCCGCTCGTCATATTATAATGGCGGGCAGGTCCGTGGCAGTAGGAATATCCAATGACCATTCATCCAATGGGCTCCTTGAGCCCGCCGGTGCTGCGGAGGCCCTCACAATTCCATACATGGCGGCGGAGCCAACAGGCACCGCTGTTGGGTTTATGATGGTCCATCCCCGCCAGTCTTTCAATTGCAGTTCACCCACCATGGAAAGGCCTAGCCAGAAAATGCTGCGTCAATCCTCACAGATTTTGACACAGCATGGCCTTAAAAGTGACTTAGTGAAATCTTGTAGATTTCACTCAGCTACTTTTAGGAGGTGTTCCTGCACCGGAACCCCCCCCCCCCGCGCACCGGTACGCCTAAATGTAGTGCAGGGCTTTACAACGTGACGCATCTCCCAGATGCGTCACGTTGTAAATACCCCGCAGCATGGCGCTGGCTTTGCGCTGCTGCTGCATCACAAAAGTGACGCAACAGCGGCGTAAAGGAGGCGCAAGGGGCTTGTAAATCTGCCCCCAAGTGTTTAGTCACTAATAACTTTAACCAGACCCCCCCGGGATATTGCGGCATAGATTTTGAAATTTATCAGCACAAAACTGGAAATTTAACGGCACAGAAATGGAAATTTAGCTGCATTATTGCGGCACTTTATTTTTTTCGTAATCATTCCTTTTCAGCCTTAAATCAATGTAAACTGATTTGCCAGAGTACTCTACTGTGAAATAGGCATGTTTAAAGTGTCCAATCTGCACCTCGTGAGAGGGGGCTCTATTTCTCCCTGGGGTGTTCTAGCACCCACGTATGCATCCCTGCTGGGGCACCGCTGCCTCCTGGACCCGTCCAGAATGTGCCACACCTGTGGGCAAAGAGTAGTGTTTGCATCCCGGCCAGTGTGAGTGAAAGCCACAACTCAGGCAAGCTCAGCCTCCTCTTTACAGGGTTGAGATCAGTGCTATGAGCAACTCTTGAAAATGTTTAGATACCAGGCCCCACAGCACAGGTGAGTGCCACTAGACGGATCAACCTCATTCTGATTTGCAGTAGAGGAATGGGTGCCCTCAACCATTGTTAAATGTAGCCACTCCAATATATTTTATGGATTACAGGAATAGAAATGCAGTCTTTTCACTTGACATCAAGTAGCAAAAGGTGTCAAATGGCAAGAACATCTAGACCCTATTGATGGTTGTCTGAGCAACTGAATGTAAAGAGCAACATTTCTAGAATTACCCCTCAACATCCAAGTTGTTAGGTAAAGCTGGAGCAGAAAAGGCGCCAATAACAGTGGGGCATGTCAACAGCCAAATAGAATGTAGGAGCCACTGATGTAGTAAAACAATTATTGTGTGAAGGGCCAATAAGTGACTATACAAAGAAGTTCTCTCTCACCTTCCCCCTGAAACCTATCCACACCTACGGGGAAATTATAATGGAGAAACTGTAAAAAAAAATCGCTCCTTTGTTCAAAAGATTTAAAGCGCAACTGAACAAAATACTGAAAGCAGAGCGCCTGCTTAAAAAGCAAATACGTCCAACCAAATGAGCATGGACAGAAAGTCTGGGGTATGTTATGTTATGTTATAACAATTTATATAGCGCACTAATACCCTTAGGTGTCTAGGCGCTTATGGTCTGATGATGTAAGAGGGAAGCTAATTTTTAAAAAGCCAAGTTTTAAGGTGTTTCATAAATTCAAACAGGGATCAAATTTTCCTGAGAGAAAGTGTAAGAGTTCCATAGCCTGATAGTACTATGTCTGAAACTCCCCTCCCCAGTTTGTCTTTTTGACTCTGGCGGTGGGCATTAGGAAAGTATTGGCTGACCGTAGTGTTCTGCTAGGAGAGTACCAGCCAAAAGTGAGCCAAAGAAATTGTATGCATTCTCTATAAAGTGTCTTGTGTGCAATACAAAGTGCCTTGAATTTCACGCGCTGGGCGACTGGAAGCCAGTGTAACTCTTGAAACCCAGCCGTAATGGACTGTTGTTTTTTGGAACGTCCAGAACTAATCTGGATGTGGCATTTTGTACCGATTGTAGTCTTCTGAGCTGATTGGACTGCACGTTAATATATAAGGCATTACAATAGTCCAATTTTGATAACACCAGGGAAGTTAAAATTGTTTTTCTGGTCTTTTTAGGGATAAATGGAAGAATTTTTTGCACGGTTTTGTTGATAAAAAATGTAGAAGACACCACCTTTGAAATCTGAGATTTAACTGGTAACGGGTAACAGCACGCATTTCGCCCGAGGGAGAAGACATTTCTGGTTCTTAATTCTGTTTTATTTATCATGTAATGGAGAATGTAATGTAATGTAATGTAATGTATTTGAGCTTATATAGCGCACAGCTACCAACAAAGGGTTTCCCGGCGCTTGCTTAGGGAACCCGTCCTGGTATTCCCCTGTGAGATAACCCGGGCAGGGTATCCACAAGGTGAAAGCCAGGCATCCCGCCGCGAGGGGCCGTTGTATGCTGGAGGAGCATCAAAATGTGTTTCTTTTCAACATCAGAGTCAGTTGCTCCTCTTAGTCACGCCGGACAGAACATGTATTGCACTGGTTGAAACATTATCCTGTGGCAAAATGGATCCTTTAAAAAACCCTGCTAGATGCTGAATTCCCTCTAAACGAATGTTGTCTGGCATAGCAACATGCCACTGAGCTGCTCTCACAATACCCGCCATGTTTATAACAATAAACCAGGGAACACTCTGCTGTGGACCAGTTCATGTTCCCTTACTCTCAGAATATGTGATGTATACAACTTCAACAATAGAAAGTTACTCAAAACTAAATCCAAACACAAATACACCTCATTCGGGGTCTTTAACTTGGAAAACTGGAAGGAGGAAGAAATCGAATCTTAGTCTGAAGGAGTGTGTTTCAAATAAAAATGTGTTGCTTATCTGAGGATGAAGGATTTAGATAACAGGTTAATTAAGTTGGGGAGAACATGAGCCTAAGAAATGAGGCAGATAATGTTAATATTCATAAAGTTTAAATCCGTCTTCTGCGATAACGGTGCCATTTATGTTTTGTTATGCCATATAATGCTTTGCTATCAACTGAAAACAAACAAATCCATATATTATTATTGTATGAAATACCACAAAAAGTGGTATTTCAGGCGATAATAATCTATTCCAGACGCTTTCCTTAAATATCGCTGGCTCTTTTGTAAAATTCGCGGCATTTTAACAAAAGTGCTGATTTCCCGGCAAATCGCGAAATCCTGGAGGGTCGGTTTAACAGTACTTAGCCTGTGTACAACTAGTACCAAAAATGTTCCTTTCCAACCCATAATCTATTCTCCTGCCTTATTACATCTAAATCCGTCTGACACTTTTACACCACATCTCTTCAAACTACACACTACTACAATACACACCAATCCACTTTACAGCTCCCCACTCTACAATCCACATTATAATATTTGACTCTATGCCACTCTACGCCACTACACTGTGTACCACTCCACTCTACGCTACTCCACTCTGCACTATTTCACGCTGTCACTCTACTCTATACCACTCTACTCTACATCACCCCAATGTACTCCACTCCACTTCACCCTACTCTATGTTATTACACTCCACTCTACTGCACTGAACGGGAAAGAACCAGCACTACGTGGACAGAGATCGTGTGATGTTTCAACACAAGCGCAACCACGTTTGTCTGAACCACGCATCTGCCTTAACCACGCATATGTGTGGTTAAGGCAGATAGCGGCCGAGTGTTCAGGATGGGTTGGGAGAAAAGGAGGAAACGGTGGAACAGGAAACTCTGGATAGGGACAGATAAGTAGGGCTGGGGTTGGATTTGGGGGGTCGTTTTTGTGGTGATTTGCTTTTGGGCTTCAGGGCGGGTGCTGGGCACTTTTGGGAAGGGGCAAGGTTTTAGGCGATAGAGGGGGTCAGGGTAGTTTTAAGGGCTGAGGCTGGGTTTGGGCAGGTGTTTTTAGGAGTGGGGGCATTTTTAGAGCTCAGGGCAGGGGGCTCAGAGGGGTAGGGGTCAATTTTTTAAATTAGGGGCAGGGTATTAGGCCTCAGGGCAATGGAAGGGGTTGGGGTAGTTTTATGGACAGCACAAGCGTACGTTTCAGAGCTCAGGATGGTCTGGGGTCAGGGTAGTTTATGGTAGGTGGCAGGGTTTGAGGCCTCAAGGCATGGGGATGGGAAGGGGTAGTTTTAAGGGTAGAGCACATTTTAGGCCTCAGAGTGGGGGACAAGGTAGGGGGATAGAATGTTAGGGCTTAAGGTGGGGAGGGGGTCAGGATAGTGGCAATCTCTATCACACATACACCCTAAACAATCATGCCTTTACACCAAAATAGCATGGTAAAGGCATGCATCGTAAAGGAATACATAGTTCAGAGGCATTCATGGTTCAGGCTGTATGGTAGAGACATGCATGGTTTGGCCATACATGTTTCTGGCATACAACAGAACTGAGCTGCACTCTACGCCACTCCACTCTACGCTATTCCAATTTATGCCACTCCAATCTATGGCACTCCACTCTACGCCACTCCATTTTATGCTATTCCACTCAACACCACTCCACTCCTTGGCACCAAATTCTAAGTCACTGCATGCTACGCTAATACACTTTACAGCACTCTACTCTATGCCACTCCACTGTTTGCCACAACACTGTATGCTATTCCACTCTACACAGCTCCACTCTATGCCTCTGCAATGTAGGCCAATCCATTCATTGCTATGCCGCGCTATACCACTCCACTTTGCCCCACTCCACTGTATGTCAATCCACTGTACTCAGCTCCACTATATGCCACTCCACTGTAAGCAACTCCACTCAGTCACTACATGCCATGCCACTCCACTCTATGCTATTGCACTGCATTCCACTCAACTCTGCACCACTCCACTGTATGCCACTCCACTGTACACTACTGCATGCTATGCCACTCCACTCTATGCTATTCCTCTTCAAGACACTTAACTCTATGCCACTATATGCCGCTGCCCTCTACGTAAGTACACTCTACACGACTCCACTCTATGCCACTCCACTCTATGCTATTCGGCTCTACACTCCTTGACTGTAAGCCACTCTGTTATACACCATAACACTATTTGCAACTCCAGTGCATGACACTCTACTCTGTGTTATTCCATTGTAGCCACTTGATTCTAAACCACTGTGCGCCACTACATTCTTCGCTATTTTACTATACACCACTCCACTATATGCCATTCCACTCTATTGCACTCTACTCCACTGCACTGTAGGCCACTCCACTCAGTAAGTCTGTACCGCAAACCTACGGCTAAGAATACTATTCTTCAATATCAAAGTTACCACCCCAGCATCCAAAAAGACTCAATCCCATTTGGGGAGTTTCTTCGTATCCGAAGAAATTGTACCAATATGACAGACTTCCACCGACATGGCGACTCTTTAAAATCTAGGTTGTTGGCCAGAGGATATCCCAAACGACTAGTTCGCCATGCCTACAAAAGGGCGAAATATTACAACAGAGATGCCCTCTTAGAGGGCCACAATCGTACTACAAAAGAACAGGTTGTCTGTGTTGTTAATCACTCCCCTTACAATTTCAAACTTAAGAATATCATCCAGAAGAACTGGAAAATAATCAATTCAGGAGAAGAAGAACTCCTTTTGGAACAACCATTGGTAGCATTCCGTAGGAATCGTAATTTGCGTGATATTCTAGTACATACCCGACCCATGAGTGTAGACTGGGCCGGGTAAACAGCTTTGACTGGGTTACCCCCAATATTGGGCAATCACAGATGTGGCTGCTGCCATGCGTGTGAAACCGCTATAGTTACTGACCTTTTCATCCATCAGAATCAGCAAATTAAACTCAGAGACCTTACCAACTGTCGTAGTAAAAACATTATTTATTGTATTATTTGCCCTTGTAATATGATTTATGTTGGTGAAACATCCCGTGAGTTTAGAGTTCGCTACAGCGAACACAAATCTGCCATCCGGAATGGTCGGATGGAAGCTCCACTCGTCAAACATTTCCATGATAAGAGCTATTCCGAGAAGGATGCAGAGTGGTGCATTTTGGAAAAAGTGAAAGGTATGAAGGGTATAACTATGGATGTCGCACGCAAAAGACGTGAATATTTCTGGATCTTTTCTCTGGATTCAGTCAAGCAGGGACTGAATGAAGAAATTCAATGGATAATCACTAATCCATGGTAATTGTTATTATCTGTAAAATATCTGTTACTTCTAGGCTTAGAAGAGTAGTATCTGTTATTAATCTGTGAAGGTCTTCTCTATTATCACGCATGTTGTTGTGTAAAATCTTTGATTTCCATGCATCACTGCATATGTCTTTTCAGACTTTGTTATTTTAGAGTAAATCATCTTATCCACGTATACCTCGCCACTATGCAGAATTTCCATCTTCAATATGGCGTCGACTCGTTTAGTCCGTCGTTTATGGTGATGCCCACATCCGGATATTTTACCCACGTTTATCTCGCCATATTGCAGCATCCGGATATCTTATCCACGTATATCCCTCCACTATGTAGAATCTTGCATCTTCAATATGGCGTCGAGTCGTTGAGTCCGTTGTTTATGGTGATGCCTGCATCCGGATATACTCACTACCGGATTTACTAGCTAGGTCGTACGGCAATGTCTATACAGGTGTTAGTCTTTTGACTAATGAGCCTCCAGTATTTAAGATGACTGATATCTTCAGTCGTGTATTGTGGCAAGAAAGTGCAGCTGGGATGCTGGCGTAGCTCCGGGAAGTTGGGGAATGAATTCAAACAGGTAAGCTGTGCAGCAGAGTCAGGGTATTTATATGACGGTAACTAAAAGTGTAAAGAGAACACGCACTGTTTACGCTGGGCAACGTGCTGTTTCTCACTCTTTTTTTGTGTAATTGAATGTTTTTTCGACAAGTAATACTCTCGTGGCAGGGTTGTCTGTCGAAACATCGTTTGTTAGAAATGCGCAATTTTGATAGGCTCAGCTACAATGCAGGGACGCATTAGATCCTTTACATGTATTTTTGTAATTATTTTGGGCTAGCACATACGGAGGGCTCAGACGGACCTATATGGCAATGGGTAATAAAAATCATTCTCTCTCAGTTTTTAGGTTTTGCCTGAGGCACGGAGCTTTAGCTCCGCCCCCAGGAGAAATCTTTAGTTTTCAGTATGGGGGACTTGAATCCGCCCTCTATTCCATTGGCTAGCTCCATAAATGGAGGCTAGCCATTGGAACAGAGATCTGTCCGTCAAGGCCGGACCAGATTCGGGGGCGTTCCCGCGATTTTTTCCCTCTCCACCCTTTTTGCATCGTCATCGGGCGGTGGGCGGGGTTTATTTTTTTTTTTTGTCCACGTTTGTTTTGGCCATTCTGCGGCCGGAGGAAGTCCAGGTGAGTGCTGGTTTTATCAAGGCTTTCCTTACTGGACACGAGAACTACAAATCGGAGTCCAGGTGAGTGCTTTTTTTTTTCTTGTTTCTTGTTCTTGCCTTATGTCTTCCCGCCCCCTCCCGCTCCCCGTGCCTGTCCGTGTGTCTGTTCCCGCTCCCCCCACCCGATTGCTCGCAATGAAGCGTGCACCACTAAACCCCAGCACAGCGAGGCACAAACCAGCCCGAGGGAGGGGGCGGGGCTTTCAAAAGCTCCAGGCAGCGGCGCCTCGGTCAGGAGAGGAACGCGGAGCTGCACCAAGCGTGGAGAAAAGGTACACCATGTCCACCGCCCGGTCCCCCGCGTGGATCATGGCCACACCAGGTACCCAAGATGGCCGAAGAGCGCCTGACTATCGAGCGCAAAATGGTGCTAACCCCCCAGCGCTAACGGGCTCAAGATCATGCCCACCCAGCACAGCTAGCCGTCCGGCCGGCCATGCCAGGTAAGAGCGCTACTCCCTCCCTTCCCCCGGTTAACCACGACCGAGGAGGACCATATCCCATCCCCCAACCCAGAGTCGGGTAGGGGGTGGGAATTCAAGAGGGGGGTGCATGCTACGCCTGCCAGGGAGGAGGACGCGCTCACGGGAACCCCCCTGGTAAACGCTGAATTAGCCACAAAATAGATTCGGCCCATCTTCGGCCAATGTTCGAGCCTCGGGGTGTAGCAACATTACGGTAAAGAGTGTCTGGAACATTCTAACAGGAAGTGGACACAGCACTTTCACCTCAACCATTAGGGAAGTTCACTGCGCTGTGACTGCTTCCGCTGCCATGCAGATGAGGAGCGACCACGGACCATTTCCGTCAAATCGTCCAAACCCCATAAAAGCGGGTTTACCATGTGCGGAACTCTCGTCCCGGGGGTGGTTATGAGAAGGGGTAAAATCCGGCCCAGTTTGCCCCTTCACTAGCCGCGGTGGTGGGGTCGGTTTGGCCGACCCCTCACTGTAGCAGTCCCAGTGAGCTGCCACTTACGACGATCCACCGTGTGACCTTGGGCATCGTGGTACCACAGCCGAGTGACTGACGTAGATTCCGCTTCTTGTTATGACAGCGCAGGGCGCGTCTGTAGCCACCATCACCTGTGCATGGGGCAGTGATGTCTGACACTGTGATACAGCCACTTGTTAGTGTCTGTAGTAGCCAGCCTTGTGACACCCATCACTGCTGGAACCTACCACCCGAGGCTGCGCGTTGGGGTGGGGGGGGGAATGGTGCTTTCTGAGCAGCAGCGTGTCTGTTGTAGCAAGCCTGGTGCCACACAGCACTGTTGGAACCTACCACATAAGGTAGGTGGGGGGGCTTCTCTGAGCAGCAGTGGTGTCTGTGGTAACAAGCCTTGTGCCACCAAGCACTGGTGGAACCTACCATATGAGGCGGGCGGGGGGCTTCTGTGAGCACCAGCGGTGACTGTGGGAACAAGTCACGTGCCACCCAGCACTGCTGGAACCTACCATGGAGGCTGCCAGGTGGGGAAGGGGTGGGGGCGGGGTCTCAGCATCAGTGGTGTCTGTGGAAACAAGCCTTGTGCCACCCAGCGTTTTGCATTACATGTGTTCTGTTTTGTGTAAATCTGAATTGTACACCAGGGGTCTGCATCATGTTGCTGATTTGTGTGTCTAGTGTGCATCTCGTTGTGTTGTGTCTGTATATGCTGCCTCTAAATCGGATGTGTTGTCTGTGTGTGTTTTGTGCTGTTTGTTGTCTATGTCCTGTTTCCTATGTGTCACCAGGTGGTGTTGTAATATGTTAATGGTCCTGTATGTGGGTCTGTGGGGTGTGCTGTTCTTTGTGTTGTCTGTCTATGTTCTGCAAGTGTTGCACTGTCTCTGTGTGTTTGAGAGTCGTGTGGGCCTGTAAGTGCTGTGCTGTGTTGTGTGTGTTGTGTATGTCTGTGCCCTGCTTGTGCTGTGTGTGGGTTGTCTGGGAGACTCGTCTGTTCACGTGAGTTGTGGGTGTTTTAATCTTTAAAATATGATGCCTTTTTTATTTTATGTTTTATTTGGGCATTTATATTAGAGCGTTGTACTGCGCATTGCTTTAATGCACGGGGAGGCAGTAAGTGATTCGCAGGGTGTGGCGCTGAGGCACTGGTTGGCACCTGGCTGCTGGAGTCCGAAGTAGTATGTCTGCCATCACCAGGCCACGTCTACTATCTCCCCCTGTGCTACTCTCCCTCCCTGTGTCGCTATCTCCCCTTGCGCTGCTCTCCCTCCCTGTGTCACTATCTCCTCCTGCGCTGCTATTCCTCCCTGTGTCGCTATCTCCGCCCTGCACTACTCTCCCTCCCTGTGTCGCTATCTCCTGCTGCACTACTCTCCCTCCCTGTGCCATTATCTCCCCCTGTGCTACTCTCCCTCCTTGTGTCACTATCTCCCCTAATCTGCTCCCCCTCCCTGTGTCGCTATCTCTCTCTGCAGTACATGGGAGAAAGAAATGTTCAACTCAACACTGGAAAAAGTGTGGGGTTCAGAGACCGTGAGAATGAGGGGCCTGAAATAGCATAGAACAAGAAGTGGTGGATAGTTCGGGAAAAAAGGGGAGAGTTGGTTTGTCATGAGTGATCCGCCTGTTGCCTGCTTGTGACCCTGTTTTTGTGCCTCTGTTGCCTGCTTGTGACCCTGTTTACGTGCCTCTGTTACCTGCTTGTGACCCTGTTTTCGTGCCTCTGTTGCCTGCTTGTGACTCTTGCCTGCTTGTGACCCTGTTTTCGTGCCTCTGTTGCCTGCTTGTGACTCTGTTGCCTGCTTGGGACCGTGTTTTCGTGCCTATGTTGCCTGCTTGTGGCCCTCCTTACGTGCCTCTGTTGCCTGCTTGTGACCCTGTTTTCGTGCCTCTGTTGCCTGCTTGTGACCCTGTTTTCGTGCCTCTGATGCCTGCTTGTGACTCTGTTGCCTGCTTGTGACCCTGTTTTCGTGCCTCTGTTGCCTGCTTGTGACTCTGTTGCCTGCTTGGGACCTTGTTTTCGTGCCTCTGTTGCTTGCTTGTGACCTTGTTGCTTGCTTGTGACCCTGTTTTCATGCCTCTGTTGCCTGCGGGAGGGCTCGCAGTGTGTGGGGCTCGCAGTGTGTGTGCGGGGGGGCTCGCAGTGTGTGGGGGGCTCTGTGTGTGTGGGTGCTCTGTGTGGGTGTGTGTGGGGGGGGCTTTGTGTGTGTGTGGGGGGGGCTCTGTGTGTGTGTTTGTGTGTGTAATTTGCGAGAGATAAAGCTAGTGGCATTGTAAATGACAATGCCATTTATTTATGTAAAAAAAAAAACATAAATCAAAATAATGTCAAGAGCAATGCCAATAGCTCTAACTTTAACAAAGGCAAAACCATTGCATTGTAAATGCTTGTTAATTTATTCCGGGTTAGCCTTCCATACCCGTTTTCCGTTCAGGACTTTCTGCCATTTATGCGCATCAATAATGGTTGGTTGGTTGATTGCTTTATTTCGATATGCATATATCATAAAAGCATTACAAAGAATATAAAAACAGCACATCGTAAATAAAGACTGTACATTTAAAATAGAGAGATAAAAACAGCAGTTAATCAGAATAAATTAGTTAAAAAGGGATTAAATTGATATAGACAGTCTTTTTAGTCGGATCAACCAGGCCCATTTTAAAAATTTAGATACGGCACAGACAATGGGAGGGGCTGTATCAGTTAATAAAATCCAGAGGGCCACCAAGTACTGTCGAGTGCCCAATTCTCTGCAGAGTGGTTTAAGCCAACGTGATCTAGGGCGCGCATAGTCCGGGCATTCAAAAAGAAAGTGTGCCACAGTTTCAGGTTTATCGGTACATAAGGCACAATGGCGTGATGCCAGCTGAGACATATTCCACCTAGAGCGGAGGTCGGCAAGGGGTAAAGTCCCTAGTCGAAATTTAATGTAGAGAGCCCGGTCCATGGCAATGGTAATAATGTCCAAATAGGGCTCGAAGGCAACAACGTCTTTTATTTCCAGATAAGCTGCAGTTGCGTTGCAGTGACGCTGATTGCTGATGAGCTTGGCAGAAACCCATTCCCAATATAGTTTTTTTAGGGACTCCTTTGGGGGAGCTGAGTGGTTGGACCAGCAGGACCCCAATCCTAGGTCCCCTAGCAGGTGTTTGATGTCCCTAAGCCATTTGATCTTCTGCCAACCGTCTAAACACATCACCTCTGCCAGCCCGTCTGCATAGGATTTTAACTCCGGGACCCTCCACAAGCGAGCCCAAAGCAGGAGAGGTCGGAGGCGGGCCTGGTCCTTAATTGATTTGCAGCCAGCGTCCATTAGCACCGGGACTGTCGGGGTACTCGTCGGGATGGCAAGGAGGCCCTTAATAAATGTATTCTCTGCCTTGGTCAGAGACTCCATGTTGCCTAGACCCCATAGTTCCGCTCCGTAGAGTGATGCGGATACAGCTCGGGCTTTATAGATGTCTATTATCGGGGCTACACAATGTTTTGATGAATTACTGTACTCCTTAAGGAGGGCCCCCCCACCCTTTTATGACCAACTGTCATTTTGTTGATGTGGGCAGTCCAGTTCATAGCATCGCTCAGACGGATTCCCAGATAATCGAATTCTGCCACTCTTTCAAGGGGGATAGAGTTCAAAATCGGGGGGCGGCCAAGTTTACGGGGGGGGTGCATGATTAAATACTTTGTTTTGTCCACATTGATGACAAGTCCTCTGGTAGTACAAAAATCCTGGAAGCAGTTCAGGAGCTTCTGGAGGCCTTGGGGAGTTTTCGAAATGAGAAGGGTGTCATCGGCGAACAGCAATGTTGGAATTTTTACGCCACCCAATGTGGGGGCGTCTGCTGGCTCACCAAGCAGATGCTCTACCACCCCGTTTACATAGAGGGAGAAAAGGGTGGGGGCTAAAACACAGCCCTGCCGGACACCCCTCACGACCCTGATCTTGTCGGTCTTTTCCCCATTCAGCCCCCATCTGACCTGGGCATAATTGGCATTATGCAATTTAATGAGGAGGTTTAAGATGTAAGGGGGCATCCCTAGACCATACAACAGCCTCCAGAGATCCTCCCTAGGAACCAGGTCAAAGGCAGTCTTCAGATCTATAAAGGCCAAGTAAAGACTGCCTTTGCCTAGCTCCACCACCTTCCAGTAGAGTAACAGGAGCCTAAACACTTGTTCGATGGTTCCTGTGCCTGAGCGAAAACCAGCTTGCATATCAGACAGTATGTGGTTGTCATCCACCCATTGGAGGATCTTCTCCAAAATTGCTTTCCCCGCCACCTTCTGTGTCGAGTCTATAAGGCTTATAGGCCTGTAGTGCCCTGGTAGATCCCGGCAACCCTTTTTAAAAATTGGGACTACCTCTGCCCCTTTCCAGGAATCAGGCACAGAACCTCCCTCAATAATGGCATTAAGAAGGGCCGAAATCAGTACCCCCAATTCGCTTGGATAGGCTCGAAGAAGGTCCCCTGGCAACCCATCCGGGCCAGCAGCTTTTAATGGCGTCAGAGTTTTAATCAAGTTCGTGACCTCCCGTGCGGAAAACAGGTCCATGTCTCTATCCAGGGTATATGGCGGAAGGATAAAAGGATCATTAAGTGAACCTTCAACGGCGGAATAGAGTGTCTTAAAATGGTTAAACCACGTCTGGGCAGTAATGGTGCAGGTCCTCAGTGTGTCATCAGGACGGTTCCTACTGCCCACCAGGTCCCAAAACCCTTTGGCGTCTCTCCCTCGACTAACAGCCAAGAGGTCCTGCCAGTAATTGTCCTCCCACTCCTTCTTTGCATTTTTTTGGCAGAGAGAATATAGCCTTCTTGCCTCCCTGGTCCTAGTATGTGATTTGGATTTAACTGCTTCAACGAGCAGTGTCTTCGCCTCCCTGCACTTACGATTAAACCAGCCTTGCCTAGCCCATGGGCAGAGTTTCCTCCTGTTGGCACTAGCTGGGACAACAAAAAGGTCACTAATGGCCTCGGTTAGGCTACAGAACCTAGCAGTCACCTCCAGCAACCCATCCTCAGGAAAGTCAAGATTTTCTAAAGCTGCCGCTAGAAGCTGCCTTATGGTGGAAGTTTTCTCCACTGAGAGCGACAGCTTGGCCCACTTTAGCCGTCGCCCGCAGTTGGAGACCGATGACATATCCGGGGCGAGGGTACAAGCGGATCCGCTCCATGTGCCAGTTAACCACCTATGGGACAGTGTAAGCGAGAGGAGGTTGTGATCACTCTCGACAGAGGGTATAATCACCATATCTTTTACCATGCTCCATAGGTTTACGTCAAGAAGGAAATAATCTATTCTTGACATGTGCCCAGGCCTGTTGTATGTATGGGCTCCCGCTTTGTCAGAACCAGTCCTGCCATTAGCGGCCCTCAGAACTCCATTGTTAGGGAGTTGATCTGGAGTACCACTTCTGTCCATTTTTTAATTGGGCTGAGTTCTAAAGCTGGTATCCCCCACCTAGTGTCATTTTCCTCTTGATCTTGTATTATTTCTGGGCTAAGGGGCTCAAAGGTGCAGTTGAGGTCACCCGCAACCAAAGTACAGTGCTTGTGTGGTGAGGAACGAAGCGAAGCTTCCAGGCAGGCTATGGTTGGAGATTCTCTACCCCCTTCATACCTCGGGCATAGATGTTAAAGATGTTTAGAATAACACGTCCCTTGGAATTTTTCAGGGAGATGTTGAGGAGGTCCGGGCATTTAGTGTCATGCTCCTCCACCCTGCAATTAAGTGCAGAAGCCACCCAGATGAGGAGGCCACCCGAGGGGCGACCCCTGCCAGTTTCTGAGTGAACAGCTGGTGAATGGTGGGTAGAATATCCTGCCTTGTGTATGGGCTCCTTACTCCAGGTTTCCTGGAACAGGCATATGGAGTATTGCTCCACAAGCGAGTTCCAGTCGGGCAGGGCCAACTTCCTGTCCAGGCCAGCAACATTCCAGCTGAGAACCCTAATAGGTGGGTCCGCCACAGCCGCAATGCTACAGGTCTCGACAGGACCAGATAAATCCACAGCCCCCACGGTAGAACAAGCAACTGTAGGCTCAAGTGGCACCCTCACCTCCCTTAGGTCCCCTGTGATCTCAAGGGTAGCCTGTTCTTCTAGTATGGTCAGGGGAACATTATTTTTAACAGTAGGAGTGAACTGGGCGTCAGAGCGCCGGACCACCCGAGCCTCCTCGGGGGAGTCGCAGAGTCAACAGCCCCAAGTGCCCCAGCTCGGTGTTGGCAAAACTGTATGCGTCTGCGCTACAGTTGTTGCTAGGTGCCAATGACCGTAAGCATTATTTTGGGGTGGGAACACGGGATGGTTAACTAGGGGGTTCGAGGCCGGCCGCGGGTAGAAGAATGTTAGATCCACTGCTTCGACTCCGGGACCGGCCGCGGCTCGCCCTAGACTGCATATTGAGTGGGCAGCTCTTATGTCTTGGAAGTTGACCACCACACAATCCCCCTCAAATAGTTTTTTCCCCTGCCCAATCCAACCCACCCTGCGTACACCAAGAATCAGACCGTCCACGCCCAATGGAAGGGGTCTGTTGACTTGCAACCAGTGGATGACCTTGTTCTTCAGTGCCTGGTGGGTTTCCTGCTGGGTGTCCTTCAGGGGGGGAACCTTTATTAGGACAACAACATAAGGTTGGCACTCTGGGGGGAGATTAACTGGGGGGCACTTGCGTGTCGCCTTTTGTGGAATGGCCGCTGGGGTGGGGTTTTTAGGTGGGCAAATGGACGGGTTAGCTTTTAGAGTCGTGGCTACTCCACTAGCTTTGGTGGGCGGAGCGGTCGAGGGTTTGGAATTAGGACCGGCCCCTCCTTTTTGCCGCTTCTTTTGGGCAGGGTTAGGCATGAGTGTTTTCACTGCTGTGGGGGGGCTAGCATGCACCTGGACGACATGAGTAGTAGGAGTCGGCTTTGCCTGTTTTGCGCCAGCTGGGGTTGCTGGTGTTATAACATTCCCAGTCGCTTGGGCCTGAGCAGGCAATGCCGATTGGTGTCCCTGTGGTGGACCCACAAGATCCCTTTTCCCTACGTTCCCGTCTGCATCATCCTCCCTGAGCCTTGGCTGTAGTTTAAACAGGGTTTTCAGGGAGAAGAAATTGTCTCGGGTGGTCTGTTCGAATCTGTCTAACCTATCCCCCAGACTCTTAACTTGGTCAATGAGTGGTACCAGCAAAGACTTAACCAGTTTCTCGAGGGGCTCCAAGGAGGAACCCTCGTTTGAAGGTATAAGTAATGCCGGGACCGGGTAATAGGGCAGTGGGGTTTCGGCTGCAGGCAGTAGTGGGGTAGAGCTCCCAGATGATTCTGGCCCACCAGATTCTGGATGCGTAAAACCCTTTTGGGACTGTGTCCTAGGACGCTTATAAAGCGAGGAGTAACTACCCTTCCGGATACTAATCGCCCTATTCCTTTTCTTGTGTACCCGGCCCGTTCGTGTCTGGGGCAACGTTTTTTGGCCTGGTGTAGGAATCTCAGAACAGGATTGAGACTTGTGACCAGATGAGGTAGCTATGGATGGAACGGGGCAGGGCTCTACAGCAACTGGGCTAGGGCTGGAGGGATAAGGATTAATTATCAAACTTTCTATCCTATCAATACCTGCCTCTATAGCTACTATATGTGGCTCTCCGGACAGGATTACGGGCAAGGGAGAGGTAGGGTAGGTGGAAATTGGGGACAGGGCATGTGCAACAGCTCCCAAGGAGGAGCGTTTGGAGGGGAAGGAGTCTTGTGAGAGGCGACGTTCCGTCATTGCGATCTCCTTTTCGATGACAGCAGCTACCCTAGTGATAAATTTGTCCATTGTGCCAATCATAGTGCTCCCCGTGGCACTTTCTCCCCCGCCCCTCAAAGCTTTGCCAGAGCGGGTTGACATATTGGCCTCGTGACCCACAGGTAGACTCCGAGATCTTGGGCGATGAGCGATAAATGAAAGAGGGGTGGCCCAGCCCAGCCTCTGTCAGCCCCTGACTGCCACAGACTGCCCGCCCTTTGCTCGGGCTTCGCTCGGCGTCCCGCTCGCGTCCCGCTGAGCGGTAGACCGTTGTTCATAAAGGGGCGTTGCAGCCGGTTGGCGTGTCTTGCTGGGGGTGCGGCCGTGCACACCTGTGCAGCGCAGGGACTCCTGGTCTTGAGAGTCCCTGCAGCGCGCGCCCTCGGTAGACTCGCAGTGCTCCCTCCTCCTTCACCGGCTCACGAACACTCCTGTAGCCTCGACCCCACGGCTCACGCCGCGCAGCGGCACCCGCGAAGCGGGTGCTGCAAGTTGTTGACAAGCAGCGGGGCGGTCAATCCCTCCGGGGATACGGGGAGGCTGAATGGCAGAGGAGTTGGCGTTTTAGGCGGCAGCCGGCAACACCCATGTAGGTTTCCTCGCAGAAAAAGGGTCCCACTGCTAGTAGGATGTCTTCCCGCTTTTGTGCCCTGGACGGCCGGGGGGCGTGTCTTGCTGGGGGCGCGGCCGTGCACACCTGTGCAGTGCAGGGACTCCTGGTCTTGAGAGTCCCTGCAGCGCGCGCCCTCGGTAGACTCGCGATGCTCCCTCCTCCTTCACCGGCTCACGAACACTCCTGTAGCCTCGACCCCACGCCTCACGCCGCGCAGCGGCACCCGCGAAGCGGGTGCTGCAAGTTGTTGACAAGCGGCGGGGCGGTCAATCCCTCCGGGGATACGGGGAGGCTGAATGGCAGAGGAGTTGGCGTTTTAGGCGGCAGCCGGCAACACCCAGGTAGGTTTCCTCGCAGAAAAAGGGTCCCACTGCTAGTAGGATGTCTTCCCGCTTTTGTGCCCTGGACAACCGGGGGGCGTGTCTTGCTGGGGGCGCGGCCGTGCACACCTGTGCAGCGCAGGGACTCCTGGTCTTGAGAGTCCCTGCAGCGCGCGCCCTCGGTAGACTCGCGGTGCTCCCTCTTCCTTCACCGGCTCACGAACACTCCTGTAGCCGCGACCCCACGCCTCACGCCGCGCAGCGGCACCCGCGAAGCGGGTGCTGCAAGTTGTTGACAAGCGGCGGGGCGGTCAATCCCTCCGGGGATACGGGGAGGCTGAATGGCAGAGGAGTTGGCGTTTTAGGCGGCAGCCGGCAACACCCAGGTAGGTTTCCTCGCAGAAAAAGGGTCATCAATAATGAAAACATAGTATATATGATTCCATCCATTTGATCCAGTATTCAGTTACATTATTATACCTGCTTTCTAGGGGTTCAACGGTTAACTATAATATTGTGTATGCCTTTATTTGATAGGCATTCCAGTTGATGAATACACCCTAAATAAATTTACTGGAGCTACAGTGTCTGTAGAGAAGCATCAGACAACTATAGGACTCGCTCAGAAATATATTACGTAAGTGCTTGGCTATTCACTACGTGATTAGGTCCTTCCCTATTCAGTATTAGGACGCGGCGGGGCGGGGCGGTCAATCCCTCCGGGGATACGGGGAGGCTGAATGGCAGAGGAGTTGGCGTTTTAGGCGGCAGCCGGCAACACCCAGGTAGGTTTCCTCGCAGAAAAAGGGTCATCAATAATGAAAACATAGTATATATGATTCCATCCATTTGATCCAGTATTCAGTTACATTAATATACCTGCTTTCTAGGGGTTCAACGGTTAACTATAATATTGTGTATGCCTTTATTTGATAGGCATTCCAGTTGATGAATACACCCTAAATAAATTTACTGGAGCTACAGTGTCTGTAGAGAAGCATCAGACAACTATAGGACTCGCTCAGAAATATATTACGTAAGTGCTTGGCTATTCACTACGTGATTAGGTCCTTCCCTATTCAGTATTAGGAGGAGTACGAGTACTAGAATGGTCTGTCTTTTTCTTACTACAGGTGTGGGCAGCTGAAACAAGAAGTTTATCGGGATCTCCTTTCAAATATATATGGAAGGTGTTCTTCACATATGAGAAAGGTATTATTATGTCAAGTTGCACTCTTTGGATGGTGACTTGGACTAGTCTGTATAGTGTAATTTATTGAGAGTCTAAATATAAGCAATGTTTTTTACCTTTTCAGTATATTCTGTTGAAACCTTCCTTAGCCGATACTCTACATGAGCCTATAACATTTTCCTGACTGGATCCTGTACAGTCTCTTGAATGGGAAGGTAATTGATAGACATTCTATTCTGTGGTTAAGGACCCTCTGAAGTGACTAGTTTCATTAAAGAGTGCGCTTTCCTGTACTTCTTTCCAGACCAGTTGTGAAGCCTCTGTCTCTGGGCACCTTATGAAAATGGCCTAAATCCCTTGGCTTTTAGTGAAGGAGTAAAGGAGTAATTTACTGAGACGTTGGAACATTATATTTTGATAAAGAGGTAGATATCTAGTTATTTCAACCACACTTAGGTTGTTTATTAGATTTCCTGGCCGAGAACTCCATACCACCGCCCCTGACCCCTCTTTTTGTATAGTAGTTTTCTCTCATTTTCATCACACTCTGTGTATATTTTCACGTTTCTTTGGGATATAAGGTATGGTGTTTGCATGGTATGTGAGTTTAGCATGTACGGTCCTAGCCATTGTTGTCTCAAAATAAGCTGTGTAAATTAAAATTTGTTGGGCATACTAGTAAAAACTTCTTCTTTGCATTTAAAACATTTTTTTCAGATACTAAACTCCAGGTTGCGAGACACTCTGTTGCAACTGCCCCTGGCTGGCCCTGATGAAGGTGGTTTCTATTGCAGTTCTTCCACCGAAACGCGTTGGCCCTCCCTTCTAATTAGATCCAACCTTTGGTTGTACAGTGGACATACTGGTGCAAAACAACGGGTGTTTTTTGGTTGTAGTTAAGTGATGTATGATGAGGATATATGATAGTGTGTGTATGTTGTGTTTGTGGTTCTCGACCTGGGGTATTATAACTGTCTCGTTATTTTAACAAAATGATATGTTTATGAATTTTTGTATATGTATTTAATACAGTGAACAACTATCTGTTTTCAAATAAGAAAAAAGAAAAATATGAATTTTTGAATGATCAAAAAAGACTCTAAAAATAAAAAATGAATAAATAACCGTAAAAGTTGTAGATGTGGTTGATGTATGCCCGTGGTATTGGAGGTTTTCCCCAATTATAAAATTGATATAGGTCAAGAGGGAGTTCTTTTTCTTGTTTCTGCCACTCCACTCTATACCACTTAATTGTATGCCACTACACTGCACATCACTCCACTGTGCAATATTATACTCTACACCACACTACTCTACACCATTCCACTCTACGCTATTTCATTCAACGCCACTTGACTGGACCCCACACTACACTATTCCACTCTATTCTATTCCACTCTATGCTACTTCACTCTATTCACTTCCACTACATGCCCTTCCATTCTACTCCACTCTATGCCACTCTGCGCCACTCAATTCAATGACAGTCCAATGTACGTCACTCCAGTCTACGCTTTTCCATCCATTCTACGCCAATCCACTTTATTCAAATCCACCCTATGCCACTCCACTCCACAGCAGTCAACTCTACGCCATTCCAGTCTATTCTATTCCACTCTACACCACTTCACTCTACACCACTACACTCTACACCATTCCATTCCACTTCACTCTATGCCACTCAACTCTATGTTATTCCACTCTATGCCGACCCACTCTACTGCACTTCACTCTATGCCAAACCACTCTATGCTAATATATTCCATGCCACCTCACTTAACACCACTATACTGTACACCACTCAACTCTATGGCACTCCACTCCACCCAATTCACTCTAAGCCACTCCATTCTATGCTATTCTAGTCTATGCCCCTGGACTCTATGCCTATCTATGCCACTCCACTGTATGGCACTCCACTCTACGCTACTCCATTATATGCCACCCCACTCTATGCCATTCCACTCTCCCCATTCTACTCTACGTTACTCCACTGTGCACCATTCAAATGTACTCCACTCAACTCTACCCCCACTCCGTTCTATGCTTTTCCACTGTAAGCCACTCAACTCAATGCCACTCCAGTGTTCTCTACTCCACTGTATGCCACTCCACTTTACACTGTGGGGCTGATTACTATTCTGGCGGTCCACAAAGCATAATGGTGGTCGGACCACTGTTGCACTGCCGCAGCTGCCAGGGAACCACCATTCCCTGGCAGTGTTGCGGCAGTCAGGAGGTCGCAATATGCTTGGTGGGACTTCCGCAGTCCTGCTAAGCATATTATGAGTTTCTTCTCCGCCAGCCGAGTCATGGAGGTTCCTACTCCCTTAACACCATGGCAGAGAGGAAACAAAGGTGGCCCTTCAGGGTCCTGTGTGCCACCTCCACCTGGGGATGCATCCAGGGGCACAACATGGGAAGAGGCAGGGATTTATGGAATTGATCCAGTTTAAGGGGGCCTGCAGAGGAACCTGATTTAATTTTATTTTACTGGTTTGAGAGAGGGAAGGAGCTTTAGGTTGCCCCAATGAATTAAGATCATTAAGTATGGAGAAGATGCATTTGGCTGGGTTGAAGCTATTACTGATCACTCCTGCAAAGTAGGCAGCTCTTTCTTTCTGGATGGCCCTGTGAAAGTTCTTAATAGCTGCCCGATATTGCCCTTTCAAGACTGGATCATAGTCCCGTCTCCACGCCTGTTCCATACTTTTGCACACGTTCCGGGCTGTGGCCAAAATGCTGTTATACTACGGGCTAGGATACCTGTTCCGGCTCTGTGATCACCTAGCGGGAACAAGAGTATCAAGGGAGTAAGAGATCCAGTTGGAGAGGGTACTCTCAGCCACATCTGGGTCATCTGGCAAGTTAGGTGTATGCATCAGGAGAAGGTCGTGGAACTGCTTGGAGTCCAGTTTATGCCCAAAGCGTTTAAAGACTGCCCAATATTGCACTTTCAAGAGTGAATCATGGTCCCGTCTCCACGCCCGTTCCATACTTTTGCACATGTTCCGGTCTGTGGCCAAATTGCTGTTATACTACGGGCTAGGATACCTGTTCCAGCTCTGTGATCACCTAGCGGAAACGAGAGTATCAAGGGAGTGAGAGATCCAGTTGGAGAGGGTACTCTCAGCCACATCTGGGTCATCCGGCAAGTTAGGTGTATGCATCAGGAGAAGGGCGTGGAACTGCTTGGAGTCCAGTTTATGCCCAAAGCGTTTAAAGACAGCCTAATATTGCACTTTCACGACTGGATCATAGTCCTGTCTCCACGCCCGTTCCATACTTTTGCACACTTTCTGGATTGTGGCCAAATTGTTGTTATACTATGGGCTAGGATGCCTGTCCGGTTCTGTGACCACCTAGCGGGAACCGGAGCATCAAGGGAGTGAGAGATCCAGTTGCAGAGGGAACTCTCTGCCACATCTGGGTCATCTGGCAAGTTAGGTGTATGCATCAGGAGAAGGGCGTGGAACTGTTTGGAGTCCAGTTTATGCCATGGGCGTTTAAAGACTGATTTCCAAATGATGCCTAAAGGGGCCCTACTCCCAGCAGAGTCATGGATATCAGGTAATGGTCAGACCAGCTCATCGGAGTTGGTGTATACACCGTGAGGGTAGGTAAATTAGAGAACACTGGTTGTAGTTGGTGTCCAGCAGAGTGGATGCAGCCTGGGACCCGCTGAATAAGCTGGAGGACAGCAAGTTCTGCTAGGAAGTTGCCTAACTCGCAGTCTTGAGTGTTGTCTAGATGTAGATTCAGATCACCAATAATGATAAAATTGGTTGATCTAATAGCCAAAGTACCCGCTACAGCAATTAATGCATCCCTAAATTCTCCAGACAATGTGAAGTTGGCATTAAAGGCAATATTGAAGCGAGCGCACTCACTGCCCACCAAGGCCTCTTTAATGAGAGTGCAGGTATAATAGCCAGCTTTGAAGATGATAGCTGTTGTATTTATGTATGTCACTTTAAGTGAGCTGTCTCGAGTCTCATCACTGATGACACATGGAAATTCCAATGTGTCATCAGGGATCAGTTGGAGCAGCGACGAGTTTGATGCAGCAGCGGATCTTCACAGCTGTTACGGTGTTGGCCTGTATTGCTTAATCCTTTCAATAAACACCTTATGGAAGTATCCTGATTCTGGACATAATTTACTTAACAATAGCAATGCCACCACCCCGAGCTTCTCTATTAAGAGTCACAATGTTAAAGCCTTTGGGCAGAGCCAGACGAGGCTCTGCCTCCTTGTTGGCCGTAAGCCAATTTTCTGTCAGAAAGAGGATGTCTGGTGACTCAACATCAAGTAGGTCATAAATTTCAGCAAGATGCCTTAATAAAGAGTGGCAGTTTAAGCTGAGCAGTTTGGCAACCTGTGAGGAGGGGTGGGGGAGGAATGCAGTGGCCCAGGAATTGAACCCACAACACCTACAGCCAAAAGGGCCCTCAGGAGGGACATCCAGTAGATAACACTGGGGAATGGAGCTGTTGTTTAACCGGCTGATCTGTTAATACTTCCAGAGATTCAGCGCAAGAAGATCATCTTTTGCCATGACAGATTTCATGAGAAGTACTCTGTGGGTTTTATTTAACCCTCAAGGCAAATCCTACTGAGTTGGAATTATATTGTGCTCTTACAAAAAGAGGAAAGGATCACATAGGGGAGAATTTGGAACTGGTTTGAGGGTACTTATGAATAATATGTAAGCTGAACACTTTAAAAAGCAATACTATTACGAGCTAGCTGATCAGCATCCTGTAATAAGAACTATTTTTCTGGCAATAAAGATAACATCCATTCACAAGAAAGTCAATGTGTCATGGCAATGCACTGTCAACGATTGCTTCTTGAGAGACCATAGGGTTTGAGCTCATTATGCTGTTCTGGAACCAGACCGGGAGGATATAACGATTCAAACTTGAATTCTGGTACTAATTGACATCAGAAGACTCAAGATAGAGATTTTGAGCCAGGAGTGTCATCATGGGGGTTAGAAAAAGGGGGTGGTGATGAACAGAGTGTCTGAATTAAGCAGACCACTCTTACCCAGTCCAAAGATCAGGGCTTGATCCATCACCGTTATTTAGCTCACTGCGCCATCCCAGCTCAGAACCTGGCTATATGCATATCAGTCTGTCCCTGGCCCAGTGCATCATGGGAACAGGGCAGACTAAACTACCAAGCCAATTCTTCACCAGAAAGGAGACAAGCTTCCGGGGACCAGTTTCTGGCATTTCAGCCGTCGTCGGCCCGGCTTGCTTGAATCCTGATGGTGCAGTGAGCAAGGGACTCATGTCTGAGTATTCCCTGCCACACCTATAGTGGCCAAAAACGATTCAGAAAAGGGGGTGGTGATGAACAGAGTGTCTGAATTAAGCAGACCACTCTTACCCAGTCCAAAGATCAGGGCTTGATCCATCACCGTTATTTAGCTCACTGCACCATCCCAGCTCAGAACCTGGCTATATGCAAATCAGTCTGTCCCTGGCCCAGTGCATCATGGGAACAGGGCAGACTAAACTACCAAGCCAATTCTTCACCAGAAAGGAGACAAGCTTCCGGGGACCGGTTTCTGGCATTTCAGCCGTCGTCGGCCCGGCTTGCTTGAATCCTGATGAACTGCCAGAAACCGGGCCCCGGTAGCTTGTTTCCTTCCCAGTATAAGAATTGGCTTGGTAGTTTGGTTTGCCCTGTTCCCATCATGCACTGGGACAGGAACAGACTAATTTGCATGTAGCCAGGTTCTGAGCTGGGATGGTGCAGTGAGCTAAAAAACGGTGATGGATCAAGCCCTGATCTTTGGACTGGGTAAGAGTGGTCTGCTTAATTCAGACACTCTGTCCATCACCACCCCCTTTTCTGAATCATTTTGTCCACCATAAGCGTGGAAGGGTATACTCAGATGTGAGTCCCTTGCTCATTGCACCATCAGGATTCAAGCAAGCCGGGCCGACGACGGCTGAAATGCCAGAAACCGGTCCCCGGTAGCTTGTTTCCTTCCCAGTATAAGAATTGGCTTGGTAGTTTGGTTTGCCCTGTTCTCATCATGCACTGGGACAGGAACAGACTAATTTGCATGTAGCCAGGTTCTGAGCTGGGATGGTGCAGTGAGCTAAAAAACGGTGATGGATCAAGCCCTGATCTTTGGACTGGGTAAGAGTGGTCTGCTTAATTCAGACACTCTGTTCATCACCACCCCCTTTTCTGAATCATGGGGGTTAGCCACTTATTCCAGTGCCATGAAGACGTTCATGATTACCAAAATGCTCGGCTAATGGTTACAAACAGTTTTAAAATGCTCCACTAGTAATGACCATGATGAGTACAAAATTAAGTGAATATTGATTGAACACGTGGTCTTTCTTGTGGAATGGATGCTATCTTTATTTACAGAAAAATACTACTTATTGAGGGTGCTGGTCATCTGACTCATATGTGTGTGTTTATGAACGGTCTTTGATTGTTCTGATAAGGGGCTGTGGTGATTGGCCCCTTTTGATCCTTGCACCTCGAAAAAAGTGATTTTGGTCATATGCACTATATAATAGGTGCGGTTGTGCTAAGTAACCCAATCACTTTCTAGTAATCAGTTTTAATAAGCAATAAAAAGCTTTCTGCTCCCGAGATCAGTTCTGATAAAGAAGAGTAGGAAGGACTCATTATAGCTCTATTTAAAGGGGCAGGTTCTTAATTTGTCTGCTGGTATCGATGCAAGAGAGTGTTCCTGATCTGAATCAAACTCTGGCTTAAATAAATTGCTTTGGTACTACAGTGACTACATTTTGAGCAGACCATTGTATATTTGAGCTGCTGTAGTCAGACTGCAACCTACTGTAAAACCTCCTGAGAGATGTATTGTTGTCTTTTTGCAAGTTGCTGGAATTAACCCCTGCAGCTTTTCCAAAGTGCTTTTGTCTTCATTGGAACCAGTCCCACAGAAACCCTAACAGTAACCAGTTACACATCAAAGAAATCTGAGATGAAGAGTGGTGTTCCTCAAGGCTCCATATGTTTTTCAATCTATATATTGAACCATTAGGTTTGAGATTGGGTCAACAAGGGGCAACCTTCCATCAGTATTTGGACGGCATGCAAATCTATCGCAAAAACGTGATCAGTGGATGCACTCTGCAAAACTAGATGGCTTAAAACTTCCCTGTTCTTAATCCAAATGCCCTCTTTTGTTCAGTATAATTTGTTCCCACAACTTTATAGACTCACTACATCAAGTAGAGTTTAACCTCAATGTATCGAAAGCAGTGAAATCTCTTATATTCATTCTGGCGCCATCCCTGCCTATCCAACCACACATCAAGTAATCTAGCCAAAGCTGAGAATGTCTTCACCCATTCCCTAAAAAAGTTCAGAAATAGAATTCCCAAGGAGCATCGGAAAATTGGCCCCAACATTAGTGACTTTGGCAAACCGCAGACGCCTTCTTCACTTCATAGCTAGACTTTTCTCATCTGTGAAATACTCAAACACATCTCCCCATTTTTACATATTTACATTGGCATCTTCTGAAGATTACTTTCAAGATATGCTGAATATGTTTCACAGCTATAAAGTTCAAAATCTATCCCAATCTCTCTCCCAGATCAGGGCATAAGAAATCTATATAGCCAGGAAGCACCCAGAAAATGTAATATGCACGGAATCTCTCTGCCTGAGGGGCCCTGACATCTGTGTGGAACTCTCCTTTCAGTGACAATAAATTCCAGCCTTTTCTCCTCTTCTTCAGGAGCTCATTCAAACACACCTATTCCACATTTACCTTGACTAATCCATTTCTGCTCTTCTTGCTCTCTGCCTTCATCTTCAGTGCCTCTATTTCTCCCGCTTCCACTGATTTTAGGAAGCTCCTCATGACACTCTTACTCCATCCCACCTTGATTGTTTCCATCTTTGACATGCTTTGTCTTTAACGTTTCCATTGATCTACCTGATTCACTATCCTAGCATTAACTCATTTGTCCTCCATGAAGGCCATTTTGTTTTCTGTCATACATTTCTATTACCAGTTTTGTATATATTAACTCTGTTTTATTGTAAACTGCCTAAATACCTTGGGTGCTAGTGTGACGGTAAAGTGCTGAATAAATAAAACAAAAATAAATTGTAAAAATAACTTCTAACTTGAAATAATAATAGTAGCTGAAGGCCCTCCCATCTGCCCATTCAAAAAATAATAGAAAGACTGTGAAGGGGTTGTATGAGCCACGAAGAACAGGGCCTTGGTGCATAGAGGAATACCACTGGCTCTGTTAAATTTTTTTGCCCATACATGTCAATGCTAGTGTGCTGCAATATTTCACAACATACAGCATAGAATGGCTCTCTGATGTCTGTGAATGACGTGATGTACCAACATGTGCAAGTGAAATATATGACTGCAACTTTATTAAAATATTTCAGTATTAAGCTGATTGGAAATTTGATTCTAAACACAGTGGTACAGACTTTGGAAGAAAACAAATAGGTGTCACAAACCAATATGGAGACAGTGAGGATAAAATACACTTACTCTTCTTGTAACAATTGAGTCAATGTCATTGATGTCTTTGTATGCAAACATCATTAAATCGGCATTCAGTGTCCTAATCCTCTGCAAGCGAAGGCGGATATAGCGAGTGGTAGTGAATTCCATGAGTGCTGGTGATGGATCTTCAGCACTTGGTCTCCCATTGATCAACGATGTGTGAATCTGAAAAGCAGAGAACAATTTTGTTAATTTGCTGCATATACAGTTATAAATGTGCACTGGAAACTTCCAACCATACTTTGGATCTTTTTTTAACTTTACAGACTCCGCTTCGTGGCAATTTAGATTTATTCACAGATATGTCTTCTCATTGACATTTTAGCTCACTTCCTGACTTACCCCTTGGTGGATGACAAAACTCACACTTTAGCTCAATTATTTAATGAATCTTTTGAGTAACATGGGATTTATACAACCCCACTGGATTCCCACTCTCGCTTAGTTTCACAATCTCAAGGTAATTTATTCTGAACTTCAATTATTTTTCTCATTTATTGGTATCCCCCCCGTCTGGCCCAATTATTTTCTAGTAAATTTGTGTAAAAAAAAAACATTCTCCTAAAAAAAACAGAACTCCAAACTCTGTTGAAAATATCCAGAGAGAACTTGGATAGAGTTCTATTTCTAACACTTTTGGAAAGGTCATTGGCACTGTTGCATTCTACAGGAGCATAGAAGCGTTTGCTTGCTAAGGTTCAACTTTTCTGCTTCCTGCTTGACAAATATGCTGCCACTTGTATGAGTAGGACTCAAACCATGATACCCCGTAGATTAAATTGGAACTTAGAGTCCAGATGCAATGTAATCAGTTAAGTGAAAGAACATGTTCAGTATATCACCACTCATAAGTCAAGGGGCCTCATGTTCGTTCAATGCTTTCTGTAAACGTGGTCACAACGTGAACACCAACATTTACCAAATGCATTGGTTTTTGTGAAGCAAGATATGTTCAAACGTGTTGATGTGCAACATTCTGATTGTAGGGAGTAGAAATGTGACCAACCTCATTAATATGCATGAGGAAAGCCGTAAATTGTGACCCACTACTAATTCCTGCCTTCACAGCAGACCAGCAAGTAGTGATTGCTTTAAAAAAAGCAATCTTTGTTTTAAATTGCAGCCTGTTTCCTTAAAGGGAAACGGGATGTGTTTCAAAATAGAAATAGAAAGATTTCTAAAACCTCTTTTTTACGAGTAAACAGTGGTCCTAGCTGCCACTGTCTTTTCCTAAAAATGTTTTTACAACATGTACGTAGCGGAAGGAAGGGTTCCCTAAAGCACCTCCTTTAAGTTGGCTGTAACCTATCAATGATTTGCAAAAGCAGATTTGGTCGCAAACCATTGGTACATACAATCGCAAATTTGAAGGAATATCAAGTTAAAAACATCGGGTGACAGAAATATCAGAAATTTAATATTGTGATACACAAATATCGAAATGCATAAATGTCGTTGATAGGGATATTGTTTTTTGATGTAAGTGATATTGTCAAATAATATTGATGTTTTTAATATCGTTTTCAGTATAATAGTGGTTAAAAATATCGTTTTTTAATGATTTTAATTTTTTTCGGTTGATATAAAAATGTTATGTGATGTTAGTGTTTATATAAATGTTATTTTTTTTATATAGCTTGTAATTTCAAGTTATTTATAATTATTAATGATATTTTTTGTGTTGTAGCTGGTTGTTCGATTTGTAGGGGGATAGGGTGTGATCCTAATTAGGTAATAAAATATTATAAACTATTTGATACATTGTATTTCATTATATGATTGATGTGTATTATGTATATTATGTAATACTGATTTATCTAGTTGTGGGATGCAAGTTTTGCCGAGGAATAGGTTGAACAGTTAATCAAGTAATAATTAACTATTAATTATTACTAAGAAATGAAATATTTAAACACATTTTAAATATGTAAATTATGCAATACTTATTCACTTTAAATATATTTTGGTTGCTGGCTGCTAGGTTTATAGGGGCATAGGGTGGGTCGGTAATTAGGTAATGAGGAATTAAGTATTTATTATTAATTGTCAATTAATTATTTAATATATTTTAAAGATATACATTATGAAATACTTATTTTAAAGGTTATATTTAGGTGTGGGTTGCTAGGTTTGTGCTGGTAGAGGGTGGAAAGGTAATTAATAGTTGAATAACATTTATTAATTGATTACTAGCTATTTTATTGAATATTATTTATGTACATGGATTCATTGTTTTTAGTGTTTTTAATATATATACAGGCAAATCATCATTTTTTTATTCTGAGTTTAATATTTTTCCCACATTCATGGGGTTAGTCGTATATGCGATGTATTTTAAAGTGAAGTACCTTCCCTACTCTTGCTTGGACTGCAGTAGAAATAGCAAAATTAACATCTTCGCAGTCCAACACTTTCCCTAATGGTGTGTTGTTTGGAGTGGGAATAGTAAATGTAACCCTTCCGAAGTCCAAATCTTTCCCTACTGTTGCACAGGTTGGCGTGGGAATAGCAAACTTTACCCCTCTGAGGTCCAACACTTTCCCTACTGTTGCACTGTTTGGAGTGGGGCTAATAAATGTAACTAATTTGTAGTCCAATGCTTTTCCCACTGTTGCTTAGAATGGAATGGGAATAGTTAATTGAACCCCCCACCCCCTCGAATTCCAGTGCTTTTCCTACTGTTGCACTGACTGGAGTAGGAATAGAAAATCTACCACTGAGATCCAACACTTCCCCTATTATTACATTGACTCGAGTAGAAATAGTAAATCGAATCCCTCCGAAGTCCAACATTTCATCTACTGTTGCATAAACTCGAGTAAGTATGGTATGTTTATTAGTATTAGACTCCAATAGATTTCAGATTATTGGTTAAACTGATTTTAAAGCGTTATTTGTTTTATTTTGTTATATTTTACTTTATTTGTTTTTATTTTTTTAATGCATTTT
The DNA here is from genome assembly GCF_964263255.1 of Lissotriton vulgaris. Classification (NCBI taxonomy): domain Eukaryota; kingdom Metazoa; phylum Chordata; class Amphibia; order Caudata; family Salamandridae; genus Lissotriton; species Lissotriton vulgaris. The sequence goes on from NC_141694.1 coordinate 968,640,569, forward strand.
AATGTTTATAGTATGTTAAGTAAAAGTTAATTTATTTTCTCCATTCATTAATATATTTCTTATTGATTGTTTATATTTATAATGCTTTTATTGTGTGTGGGTGTGTGTGTGTGTGTTTATATATATATATTCACTGAAAAAAACATAGGTTTCACACCAGTTATACTTAGCTGGAAATTTTACTGACATAAAACCATTGAAATTCCCACGTTATAGTTAGTTGGACTCACTATAACCTGCGCGTGCAATGCACTGCTGATGACGTCACATATTACATCACTCATGACATGGTCAGTGACATCACTCATGACATCACTGATGACACCATCCAGTGAATGTGTGTCTTTCTGAAAAATAAATATTAGTGAGTAATGTTTAAATATTTAAATATATATATTAGTGTTTCACTTTGTGTATAAGTGGCTGCATGGGTTGGTGAGTAGCTACATGTGTAATTATATGGGTTATTGGATGTTTTTCTTAGTATCAGTATGAGTGTCTATATGGTTTGGTGGGGGTATTACTTAGCACATAGATGCATGAGTGACTGACTCTCTGTTTGTATGTGTTTTGAAGACAGCATATGTGCAGGACTGTATGGGTGGATGAGTGTGTATATGTGTATGTTAGTGAGTGAATGACTGTCTCACTAGTGTCTTTATCAGTAACTACATATGTTTTAATCTAGTATATGTGAATATTGATGTATATAAGTGAGTATATGTGAGAGTAAGAGATTGTAAGAGTTCCTGTTTAAATAAGTATGTGTTTCTATAAGTGATTGTTTAAGAGAATAAATATGTTTAAATTTCAATAGAAGTAAGGTGGTAGTTGTGTGTATAGCTCTATATGCAAATAAATGGATGTTCAATAGTTTATTTGCATGTGTGAGTATGTGTGTGAGTAACTTTTGGATGACTGTCGGTGTGTAACAGGATGTATAGGTGTATCAAATTGTTGAACTACGAACATCGTTGTGCTAGCGCTTGGCAGGAAACAAGCATTGCCGCAAGCAGATAATTTTTAAAGTGTGTGAATAATAACTGTATTTTAATACTGCTAATTCTGTGCCTTACCTACACGCTGACTCCCCGGTCCACCGCAGCTATTCATGCTGTTTGCTGTGGAGGGAGGAAAAGCGTCTTCACTTCCTGATTAGCCCACGCAGGGCGGCCATCTTTAGGAGGGTGACGCTCTAGTTTTCAACATCCCTTAATCTACATAAACTTTGATCTTGCCGCGCAGCGGTGACGCGCAGCAGGAGCGCCGAAGAGGCGCCAAAGAGAAGCCAGTCTGCGCCAGTCCGCGTCCAGACGCGCCTGGCGCTCTGCTACCACCGAGGATCATGGTAGGGCCTCGCATTACATATAGCGCTTCCTCTCTGCTGAATTTAAGATCTAGCATTAGCCCTTTATGTCTACATTCCGTCTTTCCGACCAATCCGAAGGCTTACTGTAAAAGCTGCAACTGGGTTCCATCCACCTTGAGTACTTCAATACACTCTCTTAGACATGATCGGAAAATGTTTCTTCTTAACTGCAGATCATTACCTAGACACTGTAACGAATTAGCCATGTTGATTGAGGAACTCAACCCTGATGCCCTTTTTTTAACAGAGACATGGCTCCAGCTGGAAATGGATCCTACCGTAGTGTGGGCTATTCCCCATGGTTACACCCTAAAACGATTAGATCGTAAGATACATAGAGGTGGAGGGTTGGCCATCATATACAGAGATATCTTCCGATGCCGCATCTCCATTCCGGTCATGCGAGCATGTGAAAGCCTGTACTTTACTCTGGAGTTCTCCCCAACATCCACTTTCTCGGGCATTTTAGTTTATCGACCCCCGGGCCCGTTGAACAACTTTATTACTGAGCTGACAGATGCGGCTGCTAATCAGATGCTCCTGGCAGCAAATTTTACGCTGCTGGGTGACCTGAACCTGCATTTGGATGACTCCCAGGATGCTACGGCCACTGGTCTTCGACTTAATCTTCAAGCCATTAACTTGTCGCAAAAAGGTTTCCATCCAACGCACATTAAAGGCCACCTCCTAGACCATATTTTTAGCAATCTTGATAGTCTAACAGTGGAAATTCCTAGGCCTCTGCCTTGGACTGACCATTACTTAGTACCTTTTACGTGGCCTATTAACATTCCCCCTATGTTACAAAATAAGAACAAGCATCGGGGTAGGAAATGGGCTTCGCTGCCTCTGTCTGAATGGGAATTGGCTCTTAATGAGCACGTGCCTCCCAAATCAATGAACCCCAGTATAGCCACCTCTAATTATGAGAACTGGATCACAGATACTCTGGACCAGGTCCTTCCAAAAAAATCTCTACAGTCCATAAAACGATGCAAAGTAGCCCCATGGTACTCCCCCACCCTCAGATCCATGAAACAGTCGTGTCGCAAGCTGGAGAGAGCTTGGAGGCGAGAATACTCACAATCTAAGAAATCCGAGTATAGAGCTGCGATTAAATCATATAAGAGTGAAATGAAAAGCGCACAAATCCAATTCTATGACTCTAAAATCAAGTCAGCTGCTAACTCACCCAAAGAAATATTCAAAATAGCAAAATCAGTAATCTCCCCCCCCCCTGAGTGCGTTTCCCCTGTTGGGGCGCTTGTTCGATGTAACAATTTGGCAACTTTTTTCTCTCAGAAAATTCTGGCCATCTATTCCTCTTTCCCTACTGATGCAGAGAAGCGGGACATCACTGCTGACCCTAAAGCGGACGCCCAAGCTTACAGCTCGCTCGAGGAGTTCCCTCTTCTTGATTCAATTGCACTGAAGAAAATTTTTTCTAAAGTCACCTCAGGATCTCCCAATGATCCTGCACCTCCTCAGACCCTCCTTAAAGTCAGCGAGGCCATATGTCCTGTCATCTTAGATGTCCTAAATTCGTCCATTGTTTCCAGCTTGGTCCCTGCCCAGTGGAAATGCGCAATGGTTAGGGCCCTTCTCAAAAAGCCTTCATTGGATCAGAACAACTTGGCCAACTTCCGCCCCATCTTCCTTCTCCCTTGGATGAGTAAGTTGCTGGAGAGACACATCAATAACATCTTGGTAGAATATTTGGAGTCCAATGATCTGCTTTGTGCCTCCCAGACGGGATTCCGCCCTCAACATGGCACCGAAACAGCTTTACTCGCGGTAACGGAAGAAACGAGATCTGTGCTGGACCAGGGAGGGAAGGCAGCCATTATATTATTAGATCTCAGTGCCGCGTTCGACACGGTTAACCATGCCACACTATTACATCGTCTAAGTGGCATGGGCGTGTCGGGCGCGGCCCTGAAATGGCTGACCTCCTTCCTGGATGAGCGCTTCTTCCAGGTGTTTGAGGGCGAGGTAGTATCCTCAAAACACCCTCTGAGCTGTGGGGTTCCTCAGGGCTCGGCCCTGAGCCCCACGCTCTTTAATGTCTACATGAGTCCTCTGGCAGGGATAGTACAGCCCTTCGGTGTGCGTATTATCACCTACGCGGATGATACCCATCTGGTGGTCTCCTTGGATCACACAGAGGGTTCATCCAACACCTTGGGGCCCTGTCTAGAGGCAGTAGCCAAATGGATGCATTCCTCATGTCTCAGACTCAACGGGGAGAAGACTGAGATTATGCTACTGGGCAATTCCGCACCGACCACTCTGGTTTCCATCTGGCCCGCTTGTCTTGGTGCTCCTCCCTCACCGAAACCCCACATCAAAAGCCTTGGAGTCTGGCTTGATAAAGCATTGGACTTTTCTGTGCAGGCCACTAAAACCGCTTCCACCTGTATTGGACTGTTGAGAATGCTCCGGAAGATTCTCCCATTGCTTCCTTTCCAGGCGAGGAGAATCATGGTTCAGGCCTTGATACTCTCCCGCCTGGATTATGGAAATGCATTATATCTGGGAGCCCCGGCAGCAGTGATCAACAGACTCCAAGTTACACAAAACTGTGCTGCTCGACTTTTGTTTGGCATCCCTCGTGGCCAATCAGCAAGGAAGGCCTTAAAAGAACTCCACTGGCTCCCAATAGCTGCCAGAATGCACTTTAAAGCTATGTGCATTGTGCACAAAGCATTTCACCAAACAGGTCCAGCTGTCCTGCGCTCTTTGGTCGTACCTTACATTCCATCGAGAACCCTTCGCTCCAGCGTCCTGCATCTTGCCACAACAACTAAAGTCAATAAGGCTCGCTGGGGAGGCCGGGCGTTTTCACACTTAGCAGCTAAGATGTGGAACTCGCTCCCGCCGAATTTGCGGGAAATTAGCAACCGGATGGTCTTTAGGAAGACATTAAAAACTTACCTGTTCGCCAAAATGTGCTAAACCTTGCTATTTGCTCACCACACTTTTCAGTTCAAGCGCTGCGAGGCCTTAGGGTATGTACGCGCTATATAAATATAATTTTTCATTTCATTTCATTTCACTACATATGATGAGTGAGTATATGTATGAGTGACTATATAGAACTGTTTGTGAATGAGTAGATGTGTATATAGATGGTGGAATTACTGAATTGGTTGTTGTAACTGATATGGGTATCTCCATTTAAAAAAAAAATTTAGTTTCTATTTTTGAATATGTGTTTCAAGGGTTACATTACAGTGAAAGGAGGTCTGTCACTCTGTCACAAGGATGGTGTCATCAGTGATGTCATGAGTGATGTCACTGACCATGTCATGAGTGATGTAATATGTGACGTCATCAGCAGTGCATTGCACGCACAAGTTATAGTGAGTCCAACTAACTATAATGTGGGAATTTCAATGGTTTTATGTCAGTAAACTTTCCAGCTAACTATAACTGGTGTGAAACCTATGGTTTTTTCAGTGAATTTAATAGGTTTTTTAAATGCTAATTCCTAACTATAACTGGTGTGAAACCTATGGTTTTTTCAGTGAATTTCATAGGTTTTTTGAAAGCAAATCTCTTTCGGTATGAAATTTAATATTTTTTATAATGAATTTTATATTGTATATTTATGTAATACTATTTTTTTATGTATATATTTATTTATTTTTTTATTTATTTGCCCCGGAGCACTCCCCGGGTGCGTACCGATGCACTTACCGGTTAGCGCAGTTTTGCCGCGCCCCGGTTTGCGTACCGGTGAGCGCCCCGTTAGCGCTATTGCCGCGAACGAAAACATCATTGTGTCGTATCGCGTAGCCGCGTGATGCCTGTTATGACGCACGGCGTAAGCGCACCTGGAAGTGCCGGAGCACATACGATCGCTCTACGTAAGCGCCCCAGGGGGCGCTCTGATGCGCTTACATTATGTGGAGGATTGTGGCTCACTGATTAGAGCGGCAGACCCTGATGCAGAGGTCAGGCCCGGGACCAGGGTTCAATTCCCGACGCGGCAGGGTCCTGAGCCCAAAAATGTCCACGGACTCGATAATTCTCGGCTCGGTGCCTACTCTAATCATGGGGTCCCACGCTGCAACTCTGGGCAATAGCTTGCTTAATCTCCACTACGGCGGCCAACCCGCTGCGGGATGCCTGGCTTTCACCTTGGGGATGCCCAGTAAGGGTTATCTCACAGGGAAAAAGCCAGAACGGGTTCCCAAGGCAAGCGCCTTGATGCCTTTGGGTGATACATGCGCTATTTAAGTCGCAATACATTTACATTTACATTACGTGCCCCCGGGCGCGCCCCGGGGCACGTAGCGTAAGCACGTCAGGTCATGTGACCTGAAAATAACACTTTTCATTGGTTCAGAACACTTTTGGTTTCCAAATGATGAAAGCCCCCACCTTTTTTCCTCATTCTCACTTTGTTGTTTGAGTGAGGAAGACCTGCTTCTATTGTTAGAGAAATGGCTACAGTAGCAGCAGCAGATGGAGCATCTGCACCACCACCACAAGGACCACCACAACATCACATTGGTGGTCAAGAAGAAGAGGAGGAGGAGGAGGAGGAGGAGAGAAGGCAGAGAAGGCATTTCCTGCCTGAAGACAATGCCTCATATAAACCTAAGGAGCACTTTATATGGGAGTTTTTTGAAATCCCAAGGGGTGCAAAGAAGGTAAACGCTGCAAAGGTGACTTGTCTCATCTGTGGCGCTGTACTATCCAGGGGGAACCCTGCAAAAAAATATTCATTTGGGAATCACACAATGATTCGGCACATGCAACGATTGCACCCCAATAACTATTCTGCACCAGAGGTGAGAGAACTGTGCAGAAACCTTCCACAATCGTCTGCCAGCACCCCAACAACCAAAGAACCCACTCCATCGGGTCCAGAGGCAAGTCAGATGGTTCCAAACATTCAAACTAAGTTTGGTGATTACAAATTCGTTTGCATATATTGTGGCAAAACAATTACTTATGGTGAGAAGAGTATTACCCTCATCAACATTGCTGGTGATAACCACAAGTGCCCGAAGAAACCCTAATTTTTTTCCTGTTTTTTTTTGCTCCAGTTGAGCCGTTTATAATTCCCTGTTTTTTGTTTCTCCCCATAAAAAAAACAAAAAAATATAAAACTGTTCAGATAAGCCAAAAAAGGAAAGAATGTTCAAAAAAACAATAAAAAAATATACAACAAAAAGAATAAAAAAACAGTTCTTTTTAGAACTACCTCCAATTTATTTAAAAAACCTACATTTAAAAAAAACTCTGTCATTCTTTTTTCCCCAGGGTACGCTCCCCGGTACGCTCCGCGGTGCGCGTACCTTTTGGTCATTCCCCTCTTTGTTTTTGCCACCTCTTGTGTCTCGATACTACCGAGACACAAGATGGCGGCCGCTCTGGACTGTTTGGAATGTTTACAGACACCCGAGAGCCAATCAGCTTTCCGCGCGCGAACTCGCGTAGCGCGCTGGTGAGCGCCCCGGTGCGCGTACCGGGGCGCGCTTATAGATATATATATTTTTTTGAACCTAAATTACTCAAAATCCACTGGAGCACATATCTTGAGACATAGCAAAGGCACATTGGGCTACCAGTCCCTACAATTTTGCCAAGTTTCGTGGAAATCCATTCAGCCGTTCGGGCTAAAAGTGAGGTCGACCGCCCTATGGAAATTAACAAGGGGAAAACACGTTTTGGGACCCCCCTTTTTTCTCGGCCCCCGCTTCACGAATCCCCCCCCAAACTTTCAGGCAGATTCCTCAACCGGCGCCAAAGTTATTCCCAGTAGAATGTTGCAATTTCCCTATTGAAAATAATCCTAACTATAACTACCTACTGGCGACCGCCAGTAGGTAATATATATATATATGCAGACATTGACAGAGCCAAACTTCTCATGGAAATAGCCAATTTGAATGAAGAAATTGATGGCCTGGGGGAAGAGGAAGAAAAAAATAGACTTTTAAAAATCATGCAAGAACGTCTAAAAAAAGAGGAGGCAAAAATCGTGGCAAGGAAATCGTACAAATTCCAAAGGGATAGGAATGACTACGAGCTGGGCCAGATTTTTACTTTTGCGCGAAAATTGGATACTCTTCGCAGGGGTGGTGCCAAACAGCAACAGCAATCTAATAGAAGGAACCCCCCGAGTCACCTCAACCCCGCAAGGAAAGAAGTAAGTGGAGCAAGCGATTCCTCCAATGCCACAATTAGTTCAGATCCAGACTCTGATTTGGAAGTAGACCGCCGCAGACAGGCGGAAGCGGCAACACTACCAAAACTTACGCCTGGCCAGGAGATTGTTTTTTTAGGCCAGGACAGGCGGAATACCCTGAGATCCCACACAAAAAACAGTCAAGAAAACACAGGGCAAACTACAGGCGCCGCCAGAGGTCGCGGATGGCAAAGAAGAGGAACTCAAAAGAAGAGAGGTGGGGGAGCCGGGCGGAACAATGCCCCACAACAAGAATAAAATCAGCCTCCAATCGCACTATTGTCAATCTTACTGAATTGAAACTTACAGAAAAAGAGGAGAATATACTCAAACTTGGCTTATCATATGCACCCCCCTGCGACTTTGATTATATCAATACCAGATTTAATGTCTATAAGGCAGTTAGAAAACTGAAATTGCGCAAATTCTATGCCTTAAGAAACAAAGATGGAACGATATCAGACATGGAAATTCAGCAACCTGAGGCATCACAAGGAACACGCACTATAAGCGAGCTTTGGGAAACAGAAGGAATGGGTTATGACGCAACCCACAGTACTAATGGAGCCAACAAAGGGATGGATGGGAATGGAAATAGAATAACCACAACTACAGATTTTAGAGCACCATCCACCTTCTATCCCATCCTTCTACGAGACAACATAGATATTTTCCAAGAAAATGTGGTAACGGATCTGAAAAAGTTGCAAATAAAGACTGGGAGCACAAAACGCAGATACTCAGCCCAACAACAACAATATAAAGCATTGACTGAAAAACTTAACAAAGAAAAAAATGTGGTAATCAGGAGTAGTGACAAAGGGGGAAATGTGGTCCTCATGACTAAAACAAACTATGATAAAGAGGCCTATAGTCAACTTAATGACTGTGATTGCTATGAAAAAATCAACAACCGTGAGCTCCTGACCATCAAGGAAGAATATCATCGAAAGCTATGTAAGTGGCGGTCAGCCAAACTCATTACTGACAATGAATTTGATTACCTGAAGGTTGAACACCCTGTAACACCGATTTTGTATTTTTTACCCAAAATACATAAAGACCCCATCCATCCACCGGGAAGGCCAATAATATCAGCAAGGGGGAGCCTTCTTGAACATACCTCAATTTATATAGATCATTTTATACAAGGTTATGTTCAGCAATTGGGGTCCTATATACGTGACACAGGGGATTTCCTAGTAAAAATCAAGGATGTACAGATTCAGGAAGGGGATTGGCTGATAGCCCTAGATGTAACAGCTCTATATACCAGTATATCACATAGTGATGGTCTTGATGCAATACGGTATTTTCTATCGAGAAGGGAACCAGGCAATGAAAAACACACTAAAATGCTGTTAGACATGTTGGATTTCTGTCTCTCAAACAATGTGTTTTTGTTCAATTTACAGTTGTACCGCCAAAAACAGGGGGTGGCAATGGGGGCCAGTTTCTCTCCAAGTTACGCATGCCTGCACATGGGGGCTTGGGAGGAACTGGTCCTGGGGCTTGGTTTTCAGCACATCATCAAGAGTAATCTAGTAGCATGGTTCCGCTTCATTGACGACCTGTTCGTCATATGGAGAGGAAGTCAGGAAGAGGCCCTCAAATTCATTGAAGACATCAATGATAACCCCCTTAACCTCAGATTTACTGCGACACTCAGTCAGGAAGCAGTTACCTTTTTAGATGCTGAACTCTACACCAAAGGGTGTCGTTTGGAATCTAGGGTTTACAGAAAAAAGACAGCAGGCAACAGCATTTTACATGCTGCTAGCGCGCACCCGGTCCATCTCATTTCCAGTATCCCATACGGGGAAATGCTGCGGCTAAGACGCATATGCAGCAACCCCGTGGAACTGGAACAGGCACAAAAGGAAAGCAGGGAGAGATTCCTTGAAAGAGGATACTCCGTAAAAGTGATAGACAGAGCTGTGCAAAAATCCTTACTAATGAGTAGAGAGGAGCTCCTAATCAGGAAAGCGGATAGGGAGCTGCACAGTCAAGGCACTTCTAAACCAGACATAGTTGAGCCTGAATGCTTCAGATTAATAACAGGATTCACTAGACAACACCAGCAAATAAGGAAAATAGTGAATAAACATTGGCCCATTGTGCTGAGGGATAATGTTATAGGCAAGAGCCTACCAAAGACTATTTCTTTGACCTACAGCAAAGCCCCCTCTCTAAGGGACCACATAGTTAAAACCAACCCGGATCCCTTTACAAGAACAGAGTGGTGGCAAAGGAATAAGGGGTTCTATAACTGTAAAATCTGTAAAGCGTGTACTCATGGTGAAAACACCAAAACTTACAGGGATGGATTCACAGGAAAGGAACATCTAATAACCCAAGTACTTACATGCAAGACAGAATACGCTATATATGTTTTGCGTTGTCCTTGTGGCTTGCAGTATGTGGGCAGCACCAGGAATGCTGTCCATAAACGCATTTTGCAACATCTGCTAGCAATTACGAATATGGACAGCACATATCCTGTTGCGCGTCATTTCAAGGACCACCACCAAAGTAACAACAGTGGTCTCAAATACTGGGTTATTGATTCTGTCATCAATACCAAAAGAGGCGGAGACAGGGAGACCAGGCTTAGAAAGCTGGAGACGAAATACATCCTCCTGCTAAATACTAAGGCGCCCCATGGGTTGAATGTGACTGAAGATCTCCACACGTGCTTGCTCTAGAAGACTCAATGCATTAGGAATGTGTGCTCTCCCCCACGTGGATAATGTCCACGGCACTCACCCGGCTGGGAGATGGCGGGGACAGATCCCGTGGGGGCTGCGAGCAGCCAAAGTCCTTAATAACCATCACTGAAAGAAATAATGCTGCTATAAGAATACAATGCTTGTTTAGTTATTATTATTTTTCACTGTGCACGTTTTTTGCAACCAGGTTAGGAACCATTGAATTATAATGAATTGTAAAGGTTTTTTAACATTAGGTTGTCTGTTTATTTGTACTTTTGGATTAATTTGGTTTTTGGGTTTCAGGCCCTTTGTGGACCTGGTTTATTTGTTTTAACTCGTTCCAGCACATGAACTTTTTTTTAAACATAGGAATTTTGGCACTCACACAGGAAGTTTCAACACGGATTTGTATGACTTTTGTGAATGAAGACTTATCCGTTTAGAATTAGAAGCCTTAATAAAACATTATGTAAGGGGCATTACAAGAAAAGATATAACAACTTATCCCCTTATGAATAATCGATATATTTGCAAACAAACACTGTATATGAGTGAAATGGATTAGTACCTTGGTATACTGTATTATACGTATTTGCACTATGCTAATTTTGCACATATTGACGCACTTTTTTTTAAGCACTATTTGCACTTTAAAAAGTAAGCACGTAGCACTTTATATGGATTTAACCATCATACCGAGGTTCCTGAATTAAGAAGCGAAATCAAAGACTATGCTTGCAAATATGGAAATATAATGATTAGGGGTTTCATAAATTTATTTGTTAATATGGCTTTTAAAAACGGGTTTGAGTAATAGATTTGTGTATTTTACAATAATACCCTTTTAGTCATTCTTGTTATTTAATCTGCTGAAAACTGTGTTAATACGATTTGGTTACAAATGTATTTTACATTTATTAAGAAACTCAAAATACAATACGATGTTGAGTGCATTACAAAGCATGTTTTCTATGTTTATTAGTGAGTTTGCACAGGTGACTTTAGTTAACCACTCGCTTTCACTTTAAAAGGTGTACCCAGCTAAGAAAACGCTGTCATGTGATCAAGGCTCCGTTGAGCCGAAACGTCGGTGACTCTTTCTGCGAAATAAATCTTTTATACACCTCGAGGTCCGTGTCCGGAGTCTGCTTGCTGTGTTGCGCGAGCGCGCGAGCTGGGAGACAGACGGTGTACAGGATATATATATATATATATATATATGTATATATATATATACATATAATATATATATATATATATATTTTTTTTTTATATAGCGCAAAGTTGACCCGAAGGTATCAAAGTGCTTTACAAAGAAAGCACAATAATAATAACATGAGTTAGAAAGCAGGTGCATACAGATAAATTTAGTAACGATAAAAATAAACACAGCAATAATTACATAAAGTACAAAAAGGGTACATGAAAATATATATAGTAACAGTAAAAATACAAACGTTGTACAACAAGATATGGAGCTAAATAGCAACTTATGTACAATAAAAAATACACACCAAAAATTGTATGAAGGAAGAGTCCGAAAGACAGTGGTATACAAGAGAGCAGAAGGTCTGAGGTAGATAAGAAAGGGAGTTGCAAGGGAGGGGAGGGTAGAAACAATGATTAACTCAAAAGGGGGGAAGGCACAGGGCATCTTAGAACTAGAGTTCAGGCAGCTTGATTGTGTACGAGGTAGGCAATGAAATCAGTAACATGGGGTACAGAGCGAGAAAATGAAAGCATAGAGTACACCAGGGGTAGTGTGACATAGGCATACTAGGAGCATTATACGAGTTACATGAAAGGATAAGTAGGTAGCCAAACAAATCGACAGTCAAACAAGGAGCAGTACTATCAGCAGTGTATAAAAAGAGTACTGAGGTAGTTGAGGAGGGAGGATGGAGAGTGAGGGGACTAGAGGCACAGTTATCCCAGATGAAGCGATCAGTAGAATTCTGAGTGGGGTGAAATGAAACATAGGTCAAAGACATGGACAGGTTGCGGAATGAAAGAAGGCAGCTGACAAAATGGAGGGCAGGGTCAGACAGGGATTGGGGACATGGCCAAGTCTTCATAAGAGAGAATTTTTTTTTTACTTCCTTCTTGAAGATGGATATGGGTGGGTTACAAGTTATTTCGCTCTGGAAAAAGTTCCAGTTATTATGGGGCATTCCACAAAGAGAACAGTAGTAAGTTTTCTTTTTCTTTTATTTTTGTGACTTGAGCAGTAAGGAGGTTGTACTTCTGGAGGATCTGTGCCCACCTGAAAGGGTCAGTTTCTGGGCCAGGTAGGAAGAGGTGTTGTGGTGCAATGCATTATGACTCGTAGGCAATTTTGAGATGCATACTGTCCTCAAGTGACATCCAATTTGGCTCTCGTAGGTTAGGGGTGATGTGATCACTTTTTTTTAGATCCCGTGATGAGCCTGGCTGCTGAATGAAGAGTCGCCTTAAGAGAAGCAAGTGAGATTTTTGGGAGGCTCACAAGGGTAGCGTTACCATAGTCCAATTTCGGAAGCACAAGTGCCTGAGTGGCATTTATGAGGTCCGCCACAGGGAGGAAGGGTTTTAGTTTAATAAGGATATGCAAGTGATGGTTGGCTCCTCTGGTGGTGGTGCTGATGAGTTTATGCATGGAGGGTCTTTGTCTAAGGGGACACCTAGATATTTAGTGGAGTTAACAATTTGTGGGGTGCAGTTTAAGGCAGGGAGAATGGACAGCCATTCCTTAGAGTTGGAAGTGGGTAGAGCAATCAGTTGGAATCAGTAGGATCAGTAGGTATTCACTGAAAAAACCAAAGGTTACATAGGCAAAATAGTTAGGAAATAGAATTTAAAAAAAACCTTGAAATTCACTGAAAAAAACTAAAGGTTAGATGGACTTTATAGTTTCACTCAGATTTCAATCGTAAAAAATCATTGCAATTCAGCAGTTTTAGTTATCTGAGATAACTATAACTTACACCCCTGCAAAGCATTGCTTATAACCTCATATATTACATCACTCATGACATGGTCAGTGACAACACTGATGACATCATCCACAGAACCAACCACTCGGAACCCCATCCAATGTCCCATACACCCTGGCACACACCCACACAACCATTCACATACCCATTTACAAATCCATACAACCACTTACACACCCATTCACTCACCCAGATAGCCAGTCATAGACCCTTGCAGCTACTCAAACTCCCACTAACTCACCCATACAGCACTCACACAGCCACTCATATACAGACAGTCATAGAGCCTCTCACTCACGCAGACAATAATGCACCCACTTACTCACCCATATACCTACTGGTGCCCCCACATACTCAATTATATAGCCACTCACACAAAGTTATATGCTTGCACTTTCCCACACACTCACAGACACACACAGACACTCACACAACCACTCACAGATCCACACAGGCACTCACACACCCATTCAGAGACCCACACAATCACTCACATACCCATTCACAGATCCATAAAACCCCTCACACACCCACACACCCACCAGTCACACAGCCACTCACTCACTCACTCATACAGCTACTTACATACCCACCTACTCACCCAAATATCCACTGACACACCTACTTACTCATCTCCACAGCTACTCACACAATGTTCTTTGCTGGCATTTTCACACCCACTCACAGACATACCATGAACGTTCCATACCCACTCACAGACCCACATAACCAGTCTCATGCCCATTTACAGGCTCAAACAACCACTCACACATCAAATCACCCACCTATACAGCCACTCACACATCCACTCACTCACCAATATAGCTCTTTACACAGCCAATCACTCACTCATAGAGATACTCATACATCCACTCGCACACCCATACAGTCACCCACACACCCACTTACAGATCCATACAGGCACTCACACACCCACTCACACATCAAAACAGCCACTCACATACCCACTCACAGACCCATACAACAACTGACATACCATTCCCAGACCTATAAAACAACTCACACACCTACTCACTCACCCATTCAACCACTTAACACCCACTCACTCATCAATATAACTACTAACACAGCCACTCGCTCGCCCATACACTCACTAACCCAGACAGCCACTCACACTGCCACTCACTAACCCATATAGCCCCTCACATACCTACTTACCAATCCAGCTACCTGCACAGCCAATCACTCACCCATAGAGCTATCCATCTACCCACTTACTCGCCCATATAGCCACTCACACACTCAATCAATCAATCAGTGACACTTATAAAGCGCGCTACATACCCGTAGGGTCTCAAGGCGCTGGGGGGGGGGGGGGGGGGGGGGAGCCGCTACTGCTCGAACAGCCAGGTCTTCAGCTTCTTCCTGAAGGAGAGGTGGTCTTGGGTCAGGCGCAGGTCGGTCGGGAGGGAGTTCCAGGTCTTGGCGGCCAGGTAGGAGAAGGACCTTCCTCCTGTAGTCGCTCTTCGGATGCGGGGGACGGCGGCGAGGGCGTGGTTGGCTGATCGGAGGTGGCGTTTGGGAGCGTAGAAGTTGACTCGGCTGTTGAGGTAGCTCGGGCCTTGGTCGTGTAGGGCTTTGTGTGCGTGGGTGAGGAGGCGGAAGGTGATTCTTTTGTTGACGGGGAGCCAGTGAAGGTCTCTCAGATGTCCGGAGATGTGGCTGGTTCGTGGGATGTCGAGGATGAGTCTGGCTGAGGCGTTCTGGATCCGCTGGAGTCTCTTCTGGAGCTTGGCGGTGGTACCGGCGTAGAGGGCGTTGCCGTAGTCCAGTCGGCTGGTGACGAGGGCCTGGGTGACGGTCTTCCTGGTCTCGGTGGGGATCCACCAGAAGATCTTCCGTAGCATGCGTAGGATGTTGAAGCATGCCGAGGAGACGTTGTTGACTTGCCTGGTCATGGAGAGGGAGGAGTCCAGGATGAAGCCCAGGTTGCGTGCATGGTCTGTCGGTTTGGGTGCGGTGCCCAGGGCGGGAGGCCACCAGGAGTCGTCCCAGGCGGAGGGAGAGGAGCCCAGGATGAGGACCTCCGTCTTGTCCGAGTTCAGTTTCAGGCGGCTGGTCGTCATCCACTCGGCTACCTCTTTCATCCCTTCGTGCAGGTTGGCTCTGGCGGCGGCGGGGTCGTTGGTCAGGGAGAGGATCAGCTGGGTGTCGTCGGCGTAGGAGATTATGCTGAGGTTGTGTTTGCGTACGATGGCCGCGAGGGGGCTCATGTAGACGTTGAAGAGGGTGGGGCTCAGAGATGATCCTTGGGGGACGCCGCAGATGACTTCGGTGGCCTCTGACTTGTACGGTGGTAGGCGGACTCTCTG
Source organism: Lissotriton vulgaris (assembly GCF_964263255.1). NCBI lineage: Eukaryota > Metazoa > Chordata > Amphibia > Caudata > Salamandridae > Lissotriton > Lissotriton vulgaris. Next base: position 968,656,156 of record NC_141694.1, read on the forward strand.
TGTTCTCCCGTCGAGGAAGGAGATGATCCATTCCAGCGCCTTGTCCTGGATTCCGACGTTGCTGAGGCGCCGTACTAGGGTGCGGTGGCAGACCGTGTCGAATGCCGCGGAGAGGTCTAGGAGGATGAGGGCCGCTGTTTCTCCGTTGTCCATCAGGGCTCGGATGTCATCGGTGGCGGCGATGAGGGCGGTCTCGGTGCTGTGGTTGGCTCGGAAGCCGGACTGTGAGGGGTCGAGGGATCCGTTCGTCTCGAGGAAAGCGGCCATCTGCTTGTTGACGGTCTTCTCGATGACTTTGGCTGGAAACGGGAGGAGCGAGATGGGGCGGTAATTCTTGAGGTCGGTGGGGTCCGCTGTTGGTTTCTTGAGTAGAGCGCTGAGTTCGGCGTGTTTCCAGCTCTCGGGGAAGATGGTGGTGTCGAAGGATGTGTTGATGATGTCTCGCAGGTGGGGTGCGATGACAGCGTCGGCCTTGTTGAAGACGTGGTGAGGGCAGGGGTCGGTCGGTGATCCGGAGTGGATGGAGTTCATCGTGCGGATGGTGTCTTCGGTGCTGATCGGGGTCCAGGCGTGGAGGGTGGTGGTGGGGGGTGGTTGTTCGGTCATGGAGTGCGTTGGTTGGTTGTTGAAGCTCACTCGCACACCCACTCACAGACCGATACAGACACTCACACACTCACTCACACACTAATACTGCCACATGCTCACCCACTCAGACACTGATATGCACAGTTTCACAGCCACTCACATGTTAGAAAAAGGAATCACTCATTAGTAGTACACAAAGTATTCAAATATAAATATTTTCTTGTACCTTGGTAAATATGTTTACCAATCAGAAACTTTTAGAAAACAATGGATGATGTCATCAGTGATGTTATTTGAGATGTGATCAGTGATGTCACTGACCATGTCACGAGTGATGTAATATGTGCGGTCCTAATCAGTGCTTTGCAGGGGCATACACTATAGTTAGCTCAGGTAACTATAACTGCTGAATTTCCCTGGTTTTGAATGAGTGAAATCTGAGCCTAACGATAACCCCCCCGTAACCATTATTTTTTTCAGTGAATTTCTCAGGTTTTTAAATTCTATTTTCTAAGTATAATGACCCTGTAACCTTTGGCTTCTTCTAGTGAAATTCTACGTTTTTTTAATGTTATTTCTTTACTATAATGTCCCTGTAACATTTGGTTTTATCAGTGGATTGATATATATATATATATATATATATATATATATATATATATATATATATATATATATATATATATATATGTTACCAATCCGCATTCACTTCGATCAAGGACGGCACTGACACCGTGAATTCAACTCAAGAAAAAGTTTTAATCCATAAAGCTGCTACAGACGCGTTTCGGCGGAAGCCTCCGCCTTGCTCACTTCATCTGCCATGAATGACGCTTTTAATTAAGTACATTCCAGCACATACACAGTTACCTCACTGTGACTGGTTAATCGTTACCTTGGTTACCAATGATCTGACGGTATTGTGACAAGAGATATAGAAGAGTCTAGCGCATGAAACTTACAGAATGTAAACGTAAATTCACACAAAATGTTACTCAAAAATAAACGATGATTGTGCATGTACAATTCAGTGCATATTGCCCCATACCAACGAAAATTAAAATACAGTTAAATAACGTAGATGCCTACCGAATGGTATTACTGGTTACATGCACATTTAAAAATGGTGTCTATGTCAGCATTCTCTAACTAGGGAGAGGAACCTCGGATCCAACACACGCGCTGTGGAACAATGCACATTCGTGTTACTCCCCGTGTTACGGGTAAAACACGCGCGTTGGTACTGCATTATGATTTATGTTTGACAGAGGGTTGGATTAATGTGTAATATTAAGTTAACATACGGTATATATATGCGTGTTCACAGAGATTCTCATTACAATTGCAGATGAATACGTATACCTCGTAACCATGCCACTTTTCTCATCCTGCCCTCTATTGCAAGCAGTAAGAAGGAAAGTGTTTCAAACATAAAAAATACAAGAAAGGATACCCAAACAAGCCTCGTCTCCAAGTGGAGTTTATTGACGTCTGAAACACTATATCTAGTGCAATATGTGGCTGAATTCACACAGTTATATACCCATAAGTCTTCTATGTATATTACCCCCTGATTGATTACAAACATTAGTGTAGATACGGTAGGTCTCCCCTAGTAATGATGCAAGGTCATTATGTGCTAGAATTCAATAAAAGAAATTGTGCCTAAATGAAACAAAGTATTTACATAAGTGAAGTTGCAGATGTTTGGGAGTGGGTTGGGTTAAGGGAGTGGGCTACGCTGGACTATATGTGTACTGTCAGTGCTTCGTCGGCATTTAATCCATTGGGGATCTTGGAATCCAAAAGGATTATGTTTCTGAATTCCAAACGCCGTAGGGCCAATCTGCGATTTCACCCTCTGATGTTTTTTGCGATACTGTCGATGACAAAATATTTGATGTTGTTGCTGTTGCCTGAGTGTGATTTGTTAATGTGTCTGGCCACCGGGTATGTTTCATCGTTGTTACTTATGGCTCGCAAGTGCTGTAGGATTCGGACATGGGCCGGATGAATGGTACTTCCTACATAGCGTTTCCCGCATTTGCACACAAGGACGTAAACTGCATACTCTGTTTTGCAAGAGTAGCAGCCTCTGATGATGTAGGGCTTATTTCTAAACGGGACTTTAACCTGTGTGGTGTTGATTCCTTGCTTACACGCTTTACATTTTGCGCAATTTTTGGACCCTTTCTGCCTGTGCAACCATATAGGTGACTTGGGTATGGTCGGTGCATTGCATACCAGCTGGTTGCGCATCGATTTGGCCTTCCTGAAAGTGATTGATGGGCTTCTACCACTCCAACGACCTATTACAGGATCATTCTGCACCAAAGGCCAATGCTTCTGTAAGATTTTTCTCACATGATTGTGGTAAGCGTTGTACCCCGTTATCACCCTGGTAATGTTCGGTAAGGACTTGCTTTGTTTCTCCTTCCTATCTTTTTTGTCTGCAAACAGGAGATCCCTCCTGTTAACATTCTTACATTTATGGTCTGCCTTTGCTAAGGTTTGAGGGATATAACCTCTTTTGCTAAGCCTCTCAAATAAATTGGATTTGGCCTTGCTGGCACCTGCCTGAGTGCTGCAATTTCGGGTCATACATAAACATTCTGCGTACGGAATGGATTCTTTTAGTTTGACCGGATGGAAACTTTGTGCATGAAGCACAGCGTTTCCCGCTGTTGGCTTTCTGTATGTTCTTGTTTGGATTTTATTCTGATCTACATACAGTTCCAGATCAAGAAATTGGATTGTTTCTGTGCTGGTGGAGCATGTAAATCTCAAATTGAGGGTATTCTCATTAATGGCAGCTGCAAATGCTTGAGCGCTCTCCTCAGACCCTTTCCATAGGATAAAAATATCATCTATGTAGCGCTTATAAATTATCACATTTTCACCCATGCTAGCTGCCTGGGTTATCGCCAATACTTGCTCCTCCCACCAGCCCATATGCAGATTAGCATAGCTGGGGGAGAAACAAGTACCCATGGCCGAACCTTGTAGTTGTTTATAATACAATCAATCAAATATAAAGGTGTTATTATTTAAGTACCATTCTACCATCTGTAGTAACACAGAGGTGTGTTGGTACAATGTAATGGGTCTTCTGTTGAGATAATGTTGGAGTTCTTTGAGCCCATCTGTGTGTCTGATGCTTGTATATAGCGAATGCACATCAAGAGTCATAAATACATACTCCTCATTCCAATTTAAGTCATAAATTTTACGGAGAAAATCTCCACTGTCTTGAACATAGGCAGGTAGGTCTTTCACAAATGGTTGCAAGAAACTGTCCACATAGATGCTAGTGTTCTCAAAAAGACCACCTATGGCCGAGATTATTGGTCTCCCTGGGGGTTGCATTGCGTTCTTGTGTATTTTTGGTATCAGATAAAGCTGGGGCGTGGTGGGATAGTCATTCTTAAGAAATTCACATTCCTGCTTGTTTATCAAGCTCATACCTTTCCACTTGTAGAGTTCTGCATGATACCGTTCTTGGATTCCCACAATCAGAGTGGGGCTTACTCTGCAGTAACATTCACGGTCTTGCAATTGTGTCATCGCTTCATCGTTTTACATCTTAAGCGGCCAAAGTACTATATTTCCGCCTTTGTCAGACCATCTTACCACTATATCCGGTCTGGCCTTGATTTTAGTCATGAGATTGTTGTATTCCAATCTTCTGTTGTGGTCTTTGGTACAGAAATTCTTCGTGCTCAGAAGAGATAGCTCCTTTAGTTCTTTGATTACATTTTCAGAGAATAAATCTAATCCATCTTTCAATAGGGTAGGCATAAACACAGATTTAGGTCTGAAGTTGGTTTTCACTGAGAGGTGGGTATTCAAATTCGATTGGGCGGCTAAATCCCCTGCTGACAGCTGGCTTAGTGATTCTTCGTACTCTAGTGCATTCATGTCGCTCAAAATAGCCATATATGCAATAGCTAGTGTTTTTTCTGTTTCTGGACCCAACTCCTTCTCGGAGTCTTTCTTTGCTCAATTCCAAAAATACTTCTGCAATTTTAATTTCCATAGGAATTGAAATAGATCTATCCGCGTTTGGGCATAATCAAAGTTTGTCACTGTACCATAAATTAATCCCAAAGATAGAATTTTAGTCTCTTCCTCAGTTAATTTTAAATCTGTGAGGTTCACAACAGTATTGTCCATATTTCCCATATTTCCCATATATATATGAAGCAATTATCACCCAACGCCAGCAGAGCCTGACGCGTTTCGGGACTACGCCTTTCTTCTGAGACTACTCTGGATACTGTGTGACTGCCAAACATCAGACTCCAGTACTTTTTCCCTTTTTTATTGTTTCCACAATCAAACTCAGGTGAGTACTTTGAAACAAAACCAATTGCATTATGGGACCGGTAGTCTTGTTAACATGACACCCCAGTGGGCTGATGGCAGGCATCCAGTAAAATATTCAAAACATCACGGGAATATATATATATATATATATATATCTTTATTTATATATTTATATATATATATACACACTTAATCTAAATTTTACGTCCCACATAAATGCCAAAGAGATCGAATTTCTAGATGTCACTGTATATGTTGATAAAGATAACAGGTTACAAACGACCCTACATAGAAAAGCCACTGCAGGCAACACAACCTTGCATGCGTCCAGTCTCCACCCTATGCACACCATTGACAATATACCGTTGGGGGAAATTCTCAGGTTCAAAAGAATCTGTAGCACCCAATCTGACTTTCTGAAATGTGTTAAAGATCTACGGATAAGACTAAAAGCTCGAGGATATTCTGATATGGTGTTTAATCGTGCTCTGACTAGAGCAGATAAACGTTCCAGATCCTCACTATTCCCAAATAGTTCTGAAAACACATTGCAGTCTGTAACCCCTGAGGTAGAAACCCCTAATAATTGTCCGAGATTTGTCACTGCATTCAGTAACCAAGAAAAAAAGATCAAACAAATAATCAATCGTAACTGGCCCACCATCTTGACTGATACAGTACTAGGCAGTATGTTGCCAACTAAACCTTTGGTAACATTCCGGAGAGCACAGAGCATGGGAACTATACTTGACAAAAGCAGTCCAGAATTGAAGCAAAAGGCTATCTGGGTACAACCAGCTTCGGGGTTTCGCAAATGCTCTACTTGTAAAGCGTGCCAATTTGGCTGCAACAAAACACCATACAGTACCCCTTTTAAAACAGAGGAAACGCCTATTATTGGAAATCACACATGCAAGACTGATTATGCTGTATATGTTCTGACGTGCTCCTGTGGCCTCAATTAGATTGGCAGTACTAAGCAGCAGGTGCACGTCAGAATATTGCAGCATATCAGAGCTATTCTGCATTGTGATCAATCTTATCCGGTGGCCCGTCACTTTCAGAGCACACATGATAAAGATGTTAACTGCCTATCGTATTATGTGGTAGCTTCAGTACCACCCCTTAGAAGGGGTGGCAATCGAGAATTAAAACTAAGGCAACTAGAATCTCGATTTATTCTGGAATACGACAGTAAGTGGCCTAACGGACTTAATAACACTGAAGATTTGCGTAATTTTCTGTAATAGCTGCATCCCATGACTCCATATTCTTTATCCTCAGGTAGTCAGGTTCCCTGTTACCTAGAGTTGATTATCTGCCTTACAAATTCATGTAATGCAATTCTCTATGGTACTATTCTATTTCTTCTAATTTTGTCTATACGCCGTGGGTAGTCAAGTTCCTTGTTAGCCACGGTGAATTCTAATCACCAACTCCTCACCTCTAGATAGTTATTTATATTTATCACTATTCAGGATTTTTTAGCACTTTGTACATTTGGGTGTTTTATCACTTTTTCACATGATAATGTTTTTTAACCTGTATTAAATATTTTACATTGATGCTTTTTATAAATGACAAAATTATGAGGACTTCCAATTGTCTATTTAAGCATTTATAAACTTTTTCACACAGGTCACTTTATCATGTACTTTTTAGAATTTAAATATTATAATTCTCTATAGCACGTATGTTTGCACCTCTTGCACAGTTAGACACTGATCTAGTCCAGCACTGTATTTTGCACTTTATTCTGAACCCGCCCTAAACAATATTGTGAAATCTTACTATAGAGTTTAAACGTTCTTTTGGCTTCTTTTTTTGGATTTATCCAGGTATATTGCATTTTTCAGATGTGTATTTATATATATATATATATATATGTGAATTTTGTATATATATGACATTGCACTTTAAAATAGTGTATATAATACTATTTTTATGAAGGAAATGATAAATGCTATCTGTCAAGAATTAACTGACAAAAGTTTAACCATTCCAGAACTTTTTTTTGCGTATTTGCACAGTGATTAACCTTTACTTCATAGAAGATTTTGTCAATGTCTATGGTCATGTGACCAGGAGAAGGGAGGTGTTTAAACTGGTCACTTGAGAATTATAAAAATCAAAAAGCTGCACTAGTTCTTTGCATGTGAACAAAGGCTCTTGAAGCCCGAAACGCGTATTGCCCTCCTGTTTTTACCAGCTGCAATAAAGTGAAGAACCTGTGAACTACGTGGTCCGTCTCCTACTTTGCCTCGCCGGTCCTGGGTGGATCAGGAAGTGGCGTCTGTGGAGTTTTTGCATATATATATATATATATATATATATATATATATATATATATATATATATATATATATATATATATATATATCCAAGCTCACTGCTCCAAAGATCGGGGCACTCTTGCAGCGGGTGCTAGTCCAAGCGCGTCGGAGCTTCGCGCTGAAAATATGAAAGCTCTCTCCCTCCCGGTCCCGGGTGGAAATAAAGACAGCACACACGGGGATTCTCGTTGATGGCAACTTTACTCGCACAGACGCGTTTCGGAAGCAACGCTTCCTTCCTCAATGTTTGTTACACCAAAACGCGCGATTAGGCGCCATTTTATTTCAAAATACACAAACAACTCACATTGGTAAGCGTAGAGAGGGGACTGACGCGTGAGCGCCATCTTGCTAGTGCGTATAATTCTACAGTAGCATAACTGAGATTAAACAACACATTCTTTTAGTGGTTATCAATATCCATAAACATTTTAGAAAAACCTCACATATTTACAACGAGGAATTTACAACGTAATATTGCCGTGGATCGGCAAGTAACCCTCTCCTAGATACAATAGGCAATGGACTGTGATCTCGCCGTGGATCGGCTTGTGGCAACACGAAGGTTGCCATTTGAGTTTCCATTGGCCTCGTATACAAATTTATACCAATTAGTGTTGCATGATTAATCCCAAAATATTAAAAAGTTGCAAAATATTGAACAATAATCCAGAAATTACCAAGAATACCAAAGAATTATCAAGTACGTGATGCAGTATTAGTAAAAACTCTCAGTTCATTCTAAAGCATCTAATAACCATTGGTCACAGAAAGACACACATTACAGAAACCATAATCATTTAGCTGCAATTACTATCATGTCCACACTTGAGATGCTGCGTTACTGGCATCTAGCTCCCTAAATGCACAGTCAGTTCCTCCCCACAGTTCAATCCCAAGGGGGCCTTAGTTTGGCAGTCTATAATATAACGGGATTCTAGCCTACGAAGTTTTTGTAGTTTGTCCCCTCCCCTTATGTTGTCAGAAATTGCGTCCAGGCAAAAATACTGTAACAGATTTCTATCGCTCTTATGTTTAATAGAAAAATGTCTTGCGACAGGATATGTAAAATCTCTGTTTGCTATGGCCCGCATGTGTTCTAAAATACGCAGTTTCACAGGGTTTATAGTGCTGCCTATATACCTAAGCCCGCAAGGGCAGAGGAGGCAATAGACTGCAAATGGGGAAGTACAGGTAAGGAATTGGTTGATTTTCTTTTTGTTTCTACAACCCACAATTTCGTAAGAGTAAACCCTTTTACTGTTGGCACAGGCCTTGCATCGACCACATGGGAAGAAGCCTTTAGCATCTTTTAATTTCCCTGTGCGTGTGGGGATTGGTGACAGATGACTATGTACCAAAGTGTCCCTCAGTGAACGCGCTCTTCTGAAAGTTATTAAGGGATTTACAGGTATATCACTCCCAATGATATTGTCTTTTTGCAGTATGTGCCAATGTCTTTTCAGGATGTTCCTCAGTTGTTGACAATTTTTAGAGTATGATGTAATCATCCTGAATTTATCTATGTCGGTAATGGGTTTATATTTCTTGACAAACAGAGTCTGTCTGGGTTGTATCCTTACTCTGTCTAAGGTATTGAATAACATTTGCTTGTTGTACCCCCTGGCCTCAAATCTGTCAATACTTTCCTGTGCTGCCAACTCAAAATCATCATTGGTGGAACAGTTACGTTTCAACCGTAGAAGCTCACCATACGGTATACTCTTGATGAGCTTCTGGGGATGATTGCTTGACGCATGTAACGTACTATTTCCCGCTCTTGGCTTCCTGTAAAGGGAAGTTTGAATGCTGTTATCAATCACTTCAATCTTTAGGTCTAAGTATACCGCCTCACACATACTTGCATGACCAGTAAAAATAAGGTTGCAATTGTTATCATTCAACACCTTGACATATTGCCAGGCTGTCTCTACCGAACCATTCCAGACTATGCACAAATCGTCAATGTAACGATACCATGAGACGATACAGTTCGACCACTGTTCTCTCTCGGGGCCCCAGGCCTCCTGCTCCTCCCACCAGCCCACGAATAAATTCGCGTAGCTGGGGGCGAAGCAGGAACCCATGGCGGTGCCGGAGAGCTGTCTAAACAGGTCATCCTGAAATAAAAAGATGTTGTTGTATAGACAGAATGCAATTAGCTCCATCAACATAGCATTATGCTGGGCATATTTCAAGGGTCTCTTCCCTAGGAAGTACTGGATCGCCTTCATTCCTTGTGCGTGTTCGATGCTCGTGTAGAGACTTGTGATGTCAAGGGTCAATAGGCAATAGCCTGGTTGCCATTCGATTGCTTCAATTTTTTCAATAAAGTCAGCAGTGTCTCGGATGTAAGACTTGAGACCCAAAACCATTTCAAACAGGAAATGATCCAAAAATGTTGATAGATTCTCGGTTAGGCTGCCCATAGATGAAATGATAGGGCGCCCGGGTGGTTTATCCATCCTCTTATGTACTTTAGGCAAGTAATAAAAGGTGGGGGTAATAGGGTGTGTTGTTTTCAAGAAGAGATACTCTTCGGTGTCAAGCATCTGTTTATCATGCCATTTTTTGAGTAGTCCATGCAGTTCTTCAATACTGGACTGATATCTTTGTTTGGTGGTCAATTCATAACAAGACTCGTCCTGCAATTGTCGCATAGCTTCTTGGACGTAATCTGCACGTGACAGAATAACAACATTGCCTCCTTTATCTGAGGGTTTGCAGATTATTGATGTATCCTCGGCCAATGTTTTTATAGCCATTCGTTGTTTTTCGGTTAAGTTGTTCTGGCGTCCCCAAGTTTTTTTGTGTATGCGCATTCTTCTAAGATCCCTTATTACCAACTCTGAGAAAGTGTCTATCATGTCGGTTTGTGTTGGAGGCACAAATTTAGACTTCAGTTTGAGACCACTTATGGGAGCCTCTTGTTCGATATCCACAGCCCTTAGTCTTTGAGTCAGGCTGTCCGATGGTGTGGGTATCGTATGTGCTGTGCTCTCCAAACGTAATTCTTCCAACAATTCCAAGGTGGTTAGTTCATTCACTTTCAATAGATCGGTATCTTTATAGCGGGATCGAATTATTTTAGCTTCATCCGCAGTTGGTTTGGTCTTGAAGAATTTATGCAGGCGGAGTCTTCTAATGAATTGAAACAAATCAATTCTGGTCTGAGTGTACTCCAGGTTACTGTCAGGGCAAAAGGTTAGTCCCAGTTTGAGGACTGACTCCTCTGATGGTGAGAGCGCCCTTGCAGAGAGATTGATGATTGTGAGATTGTCTGTTATAGTGTCAGAGCCTACCATCTTGATCCCCTTTTGGCTCGTGTTTTGCGCGTGCGGGGCTCCGCATTCGTTGCTCTTCCTCTTCCTCTTCCACTTCCGGCCGCCCCGTCTGGTTTTTCTTCTTCGTTTTCTGGGGGTTTGTTCTTCCCTCCCCTCAGCCAGTTTAATCGCATCACTTGTACCTCTGTTTGAAAAGGGGTGTCCTCAGTTTGTGGCAGGGTTCCAGTATCATCTCCAGACAGTTCACCTTCCGTAACCTCAGATTCTGATGTCTCCACATTCGTCGGTGCAGCCGCACCGGCAGCTTTGTTTCTTAGTAGGTCCTTCCGTGTTTGATCGTACTTTTTGGAGAACGTAAGGACTCGACCCATAGCATAGTCCCTTTCGTCTCTATCAAATTTCTCTTGTTTGCGTGTTCGTATTTAAGGCCCCCTTGGGATTGAACTGTGGGGAGGAACTGACTGTGCATTTAGGGAGCTAGATGCCAGTAACGCAGTATCTCAAGTGTGGACATGATAGTAATTGCAGCTAAATGATTATGGTTTCTGTAATGTGTGTCTTTCTGTGACCAATGGTTATTAGATGCTTTAGAATGAACTGAGAGTTTTTACTAATACTGCATCACGTACTTGATAATTCTTTGGTATTCTTGGTAATTTCTGGATTATTGTTCAATATTTTGCAACTTTTTAATATTTTGGGATTAATCATGCAACACTAATTGGTATAAATTTGTATACGAGGCCAATGGAAACTCAAATGGCAACCTTCGTGTTGCCACAAGCCGATCCACGGCGAGATCACAGTCCATTGCCTATTGTATCTAGGAGAGGGTTACTTGCCGATCCACGGCAATATTACGTTGTAAATTCCTCGTTGTAAATATGTTCTGAGGGGAGGGAAGAACAAACCCCCAGAAAACGAAGAAGAAAAACCAGACGGGGCGGCCGGAAGTGGCAGAGGAAGAGGAAGAGCGACGAATGCGGAGCCCCGCACGTGCAAAACACGAGCCAAAAGGGGATCAAGATGGTAGGCTCTGACACTATAACAGACAATCTCACAATCATCAATCTCTCTGCAAGGGCGCTCTCACCATCAGAGGAGTCAGTCCTCAAACTGGGACTAACCTTTTGCCCTGACAGTAACCTGGAGTACACTCAGACCAGAATTGATTTGTTTCAATTCATTAGAAGACTCCGCCTGCATAAATTCTTCAAGACCAAACCAACTGCGGATGAAGCTAAAATAATTCGATCCCGCTATAAAGATACCGATCTATTGAAAGTGAATGAACTAACCACCTTGGAATTGTTGGAAGAATTACGTTTGGAGAGCACAGCACATACGATACCCACACCATCGGACAGCCTGACTCAAAGACTAAGGGCTGTGGATATCGAACAAGAGGCTCCCATGAGTGGTCTCAAACTGAAGTCTAAATTTGTGCCTCCAACACAAACCGACATGATAGACACTTTCTCAGAGTTGGTAATAAGGGATCTTAGAAGAATGCGCATACACAAAAAAACTTGGGGACGCCAGAACAACTTAACCGAAAAACAACAAATGGCTATAAAAACATTGGCCGAGGATACATCAATAATCTGCAAACCCTCAGATAAAGGAGGCAATGTTGTTATTCTGTCACGTGCAGATTACGTCCAAGAAGCTATGCGACAATTGCAGGACGAGTCTTGTTATGAATTGACCACCAAACAAAGATATCAGTCCAGTATTGAAGAACTGCATGGACTACTCAAAAAATGGCATGATAAACAGATGCTTGACACCGAAGAGTATCTCTTCTTGAAAACAACACACCCTATTACCCCCACCTTTTATTACTTGCCTAAAGTACATAAGAGGATGGATAAACCACCCGGGCGCCCTATCATTTCATCTATGGGCAGCCTAACCGAGAATCTATCAACATTTTTGGATCATTTCCTGTTTGAAATGGTTTTGGGTCTCAAGTCTTACATCCGAGACACTGCTGACTTTATTGAAAAAATTGAAGCAATCGAATGGCAACCAGGCTATTGCCTATTGACCCTTGACATCACAAGTCTCTACACGAGCATCGAACACGCACAAGGAATGAAGGCGATCCAGTACTTCCTAGGGAAGAGACCCTTGAAATATGCCCAGCATAATGCTATGTTGATGGAGCTAATTGCATTCTGTCTATACAACAACATCTTTTTATTTCAGGATGACCTGTTTAGACAGCTCTCCGGCACCGCCATGGGTTCCTGCTTCGCCCCCAGCTACGCGAATTTATTCGTGGGCTGGTGGGAGGAGCAGGAGGCCTGGGGCCCCGAGAGAGAACAGTGGTCGAACTGTATCGTCTCATGGTATCGTTACATTGACGATTTGTGCATAGTCTGGAATGGTTCGGTAGAGACAGCCTGGCAATATGTCAAGGTGTTGAATGATAACAATTGCAACCTTATTTTTACTGGTCATGCAAGTATGTGTGAGGCGGTATACTTAGACCTAAAGATTGAAGTGATTGATAACAGCATTCAAACTTCCCTTTACAGGAAGCCAACAGCGGGAAATAGTACGTTACATGCGTCAAGCAATCATCCCCAGAAGCTCATCAAGAGTATACCGTATGGTGAGCTTCTACGGTTGAAACGTAACTGTTCCACCAATGATGATTTTGAGTTGGCAGCACAGGAAAGTATTGACAGATTTGAGGCCAGGGGGTACAACAAGCAAATGTTATTCAATACCTTAGACAGAGTAAGGATACAACCCAGACAGACTCTGTTTGTCAAGAAATATAAACCCATTACCGACATAGATAAATTCAGGATGATTACATCATACTCTAAAAATTGTCAACAACTGAGGAACATCCTGAAAAGACATTGGCACATACTGCAAAAAGACAATATCATTGGGAGTGATATACCTGTAAATCCCTTAATAACTTTCAGAAGAGCGCGTTCACTGAGGGACACTTTGGTACATAGTCATCTGTCACCAATCCCCACACGCACAGGGAAATTAAAAGATGCTAAAGGCTTCTTCCCATGTGGTCGATGCAAGGCCTGTGCCAACAGTAAAAGGGTTTACTCTTACGAAATTGTGGGTTGTAGAAACAAAAAGAAAATCAACCAATTCCTTACCTGTACTTCCCCATTTGCAGTCTATTGCCTCCTCTGCCCTTGCGGGCTTAGGTATATAGGCAGCACTATAAACCCTGTGAAACTGCGTATTTTAGAACACATGCGGGCCATAGCAAACAGAGATTTTACATATCCTGTCGCAAGACATTTTTCTATTAAACATAAGAGCGATAGGAATCTGTTACAGTATTTTTGCCTGGACGCAATTTCTGACAACATAAGGGGAGGGGACAAACTACAAAAACTTCGTAGGCTAGAATCCCGTTATATTATAGACTGCCAAACTAAGGCCCCCTTGGGATTGAACTGTGGGGAGGAACTGACTGTGCATTTAGGGAGCTAGATGCCAGTAACGCAGTATCTCAAGTGTGGACATGATAGTAATTGCAGCTAAATGATTATGGTTTCTGTAATGTGTGTCTTTCTGTGACCAATGGTTATTAGATGCTTTAGAATGAACTGAGAGTTTTTACTAATACTGCATCACGTACTTGATAATTCTTTGGTATTCTTGGTAATTTCTGGATTATTGTTCAATATTTTGCAACTTTTTAATATTTTGGGATTAATCATGCAACACTAATTGGTATAAATTTGTATACGAGGCCAATGGAAACTCAAATGGCAACCTTCGTGTTGCCACAAGCCGATCCACGGCGAGATCATAGTCCATTGCCTATTGTATCTAGGAGAGGGTTACTTGCCGATCCACGGCAATATTACGTTGTAAATTCCTCGTTGTAAATATGTGAGGTTTTTCTAAAATGTTTATGGATATTGATAACCACTAAAAGAATGTGTTGTTTAATCTCAGTTATGCTACTGTAGAATTATACGCACTAGCAAGATGGCGCTCACGCGTCAGTCCCCTCTCTACGCTTACCAATGTGAGTTGTTTGTGTATTTTGAAATAAAATGGCGCCTAATCGCGCGTTTTGGTGTAACAAACATTGAGGAAGGAAGCGTTGCTTCCGAAACGCGTCTGTGCGAGTAAAGTTGCCATCAACGAGAATCCCCGTGTGTGCTGTCTTTATTTCCACCCGGGACCGGGAGGGAGAGAGCTTTCATATATATATATATATATATATATATATATATATATATATATATATATATATATATATATATATATATATATATCAAAGCTCTGTGGGGTGACCAAAACGAGCAGCACTCACACACGGCACACTTTTCCCCAATAAAAGCAATTTTATTTGGTATGCACAGCTTCGTTCCTCAGTTGTTAAAAGCATACGGCTGCCACCTAATGCGTTTCGTAATTAACTTCCACAGAGGCACAGCAGTCGAAGGAAGCACCGGGCCACATCCGCCTTATTTAACCCCATCGCACACTGATATGCAGCTGCTCTCAATGAGTCAATGCGCTGTTTTCTCTGGGATATGTAGTCCGTTTTCTGCCTCCTTTGATGTTTGCCAAATTAGCGGCTCTTCATGAGCCCCGAGGAATTGAAGCAGCGCTCTGCTCTATATATATATATATTCCATATGAAAGAACCAGACACTTGGAGGCCCTCTCACAGAGAGTTTTTCTTTTATTCAGCAAGGCAGCATTCAACCACAGACTAGTAGGTACAGCAATAGCTTCTGCCACAAAGTCCCGACGCGTTTCAGGCTTCTCTCGCCTTTCTTCTTGGGGATGGCTGTGAGGAAAAGCAGCTCGCAGGTGTTATGAGTCAGGCAGCAATGGTTAGTCCCGCCCAATGGGCGTGTGCAGGCAATGCACTCTGGTTATTGAAGTCTTTGCAGTATTAGACCTGTAGTAGGGCCAACTGCTGTTGTTTCCTGGATGTAATATGTAATATGTGACGTTATGAGCAGTGCATTGTGGGGGTACGAGTTATAGTTAGCTGAACTAACTATAACGGTGGAATTTCTATGGTTTTGTACAAGTGAAATGTCCAGCTAACTCTAACGTCCCTGAAACCTATGGTTTATTTCAGTGAATTTCAAAGGTTTTTTAAATGCTAATTTCTAACGTATGCAAAACCTATGGTTTTTTCAGTGAATTTCAATGGATTTTTTAAATGCTAATTTCTAACCATAACATTTGTAAAACCTATGGTTTTTTCAGTGAATGTCAAAGGTTTTATAAATGATAATTTCAATTTACAATGTCCCTGAAACCTATATTGTTTTTAAGTACATTTTTAAAAAAGACGTGCATTTTTTTTTACAATGAAAAACTAACTGTAACAGTAGGCTATTATAAGTTATAATTTAACAATGTTTAAAACTTAATTAGCAGTAATTAACATATAAGTGTGGAAAAAGTGTGACGCAGCAGCTATGATTCCTGATTTCGAACAACAGCGTTCACAGTTTGATTCCTGGCTCCAGTGGCACGTTAGCCCACCACTAAGTCACTGTGGGCAACACCTTGCTTAATCTTCTCGATGCCCCCGAGCACCGGCACAGCTTTCCGGGGGTATGTGTACGCCTTACAAATGCTGGCATTTTTTTAATTTAAAACCATAGTGATGAGAAATATTAGCACATATTTTTTTTCTTCTATTTTGAACAATATTTTTTTTACGTCTTCTATTCAGAATTATGGCAATTAATAGATGTTTTTAGTCATGAGACTGCAAATGACACGGTTTATCGGGTAACAGTTTTTAAGCTCTCCAACGTATGTACATATTAAGGACCTTATACGTGTTAAGAACAAAATCAAAACCTTTACCGTTTCACATTTTGTAACTTTTCTCAACACGTGCACAAGTTAAACAGTTAAAATGTGAAAACTGTGAAACATGACATCTAAATGGGCGGAACCACATCTTCCTTCCATAGACTACTTAATAAACCACACCTGTTGTTCGATTAGTTTGATTTTTGCGAGGTATTTACCTGTGTCAATTTTGTGATGCAGGTTCCATTTTCTAGCGTCTGATTCTTGTTTTTGCGGCAACAAAACATATTTGGAGTTGTAAGTTGTTTGATTATGGATTATACTACGTAGATATTTGTGAATATTTAAACATTTGTATTTAGAAAAAAATGTTAGTAGTTGTTTTTACTGTTTTTCTGTGACGTCAGCAGCTTGTTTTCAGAAACAGACAGAATACAGCAAACATTGCTCCTTTTCTGGCTACTTTGAGCTCATATATTGTGACTTTGTATACTATAATATTGACACTGTACTTGACATCAGAGCTGTTGGTGACCCATCGGCGAGAAGACTAAAGATTTATAAGTAACGTCACCAGCTTCTGGTTGGTACTGTATTTCCCCCTTGAGATCATATACTGTCAATATGTATATTATAATATTAACAGTGATGCTGATCTCAGAGGAGTTTGTGACCCGTCGGTGCGAAGAGTAAAGATTTATATGTAACGTCAGCACCTACTGGTACATGAGTCTGTTTCCCCCTTGGGATTATATAGTGTGAATATATATATTATAATATTCACAGTCATTATGATCTCATAAGAGTATATGACCCGTCGCCGCGAAGATGAAAGATTTCGAAGTCTCAGAGAAAAGAAGCTCTGAACATATTCACCACTGGGAAGTATTTTGTTATTGATCTTGTTTTGTATTCATAACTTTATTTTCCTTTTACTTTTTGTGTACCATAAGTGACACTCTCTATATTGTAATAGAGTGTCATGTTGTCACACAACAGGAATTGGAGATCTGTTTGCGCAATGAGTAAACCATCTGAAACACAGCTGACTGACCTTTATAACTTACTTGTTCAGATATTTTTACAGTGAGAAATTTTTTCGAAATTGCTGTCTAAAAAAGATACTTTGCATAGATACTTTCTTAGTGAATACCTTTGATAAAGCCTACATTTCTGAATGAGATATAGTAATTTCTATTTTTTGCAGGTGCGGTTCCTATTCACCTTCTCCCTATTGAATATATAGGACCAGTAGTGTATATTATTCTACTACTATCCTATATGTTCTTAAAAGAGTACATGATTTGTTAGTGGAGCTTTGAGCGACCTCTAACCACTACGAAAGAACGTTCCCGAATTCTACAGAATAGAAATTGTCAAAAAGGTTAAAGCGTACATTTCTATGTAATATAAAGTCATTTGAGTTTAACATTTTTTTACTTGTTATTGTTCTTGTGACCTCAGATGATGTAGTGCGGGGGTATTTCCTGTAGCACTTCTTTTCTACTTTATCTAAAAGTAACTCATGCCCTCTTATATTATCAAGAATATGGGGCAAAACTTTTACAAACTATATCAGAAAAAAAGGGAGGTTGTGGCCAGGCTTAAGTGATATTTTATGAATTGCGTTTTTATTTGTCACCCCTTTGGTATATACAGTGTCAGTTTCAGAAAAAAGTTTATTTGTAATTGCTTAATAAAAACTGTTTCAAACCTAGACTGAAATTTTTGCTGAGGAACCAAACCTCCCTGTCAGAAAATTAAACACCACATTATAACCAAGTAGTGCTCCTGGGAACTATCCCACCCGCAAACTTAATAAAAAGAAGATCGCAACACACTCCTTATTTTTCCGCTGTGATTTGTACACCCCACGCCAATTCTATAAAGTGAACACTGTAGAGAGTTAATAGTGTTCCTACCCTCCCTGCTACTACTTTGTTTTCCTGTACTCCATTGAAGTCCATCATAAAATGGCTTACAACAGTGAACCGTTCCCAGCCAATAATGAGCAAACTTGTACTCGGAACAGTTTAGCCAATAAAATGTCCATGGTGTTCCGCAGAGGGAGTGGGAATCGCTCCCAACACTAATACTTTTAATGCTTCACAGCCAATTAACATTAAGCTTGGGAAGGTCCTGCTTGGAATACGTTACCCAATTAGATATGCCTGATTCTCCGTGGCGGGGGAGGGAATGGCTGGCAGCACTTCCACTTTCAATGGTTCGCAGCCAATGAACATTAAGCTTGAGAAGGTCCTGTTTGGAACACGTCAGCCAATTACATGTCCTTGCCACTCCCCACAGGGGGAAGGAATGGCTGGCAACACTTCTACTTCTAATTGTTTACAGCCAATGAACATTGAGCTCTTTGTTGGAACACCTCAACCAATTAAACGTTAATTTTGTTCCGCACACAGGAACAGAACACACCCTCCCACATAATAGTAAAATTGTTAAACAAAGTGACACTGTCCGTGATAAAAGTGAACACTGCATTATGAGTAAACATTACTGCGCATTATATTAAAGGAAAGCTGCAATATAGTGCATTGTTATTTTCCCACTATGATTTCCATAGCCTAGGGAACATTGCTGCAATAGCATTGTTTTCCCGACGGGATTTTCAGAGCCTATGCAACCTTACTGCCTACCACAATATGGTGCATTGTTTTCCCGACGGGATTTCCACAGCCTACGCAACTTTACTGCTTGCCTCAATATGGCGCATTGTTTTCCCAACGGGATTTCCAGAGCCTACGCAACATACAAACTCCCTGCCTCTACACCGTACAGACTGCTTAAACTAAGACCACAGTGTTACTACTATACCCTCTTTCACAATTTTTGTCTTTTTTGCCCCCTACTCCTTTCAACTGAGTCACAGAACTAAGGACCTGATGGCTTGTAGACGGAGAGATGCGAGCTGATGGACTGAATCACAAAATGGCTGGCAACACTTCCTAGTTTCAACCCTTCACAGCCAATCAGCCACAAGCTCGTGCTCGTAACCCCTCAGCCAATCAGATGTCAGAATTCTCAAATATCTATATCCGTAAAATGTGATATTTCTCAAAAACTACTGAACGGATTTACACCAGTTAAACAAGAGCGTGCTTTCTGGACCAACACCTTCCTCCCTGCCAAATTTGGCATAATTCCGTTCAGCACTTTCACCTGTAGCCTTGTCTAAAGTTTCTTATCGAAATTGCATTGAGACAACATGTTTTGGGACCCCCCTTTTTTCTCAGCCCCCCTTAACCAATCACCCCCAAACTTTCAAGATAGCAGCTGATCAAATAAGAGAAACTTTTTGGAAAATTTCGTAAAGATTCATCAAACAACGCCAAAGTTATAAGCACATGAAAAAATGCTTTTCCTATGGAAACGTGGTCCTAACTATAAGTACCTACTGGTGACCGCCAGTAGGTAATATATATATATATATATATTCACTGAAAAAACCATAGGTTATAGACCATATATAGTTAGGAATTCGCATTTACAAAACCTTATTTTACTCACACAAAACCATTGAAATTCCATATATAGTTAGTTGCACTAACTATATATCGCGCACCCGCAATCCACTGCTGATGATGTCACATATTACATCATTCATGACATGGTCAGTGACATCACTGATGACATCACTGATGACATCTCAAATGACATCACTGATGGCATCTCAAATGACATCACTGATGACATCACTGATGACATCTCATTTGACATTACTGATCACATCACTGATGATATCATTCATGTGATAATACGATGAACCTCTTCAGACTCTAATATAACCTTAGATACAATCAGTGTAAACAGACACTCACAGACTGTCACTCATCCATGGAGTTACTCACACACCTAGTCAGTCATGCAAAGAATCAATCACACCTCCATTTCCTCAACTATACAGTTATACAAACTTTACTTATTCAAACATATACTAACACATATTTACTCTCTTATACAATCCCTGATACAAGTTCACAATGATCCATACAGCCACTCACACATTCACTGGCTCTTATGCACAGTTATTTATATATGTCAACTCTCACATGTACTGTGTTTTACATATGTACTTACTTTGACATGTAGCACTGAGATATCCATTCACTCACCAATACACTCATGCACACAGTCAACCGCCCATATAGCTGTTTCCACATGCACTTTTGAAACCATACATCTAGTGAATCAACTGCTCACACATCTATGCACAGAGTCATACACCTCCCAGCCACCCACACACACACTCAGTCTCCCATACAAATACTTGGGCAACCAATCAATAACCCATATAGTTACTCATATAGCTACTTATCAACACATGCAACAGTTTACAGAACAACAGACATAATGATGCACAAATTAAGACAGTTTAGTCACTAACCCATGCACTCAGTGAGACACATTTAATCACTCACTCATACAGTCAGTCATGCACCTACTAAATCCTTCATCCAGACACTTATACATCCACTCATTCTTCAATATGTAAGACATATTTTAACTTTACAGAAACATACAGTCACTGGATGTTGTCATCAGTGATGTCATCAGTGATGTCATTTGAGATGTCATCAGTGATGTCATCAGTGATGTCACTGACCATGTCATGAATGATGTAATATGTGACATCATCAGCAGTGGATTGCGGGTGCGCGATATATAGTTAGTGCAACTAACTATATATGGAATTTCAATGGTTTTGTGTGAGTAAAATAAGGTTTTGTAAATGCGAATTCCTAACTATATATGGTCTATAACCTATGGTTTTTTCAGTGAATTTTCAAGGTTTTGTAAATGCTAATTCCTAACTATATATGGTCTATAACCTATGGTTTTTTCAGTGAATTTTCAAGGTTTTGTAAATGCTAATTCCTAACTATATATGGTCTATAACCTATGGTTTTTTCAGTGAATATA
Source organism: Lissotriton vulgaris (assembly GCF_964263255.1). Lineage (NCBI taxonomy): Eukaryota > Metazoa > Chordata > Amphibia > Caudata > Salamandridae > Lissotriton > Lissotriton vulgaris. The sequence goes on from NC_141694.1 coordinate 968,677,415, forward strand.
TATATATATACATACATATATAAACATATATCATCTGTATATCTATATAAATACAAACATAAATGCATGCATACATATACTTATATGCATACAGATGCATGTTATTTACATGAAAGTTGAAAAAACACTAATAAAAGCCAAGCTAAAAAGCCACCTCATTACAAACAGAATGGCTTTAACTTAAACGAGGGCGAGATCTATTGCATTTTCAATGCTTGTTTACTTTGGTTCCATCAAGAAGGCATTCAGAAGTGTCACACATTTGCCATAAATTCTGAATGTTAGCACTCTAGTTGCACATTAGATCACTGTAGTAAAGCTACTGCTCACCAGGGACGTCTGCTGCTGGTATTCAAAGTGCATGTTTCAGTCTGCATGTCAGAATTTTTTTAATGAAATAGAAGAGGATTTGAGAAGTCACTCAAAATGATCCCTAATTTTTCTTTCTGAAGCACTAATCATACTTTCTATGGCAAAATTAACCCCCTCATGTTGTTCCTTTTTAAATTGAGTGTTTTCAGACTTACCACTTCATTCCAATCAAGATGGCTTCTGGTGTGCCATACTTTTGTCATAAGTAAGACTGTTAGCGCTCTAGTTGTTCTTTAGAACACTCTGGGACATTCTGTCGTTGGGCTATACTTGGGGTACATCTGGGTGATATTTGGGCTACATTTAGGCTCTTTTGTCTCTGGTGGCCATCTTGGGAGACTGTATGTCAGAATTTTTTAATGAAATTGAAGAGGGTTTGAGAAGTCACTCAAAATGTGCCCTAATTTTTCTTTCTGCAGCACTAATCATAATTCATATGGCAAAATATACCCCCTCATTTTGTTCCTTTTTAAATTAAATGTTTTAAGAGTTACCACTTTATTCCAATCAAGATGGCTTCAGGTGTGCCATACCTTTGTAATAAGTAGGACTGTTAGCGCTCTAGTTGTTCTTTAGAACACTCTGGGACATTCTGTCATTGGGCTATACTTGGGCTACATCTGGGTGATATTTGGGCTACATTTGGGCTCTTTTGTCTCTGGTGGCCATTTTGGGAGACTGCATGTCAGAATTTTTAATGAAATAGAAGAGGATTTGAAAAGTCACTGAAAATGTGCCCTAATTTTTCTTTCTGCAGCACTAATAATACCTTCTATTGCATAATATACCCCCTCATTTTGTTCCTTTTTAAATTAAATGTTTTAAGAGTTACCACTTTATTCCCATCACGATGGCTCCAGGTGTGCTATACCTTTGTAATAAGTAGGACTGTTAGCGCTCTAGTTGTTCTTTAGAACACTCTGGGACATTCTGTCATTGGGCTATACTTGGGCTACATCTGGGTGATATTTGGGCTACATTTGGGCTCTTTTGTCTCTGGTGGCCATTTTGGGAGACTGCATGTCAGAATGTTTTAATGAAATAGAAAAGGATTTGAGAAGTCATTCAAAATGAGCCCTAATGTTTCATTCTGCAGCACTAATCATACTTTCTATGGCAAAATATACCCCCTCATGTTGTTTCTTTTTAAATTAAATGTTTTAAGAGTTACCACTTTATTCCAATCAAGATGGCTTCAGGTGTGCCATACCTTTGTAATAAGTAGGACTGTTAGCGCTCTAGTTGTTCTTTAGAACACTCTGGGACATTCTGTCATTGGGCTATACTTGGGCTACATCTGGGTGATATTTGGGCTACATTTGGGCTCTTTTGTCTCTGGTGGCCATTTTGGGAGACTGCATGTCAGAATGTTTTAATGAAATAGAAAAGGATTTGAGAAGTCACTCAAAATGTGCCCTAATTTTTCATTCTGCAGCACTAATCATACTTTCTATGGCAAAATATACCCCCTCATGTTGTTTCTTTTTAAATTAAATGTTTTAAGAGTTACCACTTTATTCCAATCAAGATGGCTTCAGGTGTGCCATACCTTTGTAATAAGTAGGACTGTTAGCGCTCTAGTTGTTCTTTAGAACACTCTAGGAGGCTGCAGTAGAACACAAAGGAATCAACTGACAGTCTCTGTCCTTGTTGGATGTACATGTTTTACTGAGAATGTCAGACTTCATTTTCACATGACTGAGAAAGATAATGTGAATTTACTGAAAATATGCTTTCAGTTTAGCTTATAGATCCCCTTCCAAACCACTGTGGGAAAATCATGAGATATTAGTTTTCTTTCAAACAATATTCATGATATCACAGCAGAAGGTTTTTTCACATGGTAAAATCACCTTAGAACCCACCACAATTCCTAAAACGAGTATGGTACCATCAACAAATGATTTATAATGTAACTAAAGTCCTAAAACCCTCTATTAACTACAATGCTTTTTAATGAGGTGCTATCATGTATATTGGTCCCAAGATGGCTGCCAACACTTCTTGGATGAAGTGCTGACAGCCAATCAGATCAGATGTGTGGTTAGGCTCCGCCCAGATATATATCTTTTTTTGAACCTAAATTACTCAAAATCCACTGGAGCACATATATTGAGACCTAGCAAAGGCACATCGGGCTAACAGTCCCTACAATTTTGCCAAGTTTCGTGCAAATCCATTCAGCCGTTCGAGCTAAAAGTGAGGCCAACCGCCCTATGGAAATTAACATGGGAAAAACGCGTTTTGGGACCCCCCTTTTTTCTCGGCCCCCCCTTGATGAAACCCCCCCAAATTGTCAGGGGCTGCTCAGAAACAAAATGTTCCATTTTCCTGAAAATTTCAGCCAATTCCGTCCACAATTGCCAAAGTTATTAGACATAGAATTTTCAAAAATCCCATAGAGAAAAAATCTTAACTATATATACCTACTGGCGACCGCCAGTAGGTAATATATATATATATATATATATATATATATATATATATATATATATATATATATATTAATACCACACCAAACTTCACCATCCAAGAAGGCGCTGACTCCGTGTATCTTAGTTCAAGGGTCTTTATTTTACATCAACTTCTGCTCAGACGCGTTTCGGCGGCAACCTCCGCCTTGCTCACTAACATCTGACTAAACAAAATAACGCTTTATATACATGTTCAAACATTCACATGAGTCATAGTTGTCATCCCTGATTGGCATTGGTTTGTTGCCATGGTGACTGCAGGTTACACCCAAACAATTACGTGCTTGTCTCCGTTCATTTAGAGCTTAGGCATTATGTAACACTATTTACTACGTTTTAATGCGTAGTATGTAAAAGACACACATTATTAACATATTTCAATTCATAGTTAGTACGTTACCAGTATTATATCATTCGCATAAATTCATGATTGATGTGTTCATACTTCGGCGGGAGAAACCTCCGTGTTACGTGATACCCGACATGTCATTTGCGTCATGATTTGTTTGGCGTATCAGAAACGGAGGTGTGTTAGCTACTGGTCTGTGATTGGTTATGTGATCTCAGCTAACTCTCAAAAAAGGCTATGTTGTATTGGACATCGGTTTGCCGGCCAAGTGGCAGAGGCAGAACAAGTTTGCAGTTGTCTAAAGCATCCTCGTGTAATCGGTGAGTGACTCTTTGTTTGTTGGTGCTAGCCCATTGTTTTTCACCCGTGCGGAGAGGTACGATTTAGCGCTAGTGCGCATAATTTTCCTATTTGCGGATGATGTCTCCTGTATGTAGAGACAATTGTGTATCTAAAAAGCTTTCGGGGTGTTTTGCATGTAGTCAGGGTTCTGTGTGACTGTGTGACAGAGAAGGGTGATTGGTTACTAATTATTGCGTTTACTGTTGTGTCATGTTTCAGGGTACTGGGGATAGAGTGGTAGGCTGCTCTAGATGTGTACATGTATATATATATACATATTACTGCTCCAAAGGTCCGTGTCTGATGCGCACGAAATAAAGCACTCTCGGGGGTAAGTTCGATTAATTTATTAAACTAACTCCTGCAAACACAGGCGTGTTTCGGCTGTCGCCTTCATCAGTGTTATCAGGCGCGCCGGAAACAGACATAATTTAAATCAATCTGGACATGGGCATAGACATGGTTAAAGGGCTTAACATAACTACCAGTATCACCATATTGGAATGGTGTGAAGACAACATACATATCACATTAAATTGCACAAATACATGATTTAAAAGCTCAATTTAGCATTACATGGGCTTAAATTACTTGTATCACTATTAGATTATGTGCTGGATGGGCTTATACAAATTGTGCCTCATTAGAAATGGACATGATAAAACCAATCTCAACAACTGTACAAACATGATTAATGGACTTATCATAAATCAATGCCTTATTGGTACTGTATGAAAGCAATGTCCAAACCTCATTCTGTGTTATTATGAATACATATTTTGAAGGCAGTAGTGATGCAAGGTTTGAAATAGCTATACAAGTTGCCCATACAGGGTGTAGTCCTGCCTTCAAAATATGTAGATTCATCAAATGGCACCTAAGTTATAAGCAAATCAAAAATCGCTTTTCCTATGGGAACTAGGTCCTAACTATAATTACCTACTGGTGACAGCCAATAGGTTAAAAAAAAATATATCAAACACTAACTCCGGCAATCCAGCTTGCTCTGCCAGAAAACGACTCTGCAGTCCCGGGTTGGTAATATATTCCTTTTATTTCTTCACATCAGGGTTATTATAATTCAAATATTAATAGATTTACATTAAAAATAATATAATGTAAACTAAATATTTGTATTCATTATGTGACACTATGTATATATTTATATAAACACAACACCTTGCTCGTTAATAATTAGGATCAACTTTTCGAATAGACAAAGGCTAATAACTTTAGCGCCGTTTGATGAATGTTAAAAAAACTAGCACACAAGTTAGTTGAGCTTCTATCTGAAAAGTTTCAGGGTGCTTTGTCAAGTGGGTGCCGTGAAAAACCAGGCTCTCAAAACACTTTTTCCCCCATCCAGTGTCTATGAGGATTTTACCATTTTTAGACACTGTTACAACCTGAACAGCTAAAAGGAATTACATCAAATTTGGCAGAAATGTAGATCTTGGTGCAGAAAGCAACTTTATATAATTTGGTGTAAATCCATTTCTTAGTTTTGGAGCTAATAAAGGGAAAAGATTTATAGATATCTAGGGATACAGTTTCATGAACCCATGTGCCACCAGCAATACCGCGATTGACTGGCTGCAACCAGACAGGAAAGTTCCAGCTGCCATTTTCTTTGTTGCTTGGGCTGGCGAGGGAAAAATAAAGTGTAAAAACACATAAGGGGTCAGGGTAGAGGTATTCTGACCCCTTAGCACACATGGAGGGGTTCCAAGGGACCCATCATGAGCAAGAAATATGGGCTAATACATGGATCAGTGGATCCCATGCAGGGCTCAGCGTGATCCCCAGTGTGACTTTGTGATGGAGCTGTGAATCCGAAGCAGAAATAACAAAAATAAACCCATTCACCAACCAACCCCTAGCCACACAGGGCCAAAGGCCATGTGCAGCTTGAAGTTGGATGCATTCGGGGGTTGGCCACAGGGCCTGGCCAAACCCTTGTTGCGCATGGCCAATGGCCCTGCATGTCAGTGGATTGATTAATGTACGGTAATTCTTTATTACTTTGCATTAAAAAAAATACAAATTCACAGAAATAAATGAAGGTTACAGGGACATTATAGTTAGGTTCATGTTTTACCCACATACAACTCAGCAGTTACAGATATACTTATAGTTATACTTATCTGAAGACACTATAAGTCATGGCATTAAGTAACTTTAGGCTAAGTGATGGTTTCGTAATATATAACTATAACTGCTGAATTTGTATGGTTTTGTGTGGGTGAAAGGTGAACCTAGCTATAACATCCATGTAACCTTTGGTGTTTTAAGTATATTTACTATTTACTACTTGAAACTCTATATTAAAAAAAAAAATTGTATATATTTGGAAGTTAGTGTCAACAATATTATTTTTCTAATATTTGGGGATTTACCATTATAAGTATAGGAGCACGATATTTTGGTAAACAATATTTTTAACACAATATATTTGCCAACAATATTTTTTACCATAATATCGTGTCAGTGATCCTCCTGTGGTGAGGCCCAGTGCACCCCAATTGGCTACAGGCTGAAACAGACGATTTCCCCCCACTAGCACTGCTCTCCTTTCCCTGCTGACTAGCCAAAGAGTGAATTAAAACTAAAATAATTATCCTCACCTCGACTGTCCATGCACTCTCTCAATCTTCTAGCCCACAGATTCTCCCCCGTTTCTCCAGTCGAATAGGAATTGCAAAAATTACATACACTTCCTGCACTGCTACACTTTACTGAATGAACTATGCCACTTTGCCCCCTCGCTCCTGCTGGCTATGACAATCCACTTGCCATACTCCCCTCATTCTCCCTTACAGTTCAGATTCAGAAAGAAATCAAAAAGAAACACTGTGCCCTGTTCTGCTCTTGTGCTCCTTTCCCCTGGCTGAAAGCAAGCAAACAGCAGATCCAGTATAGCCAAGAACCAACAGTGCAGAACAAAGTAAGGAAGTAAATAAAGCAAGTTAAAGAGCACATGGCTTTCCACACCAACTTCGGTACTGGCAACATATATGCAAGTAAAGGTAATTTAGCCCTTCTCAAGTTCTCTGCCTCACACAAGCATCTATTAAATTATATCCCTCTACAAATCAGCAGTCATGCCATGCAGACACTATAGTCAACCCTTGCTCTCAAACACACAGGCCCATGGGAGGGGCATGGCTATGCAAGATTGCGGTGCAGGCATGCAAAAGGGAAGCTCACTCACACCATGCTGGTATCCCATCCTGGTCTGCTGTGCAGTCTCTGACTGTCTTTGAACCTGCGTTTGGGGAGCAGCAAGGAAGATGCATGCTGAGAACCCCTTGAGGGCCATAAAGGTCACTTGGAATGATCAGGCAAATTTTCAGCCTAGTCGCTGGGCCACAACTCTGCCACGAGAGCTGCAGTCGGATTGCGTGCTGGGTGCCTTGCTACTCCTCATGGGGAATGGTGAAGAGTCTGCGGGCCTAGCGGAGCTGCCAAGGGGGTGCTTCCCTGTGTGTGGGAGGGCCATTGAAAGGCCAAGTGGAGAGCCAGAAAGCTGTGATTGTTGCACGCAGCACTGTAGCCCTGAAAACTGTGCAGCTGATTGTTTCAGCCTCCACAGTGAGTCGGCAGGGACTGGCCTGAGATGCTGGGCCTTTCCGGGTGGAGAGCCAGTGTTCAGCCCTTATAAGAGCTCAGCAGTGGGCACCAACTGCTAGAAGGATTGAGACAGTTAAGTGCTACAGAGCGGGGCTGCGAGACGGAGGACCAGAGACAGCAAGGACAAGACAATTGTAAGGGGCCTGCCAAGACACCTGTAGCTACAGCCCCTTAAAGTAAGGAGGAGAAAATCAGGATACTGGGCTCTTGAACACATACAGGGCAACTCTGGCAATTGGGGTGGATCTGGGGATTTGTGATGGAGCCCCATGATTGGTGGTCACTGGGGAGAACTTTCGTCCTCCCCTTGCCTCATTTATGAACAGGTTCCAACTCACAAGTAACTTCTGAGTGGATGGGATACATGGTGAGGATTGCCTGTGAACTGATTGGGGCAATGATGATGTTGGCGAAGCCCTAGTCACAGCCATTACTGGACATCACTCTGCATAGCTCCTTACATCCCTCCCCATCCAGATACACCCCTCAGGACTTATATATGATGCCTCATCCTGCATAATAAAGCTGAATCATCTATTGGCTGCATGTGCCTAGAAAATGAATATGGAAGGGTGCTGCACTCTTTTTTTCACACCAATCAAAACCTTAATCCGGTATGTGTGCTGTACTGGACTAGTGTCTGCAAACTATATTAAGCAAATGAATATGGCCTGGTGTTGTGAGTCACCAGGACTCCAGTACGCACTACTTCAATGCAATTCTTTTTTTAGTACATTCTATTTATTTCATCAAAGAATATTAGAACAATCATGTTATTCACTTCACTTGTTTCACTTTTTTTTACAACAATATCATTATTTATATCATCACATTAGCAAGATGCAAACTAATTCATTAACTTGTGAAACTTAAATCATAATAATTGATCAACACCCAATGCATTTCGGGGCTGAAGCCCCTTCGTCAGGGGTCTGTGATTGAAAAGAGAGAAAAAGAAAGAAAAAGGAAGAAAAAGAAATCTTATTACTCATGATGCAAGGATGAAACTGAATTCTTTGGTATAGAGTTTCTGTAATTAAACAGCTTCTTACCACAACTATGGAGGAATTATGAATTCCCATTTAAACTTCATCGTACCCAATGGTTTTGTATTTTCTAAAAAGGGGGAAACGTTGCAGGATTTTAGTATGCGCAATATGTTTAACAAAGATAGACACTGTATGTGTCATATTCTTACGAGCTTTTACCTGAATGCTTATTCGTGAAAAATCTGTAAAGAAAGACAAGAAGACGGAGGCAAGGGAAGGATTACATAAATGACTTTACCCGGAAAAACAGCATACTCAAAACTTCATAAATGCTCATTTAGAGAGCTCACATGCACTGTATTTCGATATCTTGAGAGCCTAAATGGAACAAGAGCCATGGTCAGAACGCTATATTAAATCACGTGTAACGAGACTGCCAAGTAATTCTGAAAAGAGGGATTTACCTGCGAGCCTTGCCGTTTTAGTTGCGGTCTCGCCAAAGTCTCAACAAAAAGGGTCCTGCCAATATAAAATAACGTCCATTCAGAGATTTTAATTTAGAGATTTTAATTTACCAGTGTGATGTCGTTTTAAAAACGACCATAGTCATAAAACTGCTACCTACTCTTACCGGAGAGTAGAAGATCTGCCGCGCGTAGTGGCGTCCTCCTCGAGTTACACTGAGAGGGACTAGTCCCTTCTCTAATATAAATCCATCTTTCCGCGAGTAGATACAAACGAAGGACTTGAACGCGCTCAGTGTCACATCACTTTTAACAGTATTATGACTTTTCTCTCTTATTAAAGGCGCATTTGAAACAGTTATTAACCCGGTATTACCGGGTTAACATAGATATTGTTCTCGAAGAGTATGCAAACTACAATGTAGCCTCATACTACAGCTATTGGAGTTTTGTCTCGAAAATAGTTACTTTCTTTGGCAAGGCGAGTTCTACACTCAACTTACAGGCACAGCTATGGGATTTCCGGGGGCATGTATTTATGCCAACATTTTCATGGCAAAATTTGAGTTGGATTACATACTTGAGGACCTTACGTGGCAGGAAGGAATCGTTTATTTCAAGCGTTACATTGATGACATATTCATAATATGGAAACGTTCTACTGCAGAACTTCTTCAAAACATCAGCAGTTTAAACTTGGCTAATCCTAGGATACAATTCACGCACAATGTGAGCATGACTTTATTACCATTCTTGGACGTCTTAGTTGAACTCAAAAATGGATCCATTCAAACCAAACTGTTCAAGAAAGAAACTGATAAAAATACAGCACTATTGTATGGAAGCTTCCATCCAGCAAACCTCATTAACAATCTTCCAGCATCACAGTTTATGAGGATTAAGAGAATTTCTTCAAACGAGGAAGAATGTGAAAAAAGTTTGAATCAACAAAAACAAAGATATCTGGATAGGGGTTACCCCAACAAGTTGTTAGAGGCACATTTGGATAAAATAAAAGCAATTCCAAGGACAGATCTTTTGCAAAAGAAACCCAAGATAGTCAACAAAAGGATGGTCTTCGTTTCAAAATATTCATCAGCATCAAGGGACATCCAGAAAATAATCCTTAAAAGATGGGAGATCGTGTCAGCAGAGAAGGATTTTGGAACATTGTTTTGTGAAAGACCGCTGTTCGCTTACAAAAGATCACAGAACTTAAAGGAATTACTCAGTAAACCTGCAAGAGAAATCACCGAACAAACACCAGTGTATACAGGCACCACGAGATGTTACAACTGTAAGAATTGCAATAATGCGATATTAGGAGACACCTTACTACACCCACGAACTGGTGAGAAAATACCGCTTAGGCACACAACTAATTGTAATTCCAAACATGTGGTATATTCCATCAAGTGCCCATGCGGATTACTATATGTTGGCAAAACGGACAGAAAACTGAAACTAAGACTTTCTGAACATAAAAGTCATATCTGCAATAAAAATCATACTTCTCCTCTGGCTAAACATTGGATTGAAGCAGGACATTCTATTGCCCAACTACGAATTCAAGTTATTGAATTAGTTCCACAGAGGCTAGGTGTGGACAATGCGAAAATACTTCTCCAGAGGGAGACATTCTGGATTCGTAAACTACAAACCCTCATTCCAAACGGATTGAATGATAAATTGGAGATGATATGTTTTCTATGAGTTAAGCATATCTGAAACCTCGGGTTGCTTGACACATAATGATACCTACACATAGGATTACATACATATTAGAGAGCGTTAGGCTGGTTAAACACAATAGGCAGTTTGTTTTTTCTAAATATGTTTTTTCTAAATAAGATTTATACCTTGAGAATGTATATAGGCAGGAATCTTAATTACCTGAGATTGTGATAATTTGCTGTAAATAATTATTTCCTTGATTTGTCATTTCTTCCCCACATTGGTTAATACCTACTTTTTCTTTCACTATTTCTGCTTTCACTTTCCACTTTTGTTTTATAGATCCTTTCACATGTGTATTTTCACCATTTATAAATGGCGGCCATCTTTTGCATCCATAACATTTTGAATGGCAAACATTGTAGTTTGCTTACTCTTCGAGAACAATATCTATGTTAACCCGGTAATACCGGGTTAATAACTGTTTCAAATGCGCCTTTAATAAGAGAGAAAAGTCATAATACTGTTAAAAGTGATGTGACACTGAGCGCGTTCAAGTCCTTCGTTTGTATCTACTCGCGGAAAGATGGATTTATATTAGAGAAGGGACTAGTCCCTCTGAGTGTAACTCGAGGAGGACGTCACTACGCGCGGCAGATCTTCTACTCTCCGGTAAGAGTAGGTAGCGGTTTTATGACTATGGTCGTTTTTAAAACGACATCACACTGGTAAATTAAAATCTCTAAATTAAAATCTCTGAATGGACGTTATTTTATATTGGCAGGACCCTTTTTGTTGAGACTTTGGCGAGACCGCAACTAAAACGGCAAGGCTCGCAGGTAAATCCCTCTTTTCAGAATTACTTGGCAGTCTCGTTACACGTGATTTAATATAGCGTTCTGACCATGGCTCTTGTTCCATTTAGGCTCTCAAGATATCGAAATACAGTGCATGTGAGCTCTCTAAATGAGCATTTATGAAGTTTTGAGTATGCTGTTTTTTCGGGTAAAGTCATTTATGTAATCCTTCCCTTGCCTCCGTCTTCTTGTCTTTCTTTACAGATTTTTCACGTATAAGCATTCAGGTAAAAGCTCGTAAGAATATGACACATACGGTGTCTATCTTTGTTAAACATATTGCGCATACTAAAATCCTGCAATGTTTCCCCCTTTTTAGAAAATACAAAACCATTGGGTACGATGAAGTTTAAATGGGAATTCATAATTCCTCCATAGTTGTGGTAAGAAGCTGTTTAATTACAGAAACTCTATACCAAAGAATTCAGTTTCATCCTTGCATCATGAGTAATAAGATTTCTTTTTCTTCCTTTTTCTTTCTTTTTCTCTCTTTTCAATCACAGACCCCTGACGAAGGGGCTTCAGCCCCGAAATGCATTGGGTGTTGATCAATTATTATGATTTAAGTTTCACAAGTTAATGAATTTGTTTGCATCTTGCTAATGTGATGATATAAGTAATGATATTGTTGTAAAAAAAAGTGAAACAAGTGAAGTGAATAACATGATTGTTCTAATATTCTTTGATGAAATAAATAGAATGTACTAAAAAAAGAATTGCATTGAAGTAGTGCGTACTGGAGTCCTGGTGACTCACAACACCAGGCCATATTCATTTGCATGTGCCTAGAGCCTGGCCTGCAGACTCTTAGACCCCTTGAAGACGGCTCTAATGGATGGACGCTACAGAAGAGAGGAGATAGCTGTTGCTCTTCCACCAGCGGGATCCTTCAAGAGCTGAGAGGAGATGGTCACTTCCAGTGCTCCCTGCTGGTACCAGCTGCTGGAGGAGATTCATATGCAGTGGAAAGGAGAAGCCACACCATCCCACCAGCACTGCTGAGGTGGGCAAGTCCAAGGAAAAAGACACAGGCACGACCTTAAACCCACAGGGGATATTCACGTTGGAAGGTGCATCATCTGGGAGTGATGCTTATAGTGTGTCTCCCGAACTCCAGCAGACACTGGATAAGCAGGAAGCAGTTGGTAACGATTCCAAAGTTCTTTACCAGATTGTTAACACTTTTTTTAAACCGGTAGCTTGTGAAAGCGCAGACATGGCGTCACAACATCTTTGTGATAATATTTCACACTTTTTCACTGAAAAAATTGATGCCATTTATGATAAAATAGAGGCACTTATCCCTATTACGACTGGCCTGGATAATCTAACTGCAATACCAACTGCGCCTACCAATTCTCATACATTCAATGATTTCCCTGAAATTACCTTACAAGAGGTTCAAAAGCTGCTTACGAACATCAAAAGTGGGAGCCCGGCTGATTTACTTCCTGCCAGGCTCATGGGTCCTTTAGAGACTACACTTGGTCCTGATATTCAGAGACTGGTGAATCTCTCACTCAATACAGCTAATGTCCCTCTGCAGTGGAAAAAAGCCTTAGTTAGGCCAATTAGGAAAAATACATCTCTTCCTTGGACTAATATGTCCAATCTTAGGCCGATTTCCCTTTTACCTTTCTTAGGGAAAATTATTGAGAAGCACACCAATAAAAACCTTTCCAACTACCTGGAGCAATCAGACAGCCTTGATCCCTCACAGTCAGGTTTTAGGCCAAAATACAGCACCAAAACGGCCTTGCTGTCAATAACGGATGATCTTCGTATGTACCAGGACAATGGTTATTCAGTTGTCCTGGTACTACTTGATTTATCGGCAGCATTCGATACCATTTCCCATAACATCCTGATCGAACGACTGACTGTGAGTGGAATCGGTGGGAGGGCATTAGACTGGATTAAAAGCTTCCTCTCCAACCGCACCCAATGTGTCACCATGGGTGATTTCAGATCTGAAGAGGTCAAGATCACCAAGGGGGTCCCGCAAGGATCGTGTTTAAGTCCAACTCTTTTTAACACATATGTGGCCCCCTTGGCAGAAATAACTAGATCCTTTGGCTTCTGTCCAGTGTCCTATGCTGACGATACGCAGCTACTCTTCCCCTTCAAACATCTGACCCCTGAGATTATACAATCTTTCTCTGATGGGATGAAGGCAGTAGCGCGTTGGATGTCTTCCAACTTTCTTCAATGTAATGTTGGGAAGACTGAAGTGATGCTCTTCGGTAAAGCTAAGATCCAATGGTCCCCTGATTGGTGGCCTCCAGATTTGGGTCCAGTTCCTGAGCCCAAATCAATAATTAAGAATTTGGGGGTACGTCTGGAACCGGAGCTGACCATGAAACAGCATGTTAATGTCACTGTAGGATCGTGTTTCCACGTGATAGGTCTCCTCCGCAGGATTTTCCCATTTCTCCCTGACTCACATAGAAGAACTTTAGTGCAGGCTCTAGTGATCAGCCCCCTAGATTACTGCAATGGTTTGTTAGCAGGAGCTAATGAAGAGGTTTTAGATCGTCTGCAGGTAGTACAGAAACAGCAGCCAGGTTGGTGCTTAATGCACCCCCCAGATCCCCTTCCAAACCTTTACTGCGTAAACTTCATTGGCTGCCCATACGCTTACGAGTAAAGTTCAAGACCTGCTGTACTATTCACAAAAGCTTTCATGAATTAGGACCTGCATATTTGACAAAAAAATGTGTCCCATATGTTCCTGCCCCTACTCTCAGGTCCAGTGAACAGCTGCTATTAAATGTACCTAAAATCAGTAAAACCAGGCTTGGCGGCAGGGCCTTGTCCGTGGTGGGCCCCAATTGTTGGAATATGCTTCCATTACCATTGAGACAATGTTCCGATCATCTTTGTTTCACAAAGAATCTGAAAACATTTCTGTTTGGCTAATTTTAGTGAACCTCCTCCTCTTCTGATCTAGCCTAAATATATATTTTTAGATATTTCTGCTACTCTATAGCTTTTATAGGCCGGCTGTCATAAGCGCGGAGATACTCCTCCGGGAGTTTATTCATAGCGCTATAAAAACCAGCAAATAAATAAATAAATAAATAAAATACTGGCTGTGATCCTGGATTTGAAGCCCTCTCTGCAAGTACAGATCAGCTCCCTTGCAGAAAAAGTAAGCCACTTGAGGGGCGACCACCGCAACTCACAGATAGAGTCAAAGAGACAGGAGTGGAAATAGGGGAACTTGAACTGGCCCAGCGACTATTGCAGACTCGGATAACAGACATTACTGCTCGTGTGAAGACCCTGGAATACATGGTGGAAGATTCTGAAGGCCGCACCAGAAGAAATATTGTGCACATTGTGGGTCTTCCTGAAGGTTCTGAAGGTGCTGATATGATGGCATACCTGGAGGAATGGATGAAAACACAGGTGACTCGTACAGAAATTTCTCCCTTCTTTGCACTGAATTGTGCACACTGGGTCCCGATGAGGCCCCCTGCTCCTGGAGATCCCCTACGTCCTGTGATGGCCCAGTTGTTGCACTACAGGGATTGTGACATCCTGTTGCAAAGAGCCCACACAGCTGACCCCTTTTAAATAGACAATGCGGAGTGACTTTGCTTGTAGACTTCGCCACAGCTATCCAGGTCAAACAAGCATCCTTCCTTGAAATCAAACGCAAACTGCAAAAAGCCAGCATCCAGTGATCTCTACTGTTCCCGGTCAAACTGCTGATCATATTGGATGGGACGACCAACATATTTCTGACCCCAAATAAGGTCTGGGAACAGTTCGACAAGTACAGGATGGAAGACCCGGCTGCTGGTGTATCTGTATGAACACCTCTACCACACAGAGATCCTAAGTAAAGATGGCATAGTACGTCAACTGTGATCACTCTAAGCAGCCCAGTGAGAGCTCAGGTGGCTAGAGACAGGGTGGCATTGTTGATGGCGGCAACAGACCTCACTCAGGGTCATTATTCAGACTCCGGTGTGGGATCCAACTCAGACTAACACTCTTTGAACTCTGCCTCTGATGCCACCTCAGCTGACAAATTGAATTTGCCCTTGGTCACACCTTGGTCTGCTGATGACTTGATTTGACTTTCAATGTGGCTAGTGTTAAGGGGGGTCATGGTTGAAGGGCTGTGATGGCCATTGATATGTATGATATCTGTGTATTGGAGTATTGGATGTTTACTATATGTTTTCAATATGGCTCTTCTGGCTGTGGTTTGCCTGCCCAGGGTTGCAGCGATGTTGCTGGTGCAGTGGGTTCTATGGGGGGCTATCCACGTTTTGGTGGGTGGGGATGTCCAGCTCCGTCTGGATCCCTGATGTCCCAGTGGTGTGCATTATTGTGAGGTATTGAAGATTGCTGTGAAAAAGAGGTGGCTCACCACTGATCCCCCCTGCCAGTCGCAACATATTGATACTGAAGTACAACTACAAGTACAAGTACAAGTACAAATACTGCATAAATGTGGTGGTGCCTGATGGAAGAGATAACTAGCACATGGGGTTGATTTAGATTGCTCACCCCCCCCCCCCCCCACACACACACACACAGGCCCATTACCCTTCTTTGGTGGATATTGAAATCATGGTATTTGTTCTTCTACTTTGTTCTGTCTAAGGGGGTCATTAGGTTGGCGGGCGGATTGCCCCCGCCAGGCTGGCGGTAGCCACCGCCAGCCTGGCGGGGGCAATCCGCCCGCGATCCGCACCTAAATTCCTCCGCCATATTAGGATGGCGGGGGGACCGCGCGGAACGGAAAGACCATCCGCCGCTTTTCCGACCCGGTCGCCTTGCGGCCAGGGCAGAAAAGGTTTACTATGGTGGCGGTGTCTATTAGACACTGCCAGCCATATTAGCATGGCCCAAAACAGATGCCTTTCCGTGGCGCCACGGAAAGGCATGCGGTCTTCCCTTCGGGGGCCCCCTGCGGGCCCCCAGAGTGAAGGACAGGTGGGAGGTGCATACGGGGGGTACCTGTGGTACCCCCCTGCATTTGCATTAACAAAGCGACAGGCACAGCGTGGTGCCTGCCGCTTTGTTAATGCAAATGCATATATGCATTTTTAGCATTGTGGCCGGCGGTGCTGAGAGCACTGCCCGCCACAATGCTAAAAATGCAGTATGCGCCCGCCACAGTGGCGGGCGCATCCTAATCCCCCCCACAGGACCCCCACCCTTATGGCGGGCGGTCCCAAACACCGATAGGATGGCGGATAATGACCCCCTAAGTTTGGGAGGCTGGCCATTTCCAGTCCACCTTGGGTTTGGGGAGTTATGGATTCATATTATTGTTATGTGAGTTTTGGTATGGAGTTCATTTCTTCTTAGAGGGCGAAGGTAAAGGGGTTGGATCCCGGGGAGGTTGCCTAAGCCAACATCTGTTACATGACCAGACCCATGACACACACGGAGCTGAAACTACTCTCCTGGAATGTAAGAGGCATGAGTAGGGCTACATATAGGTTTTTTAAACATCGGGCAGTACATATAGCTCTCCTACAAGAGACTCATCTCACTGCTAAGGAGTCACACTGACTCCAGCAGCACTGGAGGGCACATGTATATGCCACAGGATATTCAGCTTGTTCCAGGGATGCATTGATCTGGGTCCGGGCTGGTTTGAAGTTCTGCAGTCACATGTTGATAGGGATGGTAGATGTGTTCTAGTAGGGGGAGGCTTGATAGTAAGCCTTTGGAGTGCATGTGGAGTGCATGATGAAACAGTTGGACACTTTTTATTTGCATGTAAGTCCTATGCAGAGCCCAGACGCATCTGGCTTACCCCTATGTGTAAGAACTTAGGTACGACTAGCAGTGCGGTGGCCCTAAGAATTATACGTACCAGTTCTTCACTGTCTATAGTAACAGCCACTGCTAAATTTCTCGGGTGGTCATGGTCCATTAGACAAAAGGTTTTAGACAGATGAACACAGAAGAGGTCATTGTCAGAGTGTTCATACTGTATTTTATCTGTAAAATTTTACGTGATAATGTAATTGAGGCACTTTATTAACTTTTTAGCCTTATTTTTAAACATAAATGTCTGTTAATGGTTTTAATGTTGTTTGTAAATGCTTTTATGAGTTAATCTCGAATAAAGCGAATTAAAATTGAAATCGAAAATTGAGTAAGCCTTTGACCCTGGGTACATATATGCCCCAACCAAGACCAACTGCAGTTTTGCGCCCAACTTTCCACTCAGCAGGGCTCTTTGCTATGTTACGTTATGAGGTTTGCAAAGTGCATAACTGCCCCAACAATAGGGCTTCCGAGCGCTAGACTCAGAGGACAAACAACTTCAGCTGCCAGTATCCCAAGAAATGGAGGAGAGGGGCTAGATGGGAAAAAGCCATGTCTTTCCTGACAAGCTAGTGGATTTGAATGTTACTAATTGAATGAGGAAGTGAGTTCCAGTGAGAGGGGGCATAGGCACAAACAGATCGACCCCTGATCTGACTCTCCTGATTCGTGGAGCAATGGCCAGGTTAAGGTGGGCAGAGCGCAGAGATTGCATGGGCCAATAGTTTGAAATGAGGTTTCTCAGGATTGGGACAACCTGTGAATAAACAATCATATGGGCAAAAGAAAGAGCCTTAAAATTAATGCACTTGTGCACAGTGAGCCTGTGCAATCTGCGATGAAAGCAGAGGCAGAACAGAACTTAGGGAGGTAAAACAGCAGCCTGGCCGCCACATTATGGGCTCGCTGTAGTGTTCTAGTAAAAGATTTGTTGGTCCCTAAGTGCAAGATGTTTAAATAGTCCAGTTGGGAACAGATTACAGCCTGAGTGATGATCTGACGAGTGCTTGGGTCGAAAAGACCCAGAATTGGATTAAGGCTTCTCAATAGCCCAGAGCAGGTGCCTACAACCGATTTGGCTTGGGCCTCAAAGGCTAATGTCTTATCCATCCAGACTTCTAGTTTTTATGATGATGACTTGGGTTTGGGAGTAGCAAGAAGGAGGAAGGCTACCAGTGGTCTCCCCAGGAATGGGCTTGTTAGTGGATGGGTCATGATTCTTGGGGAGATTATAACTGTGTCCTCAACACCTTTTTGGTTCCCTCCAGTCCACTATTCCCAAGGGCTTTAACAAATAGAGTGTTGAAGGGGTTTCCATACTAAGCTGCGGAGTGGGTTCTATAGGACTTGTGGAGGGGGCAACATTCTGGGGACAAGGATTAATCTTTCTAATCAGATTTATATGCTTTCCATCTCTGCTTGGATAAGGTCCTGTGCTGCACTCCCTTGTGTAACCTTTCTACCCTACCAAGTACTTTGGTCGCACCATCTCCGACCATTACCCACTCCTATCAGGCATTTGGTTGTGTGCCCCCACCATTGGCACACACATGATGGCTTTGCCCTGTTGTCCTAGAGAACAGAACCTGTTGGGATGTCCCTCAGGAGGCCGGCTCAACTATTTTGCACATTACATGTACACAACCGCGGACTGCCTCGTTGAATGGGAGGCTTTTAAAGTGATCATTTGGGACACTGCATGGGGACCTCCATGGGGGTTCAAAGGCAGCAAGACCATGACCTAGTATTATTAGATGGGACCATCCACAACCTAGGTAACTAATTTGAGGCCAGGGAAAATACAGTGTCTTACTGGAGAAACTCAGGTGTCACAATTACAAGGACTACATAGCCAGGGCTTTTGAAGAGGAAGGTAAAGCGGACAGGCTGTTGACCTGGTTAGGTTTTTCCTATGCCCCAAAAGAACCCTATAATATCAGTGTTGGACCCTGAGGGGCGACAAGTCTAATCCCAAGGGGGGGTCAACAAGGTCTTCTGTGACTACTATATACAGCTCTGTTAGAAACCCTAGGATGCCTCGAA
This sequence comes from Lissotriton vulgaris, assembly GCF_964263255.1. Taxonomy (NCBI): domain Eukaryota; kingdom Metazoa; phylum Chordata; class Amphibia; order Caudata; family Salamandridae; genus Lissotriton; species Lissotriton vulgaris. The sequence continues at coordinate 968,696,411 of NC_141694.1, forward strand.
ATGGGACATGGAAGCCTTGCTTGCCCATCTGCTGGTGGGAATTTACACCTCCTGCACTCAAAGACATAGGGGGTCCTATTATGCCCCAGGAAGTCAAGGGTGCGATCAGGGGAGTGGAACGTGGAAAGACGCTGAACCCAGATGGGCTTCCAGCAGAGTTTTACTCCACTTTTGCTGCATCACTGGCCCCATGCTTGGCAGTCATGTACAATAAAGCTCTGAGTAAAGTGGAACTCCTGGCTACTACAAGGGACGCAGTAGATATCCCTCTCCCATGACAACCACCCACGGTGTTCCAAATGTAGGGCATACCGCCCAATATCCATGTTGAATATGGACTTTAAAATATTGAGTAAAATACTGACTCCTCCCCCACATGCAAGCGCTGACTCACACCGACCAGTGTGGATTCTTTACCTAGCGTAGCACTTCCCTTTTACTTACACCGGCTCTACTCAGTATTGCTGGCCCCCGTCCAGTTGCGTGGCCCGAGGCTGGCCCGCTGGCCATAGATCAGGAGAAAGCATTTGACACTGTCAACTGGGAATACCTAACCAAAGTCATGACTGGGATGCAACTGGGAGAGTCATGGGGGGCCTGGGTATGGCTTTTATACACAAATTCCACCACCAGGGTGAGCAGAGGGCAGATTATATTGTCCTCTTACGATGTCTGGAGAGGTACTGGGCAGGGATGTCCACTGTCCCCACTTTTGTTCGCTCTTGCCATCGAACCTTGAGAGGAACTATGCTGGACTCAAGGACAGGGAAGAGATATCCAGGAGGGAGACACCGAACACCTGATCTTGCTGTATGCTGATTGACCTTTTAATATATATATATATATCCAACATGGCTGCAGACGTCCCATTTATGCTTTAACTACTACATAGCTTTGGTGCGCTCCTGGGCATGAAGGTGAATCTGGCAAAGGCTCTTGTCTTCCCGGTGACACCCGCCTTGACATGGCCTGGCTCTCTGCCACTAGAGTTTCATTGGGCCACCTCGTTATTTAGGTATCTGGGCATCCAGGTTTATCATACTCTGGAAGGCATACAGGAGGGCAATCTCGGAGGGGTGCATGACCTTCTGGTGCTCCCTTCGAATTCCTATTAAGGCAAGCATAGCCCTGACAAAGATGATAATACTGCTCCGCTTTCTGTATTATTTTGCAAATCTAGCAGTCTAGTTGTCACCCACTTGGTTCAAGACACTAGACACATTGCTGCAGGGATGGGGAAGACACAATGCATCCCTAGACACCCTTAGAACGGCCTATTTTGTCAGAGGGACTTGCAACTCCTGACTTTGAGCTCTAATACCTGGCAGCCCAACTCCAGTAGATTCCCTACTGGCTGGCTGGTAATAATCTAGCTGAGCTGGGCTGCGAGAGCAGTACACTTGTAACAGTTGCATTACTGGCCTGATTGCTGAGGTGCATGCCCAGGGAAGGGACTGATGGAACGTTCTTGGAGTCAGTGCTCCAGTGTTGGAGAAGCTGTCTGTTTTGGACTTGAGGCCATCAACTCTGTGCCCTTTTGTTTCTGCTGGTGGGACTCCTGCATGGATATCATCTCACTCATTTTATCGCAGCCCAATTGATACATTGGACAGAGGCGGCACTGGTTATGGTTGAAGACTGTACACACTGATACCCCTGAAAGTCCTGGTTGAAAGGAGATACTTACCTTCTGGGCAATTGTTAGAATATTATGCCCTGGTTTGGGCCTTTGGAGCTTTGTGGGGAGGTGGTGTAGAGCAGCCACAGCCACATATGGAGTGGAGAAGTGTGGCTCACTGGTTAGAGCAGGCAGACCCTGAAGCAGAGGTCAGACCCGGGACCAGGGTTCGATTCCCGACGCGGCAGGGTGTTGAGCTCAAATGTCCACGGACTCGATAATTCTCGCTTCGGTGCCTGACCTAATCATGGGTTCACACTCTGCAACTCTGGGCATTAAGCTTGCTTAATCTCCACAACGGCCCCCCGCGCGGGATGCCTGGCTTTCACCTTGGAGATGCCCTGTAGGGGCTATCTCACAGGGAAAAGCCAGGACGGGTTCCCAAGGCAAGCGCGGAGATACCCCTTCGGGGGTCGATTCTGGCGCTATATAAGAAATGTAATAATAATAATAATAATAATAATAATAATAATATGGTTTTGCAATTGCTGTTAACATTGGGTCGAGGCCGACACCTGGTCAGATGGTTATATGGGGCTCTGAATGAGATGGTTTAGAAACCACCAAGTGCACTCTGAGGCAAATGGGAGACCACGCTTGGCAGAGGATTATTAGACAAGGATTAGGCCCAGATGCTGGCCTCCCCTCAGAAGTGTAGAGGATGTGGCCTGACCGCTAGAGCTGTAGATCTCGGAGCTGGCAAAACCTGTTCGAGTCTCAGCAGGGACACTCAACATCCTGTGATTCTGGGCAAATCTCACAGTGCCTAACAAAAATTAATCTGTCTGTCTTTAACGCAACTGGTGCTCATGTAAAGCACTCTGATACCTTTGAGTCTAGTTTGCACTATATAAAACTCCCCCAAAAATAAAAGGGTATTCCCCTTTACCCATTTTAAGGTGATCCTGTTTAACTATATATATCAGACTTACCTCACCCAAAGAACCTGACTGCTATTTATGGAGACCCCCCCCCCTGCTGCCCATGCTGCACTTTAAAAAAAAAAACTTTTTATTGATAAATAATTCAGGGCATAGTAAAATCACATGGCATCTACATTGAAGACTGCGTGTATCAACAAATGTTGGCGATATGCCCATGCTGCACTTTTGAGAACGCAAACTTTTGTCACATGACATGGTCCTGCCGCAATGTGCAGGTGTTTAGGAATGCATTGATACAGAAATGAGACATTACAATGGAATTTACCCTGCCTCCCGGGTCTGTTTCCATGCTCTCTACCCAAGGAACTGGGTACCAGTGTTTTGGATTTGGCATTTATAGTAGCTAAACAACTTATTACCATGACATGGAAAACAGCTGCTGGGCTGGTGATGGCCATATGGGAATCGGCGGTTAGAGAATTGGCAAGTGCAGAAGGCCAAGCTCTGCATAGGGAAGAAGCTCAAGGCATCCTTAGATGCTCTATTGTGCCATTGTGTGCAGAAGTGCTAGAAGCTTTGATAACCTAGGAGACCCAGAGGGGTCTTCCCCAGAGGGCTCAGCACCTTAAGTGAGGATGAGATTAATCCCTTAGAACCATAGTCGGGAAATAGAAGCGACTGCTGGGTACGAGGGCCCTGATAGACTGGGATGCCAAAGCGGTGAGTGTGCCGCACCCAGGAGGCATCCCTTCTAAGTCATGTAATACAATGAATTATTGAGAAGTGTGCATGTGATGTACGTTTAGGGTGGTTCCACCCCGCACCTCCCCGCTTTTAAATTGCCCCCTCCGACTCATTCTCCTGTTTCAAACCTATAGCGCCACCCACCCGGAACCCTCTGCTTGGTTGCTTTCTTTATCATTTTTTATTGTTATTCATTTTTTATTTTGATATTTTTATAATTGATTATACACTGGCTGCCGGACGACTGCCTCCATGTCATCTTCTCACCAATGTCTCCTTATGTTTTGAGCTTGAACGCATGAAAATCATGTAATATGATAGCAAGACTCTGTAAAGGACAACTGTATTATGGCCTATGAATAGGGCTCCCGGTTTTATAGTCATTTTTTTTTTACATTTCCATCTGTATTCATCCATATTTATTTATTGGCCATCTTATTGATATTTATCCATATTTATTTTGTGCTTTGAGAGTAAATGGAGTCATAAAATGGTATATTTCCATGTTTATTTAACTTAAATATGCGCTCATACTTTGATGCCTGTCATGTTTTAGCAAATTAAGCAGCCAAAGACAGCAACATGGTACATTATCCGGTAATATCACAATAGTTAGGGGAACGAGACAAGGTTGTCCTTGTTCCCCTTTGCTGTTTGCCCTATATATAGATCCATTTCTAAAGTACCTAGAAAATAATCCCATAATAGACCCTGTTATGATATCTAATAAACCATATAAGGTACTGGCATACGCGGATGATATCGCGATTACTACATCTAATATAAGAACTGCCCTCCCCGGAATAATCTCAGCTGCGGAAAACTTTGGGAAGTATTCAGGATATAAACTAAACATCAATAAAACTCAACTGATTCATTCAGAAGCAGGCCGACCCAGTGATATGTCATTTGAAACAGATGCTGTCTATCTGGGTATCAAAATCTCTCCTAAGGTAAAAGAGATAGTACATCTAAATTTGGATCCAACTACTGCCTCTGCAAATCGGACATTAGAAAGGATTAACAATATACATCTATCATTATACGGACGTACTAATGTTTTAAAGATGCTCATTTTTCCAAAATTTCTATATATTTTCTGCACTATTCCTCTACTTATCCCAACTGTGTTTTTTTCTCGTATTGAAAGAATGTGCTCTAGGTTCTTATGGAATTATCATAGAACGAGGTGAGCACTCAAATGGTGCATGCTACCGAGGCTGAAAGGAGGCTGGAGTGTGCCTAATTTTCGCCTGTACCACTGGGTATCACTTTTGAAATATATGGGACCTTTATTCTTTCAGGAAGATCCAACTGAAGAATTTGCCACACCGTCCATATACGAGATGGTGATGGGCATAGAGGCGAAGCAATGTTTAGTTCGCATAATTGAACCAAGTTATTATAAAAAAACAAGGTTTAAGATAGTGATAGCAGCATTCGAAATTTGGAGGAAGATAAAGAGGAGAATAGAGTTATGTTATAATTTAAACTTTTATACACCTCTTTACAATTGTCTCCTTTTTCCAGCGGTATTTAGGGATCATGTGATGAGGAAATGGGAGCGGTCCGGAATTTGTAGGCTGGGAGATCTCTTTCAAGGGGAGCAGACAGTCACCTTTGACTATTTACAGACTAAATTTAAAGTACCTCGCTCGGATTTCTTTAAATATTTGCAGGTACATAGTTTTTTGGAGCAGAAGAGAGCATATGATTTGATTGTATTTAATAGGATAGAACTCTTGGAAGCAATTAAAAAAAGATCGAAGTTGGGGACGTTATATCAATTGCTGTTAGAGAAAACAGAGGATGATTTATTGGTATGGGAGACTAGGTGGCAAAATAAATTAGGATCGCCCTCAATAAAGCTTGATAGAATAATTAAGTTATCTATGAATGTTTTATTTAATGGTCCCCTGAAGAGTCAGCAATTTAAGTTTATTTTTAATTTATATTATACTCCAGAAAAAATGGAAAAATGGAACTCCCCGAGAGGCAATAAATGCAATCGATGCGGACTAGTGGCAGCGGATGCACTTCATATGTTTTTTTCATGCCCTAAATTATGCCATTTTATTCGGGATATCGAATATTTCTTGATACATAGCTTAGATATTGAAGTACAACTATCACCTGAATTGGTGATTTTAGGCTCCCAAGAAAATCTCCTTAGACCGGGTAAAGAAGCCGAGGCAGGATTTATCTTTATTTGCATGTCCGTTTATCGGCTCAGCATCACAACACAATGGATAGACATGGATTCTCCTACATTTACCAACTGGCAATTCAGATTACTATCCATATACCATCTGGAGACCGCGGTTTATAAATCTAAGGGCAAGAGAAAGAGAACGATGGGTCTGAAAATTTGGGCACCAATTGCAAACTGGATATGAGTGTGTTATATTTTGTATTTTTCTTTTGTGTGTAAATTCAGGTGTACTTGAAGTTGTATTCGTATAATGTATTATTTTGACAGATTTCTTTTTGTTTATGGGTGCTTAGGTGTGTTTTCTTTTTTTTTTTTGCCTGTATAATTAAGATGTCTGTCCGCTGATAAAAATGTTTTCAATAAAAACATTTTTTTAAAAACAAAGACAGCAATATACTACACCCATGAGTAAAGATCAGCATTATACTGCAAATATATGTTAACATATGCCTATATTTAGGGAAACCTCAACATGTTTTTTTAAGTTCCCATGTTGTCCTGGAATACACGAAAGACAGATGTCACTCACAAGAAGCATAATTTTCTGTATTTTCTGCTTTTAAAAATAAACTAAACTAGAAATATTGTGTTTTCTGTCTGTATTTATCTGTAAAAATCAGAAAAAACTGAACACTGGGAGACCTTCTTATGAACCACCAACTCCAACTGGGACAGTTCGAACATATATGAAGCATATTGTTGTAATGTGTATGACTGTATGTGTTATTTTTGAAAAAACTAATACATTGTTTTAAAACACTCACAAGTCCATTGTGGGAATCAAAGCTGATTCTGCCTCCGATACCAATGACATGAATATCTGAAAGGCGACTGCCCTCCTGCAGTGTATAGTTATGCACGCAGCATGAGCTGTAGCAATCGTCACAGATAGGATAAGGAAAACTCCTGCTTCTGTCTCAATGGCCTGGTCGATGTGCAGTCTCTGTTCTGTGTATCACATTGAAGCTTGAGAGCCTCTTTTCACCATAAACAATAGGCTGTGGGGGACACTGATAAAGAGGGACTATTTAAAACTAAAATTCAGCAAGAGCGACCTGCTTTTTTGATCTCAGCATATGGTTCTCCAAATCCCAGGATTGAACGAAGGGTTTCTTGGGTGGGTAAGATCCCCAAGAGTATTCAAGGGGATTGTGTCATCATCACATGTGAGGATGCCGCTACTGTGAATCACATATGTTCATGGCCTGACTTAGAGAAGAAGGGAGGAATTGATACCCATCGACTCTCCTTTTTTTATCCTCCTACTTCTAATTACCATTACCCAATTCCACCGCCAAATTGGCCTTTGAACCAAGAACATCAATGGGACTATGGCGACCCATGGCACACTCAACAGTTTAGAGGTAGGGATTGGGTACCTCGTCCTTGGTATCCCAATAACAACCGTTTTGCAGATGGCGGGTGGCAGGGCATCCAAACCACAAATAGATTTGACTGCCTGGAGATGGTTGATTGACTTTTTGTTCCATCTTTACCGACTCCGACTATCTACAGGCGGTCGGTATTCGATGTGGTTGTGCAATCTGACCCCGTCAGCCCTAAATCTGCCCCCATAGTCGCCCCTGTGTTTTCTAGTGGTCACATGGTTTTACATAAGCCTACAGCATCCGAAAGTTCTTCCATCCATTCACCCCCTTTTTGTCCCCACCCTTTCAACACCCAATCCCCCGCTTGTCAGGTAGTAATAGGACTCTTGAAGATACCAGCTCATGTAACTAAGCCTGGTGACCTTACTTTGTTATCATGGAATATTGCTGGTATCGCAGGGAAACTAAATACCCCTTTTTGGTCCAGATTCATAGGAGAAGGGTTTGATATAGTCCTCCTCCAGGAGACCTGGAGTCAGGAAGATATCAACGTAGAAGGTTATTCCTCCTATTGCCTTAATGCCACTAAATCCAATTCTGGCAGGGCAAAGGGGGGTCTTTTGATTCTCCTTTCTAACAGACTGGAATCCTACAAAGTTAGAAGTAGTTCAAATGTGGGAGCCCACAGCCAGGTATTAAGGATTGCATGTGCTAAGGGTAAGGACCTGGTTCTTGTTAACTTTTATAACAACATCTTTGATGCCTCCAGAGGGAACATCTTGTACCCCTTGGAAAAAGAAATTGCTAAGGCTATAGGCATTTCTAATAAGCAGCTAGACATCTTATGGGCTGGTGACTTTAATTTGCAGCCATGCCAGCTATCCAAGGGTAACCCCTGTGGTTTTGGTGTGGAGCCGGATAATTTCAATGGGGGTATAGGAAGGAGTGAGGATTCTCCCCACTTCCCGCACTGCCATTACGGCTCCACCTTAAATAACCTGCTACTAAAACTAGATTTATCCCTATTAAATTGCAACAAAAATAAGCAGAACGCTAGTTGCCCCACTTTTACAGGGAGGGAAGCTGGGACTTTTATCGATCACATCCTGTTCTCAAGTCATGGGGACTACTCAAGTTTGTATGTGAGAGAGGAAGGTCTTAGCGACCATAACAGTATCTGCGTTACCCTTCCTCTAAGGGGTGTCACACAAAGAACTGGGGAAACCTGTACCACCGATATAGTGTCCCAACGGCCCAATGGTCCGAGAATCAAGTGGACCAGGGTCAACTCTGTGGCTAAACAAAGGGAGGTAGTAGTTAGCTGTGAAATTGAGCTCAGCTATTGCCTTAATGATGTTGTTAACCACGACCTTCTGATATCCCAATTTATTAACATTAATACCATCATTGAGGGTATTTTTACTAAAAAACCCTCAGCTAATAAAACGACAAAATTGGGATGGTTTGATAAGCCTTGTATTGTAACCTTACGGGAACTAAAACGAGTTTTAGGGCTCAAACCCCGTGATGGCATTAGCATCAAAGAAGCAAGGGTTAATTACAAACTGGCTATCTCAAACAGGAAAAAGGTATTACAGAGAGAAGCTTGGGATAAATTGAATGAAGCTGTTGAGACAAAAAATAGTAAACTCTACTGGGAAATAGTCAACAGTCCATTCTTAAATTCGGAAGGCGTCCCAGAAATTACTTCTTATGTTGCTTGCGAGGACTGGGTCTCTCACTTTACCAATATTTTTAACCCAGAAAAGGTATCACTGACCCTACCTCTTGTTGATTTGCCAATGTGGGCACCTATACCTCTGGAAATTACGCTGCAAGAGGGACTAGAAGGCCTTGCTAATAGCAAGGGGGGGAAGGCTCCGGGACCTGATGGGGTGCCCATGGATCTATTAAAAACAGAACCTAACCTGTGGGCTCCCATTTTGGTTAGAACTTTCAATTGCGCAGCAGAAGGTAATTTCCCTCCCTCTTGGGGTCAATCGGTTATTGTCCCCTTACATAAAAAAGGCAGCAAATCTGAGGCCTCAAACTATCGGCCAATTTCTCTATTGGATGCCTCAGTGAAGGTTATGAGCAGAATTCTGCTCAATCGATTAGAAACTTGGGCAGAAGATATGAGCATTTTAACTAAAGTGCAATACGGCTTCAGGAAGGGGATGGGTACCTTGGAGCAATGCGTGAACTTGGATCTTTTAATTAATAAGTACACTGTGGCTAAAAAGGGTAATTTATTTTTATGTTTTGCTGATCTGAGCAGCGCATTTGATTTAGTTGATCATGGCATTTTATGGCAGGTTTTACTGGAGTTAGGGGCGCCGAAAGAAATAGTACATTTCCTGGCTAGGCTTTACCAGAAACTTTCTTGTAAAGTCCGATATGGTAGCCATGGCGAATGCACTCCATTTTTTAAGGTATCTAGGGGCATCCGCCAAGGATGCGTACTAGCTCCTCTTTTATTTTCTCTTTTCATTAACTGTGTAGATCGCACTTTGGCCACCATATCAGCAGATGCCCCGCAGATTGGAGGCAATTCTGTCTCAATCTTACTTTATGCGGATGACGCGGTACTTTTATCACGTACTCAGATAGGCTTACAACGCCTTATTGATGGTTTTATGTTGTTTATACAAAAAAGGAGACTATGTGTAAACAAATCTAAGACCTATGTTATGTTGTGCGGCGAGTCAGTCAATAAACTAAAGTCCAATTTCTATCTAGACAGCGACAAAATGTTACAAGTTAAAACATTCTGTTACTTAGGAATCACCTATGCCAGTGATGGATCCTGGAAATCAGAGCTTGAAAATGCTAGGTTGAAAATGACTCGATGTACCAGTAGTGTTTTTCGCTTCTCTTCTAAGCTCGGTTCGAGAAGTATTCGTGACATGATTAACATCTACAATATTCGTTGTGTTCCCTCGGCATTGTATGGGGCTGGAGTGTGGGGCCACACAGATGGCACCCTCCTCCAAAAAGAGGAGAACAAGTTCTTAAGAAAAGTGCTATGTGTTCCCCACTCCGCCTCCATTCAATTAATTCATGACGAGGTTGGGGTCGAGTTTATCTCGGACTTAGCAGCCGTTCGTCCACTCTTATTGTGGCGTTCTATTTGGGCTAAGCCCGAAACTCGATTCACTCAAGAAATTATTCTTGATTGTATAGGCCTGGACTTTTCTTCACGTATTCTTTGGCTGAAATACATTAATTTTTGGTTTAAAACTCTGTTTGATATTGACGTTCTTACTGACCCCGAACTCGCGGTAGAAATACCCAAAAAAGAGATTAAACAAACTTTCTTGATGTATAAAAAGAAAGGGCGAGATGAGGCATTTGGCAAGTTAACTACCGTAAAGTTCTATAGAGAACTAAACTTGCCATCGGGGTTTCAAGCATATCTCCTACATGTCAGCCGCCCATCTCATCAATATGTTTTAACTCGCGTCAGGTTGGGCATTGCACACCATCTTGTTGCTTTCCCAGTACAGAAACAGAAATCTGACACCCCCTGCCCTTGTGACAATGTTTCACGCCAGAGTTGCTGCCATTTCCTACTTTTTTGTAAATTTTATCATTTTATAAGACTAAGGTACTTGAAACCTATATTTATTAAATACAATATACGGTCTTTTAAGAATGCCCTTGTGTTAGTATCAGTTTTAGAAAACGTGGACATATGTTTTTTTGTTGCAACCTACATTTTGAAATGTACAGCTGCCAGGAAAAGTATTGTGTTGCCATGATTTTTATATTCCTGTCTGAACTTTTCAAAACGTACAGCTGCCAGGGTGAGCACTAGTGTTCAATATATCTTTAACCCTGTCTGTACATGTTTTTCTTTTCTTGTATTAACAAATTTTAAAATGAAATTTTAATGTCCTATGTTTAGGCGGGGGTTTGTTGCTCAACGTACAGCTGCCAGGATTAATCTTTTGTGCTAATTTATCTATTCCTGTCTGTACGATTTTAACTGTCAACTTCTATTCCTTTTGCCACTTTTATGTGTCTTTCTTAATTACGATCCAATATAAACGCGTGCTAGTATGTGTCCTAATTTTACATGAATTTTCTCGGATTCCTGTATAAATTTTGTATTTTCTAAATTTTTAATGTAATGGATTGATTTCATGTTTTGCTTGTATGATTTGTTTACAAATCGAATAAAAGCTTTGAAACTGAAACTGATCTCAGCATATGGTTCTCCAAATCCCAGGATTGAACACCACCTCACCATACCAAAAGAAACAGCAGACATGCCTGCCAAGGAAATAATTGCATCTTTAAACACATCTGGGTAGAGTTATGCTAAAATCTCCCAGCTCGCATCTGGGTATAGTTATGCTAATTTCTGCTGCTCTCATTTGGGACAAACTGGATCCCTTCACTCTCAATGGAAAAGCGATCTGGACAAAAACGGTCATTAGCCTTCAAAGGAAGAAGGTTCTCCGCCAGCCACAGCCCTCCGTAAAAACAACAATACTGGGAACAGACTGTGCTCACCGTCCTATTGAACATGTGGCTAGTAAAACAATCCTGAAATCTGCCTCAAATAGAAGTTTAGCTGGAAAAATAAGCCTCAAATAGAAGTTTAGCTGAAACAAACTAAACCAAACTTCTAATACAATGACGAACAAGCAATCTCTGGCGTGATCCACAAAAGTTTGGTCACATTACAGTTCCTTCATAGCTTGGGATCCTCAAAAGTCTTGCAGCATAAAGGACGGTTAACAGCCCACTTCTTCCATATTAACGCTGTGAATCACTATGAATATGTGAGAATGCTGTGACGCAATTTGTCACATTGTGCATTTCATCTCAGGGAGAACCTGCATGAATGCATGGGATTGCAGTTTGCTTCGCCCCAAGTTCCCAGCGTGCCCAAGCACATTGTAATATGGACAGGCTAACCCTTGCCTGTGGTTATAGGCTGCACTGAGCAGGCGATGACTGTTCCATGCTTTGGGGCCACAACAATGGTTGCAATGTATTTGTACGTTCATTGGGAGTTGGAAATGGAGAGGATGGGCTCTTCGCCACCTCCTTCCCCCTGCAACTCACAAGGGTTCTCAAAGTTTGCACTGCGATTCTTATTGGCCATTGGAAATCACAATGCACTTTTGTGCATTAAATTTTGGGTCAGCTCTGCTAACTCTATGAAGGAAGAGTGTGTTGTGCCCACATAGAAGCAGTCCGGTTAAGAGTCCCTCCCTGAACCAATATTTATGACCCTTGAGGAAAGCAACCCACCTCTACAACCCAAAGGCACACTAAAAATGCCTTCGAGTAGGTGACCCATCAGATATGGCAAGTGGAACTGCTAAAGCTGAAAGAAGCCCATAGTGGGAACCGTTTGATCTTCAGCATTCTGTTCAGCCTTGCATCACCAGCTTGGAGAATACGGACATGAAACATGAGTCTGCGATTCCAAGAGCCTGACTACTGTCAACAAATGACCATGTCAAGAGATGGGGCAAGTCTCCCAAACTTTTAAATTCTAGGCCTCCAACATCTTTTCTGTAACTACCCACGATGCAAGACAGAGAGGAGTACATTGCTAAACGTTATGATGAGAGCATCTTAAGGAGCAGACAAGACTGGGTGATGTTGCATCGGAGACCCTCATAAAATACACAGGAGACGGTAGGGTCCAGCAGGCATTTCCTTTATTGTTATGATCGCATCTCTGTACTCTGCCATTTCTTGTTTCTGCTTCTTTTCCTTCTTATTATATGTGTTTCCTTGTTGTCTTTGGCTTTTTGTCTCTTTATTTCCTTCTTTAGCGCCTTTGTTAAACTTTGATTGCTTCTATTGCTTTGTGCGTGCTTGGTGCTGTTTTTCTATTACTTTTACTTTTTGTTGCCTCTCTATTTGCCTTTATTAGTCTTTTTCTTCTTTGTGTGTCTCTTATTGTGCTTATTTGGGTGTTTTTTTCTGAAACACCGGCACTTTTCCTCGAAGATCGATCTCTTCCTGACCTTCAAATGGCCGCCGAGCCGTTCTGGCTTCCTATTGGTCTATTTGCCTGGTTCCAAGATGGCCGCCAATAGTCTCGCGGGACTTCGCGGCCAATCCTATTCTTTCCTGACTCTAAAATGGCCGCCGGTGCTTTTCTGCCTCCTGATTGGTCCTTGCGCCTGCTTTTAAAATGGCCAACGAGACTCTCGCGAGAGCTCGCGCCACAGACCTTTAAACTTCGCGCTTCTTCACTCAGCGATTACCGGCACAATAGGGCAATCCTCGCAGCGATCGGGGTGGGCTCCCGCGTCGCTGCGTTTCTTCGTTTTTTCTCACGTCAGCTTCTCCTCTGGGCACGACGGTGCACTCCTGACACGAGGGACGCGCTTGTCATCGATGGGCACGCAGGTCACAGCGGTCGCCTTCGTCGCCAGTTGTCGCATCGGAGACCCTCATAAAATACACAGGAAACGGTAGGGTCCAGCAGGCATTTCCTTTTTGTTATGATCGCATCTCTGTACAGCGCGCTATGTGCCCAGACCTCTTGCCTTGTGGTCCAGATCCTGACTGACCCCTGATCCCCTCCCCTGACCGGATGTGGTGTCCGGTGTCCCTGTCCCCAAGCCCTGAGTCCCCAGGGTCCTAGTGCCATCATGTGGGCACGACAGGTGACAACATGTCTACGGTGGTACCAGTGCTATCACAATACGTGGGAAGTGGCTTATTACCTTTTAAAGTAAAAGAAAAAAGAGGGTGAAGAACTTACACGGAACAACCCAGCAGACACTGCCATTACAGAACACAGCAATAACCTGTGTCCTGACCTACGCTGAACCAACACCAAAGGTATGCGGGCTGTGTCATTCTGAGGCAGGAAAAGGGATACAGCCCAAAAGCATCCATGACTTTTGGAGCATGGTTTAAGTATTAGAAATGTAAGAGGAGCCCCAGCCTGCACATTTTAAGGGCCAGATTTAGTTTTTGGCGAGCGGTAGTCCGTCAGTTAGTGTAGAGGAGGACAGTACATCAGCCATCTTGAGGGACCGCCACCCTCCATATCTTGAGCTCAACCCTGGCCCATCAGTGAGCTCTGTACCTTCACATGAACAATCATCATGGCCGCATCAGACTGTCCTTCATAAATTGGCTGGGCTGCTGTTCTATTTTCAGTCAGGACCACAAGGGAAACCCTGGTCATCTCTAAAAGGAAAACATTTAAAATAAACCTCCACACTTCCAGGATGTCAGGGGCATGCTTTGGGGGTTTCTTTATGAAAAATAAAAATGTTTGCTGAAAGACTGCCTGAAACACTCTGGAAATGTTCAGTGCCTTCAGAAGAGCCACAGGGCTGGTGGAGATCTCAAAATATGATGGGTGGTATTCTGACCAGGGTGCAGGGTTTTTTACTTCCACCTGGCTAACGTCTGGCGGGCCTCCCACCAACTCTAAAGGAGGCACCAGTCCACAGAGGGTTTTATTACAGTTCATATTCTACAAAACAGAGAAATCTTTGTTGTGAGATGTGTTAAAGTTACCTACAAAATACTATATATAATATACATATATTAATATAGTGCTAAATCCATGTATGTACTGCACACACAGTGATCAGCTTTCCAAAACAGAATCCATTTTAAAATATGCAAAATGGTATATGGCCAAGGTCCAGAAGTAATTCACTTTTTTTATTTTTTTATATTTTATGAGAGGAGTCAGATCCAAGCTCTGATCGAAACCAAACTAGGGGCCAGATGTACTTTGGGAAATATTTGCAATTACCAAATAGCACATGTTTGCAAATCTCTAGTTAGTAATTGCACACACAAATGTAACAAAGTGTGCTTTACACTTTCTGCACTTCCTATTAGGTCGCAAATAGACCTACCTTATTAATATTTATGAGGCAGGTCTTGGTTTGAAACTCATTGGGAATTGCAAAAATCATAGGAAAGGTGCTCTGTTGGAGTCAGCAGAACACCATGTTTGTGATTGCTTTTAAATTAAGCAGGAACACGGGTGTATTTCAGAAAGAAAATGAAAAAAGAGTAGACAGTGGTCCATTGGACCACTCTCTGCTCTTAAAAATGTTTTTACAAACATTCACCAAGGTTGAAGGGGTCCCTTGAAGTAGATGGTAAAATGCAAATGTTTTGTGACTGCATTTCTGTCACAAAACATTCACACATACCACTGCAATTCGGGGTTTGAAAGGGATGCCCTAAACACGCCCCTTCCTAACACCGAATCGCAAACCCACTTTGCGATTCGGTAATAAGTTACTGAATCGGAAATAGAGCTTTGTATTTAAAAAAAAGTTTTGGGCAGTATCAAAATGTCAGATTCTGTGAATCAGGCAGTTTGTGTCCTCAGAAAAGCTTTGTACATTTAGCCCTAAGCGGTAAGTTTGAGCTATTTGCAAAACAACAGGTCAGTGTCTCAGCTGTGGTATCATCGTACTGCTTTGTCAAACTTGATAGTGCAGGGAGTCCAAAGTTGCTTCCGGGAAGTACACAAAAAACATCTGTTTTCTGGCATTTATGGAATGTTTTTGTCAAACTTAATTTGCAAACATTTACTTAAGATAAAAAAAACAGTTTATGATGCCATTCTTGCAATCCTACACCGGACAACAAATCCTAAAACATGATTTTATTGTGGCCAAAGAATGCAGTGTGTTAAATGGCATAAAAATATTTTCCTTTACTCATGTAGCACATGCAAATCTCAGCTATTAACTATGGAACAACACCCAGGTCCTGTTTAGAGAATGGCGGGTACATAACCATAATACATGATTGTGTTACCAGGAGTGATATGAAATCACAGTATAGTTAGCATTAAAAGGGAATACAAATAAGCAAATTTTTCTGCATTTAATCGTGCAAAGTTATCTTCAGCAGGTATTGATTTTCAGTGCATTGTGATGCTGCTATCCCATTCTGAATAGAAAAAAGCGGTAAGGCCAAAGATCAGAGTCACAGTGGCCTTGTGGAGTGTGAGATCTACTACGTGTACGGCTAGAGAGCTAGAGAGCAGCAGAGAGCCAGAATCATCAGAACGCCATACAACCACAGCGTGTTACAGCCGTCACGCCACGCCAAACACGCCAAACAGAACACCCGGCGGCTCCCCCTCGGCACTTCACCGAATCTGTTATCGGCCCGGTTGTGGATTTGGCAGCGGCTCTGGCTGTGTGCAGCGGGAAGGTTTGCGCCCGTGCTCGGGGCTGAATCTGGCAGGAAGGGGAGCCACTGCACTGATCACTGTATTGGCCAAGCCCGGTGGGGCGTAGCAGGTCGACAAGATCACCACAGACGCGGCTGGCTTTGGCTTTTGCGAATGTGAATTGGCCTCCATTCCCTTTTCCACGTTTTGCAGTTTGCTTAGTCGATCAAGAGAGGAGGTCAGAGGAGACCAGAGGAGATAGGCTGCGTGCAGGCGTGAGCGCTGAGCTAGCGCTGAGAGAACAACGCCGCCGCAAGCCGCAACCCCGGAGATTACTACCGCCAGCACCAGGAAAGCCGCGGAATAGGGATAATACCACCACCAGCGTGGCCGCTAGCCGCTAGCTGCAAGCCGCGGTTACTCAAGTTTACTCAGTGAGTTGGAGAGCTGGGGCATATGGTGCATATGGAGTTGGCCGGTGGGCGGGCGTATGAATCCAGGCTGAGTCTTGTGCCCCAAGCCCTGAGCCCTGAGCTCCGAGCACCTGCCTCCCACTCCGAGCTCCTGAGTGAACTGCGAGAGAGGCTGCTGCAAGGTGTTTCGGTACACGAACCCCGGCCCCCACAGGTGGGACATCACGCATCACACTTAGCCTAAGGCACCTACAGAAACTTGTGCAGAATCTGGTGCACCAGAGTTCTGCCCCTGTGAGAGGTGGGCTTGTTAGAGGGCACGCCTGAGGAGCAAGCGGAGGAGGAGCGAGCAACCAGAAGGTCCTCCGTAGCCTTGACTCTCCATATTACAACATCCTGAGACACAAGCTTTGCCATGCGGTGAGTGGTGAGTGTGCTGCCTCCAGAGCTCTGTGCCTTGCGCTTCCCTCGCTCTCCTCGTCCTGCCTCCCCCTTTTTTGCCAGGCACCAGGCACCAGGCACCGGGGACCAGGCCCTGCAATCGAGGGGAAGTGCCAACAATGATACGAGGAGAGAGAAGAAGTGGCGTTATTGGCACTGGCACCAGCTCCTGCGTTCCTGCTTTCAAGCGCCCCTGTGGCGTCCCCCCATGGTACATTTGTTTTGTGGTCGAACAGGGGAGGATCCAATTGGGTCTAACAGGAGAAGAGTTGAACAGGAGGGGCTGAAAGGAGAAGAGCTAAACTGCTCTGAACAGTACTATACTGTACTATACTGTATCAGTGACCCAGGGAGTCAGGGAGACGACGAGCAATAGCAGCATCAACAATTGTGTACTGTAACCCATCCCCGTGTTGGAGTTAGTTTGAGATATCTGAATGCTGAGAAAGAGAGAGAGGGGGAGTGGGCCACGGGCGGGAGCCTCTGTAGTAGTAGTAGCTGAGTGTAAAGGGGAGTTAGTCTTATGCCCCCCTGCCCCCGTCTCCTCTCATTCACCGCTATTGTTGGTTTATCGGTTCACCTGTATTTCCAGTATTTCCTCAGCCGTCATAATCCCAGTTGCCGGACAGGGGTCAGCTGTGGTTCTTGTCTGAATCGCTACTGAATCGCCCAGGCACAGGCCGGGTGGCGTGGTGTACGGGGTAAAGCAGTTGTGAGCTGACATCCTACAAGGCGGTGGTATTTGTTTATCGTAGTTTTTGGGCACTCTATACGTCCAATTGTCTATTCATCTGTTCTTTTTTATTGCATTCTCGTTTGTGACACTTATTCTAGTATTCTATTCTAGTATCCGGTGTTCTTATCTTAAGTAACCACTAAACATAATGGCAGCGAAAAAGCTAAGGTCTGGGCGGTTACTGGTAGGAAGGACTTGTTCAAAGACTAAATCTAATCCCCTACGCAACAAGGATGTTCCTGGTATGTTGTCAAAAGGACAATGTCAACTTTATAGTTTATTGGAATGGGGAAAGGACAGAGTCCCCCAAGTGGGACCAAATATTGTAAACAGTAAGCGGGAGGGAGATGGAGATGGAGATGGAGGAGTAATTGTGAGTGGGAATGGGAACAGCCACTATGTTGAAATAGTTGAATCATTAGATATGGCAGACGATAAAGAAGCACATACTGTTGAGGAGGGTAGGTCCCAATGTCCCCTGGAACCCCTGAGCCATTTTATGCAAATCCCTGGGGTTCAAAATGGTTCTCAAACCCTCCATGTATCCTCTGGACCTACTTCTAAAATAGTAGAGGTGAGTGTGCATAGACCCATACTTGCCCCTGGTGGAATCATAGAAGACCCTCTTGGTCCCTCTCTGGTTGCGGAGGTACGAAGTGATGATTTCACCCTCCCGGATCTAGATCTAGAGCTTTGTAGGAGATATATCGCCTGTGATACTAGCAAGACTATAGAATTGGCGAATACCCCAGTAGTAACAGCCCCTATAGGACTTCAATTATTCTGTAGTACTCCATCTAATAATTCTAATTACTCTCTATCACAGTCCTGCACCTCCACGAGCCCTGATTTAAATATTACTGATATCCAACCCAGTCAAACCACCAGGAAGGATATACTTGTTTCGGACTCTTTGTCATCGTTAGAACATCTGTTATCCTCCATTTTAAAGTTACTTGAAAAATTCGTTGGAGGGTCAGACTGTGTGCTGGAAACCGTAACACAAATACTAAAGGTTTTATTAAACAGCAAACAGAGGAGGGAACATAGTTTAGAAACGGACTCTATTAAAGTAGGATTGGAAGGGAAGAATGATAAGGTGGTGGAGAGCAGGTTTGAAAACGCTAATTGTGATTCAATCTTAACTGACCACGATGGTATACCCCAAACCATTGAGCAAAAGAATATAGTGGTTACGATAGAGAAGACTCTTGATTCCTCATTAAACCCACTATCAGGTGATTGCGCTCATGAGTGTGTTCAAGAAGATAAAACCGCGGTGGACTCAGAAAAAAGGGTAGATAAGGAGCTATTTCCTATCTTTAAGACCCAAACAAATAAGGAGAGAGAGTGTGTCCTGGATTCATCATGCTTGAGAAAAAAGGAAAAAAATGGGAAACTTAAAAAGAACAGAGGGAAAAAGATGAAACCAAAAAGAAGATTCGCAAAAAAGAGACAAAGGAAAATTTGTTTTAAGGAAGACGTAGAAACCTCCATGGGAAATGATCTTTCCCAGGGGTTATTGCACAATGTATCACAAGATATGAGCCAGCATGTCGAAGTAGATCAAGTGATCACAGAGCCCAAAGATCTGGCAATAGGGCCATTGTTGACTTATAATGCCACCCCCTAAATACTATTCACCCCCAGTTAGCTCCCTATACTATTGTAGCAGAGGGACTTCCAAGTGTTAAAATGGCGGTACAGCAGACGCCTGCTAGTCTAGTTTCTTCAGCACTTAATCCCTTGGCTATGCCATTCTCGGAAATGGAAGAAAATAAAGGAGAATCGAAGTTGCCTAATGACGTTCGCGTAAGGGAAATGATAGATACATTTCATTTAGACTTCTTGCCCCTGTTTGATAGGGATCTTATATTGAATAGGTCTTCTCTCCTCAAATGTCTTTTGGAGATCGAAAGTTTAAAACTCATTCTAAGTAGTGACTTAAGTTTAGTCTCTATCTTTAAAATAGAAGTTGGGTATATAACGAGGGTAAGGTTTAATTCTAAAATCATTGTAAATCTTATACTCCAATGGTCAGAAGGCCTGCAAAGAAGGGGGATCGATGTCATCCCTTTTGTAGAGAAACCACAAAATAGAGTTCTTGATAACAAGCCCCCAATAACTCAGGCGGACTCTGTCACTAGAGTTCGCTCTCTAGAATCCGAGGACTTAAAAATCTGTATTTCAAAAAAGGGAAGACAAGTGAGACTTATAAACCCTATCTCTCTCCCCTCCCAACGGAACTCCATAGAGGAGAGCCTACAATGGAATTGGCTACCTGGCGTCCTGTCGAGTAGATCCTGTAATAATCTCCCCCTGCATCATTTCTTTTAGCAATGAACTAAAAATAACATTGTGGAATGCTGCAGGAATAAAGAATAGTAGGGAAAAGCTGCAATTTCTACTCACACTAGATGCAAACGTGATCTGTCTCCAAGAGACTTGGTGCACAGAGAAATTATTACTGGGCAAAGATTACTTTACGTTGGACGGCAGAGCAATCCCATCCAGGAGAGGACATGCAAGGGGCGGGGTGGCTTGCCTGTTGTCTAATAAGATAAAATGGAGGTATGCTTATTACATAGACCCTAGCAACCTTTTTCAGGCAATAACATTGTTCAACGTGGGTAAACCATTGATTCTGATAAATGCTTACATTCCTCCAGATGCCTGCCACAATGTACTTTTAAAAAATGTCTTTTCATACATAAAGAAAGTCACTGAAGCAGAACCTACCCCTCATATAATTTTGCTAGGGGATCTTAATTGTAAGATCTCCAATCTTAATCTAGAGATTTTCAGAAATAAGGATAAAGAAGAATCCTTGCAGATTCCTCAAGCGATCGTTCCACAAAACATCAGGACAAATACGAGAGGGAAAATGCTTCTTGATGAATTGATAAAAGTTGATGGCATTATAGCAAATGGAAGGCTCCCCTCAGATACACCGGTGAACTTTACCTGTAAATCAAACAACAGTGAATCCATCTTAGACTACGTGATAGTGGGAAGTACCTCCTTCTTCCTCTTGAAAGATCTTAAGGTCTCTAATACTCACCATAGCGACCATAAAGTGCTAACTCTCACTGTAAATTTAAACCCAATTCAGACCGATCCATGGTCGTTAAATAGTGATTTGGTCGGCTTTGGTAAGAAATCAGGAAGATGCCACTGGGATATCAGGGCTATTAGGGATTTGGAAAGTATTCTAGAGGCCACTGTGGTCAATTTGGGCAACTGGAACGGCTCTGAAATAGCATGTTTTGCTAACTTTATGGAAACAGTGATTGCAGTTGCAAAAAAGTCGATCCAAAGCAGTAACATTAGAGTAATTCCCAGATCTCTATGTCTACTTAATATTGAAATAAATAAATTAATTAGGGAACAGTATCTGACCAACTCCTCTGAAAGATATCGTAGAATTTTACTACTCAAGAGAAGGAGGACTAGGGTGAAGGCTAAGATGAGAAAAGAAAGGGAGGATAGTATATGGATTAAATTGAGGGAAGCTGCGTTGAAAGGTCAAACAAGAACATTCTGGTCTCTTATCGGGGAGGGCTGTGGAGTTAGACCAAAACCACTTCCAGTCGCTATTGAAGAGCAATTATGGGTTGGCTATATCTCAAGTTCAAGTCAAGTCAGAAATTTATATAGCGCGCTACATACCCAGAGGGTCTCAAGGCGCTTGAGGAAGGGATGGGAATTACTTGTCGAATATCCAGGTTTTAAGTTGTTTTCTGAATGCTAGGTGGTTCTGAGTGAGACGTAGGTGAGTGGGGAGTGAGTTCCATGTTTTAGCTGCGAGGTAGGAGAAGGATCTACCTCCCATGGTGGTTTTATTGATGCGAGGAATGGTCGCAAGGGCTTGGTTGGAAGATCGTAGCTGGCGAGGGGGGGTGTAGAAGGAAAGTCGTGTGTTGAGGCATTCGGGTCCGAGTTCGTAGAGTGCTTTGTGAGCGTGGGTTAGGAGGCGGAAAGTAATCCTCTTATTGACGGGGAGCCAGTGGAGGTTTTTCAGGTGGCTAGAGATATGGTCTTTACGCGGGATGTCTAGTATGAGTCTGGCTGATGCGTTCTGGATGCGTTGGAGTTTTTTCTGGAGTTTTGCAGTGATACCGGCGTATAGGGTGTTTCCGTAGTCCAGGCGACTTGTAACCAGTGCATGGGTGACTGTTTTTCTGGTTTCGGTGGGGATCCAGCGAAATGTTTTTTTGAGCATGCGGAGGATGTTGAAGCATGAAGATGAGACTGCGTTGACTTGTCTGTTCATAGAGAGTGAGGAGTCCAGGATGATGCCCAGGTTCCGTGCGTGGTCCGTCGGGATGGGTGCTTTTCCAAGGGCCTCTGGCCACCAAGAGTCGTCCCAAGCGGAGGGGGAGGTGCCTAAGATAAGGACTTCTGTTTTGTCTGAGTTCAGTTTCAGACGGCTGTGCTTCATCCACTCTGCTACTTCTTTCGTACCTTCATGTAGGTTGGTTTTGGCGGTGTTTGGGTCTTTGGTGAGTGAGAGGATCAGTTGGGTGTCATCTGCGTAGGAGATGATGTTGAGGTTGTGTTGGCGAGCAATGGTCGCGAGGGGGCTCATGTATACGTTGAAGAGGGTGGGGCTGAGTGAGGAACCTTGGGGTATGCCGCAGATGACTTCAGTAGCCTCGGATTTGAATGGTGGGAGGCGGACTCTCTGGGTTCTTCCGGTGAGGAATGAGGTGATCCATTCCAGTGCTTTTCCTTGGATCCCGATGTTTTTGAGGCGCTGTAGAAGAGTGCTATGGCAGACTGTGTCGAAGGCTGCGGATAGGTCTAGGAGGATGAGGGCGACTGTGTCTCCATTGTCCAGTAGAGTACGAATGTCGTCTGTTGCTGCGATGAGGGCGGTCTCCGTGCTGTGTTTGGCTCGGAAGCCGGACTGTGAGGAGTCGAGGGATTTGTTGGTTTCGAGGAAGGCGGCGAGCTGGTTATTGACGGCTTTCTCGATGACTTTGGCCGGGTATGGAAGGAGCGAGATGGGGCGGTAGTTTTTGAGTTCGGTGGGGTCCGCTGTGGGTTTTTTCAGAAGGGCGCTGAGTTCGGCATGTTTCCAGCTTTCCGGGAAGGTGGCGGAGTTGAGGGAGCAGTTGATGACATCTCGGAGGTGTGGTGCTATGATGGAGTCAGCTTTGTTGAAGATGTGGTGAGGGCACGGGTCTGTGGGGGATCCTGAGTGGATGGAATTCATCAGGCGGATGGTGTCCTCGGTGGAGATTGGGTTCCAGTCGTTAAGGATGTTCAAGGGGGGTGAAGGTACGGCAGAAGATTGGGTGGGATGGTCTCCGGGTTGGTTGTCGAAGCTGTTGTGGATGTCTGCGATTTTGTTGTGGAAGAACGAGGCTAGGGAGTCGCAGAGAGCTTGAGAGGGGGTGATATCATTGGAGTTGGCTGAGGGGTTGGTGAATTCTTTGATGATGTTGAATAGTTCCTTGCTGTTGTGGGCGTTGTTGTCTAGTCGGTCTTGGAAAGCGGCTTTCTTAGCAGATCGGATTAGTTGGTGGTGTATGCGGGTGGCGTTTTTGAAGGCGTCCCTGGTGCTGGTGTTTGGGTCTTTTTTCCAGGCCTTCTCGAGGGAGCGACAGAGTTTCTTCGATTTCTTAAGATCATCGTTGAACCAGGAAGCGTTTTTGCTGCCAAGTTTGATTTGGCGTTTTTTCGGCGGTGCTAGGATGTTGGCGCTGTTGGATAGCCATTGGGTGAGGTTAATCGCTGCTTGGTCGGGGTGTGAGGAGTGGGCAGGGGGGTTTTGAAGAAGCGATGAGGAGATGTGGTCGATGGTGATTTTGTTCCAGTTTCTACGCAGAGTGGGTTGAGGATGGTAGAACCTTTATGCAAGTAACGGGAATGTGATTGATTGTAGCAGAGTAAATGAAGATCCCTCTCCATATGGACCACCTTCTGAAAAAGATATTGAACTGGCCATCAAGGGTATGCGCTCCTCTGGGGCAATGGGCCCGGATGGACTCCCAATTTCAGTTTTGAAACAAAATAGTGCAATGTGGAGTAAAATCCTTTTCCTGGTCTTCAGATTCTGCTTTGAAAATAAAACCGTTCTCCCATCTTGGAAAGGGAGTATTTTAGTTCCCCTCTTCAAGAAGGGAGACCGTGACCCCCCACACAATTACAGACAAATTGCACTTTTAGATGCCATGGGTAAAGTCTTCGCCAAATGCCTCCTGATGCAAATCAATGTCTGGGTGGACTCAGGTGAAATTCTTCCATTTGAACAGACCGGATTTAGGCAAAGGCATGGAACCATGGATAATCTAACGGCATTGCAAGTAATAACTGAAAAATATGTTAAGGTCAGAGGAGGGAAAGTGTACGCAGCTTTCATAGATTTCTCCACAGCATTCGACAAAGTAGATTGTCCTTTGCTGTGGAGAAAACTATCGGACCTCGGCATGCCGGCCACCCTTCTGGAGTTGGTTTGAGCTCTCCACACTGATACTTGGTGTAGGGTCTTGATGGGAGGGGAAAGAGGTCTATCCCAAGTTATTATTACAACAAACGGCCTAAAACAAGCTTGCCTGTTGGCTCCCTTATTATTTTCCTTATACATATCTGATCTACCCTATGCCCTGTCTTTAAGTAAAGGTATCGCCCCATTATTGGGGGGAAAATCGATAGTCTGTATGCTATATGCCGACGACACCGAGGGGATTAAATAGTCGTCTGCAGGTATTACATGAATATGCAGAGGCCCATCACTTAAAGATAAATGTGTCTAAAAGTAAAATAATGTGCATGCGGGGAAGGAAAAAGTTGAAGTTTGGGAATTATGTTTGGTCTGCTGGTGGACAAAAATTGGAAGTGGTAAATTCATATGTCTTCCTAGGAAAAATAGTGTGTGGAAACTCAAGTGAAAATGCTCATATAGGAAACAATATTAGGAAAGCAATGGTACAAGGTAAAAGCTTAATCTCCCTTTACAGATCCACAGGTAGAAGACACTTTGCAATCCTACTAGAGGTTTTCTGTGCTAAAATCCCAGCGGCTTTGTTGTATGGTATCGAACTACTCAACTTAAGAAAATGGGGCTTTTTAAATACAACAGAAGGTAACATTTTGCGGAATCTAGTCTCAGTTAACTCTGTCTGTGCTGTTGCGGCTCTTAGGTTGGAATTTTGGCTGCGCGGTAGTTGGGTACAGGGTCTCGCAGGGATAGTGCGCTGGGTTACAAGCCTTGTAAAGGGTGAACCTGGTACATTAAGATCCTTTATTCAGAAAGAATTATTAGGAACCTTAAATGAGCAATCATTAGTTGTAAAAACTTTTAGAATTGCGGTGGACTTGCTTCAATTGGACGAATCAGTACTTTTTACTTTATCATCATATTAGCTTAAGGCAACTTTGAAGCAGGCCACCTGGAAATTAAGTTTTACTATGGACAGGGAAGCACGTATTTCAAAGAGAGGCATTCATCCAGCTATTGATTCTTGCCTGATAAACAAAGCACAATCTTATATTACTTAGAACCTCCCTCATGGAGTGCGTTGTTTTTGGCTTTTATTGAGGCAGGGTTCTTTTCCACTTAACAATGTATTGTCCAAATGGTACGGTTCCTCCCCTGTGTGTAATTTATTCAATAACTCCACCCAGGATGTTACCCATGTGCTCTTTGTTTGTCCGGCTCTTTTATTGTATCGACGTAAGTGGATGAGGCCAATTTGCCTGCAACTATCCATTTTGTCTGCCACCGCATTTATAGATGCCATTTATAATCCTCCTAATGAAATGTTTTGCCACAGGATTTTTTACTTTTTTAAATGTTTTTTAGATATATTTTAAAATTTCTAAAGGATGTCATGATTATCATCAGTGATTTTATCTGACGTTTTATAAGATTATGTATATTTGTATATCTTATTCTGTTGTTCAAAAATGTATGTTTTATCCTTTGTGTTTCTTTTTATGTGGATCTCATTTGAGTTCCAAAATCATAAATAAATTGAACTTTGAACTTGAACTTTTGGTAAGGCCAAAGAAATCTACTTAACGTTCATTAAAATTATTTTGGACATTTCACTACTCACTGAATTACGTCATCAATATTTGTACCATCGTTTTTCAGTATTTAGGGACACTAAAGACATGAAGGTAAACATTTGCTTCAAGTTCTTTTCAGTACCAAATTCCCTTCACAAAACCTTTGTGTGAAAGTATGTTAAAGAAATAAAACATCCTGACCAGTTTAAGTCAAGACACTTTTTCAAACATGCGTAGCAATGCCAATAGACAGCAAAGGGGGGTGTGGCACGAGTTTTGGGGCAGCAGCACTTTAACCCACCTCCACCTTTCCCCGCCGCTCTTCGCTCTTACCTGCGGCCATCACGGACAGCAAACGCAGGGGCCACGACAGGCGGCTAAAGGTCTAGCTATGCCTCTGCCAATAGGTCTGGCTTTAAAGGAATGTTGTATAGGTTGATATGGTGATGTGAAGCATAACAAGTAGTTAGCATGGGAATGGAAATGTGTTTGTGTGGAAGCAAAGAACTGTGGAGTAACATTAGTATAGATTAAAAGGTCAACCGACATTTCAACTGTTAAGCCTGTCTTAAAAACACATAGTGGTAAATGACTGCCCTCCTTTATGCTGCTGCCAGGAAAAAACACCATAAATTATCTTCTTAGCTAAATAACTTTAACAGCATTACAATGTCATGTGTGTGGCCCTGAAAATTCAAGCTCAGGCAGCTGGATGAGTAAACAAAATGATTACAGCTGTGGAGGGCAAGTAGTTTTTTGTGGAAGTTCACACCTTCTGCCCAATGAAAACATGTACTCCTGGCTCCCAACATGTGAGCAGAGCAAAATCCCCTCGCATGGTGAATTTCACATAATTGTCTAGCGACACCTGCACTGTCAAACCAGACCATAAAAAACATTGCCAAATCAAAATTATTCTGGCCTTGGCAATATGGTGTGATGGTTGTTTTTTAAATATTGTTATTAGTGCCAATACAAAAAATACAAAAAACGAAAAATAATTAATTCGCCTACAAGCTGAAGCCTTAAGCTTGCAATAGACATTTGACATCTGAAAAAATGAGCATCACATGTAATTTTAATAAAAACACTATGGGAGCTCGCAAGCAGGCAGGGGTGTATAACAGAAGTATAGAAAACCTTTCTAGTTTTAAGGCACATCACAGGAAAACTGAATTCTTACTAGCACAAATGAGGTCATTTTACAGAGTGAGAACCCTTCATTTACTTAGGGAAGCCCGAAGCTCGTTGCTCTGCCCAGGTGTTGTTCCCCTGCAAGAGTTTTGACCAGTCGATGTATTAGTGCCTTGAGACCACAAAGGACAAATAAAAGGGTCGCTACGATCCAGAAGAAACACTGACAGAAATACAAGGGGGACATAGATTCGAAGAGAGCATGCACACAGATAAAGAAAGAAAGACAGAATTGTCTAAGCAATTTATACGATTTTAACTCAAACCAACACTCAAAAAATCAAAACCATGAACCAAAATGTACATATTGTGAACAGAGACGCTTTAAGGAATGGGCAAAGCTGGCTCTAGCCAAGGGCCCCAGCCTTTCAGGAGGCCCCGATAGAGCCAGCTCTGTTCTGCAGAGTCTTGCCCTGATGACCTTTATTACAGCCTTATAGCCCGCCATAACGGGCTATACCGGCTAATAAAGGCCAGCTGCAGTGTTAAAGGCCTGATCCAAAGGCGAGGGACTTTAACAAGGCAGCAGGACTTTAATAGCCTGTAGAGCCCTGCTACAAAGGGCTATAAGGCTATTATAACATTCTGCCACTAGAGGGCAGAATGTTATAACAAATAAAACAAAGCCTTGAGGGAGTGCGAGGGGATTGAAATCCCCTCAGGCTCCCTGAAGCCTTTGTTCACAACCAGAGCTGTGAACAAAAAACATTGAAATGTTGGAGCTCCGGGCTTATACCAGCCATTATAAGCCCGGAGCACTCCATTGTTTTCAATGGAGCTTCCAACATTCCAATGTTCTAATAATTCTTAAACAGATTTTTTCAAATACCGGTTTGCTGGAACTTATTTTTAATGTGATTGATGTATGAGTCTATTGCATGAATTTTGTAGAGAAATGTGTTTATGTTTCATGCAACATCCATGAAAAAAGTTTCATTAAGCTCAAAACAGGATCTCACATATGAGAAATGGAAGGGAGTCACTAACATTATTTTCAGTAATATTAGTGAGCCGCTGCAGTGTTACAATATTGAAAACACACATCACTATACCAGAATATTAGATGCGAACACATTTAGAATTTGGACAAGTGTGCCTGTGCCTAAGAGGGCATGAATGAGCTGAAACTGGATCATAAATTCAAAGCTTTTAGGAATAGGGGCCTCCAAATGAGTTTGGCCCAGGGCCCCCAAAATCCTTAAGATGTCCCTCATTATGAAATATGTTATTTAATTCACAAACAAAAGATATTCAAAAATCTAAATTCGAATTTGAATGGGAAGGTTGAAGCTCTTTAAAATTCAGCTTAATTCCCCAAAGACTAAGAAATATACTAGACTCTAGCATATAATGTTGTCTTTTTGCTCCTAATGCATGCTGCTTTTCTATGTGCACACCAGTGCATCAGTAGAGGGTATCTTCATACTAAATTCTGTTTTCCGGATCTCAAGATAGGATGCATAGATGATGGAGAGGAGTAGGTTAAGTGAGTTATGTGGCAATGAAATAGATGGACAAGCTATCTGTGAAACAACAACTAATATGATTGTTTTGCAATTTGGTTTGTGTCGAGACGTGTGTGATAGGGTCAAAGCAAAAAAAGGTAAAGAATAGTCTTTTTAAGTTTCTGCAACCTCCAATAGTGACTAAGGTCACCAGGCATTCTCTGCGTGATGGTGAAAGGTGGATGAAGAGCTAGGTGGTTGTGGTTTCTCGAGTTTGTTCCAAGATGGGACCAAGGTAGCTTGTGATAATTATTTGATGAAATTGAGCGCTGAGTCTGCAAGATTGTGATTCAAACTTGCGGTCTGTGAGTATATTGAATGATAAACATCCAGATGTGAGCGTCACATAAGAATTGACATATGCAGTTGAGAAATCTGAGGTGAGCAAGAACGAAATGAAGGATGGAGAAAATGCTCCTACCGTTGAATGCGACTCTCTATTGGACAGAGATGGTTCCATAGTTTCTTCTTCCAATAAAAGAAAGGCCATCCTACAAAGTACCGAAGATGTTACGTCAAAATTTGAGGTATGTTTCTTATTTTTGGGGCTCTGGTTGTATCATAAAGTTCTGTTCTTCAAATCCTATTCACAAAGGCATTTTAGAGTATGTAAAGTAGTTCTTCTGTAGTAATCGTTTTCGTACTCTTACATGTCTTTGTGAATTAGCCCCAAAACAGCTATAGTAGTAATAAAATGGTAATATAAGACAATATTCTTATGCAAATATTACAGCTAATAAGGATTGGTTCCTCTGGGCACTTTTGATATTAGGGAGTTGGACGTCTCGGGCTGCTTCGCAAAGGCATGTAAGACTACATGCAAGAGTACTCCAGAGCTACTCCTTCCTGCACGGTTTAATACATTTGTGAACCGTCCCCTCTGTGTTTTATGCTAGCGTTGTTTTTACTTTATTAGCAGGCACATCCTGTTCACTACTCTCAGTGTTTTGCGATTTTCTTGCATTGCACTGAATTTGCAATTGCGAACAATCACGGTGAGTCCTAGGTATTGAGGTGAAGTTTTGAATTGTGTCGACTCATTTCTTTATTGAAAGAAACTTTGCTCTTTGCAATTAATTTAGAAGGGTCTATCGCTTACTTCGGTAGCACATATACTCTAGTGGATACGGCTATTTCAAGGCCTGGTGCACACTGCCTGCTCAAATGTTTCACACTGTTTTTATAAACACCAATTGATACATGTTTGAGGCACTCCAAACTGTGGTCCTAAGCTTGGGCGTGCAGGTGAATTATGTTTATGTTTTCAAGTGCGAGTTCTCTCCGACGTGTTGTTGACTATGTCTGTCATCATTGCGTGGTGGTATCATTAGACTTCCTGTCACATTTGTGTTGCAAGAAATTGACTTCTGACAGGCATGACTTAATTTACCATGAGAAAAGGAAGAGTATTTGCCTCAATTCCCTTTATCTTACTTTATTCTTTTTTTTAGCTAAAACCATAAATGTCATGCCAACATCAATAAAAACACCAGAATGTATATTAGAGACAATGCAATAAAACTGTTATAGGCACCTAATTCGGAATTAAGAGATAGGTACTACTATCAGCAGAATCCCTTGAAAGAAGTTGTTAAAAAGATAAAACCAGGTTAAAAAGATAAAAGCAGGTATGTCTCTTTCAGAGTTTTTACTTGGATGCCTTATACTGTTCGCTCAGAGGCTGGCTGTGGGTTTCCGCACATTCTAAGTCAAGTCAAAGGAATAATTGTGTATATGTGCTTGGAGTCGCTTTGCAGAGTATGGGCTCCAGATTTTTACTTCCACTTGAGACATGTATGAAGAGGGATGATTAGCCTACAGTTTTACTTCACAAGGTCACTGCAATAGAAAATGGATGGCGTGGTCTGATCAAGTAAACCAACATAGACAGGGAACTGGGTTCATTTCCTGCTAGTGCCTAGTAGAGTCAGGACTGCCTGCAGTTTTTCGACAATAACAAGTGACTACAGCCAATTATTTTTCCTTTTTAAGTGGCTTATCGGGCTGTTTACTTGTGATTGAACAAGTGAAGTATTTCAATATTATTTTGTCAATTTTTGCAATGTAATTTATGGTTGTGACAATATTCTGCGTTTGTGCTCATGCTGTCAGGATATGGTGCAATAGTCTCCTTTAGACACGTGGGACCGTTTTTTGTTGCAGTGGGATCTTGGATATCTACTGAACGTAAGCCTTGTAGAAGTGATGCAGTGAAATCTATGAGAATTCATTGCGTCACTTCTAGGACGCCATTGCGTCAATATCATACGCCTGCCTCACAGCAGGCGTAAGACCGACGCAGGCCCTTTTACATGGGGATGCCCCATGTGAAAGGACACATTGCTGGGGTTGCGTCACTTTTGTGACGCACTCCTGCATCATTTTTGAGCCTACAGATACATCAGAAATACTGACATGTCTTTAACTCCTTGCGACATGATGCGTCATACTATAAATATGACGCATCCAGCATGTCGCAAGGAGGGCGCAATGAAAAGTGACGCATCACTGTTTTCACGCAGTGATGCGTCACTTTCCATAAATGAGGCCCCCAATTTTTAATGGCACAAATGGTTTGACTTAATTTTATTTCTGCCTGAAATTGCCTCTATTTCAATACAAGTCAATGAGGGGGAAAATTCCTCCGATTTCGCAAAATTGCCCACTTTCTGCTTTCCAAATTTTGGCATGTATGCTGGTGGCTTGGGGAACGTGTACGCCAAACCCACAACACAGAACCAACTACCTCTTTTCAGAACTTGATTCTCATGGTACTGAGGCAGAGCAGTCCAACACACACGGGAGGTGCTGTGGGCTATGGATTTCAGAGCTCAACAACACAACAAACAATTGTTAATAAACTGCTGTCCAGCCAGTGCCATTTCATATAAAAAAAGGAAAGTTACTTTACTTCCAACACTCCAAAATGCTATGCAAAAATTCTTACAGTGATGCTGTATAAAATGGTTTACAACTAAAAGGTTACAGACACTAATGAAAAGTACCATGGGGTCAGGTAACGCCATAAATGTACTAAAGAGCTCTTGCGCTCGAGGCACTTTTTACTGTTTGCTCACCAGCAAGCCCTGACCCCTTAAAAGCAGAGTGTCATCACAACAATGCAAATCACTAATAAACATTTCACAATGAGACCCCTTTTCACCACAGACATACAAACATGCAGGGATTTACTTTTAATGGCAAAACTAATGAAGAGTATGAGTCTTTCTTCTACCTTTAAACTAGCTACGAAGCAAACAGTGAAGTTACTAGCCAAGGTTCATGCATTCTAGAGGTATTACACAAAAGTCGAATGCTGTGGTACAAAACTCACCCTAGGTCATGTTTTCTCTTACCATTGAGCACTAGGGTTAAGGACTGAAAATGTTATTTAATGCTTGTGTGGCGGGCTGCTGCTCTAATGGGAGCCCTCAGAGCCATTTCAAATCATTGGTAGTGGACCTGCCTTTCTAGGGGCACCACTTTAGTGAATATGCAATTGATTTCAGAGCCCACGGGGGCTTGTAAGGCAAGCCACCGGGGTTCAGGCCAATCCAACTATCGTGACCCCGCACTGCTAAAGACTTTCTCATCCTTTGTTGACTTTCCTTTTTTTTATGTAAGTTCCCGCTGATGCCTGAAATCTGAAGTGTGGGTGCTCCTGTCTCCACATGTGGGGCACTTGGGTGTTCCCAAAAGCCTGTATGGGAACCAACCTCAGGCATCCCAGTTCTACTGCCAGTTGATGGTAAAGCTGGTTTATTGCTCTCCAGAAAAAAAGAGCATTCTACTTCACTGCATTGGTTCTGAAGGTCAAGAGATTTTCAGAACTTGACCTCAATCTATTCTACCCTCTGGTAGTGGTGACTCAATTAATGTTTATGTAGAGGCACTCAATAGACTAGAAAAAAGATTTAAACCTGTGGCAAATATTGCACTCAATCGATTTAAATTCTACACTAGAGGACAGAAACAGGATGAATCTTTTGATGACTTTCTTACTTCTTTGAGAGCCTTATGTTTGCACTGTAACCTTGGATTAATGGCTGACAAAATGATTCGTGATTAGATTATTGTTCATGTCAAAAAACAAAAAAATCCAAGAAAATTGTGGTGTATGGGTAACCCCAAATTAGAAGAAACTATTGCTATTGCCAAATTCACTGAAATGTCAGAGAAATGGATGGATGTTGTGGTTAAGCAGAGCTCTAGTTCTAGTAAAACGGTACCTGAAGAAGAAGTTTGTATTGTTAAAACTAAAATTGACAACAAAGTCCCTTTTCCTACACAAGGGAAAAACAAGCATTCCTTTTACAACACTAATAGCAATAGTACTAATTCTTCGAACACTTCATTTTAATTGCTAGAGGTGTGGGAGCAAATCACATATTGCTTCTTATCAGGGTTGCACTGCTATTAATAAAGAATGTAATATCTGTAAAAGGTTAGGGCATTTCAGCAATGTGTGCAGGGATAAGCGTTTTAATTATCAACCACGTATTGGACAATCACGTTTTTCCAACAATAATATTGTTCCTGCTAAAGATTCTTCTATTAACAATGTTGAAGAGGCTAACCAAGAGCTTGATAGAGATTATGTTGTCTCTATTGTTCAAAGGGGCTGTGCGATGTTATGTAGCAGGAAGTCACCCAAATGCATTTTTCAAATTTTTACAGTAAAAATTGAACTCATGGTGGATTCAGGATCTCCATGGACTATAATTACCAGGGAATATTTTAATGAAAAATTACAAGAAGTGTGTGATGTTTCTAAATTGCAACATTCTGACATTTTGGCTGAGAATTTTAATGGTAACAGGATTGACATTGAAGGTTATCTGGAAGTACCTTTGATGTTTAGAGGCAGATTGGCTCAAATTAAGTTATATATTGCCATAAAAGGTGTTAATGTTCTTGGTTGGCATGACCAATGGCAATTGGGTATTACATTAAATCCACGTGCGAAAGATCCTGTATCTCTGTGCAGTGACCAGGATATGGTAAACATTGTTAATCCGATTGCTGATGGAAAAAATGACATTGCTTATTGGAGTAAAACATTTTGCAGAGTGTTTTGTGACCAATTAGGTAAGTTAAAAAATGTTGCCCACAAAATAGTCCTAAAGGAGGGTGCTATTCCAGTGAAACAAAAATTAAGAGGTGTTCCTCTTAATATCAGGGGTGAGTTAAAAGAGATGTTGGATGATCTATTAAAGGAAAAGATCATTGAACCCATTGAATCATCGGAATGGGTTTCGCCCATTGTCCTAGTACGCAAACCCGATCAAAGGTTGAGAGTATGCATTGATTTGAGGGCACTTATTTCCAACATCATCATTGATTGTCATCCTCTCCCCAATATCAATGAGCTTGTTTCCTTATTTGATGGTGCGCAGATCTTCACTACATTGGATCTTAGGTCAGCGTACCATCACATTGAACTTACGGAGGAATCCAAAAAGTACACAGCCTTCATTACACCCATGGGTCTTTTTCAGTACAAAAGGATGCCGTTTGGTCTGGCATCCGCTGCCTCAGTTTTTCAACGGGTCATGTTCCAAATTTTTAGAGATCTTGATATGTTTGTGAAATGTTTTCAAGAAGATATTTTAGTTTTTTCTAAAAATGATGTAGAACATGTGTCGCATTTAGACGAGGTTTGCAGAAGACTGGAAAATGTTGGTCTAACTCTCAAGGCGCACAAATGCAAACTATTCAGGAAATCTGTGGAATATTTGGGGCATACACTCTCTGGGGAAGGATTAGTTCCCAAGAAGTCGAATGTGGATGCTATTCTCAATGCTCCTGCCCCAAGTAATAAGGAACAATTACTGTATTTCTCGGGTATGTGCGAGTATTACAGTAAGTTTGTTGAAAATTTTGCAACTAAAATGGAGCCGTTAAGGAAATTGTTGAGGCAGTGTCATGTTTTTGAATGGAAGGATGAACAGGAAAGGACTTTTGTTAATATCAAAAATGATATTGTCAAGTCACCTACTCCTAAGCCTTTCAGGATCGGAAAAAAATGTATTATTACCACTGATGCTAGTTTATATGGTCTTGGTTGTGTTCTATCTCAAGTTGATGGTAATATTGAGTGGAATGTGGCGTTTTCGTCTAGGACTTTGAATGAGACAGAGCGTAAATACGCTGTTATTGAACGAGAGCTTCTTGCCTGTGTGTGGGCTATTGAACATTATAGAATTTACATTTGGGGAAGCAAATTTGTGCTTAGAACAGATCACAAACCTCTGTTAGATATATTATCAGTAGGCGGAGGTTGGAATTCTACGGCAAGAATTGCACGTTTGGCATCTAAGTTACAGGAATATAATTTCTCAGTACAATACATACCTGGAAAAATCTTTTTTACTGCGGACTGTCTGTCACGTCTTCCATGTGGTAATGTGAATGAGATAAAAGAAATGGATTTTGTTTTAAGTATATCTGATGTGGTTTCTTCTCAGTACCAGGACATTACTGAACAGTTGTGGATGGAATGTCAAGCTGGTGATGATAGGTTCACTCAGTTAAGAAGATATCTTCTAGAAGGATGGCCCAACAAAACTAATATTAGACATGATGTACTCCCATTTCACAAAGTGGCAGAAGAATTATGGTGTGATGGTGAGTTTATTTTTAAAGATGGTAAATGTATACCACCTTCTGGTGTTCAGGATTTGATATTAAAGTTGGCACATAAAACTCATCTGGGAATCTCTGCTATGAAGCGTTTGATAAAATTATACTTTTGGTGGCCAGGTATGGATAGATTCATTGACCGAACGGTTAGGGGGTGCAATGAATGTTGTACTAGTGACAAGATGTTAAAATTACATATCCCATCCTCGTCGCCAAATTTTGTAAGAATCCAAATTCAAGTTAAGTTTTTAAAAGATTTATTTCAGCAGCACAGAATGTAATCCAAGCATGGCAACAGCAGCAATGAAGTGACAGGTAGTATGGAATGAGTGACCACTGCGCCCTTGGCCTGGTCGCCCCCACCTGCTCCTCCTCACCTGCTGCTACCTGCTGCCTGTGCCTCGCACTACACCTCGCCCCAGCCGCCGCAGGACCGCCGCTGAGCCGCACCAGCCACCGCAGGGACGCCCCAGCGCCGCCCCAGCCACCGCAGGGCCGCCGCCGAGCCCCCAGGCTTTCCTTTTCCCGCCGGACTCCCGCGAAACCCCGCCCCCCCGCCCGCCGATTGGTTGCTGCGCTACCCGCCTCCCCGCAGACCCTCCCTCCCGGCTTCCCTCTTAAGGGGACCCACTGCGCCGCCCAGGAGTGACCACTGCGCCCTTGGCCTGGTCGCCCCCACCTGCTCCTCCTCACCTGCTGCTACCTGCTGCCTGTGCCTGTGCCTCGCACTACACCTCGCCCCAGCCGCCGCAGGACCGCCGCTGAGCCGCACCAGCCACCGCAGGGCCGCCCCAGCGCCGCCCCAGCCACCGCAGGGCCGCCGCCGAGACCCCAGGCTTTCCTTTTCCCGCCGGACTCCCGCGAAACCCCGCCCCCCGCCCGCCGATTGATTGCCGCGCTACCCGCCTCCCCGCAGACCCTCCCTCCCGGCTCCCCTCTTAAGGGGACCCACTGCGCCGCCCAGGAGTGACCACTGCGCCCTTGGCCTGGTCGCCCCCACCTGCTCCTCCTCACCTGCTGCTACCTGCTGCCTGTGCCTGTGCCTCGCACTACACCTCGCCCCAGCCGCCGCAGGACCGCCGCTGAGCCACACCAGCCACCGCAGGGCCACCCCAGCCACCGCAGGGCCGCCGCCGAGCCCCCAGGCTTTCCTTTTCCCGCCGGACTCCCGCGAAACCCTGCCCCCCTGCCCGCCGATTGGTTGCCGCGCTACCCGCCTCCCCGCAGACCCTCCCTCCCGGCTCCCCTCTTATGATGCCCCCAGAGCGACCGCGCAGCAGACGCGCGCAGCGGGAGCACCGATTGAGCGCCAAAGGTGCGCCAAAGGTAAGCCCGTCCGCGCCCGTCAGCGCCTGGACCGCGCCCAGTGCCAGGACCCCTGGCCCTCGAGGACCCCAGCCCACCCGCCGGACGTACACCGCCACCACCCTCAACGCGCTCAACACCGGCCGTATCCCGGGATGCTACCGAGCCACCCCGAGACGCACCCACGGACCCTTCAGCTGCCACACCTGCAAGTTCACCTGCATCCGGACCTGCCTCGCACCAGCACCCGCCAAGCCGAACACCAGCAGCAACCACCTCAAGTGCATCCTGCTCAACCCCCGCTCCGTCCACAGACACGCCATCGAACTCTGGAACCTCCTCGACACCACAGCTCCTGGCGTTGCCTTCCTCACGGAAACCTGGATGAACGACTCCTCAACGCCCGACATCGCCATCGCCATCCCAGAGGGCTACAAGATCACCCGGAGGGACCGCACCGCCAACCAGATGGGAGGAGGCATCGCCATCATCCACAGAGACACCATCCGCATCACCACCAACACCGACGACACCCTGACCACCGCCGAACACCTACACTTCCAGATCCACACCGACCCGAAGACCACCCTCAGAGGCACCCTGATCTACCGACCCCCGGGACCAGGCACACAATTCAGCGAGGACATCGCCGACTTCGTCAGCCCGCATGCCCTCCCCTCCGCTGACTACATCCTCCTGGGGGACCTCAACTTCCACCTGGAGAACAACAGCAACCGCAACACCATCACCCTGCTCGACAACCTCGCCAACCTCGGACTCAAGCAGCTGGTGTCCACCCCCACCCACCTCGCCGGACACACACTCGACGCCGTCTTCTCATCCAGCAAAGACATCGCCTTCAGCCACGCCACAGGACTCCACTGGACGGACCACAGCTGCGTCCACTTCACCTTCAGAAGAACGACGATCCACCACCACCAGCAACAGGTTGCCCGAAGAAGCTGGAACAAGATCACAGCCGACCAGCTCGCCGCTTCCCTGAGCCAGCACCCTCCCGCCAGCTCAGCGAACCCCAGCCAGGCCGCCGACAACCTCACGAAGTGGATCAGCAACTGCGCGGACTAACTCGCCCCACTGAGGACCCCGCCCAGCAGACCCGGCAGCAAGAAAGCCCCATGGTTCACCGACGAACTCAAGAGCTCCAAGAGGAACTGCCTAGCCCTCGAGAAAGTCTTGAGAAGGGAACCAACACCGGACAACATGACCACCCTCAAGCTTGCCACCCTAAAGCACCACCAACTGATCCGCGCCACCAAGAAAACAGCATTCAAGGACCGGCTGGACAACAACGCACACAACTGCAAGGAACTCTTCAACATCGTGAAAGAGCTCTCCAACCGCAACGCCGGAAACAATGACATCACCCCATCGCAAGACCTCTGCAACTCCCTCGCCTCCTACTTCCACAACAAGATCGCGGACATACACAACAGCTTCAGCATTCAACCAACGCATGCCACGACCGCAGCAACCCCCCCCACCACCACCCTCCGCGCCTGGACTCCGATCAGCACCGAAGACACCGTCCGCATGATGAACTCCATCCACTCCGGATCTCCGACCGACCCCTGCCCTCACCACGTCTTCAACAAGGCCGACGCTGTCATCGCACCCCACCTGCGGGACATCATCAACACCTCCTTCGACACCGCCACCTTCCCGGAGAGCTGGAAGCACGCCGAACTCAGCGCTCTACTAAAGAAACCAACAGCGGACCCCACCGAACTCAAGAATTACCGCCCCATCTCGCTCCTCCCGTTTCCAGCCAAAGTCATTGAGAAGACCGTCAACAAACAGCTGGCCGCCTTCCTCGAGACGAATGGATCCCTCGACCCCTCACAGTCTGGCTTCCGAGCCAACCACAGCACCGAGACCGCCCTCATCGCTGCCACTGATGACATCCGAGCCCTGATGGACAACGGAGAAACAGCGGCCCTCATCCTCCTGGACCTCTCCGCGGCATTCGACACTGTCTGCCACCGCACCCTAGTGCAGCGCCTCAGCAACGTCGGAATCCAGGAGAAGGCACTGGAATGGATCATCTCCTTCCTCGACGGAAGAACACAGAGAGTCCGTCTACCACCGTACAAGTCAGAGGCCACCGAAGTCATCTGCGGCGTCCCTCAAGGATCGTCGCTGAGCCCCACCCTCTTCAACGTCTACATGAGCCCCCTCGCGGCCATCGCACGCCAACACAACCTCAACATCATCTCCTACGCCGACGACACCCAGCTGATCCTCTCCCTGACCAACGACCCGCCGCCGCCAGAGCCAACCTTCACGAAGGGATGAAATATGTAGCCGAGTGGATGACGACCAGCCGCCTGAAACTGAACTCAGACAAGACGGAAGTCCTCATCTCATCCTGGGCTCCTCGCCCTCCGCCTGGGACGACTCCTGGTGGCCCCCCGCCCTGGGCACTGCACCCAAACCGACAGACCACACACGCAACCTGGGCTTCATCCTGGACTCCTCCCTCTCCATGACCAGACAAGTCAACGCCGTCTCCTCGTTGTGCTTCAACATCCTGCGCATGCTACGGAAGATCTTCCGGTGGATCCCCACTGAGACCAGGAAGACGGTCACCCAGGCCCTCGTCACCAGCCGACTGGACTACGGCAACGCCCTCTACGCCGGAACCACCGCCAAGCTCCAGAAGAGACTCCAGCGGATCCAGAACACCTCAGCCAGACTCATCCTCGACATCCCACGAAACAGCCACATCTCCGGACATCTGAGAGACCTGCATTGGCTCGCCGTCAACAAAAGAATCACCTTCCGTCTCCTCACCCACGCACACAAAGCCCTACACGATCAAGGCCCGAGCTACCTCAACAACTGCATCAACTTCTACGCTCCCAAACGCCACCTCCGATCAGCCAGTCACGCCCTCGCCGCCGCCCCCCGCATCCGAAGAACGACAACAGGAGGAAGGTCCTTCTCCTACCTGGCCGCCAAGACCTGGAACTCCCTCCCGACCGACCTGCGCCTGACCCAAGACCACCTCTCCTTCAGGAAGAAGCTCAAGACCTGGCTGTTCGAGCAGTAGCAGCACCCCCCCCCCCCCAAGCGCCTTGAGACCGTCCGGGTAAGTAGTGCGCTCTATAAAATGTCTTTGATTGATTGATTGATTGATACATGAGCAAAGCTCTGTTGGTATAGAGAACCCATACAGAAACATAACATGCCGCATGCATTTAAAGAAACACACTGTTCATGAAAACAATAAATATAAATACATATGCAGAATGTAAGAAGTGTGCTCTCTGTTATCGCCAGACAAGGGCATGGGCACACCACTGTGCTCCTGGGGCTCAGACTATTCTTGGAACCAGTGTGTGGTGAGAGCGGTCATACTCTGCAATATGCCCAGGGGCCTTCCGCAGGGTAAATTAAAGACATCATTAAGGGGGGTGGTGCTATGCCTCTCCAGGGGGGAATAAAAACACCTTCACTCCTGGTGTTATGCTACAAACCACCAGAAGTGTTATTTTCAGGCATCATGACCTCTATCGTTTTGGTTCTTGTTGGAGGTGAATTTTTAACTGTTCTCCCTTCAGTAAGAGAGAGCTGAGAGTATGCCCTCCTTTTCTGTTAGCTCATCAGCCCCCTCTGAAGGCTTCTTGGTGTCTCCAGCACATAGCTGTATCCTTCCAGCAACAGGGAACTGTGCAGAGCTCAGGGCTGGTGCTTCTGTCTTGGATCCTAGTAATCTCCTTGGATCAGAGTTTCCCTCACTAGCATGCTGTAACTCTCAAGGAAGGTTACACTGCATAACTGCACTCACCAGGCTCCACAGCCTCCTGCCTCTTGCAGGGCACCTTTGCTCAAGCAGGAGTCAGGGGGTCCCCTTCTAGGAGTACGCTCCACAGTAACAGTCTACAGAAGATCCAGGAGAACCTTCCCCTACAGGGTAGCCAGCATTTCCACTATCTACTCTCCAGAGAGTGAAGAAGCCACTGCCACTCATCCTGGAGACACAGGTCCAACAGAGTCCACGTCAGTACAAATCCAGAGTGTCCCTTCACTCCAGACAGAGGTTCACCAATTTGAGGAACTTCTGTCCTTCTCTTTTACAAGCTCTCTTGCTTCTTAGAGTTCTTTCCTTGTGCAAGAGTCTAAAACTGGAGGTGGAGAGTTCTTGAAGGTGGGTGTCTTTGACCAACCTAAAGATGCCACTTCACCTTTCCTCCCACCCGATCCACCCCCAGGCACAGCATTTTGGAACTTGTTAAAATGGCAAATTAAAGCTTTGATTTCATAACTGGTTTATAAATGGCACCAGGCCCAAAATGCGACAACCAACAGATATACTATGTCTCAATCATGAGACGTATAACAATGTAATCAACGGGCTTAATCAAGTTGAATTGGATCAGAGTGTGCTATTCACATCATTGGACCCTG
This sequence comes from Lissotriton vulgaris, assembly GCF_964263255.1. Lineage (NCBI taxonomy): Eukaryota > Metazoa > Chordata > Amphibia > Caudata > Salamandridae > Lissotriton > Lissotriton vulgaris. The sequence goes on from NC_141694.1 coordinate 968,737,079, forward strand.
GTGCCACAGCACCTGTTGTGCTATTGACAGCTAAACCCGGTGTCACTAGTAGCATTTAGAGCTTCAGTAGTGATCTGAGCTAGGTCAACACGGCTTCTAGTGGCGCTATGTGACGTAAAGTAAAAACAGGATTTACTTAATACGCCTGATTACTTGTACCTCATCTTTGTGGACATTTTGAGCTTAATAAAACACTCTTTAAAGAAAAGAATTAAAGAAAAGTATAAAGAATGGCGTTTCATTGGCAGACCGCTTAAAACACCACTAACACGTCATTGGACAAACCCATCATGTAAAGTCGATTCAAAATCTTTATTCAGCAGTCATAAAGGCAATAAAAGTACATATAAAGACAATTTCAAATTAAAAGTTACATATTTATAAACATGTACAGTATACAATTCAGTTAAAAATCCACACCAACACCCTTAAACTGTCTGTTGAAATGTAATACATTTCCTAAGTCGAACTGCGCCCCATATTTAAAGTGCGGAACTAAAACATATAGAGGGAGTCCCTAGAGCACATAGATATTGTAAAGCGGCATTGTGGTCACTAATATTCTGAGTAAGAAAATGATTTTAGGTAATATTCCTTAGAACATCTTAGAAGCTACAATACAGAATAAAGTGCTGTGTGCTTTGTTTTGTAATGCAATCACATGGACCAGGGCTCATATTCGTAATAGCCATTTCTTTATTATCGGGAACGCGACTCAGAAATGTACTATGCTCAACAGCAGCCTACTTAAAACAAAGCGAAGCTGAGTATTAGTCACCACGACAAATATGATTGGCATCCCTCATGAGAGAAGTTCAAAATGTGGATTTCTTTGATTCCACAAGTGGTCTTTTTTCAATTCTACTACTTATGAATGAAGCCTTCATTTCGTTCTTGTCAAGAGCTAGCATACTATACGGTTCATGCGGTACTGGCAAATTAAAAGTTAAAAGTTTCATTAATGTAGAAGAGCCAGGGGGATTTAAAAGTAAAATCTAATGCTAAACAGTCCACAGAAATTGATTTGTGAGAGCGTTTTTCCGGTTTTACGCAGACGGAGTACCAAAGTGGAACGGCTTCAATAGAAGTAAGTCTTCCAGGTGAGTTAATCCAGCATCTTTATGAACAATAGAAGTTGGTACAGAGGCCGGGGTATACAACAAGTGCCTAACAAAGGCGTTCTCCATGACCTGAAGGGGGCTGCTGGATGTATAACCCCACAGACCATCACCGAACGTGGCAATTGACAGTGCTCTCAACTTGTATATGAGTAATAATTTATTTGAATGGATGACTGCTGAGTTTGTGGGAAAATCTAAAACTCCTTTGCTTACTCAAATCATTTTTGAATGGGCATTTTGTATCTGCTGAGACCATAAGTCATTATTGGAGAATAGAATTCTCAAATAACAAAATTAATTTACCTTCTCAATTGGTGAGGCCCCAACACAAAAAATCCCATACTTTGAGATTGTTTCCCCACAGACCATCGTATATGTTTTAGATTTATTATTCCTCATTTTCCTGGCTGCCATAAAATCACAGAATGAGTCCTTCAGTCTCTGCAGACCGACTGGAGTCCTTGATAACAGCACAGCATAGCCTGAGTGAAACAGTACAGGGAGTGAACGATCGGTGATGATGGGAGCATCGGTCTGCAGAGTCTGAAGTACATTATCAACCCCATTAATAAAAAGAGAAAACTAAAAAGGTGCCAAAACACAACCCTGTCTAATTACCCTCTTAACTTTAAATAAAGGGGAGCATTACCCGTCAGGGCCATAATGAACCTTGGCGTTCAATTTCTCATACAACCGTGATAAGAAGGAAACTATATTCACTGGGGCACCAAGAGAAATCAAGGTAGACAGAGAATCGAGTGGTCAACCAAATCTTAGGCACTGCTGAGGTCAGCAAAACATAAATAAAGAGAGCCTGTCTTGTATTTGGTATATTTCCCTAAGAGCAGATCAGGTTCACACACTGCTCCACAGTCCCCAACCCTCTCCTGAATCCATACTGGGCCCTCCAGCAGGATATAGTTATCTGCTGCCCACTCCTCTAGTCTCTGCATAATAACCCTACTCATCAATGTAGCCGAAGAGTCCAGGAAGGAGATGGGATGGTAGCATTTTGGGTATGATTTGTCCCCCTTCCTAAAAATAGGCACTGTCATTGAATCGGCCTAGCTAGTTGGAATCATGCCCTCTGCAGCCACATTAAATACTCGAGTCAGAATCAGGCCCCATAATACCCGTAATACTCTGAGGGCATCAACCAGAACTCCATCAGGGTCATGTGCTTTACCCCCGGCACAGTGTTCTAGGGCAAGGAAGACCTCAATCAAAGTAATATCCAAAGGACTCTGGGCCTCATTACGATGGCGGGCGGACTTTATCCGCCCGCTACCGTAACTGAAAACAGGTCCAACCGCCAGTGGTGTGGCGGTCCCACAAGGCGCCCGCCAAACTAGCAGGTGCATTCTTGCCATTAACATTGTGGCGGGCGGTGCTGTACACAGCACCCGCCTCAATGTTAAGGGAGCATGTTGTGCATTGCAATGCACAACGTGACAGGCACCACACAGTGCCTGTCACCTTGTGTATGGCAATGAAGGGGGATACCCCCCAGTGCAGCCACCCACCCCCACCTCCCCTTGGGGACCCACAACGGGTCCCCAATGTCATTCACTGCATGCCTTTCCCTGGCAGAGTTTCCACCATGGAAGGGCATGCACACTGCATGCATCATAATATGGCAGGCACCGCCACCATATTGTGTCCCTTTTCTGCCTGGCAGGCAATCGTGACGATTGCCTGCCAGCGGAAAGCAGCGAACGGTGTTTCCGTCTGCTGCGGTACCCCCGCCATGGTAATATGGCGGGGGTAAATGGCGGGCGGGCGGAGAGTGATGGCGTGTGGATCACCACCACCGGTCGCCATCATAATAGGCCCCTCAACTTAAATGGTTCACACCCTCGCCCATGGCCAGGGGAGCAACATCCTTAAGACAGTAAAAAATACCCAAAAAAAGATTGACTCATGCTTGTTGAAAAACAAATGAGGTAAATTTGGGTACTGTACCACTTTTTAGAAAGGGGCGTTGATAGTGCTCCAAAAAGGGGTAACATCATTTGTCCCAGCTGCCTGGGCTAATTTTGACCAGGTGTCCTCTCTAAACATCCTTTTTCTTGAAGCCAGTGCCAAATTGTAATTCTTTTTAGTAACTTGGTAACTGAATGGTCCTTGGGGGAACTATGCAGAGCAATTCTCAAAAGTTTGCATGCTGGAGTACATAGGCGATTAAACTAACCATGACCCTTTATAGATCTTGAGCTAAAAGGTCTGGTGAGTAACACATTGACGGACTTAACAATATTTCTAAAGGCAAACAGCAACCCAACAGGGTCTGCCTCAGTACATAAGCAATAATTAAACTCTAATGACTCATGGATGACAACTTCTGCAGCACATAGCGAGGATCAACCCCTGCCCATTTGATGCAAATGTCATCGGCTTAACTGGGGTAATGTTGGCAACACAAGTAACTTCTATGGGGCTTTGTGAATGGGAAAACATAGATATAACAATTGGGCATTTCACTCACAGCAGTTGAAATAATTCAAAAATTACAAATGAGATCTCTAGCAATAGAAGATATCAGGACACAATTGATGGTGGTATGTACATCTCTAAAAATAAAGGACGAAATCTGCTCAGCGCTCTCTTTATTGCTACTCTCCTATAGCACAAGATTATACTTGAAAATCAAAGAATTCAATGATTTCCCGTGAACATTATGTGGAAAGTGTAAGATTCCTGTGCCCGCTACATCAGTTAGACCATGCACGTCTTGCTGAGAGAGGGCATTTTTATATATTGAAATCACCAGCCCAAAAAACAAACCAATTTGAATAAATTGTGCATAAAACGCTTCCAGACGTCAAGGGCTAGGACCACATAGCCGTGGGAGGAGGCAAACATATAGTGCTTTGCTAGCACTAACACAGCTAGGCTCGTCCTCTGGAAACCCTTTGCTTTTAAATATCCAGTTTTTGTCATTTTATTTAAATTTCATTTTTCACCATTTTCCCTTGTTTTTAAACCCCCGCTCGCATTCTTGCACCGTAATTGGCTCCTCACCGCTACTTTGGCGGGCCGGTCCCTCGCGCTCAGGATTTGGTGAGCGCCATCTTGGGTGGGTGTAGGGAAACGCTAGACACTCCCACGCTCTAGCAGTCAGGAGGACTGGCTAGAGACTGATGCCGGGAATTGCATATAAGTAAGATAGGAGGTAGGCTCTCCTTGCTTTGCTAGCACTAACACAGCTAGGCTCGTCCCCTGGAAACCCTTTGCTTTTAAATATCCCGTTTTTGTCATTTTATTTAAATTTCATTTTTCACCGTTTTCCCTTGTTTTTAAACCCCCGCTCGCATTCTTGCACCGTAATTGGCTCCTCACCGCTACTTTGGCGGGCCGGTCCCTCGCCCTCAGGATTTGGTGAGCGCCATCTTGGGTGGGTGTAGGGAAACGCTGGACACTCCCGCGCTCTAGCAGTCAAGAGGACTGGCTAGAGCTCTACTTAAACCGGTCATGATGACGCGCAGCGTGTGCGCGCAGCGTGATCGCCGCAGTCACGCCGGAGTCACGCCAGAGTCCAGCCCGTCTGCGCCCGTCCGCGCTGAGGACGGGCTGTATGGCTGGACTACTGGTCACGATAAGGTAGGCTCTTACTCATTCAAATACTCCTTACAGGATGTATTACGGCTCAAACCTCCACTAGCACCTTGCTTCCATCGGTACACCCCTGAAGACTTCCTACTACCCTTGGGGTGTGGTTGCTTTCAGGTAGACTCGGGGGGTCCCAACCTACCCTCCCCTCCCACTCCTCCGGAGCCTTGCTCTCCGCCGGGACTCAGTGTGTCAAGCGAAAATTGCTTTCTTATTAACGCTCGCTCACTCATTAAAAACAATATAGTTTTTAAGGAGCTCGTTTTAGAAAGGAAACCCTCTTGGGTATTTATTACTGAAACCTGGGCTAAAGACTCTTCAGGCCCTGATCTTGTGGAAGCGGTCCCTGAGGGCTACTGCTTAGCACGTTAGGACAGAATAGGCCGAGTTGGTGGTGGCCTGGCTATCCTGTATAAAGACAGGTTTCATTGCCACACTATACCTCTCTCCGACCCCAAGGAAGTGTTCCAAGGACTATATTTTTTCCTGTCTGACTCTTCTAATCCCGCGTTCAATGGGATTCTGCTCTATCGTCCCCCCGGCCCTAGAGCAGATTTTGGGCTGAAATTGCTCCAGGTTTTGGAACCTTATTTTGGCCGACAAAATCTTACTATTCTAGGTGACTTCAATTTTCACCTAGAGTTGCTGGAGGCCCATGATACTATCTCCCTACTGGAAGTTATGTCAGCCTGTGGACTCACCCAATTGGTGAAAGGACCCACCCACCGAGCGGGGCACACGCTCGATGGAATTTTTTCTAACGATCAGAGGCTGACAGTTACCAACCCCTTCCATCTCTCATGGTCGGACCATTTGGCCGTTCCCTTTAATATGACCCATCCGATCCAGGACACGATTAGAAGGGTCCCGAGTACAATGGAAGTACGAAGGAATTTCAAAAACATCAGGGAAGACTCTTTCCATCCGTGGATATCTAGTCTGTCCGCTACTCAGGAGATGGACGCTCCTTCAGCGGTCTTACAATACGAAAAGACCATCTCGGAGGCCCTGGATGAACTGGCTCCAGCTAGGTCTTGCTATTCAGCCAGGAAAAGACCTTCAGCTCCCTGGTTCTCAGAACAACTAAGGCTCCTTAGACAAGAAGTAAGGAGACAGGAGCGCCTATGGCACTCTAGCTGGGACCCTAAGGATAGAGAAGCTCATAAGATCCTGTTAAAAAGATACAAGCTGGAAGTGATTAAGTTCAAACAAGAATACTTTACGGCCCTCACATCCTCACTTTCGTCTCCTAGAGAGCTCTTCATGATTGTTGATTCTCTTACTTCTCTCCAGATCCCAGACCCTGTGGTTGCATCTCAGGAGCTTTGCAACAAGATAGCCATCTTCTTTCAGTCCAAAATTTCGGACATTTACATTGCCTTGGAGTCACAAAGATCCTCTACCGCTGTACCTCCGGTGCCCTCTGTCTTAGAGTCTAATTGTGTAGAACTACCTCGGCTCGTGGGTCTGGAATCCTTTCCCCCTCTCTCTTGCCAGGATCTCGAGATCCTGCTCAACAAAACTAAATCTGGTTCTCCGCTACATGTCTGTCCGCTAAAGATCCTTAAGCAGTGCAGAGAATCCCTCCTTCCCCCTTTGGTTGACATCATGAATAGGGCGATGAAGGAGGGCATTTTTCCCCAGCAATGGAAAAATGCTGTGGTAAAACCTCTGCTCAAGAAGCCCTCTCTTGACCCTGGGGTATTAAAAAACTTTCGCCCCATCTCACTTCTCCCGGCTCCCGCGAAGATGTTAGAAGCCCATCTAAATAAACATCTTGCTGCATTCATGGAGAGTTCGGGCTGTTTGGATCTTTCCCAGCACGGATTCACGAGGGAACATAGCACAGAGTCTGCCCTCACCATAGTGCTTGATAACATCCGCACACGTGTTGATGGGGGACAGACCTCCCTCCTGATCCTTTTAGACCTCACGGCTGCCTTCGATACCCTATCTCCCTCGGTACTAACATCTCGACTGAGGGAGATTGGGGTCCGGGGGGCGGCCCTGGGACTCCTTTCCTCTTTTCTCGATCATAGAGAGCAAAGGGTGATGCTGGGTCCGTTTCTCTCTCCATCCCTGTCTGTGCAATGTGGGGTCCCTCAAGGGTCAGCCCTTAGTCCTACCCTTTTTAACATCTATGTGACCCCCCTTGCCAGACTTATTAGATCTTTTGGGATGGAGGTAGTCTCCTACGAGGATGACACCCAGATCCTCGTCTCTCTCTCCCAGTCAGTTACGTCGACTGCCGCCAACTTTAGATCTTGCATGGAGGCAGTCGGCAAATGGATGATTCACAATTCATTGAAACTGAACGGGGAGAAGACTGAGGTGATGGAGTTTGGAGGAAAGGAAGAGATCTGGTCAGCTGAGTGGTGGCCGGATTCATTGGGTGCCTGCCCCGATCCTACCTCCTCAGCTAAAAATCTGGGGGTTATGATCGATCCTACCCTTAGCATGTGCCAACAGGTCAACAGGACTGTATCGACCTGTTGGGGGATCATCCATATACTAAGGAAAATCAGGCACTATCTTTCCCTTCAGGCAAGAAAGCAATTGGCCGTTGCCCTCCTGGGCTCTCGTCTGGACTATTGCAATGCGTTGTATGCTGGACTGAATAAAAGTCAGCTACAGCGCCTGCAGGTGGTCCAGAACGCAGCAGCCAGATTTGTTTTTGATCTACCTCGACGTGCCTCTGCCACCGATGCCCGGAAGCAGCTTCATTGGCTTCCCGTTGTGGACCGTATCCTTTTTAAGTCCATGTGTATGGTCTATAAGGCTTTAGCTAAAACCAGCCCTACTGGCATTGGATCTATTTTGTCCCACTACAATCCTGGCAGGAACCTCCGTTCCTCAAACAGACTTCTTCTTTCTGTCCCTCGTGTCTGGAAGACTAGATGGGGGGGTAAGGCTTTTTCCAATCTGGCCCCAAAATGGTGGAATGCTCTCCCTCTTGAAGTAAGGTCTCTCCCCACTCTCCAAGCTTTTAGATCTGCCCTAAAGACCCACCTCTTTGTACGCGCATACCTGTAGTGGTGCTCTGCAAGTTCTGATCTTTTTTGATAGGCGCCTTGACACCTTCGGGTTTAGTTTGCGCGATACAAATTGCATAGTAATAATAATAATAATAATATTATAAATATGAACCACCACCAAATCACATCCAGATCGTCTAATAGTAACAGGTAACAAATTCGATATAGAGTTCATTCAGGAGCGCTCACTGCACAGCCTCATTCACAAATAACTGAAAGTGTACATCTCCTTGTCGTGCACAACTTCCTACACAGCTATACACCATAGAATATATACAAACCATCCCTACCATCGTACCGTGGCATACAGTGCCCTTCCATGAAATAACACGATTAGGCAAATCTTAACAAATCACTTATTCAAATGCAATGCACAAGAATGTTTCAATATAAAAAGTCAGACATGAGACATGGAGAAATGAAAAGGTCACTATGTGTTATGCCGCTCTGTGATTTTAGACCAGCTACTGACATACAAGAGGGGAGTGAACTCTGTAGTCAATGTTCACAGTGCCTAATGTTTGTGCAAATCAGGCACACTTCAAATCACAACAAAAAAGCTACACCCCTGCTCCAGCTGCTTCCACTTTATGGATAATATGGTGTGGACTCTAGTTTATTAGATTTTTTTGCCTATATATGGTTCACCTTATTCTGTGTCGTATGCTTCATTTTCCTGTGATAATATGAGCAGCATTGGTACAGCCTTAAATGCGTTGGGGCCCCGCCCCCCACCTCTTTCTAAATATGAAGTGTGTCTACCAGGATGAGCAAAGGTCAGACACTCTTCATGTTGAGGTCAGACAGGATAGTGCTGTATTGTGGTAAATGAAAGGCACCTGATGAACATATCACAGTGCTGTGGGAGAGACCTCCTCATCCCAGAAAAGTGCTTGGTGGTCCACCCCTCATGACAAGGGGGAGCGTCACTGATAGTCTTAGACCTGGGCACTTTGGTTTTTAAGCCCTGAAGTGCCCAGGGCCAAACATCTATCAGAGAGTCAGCAGTCTCTTGGACACCATCCCACTCTGTGAGGAGTAACAAACTTCCTCCTCTCATTGGCTGATTCATACCAAGGTGAGCCAATGACAGGAGGCAGCAGTCCCAATCATGAAGAACCACTGAGGCTTCCCTTACTCCATCCAAGACCACCACTGAGACCTGGTAAGTTTTATTTTTTGTAATGTTTGCTGTGTCCTTACATGTGCGTATGTATGAATGTATGTGTATTTTTAGTGCATGCTTTGAATGGGTGTGTGTGCGCATGTGTGTGTATGTTCTTGGAATGGTGGATGAATATGTGCATGCGTGCTAAAGCATGGGTGTGAGTGAGAGTATATGTGTGTTTTTGGGGGTGGGGGCCCGCTCCGCTCAAATTACTGTCCGCCACTGGTTATGCAGTTCCAAATCCAAGGCATTTTATTTGCCTCAACATTTGTACCGAATGTTCTGGGCTCAAACATTAAGAATCTTGTGGTTTTGTCTGGATAAGGAGTTTGCCAATCTGTTAATGTTTGCCGAGGGGCACATAAATGTTACGCTGCGTCATACAGTATATTGCTAAAGCTCTCAAGAGGAAATGTTTCCTTAAATAATGAGGACAGAAATGTTGCGCCTGCTCCAATACTCACAGATCACTTTATCTGCCACAGAAAAAACGAAAATGTCAACCAAATGAACTGTCTGGGCAGAGTCTGTTTCCAATTTCAATTTTGAGTTTCTTACTCTCGTAAAAAACTGTGAATTCAAGCACCCCTTCTGCAATATATCCTTAACTTCCTCTCTTTGGTCCTGCGACGAGTAACGTGTTCGCTTTGGAACAGTAGTAAGCTGAGTTTTTGACGTGTGTTTTAGAATATTGACACCTTCCTTGTGTATGACAACAGTCTTTCTATCAGACTGACGTTTGTAAATTTGTGAGGAGAAGAACCTGGTTTTGCTAATGTTGGATTCAGTCTGTTGACTAATAGGTCACCAGCATTTGTACCAGCACTTTTTAGAGGATCTTTGGCTATAATTTGTGCATGTTTTATGCATCTTTTTTCATTTAGTGAGGGCGAGTGGCTAACCGTTGCCTGGTCTGAAGTGTTGGTGCTTATGGGTTAGTAACTTTTGGCAATTATGTAGCTTCAGAATTGTGTTGAGACCATGCAGGTAAATTGTGGTTATTTCTGGACCTAGCCTTTTCTGTCACGTCCAAACTTTTTACCTTCACTAATCCATTTTTTCTAAATACGTTTTTGTTGGCCGTGGGACTCTGCGCACTGTACTACTGCTAACCAGTGTGAAAGTGCTCTCTCCTTAAAACATGTTACACTGGCTTATAGCAAATCAGCAAATTCAATTTACTTATACGCACCAGTAAATTGGCACAACATGTGCCCAGGGCCTGTAAATTACATGGTACGAGTGGATCTGCAGCACTTATTGTACTACCCACGTGTGTAGCCCTTCAAACATGTCTCAGGCCTGCCCTTTGAGCCTTTGTGTATGCAGTTTTAACCTGCCATTTCGACCTGGCAAAAGAAACCTTGTGCCAGGCCAAACTTTTCTTTTCAATACATATAGGCCACCCCTTGGGTAGGCTCATGACAGCCCAGAGGGCAGAGTGCAATATATTTAAAAAGCTGGATGTGCACTTTTAAGTTTCACATGTTCTGCTAGTGAAGAACTCTGAAATTCTTTTTTTACTACTGCAAGGCCCATCTCTCCCATAGGATTACATTGGAATTACCTTATTACATGTTATAAATATAATTTCCACATGGTAATAGGTAACCCCTTCATGTCTACTGTCTCTTTAATTGGAATTTCAAATCCTAACTTATGGTAAAGTCTCAGTTCAAGTTACAATTTGGAAAATAACACTTTTAGAAAGTGCCATTTTCCTGCCTTAGCCCTTTAGTGCCTACAGCCTGTATATGAGTCACATGACTGGGGGTATCTGACAGTTAAGCTTTGTTTATTTCCCCTAGACAGCCACCCACAATAGGGAGCTTAGCTGTGCATGGATGGGCCATCACTGGATCTGAGGGAGGAGTTAGGCAAGCACCATTTACACTTGAATAGGCTGTGTTCCGCCTCCACACAAAGGCCTGCATACCCCCTGTAGTTAGTCTGGAGCCAGGACCGGGAAGGCAGGATACCTGTGGTCTTCAAAGAGAAAGCTTCTCCCCCACTTCAAAGGCATAACTGGGTATAAATACTGGATTTCAGACCGAAACGCTTCAGTACACTTTTGGAGCTGTGGATACTCTATCAGGAACAAGGACTGCTTTGCTCCTATAAGGACTAGCATTCTGTGGGACTGCTGCTCTAAAGGAACTGCTGCCCTGCTGTGTTGGCCTGCTGCTTCATACCCTCCTGCCTGGGGAAGAAGAATTGGACCTGCAACTTCATCTTGAACCTAGGACCCTCAGATTGACTCCAAGGGATATTCTGCTGGCCTCCTGATATAAGCCTTAGGGGCACAAAGGGCTCATGAGCATTCTGAACCAGACCCTGGACCCCACTGCAGTGAGTTTCTGACCCCCAAGTGGTGCCTCTCAGGTACTGGATCCTTGCTGTGTCTCAAGGACACTGAAATCAAGCTTTTGGGCTCTTAGCGACTTCAAGCAGACATGTTCGCATGATACCTCTTCCCTCACATTGAAAAGCAGAGCAAAGCTCCATCAACCCTACTCTTCTCACTGCAGCATTAGGTGCTCGTGAGGACTGCAAACTCGAAGCTTCAGCAGCACCCGCCCATGATACTGGCTGGCTCTTTGCGCATCGATGACTGTCTCCCTCCCTTTCGCGACCCTCTGCAATTCAAAGGGGACTATTGGAATGAACTTGAGAAGGTAAAACTACAGCAAGCCTAACCTGGGGACTGTATCCAATCTGCATTCTATCGCTGTCAGTTTGAACTTTTGAATGTGACCAGATTTCCCGAGTTGGCGTTTTGCGCTCTTCGGTGCTATATTCAATTTATTCTTTAAAAACTCATAACCCCGGTTCCACTGATTGAACATTTATCATTTAGGGTGTATTATCTTTATTATATGTTGCTCTATTGTTCTAACTGGTGTGGGATCTTTTTGTGTGGTGTTTTCACTGTTTTACTGATTGAAGTGCTGAACAAATACGTTACAAAATGACCCTAATATAAGCCTGATACTCTGTTTCAAGCTACCAGGCGATTGAGCACAGATCCATTTAGGGTTTGCTTGTACCTTATCCTGACAAGGATTGTGGTTTCTATTTGACAAATGGTTCACACCCCCAGTAAGCCAGTAGCACATTTTCTGACAGTTGTCTAATGCATGGTTTTGGTTTTGAGAGATGTACTTGTGTGCTAAAATGTATGCGCTTTGGGGTAGCAAAGCCTAGCTAACTATTTTGTGTTGGTGCAATATCGACCGAACGAGAGGGCTGGCAGCACTGTCTACCATGTTCTGCTCAAGTTGGCACATTTATAAGTAATTCATAATCAGTAAAATATGTTCACTTCATAGCATATCTGAGCAATTTGAATGTGTATGATGTGAATCTGTTTACAGTATTGGGTTGGATATTTGTGGCATTTAATGGCGATAAGAGATACTGACAATCTCATGATAAATGAATGTATGACATATCTAGCCTGTCTTGAATGCAGGTGAGTAATTATTTCTAATATGTTTGTTGTATGATGGATTGTCCTACAGGAGCAAAGTATACCATAAATAATCCATACTTTATCAGATTGATACCTTCACGGCACATCTGATTTTTAGCTCCAAAATACAGTCTATCACAGCATATTGGATGCAAGGCATAAAGCTTTGTTATTATATTAGTGGTCACTAAAAGTAGATTATGTAGTTGCATATTATCAAAAAAACATATGTTCAAGCAGACCCATAGCCAGATGTTTTGGGGGGCCTGGCCCTTAAAGGATAACTACATTATAAAAGGAGTCTCTGTGTGGGCAGGGTCGTGGCTACCCCTAGAAATCCTTTTTTCAAAAGCACAATAAACTGAGATTAAAAAAAAAAAACAAATGTGGCCGTTTGTTTTAAAGTGTTCTACCTTGACAGCTATTTGTGATAAGAAGCAGGGAATGGTGCCATTAAAAGCACAGTGAGAAAGGAACATTGTGATTTTTTTCAGGAAACATATATCAAATTTAGATTCAAAAGCACTTCTGGACAATACAATGGAGTAAAACTCAATAGGATATCATTGCAAATATGCAGGAGGTTATGTTTTTCCATCAAAGCACAATTGGGAAATGTGTGGCAGATGATGCATTTCTCGTCACATCATAATAGCAAATATTGAAAATAGTTGAAGACATTTAGAGGCAGGTGTAAACTAAACTCATTGGCATAGCTGTGACTACACAGGCTTCATGCATTCAAAGATGTGGTCCCAATGTTAATCAGTACTGCACTGACTATACCTGGCTCCTGTGAAATATAACTTAACCCCTTGCATGCTGATGACAGCCCCCAGCCGTCATGCACTACGGTGCTCGTGTGCTGATGACGGCTGGGGGCTGTCATAAACCCGCCCACTCGCGATTCTGCCGCACAATGCAGAATCGCGGCCGCATGGAAGGGGTTAATGGAACAGTCAGTTGGTAGAGAGCCAAGATACTTATGGGTTATTAGGAGAGAACGGGCACAGTTGAGGGAGTGAGTTTAGAAGTGTGCCCACTTCCACTAGTGAAAAAGATAAAGGTCTGCCATTCAGTAATGCCGTGGTGGCCTTTTAATAAATACCTTTAGCCCCTGCATAAATATTTTCACAAATGATGCACTTTTGTGTCCAGATCCTCACCCTGAACTGATGCTTCCTTTTCTGTAACTACCTGCACTTCTGTACTTCTAAACTGACTGGACAGGCAGGAGGTAGTTCCATTTAAATGATGAAGAATGCACATACAAGGAAAGGAAGAGTCCATCTTCTTCTTCAAATGCAGAATGCCTAGGTTGATTGAAAACCCTTTTCTTTATTGTGGCTGCAGAAAGTATGTGGCCTCCTGTCAATGCCAGAAGCCGGAAAGGTGCATTCTGGGAGTTTACATTGGCCTGAGGCAGGGTTTCGATTTGTTTAGCAGGGCTGTGGAATTATTGTGTTTAGATGCTGCTAGGTTACCTTATTGCCCATATTAGAAAGTATTACTGATGAAGATCATTTATCAGCAGTTTGCCTTCTTGGTCCTGGGGGATGTTACACATCAATGTTTAGTTGGAACCAGAGGCTTGTTTGTTCTTAAGCCCACAGTCCAAGTGTTTATGGACTCTGGGCCTATTTTACACAAGCTTGGTCATTGTGCCCATGCATTAGTGGCATTCGTCCTGCTGTCCCTATGTGTATATTTCAGCGCCCTTGCCAGTGACACTGTATGTCTGTACCCCTTGCCCCAATGTAAGAGTTGTTGTGCGTCTCCCAATGTCAGTGTCAGTCACAACTTCCATGTATCAGCGTCCCCACATCATTGTCCAAATGGCAATGTCTCTATAACAGTACCATTGTCTTCATATCCACGTGTTCCTTCAACAGTTTGTGTCAGTGTCTCAGTTCCAATATGCTCATGTCAAAGTCTATTTCATTGTCCCAGAAACACCATTCCAAAACCAGTGTCTCATGTAACATTAACTGGTCCAGAGTCAGTGGCTTACTGTATCTGGGACACTGTGAATTTGGGAGCAATGGGTTTATGGAGACATATGCTAGCTGTTCCAGTGTCAAAATTGATAACACTGCATCGCTGTGTCAGTGTATCAATGTCACTGCTCTTGTGTCAGTGTCCAAGTGTCATCTTTCCTGTGTCAGCGTCCCATTGAGCAGTATTTATCTATAAGTGTTGTTGCCTCACTATTTGTCTCCCCCTGGTAGTTTGTCTGTGCCAGTGTTGGTTTTTAGTGTCAGTGCACTCATGCTGGTGCCCGGTGTCAAGTCACTTCGTAGTGTTAATATCCATGTAGTGTAGCATCCTGCCTCAGTCTCTGTGTCTCAGCATTAGTATCTGTGGACTTATCAGCTTTCCTGGGTTAGTGTGCCCATGTCATTATAAGTGCATATGTGTTAGTGCCCCTCTGTTTTTTCCCCGTCAGTGTTCCAATAATGAGGCCGGGGCCATCTCGCTTATAATCTACTCATTGTTAATGCCCTGGTGTCAGTGTAGCAGTGCCAATGCCCCGTGTCAGTTTGTGTCATTGTCCATGTGCGGATGGTAACATTCTAATGTTAGTGTCTCTGTGTCAGTATCCTCTTGTCCCAGTTTCTGTGTTCCCACGCAGTGTCACTGTGCCAGTGGCCTTTGGCAGTGTTGCTGGGCCATGTCAGTGTCCTTGTGTCAATATCCCAATGTCAGTGACGCATGTCAGTAACCAGAGGTCACTTCCCCAATGCTGTCTCCCTCGAGTCAGTGCCCTTCTTTCAGTGTCCCTGTGTCATTTTCTGTACTGAGATGTGTCTTTTAGTGTAATTATACTGCTGTGCCTTTTTAATCTCTCAATGTCACCTCTCCTTGCCATTGTTTTATCATTGATTTTTATACCACACTCCAGCATTCCATTGTCACTTTTCCCCATCAATGTCACCATGAAAGTGCTGGTGCTCCTGTGTCTTTGTCCCAGTGGCTGTGTCTTTGTAACAGTGTTTCCATGTGATTGCTGGAATCCCTATGTCAGTGTATCAGTGCCAGTGATAGTGCCCCATGTTGGTGTCGTTGTGTCAATGTTTGTGATCTATGTCAGTGTTCCCGTTTCACTATCTCATGTCAGTCTTGGGGCCATGTTTTAATGTGCACGCCCCAAAGGCAGTACCCCAATGTTAGTGCCTCCATGTTGGTGTCATTGCGTCAGTGCCCCCCTGAAAGTATGATCATGTCAGTATACTAATGTCTCGTACCCCATTCAGTGTACATCTGCTGTGTTACTGTACTTGTATTATGTCCTAGTGTCAATATCTGTGTGCCCTAGGATTGATGTGTCAGTATCCTAGTGCCAGTATTAGTGATTGTGGCCCAGGTCAGTGCTCCGGTGTCACTGTTCCCTGGTCAGAATTAGTGCTCCTGGTTCAGTGCCTCTATGCCAGTAACCTAGAGTCAGGGGAGATGTGCCTGTGACGAGGAGAGGACAACGGTGCAGAGACATATTTTCTGAAAACGGCCTGATGCTGCTCTCTTCCTCTGCATTGGCACACAAACAGGCTGCCAAGCCCCACGTACACATGTCTGTACCATGGTGCAAAGGTGCATATGTGATGCCATCCCCTTCCAGTACAACATTCTATGCCTAAATACTTCTTTATAACATCCTACACTGTAAATACGTGCTGTATAGTGTAACATCATGCAATGTGTTAAATGTTAGGACAAATATAAACATTTCTCTTACTTTGTGCCTGCTACAAGGAGCCTACTCAAGCTATTTTATTAGATTCGGTTTGCATACAAAAACGTGGGTGCTTGCGCTGTAATCCCCATCTGATGTAATGTCCCTTCGATGCAAAGTAGGGTAAAGTACAGTTTGTGCCAAGAAATGGGCACCTTTCTGGCACAAATACCTGGGCTGGCAAAAAAACCTCCTTCCCAGAGTGTCTTCTACTTTAAATGACGTTGCTGGGGTGCAACGTTTAGTAAATCAGTCCTAATGATTTTCCTAGACAGAGAGAGCCACTTCAAAAAAGAGAGAGTTGGCAAGTAAATCCTGCATTTCACTCAAACATTAAACTGTGCAGCTTAATGATTATGCTCTATATTGCACTCGTTTTTGTCGGTTTCACATATCATCAGAAAACTAAGGAAAGGGTTTGAAGTTTGCTTCACAATGGATTGCGGGTCTTTCGTTTTCTCCTGCATGCTGAACATGTTCAAAGGTAAAGAAAGTGTTATACTGGTTGTTGGTGCTGTTTGAGTAACCAGGAAGAGTCCCTGAAAATAGAGTACATCTTTGGTTAGTAAGAGTGTTCTGTCATAGCTTCCGGACAGTTCAGCATGACTTGGGATGGGAGTTTGTAAATGGGGAACATCCAATGTCTGGAATATTCTTTCTTCTTCTTTCATGTAGTATGGGACACAGAGATGCACCACAACAATATCCAAAAAAGAAATAGGATGTAATTCTTGTCTTTATTTCTTTTTTCTCTTTTTTTTAATAAAGTTTCACATATATATACGCCGTCTTCACTATATATGCGAGAAACCTTATAAAACAAAAGAGAGAAAAAAGAAAATCAAGACAAGAAACACAACCTGTTCTTTTTTGGTTATTGTTGTGGTGCATCTCTACCTCTCATATAGTCATTACCCCCAGGTCCCTCCGTCCTCGACACCTTCATACTAAACATGTGGAGATAACCATCTCCCGACAGAAAAAAACAACAAGAGGCATGCTGGGACACTAATACTGCCCCTCCCCCCGGGAGTACATAAGCAGTACTTACCCAGCAGACCTCCTGTTCTTTTTTTCTGTCTGTCGACAGAAAGTTGGTGTGCTGATGCTGCTCCTGCTGGGCTTGAGTGGCTTCTCTTCTTCCCCCCCCGCCCTGCTGCCGGGCTGTTTGGGCGCGGGGTCCCTGGACTGCCTCCTGGCCTGCCGGGCTTGCTGGGAGTCAGTCTGTCCCGGAGCCAGTGTTCTGCTTCGTGAGACGCCTGCCGGTCCTTTGCGGCTGGGGCTGGAGTTCCCGGGAAGTTGCTTCCGGGTCGCGGGCTCGTCTTCCCGAGCTTGGCCGGGGAGACGTGCCTCCCTCGATGGGCTCCTGCTGTTTCTGGCCGAGCTGAAGGTGGAGTGGGGGCCTGGTTCCTGGGGTTGGCCCCCGCTCTGGGTGAGTCCCGCTTGCGGGGTTTTCTTTCCTTCTGACACGTTCTGTTTTGGTGCAGTGTTCGTGTCTCGGCGTTGGCGCTGACCATGCTGTGTTTCGGGGCGGAGCGGTTTCTCCCCCTGTGTTCTTGTCCTTTTTCTTTCAGTAGCGCTTTGTGCCACGGACTGCTCTTCCGTTTGCCTTCATTCCTGTGTTCTGGAGGCGACGTGCCCGGTCTTTGGTGCTGACTGGCGATGTTCGTGCCTCCTCCCATCCGCTGTTTGCTGCTGGGATGGCCTGGCGTTCTGGAGCTTCGGTGTGCAGTTTGCCGGTTGTGGTTCATGTCCGCGGCTTGCCGACGATGGCGGCTATCCTTCTGGGGGACGCCAGGATTGAGACCCGAGACTCCTGGAGATGCCGGGGATTGTACACGGGCCATCATGCAGACGGAGCATGCGCCCTGCCACTGTGCTACGTCCCCTCACCTGGACTCTGTCCTCTCAGGCCCCCGCCCTGCTCTCGGTCTGCCTGGGGTTCGGGGCCGGCGCTGCCCCTTGGCGGCGGATGTGGCTGCATCTGCTGCATAGGGTGTCCTCTGACCTCCGTTTGCCCCTCTGCTTTTACACGCTCGGGGCTTTGGTTGGTTCGCCTCTGTGTTTGGGGGGTCCTGGTCTTGATGGGGCTGCGGCCTTTGGGTTCGGTGGCTAGGGATGTTTTTGGGTTCCTGCCTGTCCGTTCACCCTCTTATCCTTCTAGGTTCGTCTTGTACGGGCCGCTGGGTTGGGTTACGCTGCACTTCTGTTTTACAGCTCTCGGTTGCCCATCGTGGTGTCCGTTTCCTTTGCTGTCTGTGTTGCTTCCGTGTGGTTGTGTTCCATGCGGTTCGTTTCCTGTGGCCCCACCGCCCTTTGGGCTGGCCCTCTGCTCCTTCCTTTCTTCCTGGTGGCTGTGCTGGTGTGGGCTTTGGTGCTGCTGCTTCTGGACACGCTCGTGGCGGGAGCCTGAGCTGTTCTTTTTTCGGGGGTCCCTGTGTGCCTCGTCGTTTTTGCCCTGGCCTTTCCGTGCTCGGCCGGTTGGGTTTCGAGGGGTTGGCGTCCCTGGGATGCCTTTCTTTTTGCCCTTCGGGCTGGTGTTCTCGGGCGCTGGGGTGCTGTGTTCCTTTCGCTATCCCTCACCTGTGGCTATTCTGGGGTATCTATGGCTGCTCGTGATTGGCTGTGGCTTCGCCTATGTCCTTCTCTGGGTCTGTGCCGTGTTTTTCCTGTGCGGATGGCGGCCCTGTGCTGTTGCCCCCGCGCGGGATATTTCGCCCCCTTTTTCTTCTTCTATGTGTCTCGTGGGCTGGTCCTGGATTTGGGGGCTGGCTCTCCTTCTGGCCGGCGTCCTTGTCTCCTGGAGGTGCCGTGGTTTGTGCCGGGGCCTCCTGCTTGAGGGTCATTCGTTTGGAGCTGTGCTTCTTCCCCTCTTCTTTTTGGGTTGTCCTACTGCTGCCTCCGGTGGCCGCGCAGTTTGCTTCCTGTGTATGTTCGGTGGCTGGTGCTTATGTGTGCTTGTGCTGCTCATGAGTTCTTGTGCTCTCCCCCTCCTCCTGTGGTGCTTGGGGGTCTGGGGGGTGCTGGTCGGTCGGGCCCTGTGGTCCTTGTGCTCCTCTTTTTTGTCTGAGGGGTCCTGATTCTGTTTTTGGCCTGCTGCCTTGCCGCCTGCCTTCCCCGGCTCGGATCTGTTCTCGGGGGCAGGTTTGTCGCGGGGCTTCTCGCTTTGGTGGTTCCCCTGCTCTTGGCCGCTGTGCGCTTGGGGAGTTTTCCTCTCCATGGTTGGCGTGGGTTCCTGTCGCCTCTGTGGGGGCTGGTTCCTTTGACTTGCTCTGCCTTTGCTTGCTCCTGGTGTTCCCTGTGTTGTTGGGGTTTTTTTCCTGCGTGCTTGCTTGCAACTTGCACTTCGGCGATGGCCTGTGGGGGGTGCGCTCTGTTCCCCCTCTTCTTCGGACTGCCTGCCCCGCCTGGTGGTGGGGCGGTGTGCCTGCTCCTTGGGCCTTTGCGGGGGTGGGGTCCTGTGGGCTCCCCTGGTTCTGGTTGGCCTGCCCTGCTGTTCTCCCTCTGTGGCCTTGCCTCGGCTGCGGGCTGGTTGTTGTGCCTCTGCTCTGCTTGGGTGTCCTGGTTCTTCGCTTCCTGTCTTCTGTGCGGTGGGTCACCTTGGGGGCTTCTGGTCCTTGTCCTGTTCCTCCCTTGGGCTGTGCCTGGTTCCGCTCATGGGTGTTTGCCTGTGTCTTGCCGGGGGCTCCTTGGGGTGGTCTGTCCCCTCTGCCTGCGCTTGGGTGGCTTGTGCTGCCTTGTGTGTGAGTGTTCTGATTCGGGCCTGCCTGCTCCTGTTCTCGTCTGTTCCCTGCTTGGTGCCTGTTTGTGGTTCCTGCCTGGGTCTTCCTGTTGGTGTGGGCTTCCCTTGCTCCCGCTTGGGGATTCGGATGTGGTCCAGGGTTTTTTCTGTGTGCTGGGCCTGACTGCTTCTGCACTGGCTCCTCCTGGTCTGGCCTTTGGCTGTCTGCCCCTCCGGTTTCTTCGGGGGTGCCTGCGTGGTTTGTTCCGGGCTGGGGCCTCTGGGCTGCTGCCGGTTCCTGTCTTGCCTCCTGTTCTCCTGGTTGGTGGGCTGTCCCGGTGCTCCGCTGCTCTGTGTTGTGCTTGGTCGGGCCGGGGTTGGTCCCTGTCTGGCCTTCTGGGGCTGCTGGGGGCTGTTGGCTTCCGGGTTCATCTCCTGTTTGGGGTGGTTTGATCCCGGGTTGTTCTGGTCTCGTCTGGTTCCCTTGGTGGGTTCCTGCCTGGAGTTTCTGCTGCTGCCTCCCGCTCCTGGTTGTGGTGCTCCTTTTGGGCTCTGCTTCCCTGCTGGTGTCCCTTGGGTTTCTGGCGGGGTGTTCTGGGTTGCGGCCGCTTCCTGGCGGTTCCTTCTTGGCCTTCTCCTGCTGCTCTCTTCCCGGGTTTGTCTTCCGGTGTTGTAGGCCTGTGTGGAGTTCTGTGGCTGCGGTTCTGGGTCTCCTTGCTGGCCCTTTTTGATCTGCTCTGGGGGTTCTTGCCGGCCTTTTCCGGGTTGTTCCTGGTTCTGTGGTCCTGGCTCGCCCCTTCCTCCCTTGCTTCCCGGTCTTTGTTCCCGGTGTGGGTCTGTTTGGTTTCCCCTCCGTCTGTGGTTGGGGTGCTGTTCTGTGGTGCTCGTGCATCTGCGTGTCCCTGCTTCTGGCTGCGGGTTGTATGGGGCTTCTTGCTGCTTGGTCCTCGGCTCTTCTTCTGGGGTTCGCTTGGGCCTGCTGTTCCTCCTGCGTGGTCGGGTTGTTTGGCTCTGTCCTTGCTTCCCGGTTCTGTTGGGGTTTGTTGCTCTCTTTTTTTGCGGTTTGCTGGGCTCCTCTCCGGCTTTGCTGGGTTAGGGCCTTGTGGTTGTGGTCTGGGTGCTGTGCTCCCGTGGCTTCTTTTGCCCGCTGCTTCTTCCCTTGCTGTTGCTTGGCCGGGGTGTGGGGTTCTTGGCGTTCCTTTGTCTTTTGGGCGCCTTCTTGTGCTGCCCTCTGTGCCTCTTTGGGCGGCTGCTGGGGTTTCCCTGTTGCCCTGTGCTCGCCTGCTGCCTTGTGTCCTTTCCCTTTGGGGTTGGGGTTCTCTGGGCTTGTGGCCGTTTTTCTCTGTTCCCGGCCTGGTTGTGTTTGGCTGGTTTCCGGTCTTGTTGGCCTCTCCTTGTTTGGTGGGCTTTCGGCTGGGTTCTGGGGTTTCTTCCCCGTCCCTGTCTTTGGATCGGGTTCTCGGTCCTGATGGGCTTCTGGGTGCTTCTTGCTTCCTGGGCCTCCTGGGTTGGGTTTCCTCCCCGGAGGTCTTGGGCTCCCGTCCTTTCTTTTTGGAGGGGTGGCCGTGTTTCTGGCCTATTTCTTCTCATTCTTTTGGGCTGAGTGCTTGTGCTTCCGCTCTGTTGGCCTTTTCTTCTTTGACTTTCTTCTGGGTTGTCTCGTCTTCCTGGGGAGTCTGCCTGGCCCTGTGTGGTTTTGGCCTGGGGGTTCTTCTCCGGTTCCGGTCCCGTTTGTAGGTTGCTCGGGTTGGCGGCCTCCTTTCTTGGGGCCTTGGGTTTCTTTCTCTCCGGCCATGGTCCCTGCTGTAATGTTCTGGGTTGCGGGCCGGTTGTTTCCTGCGGTCTTCCTTTCCTCCTTTTCGATGCTTCCTTGGGTGGCTGCTTTTTTTGTGGTGTCCTGGGTGTGCTTGTGCGTGCGGAAGGCCGGGTTTCTGCTTTGGTATTCTCCACATGTTTAGTATGAAGGTGTCGAGGACGGAGGGACCTGGGGGTAATGTCCTATTACATCTGGTAATCTTCATTACTCCGGGTCCCGTAGTCCTCGACACCTTCATGCGCCCCTCCCTCCCTCCCGGGCGGCCGGCCTTCCTGTCTGGGCTTGTTAGTACAGGAGGTCTGCTGGGTAAGTACTGCTTATGTACTCCCGGGGGGAGGGGCAGTATTAGTGTCCCAGCATGCCTCTTGTTGTTTTTTTCTGTCGGGAGATGGTTATCTCCACATGTTTAGTATGAAGGTGTCGAGGACTACGGGACCCGGAGTAATGAAGATTACCAGATGTAATAGGACATTCATAACCATTCATTGGTTTATGCCCCTTGGCGGCAGGTGCTTGTATTGTGAGCACACAATGAGCTACATTAATGCTAATGATAACACTTGGAAAAACGGTTCACATTGCGGTCTCCACGGTCCGCTGCCTTTGCTTCATTGGTTCTTTAATGCAGTCACAGAGCCGGCTGCAAATTAATGATGCCAAATGGAATAAGATGTGTTCTGGCCCTAGCCGAATAGTTCATGTTCCATATCTGCCCCGAAAATGGCACACTGGTGCGGTTTGGAAATTATATGGATTCAAAGAAATTATTTAAAGTCGTAAGTGCATGAAATGAAGTGTAGTATAACACAGGGTTCCCCAACGTCGGTCCTGGAGGGCCAGGACCATACCAGATTTTTAAGATAACTACAGTTATCTAAATGTGGATATGCTACAAATCTGGCATGGATCTCGCCCTCCAGTACCGATATTTGAGATTCTTGGTATAAAGCAACCTCCCCAGCCACCCCCAAGACTATTGCTACATGGATTACGAATTCTTTTACCACCCGAAATGGACATTTTTATGCAAACTCTTCTGTTGTTGCATCATGATGGCAACAAGTTATTATTGATGTTAATTCATCTTGATGCTTTTTTAGTCAAAATCATCTGATAAACTTCCCTGATATATGACTCCTTTTGCAGTGTTATGGTCTAGAACTGTCTAAAATCTCTGTAAAAACTGCAACCCCTTTTCTGACAAACTCATTCTGTAATCCTTGGGGGGGGGGGGGGGGGGGGTGGAATAGCAAACAACATACCCGTCATGGGGGGTAGTGCATCAAGTTTTAAGCCAGACATACTGGAAAGAGGGCGACTGACGCTGGACGCTGGGGATCATGGTTTGATCCCCAGCTCCGGCGGCAGGGGTCTACCCAGCACCATGCAACTCTGGGCAATAGCTCGCTTGATCTTCCCAATGGCCCCCAGCGCCGAGATACCCCTTCGGGGTTGATTTGTGTGTTAAAACAACATGCGCACTTTCAGTGCCTACCACCACTCCCCGCTGATGCGACATGGCCCACCCACCCTATACTCGCGTTTTGGTGGTCAAAAATAAAATGACAATAAAATAGTTTTATTGTCGTTTTATTTTTCTTCTGGCTGTTGCATTTCAGCAGTGAGGATACGTGCCTCTGCCATAGCGGGGGAGCTGCCCCTGTTTAATTGTCAACACCGGTACTTATGGCAGTTTGCTGCATTTTGGTGCTCTTTGTATCATTTAAGGATGAGCAAAACAACTGTTGTTTTATTAATTCAATGCACTTTAAAAATATTAGTACCTGCCGCCAAAGTCCTCCTTATAGATTTGAGGGTTTGGAATATTCAGAATGTTCACACTAGTAAGTGTGCGATGGTTAGTAGTTGTGTTGTTCCTGTTATTGGCAGTGCTGACAGTGCAATGGGTGGTGCAAGTGGAAGTGGCCTCCTGTATTAGGCCCTGTCACTTCTATTTTTACAAATTAAGCACTATCGACTCCTCGTCAATAACATGACTCAGTGAGTTTGTTCTTATGTGTAGCTTTCATTTGTGTTGCCAAGAAGGACAGCCACATTCACAATGAGATTTTTCGGGGAACATCCTTTACAACGCGGATGTTACACCGCAGTTCCCTTACGACGCAACTTTTACAACGCAAGTTGTAACAACGAATTGCGCTGGGGGGCGCTCCAGAATAGTAAATAGTTTAATTTACTATCCAACTCCTTACCTACTATCCACGGGGACATGAGTTGGAATAGTAAATTAAACTATTCACTATCCAGCCCCCAAACAATGCAAGTCGTGGTAACGACTTGCGTTGTAAAACATGTGTCGTAAAGTACTTCGATGTAAAACATCGCGCTGTAACGACATACATCCAGATTTTTCACAAGATACTTTCTCAAAGAGTAATGCTAGAATTGTGTTTATTTATCAATGTCACGCAATGTAGGCCACTCTGTGAAAACAACACTAATCAACGGCCAAAATAGCCAACATTCTCATTTATACTAAGTAATAGTTGTAGTCAGGGCCACACTGAAGACACTTTTTTCGGACTGCGCCTTGGGGGAGGGGGTGGGGGGGGTTGGGCGAGGGCGGAAGTGTGTAACGCTGCTGCATAACTGAACCGGCCCCCAGCACTGCTGCTTTTGTTACAAGTGGCCGATACTGTAGCACTGTAAAACCAGTCCCCAGCAAGAAAACCTGCCCCCACTGCTTCAAAACCAGCCCCCACCATTCCAGACTCCCGGGAAAACACCAGATGCCCGCTACGGCCAGTCCGGCCCTGGTTGTAACATACTTGTTGAGTCATCAACAATAGAGGTTTTTTTTATATTTAATGTTTTGCTGTGGCATGACAACTCATAGATGTGCAAATGCTATTTATAAAGAAAAATATTGCTTACTCATGTTTAGGTTGACTATAGTTAATGTAGGACTACATTTTGCTTTGTAATATATCTACATTTTATTCATAAGCAAGCTGATGCTCTAATTGTGGAACAAGATGTTCTTTTCAATTCTATTCCCATGTGAAGAAATGTTTTCTTTTTGTAACATTAATAGCAAGTTTTTAATGAATAGTGAACTCAAGAATTCACCTGCAGTGCGCATCTTAATTCATGTACTTTATCTTGTTACAGGTAGTGTAAGCTTAGAGGACACAGAGAGAAGCTTGTTAGTGCGAAAGCATTGAGAAATCTGCGGTGTATGTAATTGTATCATCTTGCTCTAACCTACTTGGATAGTCTTATGAGACCAGTGTGTAGGTGTGTGAAATGTTAGAATTGTGTATTTTAATATAATGTAGAGCTGTACTGACATCTTCAGATTCAATTGAGATGATTTAGAATAGAGCAGAGCAGGAGACATAAGTGCACTCTTTTAGTGAGATGACTGTCTTTCCTTTGCCCTTCCTTTTGAGGTGACCCCATACTGGATAGTCCTCTGATTTATATGACTTTGATACTTTGAGTTGTATATAATTCTTGTTTTAACCTTTATTTTCATTTTAACCAAACAGGTCCGACATGTAAACATAATAAGTACCAATCATATTTACCATGAGCACGGACGCAAAGCTATGTATGGCGAGACACAAGGCTATCCCACAAAACATCAGTCTGCTCACAGGGTATATCCAACTACCAGAGCAGTAGACCGTCCCACCTTATATATTTCAGGGTCCAGCCTTCGTGACCTGTTCATCACAATACTTCAGGAGGTGTGGCTGAGTGCAGTTAGGTAGGTACATAGCGGAGCCCAAATATCTTTTGGTCTTCAGGTAGGGGGAAGTAAATCACTATATACATCAGCATTTTCCGCACATGTGGTGAGGTCACGGAATAAGTAGGGGTATCTGGGGACTGTCTTCAATTTCCAGATCATCACCACCCTTGCCTCTCCGAGTAGCAAAGCCAAAGAGAATAATTTGCCAAAGGGTTTCGCCATGTTTTAGGCATATCCCATCAATGCCATCATTGACATTACAGTCAGACCTGGGGTGCTCATTGCCTGAAGTTCATTGGCAAGCTTCTGCCAGTAGGACTTGATTCTGGGGCATCACCAGGCCGTATGAGGGAATACAGCATCTGGAGCAGCACAGCATCCAAATGTGGAATCGCTGAGAGGCCATATTGCAACATAGCAGTGGGGGTGTTGTAAGCCCTGTGAATGAACCTGACCTGGATGAATCAGAATCCACCATTAGCGGAAAC
Organism: Lissotriton vulgaris; assembly: GCF_964263255.1. Classification (NCBI taxonomy): domain Eukaryota; kingdom Metazoa; phylum Chordata; class Amphibia; order Caudata; family Salamandridae; genus Lissotriton; species Lissotriton vulgaris. Next base: position 968,762,957 of record NC_141694.1, read on the forward strand.
ACTTGTGATCTATTCACGACAAAATGTGAACTGTGCATCCATCATGTCATGTCCCAGCTCAAGTTCTCACCTGTCCGTCATGGGCAGCACTGTGTTCGGTAAAGATTGCATGGTGGCATTGCGCAAATGAGTGACTCACTTGACAGGCATGGGGTTAGTAAAGAGTTACGTAAGTAGCAGCCACTCATTTTTTTCTGCTGGCAAAGTTGGATAAAGATATTTTATGGAGTAGCGAAGATGATGATAGGTATGTAAAGGGTTGGAGGGGGTCGCATCTCAGAAAGTAAGTATAGGGCATGAAGTGCTTCTTGGCGAAAAAGATCACCAATAGTGTGCAGCACTTTTACACGCAGTTGTCACTGCACTCCTGCTTCAGTCTTAACAGCAGCTGGGGATTACTGGGTAACAGAATGTGTAGGGAATATCTTTCACGCTCACCAGTAAGAGCAGCCTGTCTGGCCAAACCCCATCCTGTGCATTTGATGGTATGTATCTCAGATTCAGCATGTAAGCTTGTCGTAGGGGGGTGTGACGACATGAGTCCCTTTCTCACTGCTCCATCAGGATTCAAGCAAGCCGGGCCGAAGACGGCTGAAATGCCAGAAACCGGTCCCCGGTAGCTTGTCTCCTTTCTGGTGAAGAATTGGCTTGGTAGTTTAGTCTGCCCTGTTCCCATGTTGCACTGGGCCAGGGACAGACTGATTTGCATATAGCCAGGTTCTGAGCTGGGATGGGGCAGTGAGATAAATAACGGTGATGGATCAAGCCCTGATCTTTGGACTGGGTAAGAGTGGTCTGCTTAATTCAGACGCTCTGTTCATCACCACCCCCTTTTCTGAATCGTTTTTGGCCACTATAGGTGTGGCAGGGTATACTCAGACATGAGTCCCTTTCTCACTGCTCCATCAGGATTCAAGCAAGCCGGGCCGAAGACGGCTGAAATGCCAGAAACCGGTCCCCGGTAGCTTGTCTCCTTTCTGGTGAAGAATTGGCTTGGTAGTTTAGTCTGCCCTGTTCCCATGATGCACTGGGCCAGGGACAGACTGATTTGCATATAGCCAGGTTCTGAGCTGGGATGGGGCAGTGAGATAAATAACGGTGATGGATCAAGCCCTGATCTTTGGACTGGGTAAGAGTGGTCTGCTTAATTCAGACACTCTGTTCATCACCACCCCCTTTTCTGAATCGTTTATGGCCACTATAGGTGTGGCAGGGTATACTCAGACATGAGTCCCTTTCTCACTGCTCCATCAGGATTCAAGCAAGCCGGGCCGAAGACGGCTGAAATGCCAGAAACCGGTCCCCGGTAGCTTGTCTCCTTTCTGGTGAAGAATTGGCTTGGTAGTTTAGTCTGCCCTGTTCCCATGATGCACTGGGCCAGGGAGAGACTGATTTGCATATAGCCAGGTTCTGAGCTGGGATGGAGCAGTGAGATAAATAACGGTGATGGATCAAGCCCTGATCTTTGGACTGGGTAAGAGTGGTCTGCTTAATTCAGACACTCTGTTCATCACCACCCCCTTTTCTGAATCGTTTTTGGCCACTATAGGTGTGGCAGGGTATACTCAGACATGAGTCCCTTTCTCACTGCTCCATCAGGATTCAAGCAAGCCGGGCCGAAGACGGCTGAAATGCCAGAAACCGGTCCTCGGTAGCTTGTCTCCTTTCTGGTGAAGAATTGGCTTGGTAGTTTAGTCTGCCCTGTTCCCATGATGCACTGGGCCAGGGACAGACTGATTTGCATATAGCCAGGTTCTGAGCTGGGATGGGGCAGTGAGATAAATAACGGTGATGGATCAAGCCCTGATCTTTGGACTGGGTAAGAGTGGTCTGCTTAATTCAGACACTCTGTTCATCACCACCCCCTTTTCTGAATCGTTTTTGGCCACTATAGGTGTGGCAGGGTATACTCAGACATGAGTCCCTTTCTCACTGCTCCATCAGGATTCAAGCAAGCCGGGCCGAAGACGGCTGAAATGCCAGAAACCGGTCCCCGGTAGCTTGTCTCCTTTCTGGTGAAGAATTGGCTTGGTAGTTTAGTCTGCCCTGTTCCCATGATGCACTGGGCCAGGGACAGACTGATTTGCATATAGCCAGGTTCTGAGCTGGGATGGGGCAGTGAGATAAATAACGGTGATGGATCAAGCCCTGATCTTTGGACTGGGTAAGAGTGGTCTGCTTAATTCAGACACTCTGTTCATCACCACCCCCTTTTCTGAATCGTTTTTGGCCACTATAGGTGTGGCAGGGTATACTCAGACATGAGTCCCTTTCTCACTGCTCCATCAGGATTCAAGCAAGCCGGGCCGAAGACGGCTGAAATGCCAGAAACCGGTCCCCGGTAGCTTGTCTCCTTTCTGGTGAAGAATTGGCTTGGTAGTTTAGTCTGCCCGGTTCCCATGATGCACTGGGCCAGGGACAGACTGATTTGCATATAGCCAGGTTCTGAGCTGGGATGGGGCAGTGAGATAAATAACGGTGATGGATCAAGCCCTGATCTTTGGACTGGGTAAGAGTGGTCTGCTTAATTCAGACACTCTGTTCATCACCACCCCCTTTTCTGAATCGTTTTTGGCCACTATAGGTGTGGCAGGGTATACTCAGACATGAGTCCCTTTCTCACTGCTCCATCAGGATTCAAGCAAGCCGGGCCGAAGACGGCTGAAATGCCAGAAACCGGTCCCCGGTAGCTTGTCTCCTTTCTGGTGAAGAATTGGCTTGGTAGTTTAGTCTGCCCTGTTCCCATGATGCACTGGGACAGGGACAGACTGATTTGCATATAGCCAGGTTCTGAGCTGGGATGGGGCAGTGAGATAAATAACGGTGATGGATCAAGCCCTGATCTTTGGACTGGGTAAGAGTGGTCTGCTTAATTCAGACACTCTGTTCATCACCACCCCCTTTTCTGAATCGTTTTTGGCCACTATAGGTGTGGCAGGGTATACTCAGACATGAGTCCCTTTCTCACTGCTCCATCAGGATTCAAGCAAGCCAGGCCGAAGACGGCTGAAATGCCAGAAACCGGTCCCCGGTAGCTTGTCTCCTTTCTGGTGAAGAATTGGCTTGGTAGTTTAGTCTGCCCTGTTCCCATGATGCACTGGGCCAGGGACAGACTGATTTGCATATAGCCAGGTTCTGAGCTGGGATGGGGCAGTGAGATAAATAACGGTGATGGATCAAGCCCTGATCTTTTGACTGGGTAAGAGTGGTCTGCTTAATTCAGACACTCTGTTCATCACCACCCCCTTTTCTGAATCGTTTTTGGCCACTATAGGTGTGGCAGGGTATACTCAGACATGAGTCCCTTTCTCACTGCTCCATCAGGATTCAAGCAAGCCGGGCCGAAGACGGCTGAAATGCCAGAAACCGGTCCCCGGTAGCTTGTCTCCTTTCTGGTGAAGAATTGGCTTGGTAGTTTAGTCTGCCCTGTTCCCATGATGCACTGGGCCAGGGACAGACTGATTTGCATATAGCCAGGTTCTGAGCTGGGATGGGGCAGTGAGATAAATAACGGTGATGGATCAAGCCCTGATCTTTGGACTGGGTAAGAGTGGTCTGCTTAATTCAGACACTCTGTTCATCACCACCCCCTTTTCTGAATCGTTTTTGGCCACTATAGGTGTGGCAGGGTATACTCAGACATGAGTCCCTTTCTCACTGCTCCATCAGGATTCAAGCAAGCCGGGCCGAAGACGGCTGAAATGCCAGAAACCGGTCCCCGGTAGCTTGTCTCCTTTCTGGTGAAGAATTGGCTTGGTAGTTTAGTCTGCCCTGTTCCCATGATGCACTGGGCCAGGGACAGACTGATTTGCATATAGCCAGGTTCTGAGCTGGGATGGGGCAGTGAGATAAATAACGGTGATGGATCAAGCCCTGATCTTTGGACTGGGTAAGAGTGGTCTGCTTAATTCAGACACTCTGTTCATCACCACCCCCTTTTCTGAATCGTTTTTGGCCACTATAGGTGTGGCAGGGTATACTCAGACATGAGTCCCTTTCTCACTGCTCCATCAGGATTCAAGCAAGCCGGGCCGAAGACGGCTGAAATGTCAGAAACCGGTCCCCGGTAGCTTGTCTCCTTTCTGGTGAAGAATTGGCTTGGTAGTTTAGTCTGCCCTGTTCCCATGATGCACTGGGCCAGGGACAGACTGATTTGCATATAGCCAGGTTCTGAGCTGGAATGGGGCAGTGAGATAAATAACGGTGATGGATCAAGCCCTGATCTTTGGACTGGGTAAGAGTGGTCTGCTTAATTCAGACACTCTGTTCATCACCACCCCCTTTTCTGAATCGTTTTTGGCCACTATAGGTGTGGCAGGGTCTACTCAGACATGAGTCCCTTTCTCACTGCTCCATTAGGATTCAAGCAAGCCGGGCCGAAGACGGCTGAAATGCCAGAAACCGGTCCCCGGTAGCTTGTCTCCTTTCTGGTGAAGAATTGGCTTGGTAGTTTAGTCTGCCCTGTTCCCATGATGCACTGGGCCAGGGACAGACTGATTTGCATATAGCCAGGTTCTGAGCTGGGATGGGGCAGTGAGATAAATAACGGTGATGGATCAAGCCCTGATCTTTGGACTGGGTAAGAGTGGTCTGCTTAATTCAGACACTCTGTTCATCACCACCCCCTTTTCTGAATCGTTTTTGGCCACTATAGGTGTGGCAGGGTATACTCAGACATGAGTCCCTTTCTCACTGCTCCATCAGGATTCAAGCAAGCCGGGCCGAAGACGGCTGAAATGCCAGAAACCGGTCCCCGGTAGCTTGTCTCCTTTCTGGTGAAGAATTGGCTTGGTATTTTAGTCTGCCCTGTTCCCATGATGCACTGGGCCAGGGACAGACTGATTTGCATATAGCCAGGTTCTGAGCTGGGATGGGGCAGTGAGATAAATAACGGTGATGGATCAAGCCCTGATCTTTGGACTGGGTAAGAGTGGTCTGCTTAATTCAGACACTCTGTTCATCACCCCCCCCTTTTCTGAATCGTTTTTGGCCACTATAGGTGTGGCAGGGTATACTCAGACATGAGTCCCTTTCTCACTGCTCCATCAGGATTCAAGCAAGCCGGGCCGAAGACGGCTGAAATGCCAGAAACCGGTCCCCGGTAGCTTGTCTCCTTTCTGGTGAAGAATTGGCTTGGTAGTTTAGTCTGCCCTGTTCCCATGATGCACTGGGCCAGGGACAGACTGATTTGCATATAGCCAGGTTCTGAGCTGGGATGGGGCAGTGAGATAAATAACGGTGATGGATCAAGCCCTGATCTTTGGACTGGGTAAGAGTGGTCTGCTTAATTCAGACACTCTGTTCATCACCACCCCCTTTTCTGAACTGCTTTAGGGTCAGGCATGGGGTGTGATTGGAGTTGTGTTTCAAGTGGTACAAACATTAAGCCTGGGCTACCAGGTATTACACTTTGATGAAGAGGCAGCAAACCCACCCAGTTTGATAAGTAGTTGCATCTTGCACCAGGGTATCCTAGGTTGCCCCAAGCAGATTGCAATTTTATCCCAAGAGACGTGAGCTGCTCAAAGAAGGATTTATTAGGGGGAGTTGGAATGGTTTTGAAAATATGGAGTACTTTAGGGATTATTACCATCTTCATGAGGCCAACTCTGCCTGCCACTGAGAGTGAGTGCTTGATCCATCTCTCAACGAGGTTGGAGATGTTGGAGATATAGTGGTAATAATTTTCCGGAACAAGTAGAGTTATGTCCATGTGATACCTAATGTCCAAATATCTCACTGGTTCTATTTGACGCTGGAATGGAAAAGACAAGGTTAGTTGGTGTGTGTTCGACATCGGGGGCATTGATATTGATTTTGAGGAGTTCATTCTGAACCATTTACCAAATTATATTATTTTGTCCACGATCGGATTTCGGTTGGGTGCTGGGTTGTTCACAGTGTATATAAATCCAAGCTTCTGTATCAGCAATTGAAGAAGCGCAGAGATGAGAGGAGCACGGACTTCTCCCGCTCTGATACTGACAGCCTCGAATATGTACGAGGTGACAGAAACTGCATTTATAACGTTGTGACAGCTTTGTGGACTTCTTGAACAATTTAGCTAATATATGGAGATAGATGGTTGATGCTCATGCAAGGGGGTGTTGTCATTGGATGAAGAAGTCCTGAGGCGACCCCTGTAATAATTCGGGGTCGAAACATTGACAAAACCGCAAATTGGTTGACACCTACAAGTAACAAGAAGGGATTGTGAATTTATTGGAACTTCCCTCTGTTTCTCTCAGCTAATGAGATTACACACCCTTTGGGACTGTATTGTGTCTGTGTGTATTATTTGCTGTAAACACGATCAGCTTCTGCACTGCGTTGCCTACATTATTTTCACATATTTCGCACCAGATTGTATTTGTATGAATACAATACATGTATGACAGAAATTCATACTTTGTCCAGTAATGTGTTTTCTATCCTAATATTTTAAAGTAACGTTTCCACACAGTCAAGTTGGATTGGAACTATGTTAAAATAAGATTGAGCCCTTTAACTCATGGGTGAAGTCTCTTCCTTTAGATCGAGTCCCACATGACATTTCGTTTTTATTTATAAGCATATTTATCCATGTCCGTGGACATATAAGGTTGTCCTTGTAGATAAATAAGGTTTTTCACAATGACAGGATATTATCAGCATATATTGATAGTAGAAGTCGTTGTGTACCCAATTGTATACTTCAGTGGTGGGGATATTCTCTGAGTATACATGCCAAAGGCTCCATCGCGAGGGGAAAGATAATGCGTGACAGGGGCAGCCCTGTCTTGTCCCTCTCTATGCAGAAAAAAAGGAGGGGGTTAGCATTGAATTCACTTTAATCCCAGCTAGTGGCCCAATGTGATGTAATTTGGCCCATCTAAGGAAGTCCCTACCGACCCCCATTCTTTCAAGTATCGTAAGTTTTAAGGCCATTTGATTGAGTCAAAAGCTTTAGCCACCTCCAAGAAAGCAGTGGACACAGGTATTTTGGGATCTATTTGGTGAGAAAGTGCATATAGCATGCAACAAATTATCAGCAGTGGACCTAACCTGTATGAATCCTGATTAGCAGGGGCAGCTGGTGATTGCAAAAAGTGGTAGGGCGAGAGAGTAAACACAGCTATTCATTTGTATCCAACTCAATAGTCTTCTTCATATCGACCTTGAGAGGATGAAAGGCTGAGTGGCGGCCTAGAGTTCAAACAATGGGGTCAAATACAGACCATAAGCCTTGTCAGAAGGCTTAGTGGATGCATTAGTCCAATGAGCATTGAGACCCAATTAAGAGACAAGAGGCCTGGGCCTGACTAGATTCCCTTCAAACCTTCATCAATGTTACCAGCCTATGCTTAGCATGATTTCTCATCAACAAACATTACCACACAAAAACTTCCATCTCCCCTCTGAACCATCCACTCCCATCCACACACTCATCCATTATGCCATTCACCCTCTCACTCATATTCATTCCCACACTTAATCATTCACTCTCAGCTACCCTTCCATTCATTCACCTAATTCACTCACTGTTGTACTTTCACTTAATAAAATATTTTATTGGAGGCAGTAAGTTGCATTTCACCTAATTCGTGGTGTTTTCATGAGCTTTTGTCTACCTACCTTACTTCCATAGTCATCTACTCAGTTACTTACTCAATTACTCAGGATTATTCACTAACATACACACTACCCTGTACACATTCAACAATTCAAGTCACTTTCACCCAACTTACATCATCATTCACCAAATTCATGTAACCAGTCATCACATTTACCTACCCACTCAGTCAACCCTCACATTTAATTACTCACCCATTTACAGAAATACACGAAACATCACTCGCTGAGTAACCAGCTACATTTTGTGGCTTTGCTACAGCTTTTTTACTCTCCCTGCAGATTGCATCTAGATGTGCCCCTGTCCAAACTATAGGCATATCTATTTTGCAGAGGAGATAAAACAACCACAGGTAGTTGTGACAGTAAAGAGTTTAGTGCTGAACCCATTGGTGCTGCAGGGGGAAGAGAGCAGCAGTTAGAAAGGGAAAGAAAAGACAGGAGTGAACAGATTTTTACTTTCTTCTCCCAAATTGCTTGTGCTGTGTTTTTTGAGGCAGTTGCTGATCTGGTCATCTTGCTAGAAAAGGTCACATCACCACAGGACCATCATGTCTAGGATACATGTTCCAGCCCATGGTGATTATGAATGGGCTCTTTTTCTGACTTTAAATACACCATATAAAACGAGACCTGACACTACAATGAAATATGTTTGTCTGCTCCGTCTTTGGCCGGCTTCCTATGTTGACCCTTTTCCATCTCATCACAAGGAGGGTGTGGTCACTAAAGCTTGCTGGCTACGCCTCACCCTATGGGGAAATGGTAAAGGGTAGTGATGATGGGCGGTAGGAGTCACAGAGGTGGGGCATTTACCCAGTTTAAGTACTGTGATGGCAATGGCTGCTTTGATCATCAGTGGGAGAGTGACATTCTTGAATGCTTCATTACAGACCTCCAATACATGGGGCACACTCATCCGGGCATTTGTTATAAAATTCCACAGGAAGCCCGCCCCTTTCTGTGGTAGTGTCGTTCCTCCTAGGTCGTATGACCCATTTAAATTCTTGCACATTGATCAGCTGGCATAGGAGTTCACGTTGATGTAGCTCTAGCCAGGCCAGCGTAGCCCTATTTTGGCATTTGTGAATGTTGTGTGTAGAGTTGTCAACAAGCATTTTCTTTGGTCTTTCCATCTCTTCATAGTGTCTAGCTGTAGTGTATTTGTTTCGGAATGTAACCTCTCTCTCAAACTCCTCCCGAAATTCTATATGATTTAAGTTAAGGGCTGTTAATCTTGTCTGCTCTGGTCTGCCGTCTTCTGACCACTCTACGGTGCATATTTCAGATTCTAACTAAGTGAGGGTCGTTTGTATTGATTTGAGTATGCCATGGGGCTTCGAGATGCATTCACCTCCTACTACTGCTTTAAAGGTGTCCCATGGAGTGGCCATAGTGGGGACCGTTTTTCTGTTTATCTTGAAATAAGAGATTATAACGGCTTTAATATCTGATGCAAACACTCGGTCCAGCAAATTCTTTGGGCTGTAGTCTCCACAATCCCCGAAGGTGGGTCGTAAAAGGGATTCGTAAATTAAGCTTGACCGGTGAGTGAAACTATGTATTATTTGAAGCAAACAGATTCTAATTTGCTGCTACTATGATTGTGCCTTCTGAAAATAATTAATTAATAGTTTAAAACTGAATATTCTCTGTACTTTTAGAGGAACCTCTTGTGCTCCATTTATTATTGAATTTATTTGAGTTGATGATCAAGTTGAGTTGTGAAACTCAACCTATCCAATAGCCCTCATAATAACGAAAAATTAGCATATTGTAAAGAGCTAACAAAAACTGGTTGCAGAGGAGGGTTTCTGACTGGGATTGGACGATTTAGAATTCACTTCAGAGCTTAAAAAGTTATCCAAATTCAGTCTTCATTCCTTCTCTTCCATGGCCCCATCTGGATTGTCAACAGCGTCACTGCGTTCCTGAAAGCAATTGCAGTATCCAATGACTGTGAATATAAATTAGGAAGTGAGTTTTGGTTATGCAGTTTTCACTGTGACTTGTCAAAAGTTGTCTTGTTTGCTTTTTTGATGATTTGTCCCATTTTTGAGATGTAATATTCAATTGTGTCCAGGAAGGAGCTTAAGTCGAGATGGAAAATGTGAGTGTTCCTTCATGTTTTCGCTTGCACCTATTAAGATTAATGGGATTCATTGAAATCCAAGATCCCAAGATAGAGCTAATAAACTGGTATTTAAATTGTATGTTAAGGTTGAGATGTTGGCCTGTGAGGTAGTATAGCAGTACCAAAGATAGGAGCTTAATAAACTTCTATTGTGAGATTGTACTAACTGAGATTGGTGTTTGGTTGATCTGTTACACACAGTGGTAGACTACTCTAGTCTGAATAAGTTCTTCCAGCCGAGAACATGCTTATGTGTTTGCTAGTTCCAGGAGTCTCCGCCTTCAAAAGAGGTTTTTCTCTACAGGGTTTTTTTCCTCTTGGCACTCCTTTTGGAAGGCACAGTCTGCTCTGGCTTTTCATTGTCAGGAGCACCACGGCTACCAGAAAGGGTCCCCCTTACTTCGGACAGACCAGAACCCCCAAGAACTGAAGTTGAGAACCTCTCCAACACTCCAGAACTGGTAAGAACATTACAAGCCATTACACAGAGTGATTTCTGATTCTATTTTTCTTTAGGTAAAGCAGACAAGGATTGTTGTACTTTTTTTATTTTGTTTATGTAAAACAGATCCTAATGAGATGAGTATCTCTGTGTGCTGTGCTGTGAGTAACATCATTATGAGTCACACTGGGATTAGTTGTTTAGATTTCGTGTCACGCTGGGCTTGTTCATTATGTCATTTGATGTTGCACTTCAATTTACTAATTTCATGAAGTGGTGATGGGTTTGAGTGTTTTTGTCGATGAGTATGCTTTGTGATTTGCAGGAAACTGCTAGTCATTTCAAATGGAAAATTACAATTTCTGCTCTTACCTTTGTGAGCTAAGAAAAAAACATCTTCGAAAAGAAAGAGTATGTTGAAAACTGGTTATACACCAGTTTATGAGGCTGAAGATGCTCCTCCTGAGAGCACACCATCCTGCAATATGGCTACTAATGTCGGACTTCACACATATGTGTGGTTGAAACAATGGAATGAGATCACCTCAAAAAATGGGTTTGTATTTTCCCCTGTATGGCACATTCAATGTGAGAAAAATTGAAAAATCTGAAAATAGTCATGTATGAGATGAACCCTTAAACAAGACCAGTATCGTAAGAGCCATTGAATAGATGGGAGCATGCTGCACATGAAAACAAGAGGTATAACTATGAAACACAAGCGAGAAATACAATCAATGGTTGGAGTTGAGGTGGAATGAGAGACAGCAGGGGTGATGAGAGACTGTGTTTGAAGGTTTTGGTGTTTATACTGTGATATTAAATTGGTACAATACATACTATGAGAGGTTGGTGCATGTTTTCAGACAGCATAGTGTTTTTTTGAAAATCCACAAAGGGTGAACCTTAGTGGATTTTTGTCTGAGTTAGTACTTGGCTTGAGTCCAGAAATTAGCTCCCATATACAGCAGAATATTATTTGTTGGTAGTCAAAGTCTTTTTACAAGATTTCTAGGTATGCAAAATATTTCAGTGACAATTTGAAAGCAATGCAGAAGAAGATTAAGGAGAAATTCATGCTGGTGCAGACTAAGGGGCAGATTAGGATTGCGTTTTTTCCGCATCCTCCGGGCCGGCGGAAGCCACCGCCGGCCCGGAGGATGCGGAAAAACCGCAGCGGACCCACCAAAGACTCACCGCCACATTAGGATGGCTGGTGGGTCCTGGTTTCTGTCCGCAGCTTTTCCGCCGCGGTTGGCTTACAACTGCGGCGGAAAAGCCCTAATATGGTGACAGTGTCTCTCAGACACCGCCAGCCATATTAGGATGCCCAAAAATAAATGCTTTTCCACAGCGGGGTTTCCGCCGTGGAAAAGCATACGGAGCTTCACTGCGGGGGCCCATTGCGGGCCCCCTGGGTGAAGGGGGGGGGTGCACATGGGGGGTACCTATGGTACCCCCCTGCATTTGTATGCAGTAATCGTCAGGCACCGCGCGGTGCCTGCCACTTTCTGCATACAAATGCAATGTATGCATTTTTAACATTGCAGCGGGTGCAGCTTGAAGCCGCACCCGCCGCAATGTTAAAAATAGAGGATGTGAGTGCCAGGGTGGCGGTCACATCCTAATTGGACAGGAGGGAACTCCGCAGGCCATGCAGAGGTTCCCTCCTCCTCGATGGTCGCGAACGGACTCAAGCCCGTCCGCGATCATAATGAGCCCTTAGTTGGATCAAAAGAGATGTCAGAAGACTGCATGTGACAGATTAAGGATTTATTCTGTTCTTGGTGTCGGTGCAGTAAACAGGGAGTTGGATTCCAAGGTGGTGGTCAGTTGGCACAAGCGACGAATTTGGGTCTGCAAGTTAGAGACCGAGGGATGGCTGCTGAATCGATTTTAAGGATAGACATAAACATGTTGAAGAAAACCACTTGCTTGTCATATTTGCAACAAGGTGGGCCACTGGAAGTGAGAATGTAAGCTGAACTAAATCAAGGGGAAAATGATGTTCAGATGCCATAAAAGAATGCAATGTCAATGCAGAATATGCTAGTTCAAAGTTTATATAAAGCTAATTTGCCCAAAGCCCCAATGAGGCAAAAACACAATAAACAGAAGATATAGTTTGTACCTAAACTCCAAGATTCAGCAGAATCTTTTCATAGTTGCTGACAACCTCCCAACAGTTCCCAGTTGTTTTTAACAGTCCTTGCGGAGTGGACCCTGATCAATCACAGTGTAAATTGATACTTGTATAGCGCACTACTCACCCGCAAGGGTCTCAAGGCGCTTGTACGAATACCGCTGTGGACCCCATCCTGGCTTTCCCTGTGAGGCGTCCAATCCTGGGCACCCCCAAGGTGGAGGCCAGGCATCCTTAGCGTTGTGGGGGCCGTTGTGGAGATTAAGCAAGCTATTGCCCAGAGTTGCAGAGTGGGACTCAATGATTGGAATAGGCACGAGGCGAGAATTATCAGGTCTGTGGAATTTTTGAGCCCAAGACCCGCCAAGGCGGGGAATTGAACCCTGGTCCCGGGCTAGACCTCTGCATCAGGGTCTGCCGCTCTAACCATTGAGCCACACTTCTCCACTGAAGGTGTCTAAGAGGCAAGGAGCATTGCTTATGTGGTGCAGTTCTAGAAGTAGACCAATGTGGCCCAGGTGTGGATGGAGAGGCGAATAACCACCCTGTATCAGTTCTATACAATACTGGAACTACCCACTCTACTCTGAGAACAGTAGAGGTCCCTAACCTACCCTCACAAGAAAACAAATCCAAGGTGTAGGCATCTCTAACAAACAGAATATGAACCCAGTTTCTGATAAGGTTCCTGTAAAGATATGGCACTTGAAAATGACAATTTGTAATATGTGACTTTAGTCCAAAAAATATGTTGGGCAGGGATTTACACTACAAAACAAATTATGTGATCAGTTGCACACTGGATGGTGTGCAACATCAGACATGATGAAGTTGGCTTTACCTTCAAATCCCAAGAAGCAGCATTTGGATTATTTCCAGTCCTAGCAAAGCAGGGCTTGCCTCCCAACTTACGATGTAGGGTGAATAAGGAAGTCTGGGACTCTACTGATAAAGACATTGGATTGATTAAAAAATGCTGAGACAGTCAGAATCACAGCGAGACCTAATTCAGAGTATTCTCAATTGCCCCAAAACAATCTCACTCCTGAATCAGTGTGAGGATACACACCTTTAACTGAATCCATGCTAGAATAGGGCATCTTGAAGGAAATTGTAGAAAGTCACTGCAACTTACTAGTGATGGGCTTGCACAAACTAAATAAGAAATGGAAGTTTGCTCAAGACATTTGAGGGGTGAATCAAATTGTAGTCCCATCTTGTCCCGTGGTATTGAATCCTGCCATGATACTCTTTCAGATTCCATGTGATACTGAGTGGTTTTCTGTCATTGATCTGCGTCCTTCATTCTTTTCTATTCCCTTACATGAAGACAGTCAATTTATTTTTTCTTTCTGATTGTTTTAGAACAATCCCTTTGTTGTATCAAGTCCCACAGGTGTACACAGAGAGTCCTTTGATCTTCAATCAGATCCAGATCTAAAATCTGGAGACCTTACAGTTGCCTTGCAGCTCGGTTCTGATCTAGCACATTGGTGCCTGGCTGATGATGGTAATTCTTCAAAAAGCTAGCAAGCAACCTACAATTGCCTTGGTGAATCACCTTACAGACAATGGACAAACGATGTACCCTACAAAGCATCAATACTGCCTTAGGGATGTTCTCTACTTAGCTCACCATATTGAGAAATAAGCTAGGAGAATGTCTCAAGAGCTTATCTTTAACACCTTGAGAATGAACCCCCTTACAACCCAGAAGGAAGTTAGGATGTTCCTGGGAATTGTGTGCTGCTGTTATCAGTTGATTCCAAACTTTTGCTTAGTGGGTAAACCTCTACAGAAACTTATAGGAACAGTGTTAAGACTGATTTGCATATGGCTGGGTCTGAACTGGGGTGGCAAAGTGAGCTAAAGGACGATGATGGATTCAACCTAGATCTGTGACTGGGGGTGAGTGTCTGAAAAGTTTCAGCACTCGGTCCATCATCTTATTGTGTATGCTAAGGTGACAGGGTATTCCAAGATGTGGGTCCCTAATCCACTTTGTCACTGGATTCAAGCTAGCCTGGCCGATGTGGGGTGTTACCCCGAAACCGGTCCCAGGATGCTTATTTCCGGTCCAGGTTAAGACCTGGCTTGGCATTTCAGGCTGGACTGTTCCCATAAGTAACAGGGCCATGACTGATTTGCATACGGCTGGGTATGAACTGGGGTGGCCAAGAGATCTAAATAACGATGATGGATTCAACCCAGATCTGTGACTAGGGGTGAGTGTATGAAAAGTTTCAGCGCTCCATCTATCATCTCCTTGTGTTTGGTTTATTCCTTATTGCAATGAGAGATTATTGTGAAAGCTGACTGCGTTGACACATACTCCTGGGGATGCAAATCAGGCAATGGCTTTTTTGTCTGCCACATTCAATCCAGTCGCTGCAGAGCATCATTGGGTACCTTGAAGCAGAAGCCATCGTGGGCATTAGTATCCAATGGTGTGAAGAAGTAGTTATGGGCCACTCCCTTATTGGTATGATGACACATTCAGTTGAGATCATACTGATGTGTTAAAACCTAGTACCTGACAAACAGAAAACTCAATAAAAATAAACAGGTCATTTTGGCTGCAGAAAATGTTTCTCTAAGGAGGTGCAATGTTGTAAACCTTACAACTCTTTTACATCTCCAAGAAAGTGATTCCAAAATTGGTGATGTTGACCATGACTGCCTTGATGTTACCGAGTTGTGCACCAGGCCAAGTTCTGGCTTTAAGGTGTTTCCTTTGAAGAACCCGATCTTACTTTGCTTTAAGGACGGATGAAGAATTTTGAAAGCATCATATGTTTGTTTTTTTGCCGAAGATGGTGTTGTGAAAGCTTCCTATTTGTGCAATGTACGTTCTGCACAAGTGCCTGCACTGACAGCCTTGACCAGAGCTTGCTGGATTTCCAGTAGCTTGAGTGTCACCATTTACACTGCTGGTCGAAATAGTCTTGGAGTGGTCCACAACTTTAGGAAGTTGTTGTTGCAAAGAAGTTTTATAACCTACTCTAGTTCTCCCTTCCAAAATGGAAGATATGTCATGGATTTGTGGATTTATACACACAACATGTCCTACAGGGTATTATTTGAAAACAAACTATTCTCAATCATACAATACTTTGAATAAATGTATTGTAATATACAATAACTCAATAATCAGAGATATGACCAAAGAGCATTTATAATACATCTTTGTAGTTAACAAATATATATTAATCAGCAATTCTTTTGCCAAAGTACTGTAGATTTTCACCTTCTATGATCAAACAGGTCATCATCAGGATAAAAGAATGATTGAGCAATCGGAAAGAGATTGCAGCAAGATAGGTTTGAGACTAATGAATGAACCTTGAGACCACCTAATCAATTAGTGGTGGAAGTGCAGTCAACAATGGCATTCCAAAAACATGGGAACAGAAATAAGAAGTAATTTGCGACTCAGGAAATCTGTAGAAGAACTGGTCCTCCATCAAAATTATAATGCAAAGATAGAAAACAAATTAATCATGTTCCATGGATTTGTTGAAAGCATCACAACTTCCTAACTAGAAAGCAATCATGAAATATGTGCAGCACATTAGAGAGGTTGTGATTTTAATACGCACATGAAACAAAACTGGTATTGGGCTCTTGAGTACTGTACATTTAATCAATATGAACAAAATGAACTTGACATTGATCCTGTTTCATTGCAGAATGAAGAGTTAAAAGCAGAGAAGGAAAAGTCGGTCAGGCCAGGTTTTTTTTAAAGAAACAGAGTGACTATTGGGTTTTCAGGGAGGAAGGAGAGACCTGTTTTACCTGAAGTTATGCTTTCCCCTATGGCCATGCATTTCCTTGGTTCTTCCCTTGTAGGAAGAGATAATGTGGTCCGCACCTTCAGAAATTACTGGTACAATCCCCATTTCTATATAATTGCTAAGAAATTGTGTAAGGTGTGTTACTTGTCCGCAGTTAAATGCGGGCAAAAGAACAGCTGTGATCAAAAGTCACATTGGGAAGTCCTTTTAATTGCATGTAGTTAGTCTGTGTAGAAATACCCATCTGTAGTATTCTAGCGATAGTCTGGCTCTTCTTGTTGGGTTGAGGGATACCTGACCCGGAGGTATGAAGCCTCACTGTTGCCAAACTTGTATTGAGCAAACTGATTCCCAGGTTTGGGCTTCCAGTTTCTCTGGAGTAAGATAATGGGACACATTTTAAAAACAAATTTGCTGTGTGTAGCCCTACGAATTGACCATAGATTCAACTGTAGTTCCCGATCAGAAACTGCTGGTATTGTGAAACAAATCAACTGTACCCTGAAATACAAACTGGCTGAGCTGTGTGAGTCTATCTATTTAAAATGACCTGATGTGTATTCACTTGTTCTTATGATTCTTCAAACGAATCTAGTTGAAAGAATGTACTCTGTCCAGACAAAGTACCTAATGGGGAGAGCCATGAGAACCCCTTCAGTGATTGGAGCTGCGCTTGATATTATAGCGGTTGATATTGTTCATGATTACTGCTAAGGATTGGCTGATGAGGCTCTTTCTGTTTCTCATCAAGTTGAATTGGGGACCCCGATCCGGAAAGACAAGACCTGTGCCATGACCTCAGTCTCATCGATTGGGTTTTGGCGAAGAAACATGTCAGGAAAAAGTGCATTGCCCTATAACGGAAGGGACCCTTCCAAGTAATCCTTGTGACGAGAACTGCTGTAGAGTGGGGAGGATTGCCCTACTGGATTCAGAGAGGGAGGCAAGCTGGTGAAAAAGTGGTGCCAACAAACACTGATTCACAGAGTCCAACTCAAGCAAAGAATGAACATTCAAAAGGAGGAGAGAACAGTATGCAAGGGTCCCAAAGGCGACTTGTGATAAGTGCATAGTGTGTGGTGAATGAGCCAAGAATAATCACGATCAATCAAGTAGCTGAGAATGAGAGTGTGCACCATAAACTGTAAGAAAGTGCAAGCACTTTGGATGATAGAGTGCAGAGGGTAGAGAGGTGGCCAAAAAGTGGTGAGACTGAAAACTGTTGTGACAAAAGAAAACTTTTTAGGGATGATTAGGGAATTACTATAGCCAGCAGAACAAAGTGCTAGTGACAGTGAACAACCAGAAATCAGAAGAACAGAGTGCAAAATCAGAGGTATTCCGCTCCTGAGTGGGCCTACTTCGCCAAAAGTGATCGTAATCTGTGAGTTTATTTATCTGGATATCATCAAGATGTCTTTGAAAAGCCATGAACAGTGCTACCACAATTAAAGATTGAATGAGATTTTTTATTAGTGAACTCAATTGATACACGTTTATATACGACTGAAAATTCATATTTTTCACCTTAAGTATCCAGATGAAGATATGAGGTTCCTGTAGGTTTTTAGCAGAAGAGTAGAATTTCCCTTTAGGCATCTAGTCTAAAGGTTCCTAATCCCAAAGTTAACCTGAACTAACAGGTTTACAGGGAAGAAGAAATGAAAGTTTGGATGATTTGAATAATAGAGTCAACAAGTAGGTTTTTGATTGTTCCTTTCAGTTTACTTTTTTTAATCTAACTTGAGGGAAATCACATTGTCAATCAGGAGCAGGTCCCAGGTCCAGCTCTCACTGTGCTGCTCCATCGGTCTGGCGCCTGACTTCCCCTTGCTTTGTCCCTGTTTTTTGAGTGCTTTCTCCTCGCTTTTCCCTTATTTTCACTGTTTTCGCCTTACTTTTCCTTGTATTTTTGAGTAATTTCTCCTTGCTTTTTCCTCATTCTCACTGCTATCTCCTTGCTTTTCTCCCTGTTTTGAGTACCTTCTCCTTGCTTTTCCCTTGTTTTCACTGTTTTCGCCTTGCTTTTGTCCCAATGGTTGAGTGCCTTCTTCTTGCTTAACCCACATTGTGATTGATTGAACGGATCACCACGAAACAGTTAGCAACTCCAGTACCTTGAGACCCTCACAGGTGATATGCCGTGCTTTATAAATCCTTGATTGGCACCACAATGCTGAAAAATTATTTTAGTAGCAATGGCAACAACGCCAGTCCTATAAATGATTGGCTTATTTGTGAGTATTAATTTTTCACTTGAGCATGCTTCAAATGGGATTAGAACCAACCACATTTATTTAAATAAGCAGCATTTATTCAATATGAACTATTGCATAAGGATAGCTCAGATGATCATTTTCAAACAACGTTTATTTTATATTGCTACATGATTATTCTAAAGTCAAGGGTGTCCATGATTGTTGTTTTTGTGTGTATGTATCTGCCTACCTCAACGGCAGTTGGTGTTACCTACCACCACTTGCCTCTTACATACTCACTCTCCTGTTTTATAATCATGAACTTGTTTCATCATCGAGATCATTTTTTGAGAATTTCTTTTTTATTTTGATATGTCTTTGGATGATAAGTCTACGTTCAAGTCTTTAAATCCAAATACAGGCGCAAAGTTCGTAGAGAAAATGTATCATTATACATGTACTATTACACAACTTAACATGACTAACCAAACACACTTTAAAAGTTCATGTAAGTTGAATACGGTTGAGAAGGACTTTATAAAAGAATTGAATTAAACCAAAGATCGAGAAAAGAGGAAAAAAGGAGAAAGAATTGGTTGGGAAAAGGAAGAAGAAGCAGTTAGGAATACATCCAAAACTTACAAAAGGAGAGGAGATTTGTGTGTGGTGAGAGGGAAGGCTCTAATTTAAATGCCAGACATGATGTTTTGGAATGATTGCATCCAAGCGTTTAGAATTATGGGTGATCAAATTGTCTCAGGGAAAGTTATTTTGTATGGGGAGTTTATAACTTGCAGTAAACGCTTATTTGCAGTTTATACATAATTGGGTAGGTAGTTGTATCAAGCTTTAGTGTTTCTCAAATCATATCAACTTGATGACATAAAAGATAGGTGTGTAAAAGCTCCGGAGGTGTAATCCTTTACATGTAGAGGAGATATATATGGAGCTCTAATGCCTTCTGTAGGAATCATTTTAAATAATTTGAAGAGCAGAAAACTATCTACTCTGGTAGATCATTTGGCTCCAGACACTGCTGGAACTTTAAACAAAATAAATATAGATCTAATGGCTATAAGAGCTATGGTATTGCAGAGGAGACCTGCTTTGGACATCCTACTGGCGATCAAGGGCAGTCTACTGCATGCTTTGCATTTATCAATTACTTGATGTAAGTAATCAGATTAACAAATTCAGAACTAAGGGGCTCATTAGGATAGCGGATTTTCCGCATCCTCTGGGCCGGCGGAAGCCATCGCCGGCCCGGAGGATGCGGAAAATCCGCTCCGGACCCACCAAAGACCCACCGCCACATTAGGATGGCTGGTGGGTCCTGGTTTCAGTCCGCTGCTTTTCTGCCGCGGTTGGCTTACAACCGCGGCGGAAAAGCTCTAATATGGTGGTGGTGTCTCTCAGACACCGCCAGCCATATTAGGATGGGTTTTAAAACATGCTTTTCCACAGCGGGTTTTCCCCTGTGGAAAAGCATGTGGAACTTCACTGCAGGGGCCCGTTGTGGGCCCACTGGGTGAAGGGGGGGTGGGGGTGCACATGGGGGGTACCTATGGTACCCCCCTGCATTTGTATGCAGAAATCGGCAGGCACCGCACGGTGCCTGCCGCTTTCTGCATACAAATGCAATGTATGGATTTTTACCATTGCGGCGGGTGCAGCTTGAAGCCGCACCCGCCGCAATGGTAAAAATAGGTGATGTGACCGCCAGGGTGGAGGTCACATCCTAATTTCACAGGAGGGAACTCCGCAGGCCATGCGGAGGTTCCCTCCTACTCTGGGGTCGCGGACGGACGCAAGTCCGTCCGCGATCCTAATGGGCCCCTAAAAGACAGATATCTCTTGATAGGTGAAGGATCAAGAAACAACTGGTGCTTAGAAAGCAATAGGGGAAGGATTTTTAAAGATTGGCAAGGAGTTTAGTGGTATATGAGGAGAATTCCTTTTGATGATAATAACCCCAATACTAATTATTATACATTTTTGTATAAGAGAGAGGGATCAAAATAATTTTGGCAACGATTGGTCAAATTGCAATGGTGAAAAGCTGCAGGAAGAAATAGGATACTCTCTGAGCTGGAATGCAGCCAATATAGAGTTATTGTGAAATCGAAGTGCTGGAGAAGTCCAGACATATGTTGAGGAAATTCACAACTTCTGTGTAATGAGAAAATTCAATTAAGAGAAGTGTGATTTGTGGTATTTGCCAGAATCACCAGAGGGAGGGAATGAAAAAGATTTTTCATGAAATGTTTTGTATTAATACAATGTTAGCACATGTATACACTAAGGCTATATGTTGATAGAAATATTGCTCATTCATCTTTAGATTGACTATTGTCAATGTAGGACTGATTTTTGAAATGATTAACACTGGTTGCGAATTGCGATCTTGCTTTGTATCACATGAACATTTTTTCTCTAAGCAAGCTTAAGTTCCTATGTTGTTGAAAAAGATATTCTGTTCCATTCCCTTCCCATGTGAAGAAATGCTTTGTTCATGTAATCATAGTGGAGTGTTTGAATGATAAGCACAAACTGAAGCACCACATTGACTCCAGCGGTGACTGACTACTCTATTGTGCTTCCTTGTCTGGACCCTGAAGGGATTGATGACGTGACCCTGGGGGCTGAGCCGAGGTAGACCATACTGCCTTTACAGGTTGGCTTCATTGCCCATTTTCAAAGCACTTTTAGCAGCTTTTACACTTGTACATCGTACACAATGTACTGTATAAATAATCATCACTGTTAACCCTGACTGGATTGTGTGAGGTGCCTTAGGGCCAGATGTAGGTCGGTCGGTAACGGCCGAAAATCGGTACTTTCGGCCGTTACCGACCGGTTTACAAGATTTGGCATGTAGGGGGCAATATTTTACCGAATCGGTAAAATTACCGATTCGGTAATTTTACCGATTCGGTAAAATAAAACATCAGTAAATTTACCGATTTGAAGCCACCCATATGTAGGTGGGACTCTTCAGAGTCCCAGGAGCCTTAACGAATCGGTATTTTACCATCAAAACCAATTTGATGGTAAAATACCGATTCCGGTGTGCATGCACATGTGTGCATGCACACCTATGTCATGTGACAGGCAGACCTGCCCTTAGGGCAGGTATGCCTGCCACATGGCACCTGTGCCTGTTTTGGGGGTGCTAGAGGGTGTCAAAGTGACACCCCCTGCACCCTTGTGAATTCATTAATTACCGATTCGGTAAATACCGAATCGGTAATCATTCCTATGGGCTTCAAAGCCCATAGGAATGAATGGGCATTACCGATTCGGTATTTACCGAATCGGTAATTAATGAATTGTTAAGGATTCGGTAACGAATCCAGATGTTGGGACCTACATCCCATTTACCAAATATCTAACCCTACGAATGGGTAATTTGCCAACAAATGCTGACCAACCGGGCTGGAGGACACCAGGCTCAAAGGAGTGTAACTTATGTGGCGCTGCGGTACAAGACCTTATTCATCTGATCTGCATTTGCCCGCAACTAGACAGTGAACGTCGGCACCTGCTCAAGGCAAAATTCAATAAACTGGGAATCCGCACATGTCGTTCAGCCATAGTCCAAGTGTTGGACTCAGCGGACCCTCAATTTATCTGTCGAACAATTAAATATGTTATCAATTTTGAAAAAAAACTGAAATTGTGTCAAGACCTACTACAAATTTGATCTTTCTGAACTTTTTAACCTGTACTATATAGAAATCTGAATTAGCACTTACAATTTTTTTTATACCAGTACCAATATTATGTTTATCTTTTAAAAAAATTTCGTTTTATTGTTCTATAAGAAAGTGCTTCCTCAGATCTATCTTAAATTAATGTTGCATTTCATATTGTAATGGTTTTTATTAACTACACAATAAAGAATTTTACCGCTTACCGCCAATTTGATGGTAAAATACCGATTCCGGTGTGCATGCACATGTGTGCATGCACACCTATGTCATGTGACAGGCAGACCTGCCCTTAGGGCAGGTATGCCTGCCACATGGCACCTGTGCCTGTTTTGGGGGTGCTAGAGGGTGTCAAAGTGACACCCCCTGCACCCTTGTGAATTCATTAATTACCGATTCGGTAAATACCGAATCGGTAATCATTCCTATGGGCTTCAAAGCCCATAGGAATGAATGGGCATTACCGATTCGGTATTTACCGAATCGGTAATTAATGAATTGTTAAGGATTCGGTAACGAATCCAGATGTTGGGACCTACATCCCATTTACCGATTTTGAAATACCGAATCGGTATAATTCGGTATTTTAAAATCGGTAAATGGGATTTACCTACATCTGCCCCTCAGAGCCTTGACTGCACATGCAGTGCAACAGCTGAGCAGCGGTCCATATTTTGCATGGGTCTCCCAGCTGTTTCAGGCACGGGTGCCGCTCACTGAAAGGGATAGAATTCATTATTTAAGGCAGCCAGGCAGGAAGGAGTCAAAAGACAAAGGAAATTCTACGGCAGTGGGTAAAGAGGGCAGAACCACGTCAGGACACCACGAGGAGCGCAAGGGCATGACGCCGTCTACACTCCCACATTTGCATTCACCCGGCGGTCTGAGGGAGAGGCCGATATTGCTACAACTCAGCAGATGAGCCATAGAGAAAGGCAAGTAATGTGTTATGCCCAAAGAAAATAGAGATGGGCAACACAGTTACTGGGTCTGAAGTTGTGTACAAGGTCTGAAGTGGTGTAAAAGGGCTAGGTGAGAGCCCAAGATTGTGGATGTTATGCAAAACCCTAATAGACAGGCAAAAACCTAATAGACAGGTTTTTTAAAGGCCTCTTTTGTTTTCCTCGAGGGTTCGTGACCAGCAAGAGGGGGACTGACACCAGAAAACCATTGCAGAGAACTGACAACAACATGTGCAGAGACTGCAAAGAACCCAATATTCTCTAGGCTGGGCCGGGACGATCCTATTTTGAATTACCCATACCCCTTCAGTACGCTATACCAACCTGTGTTTAGTTAAAAACCCTATTGCTACTTTGGCAAGAGATTTGCCTTCCTGCCCTAACCTTGCTTACAAACATCCTGGTGGGTCTCCCTCTCCTAGGGTGCACCTGCTGCCGCAACCCATCACAGCTGTCAGGGGGAGGTGTGGCCAACACACATATAGGGCTGCCTCTCCCATCGCAGCACGGGATGCCCATCAAAGACCATCAAAGCCTGGAGGAGGCTTGGCCTCCTTCCTTGGTCTTTGAGTAAGGGGATTGAAGACCTTTTGCCATGGATTGTTTTATTGGTAAACAGAGTCCAAGGCGGAAAGTTGGAAACATATAGCAAGAATTAGTGGCTTACCAACATTATTTGATTATTTGATATCAAGGGACTTCCTAAGTTAGTAAGCACATTGCCTCTACAGTACGGTTAAATGTAGGTTTGGTGGGGCACCAGAGGGAGTTTCAGAGATCCCCCTCACAGGTACAACCATTGATAGTATGTTAAAATGGGCAATGGGAATAATGTAAATCACACAAACTCTGCGTAGATTCTCACTAGACTGTGGTCTTGACTGTGTGTCCTCCTTGGGAAACTCAGAATGATCCAGTTATGACCTCATGTTATATAGGGCACTTAATCCATCCTTAGATTTCTCCCGCCATACAGGAATTGATGAACATTGTAGCAGACCAGCAATTGGTTTTGCCAAGTCCTGCTAGTGTTCTGTCGGAACCTTAACCAGTGGTTAAAAAGAAAAAGACCACCGTAAAGGTATTCACGGGGGTAGTTGAAAGAACGCAGCCCGACAAACTCAACTGTTTTCATGGCACTGCAATCAACCACTTACCCAGTCAATGCAAACACCAGAATATGTTCACATGGCGCAGACAAATGTTGACTCCTTGCAAATTATGTGCCCTTCTAGAGGATAACCTAAAACCAATCAAGGCCCAGTTAGTCTATATTGAAAGTAGCATGACTGATATTACCCACAAGTTATCTGTCCTCGAGAAAGCCTGGCTTACATTTATCTCTTTGATTAATTCTGCAGAGACCAACATAGACGTTCCTACAAGACAAATGATAGATGAAACAACTACAAGTCATATCACTTTAGCTGTTGATAGTGCCAGAATACATCAAAGGTTACTGGCAGTGTCGGTCAATGTGGAGTGCCTCCTTCACGTTCAGACCTTATGATTATGCATAATCCTAGCTTATTGGGGAATGGGGTCACTGATCATACCCAGCCCGGAATTCGTGCTATACTCAGCAAGACTGATTGGGTCTGCCCCTGGCCTCCTGTCCCCAAGTCTTGGTATTGGCAGGTGTCATTCCATTCAGGGAATCGCAAACAAAATCATGGACAGAGTTGCACAATAAGAGGGCTAACTGACTCAATAAACATAAACAATTCTAGAACATGAATTTGAATGAGACACTAATGGTGCAAAGGGTGGGGTGGGTGGCCATTTTAAAAAGGATATTGACGGGGATTGTGTTGTTATGAATTTTCGGAGACGACAAATTGTGAGAAATGTGCAGGGAGTTTAGGAGGTCTCTAGTAAGATTGATACTGTTATAAGCCAACTGGCATAGGCGCTCCAAAAATTCTCCTCAATCGGTTTACCCTCAGCCCACAGCTTGCACTTGGCGACAGGTTCTCCGCATTAAATGATCTGGAGGGATTATACTGACTGGGCAATATACCTGTGGATGGGAACGTGACATTTTCTAACTCACCCATGAACACACTTCATTAGGACACTGCTCCCCCCTTTGATATTACTTTGAAACTGGGGGGACTCTACCTAGAAAATTAAGAGTTGGAAAGTGGTTGGCCTCCAATCTAAAGTTATGTTACCAGAATGGTTAGCCTTCATGAGGCAGCATGATGTCCTTATGTTTCAGGAGACTTGGTTAGCACAGGACCTATGAACTGATTGATAGCTTTGAATGTTATACCACTCTAGCAATGCCCTCTTGGTGTGGGGGGCATCAGGCTTCTTGGCCATTTGTGTGACCCTCCAGGCCGGAGGTAGCGTTAAGATCATGGCAACCAGTAGGACTAATATCCAGGTTTTGAGTTTCACAAGAGGCACGATTTTGTATTTTATTAATTTTTATAATAATGGTTTTAAAAAAGCCCTGAATACAAAATTCCTGACTCTATTTGAATATATGTCCTCTCTTCAGGAAGTAGTTGCAGCTAAAGTGTTACAAGCAGCATTTTGTTTGGCCAGAGACTTTAACTCCAAGATTCCCAGTAGCATTAACCTTTTACCCTTCTCTAGTTTAGGTACAGGAAGTGATATGGTAAAGCATGCCAATGATGTTGACACTAGAGGTTTGGAGCTGATGAGTTACCTGTTTTCCCAGGATGTATATACTATAATGGATATTGCTGGCAGTGAACATCACTTGATACCTACCTATAGAGGCATAGGTTGTTCCTCGACGATAGATTACTTCTTTCCATCATCTAATTTGAATAGGTTCCATCTATTTATGGGGATTTTATTCCTATTGAGGTTTTATTTACCTTACACCCTAAGCCAAAGTTGAGAAAGGATTGTGGACTGAGTCATTTGCAAATAACTAGTGAGGGTTTACAACTGAAGTGGACAGCAGTCAAACCTGCCTAACATTTTTACACTACCGTCATTGAAAATCTAAACTTGATGGAGAAATGCTTAACTGATAATGACTCAGAAAGCTAAGTTGTTCTGACTTTTACCCAGCTCAGCTTGAATATCAGGAGTAAGCTATTGTGTCCCCCAGGCATGCCAGTCATTATTCCTAGATTGTTTAATCATGACTGTTCTGAGACCAACCACCAATTTCGTAGAGCGCTCGCGGCTACCCCTAGGGATTCTTCGGGAGGGGCACTTCGATGTAACGAATAGAAGGTGGCCATCTCTAGGAGGAAGCGGGAAGTACTGCAACACCAATGGAATACTCTGGTGCTGCCAGTAGGAACGAAGAATGAAAAACTTTTCTGGAGGGCAATATCTGACATGAAGTGCCTGAGTCAAGCAGTTACCCCTGTAACTTGCCATATTGCTGCAGAAATCTGGGAGACCCACTTTATTAAAAGCTATGCTGCAATTGAAGCCCCAGACCACCAGATGAGGAGTATGACCGAAGGGTGTTTCAGGTATCCCGAGTGAGGTGGAAGATGCTATTGGGAAAAGCTTAGGTGGTAAGGCACCAGGCCTAGATGGAGTTCTAATTGATCTAATCAAGCATAACCCTGAGTTTTGGGAACCTTTATTGGTAAAGGTTTATAATAGCTTGTCCCATTCCACACTTCCCAGCTTATGAACTACCTCCATTATAGTGGCAATTTTCAAAAAGGGGGTTACAGGATCATTTCTCTAATTAATACCACAGTAACGATTCTTGGAATGGAAGAAAAGTCTATTTTGTATCCATGCAAATATGGTTTCAAGAACCAAGTTGGGACCATCAATCAATGTTTAAATTTGTGTCTCATTATTGGCAGCCAGGACCCGTGGAGGGAGTTTCGGTTAGGCAGGAAGGCGGGGCGGGGGAGGGGAAGGGTGAGGGGTTGCTAAAAACCGGAGTATAGATAATTGAAGGTAAGTAAACAATTTAATTAATAAAACGAATTTCGTAGCGCGCCCTGCCTCGCAGGGTGCGCTACGAAATTTGTTTTATTTATTAAATTGTTTACTGCCTCACCGAAACTCCCTCCATGGGCCGCGGCTGATTATTGGGAAATACACTGTTGCTAAACAATCACCCCTATACTTGGCATATATGGACTTGACCCCAGTTTTCGACTGTGTTATTCCCTCAAAGCTTAGTTCAGAGAGTTCATGCAGGTAAGCTTCAGCTTGGATGTCGCTTGTGAAGTTCTTTGTCGTTCCTTTGTAGAGTACTCTTAAGCGCGCTGGATTCAGCGGAAAGACGGTTGCTCCAATTTTCTCAAATGGGGCAAAAAGTTATCTCAGCCTCCATCGGCGTTCAACCGTTGCGTGTGCAAAGTCTGGACGGACAAAGAAATTATTTCCTTGAAATTCTCTTCTGCTCGTTGGTCTAGCCAGGTCGTAGATTGCTTCTCTTAAAAGAAAGTTTCCGAAGCAGACCAGAATAGCTCTTGGGTACTGTTTTTCTTTAATAGGTCTTTTGGGGAGTGTCAGAGGAAACCGGTGAGCACGATGTACTTCTCGTTCCAATTCCCATTTTGAAAGTTCGGGCATGGAAAACTTCAAAAGAGTTACAATATATCCCTTGGCATCACTTGCTTCTGCCCCTTCTGCGATTCCCAAGAAGCGGAGGTTGTTTCTTCTTCCCCGATTCTCAAGGTCCTCCACCTTTATCATTAGGTCTTCGATAATAGCAGATTGAGATTTTTCTATACCTTGGAGCTTGATGACATCTGCTTCTAGATTTTCAGTGCGACTCTCCACTGAGGCCATCTTATCCACTATCTCAGTACAGGTATTATCTAAATTCTGGGTAGCGCCTTGGAGTTGTTGAATCGCGTCATGACTCCTTTGACTATCGGTTTTGACATCCGAATGAAAATCCTTTATGGTCTTCAGGACCTCGCTCAATGATGGTTCTACAGAGCCTCCTATTTTATCGGTATCATGGTGTTGTTGTTTTCCCTTACTCAATTCAGCTGCCCCATTTTTAGGATTTTTAAGTTCTGTGTCCCCTTTCAATGTAGGAGTCGGACTTTTCCGGAGGGGTCTATGTTTTTTCTTTGCTTGGTCCTGGTTGCTCCCCTGATCCCTTCTTTCATCATCTAGTGGTTTGTGTGATTTTCTAAATTTGGATTTCTTCTTTTCCATTTTTTTTAGATGCCGAGTCTCGACCCTTTTGTTATTGTTATTGATCTTTATATCAGTTACTTCCAGATCGGCGGTTGGTGAGTTTTCATCCTCGCTAGCCGCACTTGTGCCTCCAATTTCACTTTCAATTTCGCTAGTTATCGAGATCCCAGTTTCATAGATTTCAGAATTAGATTCCTCTGACGAGTCTTCGCCCCCAGCTTCCGTTTCTTTATCCCCAGCTTTGATTTGTCCGTTAGCATCCACAAAGTCCCGTTCTTGATCAATCAGATCTGTAGCCAATTCCGCCTTTTCTGCACTAGTGCTAGTTGGATTTATTCCATCACTGGATCTCTTATTGTTCATTACGTCCTTTAGCTTTGAATTATCGTTAAGAGTACTGCTACTGTCGTCTCCCTTGTCGCCTTCCTTCAGGGATTCCTTTGAGAGTGGCGTAAATATGTTAGATATCCTTGGTTGTGTTTCATCGCACAAACCTGTTAGTTTTTCTGCAGCCTTCAAATTTTTTATAGTTTGCACTCTTTTAGCTTTTTTAAGCAAAAGTTCCATCGTTTCATCAGCTTGTTCATCGGATTTCTCTCCTTCATTGCATTCATTTAGCTGCTCTTGTTTCTTCTGTTTTCCCCTTTTACCATCTTTCTCCTTCCCCTTCTCCTTCTCAGCATTTTTTGGGGCATTTTTGCTTTGACTTTTATTTTTACTTTTCTCCAGGTTGTTTTTATATTTTGCCTTGCCAGTGGTCGTGCCCTCTACACCTTCCTCTCCATTTTTGGCCTCTTTAACTTCTTGTGCCTTCAATCCTCTAGTTTCTGCTCTTCTAGTGGAGCCATTATTTTTTGATTGGTGGCTAATCGGTTGTTTTAAGCTGCTTTCATGATCCACTGTCGCCACGTTTTTTGCTGTTGCTTTGGTCGCCTCTTTTGGCTCATTGGGTTCATTTACCTCAACCTCATTAGCTTCATCCTCTGAAAGTGCCTTGCTTATAGATTTGCTCGAGATTGTTACAGGCATTTTCTGTACTGTCTGGACTATTTGTTCTTGAGTTTGAGCATGTGGTGTTGCTGCCGCCATAGAAGCTCTAACATGATCCTTGAGATTGAGATTAAGAATACCTGAATCAATATAATCCCACTCTTGACCTCCCTTGAGGTCAAGCTTTATCGTGATCCTATGTTGGCTTCCTCTTTGGTTAGGATGTGGTAACTTTTGTAGCAGTCTATGCTTGTTTTGTTTGTTTTGGTTGTTTTGCTTGTTTTGCTTATTTTTAAATGTTTTTATGAGAGGCTTCTCCTTGTGTTTACACCCCCTCCCAGATCTTTTTGAGTTGACGATTTGGGTGATTTGGAGTGCGCACATGTAGACAGTCAGGTTCTTTTTCTCCCCCAGAAGAGAGAAAAAGTGCTGTGCTCCACTCCACTCCACTCCACAAAGGTGTCTTGCTCCACAGCCCCCTATACAATAGAGGTTTTTTTTTTTGGGTAATTTATTGACGCTCCCTAAGCTCAGTGTACTGGGGGCATGGCTTTCTCCTGAACAGCAACCAGCAGTCAGTGCTCTGATGAAGTTTTCAGGTTTACAGGATTCACTGTCAGGGGATAGCAGGCGCTGCCCTCAGTGCAACAGGTAGAGCACCAGCCAGCAGCCCGGCAGTATCAGCCGAATATCACAGTGGGCAGTGGGCAGTATAGGCGGCCGTGCAGGACACCACTGCAGTGCCTAACGGAGGACCGGAGGGCCGGGTGACCGGGATACCGAGAGAAATCAGGAGGAACCATCCGAGCTTCAAGCTTTCAAGCACCTCGCAGTTTCGCAACCGCACACGGCAGCTCCCCCGCTCAATATGCACTCGGTGTGTTCAGCTTTCCAGCCCACGGTATATCGCTCTCATCAGTTTTTGATCACCGCGGCGACCCAGTGCACCGGCTTTTACCTCTCGCCTGTACGATTTGATCCGCCAAGCATCCGAGTCTCTGGTAAGAGTTTTTTTTTTATTTCTCCGCTAAACGCTCATTTGTCCATGGTTATTTTCTCCTGGGGTATAGCTCAATACTCAAAAGCGCCAGCCTCAGCCATCTGGATTTACTCTCAGGTCCTCAGAGAGCAGGATCGGTGCAGCTCCTCACTCAGACGCCATCTTGCCTCCAAATGGAGACTATCTCTGTGTAATCAGCGTTTCTGAACTAAGAAAATAGGAGGGGAAAAACTAAAGCTAACCAACTGAAGCGTTATATGGCTAAAAAAAAACAACAAAAAAAAACTTTTGCTATCTCAAGCGATCAAGCAGGCGGTGATACTCGGATCACTCGATCGCCCATACCTGGGGCCCCTTGGTCCCAGGATGCCTCAGGGACTGGCAGGGGGGGGAGGTGCGAGAGGGGAGGGGGGAGGGGGGAGAGGGAAAGGGAGGGGGAAGGGTGGGTGAGAAAAGACCAAAAATAGAAAAAGGAAGGAATGGTGCAGAATAGGTACAGGTCAACGGAGGCCAGCAAGGAAAATGATTTCTGTAAGGATTTTTTATACAGGTTGTTACACTCAATTTGATGACACGCATTATTATATGTACAATGAATGTGGGGTGATTAAACGATTGGAGGAAAAGACAGAAATTAGCATACGTAGTAAAACATAACAGAATAGATCTTCTCTGTCTACAAGAGACCCACCTCCCTTGGTCTAAGAGAAATTTGCTTTCTATAAATGGATTTGAATTATTAGCCTGTACAACTCAAACATCAACAATCAGAGGGGTTGCCATTCTAGGAAGGAAAAGTTTAGGGAAAGCGAGGAAAGTGAAAGTAGATAGTAATGGAAGATGGGTGATTATTGAGATGGATTTGGGTCTAACTATCTGTACGGTGTATGGTTCTAATGAGGACGACCCCGAAATTTACGATTTCCTAGAAATAGAGCTTGCAAATTGGCCCTCTCCTCTGGTTTTCACAGGAGATTTAAATATCTCAGCTGAATGGGGGACAGGTACATCATATCAGGGGAGAAACCCTAGAGTCTTTAAGGCGGTTCAAGCTATGTTAGCTTCTCATGGGCTTCAGGATCTATGGAGAGTTAAAGAACCCTCAAATGTAGGTTATACTTACTTTTCTAATCCAGCCCAGAGATATTCAAGATTGGATTACTTTTTTGTCTCTGTTGTAGAATCGGAAAAAGTTAAGATATGTAGACTCCCAAGGGTCATTTCGGATCACAACCCTTTGCTGCTAAACTACGATATGGGAGGGCTAGAACGGTCTAAAACAAACTGGACCTTTGAAAGAAGGCTGTTGGCAGATAGCAGATTTGTGGACCAATTGAATAAATGGGTTGGTGAATTTTTTGCAGCAAATAGATACAGCACATCTCGGAACGGGGTCTGGGAGGCTTTTAAAGCCGCTCTAAGAGGAGAAACAATCAGTTGTTCTGCCAGGCTTAGAAAAGAAGATAGAAGCGAAGTAGAGAAATTAATGGTCAAATTAGCTGAGGCGGAAGAACAACATATAAAGGATATTGCTTCTGGAAGTAATACTGAGGCTAGTCAGGGTGTTCTGCTGGCAGTAAAAGCGGCACTGCAGAAGGAAGTTACACAGAAAGCAATAGGGGAGTACCAATCCTCAAGGGCAAAGAGGTACGAAACGGGTGAGCAAGCTGCCAGAGCGCTCGCTCTCCGGATCAGACAGGAAAAATCAAAGAATGTGATTGCATGTATAGAAGAGGAAGGGATAACATATACAGAGATAAAGGATATCCTATTGGTATTTATAAATATTATCAGAAATTATATGAGGAGGATCCTTTCAACAATGATCAGGAGGAGAGATGTATTGACAGTGGACCTTGTTTGTATGATAAGAGATTGTCAGTAGCGATTTAATTCTTCTTTTAGCTAAATTATTATCGGGCACCTTATGTCCTTGTATCTTTTTTAAATGAGGTTTTATACTGACTTCTTAAAGTGATGCTTTTTGTACATTGTAATTGACTGTATTGTAAGTGTGCTTATAAGATATCTTGCATATCGAATAAAAGCTTATGACTGACTGACTGACTGATATAACAAGAATAGCACTTGATAAGGATATTACGTCTGAGGAAGTTTTATCTGCCCTGCGAGAGTTAGTGCCAGGGAAAGCATCTGGTCCTGATGGTCTCCCCTCGGAGGTTTACAAAGCAATGGAAAAAGACATCGCTCCCCTTTTAGTAGATCTATTTAACGGGATACTGTACTCTGGGGTGGTCCCCGATTCGTGGAAAGAAACCAATGTTATAGTCTTTCATAAGAAAGGTAAAGCAGCAGAGAAACCGGGGTCATATCGACCTATATCCTTAATAAACGCCGTTACCAAACTATATTCAAGGATCTGGGCGAAGAGGTTGGGCAGGATCATAGGCGGTCTCGTCTCTCCATAGCAGCATGGTTTTGTTCCTGGGCGTGGTACGAAAGATCACACTTGTAGAGCAATAGCTTTGTTTGATGCCCAGGAAGCCGTGGGGGGAGAGATCGCCATAATCCTGCTCGACGCAGAAAAAGCTTTTGATCGGGTGGGGTGGAGCTTCCTCTGGAGCATTTTGGCCGGGAGGGGTTTTGGTCCAAATATTATTAGGGCTATCAAAGCTATGTATATAGACCCAGAAGCGACAATTACTTTTATGGGAGAGAAATCATATAAGTTTAAGATAAGTAGAGGGACACGGCAGGGCTGTCCCTGCTCCCACATACTATTCGCTCTGTACATTGATCCGCTTATTCAGAAGATTTTAGAGTGTCCTAGAATATCGCCAGTGATCTATAATGGCTACGAAAACAAGATCTTAGCTTACGCTGATGACCTGCCGGTTATCACAACAAACCCGCAGCAGGCACTCCCAGAATTGGTACAGATGGCTAAAGTTTTCGGTCAAGGTTCTGGATATCTTCTGAATGAATCCAAAACCCAGATAATCTGCTCTAGGAACATACCAAGACCCGATATAAGGTATGTTGATTCTGCTATATATTTAGGGGTTAAGCTAAATGCCATAGTGGGTAAGATAGTGGAAGAGAATTCCCCCCCTTATTAAATCCATAGAGATAGAACTTAAAAGGATGGATGCTCTTCATCTTTCTCTGGTCGGGAGAGTAAATGTCTTAAAAATGGTGATGTTTCCAAGGGTGCTTTATCTATTTAGAGCCATTCCCCTATATATTGAGGAGAAAATTCTGAAGCAATTAGAGTCTGTCTTTATCAGGTTCATATGGCAGTACGGTAAGGTTAGACGATCAACGACCCTTATGTCCCTTCCGTGAGAAAGGGGCAGGATGGCTCTTCCGAACCTGAGATTGTATCACTGGACTTGTCTCCTAATCCAGATGTCAATTCTGTTTCAATGTGACACTGGTGCGACGATTACAGACAACCAGGGTCCCCCTCCAATCTTCAAACTACTGATGGGGGGAAAGCAACTGGTCTACTGCTGACAGAACTGGAATATAGGTTTTATAGGAAGGCACGATTTAAGATCTTGCTAGGTGCATGGCAAGTATTGAAATCAATCTTAAAATTCTTTCATGTCCCTAAAATCAACCCTTCTCTCCTTTTGGAAAATTCGAGCCTTTTTCCTCAGTTAAGTAATGATGGGAACCTACAAGTCTGGAAGGGCTTAGGGGTTAAGACTATTGGAGACCTAATGGTAGGAGATAAGATAAGCGGGTTTGAGGACATGCAAAGGAGATATGGCCTCCCTTCAAATCAATGGCTTATATATGGTCAAATCTCCAGTATCATACAGGCTTTTAGGCCAAAGCTTAAACCCCTTGCAGACTTTCCTGTGGTTGAGGGCATAGGAAGAAGGTGTAGGAAGATAAAAGATGTTTATAACATGCTGGTGTCCAGATTACAGGACGATGTAGGAAAAGTAGAAAGTGACTGGGCAATCAAATTGGGAAACCCGGATGTAGATTTGGACCTAGCATTATGCTTAAATAAAAAGATCTTTTGGGCGTCCAACTTACGAGCACAACATTTTAAAACAGTTTTTAATCTGTATCATACACCGGCTAAACTATTTGCTTGGGGTGTTAGGAACGATGATTGCTGCCCGAGATGTAATAAGGGGCAAGCCGACTTACTACGTATGTTTTTTACCTGTGAGCAACTGGCCCCCGCCCTGGATGGAATAATAAAATTTTGTGAGGGGCTGCTAGGTCATAAGATAGATCTATCCCCAACACTGATGTAATTTGGCTCAGATTCTAAATTGGTTTTAACAGAGGATGAGGCTGCTTTGGTTTTGTCGGTCGCTGTGCTCAGAATTTTAATCTCGGCCGGATGGAAGGATGTTACAGCCCCGTCTTTTCAGATGTGGATCTCCAGATTCTTGGGCATTTATAATATTGAGTCTGGTCTCTATGAATTTAAAGGTGTTAAAAAACAAGAAATGGAAAGACCATTATGGGCCCCGGTAAAGAAATGGCTGGACGATAGAATAAGAACTTGAAATGTACTGTATTGTTATATTTATTGACAGATCTTCTATATCATTTTTATCCCCACGTGAAATAATGTGTTTTTTAGCTGCTTATATATGAGCGATCTTATATTTGTATCAGATGTTCTTATACCTTGCTTGTGGCTATTTATGTATTTTCTTATTGCACCATGAACTCCAATATTAAAAAAAAAAGTTATTCCCTCAAAGCTGTGGTCAAATCTTCTTGCACATGGGTTTGATGAAACACTAGTGCACTTTATAGCGTAGCTGCTCAGGGACATGAAGGCCAGGGTTGGGCTAATTGCAGACGGTAAGGTCACTGCAGATATAGGTGTCTTTCTTGGAGTGAGACAGGATCCATTTTATCACCACTTTTATTTATCTATATAATAATAATGTTCACCTGTTTTGAATAAATATCACATCAGATGTACCAAAAATCAAAGGTTCCACATTACCCTCACTCTGGTATGAGATGAATCGGTCTTGATGGCATGCACACCAAGAGCCCTGAGACTTTTAGTTCAAGGTTTTGAGGATTTTATGGGTTTACTTGACCTGCAAACCAATTTTACTGAATCAAACATTAGGCCTGCAGCCCTAAGAAACTGGTTTTGTCTACCCTTTTAATATGGAATGGCGCTCTGAACTGCACTATTACTTTTTTTAATCTAAGCACTATATTCGCTGCTACCAGCTCTTTGCCACCGCATATTGCTCGTAGCAGGACAAAACTTACTAAGGCAATTGACACTTTACTCAGTCTACCACAATCTGAGGGTGGGGACTCTATATTGCCCCTATGACAAATTTATAAAAACCCAATGTGTACCCCCTGCAATATATGGGGCTAAAGTGTGAGGTATTCATATATGCAACACAATCCAACTGAAGAAAATTGTATCTGCAGAAAGGTTTTAATGGCACCCAGTTTGTCCTCCCATTTAATTTGCGGCAACAAATTGGGCATTCCGTACATAGAAGATTATTTAAGAGCTTGTCAACCATTAATATAGTGTACCATCTGGAAAAACAAAGAGGCGACTCCCACTAGAGACATCATTTCAGACAGCCTCAGCTGTGACAAAGGTCCTAAGATCCCTTGACTTGCTAGTGTGGAATCTAGCCTGCAATCTGAAGCAGGCTTTCTCTGACCCTGGGAGGCACTTTAACATCCCTAAAAGACAGTTAAAACAGACTTTGTATGATCTAGCTATCAAGAAAGATTGCTTATTGAGAAACTGAAAAAAGTTGTTGCCTACAGAGATTCTGTATAAATAGGCCAGATTGCTGGATATATGACCAGAAGAATAAGCTGTTGGGAACGGAGCTTATTGTTCCGTTTTAGGGCTGGCACAATGAAATATTTATTACGTTTTCCATTGAGTTACAACACCAATCTTCATAGTTTGCCATGCCCTTGTGATGGGAACTCTGTCCAAACACTGTTGCATTTACATTTTTTGTTGATTTTATTAAATGTATTCTAGGCACTTTTTGATTACCCTCATGAAAAAGCAATGCATTAATATCAGAGAAGCCTCAAATGTCCTTTTCCAACTAATGGAAGATGATCTGAGAATCCACGTATGTTCCTTTCAGAGAGTGGCGGTCAGAGCTCATGGTTATGTGAACACTGATTAGATTTGTTGCACTTTTTGAAAATACTGTTTTGAATGTGGCTGTTGGGAAATTGAACTTCTAAATATTTTATTGTGGGCTTTTTAACTTATTGTTTCTTACCTATTTTATGTATTTGTCCGTACCTTTATGGATATCTCTGGTGTTCGAATAAAGTGTTTTTAATTGAACAGAATTCACTTGATTAGCACATCGAAGAAGGCACCTGGAATGCAGAGCTCAGTTTGTGTATTTTATCTAGTTACAGATTGTGTACACTTGAAGTATGCAGAGAGAAGCTTGTTAGTGAGAAAGCCTTGCAAAACCAGCCAAAAATGTAACTGTGCCATCTTGCTGTAAAATGATTGAATAGTTTTAAGAGAACAGTGTGTAGGTGTGTAAAATGTTACTTTGTCTGTTTTTAATTTAGTTCAGAGCTGTAACGATCTATTCATACACTTGAGATTCAAGACTTGGAATACAGCAAAGCATAGGACTTTAGAGTCTACTTATAATTGACCAAGACAACCTACCGTTAAGTTCCCAATATATAGTAGGACATATAGGTCTAGAGACCCCAGTGGACTTAATGCACTTAAGTGTGTTCTGGTGTCATTTTAAAACCAGAATTGCCTTGCAGGCTGATTTTAAAATAAAACTGTGTCCAAATTCGACTTTGAAATTAAAAGTACTTCCAAAGTCCAAAACTACCTTTTTAATTACCTATAAATCAACTTAAAATCTGCTGTAGCTGCTCCAAGGGAAGCGTGACTTGGTATAAAATGCAGGGACAGTATAAAATATGTTTTATATGCCCTGGTAGGGGAAAAACACCCAACATAATTTTCTCCATTGTAGTATTACTAGCTCTGTAGGTTAACATGGGCAGGCCCAGGGAATTGCTGTGTGCTGATCTGTGCTGCCAGTGGAAGCCATGATCAACTCTTGTGCTGGAGGTTGTGAATGCAGTGAAACACTGCAGCTGGAGGGGGCACCATCAGAGGGATCTGTGGCAAGATGCTGCGAGCCCACCTTTCAGTAACTTCACTCGTGGGAAGCTGGAGGCACGGAGTACACAGATATTTTAACACTGTCAATGATGTGGCGGTGGCAGAGGAGCTTGGAGACATTAACTATTGCACATGGTATGGAATGCCACAACTTGTGGGCTTCTGGAAGGACATGCTGACGGTCACTAATGATATCACTGCATGCAGCGTGGAGCTCTCCCCCTCGGCATGTCTCCTGGGTTTCTTACCCAGACAGACTAGCGCAAAGTGACCACTAAATTTGTAGATCTTTGACTGATATTGTCCAAGAGGCAAATATCCATTAACTGGAAGAGAGCTAGGGGCCTGCACCTAGCAAGGTGGTGCAGCAACCCCACACTGTGAGCTGACTTTGGGGTATGGCCCTGATGAGAGATGCTAGGTGTGGGAGGGTCCCAAAGGAGACTGCCAGAGCCTAGGGGGATTGTTGGAGGATCTTAAGTGAGACAAGGAGAGTGACCAGGAGGACCCAGCCACCACGTAGGCGGGCTTATGAGTGAGCCCCTTCACCTGGATGAACATCTTAACCTGCCCATAACACTGTTCAGGTGGACTTATCACAATGCCGGCTTGGTCTGGCCCGCACCCTCAACTCCTCTATTCCTGATCTCTTTGTAGAGACAGACAATATTGTCCATCCATTTGTGCACTCTTAATCAAGACACTAACTGGATGGGTTACTGGGTTGGGGAAGGCGGTTTCTGTTCCAGGGTGTCTTATTGTAGGAATGACCATTGTTCCTTTTCCCTTATTGTAGGAATTACTGCATGTTGATTATGACTGTATGTTTATGCAAAGAAAGTTCTGCTCAGGAATATGCTCTGTTGACTAACATTGGAAGATGTTCGTTGGAGCGGTGGTTGATAAATGTGCTGTGACTGTTGTGCACCACTACAGAATACCAATAAAATATGTCTATAAAAAAGAAAAACAAGACCAAAACAACAAAAATCCAACAAGTAGAAATTGAGATATGAATTTTAATTTTCAAAGAATAAATACAAAATAGTTCTTAGAAGCAATAAGCACTTAAATAGGTTATCTGGCTGTGCTTAACTGGGGCAAAGCGAAAAGTTCAGGCCACCGCGATGGAGCACGGGCCAGATACAGGGACCCTCTTGGGCCTGCTAAACCTTGATTTGGGATGCGTTGTCATTGACAAAGCTGTGAGCTGCACCCGAAGCGATGCATCAGTGTTGAGCCACGCAGTGGGCGAGATGCATAGATTTTCTCCATGCAACTGTGGTGATGGTTCTAAGTGTGAAGCGTTGGTTCCAAATATGATGCGCTGCTGAGTCTCCTGCAGTAGGTGATGCATTGATTTTGACGCAATGCATTGGTTCTGAAGGCGATGCAACAGGTCCGGCACATGTAACAACTGGGATATTCTGATTCCAACTCATGCAAAGACAACGATGGGCTGGTTCCAATAAGAATGAGTGAGTTTTGAATGTAGAGGCAACTTTGGCCACACTTCCAAGGGTCCTGGACTTGGGTAGCACCACTTGGAACTGCAAACTCACAGCCTGTAGAGTTCAAATGCAGATGCAATTAGTTGAAGTCTTTGATATCCCAGAAACGTAGAACAGGAGGCTAGCCAGCAGGCCCTTGAACTTGGAGTAACTTTAGGGTTCCATTGATGCAGGTCCAGTCCTTCTCACTCAGGCAGAACAGCAGGCAGCAGGGCAGCTCAGCAAGGTAAGATCACAGCAAGGCAAGAGTCCATAAAAGCAGCAGTCTATCAGAGTGGCAGTCCCTTCAGCAGCACAGCAGTTTTTCCTGACAGTACTGAATCTCTGACACCATGATTTTAGTTAACCTCTGGACAAAGTGTACTAAAATCATGGTGTCAGAGGTCCAGTACGAATACCCAGTTGTGCCTTTGAAGTGGGGGAGACTTCAAAGAAAGCTTTGAAGTGCACTGAGGTCCTTCCTTCCTGCCCTGTCTCCAGACTCCATCAATTGGGAAAGCAGCTTTTTTTGTGTGGACAGGACACAACCTATTCAGGTGTAAGTGTTAGGCTGTGCCCTGCTTCTCGTTTCCATCACCCAAGATGGCCCATCAAGACACACCGAAGCTTCATTTGCGTGTGGCTGTCTGGAAGAAATACACAAAGCCCAGCTGTCACCCAGCCCAGACAGAACAGAGACAGGTAGGGGGCACCAAATGGCTAAAGTAAATGCCAACTTTGCTAAAATGTAAATTAAAATCCATCTTCACCATAGGATGAGATTTTCAATTGTCCAGTGGCACCACACTTTAAAAGTCATTCTCTTCTCAATTGGGAATTACACTTAAAAGATGTAATAAGGAAATTCCAATGTTATCCTATAGGAGAGCTACGCCTTGCATTGGTAAAAAACAAAACTGGATTGCATGCAACCGTAAAAGTACATGTCCTGCCTTTTAAATACAGTACAGCCTGTCCCATGGGTCATACAGGGCCTACCATAGGAGTGGCTTATATGTAGCAAGAAGTTTATATTGCCAGGTCGAAGTGGCAGTTGAAAACTGCACATAAGGGCTCTGCAATGGCAGACCCAAGCCTTGGTTAGAGGCTACTTAAGTGGGTGGTGGTGCAGATCCACTAGTGCATTTAATTTGCAAGCCCAGGACACATATCGGTCACTTTACTTGGGACTTATAAGTAAATTAGAAATGCCAATTGGGGTTAAGCCAATATTTTTAGGGGAGAGAGTAGAAGCACGTTAGCACTGGTCAGCAAAAACGAGGTGAGGAAATAGAGGGAGGCAGGAAGGCAAGATGTTGGGGTAGACCACCCTAAGGCTGTCAGGTCTAACATATACTACTAGTAAGAGTTCAAATGTTTCTTCTGTGCTACTGGTAGCAAGTGAAGTGCTCAGGGTATCGAAAATGCACAGAAGTATTTGTTAGCTCTCAAGCTAGAGGTGGGTGAGCCAAGAAATAACAAGAAGAGCCAAACCAGAGGTGAGACAAAGGTCAGCTCTTACTCTAAAAGCCCACACACCAGCCCAACCTTGAACATATTTGGCATATATATTACGCAACAAACATATTAGAATATGGCATGGTGGGTTCGAAATTTAAAAAAAAGCATATTACTTTAACACACAAAAAACATCTCTCCTTAGTTAATCATATTGTAACTCTGCATCCAGAAGTATTGATTAGAAGTGAAAAACGTTCCTTCCCTGTTGTGATGACAATGCTAGTAGTAAACTAAGAGACAAGTCAGTTGTTATGTATACCCTATATAAGGCCTAGATTCTTATTCTACACAGAGCAACATTATAATTTATCAACTATAACATAAGAGAGGCTTTTGTACAGCACCCAGCCTTAACTCTTGCGGTTGAAGGTGCTCTGATATGGGATCATGACCATAAAGGAGGCTTGGTGACAAAGCATTTACCTAGGATCCCACAATTTGATCTAGCAGGGAAGCGTGATTGATTCCAGATTTTCCATTTTCACACTGGGCAATTCAGCCACTAGATAGTTATCTTTTTCTAATATAAAAGGTTAATGCTTTGTCTTTAACTTTTGGAAGAGGAGATTACCATGTGAGCGACAAGCATAATCCTTAAATGGCATTTTTGCTAGTGCGAATCTTGCAGATGGACATAGGGGTTCCTCACAACAGCCATAGATTATTTAGCTTTTTTTTGACACAGGGGGATTTGCTGGACAAGAGAAGCTGAACTGAGTCCGGGATTCGCACCTGGTTCCCCATGTAACAAGGTGAGCATTTTTATGCGCTAAGCCACAAGCCCTCACGTGCAAGCTTGGCTCGTTTTGGGCTCGAAGTTCCAAGAGAACTTCGAGCTGAGCAAGTGGCAAGCATCTGGCTCGAGCCTGGCTTGAGCTTTTAACGGCTCACTCACCTCTTCTTTTAACACAGCACTGTTCTGAAATTGCAGATGTTATTTAACAGTTTGATATGATAATAATGAATTTGTTTCAGTATTCTAGGTGTTTTACAACTGCTGCTTTCGAATGGAGTGAAATGCTAGTTTTCAACAAATGTTTGAATTTTCTGAAAATGTTTGGGGCTCATGGGAAGGGGGGGAACAGCACCGACACAGACCCAACTTAAAGTGTGACAAAGGCCGCTTTATTGGAAGCAGGTGCACCTTACACAAACCGAAACCCTTGGCCTGTGCCGTACAAAACGAAACCTCACTAAGTATATGGTTTCCTAACACATCCCCACCCCCTTCCCTAAAATGTTCCCCCAATCAACAAACTTGCAACAATTTCCAAACTTAAAATTTGCCTCTCTAACTTACTAAATAACTTGTTATACTTAAAACCCCCCTTTGATAAGGCAGCCAGATCGCCTACAATTCCCCCATAACTTAGAAAGAAACGCCACTCGAAAGACGTATTAGCGACTTTCACCCCCCCCACAGGATGCCTGAACCTTTGGATACCTGCGCACCCCAATAGCTTGATCCAATGCCTCCTTCAGCTGTACAATATAAAGCTCCATCCCGTATCTAGACATGTGGACACCATCCTCACGAAAACAAATGTACCACTCCATATCTCAACTCTGGGTGTTCTATCCTACCCACCCCTTCCTTTTCACCAAAACCTTCATCTCCCTGTAAATCTTCCTCCTAGTCTTGTCTATGGCCGTCGGTCATTCTGCCCCTCTCCAAACCCGCCTCGGAACAAACTCTGACCAAATCACATGGCATCCAGCCCACCTAAGATGTATCTCCAATCAGTCCCTCTTCATCTGTTTCACCAATGCTAAACTCTTGCACACCAGCAGATAATTTTTCCCCAAGTGTATAATCACTACGTCCAGACACACCCCCC
The DNA here is from genome assembly GCF_964263255.1 of Lissotriton vulgaris. Lineage (NCBI taxonomy): Eukaryota > Metazoa > Chordata > Amphibia > Caudata > Salamandridae > Lissotriton > Lissotriton vulgaris. The sequence goes on from NC_141694.1 coordinate 968,805,025, forward strand.
TTCAAAATTTTCTTCAACGCCGGCCACAGCACATGCCAGCGCATTCCCCCTTTTCCTTGCCACTGACAATGAAATAACCCTTCATCCAATACCAAGTTCAGACTCCAGTGCTTCTCCCACTCTGAAAATCACATCCAGTTCATTGCTCCAACCCCCCGCATCCTGACATGACATAAGTCTGATACCAATCCGACTTCCAACGCCCGAGATGCTTGATGTCCTCCTTCCCCCATCCCTGACGCGCCGCCTCCATCGCCGCCCCAATCCAGAACGAGTGCATCCCAAATGCCTTAGGGTCCTCACCCATCACACGTAGGGCACGCCAAAGGACCCACAACACCTGAGCCGCAATTCCCCTGCCAGCTCCCTCCCGCCCAAAAACCTCCCCGTCAACTCCTGCCGACCCGACGCCAGCCGCCGTCCCCACACCGCCGGGCAAACCACCTTGTTTCCCATCAGACCCAATACCACCCAAGTACCCTCGCCCCGCTGGTCAGTCTTGTAACGACAAAGCCGCACCGCCACCTCCTGCTCTCTCATGTTCACCTCCCCGCAAAGCACCCCTGGGCCACCCTTTGTTCCTACCAATTCAGAGACCCTAAAGGCCCCAAAAAACCTCCATGACATCACTGTGTCCAACAGAGCTGCCTCCCCCCAATCGCTGCAGCCCAACGGCAACTTGTGCACAACTCCGCGAGCAGGTCCTCTGTAATGGGCCTCCGCTCACTTACCCTGGCCCCTTTTCCCTCTGCCCAGCCGTCCAGCAGACGTGTCCCCAATTCGACTGACGGTGAGTACCCCGCCACACTTCCCCATGAAGGCCACCGCCAACAACTTACCCACAATCGTCCCCCTCGACGACCCTTTGTCCATCAAAATCAAAATGAATTGTAACACCTGCTCTCACCTCCGCCACCGGTCTCCCTGCCTTACCGTTCCACACCGTTGAAACTCTTCCCATGCCGTTGACCACCTGCACCACTGACCTATTGTCTTCCTGAACCAACACCCGTTTGTGCACCAGCTCCCGCGACCACACCGAAATGGCCACCACCGGAGGAAACAACTCCAAGAAAGCAATGCTCTGGCCCCCACCTTGACAATGCGGCGGCCACTGCTCCACGCACCATCTCCCTGCCCAGCAGATCCCGAAACCGCCAACCCCCGCCGCATCCGACGACAGCGTAACCTCCCATGCCCAGTACTCCGGGGGCACCATGGGCACACCATTGGAGTGCCCCAAAAGCCTGCCACATGCGCAAATCCACCTTTGCTCTTGCGCGGTCACCTTCCGCTTAACCAACATGCTGTCCACCAAAGCCAACATTACCGTCCTCTTGTCCTCTGGCAAGCATGTTTCCATGGCCAAGGAGTCGAGCTCTATACCAAGAAATGACAGCAACGTATTGGGACCGTGCGTCTTCTCTGGCACCAGGGGCACCCCCAGGTAAACCATGAGGTCAGTAAAACCGGCCAGCTGCTGCTGGCAGTCCGTCGGACCTGGCCGTCCCACCAGAAAGAAGTCATCCAGATAGATCGTCACCATCTAAGAGCCTGTCCGCCAGAAAAAAGCCCACTTCAAAAAGGAACTAAACCACTCAAACAGAGCACACAAGATCGAGCACCCCATGGGCAATGCTTTGTCCACAAAAATGTCCCCCGTCAAATTTGTTTCCCAACAACTGTTAATCCTCCGGATGTACCGGGAGCAGTCAGAAAGCCGACTTAATGTCGCACTTCGCCATTAGGGCGTCCGCTCCCACCCCCGCCACAATCCTGTGCGTGACATCCACCGATGAATACGACACTGCCGTGCGCTCTGTCGAAATATAGTCGTTCACCGACGCCCCCTCCGGCCACGACAAGCGTTGTATCAAGCAAAACTGACCTGGCCATTTCTTGGGCCCCACTCCAATAGGAGAAATAATCACCCCTGGCAGTGGCGGCACAGAAAAGGGGCCCACTATCCGGCCCTCCTGTGCAGTGCTCTCTCCCTGCCCCACCCCCGCGGGTGGGGCAGGCCGAAATGGGGGATGGCGCAGGTGGCAAACCACCGCCCATCGTCTGATGGCACAGGTCCGAATCAAGCTCGCCCCATCTTGCCTCCGGAACCGACGCCAACAGCACCCGAAAATCCTCGTCATAGGTCACCTGCGCCTGCCTGATCACGCCCATGTATTTGCAAAGAGCTATGGTACAGTCAGGGTGCTTCACGCAATATACGCTAGTGTATATCAGAAAAGCCACTGACCAATTGTCAATGGTCAGTGGCACCTCGGGCGCCTGGCCAATTCCTGTTCCTCCCCCTTTGATCCGGAGTTTCAACATTTCAACCTACTCCCCCTTCCATATCTTCTCCTTCGTCGCCAGCGACAGGTGCGCCCCCAGTGGCTTAGTCACGCCCATGTATGGAAGCTTGCGCACTGGGACATCACACTCTCCTTATCCCCTTTGTCCTTGTCACTTGTCATCGCCGCCTCCGCACCGGCCCCCCCGCCCCTGCCCCGCGTCCCGGCATTCCCCTACCATAGCCCCATCCGTTCCTACCCCCGTGTCCTTCACATACCACCCTTTCAGAAGACGCACCCCTGGCTCCCCCCCGTGCATTCGTACCCACTGACACTTGCACACAACGATGCCTGCCCAAACCACTCCCCGCTCTGTCACCATCCTTACCTCGCGTCAAGACCGGCGTCCACACTGGATCCCGCCGCCTAACCAGTGGAGCCGGGGGGCCATCACTCGCGGCGCTCCTTGCCATGGGCATACCTGTAACCTGTAACACACTACCAACATTGTTACTCCGGTTCCCACTCCTCCACAGAATCCTCCACATAGTCCAGCAGCAGCTCCCCCTGCCCATCTCCGGGCCCTTCCATCCACTCCACTTCCGGCCGCCCCCCAGGGGCTCCAGCTGGCTCAACCCCACCTTCTACCCGCCTGCCCGCATCAACTCCCCCAGCTCCACACTCTCCCTCCTCCTAGCCACTGTACAGAGATCCGTAGTCTGATCCGCAGCCTCCTGTCTCCATCCCCGGCCCCCGGCAGCCGTCTCGACCCTTCGGGGTGGGGCTGGCGGGACCTACCGCCCCGCCTTCCAGCGTGCTCTTGTGGTTGGTCCCGCGGTGGGGCACGACCGCCCGTACTAGGCAGAGCCGGCCAATCCCCTCGGTGGAGTGGAGCTGCATGCTGCTCTCCCGAGCGCCAGCATGCCGGGTAAAAAACGGCCCCACAAACTCCCTGCTCCTCCAGATGCCCCCTTCCCCCACAAGTGCCCCCGCCCACGGAATGACCCCCACCCCTCCTCCCCTCGCCGACCAACCCCACTCTCGCCCCCACACGAGGCCTCTTCTCTCTCCCACCTCCCATCCCCCAGGCCCCTCCCAAACCACCCCTACTGGGCCCCACCATGTTCCCCACCCCCGAGGAAAAAAACCCTCCTCGATCCCGCTCTGCCAATTCAGACCCTCCTCCACCTCCACATCTGACTCCTCAATGAGCAGAGGAGACACCCCCCCTGCCCCCCCAACATGACCCTATCCCCTCCCCACCAGACTCCTGACCTGGCTCCCTGTTATCCCCCCCTGCCTCGCCCCCCTGTGAGCATTCGCCCTTCCCCCGACCCCCTTCAAAACTCAAAGGTGGCCTCACAGCAGCCCCAAAAGTATTCATAGCCCCTGCTACCTACCACTGTACCATCTGTCCTGCTGCTTCTTCCCCGGGCAGAGCGGCCCGCCCCGACATCCCCCACCTTCTGACCCCGCCCCCCCCGCTCGCCTCCTTCCTCGCGCGCGCCTAGGGGCTCGACCGCGAGGACTGCTGCAGCGGCATCGCTGGCAACGTGCCGCAGCGGTCTGACCTACACCGCGGGCAGCACCATGTCCATGCGGCCCGCCTCCTACAGGAGCCGCAGAGCCTCCAGCACCCACAGGTCCTCCCTGGCTGCCATCGTAAGTGCCTTCCGCCTCCCCGCGCACACCACGCCCTTCGCTACACATCTCCCTGCGGCCACCAGCTCCTCCGCACACAGCCGCACACGCCCTCAGGCCCTGTCGCCCAGGCCCCCACCAGGCACCTGACCACGGGACCCCCATCGCCCTCTACAGACCCCCGGCCTTCGCGATAAGCGCGCCTGCTGCCACGAGCCGCCCACTTGCCCCAGAACACAACGGGAGCCCCAATACCTGGCCCGATCACAAAATACCGCCGCAACCAAGCAATTTTCCCGCCTCAAAATCCCCCCGCCCGGCTGCCGTGTCACTTGCCACTGAAATGTAGGCCTGTGACACAAAATGGCCGTCTTTATTATAGCCAGCCCAACCACTAGGCCAATCCAGCCCAAGCCCCAGCCCAAACCTACTGCTAGCCCAAAACCAGCCCAATGGCCGGCTTTAATATAGCCAGCCCAACCACTAGCCCAATCCAGCCCAAGCCCCAGCCCAAACCTACTGCTAGCCCAAAACCAGCCCAACGTACAGTGCTGGTCATCTTCCCCCCCCTCCCCCGGCCCCAAACCCCCCCCCCCCCCCCCCCCCCTCCTCCCGGGGGTAGCAGGCCTCCCTTCGGTCGGCCACCCCCCCCAAAGCCCTAATGAACCGGTTTTTCATGTATAAAGGCTATCGGCATTCTTTATTTAGCTAGTACTCATCCATTAGTGTTAAAGAAAATAGTTCCATATGGGGAATATTTACATTTGAAATTGAATTAAATCACAGGAATGGATTTGGAATGTGAACAACAAGTGAGAGCAGTTACAGTAATGCAACTGGACCATTCTAAAAATGTAATAGAGAAATCATTTCAAGGATACAAAACAGTAAAAATATCAAAAATATTGTTCGACCAAAGAAAAATCAAACTGTAAAGATAATTTCCATAAAGATAAAAAACGATTCATCATGATATTCAGCATGAAACTGCAGACAATATGAAAAAATGCACTCAAACATTACTAGTTATTGGGCAAAGACGACAACAGCAAAATGGTAAGAGAACCATTCATGACTTTTCATTTATCTAAATCAATGTGTGCCTTGGAATCCATTTCGACTCCCTTCTGCTGGGAAGCTGTATTGCCCAAAGTGGCTCCTTAGTTTCTTGGAAATTTTGGTCCAAAACAGACCAAAATAGTGTATTTTACAGCACATTTTTCATTACATATTCAATTGTATCGACTTTCAAAGCACAGTAAATATTAGAAGATGACCTTATAGAGCACAAGGTTACCCACCCAGTCATACGTACCCATAGACATTCTTACAGAGAGCACCAAAAAAAGACACAAGAAGTGAATCAAATTGCCACACTGATACATTAATTGAAGGATTTGGCAAAATCTATGGGGCAGATTTACGAGCCCCTTGCGCCACGTTTACGCTGCTGTTGCGTCACGCAAGGTGGCGTAAACGTGGCACATCCCTACGAGGCATTTACAACGTGACGCATCTATGGAGATGCGTCACGGTGTAAGGCCCTGTGCCACCTGAAACCTGCGTCAGGTTTCATGTAGGCGTTCCGGTGCAGGGGGGGCGTTCCAGCGCAGGAACGCCCCTGGAAAGTGACTCAGTGAAATCTACAAGATTTCACTGAGTCACTTTCCCAAAGCTGCTACGTCAATTCCTTACACCTGCTTGAAGCAGGCGTAAGGAGTGATGCACCATGTAATGTATGGGTGGCCCCTGTGCATTGCAGGAGTTGCGACTCCAGCAATGCGCCGCCCGTAAGCCAAAGATGCGTCACGCATCTGCCCTTCCTTGCACCATGGTGCCCCGCATTGTAAATGCGACGCATCATGGATGGCGCAAGGATGGATTTGCGTGACGTATCTTTCCTGGCGCATCTCTGCTGATTTGCAGAGATGCGTCAGGCAACGTAAATCTGCCCCTATGTATTAACCTCTGTCAAACATAATAAATGAAATCATATTGAACGGTAAACATATTCTCGCCATAGCACTCTGTATTTAATTATGCGTTTTTATATAGCACGTACTTTATCCGAAGGTGTCAGAGCGCTTTACAACAAAACCCGTAAAATTTCATAAGAACTTCAGAGTACCTGAGTATGTGTTTCGTATATTGGATTACAGTATTTTATCAAAAATGTACAAATATCCCTTATGTCTAATTGAAGCTAAACGATTGTGGTGAATATTTGACCAACTTTGTGTATTTTTTAGCTGCTTAACTTTAGACTCCGTCCACTTCATCCTCATAGCACTACGAGTCCTGATTCTAATGCCAGAATGCATCTAAGCACAATGCAGGTGAGGGGGAGGCCATAGGATTCAAACGGCATGAACTCACCCAACCGTCTAATCATCCCCACACCCAAGAAGGTCGGTCATACATTTGCTGTGCACCCAGATGCGCAATTGTGCACACAACTTATATTCCATTGCAGCTACAGTTCTGAAGCAGGGGCTGAGACAACAGCAGCCAATAGTGACAGGCATCACGGTTGTTGCGCTGCGCGCACCAAATCAAACATTTAAATCATGATGATTGTCACGGTCTCTGACGGTGACAATCATCATTATTAAAAAAATTTATTTATTGCCTGGAGCTGCCCCGCGACGGTGCCAGGAGCAACTCAAGCCACCTGACCTAGCTCCGCCCTGCTCACAAAAATCCACTGCGCAGATTAGCGCAATAGGCCCATACCGCTACGAGTCCTGATTCTAATGCCAGAATGTGCAGTGGGATGACGAGTTGCCGAAGATAAAAGACTATTACCCGCCAATGTAAAGCCAACCCCCACTGGGGGTGATTACGGTCGGGTGAGTTCATGCCGTTTGAATCCTCCCCCAGGCCCAAGAAGGACAGTCATACATTTGCTGTACACACAGTTTATATTCCATTTCAGCTAAAGTCGTGAAGCAGCCAGGGGCTGAGACGACAGCAGGCGGTAGTGGGTCACTAGTGACAGGCCGCAGGCATCACAGCCATTGCGCTGGGCGCACCAAATCCAAAATTTTAAATATGTTGATTGTCACGGTCTCTGACAGTGACAATCATCATGATTAACATTTTTGATTTATTGCCTGCAGCAGGGGCGGCTCTAGGCTCATGGCGGCCCTGGGCAGGGAGCGTAGCTAGGGGGCCCCGGAAGAGGGGGTCCGGGCGGGGCGGAGCTCGGAGGCCAGTGAAGAGGGTGGGGTCAGGGTGTTAGGAAGTGGAACAGAGCCGGAGGCCGCCAAATCCCTGCAGGGGCTGCCACGCAAATATGTATCCATCCTCAGAGGATTATGATATTAAGGATATATATGGTGTCCATCTGGCTTCCTTTCCCCGAAACCCCCATCATTCCACCTCCAAAGTGGATCCCGCGGCGGCACTGGAATAAGCTCAGGCTAGAGGACCTCCACAACATCATGGCTGAAGAGCCATTTGGCCCTTTGTCCGACGCCACCCTGGGCTACGACCAATTCTGCAGCTGGATTACCAAGGCGCTCGATAGATTGGTACCCATTATCGCAAGTAAATCCAGCTCCAGGCAGTCGAGTCCTTGGTACGACAGTGCCCTCCGCGCTCTGAAGGGTTCATGTAGACGGGCAGAAAGGGAGTGGCGGAAGACGTATGATGCCGTAAAAAAAAACGCGTACTTGGCCTCTGTTAAGCTCTATCATCGAGCTATCTGTAGAGCCCGCGCGGCGTTTTATGCGACGGAATTCCGTAACAGCCACAACCCCTCTAAGACCATCTTCAAAGCTCTAAAAAACCTGATGGCTAAGAGAGCGGTTCCGCCTGTGGACGGTTCTACCTCACATTGTGAGACCTTGGCCGCTTTCTTCTTGGAGAAAGTTAAGACCATTTATCAGTCGTTTCCCAGCACGACGCTGCCACTCACTCCTCTAAACGACCCTCGCAGCTGCCCGACATTACATTCTCTCCCTACTCTCTCCTGGGATGGGTTTGTCAAGTTGGCACAACGAGTCAAGTCCGGTTCCCCGGCGGATCCGCTCAGACCTGCCCTCTTCAGAGATCCGTCCTTTCAGGGGCGCACGGCAGTGTGTTCACTAATTAATCTTTCCTTGACCTCAGGCACTGTTCCTGCCAAGTGGAAGCAGGCGGTGGTTTCCCCGATCCTGAAAAAACCATCATTGGATCCGTTAAAACCGGAAAACTACCGCCCGATTTCATTGCTTCCCTGGCCGGCCAAAGTCATGGAGGCTCATGTCAACCTGGCCCTATCGGAGCATTTGGCCCTGGCCAATGTCCTCGATCCTACGCAGAATGGGTTCCGTGCTGGGCACAGCACGGAGACCGCCCTTCTGGCAATGGTAGAACATCTGCGGAGTGTGTTGGATGCAGGTCAAACGGCAGCGCTTATTTTATTAGACCTTAGCGCTGCCTTTGACACGGTGTCCCATTGCATCCTTCTGCACCGCCTGGAGGACATTGGCATCTGTGGCCCCGCTCTGCAGTGGTTCCGTTCCTTCCTCAGCGATCGCTCCTTCTGCGTTGCCACCCCTCCTTTTCAGTCCAAATTCCATCAGTTGGACCTGGGGGTCCCTCAGGGCTCCTCGCTGAGTCCCACGCTCTTCAATCTGTATGTGCGGCCGCTGGCTGATGTCGCCAGGCAGTGGGGCCTTACCATGGTCTCATATGCCGACGACACACAGCTAGCGGTCACGATCAGCGGGGATGCCGAACGGGATGCCCCCAGGTTCCGAGACGGGCTGAGAGAGGTGGCCAGCTGGATGAATAACAACTGTCTCCAGCTGAACGCGAAAAAAACTGAGGTGATGATCGTGGGAAGGGGAACGGATTGCTGGGGGGACACTTGGTGGCCTCAGGAGCTCGGGCCGGCCCCTACACCGGTGATGGAACTTAGAAACCTGGGAGTATGGCTTGACCACACCCTCTGCTTTACTACCCACACTAGGAGAGTGGCGGCATGCTGTATTGGTGTTCTGCGTGGACTGAGGCCGGTGCTCAAATTTTTTGATGCTCCGACGAGGCAGTTGGTCATCCAAGCGACGATCATCTCCCGGCTGGACTACGCCAGCTCGCTCCTGCTGGGAGTTAACCAATCTGAGATTGTTCGCTTGCAGCGCGTTCAGAACGCGGCTGCGAGAGCAGTGGTGGGTCTGCCGAGGTCTTGCCCCACGTCCAATACTCTGCGGTCCCTACATTGGCTACCAATGAAAAGCCGAATCCACTTTAAGGCTCTGAGCCTTGCCTTTAAAATTTTAAAAGGATCGGCACCTGAGATCCTCAATAATCTCTTATCCCCCTATGTCCCGACTCGCTCCCTCAGATCTTTTGGGCAATCCCTTGCGGTTATCCCGCGTTTCAGGCTTAGCCGGATCGGCGGTCGTTCTTTCCTTGTGAGAGCTGCAGCTCTCTGGAACTCTCTCCCTTTGGAAATCCGCCTGTTAGAGGATCTTTTAGCATTCCGTAGGGCCGTGAAGACTTACCTGTTTTAATCTTTTATGTTGACCCTCACTTCTCTGTTCTCTTTGCGTTGTGTTATGTTCACCTTTTCCATGCGCCAGGACGCTCCTTAGCTGGAGCATCTGTGCGCAAAATAAATGTTGATAACATAACATAACATATTGTGCATGGTGGCCCCTGGGGTTTGGTGGCCCTGTGCAGGTGCATAGCTTGCACATGCCTAAGGCCGCCCCTGCCTGCAGCCACCATGTGATGGTGCCAGGAGCAACTCAAGCCACCTGACCTCGCTTCGCCCTGCTCACAAAAATACACTGCACAGATTAGAACCGGGCCAGGCCTATACCTTTTGCTTTGTTTTAATCCCGTGCCTAGCCCGCCCACCCAGTGACCACTGCCCATGATGATTGAATTGATTGCAGGCCGGACAAACTCACCTCTGCTGGCGGCAGACAGGGGAGCTAGAAACAGCTAATTTATGGTCCTGGCAACGGTCATGGTGCCTCTCTCTGTATCATTCGGATGTCTCTGCCGCTGGCCGCGCGACACGGAGGGGAGCATGGGCGAGACAGCGTCTTAGTCCCACACGTCGCGCGAGAGGAGCCTGCAGCGCGCCAACCCCCCCATGAGCCGCCCTCCTCGCCAACGGCCAATGGGAGGGCTCTTCTAGGGATGGGGGCGTTCCCGGGGGGTATACAGCAGGCCCAACAACTTTGCTCGGCCTCTCCTTCCCGCGTCGGTTCCTTGGGCTGCTCTGCGTTGTTCTGCGCTGATTGCCGTTGTCGTCTTCCTCGTCGTTTTGAGGTATGTGCCACGCTCTCCTCCCCCCCGGCCCCGTCCCTGGCCTGAGCCCAGGTTGAACAGGGGCCCTGTGGTAAGGATACCACAGGGGGGGAGAGGTGGCCCGAGTGCGTGGTATCGCGTGCGAGCGTGCGGGTCGCGGGGCGGTCGGGTAGAGGAATAAGAGGTCTGCTCGGGGCTCTCATATACTGCTCTGACTCCTTTTTCCACTTCCCTTCCCCAAATTCTCCGTAGATGCTGGAGATGTGAGCTAACTGTGCAGACTAGTACCTTCCGAGGCACTAAGCCCCGGGCATACTGCATCAGAAAAACAAGTTCCACGCTGCTCCGGTGAAAACAAAAGACGCGTCATATTGACACAAGCCAACGGGAGCTCTTGACAGGGTTTAGAATATTTATTTTTAACTCTGTGTGGCTCAGACATGCAAGTGCCCCTGCATGGATGTGACATATCGTCCTGCAAGGGACGGCGCCGCGAGCTCAGCGTTTGACATGAAGGCAGAGGCTCGGCTGGCTAACGTTTAATCCTTGAACAGCCGCCATTAGGTGACGCGCACGCGGGCGCTATTGTTTGAATGAAGGTTTAAAGCTCGGCAGCGAATTTAGAAGCAGGAAGTGCAAGGAGATGACAATGCCGTCACAGCTTCCTGTTCCGTGGAACGCTTGGTCCGGGAAAGCGCGTCTTTTGAGTTTTTTAGCCTAAGTCTGCAGCTGCCGGCCGCTTTATTGAGACTAAGGTAGCTAACGCTCTGGCATAGTGCACTTTAGCTCATTCCGCCTGTGAGTTAGCTGGCAAGCAATATGGAACTAGAAGAAGACAGCTGATACGATTCGTTCAAATAGATTACATTTTAATCATTCATTTTGTGTTTTTATATAGTGCTTTATGGCACAAGAGTTGTGTGACAGCACCACTATACGTGCCGTTTGGCCGGGAGACGTGGTTTCGAGCCGCTGAGTAGGCAGCGCCATGGCCACGTTCCCTCCACTCCCGCCCGGGGAGCCTCCGATCAGAGGGATCAGGGTAGGCGGGGGAAGCGAGGGTTGCGGGGCGGGTTGGCAGCTTAGCCCCGGGTCGTTTCGCGGTCGGAACGGTAAAAGAAATGTTCCCTCATTAAACCCCGGCAGGTCTCACCGGCTCCTTCTAATTGAGCAGTGAGCTACAGAGTCCCCGGTTAGGATGAACATCGCAACACTTATAACTGCGATCCCTGAGCTAGAAATTGTTTCTGAAGAAATCACAATTCACCCGGCCATTTGTAATGAGGGTCTCGGGGTAGCCAAAAAGGCAAGCACGAGATGACGAATCGGGTTTGCAGCTTCGTAATGAGATTCTAAATATAAGTAGCAATCCCTTTACGATAGGGAAATGGGCCACGCTAAGACCACATTTACGCGGGGGTTGGAGCTGGTGCTGCACACGCAAAGCGAGGTTGTACTGAGGTGCTGTTCCATGAGTTCGAACTGTTAACCACGTGGGGATGGCTGCTGAGGAACGGCCATTTCAGGGGCACGTGTGACCAGCGCCGAGGGTCAATGGCGCCCAGCGCGGACATGTCGAATGGAAGGTATTGGGCAGTTGTCTGACATCCTGGAAATGGCTGAGGGTCAAAAACCGTGGGTCGAGTCCCGGCAGGCTTCTAAGCTCCGGTGATGCTGGGCAAATAACGTATTCTCCCGCGTGTATATTGCAAAGCACTTATTCTCCCCGTTGGTGTTCACACGCATGGTAACATGGATCCTCGGGCCAAGTCCCGGCAGCCTCGGGAAGCACCCGTGAGGCGGGGCAAATCACTTATATCCCCGTGTATTATATTTCAAACACAATGTCTGTTAAGGTAAAAAGCGTACCCTCTTTAAAAAGACAGTTGGCACACAGGGTAACATGGATCCTTGGGTCGAGTCCCGACAGGCTTCTGAAGCTCCGGCGTGCTGGGCAAATAACTTATTCTCCCTGTGAGCAAAAATGTCCGTTCAGCAAGGGTGGCATTCGCTGATTTACTGTCCCTCACACACCGCCGTGTGGTGTGCAAATATAGATATATTTCATAGAGGGCTTCAGAGCATTCACCCAGATATGGTTGGCCCTAAATCGTGCGTTTTACTATACGCCATCATTCGCCCACCAACTGAGCGCTGGTGGACATGCTTACTTTTCGCGTTTAATATAAAACTTTGGAAGTTGAGTGAGATCCTACTAATGTTAGGAGCCAGTCTGTCTCTTCGGACCCCTGGGTGCAGTGAGGCAATGCATAACAGACCCGTAACTTGGTCGGAGCCCATTATTCAAACGAAGGGATCATGCGCTCGCATAAGCGCTGTAGTTCGAGCTGCATTGCATGGCATTCGAAGGGCCTCAGCAACGGGGCCGGCTCAGGCGACCGGGTTTGTGCGCCACCCGGTTACCTCTGTGAACGAACGTCGTCACAGAGGTGCAACCTGTCGGATTAACAAACTACGCGGGGGATTGCCCGAGGAGGTGTAGCGCCACATTTCGTGGTGCCTACAGCATGGGGGTAACACCCACATTGGTCGCAGGGCGCCATGGCGCTCGGATTGCTTTGCGTAATTACGGGACCCATTGCCAGACGAACGCTAGCATATTTGGCACTTTTGGGGCAAACGATACCTGGCTATTCTACAGGCTGTTAAACTTCTGCTGATCTCCTGGCTGCCCCATGTGGTCTAGCGCCAAAACGGCTATTGTTCAGCAGTTAATTGCGGCGGATAGAACGCGGTGATGTAGTGGAGTAGGTTGCAATAGATTTGCCAGATTTCACGTCAGGCGATCCCTGCTCTTTCAAACCGCTAAAGCCTCTGCGAGGGTTGCACCATAGGAACTACGAGTGATGCCCTCACGAACGACTGGGCCTTCAGTGAGGTTACGCCACATCTGAGGGGTAAACTTGAACGGGTGTGGTCCGGAAGCCGTGTAATTTACGAGCAGGTAAAATTACGCACTGTGTCGGTAGATTGATCTTTCCCCTCAGCATTACAGGCTGAACACTAACACACTAAACCCGGCCTTCTCTTGGTTTGAGGCCAACACGTGTGCCAGCCCATGTTTTGTAAGTAGGGCCCGGGGTTTAGGCCTCACGCAGGTCAGCAGCCTGTCCCCGAGCGCCGCTTTTAGCAGCAATAGCCTTGTTTCCGATTTATCCGAGGGCTCCTCCAATTCTGCGGCTAACCACGCTTTCCGGCTACATTTAATTACTGTCTTGGGTTTGAGGCCAGCACGTGCTGCCAGTCCACATTCGTAGGAGAAGGTCCTGTGTAAAACACAGCTTACTGGATTTAACCAAGGTGGACACCAAGCTGCATGCACTTTCACCGTAACTAATGCACAAAAGCCTAGCAAATCGGGATCCTGACTATGCAAACAAGAATAAGTACTTTCCCTGTCAAATATTAGAATCGTTACCAAAATCTCAATAGCAGGGGGCGAGTCTACACTTGGAAAATCTGCGAAAATCTACAGGAAAATTTACATATTTCCGGAAAAGGGAGTTTAAATTCAGACTAATATTTAGTAGCCCAATGCCAAAGTTAATGTGATAAGTGCATGAAAATGTGTTCACTTTATTATTGGCAAACTTCCTGAATGTTTAACGAACGTTCTGCAGCGATCGGAGGAGAGGATGGTGGTTTGCAAACCAGCATAGCACTTATTTGCTGCCACAATTGACTGCCTCGAAAATCCATCCTGGGTTGGGAGGACGCCGGTCTCACAGCCGCCGTGCTTAACGACGGGCTGTGTCCATGCCGTCAGTCATTCCAGGGATTGTCTTGCCGGGAGTTCTTGTGGCCCTGCCCGCCACCCTTCCAATTTGTTGGCACAGGTTAGATGGTGCTGAGCCCTGCCGGCCAGCTGCCATGCCCTACTGGCGTGGTGGTTTGGAAGAATGGGACTGCAGTGGAAGTGGATGGAGCGAAACGGGACTGCCGACCGCCCACCAGCCTTTGAAAAGGGAAGGGCCGCATCCGCCCGCCTCCATTGGCCTATTCGAATCTACCTCGACCAATCCTATTGCGTGATTTCCCTTGCGTACAAAGCCGCTGTGCGGGGACAGTGAGGAAGAGGCAGTTGCTCTCCGGTGAAGCACCGTCTAAATGTTTGAAGGATGCAACAGCAAGGGTTGTTGGGAGAGGCCTGCAGTGGACCGCTGTGCACCTGGTTTAGTTCTGCACAGGGTTAAACTACTGCGCGAATAGCAGCTGCCGCGAAATGCTTTAAAAGCAACAGGGCGCCATGGCTTCGGATTGCTTCGCTAAATTACGGGTCCCAGGCCAGACATGCACTCGGGCACATTGGGCGCTTTTGGGCAAACGAGACCTGGCTAATCCTACAGGCGGTTAACTTCATCCAGTCTCCCGGCTAAACACGTTACCCATCTCTAAGGGGGGATTAGGCCCTCGTACACCACTATTCATAGTAAGTGGGTAGTAGAGCGGCAATTGCAGAACTAACTTGATCAGCTCTGTTTGCCTGACCTGCAAACAATGAGCCTGGTCCTACAAAGCAAATCACGGGGTAGCCGCCATTGGCTGAACGCCACCACCGTGTAAACGATCTCATCGCGGCTGGGCCGGGTCAAAACAATCACGAGGCAGAAGCGCGAGGTGCCCTCCACCCCTGTCGCTGCGACCACCACCCGCCCTCTGTCTTAAGCGAGGGATAACAACAAAACTCACACGCACTGAGGGTCTGTATTTACAGCAGAAACCTGATATTTACCACCGCTCGGGAATCCCATAGGGAAGAAGTATTGTGGTCTTTAGGCTACTTAAATATGAAACACCCCCTTTATTTGTAGTTTTTACCTCGAAATATTTATTGGCAGTGTGGTATAGATGCAGAGGTATTCTTAGGGGGAGGAGCTGGATGGTAATATTATGCTCCTCGAAGAAGACTGCTGCGGCCCAAACGAAGATGCTTGCGCACACATGCGAAGCTTAGGTGCACACGGGACTTTGAGAATCAGACCCTACACCTGTTTCTTATAGGAAGAAACTCCCTCACTGAGACAGGCATAAACAGGAGCGTAGCTTCCGTGGGTGCAGCGGGTGCAGTGGCACCGAGGACACTTGAACCCTAATTATTGCTGTAGTTGATCATTGCTGTATTTTATAATTCTAACACCATCACGGGGCCCATTTCCTTTCTTGAAATAGTGCCTATGGCACACTAACTACATTATTAGGCGTGCACTCCGCACCAAAACCTTGCGATTCCCACTCAAAGTAAACCAGGCAAAACGCAGCTATAGATCATGCTGCACTCCGGGCAATGTTACAAAAAGCAACCAGACGTCTTGGCAACGCACGACTACTCCAATTTGATAGTTTTGCCTTGCAACTGACACGCAGGTATTCTCAAAGGAAACTCCAGTATCGTTTTATGTTAATCATTATTTTAAAGTACTTACGTTATAACTTGGTTCAATTTACCACAAAAGAGGTCATTATCTTACTAAATAGGCACAACTGCCGATCTCTAGTCAGTCCTTGGTTTTCTAACATGTGGTAAAGTGCTAGACATAAGACATTTATATGTCACACGTAAAAAGACTGGATATGTGGCTATGTCACACATACCTAGTCTCAAACTTTGACAGCTATGTATAGGTCACTGCAATTACTCCAGTAAGTTAAACAAGAGGCATGCTATTCTTTGAAATACCAGGGGTTAACTTGTTTCGCAGTTAAAATAAATATTATGTATGTGTGTGAATGATGTGTGAATACGCAAGCCTACAAACGGTGTATACGCTATGGCACAAGTCATAATGATCAGATAAATACGATCCCTTGCTGAGCAGCTGCTGTTTCCCTCGTCTTCATTGCTTGATTTTACGTACGAGAAAGCGTCACTCATAGCTATTGAACTGTCACTCATAATTACACTCACATTATAAAATGTCACACATAGCAACCTGAAACCTTGGCAGTATGCGGACTGGCGTAGACACCCCTGCATCGGAGTTAGGATTAATGCTAAACAAGTGAGTGTTCATGTTAAAAAAGACAATGCCATATTGAACTGCCTTGCCGTGCCCCTGTAGACAAAGTTAGCGCTAGCAAAGGTGTATTGTTTCCAAATGTTTTGTTTACATACTAACCAACCAATTTCTTTCAACATATAATCTACTAAAACTGTAGGCAGACACTTCCTCCTGGGACGAAACAGCTACCCAGGCTGTACTTAAGCACACAATGGGTGGGTATGATTTTCCTGACCTCAACACATATCAAATCCGATTTATCAATCACCAGGCTAAGCACTGTGTTACACCAGAGAATTCTGAATGGATCCACAATAAAGACTCCTCTCCCAATTATATATCATTCAAAATAAGCCTTTATACCAACAAAATCAAACCAAAATCATCCCGGTTAGACATGATCACAAATGCCAGACGATTTTTAGTGGTGTGGCTAAACACAGTCTACTTCTGAGAAGAACCAGAAAGCGAATATTCTGAGTGTTAAATTTCAAACTGGGGTAATCATAAATGCTTAGAACCCCGGGAGTTGATAGTACCCCTATTATTTTGGGCGGGCGAAGGGAGTGCAGCAAAATCGATTATGCCATGCAAACACGCCACCCTGAGTGGGGCTCAATAGGTATAGTACGCAATACATACCAGACACCCAGGCACAGGAACAAACGTTACGTAGGCAATGATGGCACTTGTGCAAGTGCAAAGGTAAACAACACGTGAGAAATAGCAAACAGTGTGTTATAAGAGAGACGTGGCGTGACATGCACCAAAGAGTACCAAACACAGGTACAAGGAGAGCACTGCAATAATGGCAAACACTTTAAACTGAGAACTGGGAATGACATTGACGGTTACGGGCATTCTGCTAGTTGGCTCTAACCAATCGCAAATAATGATCTTGCAGTGATTTGCCAGGACAATCACTGTCATGATTATTGCAGCACTGTCGGCTCATGTAACTAAGGGCGTGTCCTAAGACCCGTTCTAAGAAATATCCATAAGTGGTGTGGCCTATGTAATTGAGAGCATGACCTGAGAACCATAGCAAGGAATCTTCATTGGCAGGTACCAATACGGAGGGGAAACGGAAGGGTACTATGATAAAGGTGCACTAAACAGCAACCGAAAGTAGCTAGGTGGTGGGGGGCTCTGTCATCGACGGGGGCCTCCTCCAGAGCTGTGGCGGAGTACAGGGCGATCTGGAAGCAGATGGACAGTAGGGGTACCTCTGCGGCAGAATGATACAGTCTAAATAGCTCTGCCTGGCACAGTAAGGGTGCCTGAGCCAAGAACCTGGAGCCGAGGGGGTTCCAGGGAACAGCGTCGACGCCCCGTTAGTCCTTCGGGCGGTCGGGGGGCTTGAACCGACCGGGGGTGTGCCTCATCGCTCCACCCTGACAGGGGGGGCGGGAGTATAACGAAATAAAGTGATAATTTACTGCACCGTCAGAGCATCGACTCGCCGTGCAAGATGGCTCCTTAGGCATGCGGGTCAGCGAGGGGCTACCGCATTGGATCGCCTGTAAGATGACCCACCTTATCAGCTACTTGTTGTACGAAATAAACCTGCACCACTGCTTTCCCACAAATATGTCTCATGAGTCTCCTTGGTATATAAGTGTTAACGTGCGCAGTGCGCAGTGCAGAGCGAGCGCTGGCGGTGTGGGCACTATGCCCCACCCTGAGTGTGAACTAAAGAGTGGCGCGCAGACGTGGAAGCCCCAGCATCAGTGCAGTTTGTGCTTTTTCCCCACACTGCGGAGCAGAGACATGGAGTAACACCTCCTCTCTGGGTTACTGAGCGATCATTTAATGCAGAAGGCCCCTCGTTTACATGTGTGTGTGGGGGGGGGGGATCTCTGTGCCCACGGACCACTTTACTGCTCTACCTCCTCACAGCACAGTTCTCTTCCGAGCTGCTGTTTCGGCAGATGGGACCGGGGTTTATTTTTAGTTCACTCTACTTTCCACTCCTCCACCCCTTCCCCTGCAGTCGTTGTTTAAATAGAGCTGACATCAGGTGGGAAGAACTGTCTCTGCTGTCTGAAGCATTGAAACTCACAGGCACAAGCTCCTTGACATGCCTGGCGTAGGCACCCAGTGCTTTGTGTCACTGATGCACTAGGCTCATTGTAGGCCTGCGCTCAGAGTTTCTCACTTGTTTGGGTCACTGATGCACTAAACTCACTTCAGGTCTGTGCTCAGGGGCTCGCGCTGGTATTTGCCACAAACGCGCTAGGCCAAAGGCAGGTCCATTCAAAGGGGCTCGTGCTGGTTTGTTCCACTAACGTGCTAGGCCCAAGGCATATCTGTGCACAGATGGTCGCGCTGGTTTGTTCCACTAGCGCGCTAGGCCCAAGGCAGGTCCGTGCACAGAGGCTCGCGCTGGTTTGTTCCACTATCGTGCTAGGCCCAAGGCAGGTCTGTGCACAGAGGCTCGCGCTGTTTTGTGTCACTAATGCGCTAGGCCCCTCCGCTGCTGTTCCAAAACCAGCCCCCACCCCATCTAGCCTACCGGAGGATTGCCCGGTGCCCAAAATTACCAGTCCGGCCCTGTGTCGGCCCACATGTTTAACGGGCTAGAGCTCAGCTGTCTTGCAGGATTGGTTAGTTTCCTTTCGGGAAGTGCTGCTTGAGCAGTTAGGGTTGATACCCTCAGACGAGAGGAATAGAAACATGATCCAAACACCTGCACTTAGTTCAGAGACTACTGGAAGAAATAGGAGACATTTCTTGACAGGGGGCAAATGTACTGGTAGCATAATTAGTTTGCAGTGAAACAGAGAAGGAAGCTGGGATACATACAACAAACCATATGCCTGATTTGTCAGAATGTAGTGCTGATTTGAATTGCATAAAAAAAGAGGACTGATCATGACGATAACAGACTGATGAAATCTATAAAAATCTTTAGGGAAGATTGAAGAACTGAATACAGAAAAGTAAGTCGATTAAACAGCCAAAAGTCCACCATGGACTGACAAACTACTCCTCCTCCCGCTCCAGCTTTGTAGCACTCGCAGTTGGACGAATCAGCGACTAATTTTATACTGGGTACTAAAAATAATTTCAGATTGATATGCATGCTGAATATTTGGAATAATCCGTCACTTTCAGACAAACTAGGGACAGTTCTGCGGGCAAGCTCTCCAACACAAAATACATCCTTGACTCACTGAAAGTACTGCCATATTTAGTGTGGTGCAAGTTAACAACGATGGAACCCTTTTGCGTCCTAATGATCTCCATAGAACTATGACGTAATGAATAGAGTGTATTGCAGTTAAGGCTGCTTCAGAATGTTGACTTCACAGGTACACACAGACAAATAAAGATGTGTGATACCAAGTTCCGTGTGTGGCATAGTCAGTGGCAGGTACCCTGGCTGGGAAGACTCTACTGTACAGAAATAACAAAGATATGTGTAGTGATAACTAAGACTCGCAGCTAGATTTTCACACTGAGATTCAACAAGCCAATGGCTGGAACCAAATGAGACTTCAGGTCATAAAGCAGATCTAACACAGATCACTACATTTACTGTTAATAGTTTACATAGAGCCCCTATAAGAGCGTACCATGGGTTCAGTAAACGGAAATGCAAAATTTTGTTGCATCCGATGGCGCTGCATCGCATTTGGCGATACAGCGCGTGCAACGAAAATCATTTCATTTATTTATGTGTTTACTTACCTCTAATCGGCCGTAATCCATAGTTTACTACGCCCCACCCTGTGCCTCCCCCGCCCCACGTCAGCGCCCAGCAGCACTCCCACCACAGGCCACTACTGCTCTTGCCACCTCTATTTCACCAAAACATACTTTACCTGTCAAAGAAAAATTCTGAGTTTTACTTTTGATGATGCCGTTGTTCAGAGCAATAGTCCGTTTTTTCCCATCTATCCATTCTTAAAAAAATCTGGGCTTTTTCTCTTTTCATCACAGAGGCACTGGTGTATGAGCACCTTTAATCTCTCCACAGTGTTTCAAATGATAATGCACATTTGTTCAGGGACGTCAAAGGTGTGCTGTATTTTCAAGACAATGTGTTGATGTATGGTGCTGCTGACAGGCAGGCGCCCCCCACGCCTAGGGGAGGGGCGCCCTTAGTAGCGCCAAGGGACGGGGTCTCCTCTGGGGCCGAAAAGAGGGCTGGACGAGGTGAGGTCATCGGAATGCGCTGGAATGTATTTAAGTTCGCGCCCCGGGATCTGCAGCCTCTTTGTCCCCTCAGACCACCGGCAAGCTGCAGGGGCGCGTCCTCGACCACCCACCCACCCGGCAAGAGAGCGAAGGCAGAGCACCGACAGGAGGTTCAGCGACTGGATGGCCCCAGGAAGGAGTAAGATCCACATGTGCAGAGGGTAGGCGGAAGGGTTGACTGACCTGCTGGTGGTCCTGGACTCTTCTGCCCTAACCCACAACGTATGGACTGAGTGAACCTTGGGGAGGCTGCCTGAGTGCAGGCACCCCGGTGCGTGGGCCAGTGTGCCATGCGAGGCCCTGGTTCAACTAGTGCAACTGTTCGCTGTAGCGCGTTGGGGCCTGCTGGCACAATGTGCGCAGCAAAATGGGGGCTTGGTGGGCCGAGGCGGCCAAGTTCAAGTGTATGGCCAAGTTCTAGAGTTCAAGTGTAATGTGATGCAAACCTTCTTTACTGCCTTTGACAAGTCAAGGCCACTAACGGTACGGCCAAGTTCAAGTGTAAAGTCGTGCCTACTGGCCTTGCAGCATTCGTCATGTTGATGTCGCTAAAGAGTGAAGCTGTAATAATTTCATATCCAAAAAGGATACTGTTAATCTGTGTTGGTCACTGGTGAATTACCTGGTTTGTGAATAAAAAGGCTATGCCATGAACAACACGCTCTGATTCTGAGAGTTCTTGGGCAATTGGGAGGAGTGAATGTCACGTTGTGCGCATACTATGTAACTGAGCATAATGCTAGGGTGTGTGACCATATTTTTTAGTGAACAGTCATGGATTAACTTTACAAGTTGACAAGTGCCAGTTTAATAAAGATGGTTGAGACTATTTAGGTCATCATTGTTCCCAAAATGATGTTGAACCTAAAACTAAGATCTTGGAAGCAGTTATGTTCGTGCACCTATGGATAAAGAACAGCTTAGATCATTTTTAGAACGAATTGAATTTTATTCAAAATGTGTACCCCATGTTGATGACAAGACTTTTCCTTTAAAAAGGTGTTGAAGAAGGATGAGATGTATATGGCAAGGAATGTCAGTTGCCATTTGAAAAAGCTCATGCAGACATTGTATATGATCCCGCTCAATCCTTTTTACACCCGGGGTATGCAGTATCATAATTACTGAGGCTTGTAATGCTGGTGTAGGAGCAGTTCTAATGCAAAAGTAAAAGGACGAAATGGGGTAAGTGGTGGATTTCACTTCAAGAGCATTTCTTGGTGCAGACTTTTCTTATTTCACCTTTGGAAATGACGCATTGGCATTGTGGTGGGGTGCACAGTATTTCAACTTGTATGTTTGGGGAACCATTTTAAACCTGTACAGATCATTATTCATTGGGGAGTCTTTTCACCACTAAAAGTGCTGGTAAGCCCACTCCAAGAATAGCAAAGTGGCAATATCACCTCCAAGAGTATGACTGCGAGATTGAATATGTCCCTGGGAAGAGAATCATCGTGGCGTATAGTTTTTCACATTAACTATTAACCGATGTTGATTGCAAAACTGAGCACATCGATGGCATTGAGATCGTTTGCGCCATTGAGTATTTTTCTGTTTTTTTAAAGTCTTTGTGTGAAGATGAGTGACGTGCTTTGGAGAATGACTCCGTACTTAGGCAAGTGAGAAATTTGGTGGTTTTGGGGTTGGTTGAATGCTAAATCTGCAAAATCTGAATGTGCACAGTATTTCCAAATTTCTCATGAGTTCATTTGTGAGCAAGGATTGTTACAATGGATTCAGCATTTGTTTGCATCACTGTGTTTACCAAGAAGATTATTGCATTTTGCCCACAAAGGACATGTTGGGATTCACACCATGGTGTGGACGGCACGTGAGCAATTCTGATGGCCTGGAGTGGAAAAGACAGTAGAGGTGTTTGTCAGGGATGGTAGTGTTTGTGCTTTAAATGATAAGTCACAGCTCAAGCACCAACCACCGGTAACCCCAGTGCATGGGTTGGTGGTTTCATGGAATAAATTAACTTTGAATATTTCGAGTTCACATAAGGTGCTTGTGGAAACATTTATGTGTTCTTTGGTTTTCATTGATTATTTAACCAGAAGTAAAGTTTGTAAGCATGGTGGGTACTCAAGTTGTTATACAGTTCTTACAGGTGTTTCGGGGAGAGGGGTAACCCAGTTAATTAGTAACCAATAAAGAGACGCAGTTGGTGTCACGTGACATAAGGACATTTTTCGATGAAACAGGGATTAAGCACACCAAGACTGCTCTTTATCATCCCAGAAGTAATGGGTTAGTGGAACGTGTTAAACGTACCTTATAGAGCAGTTGCAATAACTTTCATTTGGTCTGTATCGGGTGCTACACTGTTTTAGTAAGACTACATCCGAAGTGAACAGAAAAGTCTGATGCCATTGAATTGTTTTGCTGCCCATTGGTATCCGCTCCACGGGGTGAAGGTTATGATACCTAATTGTTTAAATGCCCTTGTGGGGAGCTCTGCTGGAGAGCGAGTGTCAGGCGGGGTTCTGCTTGTGGCTTTATTGCGCTGCTGAAGTTCTCATCACAAGCTGATTGTTTCATTGTGCGCAGGTCGTGGTTTCCTGGTGGGCAGGGCAGTCTGATGGCTCTATTGAGGAATATCATTATTGCTGTTTTGTATCTAGTGGCACCTTTTGATGCACAAGGTTGCTGACGAGGGAAGGTTTCCAAGGGCAGGTCAGGTGAAGGAATGGGCGCCTCGTGTTCATCCATCATCTAGGTGTTTTTACGCCCCTGGATTGGCATTGTACTCCACTGTTTTACTGTTTGTAAACATGAGGCTAAACATAGATGGTTAACTCTAATTATGGGCCCACTATAGAGCTGGACATGCGGTTGGTGTCGTGTCGCGATAGAGCCCGGAATTAGCACCAATTCATAGGGAATTTTAGTGAGTCTGGGCCTCTGAGGTTTCCCAGAAGGACTGTAGGTGAATGGAAACGTTTCTGTTCACTTGTGAAGATGCATAGGTGCCCATGGGTTCAGAAACATATTGCCTGAAGCAAACGTGAAAGCCTGCCGCAATGCAATTGTTTCAGTGTACGTTGCATGTAGCTCATCTGTTGCCATTCAAGTTTTAATGTACATTCTCTTTTGCTATTTAATATGTTTACTGCATGGCACCATCTCCTCTTCTGCAAAGAGCGAAGGACTGGAATAGCCATTCTGGGATCTAAACTGTGACTTCTGGGTGCCTGAATAATGTTACGGTGATTCCGCACCTTGATAAGCGTGCCTGGAGGCTGATTCACTTAGCCAGTCAGCTCAGTCAGCAGCTGCCATCAGGCTTTCTATGAACATGGTTGAGATAATGCGCAGGTGCTCGCTTTCGGTTGTATGACGTTACAACGCATACCATTAGAATGCATGCCGGTACAGTGCATACCTTTACCCCGAATTGCTGTTGGGGGTGCGCTGGAAGTTGGAATAGTATAATTTACTATTTCAACTCCAGTGTGTGAAACAGTAGGCAATGTTTTGGAGTTAACTCCTAACACCTTTTACCACCTGCAACAAGCTTTTTGTGTTGTAATGACATACGTTGTAATAGCATGCGTTGCAACGCTTCCGTTGTAAAGGCTGTTTCCCTTGCTTTCGGGTCATCTAGATTGAGGGCGATGCTGGCAAGAGTAGGCTTTATCATTATTTCATTACTCACATTCTGGGCTGCTTGGGCAATAACGTTTGTGCTGTTCCAATTTTGCTAGAATGCTGTTATTATATGTCCTAATGTTGCTGGGCGGATCTTTGCAATGAACGTTCGCATGTTCTTGCTAAGGCCCTTAGGCTGGATCAATCCTTTCGGGTGTTGTTCGCGATGTATAGCCTGTGGGACTCAGGGTTATAGTGTGGACTCACAGTCCCAGCACCTTTAAGGATGGTCCTTAAGGACCTTTTCTAATTGGAAACTAGCATTCCATATTGGGATTCGATTAAAGGTTGCAGTTAATTCGATAACTGTTCCTGAGTTATTAAGACGGTGAAAAGCAGCTGAATATATTTGTTTATAGTGTGTATCTTTGAAAAGCTATGGCTATATAATGGTGTGCGACAATCCTTTGTGGCAGTCTTGATGAGGAAGTGCAGATTGTTTGGTCAGTTGTGTAGACCTGCAACAATGCTAACCGAATCTGCTAGTGTCACAATTTCTCTTAAAATTGTGAGGCTCATCTGCAGTTAGCCACAAGGGTCAGCAAAGATATAGGTGCATTTTATCTGATGCATGGACCAGGCATTCTATCCATATGGTTTCCACGCGTGCATCACTGCAGTTTCCCCAAACTGAACAGCCCGCACTGGTTTTGAAATACCGGTTCTAGAATGTTATGTTATTTATATTTATTGCGGTTGTCGTTCCTGCAGGCTTCTATCAGCTTCACCTTCCCCAACCTCCTTAATCATCATCTGCTGTGGGGTGGCCTGGGACTTTAAAAGTGAGAATGTAAGAACCAGCACATAGACACTCAGTGCATTACACTGCCAGAGGGGGTTAATGTTGAAGCCCTTTGGCAAGGAAGCACCGACGGTCTCATTCAGGAGTTACTTGCTTCCCTCCCTTTTTACAATTCTTGCCAAGCATAATGCGAGCCAGTTATCATTGCAGAGCACTAGGCACATTGTCATTATCTGGTTGCACCTGCAGGCCAGCCGCAGGGATCATCTAAATGAATATACTTCAAGAAATATCAATTACATTAAGTGTTGAATTATCTTACATGGAAGCAGAGGTGTTCCAAGAGGACCTACAAGAAATTGGGCTGCGTTAAAATGATAACCTGTGAATATTAGATTTCCACATTAATGTGATCAAACCACCAGGGATATCTTATGAATTTTGGGGGTCCTGGGCCAAAAGAATTTTGGGGGTCCCTGTTGGGAATAGATTTTAATGCATGATTCATTTTAAGCTCTGGTATGCCCCCTTTGGCCAGGTCACTGACTGCACAGGCACACTAGTGCAAATTCAAAATGTGTTTACAACTAATATTCAGGGAAAGTGACGTGTTTTCAGCAGCTCACTAAAATCACTGCAAATAACCTATGTAGCACTATCCCATTACTCATATTTGAGGTCCTCTTTTGATGTGAAAGAAACTTTTTTTTATAGATGTTGCATGAAACACAGTTTCTGCAAATTGTCTGTAATAAACTCACACATCACCCACATCAAATATACATTGAAGGAAAACGGTATTTAACACAATCTAATAATTATTCAAGGTCACCAGGGCAGGACTCTCTACAGAATAGTACAGAGCTGGATCTATCAGGGGGCCAAGGGCATGAGCTCACTTTGCCCATGCCTTAAAATGTCTCTACAATCCCCTCACTTTCTTAACAGTTAAGCAGCTTGATAAGATTGTTTATAAAACATCACAGTATTAATTGATGCACACGGGGAATCTTTTGTTGAAATGAGGCACATTCAAATATAAAGACATCCATTGCTTGAGGCCACTTACTTCTAACCGCGTCCAAAGTTGGGCCATGACGTATCATAGCGGGGACAGACACCAATGTAAAACTTTCTTTTGCGTCTACTTCAGCAAGATATTTACACACTTTATACTAATTGAAGTCTCTATATTGTATAAACTGCTGAAGAAGGAGGTTTTTCCTGTAGCAGAATGGGACCCATTTATCTGCTTCAAGGAATCACTATAACCGAAAGGGAGGAAGTAAGTCTGGCTGGATATAACTCTTGCTTCTTCTAACCTTAGCATTGAGAGGAGGCCAGCAGGACGCTCATTGTACCAAGGTAGCTGTAGTTGTGAGTGTTGGTTGCCCTCAGTGCAGATGATAGGATGGTTGAAAAGAATTTCCGGGTCACACTTTGGTTTCAGACAGTTAGCCACTGGCCTGATCAGGGTCAGAAAAAAGGAGACAAAAGACAAAATGTTTGGGGATAAACTTGCAAAAAAGACCAGATGTAACAATGGCAAACCCCAGGAGTCTTTATGGCAGGGCACTGGGATGTAAACGATGACGCCCCATTAATAGTTCAGGTGATTGCAAGACTAAGAAATCGGGGCTTGCCTGGTGGCTGATCTGCCCCTAAAATGGCATGAGTAATAATCCTAGACTGGTGGTCATGGATTTAAGGAAGAAAACTCCCCAAATGAAAATTGGTAGCACTGATTGGGTTGGCCCACTATGTCGTTTGACTCATTAGGCGGGTGGGCAGCTTAGATAAGTCATTGCTGCCTGCATTCGGATCACCCTTAAATTAACCCATCACATTGGCATATTTCACTTATGAAATAAACCTGCAGTGAACTGTTTTTCAGCAAACCATGTGTTGTCTGATTTAGTTAATTCCTTGTGTGCTATATAGTTATTTACAATGTTAGCGGGGAGTGTTGCCAATATTGGCACTAAGGTTTATGCATTTGAATGATGGCAACTTCATTGCCTGTGACTGAACGCAATGTCTGCATTTCACTACTGTCTGTTGTCCATAGCAAATATCATTCCTAATCAAACATGGCAAAGGGCTACATTGTTGCTTAGAATTGTATTGATTTAACTGTACGACTTTTTCATGACATTAACTAGTTCTTACAATTTAACACGCATATTGTAGTGATCTTCTATGTACATTACAGCAACACAGACAGTATGCAAGCCAGACGTTGCATTTGTCATTGCTTGTTACGTTTCATGCTTTTCTTTTGCACCTAAATACCTCCTATCACCCTAAGGGGACAGCATAGATCACAGTGGATTGCATACAACATCATTAAAAAAAGAATCAATTTAAGCCCTAGAATGAAGGAGTAGAAACAATACTTCAAGAGCACGAAACTCAAACACTGCAAAGAAACATGCTTTGGCAACTCTGGCATGAATAGTCATTCCGATGAACCGTTATTTTTACCATATAGAAGCGGGCTGTGGTGCCTTAAGCCGACTTGCCCCCTGCTCTGCACTCCGTGTGTACGAGATGTGTACAAGTGTCTGGGAGTAGTTGGTGTCCATAGAAGATGTATGTTTATCTTTAGGCACACCAATGTAGAATAATGAGACTAAGTTCCATGAGCGGACCCTAAAGCACTACTGGTCCAGTCCCGCAGATAGCCTACCTCCTGTCACGTATGTGTACCTGAACGCAAGCAGGAGGCACATATGTGAAACCTTCATGTAACCGAGCTTCCCGAATACTTAACCAGTCAATGCTTTAAAAGTCCACAATTAACTAAAATGAAGGTCCACCTTCAACTTTTCATTGAAAAGCATTGGAAAACCCGCTAATCGAGGATACGGAGGGTCACTTGAGAGTTATGAACAACAATACTAACCTGATACCAACACACAAATAGTAACTCAATAATATCCTTTAACAGTACCAACAAAAAAAAAAAAGCCTCCCAACACCACTGGACACAGGCACCACCTAAATGTTATCACACTTTGAGTTCCAGTTTTACCCAAGTTTGCTCTTTGCATCCGATTATCCCTACAATATCAATGACTGAATACGCATCCTTCACCGGTCCATTCGGATAAGCTCCTGTTCGCTTCCATTTTCACTTATTCTCTACACTTGTCACTATTTTTCACTCTTTCAGTGAATGCTGGCCTGTATCTGTGCTGGTTTTGTGTACGGATGTGTTACTTGTGTGTTGTCTTTGTGTTCACTTTACTATTCTTTGTGTACAGTTGCATGAATATATTGAAGTTTATAAGCCTGTGACCATGGAATATAAGAAAGGCAGCCCTTTTGGCTTTCACAGTTCTGGTTCATCTTTCTTCTCAAGTGTTCCTTTTCAACTTGCTGCAAAGTAACTAGCGCGACACCAAAAGAACCAAGCAGCTCTGGGACATCTAATATTGGTTGGGGGCTCACCTCTTCCTTCTCGCTTAATACTTTCTCACTCACAAACTTAAAAAAACATTTATCTTGTCCAGAAAGTGGAGAAGTGTGGCTCAATGATTAGAGCGGCAGACCCTGAGGCAGAGGTCTAGCCCGGGACCAGGGTTCAATTCCCTGCCTCGGTGGGTCTTGGGCTCAAAAAATTCCACGGACCTGATCATTCTCGCCTCGGTGCCTATTCCAATCATGGAGTTCCACTCTGCAACTCTGGGCAATAGTTTGCTTAATCTCCACAACGGCCCCCACAACGCTAAGGATGCCTGGCCTCCACCTTGGGAGTGCCCAGGAGTGGACGCCTCACAGGGAAAGCCAGGATGGGTTCCACAGAGGTATTCGTACAAGCGCCTTGAGACCCTTGCGGGTGAGTAGTGCGCTATACAAGTATCAATTTACAAAGCAGTGGCATAGCAAGGGGAGGAGGTGGTCCGCACCAGGTGGCATGAGTTTTAGGGTGGTATGGCGGGGCATCTCCTCACCCTCCTCTGCTTTTACCTGCGCTGTTGCGGGACAGCAGACAGCAGGTACTGTTACCACCCGTTCTCCCCCCATCCCACATGCGCCCATCCCGGTATGGCAAATGCCCTTACCGCCAGGGGCGCCAACAGGTGTAGCTACACCACTGCCAGAAATACATGAAATAGAAGGAAAATGCACAAGAATAAAGTGTTGATAGCTATCCGTTATTGCTATGCCCCCCCCCCACCTCTAAATAGAGTGGTTGATTTGAACCAGTGGTTGCAGCACATGAGCTCTCATCTTTGGGAACCGGGACTTACTTTTAATCATCAGACCTTGACCTGCGACAAGAGAGAGAAAGGCAGAAAAGGGGGGGAAATGAGGCAAGAGAATGATGCGAAAGTAGTGACAACGGGAGGAATTAGGTGAATCTGCAAGAGTGAAATAAAGCACCAACGATTGTAGGGTAGTGGATTGTATGCCATGAGGTGGAGTCGAGAGACTAAATAGCGTAGGTACTCGGTAACAGAGAAATTCAACAGTGCTGGCTGAGGTTTCCTGAGTAAATCTTTGGGCATCAACAACATTTTACAATTGAAGCACTGTTGAAATAAGTAACTAAGGGCCCGATGTAGGTAAGTAAATTTTACCACTTCTTAAATACCGAATGATACCGAATCGGTATTTAAGAAGTGGTAAAATAGAGGGGGGGGGGTGTAGGTAATACAGAATCGGTAAATACCGAATCGTTAAGATTCGGTATTTACCGATTCTGTAAATACCGATTCGGTAATGCCCATTGATTCCAATGGGCATTGAAGCCCATAGGAATCAATGTGCATTACCCACCGATTTCAGCAAGGGTGCAGGGGGTTTCACTTTGACACCCTCTAGCACCCCAAATACAGGCATGTGTGCCATGTGGCACACAGACATGCCCTAAGGGCATGTCTGTGTGTCACATTGCACCGATGTGCATGCACACCTGAATTCGGTATTTTACCACCCAATAGGATTGGGTGGTAAAATACCGATTCTTAAGGGCCTGTGGCACTCTTAGGAGTGCCACCTACATGTGGATTTACCGAATCGGTAAATATACCGATTCGGTATTTTACCGATTCTGTAAATTTACTGATTCAGTAAATTTACAGAATCGGTAAAATATAGGCCCCCTACATCTGAAAACCCATTTACCGGTCGGTAACGGCCGAATTCGGCCGTTACCGGCCGGTAAATGAACACCTACATCGGGCCCCAAGTTTCCTTTCCCACACATTGTTCAACTCACATTAAACAAGGCAGCCATTGTTTGCAGAGCAATAGTCCAGAAGGATTTGTTATTCAGACTATTCATTTCGGTTTTGCTTCAGACTGGTGGCAGGAAATAAGGTCGAAGTTTAGTCATGGGACAGAGGCCAGCCAAAATCGGAAGGGATTGTGAAAACTGCTTATTTAATTAGCATATGTGTTTGAGCTCCAGCGTGCAGCTGAAACAACATTACCTTCGACTACCCTTGTGGAAGCTTTAGCTAAAAAATTATTTGGATTTCAAAGAACACTTTCATGTTCCGTTGTGCAATTTTTCGGCATAGGTCTGTCATTGACGACTCACCCAGGCCAAAACGCCATTGACTGCAGTGCAGTGAATATGGAGTAACATTTATCTGAAAGATACAACCTTAATTCCGATTCAAAAGGAGCAAGATGCTGCTATTGAACCTTGGCTTACTTTTATTTCAAGGACTTGCACTTACTTCATTTTGGCAAGAAAATCGCCTTACTTATTGCTACCACTTACAAAGCTTTCATTCCACAGTATGTTCACTAGATGGATGTTACAATATCGAGTACTTCAAAGAATTATGTTATAAGTCTAAGTGGTAGTCAGTTTTTAAAAACTTTGTGTCTCCTACTTCAATTTTCAGAGGAGGGAAACTCACCATCCATCCCCTGCCACCCTGCCCTCTACTCCATTGCCCTTGCTTTATTCTATCATTATTTTAGATTATTGTTTTCTTTGCAGCCATCGCTCCTCTCTCCATTCAGGTGAATCTGGTGCAATATCCTGCCCTGTGTTTGAGTAATTCCATAGCAGCTCAATTTTGAATTCCTAATGCCAAGCAACATTCTTTTGTGCCCGTTTAAAAAATATTTGTAAAGAACACACATATCTAAATATATGAAATTTTGTGTTGTACACAAAGGGTCATATTTACAAAGACTTCACAGAAAGTAGTGCAGTAAGTAAGGTTGCTGGGCTTTCATGAATAGGAGAGAATAGAGAATAGATCTGCCCCATATCTACTTAGTAGGGGCACAGTTCTTCTAGCATAATGGACGCTTCCCATGAGTCATCCTCGGCCAAATGAACAAGAAGAGGCCCCTCATCACCTATTCACTCTTACAAGTGACTATTTCTTTATAGTTTATAGGAGAGGGACAGGATTAGGGCTGAACGGGTATCTGGTATTCTTATCTTTTGTAAACTGATTTGTATACAGAAATATATGGTTATTATACATTTCTGAAACAAAATTGAAGTGGCACAGTCCTGCTCTCTCCCTGCCCTGGCACACTTGTGCTTGCCATTCACCACCGCAGGCACTCTTGCGCCATAGTACAAGGGTGTTTGGAATTAAGTGCTAGATGTAGGTGGCTAAATACCAGTCGGTAATGCCGAAATTCGATAAATTTCAGCGTTACCGACTGGTATTTAGCCTTGTGCGATGTAGGTATTACCGATAGGCATCGGTAATAAGGAATCGGTAAAAATAAGGGAAACCTGTTACCGAATACTTATTTACTGATTGGCAGACAAAAATACCAAATCGGTAAATAAGGAATCGGTAAAAAATGGGAAATGCGATGTACCAAAAATCGGTAATACCGAATTTGCT
Organism: Lissotriton vulgaris; assembly: GCF_964263255.1. Classification (NCBI taxonomy): domain Eukaryota; kingdom Metazoa; phylum Chordata; class Amphibia; order Caudata; family Salamandridae; genus Lissotriton; species Lissotriton vulgaris. Next base: position 968,836,661 of record NC_141694.1, read on the forward strand.
AAAAATCGGTATTTAAGAATCGGTAGTTAGCACTGACTCAAAGCAGGTGGTGATCAGGTGCACTGCATAAAAACATCCTCAAAATGCAACAGTGTGAACACAATGGCGGCTCTCTACGTGATAGCAAAGCGGCTACGTTTGCGAGCAGCAGGACTGAGGATCGGGAGACGGGAGGAGTGCCTGTACAGACTGCATGTAACACTGTTCCAACTGACTGAGGGTGAAATCCATGAGCAGTACAGGCTACACCCACACACCATCCTGGACCTCATATGGGACCTGCACCCACTACTGGAGCACCAGACACCAAGGGCGCAGGCAATACCCACTCATGTACAGGTACTCTGTTGCCTGCACCTCCTGGCATCTGGCAGTTACCAAGGGGTAATAGCTGTGGCAGGTGGAGTCTCACAAAGTTGCCTATCACGTTTTTTCAGGAAATTCCTGGATGCCATGTTGCAAAGGATGATTCAGAAAAGGGGGTGGTGATGAACAGAGTGTCTGAATTAAGCAGACCACTCTTACCCAGTCCAAAGATCAGGGCTTGATCCATCACCGTTTTTTAGCTCACTGCACCATCCCAGCTCAGAACCTGGCTATATGCAAATTAGTCTGTTCCTGTCCCAGTGCATGATGGGAACAGGGCAAACCAAACTACCAAGCCAATTCTTATACTGGGAAGGAAACAAGCTACCGGGGACCGGTTTCTGGCATTTCAGCCGTCGTCGGCCCGGCTTGCTTGAATCCTGATGGTGCAATGAGCAAGGGACTCACATCTGAGTACACCCTTCCACGCTTATGGTGGACAAAATGATTCAGAAAAGGGGGTGGTGATGAACAGAGTGTCTGAATTAAGCAGACCACTCTTACCCAGTCCAAAGATCAGGGCTTGATCCATCACCGTTTTTTAGCTCACTGCACCATCCCAGCTCAGAACCTGGCTATATGCAAATTAGTCTGTTCCCGTCCCAGTGCATGATGGGAACAGGGCAAACCAAACTACCAAGCCAATTCTTATACTGGGAAGGAAACAAGCTACCGGGGCCGGTTTCTGGCATTTCAGCCGTCGTCGGCCCGGCTTGCTTGAGTCCTGATGGTGCAATGAGCAAGGGACTCACATCTGAGTATACCCTTCCACGCTTATGGTGGACAAAATGATTCAGAAAAGGGGGTGGTGATGAACAGAGTGTCTGAATTAAGCAGACCACTCTTACCCAGTCCAAAGATCAGGGCTTGATCCATCACCGTTTTTTAGCTCACTGCACCATCCCAGCTCAGAACCTGGCTATATGCAAATTAGTCTGTTCCTGTCCCAGTGCATGATGGGAACAGGGCAAACCAAACTACCAAGCCAATTCTTATACTGGGAAGGAAACAAGCTACCGGGGACCGGTTTCTGGCATTTCAGCCGTCGTCGGCCCGGCTTGCTTGAGTCCTGATGGTGCAATGAGCAAGGGACTCACATCTGAGTATACCCTTCCACGCTTATGGTGGACAAAATGATTCAGAAAAGGGGGTGGTGATGAACAGAGTGTCTGAATTAAGCAGACCACTCTTACCCAGTCCAAAGATCAGGGCTTGATCCATCACCGTTTTTTAGCTCACTGCACCATCCCAGCTCAAAACCTGGCTATATGCAAATTAGTCTGTTCCTGTCCCAGTGCATGATGGGAACAGGGCAAACCAAACTACCAAGCCAATTCTCATACTGGGAAGGAAACAAGCTACCGGGGACCGGTTTCTGGCATTTCAGCTGTCGTCGGCCCGGCTTGCTTGAATCCTGATGGTGCAATGAGCAAGGGACTCACATCTGAGTACACCCTTCCACGCTTATGGTGGACAAAATGATTCAGAAAAGGGGGTGGTGATGAACAGAGTGTCTGAATTAAGCAGACCACTCTTACCCAGTCCAAAGATCAGGGCTTGATCCATCACCGTTTTTTAGCTCACTGCACCATCCCAGCTCAGAACCTGGCTATATGCAAATTAGTCTGTTCCTGTCCCAGTGCATGATGGGAACAGGGCAAACCAAACTACCAAGCCAATTCTTATACTGGGAAGGAAACAAGCTACCGGGGACCGGTTTCTGGCATTTCAGCCGTCGTCGGCCCGGCTTGCTTGAATCCTGATGGTGCAATGAGCAAGGGACTCACATCTGAGTATACCCTTCCACGCTTATGGTGGACAAAACGATTCAGAAAAGGGGGTGGTGATGAACAGAGTGTCTGAATTAAGCAGACCACTCTTACCCAGTCCAAAGATCAGGGCTTGATCCATCACCGTTTTTTAGCTCACTGCACCATCCCAGCTCAGAACCTGGCTATATGCAAATTAGTCTGTCCCTGTCCTAGTGCATGATGGGAACAGGGCAAACCAAACTACCAAGCCAATTCTTATACTGGGAAGGAAACAAGCTACCGGGGACCGGTTTCTGGCATTTCAGCCGCCGTCGGCCCGGCTTGCTTGAATCCTGATGGTGCAATGAGCAAGGGACTCACATCTGAGTATACCCTTCCACGCTTATGGTGGACAAAATGATTCAGAAAAGGGGGTGGTGATGAACAGAGTGTCTGAATTAAGCAGACCACTCTTACCCAGTCCAAAGATCAGGGCTTGATCCATCACCGTTTTTTAGCTCACTGCACCATCCCAGCTCAGAACCTGGCTATAGGCAAATTAGTCTGTTCCTGTCCCAGTGCATGATGGGAACAGGGCAAACCAAACTACCAAGCCAATTCTTATACTGGGAAGGTAACAAGCTACCAGGGACCGGTTTCTGGCATTTCAGCCGTCGTCGGCCCGGCTTGCTTGAATCCTGATGGTGCAATGAGCAAGGGACTCACATCTGAGTATACCCTTCCACGCTGCATATAGCCAGGTTCTGAGCTGGGATGGGGCAGTGAGATAAATAACGGTGATGGATCAAGCCCTGATCTTTGGACTGGGTAAGAGTGGTCTGCTTAATTCAGACACTCTGTTCATCACCACCCCCTTTTCTTAATCGTTTTTGGCCACTATAGGTGTGGCAGGGTATACTCAGACATGAGTCCCTTTCTCACTGCTCCATCAGGATTCAAGCAAGCCGGGCCGAAGACGGCTGAAATGCCAGAAACCGGTCCCCGGTAGCTTGTCTCCTTTCTGGTGAAGAATTGGCTTGGTAGTTTAGTCTGCCCTGTTCCCATGATGCACTGGGCCAGGGACAGACTGATTTGCATATAGCCAGGTTCTGAGCTGGGATGGGGCAGTGAGATAAATAACGGTGATGGATCAAGCCCTGATCTTTGGACTGGGTAAGAGTGGTCTGCTTAATTCAGACACTCTGTTCATCACCACCCCCTTTTCTTAATGTTGCAAAGGATGGCACACTGCATCAAATTCCCCAGCACACAGGCAGAACTGCTGAAGACCAAGTTGGACTTTAATCAGAAGGCCCAGTTCCCACACGTCATTGGTTGTGTTGACGGGACACATATACCAATCTGCCCCCCTGCAGCGACTGAGTACATCTACAGCAATCGCTAGTCCACACATTCCATCAATGTACATGTCCTATGTGATGCGGCTAACATTATCACTGACAAAGTTGCAAAATTTCGAGGGAGCACACATGATTCACACATATTCAGAAACAGTGGGATCTATACCTGTCTACTTGCAAGTGAATTTGGAGAAGGCTACCTGCTAGGTAGGTACATGTGACACCCCCTGAAGTATACTCCTTTTGCTGCGATTATAGACTGTGAATTACTCACTTACTTCTCACACACAGGTGACAGTGCCTATGCGGTGCGGTCTTTCATCCTGACTCCGTACCTGCACCCATCCACCCCAAGTGAAAGGAGATACAATTTTGCACATAGATCGACACGCAGTGTGGTTGAGCGAACATTTGGACTCCTCAAAAGCCGGGTCAGCTGCCTGCTCAAAAGTGGAGGTGCACGGCAGTACCAGCCCCTGGTGTGTTGCAAAATCATAGCTGTATGTGCCATGCTGTATAACCTTGCCACTAAGAAGGGTACACCTGTGGAAATGTGTGATTCCGAAGAGGAGGATGAGGATGAGGAAGGTCCATAGCCACAGCACAGTGCATCAGGCGGCGCAGCAGCAGCAGATGGGAGACAGAGATGGTCAGAGATCACACAAAATTATTTCTGAGTAAGTTATGAGACAAAGCCAGGTAATGCATTTGTGTCAGGGTGTTTAATATACCTTACAACAGACAATTGTCCAGCACACCATGACACCAGCTATGTGTCCAAAAGGGTTACATCACCCACAACAGACTGTGATTAGAGGGCCGTGCCTATCTTCTGTGCCCCCGCACAGCAGTGCTGTGCTCTGCATGCACACTGTCTTCAGCAGCACTGTGTCCTGCAGCAGACCCATGCCTCATACTGCGCCTCCTGCTCTATGGCAAGAGGGGTTTTCAGTGCTACAACTGCTTGCTTTCTCACTCTCCCCCCACATCCCCTGGACCAGTGGCAGCAATCTGGTTAGTCTGCATGACCTCTACGGCACAGTGACTGTGACCAAGCCCTGGGTAACCTCACGGCTGCACTTTGCCATCTCAAGTTGCATGGACACAGATCTCCTACTCAGCACGTGGGTCGCATTACACAGCCTGTTCACAGACTTGGTGAAGCCTGCAATTACCTGCCTGTCTCTCTGCCTTGCAGCAGGCTCCCCATCCATTCTGCCACTTAACTGCCTCACTGCCTCCCATACCTCCTTCAGTCCCTTGGCCACAGTATTGTTGAGGCAGTAGATGGACTACTTCCTGTTGTCCACCTTCCTGTTGTTAGCCACCACCTGTCTCTGAATGGCCCTCATTGTCTTCCTCTGCAGGCGCTGGACTTTCAGCATTTGGCCCTCCAGTCCTGAGAAGACACTTGATCCATCAGCATCAGGACTCTGTGACCTCTGTCTCAGTCTAAGGGCACCTGTGATACTTTCCAGCACGGGGGACTGTGCCCCAGATGGCTGTGTTTCTTCGCCCGGTGTTGTCTGTTGGGCTCCCTGCCTGTCCTCCTCTGTGGCATCTATCTCCTGGAGTGGAGCCACTGTGTATCTCTTTGACCGTGGTGGTGGTGGGGTTGTTGGTGCAATGTCTGGAGTTGAGATGACTTCCTCCTCACTTCTGTTTTCCTCCCTGGGGGCATCAGTAGTCTCCCTCTCTGCAGCCTGTGGCGCTGTTCCGCCTGTGGATACAGAATGTACTATTACTCACTTTTCCTGCAGCAACTGTGTGCCAATAAATTTCACAACTGACATTCTAGCTGTCTGTCCTCTGCTATCTCATCTATTGATGTGTGTGACTTGCCTATGTTTATTGTCGAGTGGCTGATTTGCTACCCATTGATAGGGACTACATTTCCCATGATGCATTGCTGATCTTACATAAAACATGGTCTGGAGTGCTATTGTTGCAGGGGGATTGGGGTTAGGAAGGGGAGACAGCATGCTGTGCATTCGACTTACCTTGTCTCTTGCATGGTGTAGCACAGCTATCCACATCTCCGATGCCACTGACGCTCTCTGGCGGGAGGGTGGATTCTACCAGTTGGTCTAGGGCAGTAGGAGCAGGCACTGTGGCGCTTCCCCCACCTGTCTTCCCTGCTTGTTTTTGTCGCTCAGCCATCCTCTCCTTGGCACGTGCCCTCAGGTCATACAATCGCTTTTTTAAGTCCTCAGTTGTGCGATGTGTGAACCCAATTGCATTTATCTTCTCCTGGATAGCCATCCAAATGCTCCTTTTCTGGGACTCAGGGACGTTTAGTGATCTCTTCCCAAAGAGCTGGTCATGGTCTTTCACTACTTCCTCAATGAGGACCTCCAACTCCCTTTCACTAAACTTGTGCTTTCTTTTCGTCCCAGCAGCATCCTTCCCTTTCTCAGGTGTGGCCATGGTGCAGTTCCTCTGTGTGAACTGGGTGTTGGCTGTGCGGCTCCTCTGCTGTTGCTCCTGCTCCCTGTCTCTCCAACAGCTACAGATTCAGTGCACCTTCATGGGTGTGGCCACTTCCTGGTTGGGAGGGCATGTGCTTGCTCAGGATTGGCTGATGCGACAAATACAGATTATTTAAATTACCAAATCGGTATTTACTGAATCGGCATTAAATAATCGGTAATACCGATTCGGTAATGAGTTTTCGATAATGTATTTTACCGATTTCTATGAAATCGCAAATTTTTACCGAATTATACTGAATCGGTATTTTTAACCGAATATGCACCTACCAGTGAGGTAGTGTGGCTCACTGGTTAGAGGCGGCAGACCCGAGAGCAGAGGACGGCCCGGGACCAGGGTTCGATTCCCGGCGCGGCAGGTTTCTGGACCGGGGTCAGCGGACTCGATAATTCTCTCGCCTCGGTGCCCACTCTGATCAGCGATCACACTCGGCAACTCTGGGCATTAGCTTGCCTCATCTTCACTAACGGCCCCACCAGACCGCCGGGGATGCCTGGTCTCACCCTGGAGATACCCATTAAGGGACCATCTCTCAGGGAAGCCAGGAAGGGTTTCGCAGCGGTCGAAGCGCAGAGATACTCCCCCGGGAGTGATTCTAGCGCTATATAAACACGCAAATTAAATTAAAATAAATTAAATCGCAAATACCAATTCCTTAATACCAATTCGGTAACAATCGGTATTAAGGAATCGGTATTTGGGCATTACCTATATCTAGCCCTAAGTCATTATTGTTTTTGTGCAGGAATAGTCCTTTAATGTACAGAAATGATGCTTCAAGGCATTTTCCTCTGAAAAATACAGACCGTAACACACATGCAAAAAGGAAAAAACAAGGAGAAATTAAATAATTTCTTCTTTTTACTCCTGCCTCAGGGATTTGCAGGATTTCTGTAAAGAATTCTTTGTAGATAGAGATTTTCATCAAAACGCATGAGTGATTGCATGATAACACCATTAACCCACAAATGGAACGCTGCCTTGAAGCAAAGTAACTGAAGGCACTGCATTGCGTTGCATTATGTTACTTTTTTATTCAAACCACTGCAAATCATAATTTGTGTTGGTTTGTAAATCCCAGCAAAAGATTTTGCATTGGGTTGCATTAAACTTATCCAATAAAAAAGAGTGTGCTGTTCCGCTGAATGGCCAAAGAATAATTTAAACTTTGGTCATCAATATTTCCACAGGTCTTGGGAATCCTTAAAATAAGGATGCAATAGCCCTCCCCCAACTAAATGCATTCTTGACCATTGAGCCTTTCCCTCACTGGGTGGGGGCTGCAGTAGCAGCAAAGATCTTTTTCCTTTACCCTGGCCCGGTGTTTGCCAGGTTAATATACTGGTAATGGGATAGTTATAACAGGTAGATTGGGTGCATTAAAGTGGTTCAAAATTGACTACGGGTATCCCCTCTGCCCTTTGTATTCATGGGAGTAATTGCATTGAGATCAAAAACAAAGCAGTGCCAAGATAAACAATAATAAGCCCTTAGTTGTATTCAGTAGGGTCAACATGTTTCATGCCCAAAAGTGCCACAAAGATCTCAGCATTTCATTAGGACCATAATCTACTTAGTTCTTATAATTAGACTATTCAGGGATTCAAGAAGCAGGGTAGCAAGCCCACCAGACTTACACTAGAAACCAAACCTGCGCTCCGAGTTTCCCTATGAGGCTTTCTTAGTTGGGCCAAATTGAAATATACCTTTTTTTCTTGAAAATTTGGGAATACAATTTTAAGTTCAGAAAAAATGGCTGAATGGAATTACACCAAATTTGGCAAAAGGTTAGGACACTATTCAGAAAGCGTGCTTTTTGATATTTGGTGTTAACCTATTTGGTAATTTTGGAGAAATTAGTATTCACAATGTAGTGATATCTGTACAGTATGTCGTAGTACTGCAGATAATAAAAATGAAGCATTCTTTTAGGCTGTGAGGGCTTTTCCCATCAATCCTCTGAGTTATAGGGGCCTACAACAGACCTACAGGAATGAGTGATCTAATTGGCTGGCCAATACATGAAGTAAAATGTTGCAGCTGCCATTAAAGTCTGTCCTCATGTCCAGAATTTAAAATAAACAATCACACATAAGGGTGCAGGGTAGGGGTACCCTGTACTACTGGCATGTTGGTAGGGCATTCAGAGGGCCATCCTTCCCTCCCAGAGCCAAAATGTTTCAAAAACGTTTATGCCATGGTTACAGAGGTGCTTCTATGTGGTACAGTAGGGCTCCCGTCAGAGACACAGTACTGCATTATACAAAAGCAAGCTACGGAAGCTTGCATGCTCTCACTGTACTGGGCAGTTGACGCTTGGTGGCAGCTCCGTGGTTGTAATACAGTACAAATTGTTTTTTTTATATATAAAAGGTGTGGAGTCGGGGTGCATGGGAGATTGGCCACCAGTGAGGAGTTGGACATAGAGCATGGACCCAGGAAAGATCCTGCGGCCCTCCCTACACACACACAGCAAAAAGCATCTCATAGGGGGTTGAATGCAGGGCCCAGCCACAGGCTAGGCCCAGCAGTCATTCCCATGCCCAAAGATCCTGCACGGCGGGGGCTTGATTGCCCATGGGCAGTTGGACACAGGACCTTTTATAGCTAATATATCGTTACAGTGGCATATAGGAGTATATATCGGTATTCTTTCATCCTAAGGTGGCCAAACCCAAAGAGCAGACAACCTTCCCTTTGTGATAACCCTATGTGGACAGTGAATCCTCTGTGCGCACCCAACTGTAAACTGGTGAGCAAGGTATTGATGCATACAGACTATACCCTTTGCTAAACCACTCACATGCAACGCACTTCCTCCAGACACCCAAGCCCCCTTAGGTGGCCAAACTTCTAGTTGGCAAAGCCTTCGTCCTGTGCCAAACCCTTCATGCACAGTTAACACCCCAAGGGCAACCAATCGCACACGGATGGGACAGCTACTGCTACGCACAGTCTTTGACCTGTGCAATATGCCTCATGGATAGCCCACTACCTCCAGAAACCCCAGCCCCTCTTATGCTGCCATACCCCTAATGAGTAAGGCCTTTGTCCTTGTTTTAACCCTTCATAGACAAGCAGCCTCTTATGGGCAATCATCTACACAAGGGAGGACAGGCCCCTACTGTGCATAGTCTTCACCCTAGGCAAAATTCCCTATCAACAGCCCACTCCCTCTAGATATCCAAGCCCCGCCCCTTAAGTGGCCAAACCTCCAGTGCGTACAAGCCTTTGCCTGGTGCCAAACCTGTCAAGGACAGCCAACCTCCAGTGAACAACCATACTTGCAAGGGTGGGATAGCCCTTGGTGGCACAATCTGTTCCCTGTGCATAACCCCTCCAGGCACTCAAACACCCGGGTTAACCAGGTTAACAAGGAGATATGTTTTTATTTCTCCTGTTTTTTCCATTTAAATGTGTGTCGTATTATACAGCACATATACACCATGGGAAAAGACTTAAAGGAACCAATTCCAGTGCAAAAACTATGCTTTGCACCATGCAGGCACCTTAGGACTTTGACACAAGTGTGTTTGAATTGGTGCATGGCTGCCTAATGTGTACCATCGCATGGAAAGAGAAGAACTGTGACCCATCTTAGTAGATATGGCACTGTTTTGCTCTTTCCCGTTCACACACTGCAAAGCAGCATCTTTACTTACTGACCTGTATTTCCTGAGTTCTCTATAAATCTGTGACTTATAGTGTGTAGTAGCAGAATATTGTAGCTATTAGAGTTTGAGCCTGTTGTTGTAGGTGTTTGCGTTAGGTTTGACCTGTAAATGTAGACTGACCATTTATTGGTATTGTTAGAAATTGGGTTGTTGGTTGATTAGGGTGTATACGTAGTCGAAGTGCATCCACAATCCCTGTCAGGGTAAGTGTCAGGCAAACCCTAAATTAACCTTTTCTCCCTCTCTGGTAGCCTGGCAAAGAGCAGTCAGGCTTAACTTAGAGGCCTGTGTCAGTATTTGTGCAACACTTCAAACAGTAAACCAGTGAATACGCACACAAAAAGACGCCACACCATTTTATAAATAAAACAAAACAAAAACAAAAAAATTCCAATAAATAGAACAGAAGTTATGAATTTTTAAAGAATAAAATAGTGCTTAGAAGCATAAAGCTCCAACCAAGGATGTCTGGTCATGCTGGACTGGGTCAAAGCCAAATGTTCAGTCTGACCGTGATTCAGCGCGGGTTGGAAACAGTAACAGGTTAGTCATGCTGAAGTTTCACCTTCTTAAGTTTTGTGCCAAGAGTTCCGTCCCCGGGGAGATGTTCATTGGGTGCAAGGAGAGCGCCACTGACAGTGGTTGACATGGTGCAAGAGCATGCTGAATGTCGCAGACGGGTGGGCTGGAGCCTCACAGTGATGATCCACGCCAGTGGAAGATGATTGTTGTGTGAAGAAATTAACTTTTGACAACTCTCGATGATTCTCTGTGTGAGCAGCACGGTTATGGAGTCAACAGGACTGTTCGTGTTCATGAAGAGCCAAAAAGCTTCACTTTAAGAGCTTAAAAACCACATGCAAGGGACCAGGACCTGAGTGGTGCCTCTTGGGGATCAGGAGTCCATTAAAGACAGGTCCAAGAGCTGTGGGGAGCCTCTTATGTCTCTGAGGCTCAGCTCAGGAGGCCAGCAGACTAGCCCTTTGAGTCCCTTTGGGGTCCCGGGTTCAAAATGTGTACCGGGTCCAGTTCTTCCTCTCCAGGCAAGTGAGAAGCAGGCAGCAGGTCAGCACAGCAAGACAACAACTACTTCAGAGTGGCAGTCCAGCAGAGTGACATTCATTTCATCAGCACATTAGTCCTTCTTCCTGGCAAAGCATTCAGAGGTCCAGAAGTCTACTGAAGTGGTGGTGACGGGGGGGCAGTGCTTATACCCAGTTGTGCCTTTGAAGTGGAGGAGACTTTAAAGACAGGTCTTTGAAGTGCACAAAGGCCCTCTCTTCCTGTCCTGGCTAAAGTACCAAATGGCTAAAAAAGAAAATGCCAGCTTTCTAAAAGTGCCATTTTCAGAAATGGATTTTAAAATCCGACTTAACCATGAGTTTGGATTGTAAATTGTGATTCCAGAGACACCAAATTAAAAAAAGTCTATCTCTTCACAATTGGGAATTACACTTATAAAATGTAATAAGGTAACCCCAATGTTATCTTATGTGAGAGATAAGCCTTGCAGTAGTGAAAAACGACTTGGCAAGGTTTTAACTATCAGGACATGTAAACCTTAAAAATGTATGTTCAACCTCTTAAATATAGTGCACTCTGCCCTTTGGGTTATCCAGGGCCTACCTTAGGGGTGATCTATATGTATAAAAAGGGAAGGTTTAGGCTTGGCAAGAGGTTTATCACATCAGTTTGAAATGACAGTGCAACCTACAAATGCAGGCTCTGCAATGGCAGACCTGAGCCATGGTTAGAGGGCTACTTCAGTGGGTGGTACAATAAGTGATGCAGGCCCAATAGTAGTAAAGTTACAAACCCTGTGAACTCTATTAGGGACTTATAAGTAAAATATACATGCCTAATTGAGGATAACCCAATATTACCATGGTTAGGGGGAGAGTACAAGCACTTTAGCAGTGGTAAAGTGCACAGAGTTCTAAAGCTAACACAAATGAACTCAGAGAAGCAGAGGATGTAGACAAAGATTTCGGGGTAAAATCTCTCTAAGGCTGTCGGTCTAACAGTTATGTATACACTGCTATGGTAGACCACAAGGATATACTAAGATTATTAGACAGACATGGCATAAAATATAATTTTTTCTATTTTTTAATCGGAAAAGAGAATTCTCATAGGAACCTTTCTTTAAAAGAAAATTTTTTGTTTTCAACATTTTGCAATATTTTAAAATTTTGCTTTTGAATTGAATTAAAAAGGGAGAACAGGGTATGACATTTATTCATTTATTTATTCATTTATTTATTTATTTATTTATATCATTTGTAGAGCGCGCTGTAACCCTGCGGGCATCCTGGCACTTAAGAAAGGTGCAACTAAGATCTATGAAAACATGAGCAATTAACAATCTGTCCCTGTCTCTTATATTCTGCTCTCCTGCAGACACCAACTTGCCGGCACTCATACAATATAGCAAAATGATCTAGTACAGAGGGTTACAGTCATGACTCTAGGCAGCAGCAGCATAATGAGGAGCATTGTCCTAATCCCAGACTGTGGGCAAAGGAGTTGTGGATGTTGAAGCTCCGTCTTTTTCATTTTGCTTTCACTTTGCAGCAATTAGCTACCTACTGTGACAAAAAACTACATGTTTCCACATGTCAGAGGTTCGAAAAGAGTACTTCTTTAATGACCGCTACAGAAAACACAACAGCACATCTTGCACATTAGGTTCTGTGCAGAGACTCTATTTTGCCTCTTCGGAATAGTAAATAAATTGCACACACATAACTCTTCTGTAGTTCTTGGCTCATTCTCCAGCTCTTCCTATTTGAGAGACTGTTCTTCTCTGTCCTCTCCTAGTGCTGCCATTTTTAGTTGTTAATCCCCGAAAGTTGGAAAAAACAGAATAAAGCTAGGCGACATCACAGAGGGTGCAAATTTTCTCCAGTACCATTCCCTAATAGGAGTACGAGAGTGGAACTTTCCTGTCTAGTAAACTCCTACAGAATTCCCCTAGGGTCCTCTTGTTGGTTCTGTGGGTACCACAGGAGTACAACTTTACCTATGGGAGGTATAAAGTAAAGCAGCCATTAGATTGGCCACTCAGGAGACACTACTCAAAAAGCCCATACCCTTTAGAAACAACCTCAAACTATTTTGATAGCCACTGTTACTGGGATGATGCCTAACAGAGACAGTTTGCAGTAAATGTAATCCAAAGCCATCATAACTTCAGACAGATCTGGATACAAGCAAACACCTAGTGCATCCTTCACTATGCCTATGTGAGTTTCACCATCAGCAAATGTTGACATCTTAGTTCTCCCCAGCACTTCTGGAGCACCACAAGAACCAATGGCAGCTAAGAAATCGCTGGTATGACAGTTTTGTGACCATCTAATTGGCAAAAAAAGAAAACTGCAGACAGGCAATGACTTGCACTTTGTGCCCAAAAGTACTCCACAAAGTGAAGACTGACCAATATTTGATAGGAAACACTGGGATCTGGTAACACTTGAGGGCTATGCACCCAAACAACACAGCAAGCACAGAGATCCAAAATCAATGAGAGGTAGAAAGACAACCAACTGCTCCAGAGGAAGTGCTGCAATAAGAAGAGGAAGAAGATTATGACAACATGCAGCATTTTGAGATATACTGCAGACACTCTCATAAAATTGTGGACTGTGGAGAAGTAAACATCACAATTAATTCAATGACCTTGGGACAGCATCTGAAAACAGAGCATAATGACTTGTAAAAAACTAAAAGAACTAATAAAAAAAGTTTAAAAAGTTACAAAGAATATCAAAAAAGTTCATAAAAAGTAGTTATAAACTGTAAAAAGAATGTTAAAAAATTAAATTGAAAATGGAAAACAAAAGCAGACGTGGAAAACTGCTAAACAATTTAAAAATGTAACAAAACACAAAAAATAATGTATCCTCCTGTTCAACGTGAGACAATTTTTAATCTTAGGTTTTCAATTGTTGTGGGGTCACTGACCTTTGGTCCATTGATCCGACGACATGAGGACACTTCGCCTGATTTTAACCTTTTTACCAAATAACCACATATAGCACACCATTAGTTCACCCCACCCCTGAGTATTAGTGGTATCTTCCTTAGGGGTAGTTTGGTTGGTGATAACTATACTATCTAATCACCATCCACAATGACTTACTACAGACTTGGAGCACCGATAAATATACATTCATAGACCAACAACTAAATGTTTGTTTTGTCTTTTATGTATGTTTGTTTCTTCTTTCTAGGTGTGGTAATCCTCCTAAACCAGGAGTCATTGTGAAAAAGCATTTTTTCACTTTAAAAAAAAAAAAAAATAATAATTCACTTTCACGTCCCTAGGTCAGGGTGAGCCTTAGGGTGCTCATACCGCCAGGGTTTATCACATTATACTAGTCCTGAAGAATGCCTGGTAAACTTACACCGTTTCGTAGGCTGAAACATGTCGACTGATATTACGAATTAATCTGGAATTAACCAAACATAACTTTTGGCCAAATTCCCAAACACATAGCTTTTTATCCGTGTCTTAGTGATCTACTAATAAAAATTGTTTTTCTTTTGATACTCATAAGACACTCTTAATTTATTCTCAATGCACACCTCTTTCACTAAACCAGCTCCGCAGTAGTCTGGCGTCGCAGCACACCAAAAAGGCACTCAGCCTTTTTGGTGGGGCCCGATGATGAAGCATGACACCGACCTGGTCGGTGTGTGAGGGCTTTCTTACCTACCCAAGTCGGGCCAGGTAGTGTTCTTCTTTGTTTTGCTCCTTTAGTGAGGTTTCCCAAAACACCACTGACCTCTCTTTTTTTGTTGATACATTCATAACCGGGGACTAAGAGGGTGTCCCTACTCTACCTACCTCTCTTTGTGTTAATACATCCTCCTGTTCAACAGCAGGGTTGAAATCAGGGCATGACTTGTGACCAAGCGCTATGCCCACACCCCTGCTGTACATTGCTTAGGGCTGTGCTCGGCAAGGGGCTTGGCGGTTGCAGGGGGTTGAATGCATCGCCTCCTGGCCACAGGCCTGGCTCTGCGGACAATGTCCTGTCACACACAGTCTAAGACCGTGCATAGCACAGTTTTACCAACATAGAATGGAGGTTGGATGCATGGCCTAACTGCAGGTGAAGTCCTGTGCCCACCCGCCGCATTCGTCCAAAAGCTGTGTTCAATAGGGGGGCTGAATGAATATAATCAAAACACCTCCTGCAATTCACTGAAAAACTCAAAGTTTAAAGGGCAGATATAGGTTGGCATGGTAATAAAATATTACCTTACATAAAAAAAAGAAATTTGATGAAAGAAAAGGTTAAAGTGACTTTAAAGCTGGTTAGGTAATAAGGTTTTAGCTTACATTAAAAAAATCCTAGAAATGTATGGAAAAATGCATAGGTTAATGTAATCTTATAGTTAGATGTTGTAATATTACAAAAAAAAATATGTTTAAAAGCTAAAATAACACTGAAATGCATTACTTATAGTTTACTTAGCTTGCTATAACTTGAGCCTCCACCTTGCTTGTTTTATGCTCTCACATATAACATCACGAATTACATGTTAAATTACATCATTTATGATATCACTGATGACATCTCAATGACAAATGGTTCTGTCGACACAATTTACTTGTAATCACATTCAATGAGTTACAAAAAAAGGAACAATATAACACACACCGGAATTTGGTTTTGAATCATATATTTGAAGTTCTATATAAACAAGCATTGGAAATGCAATAGGTCTCGCAGCATTAGAGTTAGTGCTTTTAGAATTGTTTATGGTTTTTTTTGTAAATCTTTAGCATTTTTGTTTCCTGTAGCCAATGCTAAAGAATTTAAAAAAAAAAAAGCACTAACTCTAATGGTGCGAGACCTATTGCATTACAGTAAGTGCTTTGCCAGCAGTAGGGTTCTGACTTTGCTAACAGGGTAGCGTTGTCACAAAGGGAACGTTCACAATGAAAGTGTGACAGGCGCAAACAAATCTGCGTGGGGCTGGGAGATTTAATTGGCAGTAGGGGGGGGGGGTGGATTTGAGTGATTGATAGATGCTTGCTCTTACAGACGGCGAGATTATGTGAGAGCTGCGAGATGATTCACATCCATGCCTTGGCAGGCGTGAGTCACACTGATTGCTGATTGGGCAGTCGCAGGGGAGGCTGGGGCTGCAGACAGGCAAGGACTCATTCTCTCAGCACGGGACCGGCCCTGGGACACACCAGGACCAGAGGCGGGGCCCTTGCCCAGGTGAGTAAGCAGCGCCCTCAGCTCTGGCTGATCGTATACATCCCACCCCTGGGTCCCGTGCCCTACTCTGCCCGATCCTACAGGCATGCAAGTTACGCAAATACCGGGCACACACGGTGCGCCTACAACCACGTCATGGCAGACAGGAGGGGCGTAGGCAGCAAGGGGTTAATAGGAGCTGTACACCGAGGGATGCCACACGCTTCTGGTGAAAGGGGGCGGGGAACCTCGCAATATGCTTCGCATGCTAGGCTAGGAATCGATACTAACAGTGGCAGGGTGTCTACAGGTGTCGACGTCAGCGTGTGCGTCACACAGTACCCGGGCACACGTGTCTTCCGATGTACCGTTTGGGCGCTTCTTTAGGGTGTATCTGTGATGTCCACGGAAACTTCTATGCTTCTGTAGCGCAACACATTGGGTTTGCAGGCAGCACAAAATGGCTAATTTCCCCTTAGCAGACGACCAGCGCTTTATGGATTGATGCCGGTTTCTAGTGCTTTTGATATTTAGGCGCTTGAGGAACTGTGTCATATGTAGAAAGCGCGAAATGCCCAGGATCACACAACATGAACATTATAGAGGAAGAGAGTCCATCAGAGAGCTGCGACTTGGGTCCTAGACGTCCTCTTCTCCAGGGAGGGTGCATTGATGTGCTGTGGAAGGGTACAACCGGGGTTAATATTGTGTTATAATTTCTTATTATGTGGTTGGCATAAGAAGTTGTTAGAATGTTTAAGAATTGTCGAGAGATTTTGCATTCTGATTTCTGTGTGGTTATAAAAAACAAACTGACGGGGATTTTGTGCAAGGCGTGTTGGATGATGAGAGAGCGTGCTGTTGTGGTGTAGTGTGATACGTTTGTTTAGGGACGTGTTGAAGATGCAGCGATCGATCTTTTAGGGTTAGGTCTAAGGATATTTTGTAGAAAGTGTAAAGCTGTGTAGATGATAGTATACATTTTGTAATGTGAATTCATCACAAAAAAATGCGAACGAGACGGAGGGAAGAGAGGGGAGGGGGGAGGAGAAATGCGACACGGCGGGAAGGGGAGGGGGCGGAGCGGGTAAACAAAGACGGACGTGCACGCGCTTTTAAGCTCAATGCGCATGCGCATTGAGCTTAAAAGTCACGGGCACTGCAAGGAATCGCCACGATTCCTTGCAGTGTGGATAAAGAGTGGATAAGTCCCAATACTCTCGCCTTGCTCGATGCGCATGCGCATCGACAGGCGAGACCTAAAAATTAAGGGCTATAGCAATATACATATTTGATTGCGCAGAAAGAGAATCAAGTGACTGTCGTGACTTGTGGTGATAGGTGATAGGAAAAACACACTATATACAATACAAAAATTCTCTCTTTTGAGCGAGAGACCACAGGACGCGGAAGGCTTGATCCCGTAAATCATTTTGGACTGGGCACAGACTCCAACCGAATGGAGGAGATCTAACGTCCTTTAAAGAAATAAACGTAGGTTACCAGTGACTGAATTGCACGAACCGCTAGCAGGATTGAATACCCCCCACCGCTGAGACTAATTAGCAGTTTGTGCCTTGGCTATTTACTAACACCCCCCCTGTCCTGAAGAAGACCCACCCAGACGCATTACAAACTGCGCTACACCTTTGGGTCGATACGTCGACGCATAGAATATGTCAGCACAATGCCCGTCAGTACAGTGCAACCATTAAATGAACTCTTGGCCATATGTGCATAAAGTATAAAGACAAACAACAATTCTCTTTCCCTGTTCACTGCACTTTAAATTTTTGTATTGTATGTAGTGTGTTTTTCCTATCAACTATCACCACAAGTCACCACAGTCACTTGATTCTCTTTCTGCGCAATCAAATATGTATATTGCTATAGCCCTTAATTTTTTATATAGAACTTCAAATATATGATTCAAAACCTAATTTCGGTTTGTGTTATAGTGTTCCATTTTTGTAACTCATTGAATGTGATTACAAGTAAATTGTGTCTTGAATCAAAAAAGAAATGCTACTACCCAACAGAACTGTTTGTTTCTGTGCATAACCTATCCCAGGTTCCGAAGGATACTGGGCCACCCCATTGTTACTTTTGATCGACATCTCAATGACATCATTGATGACATCAAGGAGCGCCTCACCTTGCTGTGACTATTTGTGATGTTGTTTCCCTTCGTAAAGTAATTTTACATGCAATATGTGAGGCAGAAAAGTGTTTTTTGCATGTCAGATTTGATTCATTGTGATAATATGAAATTTGACTTGTGCACTGTAGTAATGTGTGAATGTGCATTTATTAGTACATTTAATCGAAAAGTATCTGTTATTGGGCCACTTTTAGTTTCATTGCGAGGGTGTGTGTCTGTGTATAAATATATGTGTGTGTGTAACCCAGTGGTGGCCATCATTGGATAGCTCCATTTAGGATCATGTTTCCATAGGAAAAGCATTTTTTGGTTTGCTTATAACTTTGGCACCATTTGACAAATCTTCATTAAACTTCTCAGGACAAAGTATCATCTACCTCAGCTCCTAGCTGGAAAGTTTTTAGGTGATCCGTCTAGAAGGGGCTGAGAAAAAAGGCGGGGCTCAAAACACATTTTCTCCATTCATTTTACCATAGAAACATTGAACATAGCTAGAGCCAAAATGGGTGAACGGAATAACACCAAATTTGACAAAATGCTAGATCTTGGTCCAGAAAGCATGCTTTCTGTGATTTGCTGTAAATCCATTCAGTCGTTTTTGAAAAATTAAGGCTAAATAGAATATAGATATTTCACGCCGCATGGGATCCACATCTGATTGGGTGACACCACATCAATAAAGAAGTGGAGGCAGCCATTTTAGGACTTGGAGACAAAGTGTGAAAAAAAGGGGGCAGGGTAGGAACAGCATCTTTCGAACAGCATGAGAGGGGAGAACCCATACTTTCTATAAGTCTGTGAGAAAAAATATGGAGTTCTCTGTCAGTGTTAACCTTTATCCACAGCTTATAGGTTTATGGTCCACTTGGTTTTGATTTTACTTATTGCCTTCATTTTGTCCCCGCCTCTAGGGTTGGAACAAATCTATTGTGAAGGTAAGTTTCAATAGGTAAGCAAAGATTTGCTATATATAACTCCAGACATATGTACCTTGACAATACATATATTTATATCTTCAAGGAATGTCGATGCTGGGTTAAGAATGATAAATCTATATTTATCTATTTGCACTTACCTTCTCATTATAAATAGTAAATCTATACTTATCTATTTCCACTTAGCTTCTTGATATTTCGGTCCTCAACATTTTTGACATGCTTTTCTGTCCACACAATATTTCTGTTACCGATATTCTGCTAGTGATCCCTGTCTCAAGCTTCAGAACCCTTCGGAAGTGGTTCTTCTTTCAAGGGTCCTCCTCAGGCTGCTCTCCACACACAAGATTTGTGTAGAGTGATACTTTACACAGTTGGTAGCTTTAGTAATTTCTCCAAATGGGAGCACCTAAAACACAGGCCCAATGACATGGGATGTTTCTGCACCTGGCTGTCACCCCAATTGAAGTAGTAATCACAGGAATAGAAAAAAGGGCAATCCTGGCATAGAAACTTCCTCACATCACATAACAAAATCGCAGTCTCTCCCCTCATCCCTACTATCGATCATATGACAGTGCTCATGACAGTGCTCAGCAGGACTAATGAGCAGCCCCTTGCTATCAAAGGTCTCATGGAATTTATAAAGGAGGTGGTAGATGAAAAAATGTCCCCATCCTCCTCACTTCACTGTCTGGATCTCTACATCCAACCATAAGAATGAAGGCAGTACATGTCCACTGTGTAGGAGCAGTCCTCACCCCATCTTGTGCAATGCTTGGCCAGGAGCACCCAAAATGGGTCCCTAATGCTCTAATACACAGGCTCACTCACACGCACACAGCCTTATACTACTACACATGCTACATGCACCACACATGAGAATACACTCAACATGCAGAGGGGATGCCGGCACAGGGTTCTGGGCACATGCATAACAGCAAAACGTTACACAGTAGACCTCAATCCCAGTGATACAGGTATAAAGGTTTGGACACACTCTCATTCCAGAGAAACGCTTTTGTGCCAGCACCACTTTAAGCTCTACTGCTAGAACAGGGACAGTAGTTCTATCCATAATAATAAAGGCAGAATTGGTGCGCTCCTCCAGGTCGCCAGGTTCAGACCCTCACATATCCAGGGACAGGCCTATGCCTCTGCGCAAACACTTAGATTAGTATAATGCCAGGGACAAAATAAGTGTCAGGAGACCAGATATGCATGTCGTCAGGCTCTCAGGTAAGGAAACATGCATACATACCCTGCAGGGGACATTCCTGTCCGAATACAGTTGTCTATTCCATGAAAGACTGTAATTTAAATCACCACAGTCTTTAATGAAATGCCATACAAGTGTCTCTGACAAACTGGGAGAAAACTCTCAGCATATTTGGCACTCTTATTATGCATGATATTAGAAATCTTCTATTTTTCTTGTTTTCAATTTTAAATTTGGTGTAAATGGACTATCAAATTTCCTTTTTAATGTGTAAATGTATTTTATAAAATGTGATGCTTTTAAGATATGTTTTTATCGAATAAAAGCCTTATACTACTACTAGAAACCTTCCCACATCTGGGAAGCACATTTGCAGTTCTCATGTGTGGTCACTGCAAAGCTACCATTCCATGCAGACATGGTGGGATTGTCACTACAGAGTTATTCCCCGAGGCGGTCCCCGTCACTATTGCCACAGAAGGAGCCTTAAGGAGGATCTCACCTGCTGCTCTACTGACAGCTCCTCCCCACAGACATTCCCAAGATGAAAATTCTCCTGCTCCCATCCTCCAGGCCACGCCCACATCCTGTGGCAAATGACCCCTGACCTTACTTTCCAAAATCCTGTACCACAAAGCACAAGAAGCTGGAAACAGGAAGGGGCGGGTGGGAACCAGGACTGTGACAGGGAGGTCTAAGACTCGGAGTAATGAATATTACCAGTAAACAACCAGTCATCACATGCTGCTATCATGACAATCAGTAAATAGCTTCGATCGTCCTCTGCCAGCGCGGCCTCTACCACTGGCGAATTGATCGTGCGCCTGAAAAAGAAAGGCCCTTAGTCTCCTAAAGCTAAAGGAGCTGTTTTCAAGCGCTTGCAAGCGCAAACCACACGTTATAGAACATGTACAATATCTCCGAAGATGCAAGGGATTAGTCCCATTGTGTCAGCTCCAGAGATGTTTACATGTATGATACCTCGCCGTGTACATCAGTGAGCTCAATATGGAAGGTGGCCTAGAAAAGAACAACTTTAGATCATTCTTTTTCCTTTTGTGACATTTTTTGGCCGTGAACGATTCTGCGATTTACCTTTTTGAAATGAATAATGCTCACAGCTATCAAAGAGAATGCCATCAAAATGCAAATTGGTCCCCGGATTTTAGAGAAAGGAGGGGCACGGTTTCAGAAAGACAGAGCAATCACGATGCGGCTGACAGAAAGGCGCAGAATGAATGTGTTTGAAGTTGTGGTTTGTGCTGAGCAGGGGAGCGACCTTTTTTCAACATTGTCATGAACAAAGAGCCATCCGCAGCCCGGTGGCGTTGGTTTCTTTAAAGCGGCCAACACAAAGAGCGGATAAAAGACGCGCTACATGTCATTGAACAGAAGTGTAATTTCAAAGAAGAGAATGTATGCAGTTATGGTGCACAGGAGTACTAGCAATGCAGCTTTGTAGAAAGACTGCGGCATTTCAGATGAAGGAAGTTCACCTCAGCTCTCGCGCTTTCTCTCTTGCAACAGAGGTAACTGGCCTTCAGACTGCGGTGCAATGGGCTTTCATTGCACTTTCTCATTTAAATCAGTAGTTAATAGGCAAGGTTAACGGGAAATAAAAAGAGCTATTCCCAGCTACAAGAAAACATTTTATTGACATTGAAAGTAATACAGCTCTGGACAGCAGGCACATAAAACGTCATATAGATATGATTGCAAAAAAATAATTAAAGACATGAGGTGGGAAACAAGACTGCAGTCTTCAACACTCAAGCAATGGCAGAAGACATAGGTACGAGTGATGGGTCCATTTTGTTCTTGGTTATTTGTACAAACGTGCTCACCATGCGGCATTGATACACCTTGAATACAAACAGTTCCCTCAGTGTTCAACGGCACAGCTTCCTTTTCTCAGGGATAGCATCTGAGAGTGTTTAAGTTGTTTTGAAACAAATTGTGAACAGAAGCTCCCAATTAAATCTGTGCGTGCCTCTTTTTTCTGGGGTTTTAAAGTTTGCCTGTCCGATTTTCATTTGCGTTTAGTACAGATAACACCACAAAAGACAAGCATTGCTGCGTGGCTTTGTCAATGTTTTGTTTTGTCATGGTTGTTGTCAAACTTTATTGTTGAGGACGTGGCAGGGCTCTCACCCATTTTTTAAAAAGTAACATTTCTAAAAGAAGATTTCTTTTGGCATCAAAAAGCTTGCTTTGCCTTAGCAGTCCCTGGCTCTGAACTACTAAACTCCTTTGTGTGTGGATGTGCTTCTTGAAAGTAAGCACAATGCCTTCACTCACTATAAAGTTAGCCAACGGCTGAAGAAGGCTGATCTATTGCCTCATGCTATATAGTGGGTGGAAGAAATCTGTGAAGGAAACAACAGTCCAATGGATGAAGAAGACTATCTGAAAGACCCAATAAGAAAGTATAGCACCAGGAAGAGGAGGGCCACCTAATTGGTTTCCATTTTTTTCTGTGGGCCTGTTGCCAGAAAGCCGCGGGGGCTATCACCAAGCCACTGAGGAACTGGTTCAAATGTGGCCTGGCTGGTAGGGCAGAATATTTCCCTGGTGTGTGGGTGATAACCTGAGGGCACTATTGGACTGTCTCCCAGCAGGAGACAAGGAGGGGCAGTGGCCAGTCAATTATTATCGCTCTACTCAGGACTGTTTTGTTAGTGCCCACACCAAAGTACTGCCATATTTGTTACTGGTGATTGGTCAGGGTGAACTAGTTTGTACATGAGGGTGAGTGGGGGAGGGGGTTGTGTTACAGCTGGGTTTGATCTGTTTTGGCTTATCTA
This sequence comes from Lissotriton vulgaris, assembly GCF_964263255.1. NCBI lineage: Eukaryota > Metazoa > Chordata > Amphibia > Caudata > Salamandridae > Lissotriton > Lissotriton vulgaris. The sequence continues at coordinate 968,859,643 of NC_141694.1, forward strand.
ACACAGGGGTCCCTCGGGGGCACAGTTAGTGTTTGGAGGCTGTATTCAGGAGGGTCTGTGCTGTATTAATCATGGGGAAGAGGAAAGCTCCTGTGATTAAGGCATCATTGCTGCCCCCTGCAACACTTTTTGCTACCATTGAAGGTTTATCTAACCCAGGGAGTATCATTGGTGTTGAAAGAAATTGAGTTAGCAGAATAGCTAGGGGCAGCCCGTCTCAGTCCTCACTTGGGCATCCTTCACCCTCAAAGGTTCCCTCAAGGGTGGAAGAGATGGTTGCCATGGGGGTCTGGAACTTGGTGAGGGAGTTGGAGAGAAATGGGGGAGGGGTTCCTGGAAGCTAGAAGGTTGTCATCTGAGGGGGACTTAGAGGCTCCATCCTCTGACTCAGTTTCCCCTTGTCCCATCAGTCCAAGCAGTAAACTAAGGAAACAGGGGCCACATGCAGAGTCACAGATCCCTGGGTCCCACGTAGCCTCCCTGTTCAACTCCAATTTAACTCGACTTAGAGGGGTGGACCCACTTAATAAGCATCTAATCTTTGAGCTTAAAGTGATCTTAAACACCAAATTTGAACCGATCATGTCAGGTTTACATGCCAAAGTGCCCAACATTTTGGCTCAACCGAATGAAGGGAGGGACAAGCAGACAAGCAGCCTATTCCCCTGGAGTCAGTTGTGTTTAGGGCTCGTGCTGCTGTAGGGAGTGCCCCTTCTACTCATGGTGTCTCTGGTAACACACCTGGTACTGCCAAGCCCAGGAGGAATCCCAAGGACATCCTCAGACATCCCTAGACCTTCACCAGCAAAAGCCGCCCCTACAATAGAGAGCCTCTAAAGAACCATAGCCTCAGCCTGTTTATCAAGTACTGGGGATATACTTAGTTTGCCCCCCTATGTTGTGGTCTTGGAGAACGTCCCACCCCGATCAAACCCTGCACCTGAGTCCTTCCTGGAGTTAAAAAATATGATAGTGCATTGGCTACATCTGCACGCCCACGTAGGGATTGCTGACTCTATTATCATGGTTCGCAGAGAGTTAGCTGGGTGGGTATGGAGCATAAATGTTGGGCATAGGACTGTGTGGTAGTAAACTTCAGTAAACCCTTGATTGTCGCGCATTTTCTGGCTACTTTAGTCTCCTCTAGGCCTCCAGATCTGCATGGCATTTTAGCCCATCCCTTTGTTTTTTTTTATAAAACCAAAAAAGGATTGTCGCGAGTAAGGGCATCAAGGCTGGCAAACACAGCGCCAGTATGGTAGTACCTGCCAGCATATTGGGCAGCCCCAAAGCTAAACGTTTCCAATTTATTTGCTCCTTTGAGTAGCCTTGAGACGTGCGATTGACTGGGAAATACCAACACATCTTCCTTACCACCCTTGTGTGTTAATCTATTAGAAGTTGCCCCCAGCCTATTACGCCCCCCTTTCACCCCTCAAGTCCACCATCTCACCTCTGGTCACCTCAAATGCAAACCCAAAGGACTCAATTGTAGTGTCTTGGAACATTGCAGGACTTTCAAGCAAGTTCACAGAACCAAATTGGATGGAGTTGTGAAATCCATTCAGATTATTTGCCTGCAGTAAACTTGAAAGGTGCACAATATCTTCTTTTTGGAAGGTTACAAGACATATTTCACACCAGCTGTGCCCTCAGTGGCAGACAGGGCAAGCGGGGTTAGGATCATCTTTGTGGCAGTGGAGTAGAGCAGTCATGTGTCGGCCTGGTGTGCAACATGACATTGTTTCAGGGGCTAAGATTATCTGTACCAGGTTCGTCCCCCTTTCTACTAGTGAACTTTTGCAATGCCAGATGTGGGTCTGATGGGTTATCTATCCTTCAAAGTCTCTCCTTGAACTCTCGGTTAGAACACGGGGTGGGGTGGGACTTGAGGTGATAATGTTGTTAGGGGATTTTAACTGCTATATGTGTGATTGCCCCCTATTGAGTGATGCTCTACAGCCCAGGTGTATGGTCATAGAAGGACTCCACTTTATTCACTCCAAGGAATATATGGAGCTTGGTGCAATTTTTAAATCCCACCATCTTGCGTTTGCCCTCATGAAGTTGAGTGATTCTTCCAACTCTATTGTTGCTCCAACCATTAAGGGGAGAGACTGCACCTCGGTTATTGATTTTATTTTTGCTTATGGTCCCCTATTTTTGTGCATCGCCAAATTCAACATTATTCACAGCCCATTTAGTGATCATAATCCTTTATTTGTAGAACGGGAGGGTTCTATGGACCACACTCAATCATGGTTGGGGTCCTTTGAGTACTCTACCTTGTTGACCGAGGTAGCCGACTAAAATGGTCGCAATTGGAACCAGCCCAGATTGAAGCCTCCCTATTAACTAACAAGGCCCAAGAGATATCCATCTGTCTAGATGTTCACACCCCTGAGATGGATGTCTTGCAAACATTCGAGGGGATAGTCGGTACCGTTAAGGAAATACTGTCAGTGCCCTCAACCAACCCTGGGAGGATGAGCCAAAATGGTTTGATAAGTCCTGCTCCAAGTGCCTCCGGTGGTTGAAGACAGCCTTGAAGCAGTTCTCTAGAGATGGGAGCTCTCTTGTAAACGCAAACACACCTTACAAGAACTAGCCTGGGAGGAGCTAACCCAGGCTAATAAGACAAGAAATAGCACAATAGGGAACCGGTGTGGTGCCTGGGTGACTGAGGCTGGAATCTGGGGCTCACGGTTTGATCCCCGGCACCAGCAGCAGGTCAGCCCAGCATCATGTGACTCTGGGCAATAGCTTGCTTAATCTTCCCGACGGCCCCCAGTGCCGGGATGCCTCTGGTTAACTGTTCCTGCTTTACAAATACTAGATTTACATTTTTACATTTACACTCTTTTTTGGTGGGTAGGAAATGGGCACTGTTTTGCAGAAGACACAGCCCCTGTCATATGCACCCACATTTTTGAGCAACACTTAGTAGACCATTTTGCAGACGTCTACAACTACAATGTGTCTACATTGGGGAGATGGTTGAGGGTAAGGTCACAGCAGTCAGCCAGAGGGAGCAGTTTCCCGTCGTTTATACCTTGGAGGAAGTAACCAAGGGTTTTAACACGCTAACCAGGATTAGAGCTCAGGATCCTGATGGAATTCCGCTGGATCTGTTGAGGATGTATGATGAGCTCTGGGGCCTCCTCTTATCGCAGGACTTGAATACAGCAGTTTGCCGCAAGTTGCTGGCCTCTTGGTCACTATTGGTGATCGTACCTGTGTTCAAGAAGGGTGACAAGGATAACCCCCTATGCTACTGCTCTATTTCATTGATCGATGTGGTAGTGAAGGTACTCAATAGGTTGATGGCTTGGTGGAATGTTAATGATATTCTTGCAGATGTCCAAAATGGCTTTTGGCCAAGCAGATCAAGGCCTGACCAATGCCTGAACCTCTACCTAATTGTAAATAAGTATACAGTAGCTCGCTCGGAATCCCTCCGTTTGGTATTTATGGACCTCACATCGACATTTGACAGGGTAAATCGTGCTAACTTTTGGGCCCAGCTGCTTGAGTTTATTTATTTATTTAGAATTTTGTAGAGACGCACAGCTACCTCCGACGGAGGTGTCCCGGCGCTGAAGACATAGTCTCAGGAGGGTCGAGGAGGAGTAAAGAGGGGTCTTTAGATCTGTGAGAATAACCAGGTCTTTAGTTTTTTTCTGAATAGGGGTTCGGACGTCAGGAATCTTAGTTCAGTGGGTAGCTGATTCCACAGTTTGGAGGTTGCTACTGCCAGGGCCCTTCCCCCTGTACGTGTGAGGCGAAAGCGGGGGCAGATCATGAGGCGAAGATGATTGGATCTCAGGTTTCTTGGTGCTTGTGAAAACCTCATTCTGTGACGTAGGTAGGATGGGCCTCGGTCATTGAGCGCTCTGAAGGCCAGTGTTAAGGCCTTGAATTGAATACGGAGTTTTATTGGGAGCCAGTGAAGTTTGATTAAGTGGGGTGTGATGGAATGGCGGTACGGGACATTGCAGACTAGCCTGGCCGCAGCATTCTGGACTTTTTGAAGTTGGTAGATGAGGTAAGTGGGGGCGCCTACGTATAGGCTGTTGGCATAGTCCAGATGAGCAGTAATGAGGGCATGAACCACCGTTTTGCGGGACTCCAGTGGAAGGTATGGGATGATTTTTTTTATCATTTGAAGTTTCCCGAAGCAGGCTGAGGTAACTTTATTGATTTGAGTTTTGCAGGAGAGGGAGGTGTTGAATTGAAAGCCAAGGTTGCGTGCGGTTTGAACTGGTTCTGGGGGGGGGTTGAGTTCAGACGACCACCAGAGATTGGAGGATATAGGCGATTTTTGATTGAAGAACAGGACCTAGGTTTTGTCTGTATTGAGTTTCAGGTTGTTGGCGGACATCCAGGCTGCGATGTTGAGCATACAGAGGCGGAAGTTGTTAAAAGATTTTTCAGTGTGTTCTTTGAAGGAGAACACCAGTTGGGTGTCGTCAGCGTAGAAGGTTACTTTGACGCCCCAGGATTCAACAACTTTAGTCAGAGGTTTGAGGTATACATTAAAAAGGAGCGGGCTGAGGGCAGAGCCTTGTGGGACGCCCCAGATCAGCTGTTTTTTGGAGGAGAGAAAGGGTCCCAGCATCACTTGCTGTATTTTGTTTGTGAGAAAAGATTTTATCCATGCAAGGGGGGGCCCGCTGATACCAACTTCTTGCAGGCGGGTCAGAAGTTTGTCGTGCGAGATGGTATTGAACGCTGCGGATAGGTCGAGGAGGACCAGTATGGCCTCCTCTCCCTTGTCCGTGCATTTGCGGATCGATTCGGATACCTCGAGTAGCGCCGACTCGGTACTGTAGTCTGGTCTAAAGCCTGACTGGGTGTCGTGGAATAAGGAGTTGGATTCCAAGTAGTGGGACAGTTGTTTTTGGACGGCTTTTTCCAGAACTTTTGCGGGCTTGGGTAGAAGTGAAATTGGTCTGTAGTTATTTAGACAGGAAGGGTCGACGCCGTTTTTTTTTTGAAGAGGGATCAGCATGGCGTGTTTCCAGGCCGCGGGAACAACCCCAGTGAGTAGTGAGGAGTTCCAGATGTCTAATAGGGGGTTAATGATGATGGGGGCAATTTCGTTCATGATAAGATCTGGGGCTGGGTCCAGAGGTGAGCCAGATTTACATTCCAGAAGTAGCTTTAGAGCAAGTTCTTTGCTAAGTGGTTGGAATGAGGTAAATGCATGAGTGCTAATGGGGATTGGGTCTTTGGTGGTATCGGAATCTTTCTGAAGGATTGCTGCCGCTATGTTGGCAATTTTTTCTTCGAAGAAGTTAGATAAGTTTTCACATAGTGTCTGTTTTTTTGTTGTTTTTTTTTTGTACTCTGCTGTTAGCTGCACATAGTGTCTGTGACATGGGCACAGGAGTCGAGAGTGCGCTGGGGTGAGTGAATTCTTTCACTATATTGAATAGGGCTTTGGTCGAGTTTTTTGCTTTGGCAATTGTTTCGGAAAAGTAAGTGCTCATGGATTGGCGTTTGAGTTTACGAAACTCTTTAAGGCTTTGTCGATAGAGGGCCTTAGCTCCTGTATCGTAGTTCTGTCTCCATTGTCGTTCTAGCTTTTTGCACATGCTTCTGTGTGCCCGTAGTTTTTCCGTGAACCATGGGGCCGATGGTTGTTTTCTACGGGAGAAAAGGCTTTGAAGAGGCGCGACTTTCTCGATGGCGGACGTGAGGTCGCTATTTAGTGTACTTACTGCTTTGTTGAGGTCGTCTGGGAGAGGGATTAAACTGTTGTGGTAGTTTGGTTCTAGGGCAGCAAGTGTAAGTTTGTACCATTTTCTGCCCTGAGATCTGATGGAGGACTCTTGTTTTGTAGCTAGAGTCAGGGGTAACTCGAAGGGTATAAGAAAATGGTCGGACCATGGTAGGGGTAGGGAAGGGAGGATTTTGAGTTTCTCGCTGTTCGAGAAAATAAGGTCGAGGGTATGACCTGCTTTATGAGTAGGGCCTTTTACTTTTTGCGTAAGATTGATGTTTTGCATAGATTCGAGGAGTTGGGAGGCGCGGTTACAGCTACTTACATCAACGTGGTGGTTGAAGTCTCCCAGAACCATGAAGTGGGGGTGTTTGAGGGAAAGATCTGCTGTTACAGCCAATAGCTCTAGGACAGCAGATTGTGAGGTGTTCGGAGGGTTATAGAACAGGATCCCTGAGCAAACGGCTGTGGAGGAGTCAGTGATAGAGAAGTACAGAGCTTCAATGGGGTTAATGTTTGAGATTTTTCTTGAGGTGATTTTCAGGTGCTTCTTTAGAATCACCGCGATTCCTCCTCCTGTTTTGGAGCCTTCACGGCTGAGTCCCGTGAAACTGTAGTCAGTGGGTAGAGCTAGGGCGATGTCAGGATTGGAGGAGTCTTTAAACCAAGTCTCTGTTAGGAACAGTGCGTCCCAGGCTGAGGTAGACAGTAAAAGCCAGATGTCATTGGCGTGGCTGGGTAGAGAGCGACAGTTCACCAAACCCATGGAGTAGGTGTTGGTAGGGGGGGGTTGCTTAGTTGTTGGTGTACTGTTCCTAGTACGAGTCCAGTCGGGACATAGTGAGAAAGGACAATTTTGGCATTTGTGCCGGAAGGGGCAGGGTAGGGGAAAGCTACAAGTGGTGGGAGACGGCAAGGATGTCTTACCTAGGTCTAGTAGCTGTGTGCTGGTCCACGTGATTCTCGGGGCTGGTAACTGACTGGCAGCATGGCTGGCCCTAGGCCTGGAGCTGGCGTGGACGGGCACAGACGGGCTTGCCTTAGGTGCGCCTTCGGCACGCAATCGTCGCGCCCGCTGCGCGTTCGGTACATGCACATATTTTATAGAGGAAGGAGGTCTTGGTTAGAGAGGCGTGGCCTCGTAAAAAGGGGCGTGGCCTCAGAGTGCAGCGGGAAATGGCGGCAAAGTTTGTTTACCCTGCGAGTCCTCGGCAGCGCTAAGATCCGCTGTGAGGCTGTGGGCGGGTGAGTGCAGCTGTGAGAAGGTGAGGTTTTTAAAATCAACACACACGCATTCACACAGGTTGTCAGAAGGTAAATTTTAGCAAAAGTACAAGTTATTTGTGACTCTCAAGTATTTTAAAAATGAGCGAGTCCTCGTGCCTGTAGCTCCCGGCTTCCGCCTCAGGAGAAAAGGTTTTCTGACCAGACGCTAGGATTTCGCGGCTTAAGTACTCAGGGGGCGTGGCCTCGTAAAAAGGGGCGTGGCCTCAGAGTGCGGCGGGAAATGGCGGCAAAGTTTTGTTTACCCTGCGAGTCCTCGGCAGCGCTAAGATCCGCTGTGAGGCTGTGGGCGGGTGAGTGCAGCTGTGAGAAGGTGAGGTTTTTAAAATCAACACACACGCATTCACACAGGTTGTCAGAAGGTAAATTTTAGCAAAAGTACAAGTTATTTGTGACTCTCAAGTATTTTAAAAATGAGCGAGTGCTCGTGCCTGTAGCTCCCGGCTTCCGCCTCAGGAGAAAAGGTCTTCTGACCAGACGCTAGGATTTCGTGGCTTAAGTACTCAGGGGGCGTGGCCTCGTAAAAAGGGGCGTGGCCTCAGAGTGCGTCGGGAAATGGTGGCAAAGTTTGTTTACCCTGCGAGTCCTCGGCAGCGCTAAGATCCGCTGTGAGGCTGTGGGCGGGTGAGTGCAGCTGTGAGAAGGTGAGGTTTTTAAAATCAACACACACGCATTCACACAGGTTGTCAGAAGGTAAATTTTAGCAAAAGTACAAGTTATTTGTGACTCTCAAGTATTTTAAAAATGAGCGAGTGCTCGTCCCTGTAGCTCCCGGCTTCCGCCTCAGGAGAAAAGGTCTTCTGACCAGACGCTAGGATTTCGCGGCTTAAGTACTCAGGGGGCGTGGCCTCGTAAAAAGGGGCGTGGCCTCAGAGTGTGGCGGGAAATGGCGGCAAAGTTTGTTTACCCTGCGAGTCCTCGGCAGCGCTAAGATCCGCTGTGAGGCTGTGGGCGGGTGAGTGCAGCTGTGAGAAGGTGAGGTTTTTAAAATCAACACACACGCATTCACACAGGTTGTCAGAAGGTAAATTTTAGCAAAAGTACAAGTTATTTGTGACTCTCAAGTATTTTAAAAATGAGCGAGTGCTCGTGCCTGTAGCTCCCGGCTTCCGCCTCAGGAGAAAAGGTCTTCTGACCAGACGCTAGGATTTCGCGGCTTAAGTACTCAGGGGGCGTGGCCTTGTAAAAAGGGGCGTGGCCTCAGAGTGCGGCGGGAAATGGCAGCAAAGTTTGTTTACCCTGCGAGTCCTCGGCAGCGCTAAGATCCACTGTGAGGCTGTGGGCGGGTGAGTGCAGCTGTGAGAAGGTGAGGTTTTTAAAATCAACACACACGCATTCACACAGGTTGTCAGAAGGTAAATTTTAGCAAAAGTACAAGTTATTTGTGACTCTCAAGTATTTTAAAAATGAGCGAGTGCTCGTGCCTGTAGCTCCCGGCTTCCGCCTCAGGAGAAAAGGTCTTCTGACCAGACGCTAGGAGTTTTGCGGCTTAAGTACTCAGGGGGCGTGGCCTCGTAAAAAGGGGCGTGGCCTCGGAGTGCGGCAGGAAATGGCGGCAAAGTTTGTTTACCCTGCGAGTCCTCGGCAGCACTAAGATCCGCTGTGAGGCTGTGGGCGGGTGAGTGCAGCTGTGAGAAGGTGAGGTTTTTAAAATCAACACACACGCATTCACACAGGTTGTCAGAAGGTAAATTTTAGCAAAAGTACAAGTTATTTGTGACTCTCAAGTATTTTAAAAATGAGCGAGTGCTCGTGCCTGTAGCTCCCGGCTTCCGCCTCAGGAGAAAAGGTCTTCTGACCAGACGCTAGGATTTTGCGGCTTAAGTACTCAGGGGGCGTGGCCTCGTAAAAAGGGGCGTGGCCTCAGAGTGCGGCGGGAAATGGCGGCAAAGTTTGTTTACCCTGCGAGTCATCGGCAGCACTAAGATCCGCTGTGAGGCTGTGGGCGGGTGAGTGCAGCTGTGAGAAGGTGAGGTTTTTAAAATCAACACACACGCATTCACACAGGTTGTCAGAAGGTACATTTTAGCAAACGTACAAGTTATTTGTGACTCTCAAGTATTTTAAAAATGAGCGAGTGCTCGTGCCTGTAGCTCCCGGCTTCCGCCTCAGGAGAAAAGGTTTGGGATGGAGTTGATATAGTGGCTTTGCTGGCTGGCACATTTGCACTCCGATACCTCGGCCTCCTGTGCACTTTTTTGCACGGTGCTGTGCACACTCTGCCCTTTCAAATAGTAAGGGGTTGTGGAAGAGGTGCATCCTTGCTCCATTTTTGTTCACCTTATATGTAAATGGGCTTAAGCAAGCCATTGCCCCCTGCCTGCAGCTCCTCCTTTACAAATGTGTTACCTTCATGGATAGCATGCATCTGGCTGTAAACTTAAATCCTATGTCATAGTAGTGGGTCCACACTCTACTAACTCAAAGACCTTCAAGGTGGGGCATCATACCCTGGGCTGAGTCTCAGCCTTTCACTATTTAGGGGTATTATCCGATGTCAAGAACAATTGGCAGTCTCTGTTGGAAGGGAAGAGAGCTGAGCTCATTAAAACTACTGGGACCGAGGCTAGCTTCGCTCGTATATTGGGTTCTTTGTCACTGCAAGTCCTGCTTAAGATTTATAATTCTAAGTGTGTGTCCTTGAACCGGTAAGGTTGTGAGGTTTGGGAGTCCGAGAAGACTAACATAATTCAAGTGACTGAAAACAAGTTTTTTAAGGCGACTAGTCCATGTTTTGCAATGTACTCCTGCCTTCTCAGTGCATGCTGAAATTGGAATTAGGTGCCTTGCCAATACAGTTGCTCTTAGGGCCCCTTCTATACAGGATAAAGGTGTGGGCCACGGAGGATCTTACGCTCAATAGATTGATCCTCTCAGACTGTTTGTCCTTGGATGGCACACTAGAAATTCCTGATTAGCCCATGTTAAGGCTGCATTTGCTACACTTGGCAGGTCGGATGCCTTTTTGCCTCCTTAGACTTTTGTGGCCCGAAACCAGCTTTCCATAAAAGAGCAGTATTTTATCACGACATCATCCTTCAGAGAAGTGGCTGAATTGTTGAAATCCTTGGTGGCGGGACACATGCTCCTAAAGTCTTCCCATGGTATGGAACACTATTTAGCCCAGGTGTCTAGTAGGCGAGGCCGGTTTCTTTTGGCCAGGTTTCATTTTAATCAACTACACTATCTCCTGGCCACCCCCTGTGGATGGGTACACTCTGGCAATAAGGCACCCTCCGGCTGAGACAATAGGTCTCCGCAGGATACCCTACATTTTGTGATGTTTTCAATTACTATAGTTAGCCCAGAAATCAGTCCCTGATCCCATTGTTGAAGTCACTGAACTTTACTCAAGTATGACCCGCTCTTTTGAACTTACAGCTGCTCCCAGTGAATATGTGTTATTTGCTACGGCCAGTTTTTAATGTTCAGATCTGGCGTACAAGCGCTCAACACTAGATTGAGTCTCTCATTAATGTATTAGGCTCTAAAGCTGTATTTTATGTACATTTGTCATAATTGTGTTGCTTTATGGGTATTTACTGTATCGTTTATGCCTGCTTGTACAACTTTTACTACTACTAAACTACCATGTGTGTGGATGTGCTTCTTGAAAGAGAGCGAAATGCCAAGTTGTATAATGGGTGGAAGAAAACTACTGTGAAGGAAACAACAGACAAATAGATGAAGAAGGCAAGCCCTTATAAGGAAGCATATATTACAGATGTAATTTTAGTAAAACCAAAGGGTCTTGGCTAACACAAGACCTTAAAAATAGCATATATTTGGTTTTGATTGCCTTCTTACAAATTTGTAAACCTGCATATTGGTGGTGTGTACTGTTCGACTCATGAGGTATTGAAAGACCAGTGTTACAGGCGAGATTATTGTCTTAGACATGAATTGGTTCCACTTATAGGGGAACGTTTGTCCTGATAAGGACTATGTGAGAATCTTTACTGTGCTGCTAAAAAAAACGTTGATTAGACCGCATATTTAAAAAAAAAATGAGTGTAAAAAACCCCACACATTTTAGCTAACAAAATAAAGGACATCAAAACCAAGATATCCAATCAAATGTTTAAAAAAATACACAGTGCAAAATGTGAATTATAGGAAGTTCTTCTAAGTGCATGTTCAGACAATTGGCATCATAGCATGTTTTTCACATTTTTTTAATACCGCACTCATCAAATTGGAACCCTTAAGTAATTTTGTCTCCAGCGGCACCTCCGCTAACCTGGAGGAGTGCTGCCCCACTGCTCTTTGAGCAGTGGAAGAAGGACAAATAAAATGATAATAATACTATGATATTTTCATTTTATTTTTCCGTTGTCAGGCAGGTTTGCGGGGTGGGCCTGTGCAGCCGGCAGGGGAGGAGTGGTTGAGGCACTTAAATGTGCATGACAATTTGGCAGGCCATCTTGGGCAGGCCAGTCATGTGCACTTTGCATGTTCTCCACAGGTTGTCATGCACAGTCTGGCTGGAGAACATGCATAGGCTGAGAATCTCCGTCTGACCAATCACAACGCTGCTGTCATGGGGACAGCAGTATCGTAATTCGCCTAGGGGAGCCGGTGTGTGCTTTCTTCTTCCAGCAGGAATAAAGAGGACAGAGGCAGGGATAGGCAGTGGCCAGCAGCAAGGTAAGTAGCTTTTAATTTATTTTTCTATTCCCCCCCAACCATACTACTAGGTGGCAGCCGCCATTGTTTGTCTGTCTTTTATGGTTGCTTGTACAACCAAATAAAGATTTTATTACTACTAAACTAGTTTGTGTGTGGAGGAGCTTCTTGAAAGAGAGCCCAATGCCTTCACTCACATTGAAGTTAGCCAACGGCTAAAGAAAGATGATTTAATTGCCTCAAGTTGTATAATGGGTGGAAGAAAACTACTGTGAAGGAAACAACAGACAAATAGATGAAGAAGGCTACCTGAAAGCTAGTATAAGGAAGCATATATTACATATGTATTTTTAGTAAAATCAAATGGTCTTGGCTAACACAAGACCTTAAAAATAGCATATATTTGGTTTTGATTGCCTTCTTACGAATTTGTAAACCTGCATATTGGTGGTGTGCACTGTTCGACTCACAAGGTATTGAAAGACCAGTTTTACAGCCGAGATTATTGTCTTAGACATGAATTGGTTCCACTTATTGGGAAACGTTTGTCCCGAGAAGGAATATGTGAGAATCTTTACTGTGCTGCTAAAAAAGCCGTTTATTAGACGCATATTAAAAAAGAAATGTGTTAAAAAAAACACACATTTTAGCTAACAAAATAAAAGACATCAAAACCAAGATATTCAATCAAATGTTTAAAAAAATACATAGTGCAAAATGTGAATTATAGGAAGTTCTTATAAGTGCATGTTCAGACAATGGCATCATGGCATGTTTTTCACTTTTCTAATACAGCACTCATCAAATTGGAACCCTTAAGTAATTTTGTCTCCAGCTGCACCTCCGCTAACCTGGAGGAGTGCTGCCCCACTGCTTTTTGAGCAGTGGAAGAAGGACAAATAAAATGATAATAACACTATGATATTATCATTTTATTCTTCCGTTGTCGGGCAGGTTTGCCTGACAACACACACAGCCAGCAGGGGAGAAGTGGCTGAGGCACTTAAATGTGCCCGACAATTGGCAGGTCAAACAGTCATGTGCACTTTGCATGTTCTCCGCCGGCTGTAATGCACAGCCTGGCTGGAGAACATGCACAGGCTGAGAATCCCCGTCTGACCAATCACAACACTGCTGTCATTGTGACAGCAGTATTCTTGATTGGCCATAGGGGAGCCTGTGTGTGCTTCCTTCTTCCAGCAGGAATAAAGAGGACTGAGTGTAGGGTAAATATCCACAGAAATCTTGATGATAAAAGTAAGTTTATTTGTAGATTAAGAAGCACTCCCTGGGACACATCTGAAGGCTCCGGACAGTCAGCGGTAACTGACTTAACAGTAACAGTTAAGGCATAGAATAGTACATTAACAAACTGTGCAGTGTAGCGAGGCACGTACATTCAAGTAATAACATATCACGAGATACACTTGAAAGGTAACACAAGCGCGAGTCACGCAAAGTGAATGCGCGAGCGTTTACGCGTGCATGAATACACAACACACCTTCCCCCCTTATAAAATGAAACAAAAGAAAAAGAGAAAGGAGAAAAGAAGAAAAAAAAACAAAAAAAAACTGAACTTAAACTTTTCCTATCATGTAAGCAACAAAATCTGACAGCCACTTGGGTTTCCTTGTAGCTCTTTTGGGTAAAGAAACACTATTGCTGAGAATAGATTGAGATTGAAGAAGAGGTTGGACACCCATATCCTGATTGATATTACAACTACTTGAACAACAGGGTGTTGCAGCCGTATCACCACAAACTACATCTCCACTCAAATCCTCATCTAAATATGATAGGTCAGAATGTTCCAAAATAGGTTCCTTACAATAAACATTATTATCAGCCTTGAGAATAGCAATCCTACTGAGATTCCAAACTTTATTGTCTGATAATCTCACTGAATTTTTTAATACCTCAATAACTTCAAAAGGACCCATAAACGAACTTTCACCTTTCTTGACCTTCCAGGGTTTTTTGACCTTAACCATCATACCAATTTCTACTTTCGGATCCATTTTTGAGCCAAATTTCTCATCAAAGTACTTCTTATTTGTGCAATGGGTACGAGTAAGGTTTTATTTAACTTTTCCCAAATCCACATTTGAAGAGGTTGATTTTACCAACCACGACGGATTCACCTTAGTTCTAGGAATTCTTCCCCTCATGATTTCAAAAGGGGAATATCCAGTCATGGAATTCATGGTTGTTCTGTACATCCAGACTTTTCTAAACATTTCAACCTCCCATTTCTTGTCATCATTACCAACAGACTGTATAGCACCCTTCAGAACTCTATTGAATCTCTCTATTACTCCATTCCCACTAGGATTATATAAAGAAGTAGTGGAATGGGCAATGCCAAGTCTTGAAAAATAATCATTGGCTTTCTTTGAATTGAATTGAACCCCATTATCAGATATGATCGTTACTGGTAGTCCTTCTTCAATAAAACTTTATCTAGAAAACATAGCACCGAATCAGTATCTATTTTATGAACAATTTTGATAATTGACCATTTAGAGAAAATGTCAATAGCCGCAATGACATACTTAGACTCACAACCAATAGGACCCATAATGTCTATCGCGATAGTCTCCCATGGATGGTTAGGAATGGTATGCACACCCATATTTGGTTTAAGAGTAACTAAAGACTTATCAGAATTTGCACAAACAACACAATTCCTAACTAATCGTTCAATAAACATATCCATGCCTGGCCACCAAAATAAATGCTTAACTTGTTGTTTAGTTCTAACCATGCCACTATGACCTTCATGGCCTTGTAAGACTATAACTTTCCTCACACCCGCTGGTGGAACAATACGTTCACCTCTTTTAATGATGTTCTCACAACATGAAAGCTCTGATCTTACTTCCCAGAAACTTTTCAAATCTGAATTTAGATACTTTTTATCAGGCCAAACACTAGTGATATAATTAGCTACATTCTTTAAAACCTCATCATCCTCGAATTTCTCCCTCCACAGAGTCTGATCAATAGAAATAGGACCCTCATCATGAATCATGGCAATCTGGAAATCATCCCACTCATTGTGCAAATCCTCCTGAATGGGTAAGGGCATCCTAGATAAAAAATCAGCAGATACATTTTCCTTACCAGGTACGTATTGTATATCATAAATAAAGTCCTGTAAACGCATGGACATGCGTGCAATGCGGGCTGAACATTAGGAAACTTATTTAACATGAGAGAAGAAATTCCATTCTGTTCATCAATTAACATCACAGGATTGGGACCATTAGGATTCAGTATGATGTCAAGTTTACCCAGGTCGAACCAGCTAAGTACCGAAGGACCCTTCTTTGAAACATACAACTTTGCAATACACTTTCTGTTTTTAAATCTGAAAACCAAATTTCTGAACCCTAAAATGTCAATCCTTCCACCAGAGTACCCTTCAGGATTGATGTCACTTTTCTCTAAATGGCTACCTAATCTTTGCTCAAACAGTTTTTTCCAGACAGATTCACACACAATGGAATAAGGTGATCCAGAATCAGCATACATGTTGATATTCACGCCTCCAATAACCATATCACATAATTTTTTTTCTTAATACTGGTATCATTTACATTCAAAATCATGGACTCTTTTATATTTAGAACAAAGGAACAATTGTTAGAATCATTTGTAAAAGCTTCATCATCACTATTGTCACTTTGCTCAATACATTTCACCTTTTGGTTAACTTTACCCCTTCTGCAAGCAGAGGTAAAATGTCCCATCAAACAACAATTTGAACATTTCTGTTTTAAGCCAGGACAAATTTTGCTATTTGCTAAATGTGATTTGCTGTTGCACCTAAAACACTTTAAGTTACTTTTAAAATCCTCAGAGTTTCCTTTTGGGAAAATAGTTTGTTTCATTTTTGAAGAATCCCTGTTCTTACTGTCATATTTGGGATTAATCTTTGAAACAACATCTTTACTAACTGAAACATCTTTTCCTTTAACCTGTTGTGCACTCCTACAGGAAAGTTCAGCTTTTCTTACAATGGATACTACAAAATCTAAATTTTCATCACCATTGATCCATAGCCTTTCTTGTATAGTTTCATTACTGGAGTGCATAACTACTTGATCCCTAATAAGATCTTCTTGTAAATTACCAAATTTACAATCTAATGCTAGAGTTTTTAGAGAAGAGACAAAATTGTCAACAGATTCCTCACTTAACTGTTTCCTCTGAAAAAACTTATACCTAGAAATTCCTATACATACTTTAGGAGAACAGTATTTGTCAAAATCATATACAGCCTTATCAAAAACATTCATATCACCACTTGCTTGTGATACAGGTAATTGATTAAAGGCTTTTAACCCTTCAGGTCCCAAACAATGTAAAAAAATACCTTTCTTTTCTGGAGCTTTCATCTTGCCATTGGCATCTAAAGTTTCAATATAATTTAAGAAATAAGCCTTCCATTCAATCCAAGGCATACAAGGAGAACTACCAGCTGACCAATAACTTTGTGGTGGAGAAAGAGTATAGCCTTGTGCACACATAATGATGAAAAAATAGAAAGTTAAAATTACACTCAGTATTAACAACCTGTATATCCTGTAAGTAAATAAATAAATGAATGAATAAAAATTAAAAATACATTAAATATATATGTTCATCAGTAGTTGTTGAGTAATTCCAATGAGAAGAATATAGTACTTGTAAATGGTTGTGGAAGAAACAGTCAAACGATTCCTGAAGAAATAGGACGCTTTTTCGTTTTCACTCGGTAATTAGAGAAAACAAAAAAAAATGAAGAAGTCGCTTTTCTGCCTTTCAGTTTCCACTCCGTAGTTAATAAGCTGTGTTTCACCGTTTTAAAACTGTATTTAGATACAAACGGAGAAAAAGAAATGAAGTCACCTCTTTTCTTTTCACTAACCAGCAAACGTAGCGTCTCGAAGGAAGTACAGTAATCGCTTCCGCCCAAAATCATCTACACGTCAGCATAGTTGAAGATGAAATTCACGCACAGACAGCGCGAAGGAAAGCTGCAGTAGAGACGTGCTTCAACAAGCAGAAAAGAACAAGTAAATGGATTCCAAACCTCGGATCGTTGATTTCCGTTCAACTTGCAGGTACAGGAAATCCTAAAAGTATTCAGTAGCGTTTTCCGATGCTCATGGAAATGAGTTTAAAAGTGTTAAATTAACCAGGAAATGCTTCTAAAAGGTCCATAAATGCTCCGTCCCTTGTCGCCAAATTGTAGGGTAAATATCCACAGAAATCTTGATGATAAAATTAAGTTTATTTGTAGATTAAGAAGCACTCCCTGGGACACATCTGAAGGCTTCGGACAGTCAGCGGTAACTGACTTAACAGTAATAGTTAAGGCATAGAATAGTACATTAACAAACTGTGCAGTGTAGCGAGGCACGTACATTCAAGTAATAACATATCACGAGATACACTTGAAAGGAAACACAAGCGCGAGTCACGCAAAGTGAATGCGCGAGCGTTTACGCGTGCATGAATACACAACACTGAGGCATGGATAGGAGGTGGTCGGAAGCATGGTAAGTAGCTTTTAATATATTTTTCTATTCCCCCCCCCCCAACCATACTACTCGGTGGCAGCCACCAATGTTTGTTTCTGGTCTGCATCTCCATTTGTTCCCCCTGTTCTATAATTCATTTGACACTAGTAATTTAACAATAGTGTTATGACACGCATCTGCAAATATTTGTGCTTGTGACTATATATATATGAAACAGTATTTCTTCAGAAAGCGAGTCTTTTGCAAATTCAGGTCTATGTTAAGACCGCACAAATTAGCAGAAGATTTATTTTCAAGCTCAAACATACTTTACTGTTTTACTCTATGGTCGTTCTCAAAAGAAAGTAATTTTTTAATAAGAGTGCCCACTCTTTTTTTTGAGTCATCACTTAAGGAACTAAATTGTTCTCGCTGACATCAGTCTAAGCGACCATTGTAATCATGTGTGAAACTGCAGTACAACTTGTGATGCTGTGCCATCCGCACCATTTTCTTTGTACCTAAATGATCCCCAGTCTACATACTTACTGGCATAAATTTGTGGGGCCCATCCTCCTGACGGATCCATATAATTGCAAATTGATGTTTCTGAGATAACATTTTGGTACCCAGATGGCCCTCAATGAATCTCCTCAACCTGTGGTTTCAAGTGGGAAGATCATTTTGATTTCTTCTGCACAAGTCCTAGATGGTGGCAGCGCATTACAGTATATGGGATGTAGTAGCTACGCCCACAGGAGAGTGCCTGACTTCCTCACTTCATCATCATTATTAACTGTATTTGGGTCGGATGAGCAGTAAAAGTGCATAAAATAAGACATTAATGTACATATTCAATATAAAACAACACAGCAAAGGTTCATCGGATGTGAATACATGTCACCAAATATAAAAAGGATGTGCAAACCAGCAATTAGTAGAGAGATCGAGCAATAGATACAAAATAGCAGCAAGATGGGCTCGTCCAACATTAAAACTTATCAACAGGAACGTCAAACTATTAGTCTGATAGATCATCAAAAAACAGTATGAGCCAAGAACTACAAACATCGCAAAAATCATTCAAAAAAGTGCATTCCTTATTTCATCTTTAATCAGAACACAATCTTTAGTCAATCAACAAATGGTCATTAAAGGAAGTATACAATTCATTTAAAAATGTATAAAACAAATGCAGTACAATTCCGAAAAAGCAATCACCTTCTGTCCTATGGCCCTTCGGATATATTTAACAATTGAGAAACAAAACCTTGCCGAGGGCAGGGTTTGTAGAAAAACGAAAGCAGCCCTGCAGTATCTAATATTAAGCTTTCTGAGAGGTAGCAGACCCCACTACAATGAAGACTAACTATTACAACTGCATGAAGAATGTGGCAGCCTGGATGCAAGAGAACTGCTGGAAATTCAACCCGGACAAGACCAAAGTGCTGAACTCCCGCAACCATACCTTCATCTGGAATGACATTTGGTGGTCCACAGAACTCAGACCCATCCCACACTAAAAGACGACGCCCACAATCTGTGCATCATCCTGGACAGCAAACTCACCATGAAATGAGATTATCACTGTCTCCGGGACCTGCTTCTACACTCTCCGCATGCTCCAAAGATCTTCAAATGGCTCCCAGAGTACCCGGAAAATAGTCATGCAAGCTCTAATCACCAGCGTTCTGGACTGTGGCAATGCACTGTATGCCGGCACCACCATCAAACTCATCCGAAGGCTTTAGACGATACAGAACTCAGTGACCAGACTGATCTTCAACCTGCCTCAATGGACCCACATTACCCAGCACCAGAAAAACCTCCACTGGATCCCCATCCAGAAATAAATGCTAATTCAAGCTTCTGACACATGCCTAGAATGTCCTCCATGACCAAGGAGGATCATACATGAACCACCACCAGAATTTCCACCAACAATACAGAATCCTCTGCTCTGCCTGCCTCTACCTAGCACAGATATCGTACATCTGCTGTATCTACTGCAGAGGGCGCTCCTTCTCTCACCTTGCCGCCAAGTCTATGAATGCCTTCCACATCCAAACATCACCCTCACTGATGGACTTCAGGAAGAAACTCATGACATGGCTCTTTGACTACGATCAGCAACCCAGTGCCTGGACACCCTCACAGGTGATAAGCTGTGCTTTACAAGACAGACTGACTGATTGCTTGGGGTAAAATATAACATTTTCTCAATGACACAGTGTTTTCAAAAGAGTATAAATTGCATAGTGCATTGAACTGAGCTACTATCACATGGGCAATGGGGTAAGTTCAGATAACAGGTGCTGCATGTGGGATAGGCTACTAAGAAATATTCAGCCTAAGTCTCATCAGGAGAAATTTATGATGCAGGACTGTAAATCAATTTAGGTATGGCTCAATGCAATTACATGTGCATATTTCAACATATGCCTGTAACGTTGGTTTTGTATCTTTTGATTGCAATCTCTGGTAATTGCCCTTCACTAAAATCAAGGTTTTCAAAGAATTCAAAAAGCTGACCTGAAAAAACTTCTTGGGTGTTGAAAAGATCAGCCAGATCCATATAGTTACAAGAATCGTGAATGTATCAAATCCACTGATTTTCACGCAATGATCCAGTTGTAAGTAGTCAGAGAGTACTGCTCGGTTGAAAGAAGTTTAGGTGTTTGTCGTAATTTAAAGCTATAAAACATCAGTGATAAACGCAAATCCAATTTCGGAGTGGCACATAAAGAAACTGGGAGATTTTGGGACAGCTAAAGTTCTCTTAATAAAACTATTTACAATCCTCTCTTGCCCCATTTGATCACTTTATCACCATACATACACCAGCCCCGAAGCTGGCGTTTGTGCAGTATTCACTTTGTATATGGTGACAAACTCTTTAACAAGCTTGTTTCCTATTTTAGAAGCAAAGCTGAAGTTTGCCTCTGTGGATTTTGCAAGGGTTGTGGTCCTACCAGCCTTCAGTGTCACCAAAGATAAGTTTTGCATCAAATAGTATCCCAAGGCTTGGGAAAGTAGGGAAGGCTGCGACTTTGTTGGTATTTACTGTGAAGGCAATACATTCCTTCTTGATATGTCTAAAGGCCATTATATGACTTTTTGAGCTGGTTGACAATGAGATCAAGGCTAGCCTTGAAAGAAGAAAAACAGTCCAGTAATTGCTGCAAACCAATAGCCGTCCTGGTTATTAAAACTGTATCATCTGCATAAATTAGACTGGGTACACTACGGTGATTATGCAAGGGCAGTCCTTATTGAGCTCAACCACTTGTTCCTCTAAACCATATACATATAATGAAGAAAAGAGTAATGGAGCCCAGGCCTAGACCTGGCGTACACCTTCTGGCTAGCTCAAAAGGGTCAATTATTGTCCTATGGACCGCTCTTCCCCCAGACCATACCTGATGCTGGCCGTCACCTCGGTATGCAGTTCTCCTAAAAAGTGACAATGTCCTGCTCCACCCCAAAATCTAACATAATGCTCCCCGGCTTGAATCTGTTTACACAATCAAAAGCTGAGCTTAGATCAATAAAGGCTAGGTTCAGCTTGCCATTCTTGGCCATCGTGTACTTGTCTATCATAAGAAATATATTGAGGCACTTCTCAACTGTTCTATGCCAGGGCGGAAGCAAAACTGGTCAAACGAGACACATTATGCTCATCTGCCCAGTTTTGTAGGCTCTGCATCAGAATTCTTACCTTCAATTTAACAGTTGAACTAATCAATGATATGGGGCAGAAACACATTGTGGGCCACCCTTGGATCCTTTTCTAAAGATTGGAATAATGGTCGCATGGGACCAAGTCTTTGGTGGGCCTTTTGATGTTAGAGAATTAAACTAATTTGTTCCGAGTGGTGCCCACATGGAGATATTAGACTCAAAGAGATCAGCTGGGATGCCATCTGGCCCAGGAGCTTATCACACACGGCATCTTTCTATTGCTGTAATCCCCCCACTCAATTCAAACTTCAGCCCAGATGTAGATATAGCTGAAGGCTGTGGGAGAGGGTAGAGCTGGAGCTACTTGGGGTGGAAAAGTATGAACAACAGCGGGGATTAAACCATCCATCAAAGTAGGTTCTGAGAAGAGGTGTGTATGATGAGCTACCCAGTATTCTTGTTGGATTACAGTGTCAATGCCTCTTTCTTGGGTTTTATCAAAATAGTAACAGTTACAAGTTTTGCAGAGTTCCCTTAGCACAAGAATATATGAGTGTATCTGTAAAGTTTACAGATGATATCCGTTTAAACAATGAAAGTCCATATCTATGTATCCAAGTTTGAAAAAAGTCCTTATTTTATTTTTCCATCCAGATGATCACGAAGACTTGTAGATATAGCAGTACAGTCTTGATATAATTTACAACAGCCAAACGCCAACACGTGTTTCGTCAAGGGGCATCACCCAATGACTTCCTCAGGGCATGAAAATGATATCACTTGTAGATGTAAAAAACGGATGAGTATCAGGGAACTCTATAGAGCAATCCACCTTTAAATGATTTCGTAAATATATTCCTCGCTAGTGTCTTCAACAGTATAATATTCTCATTAGGAAGCGATAGGCAAGATAAGCCTATAATTCTGGAACCATCAAGTATATCTCGGGTTCCCGTACCCGATCCTCATCGTTAGAACGGCGTGTTGCCCCGCACTCAATTCAAACTTCAGCCCAGATGTAGATATAGCTGAAGGCTGTGGGAGAGGGTAGAGCTGGAGCTACTTGGGGTGGAAAAGTATGAACAACAGCGGGGATTAAACCATCCATCAAAGTAGGATCTGAGAAGAGGTGTGTATGATGAGCTACCCAGTATTCTTGTTGGATTACAGTGTCAATGCCGCTTTCTTGGGTTTTATCAAAATAGTAACAGTTAACCACTGCCCAGAAGGCTTTACTGTCCCTAAGTTCACTAGCCTGTATTAGAAGTGGTATGCGTCCTTGCTAATGAACTTCTTCCGAGCCTTAATGGACCTCTTATATAGAGTCCTTTAATTATAAACAATTTCAGGGTCTCTAGGTGCTTCTTTAAGTACTGCTAATAACAAGTTGTGGACCTCAATTCAGTCAGCATCAAACCATTTTAGTGGCTTTCTAATATTCCGCACTTAAGTTGAGTCCAATGGCTTGTGGTAAATGCGGACACATTCAGGTTCATGTTCCGGCTGTGTGCCTGTGTGCCTGTGTCTTGTTCTGGCTACCATCCCTCGTATCCACAAGACCACTGCTGGAGGAAGATCCCTCTCCTACCTAGCAGCAAAGACCTGGAACACCCTCCGTCTCCACCTCAGGCAATCACCGTCACTACCTCAAATCAGGAAGGACCTAAGACCTGGCTCTTCTACTGAACAACAGCACCTTCAACTGAGCTGCATTCCCTCCGCACCTTTGAGACCCTTGGTGAGTAGTCACACTGTACAAGCCACATGATTGATCGATTGTGTGGGAAGTTTTTGAACATTATGTGCATACCTTTTGCAATGTTGATTGTGATTATAAGAACACATATGCACAGTTAATGCTTTTTGAACCCTATTGGTATAGTTGCACTAGGGTACCCTAAGCTACTTACAAATATTTACCTATTTTTAAGCTTTACAAGCACAATGGATTGACCTGCTATCCTTGGAATAATCCATTTTGTGGGAAGCTACATTGAAGGACGGTTGGATGCTTAGGAGGGATTAGGACTCGGATGTATGACGTTACAACGCATACTTTTACAACCCATACCTTTACAACGCATTTTATACAACGCAACATCCATTACAACGCATTCCATTACAACACATGCCATTTCAACAAATTTTAAAAAACTATCTTTACAACGTTTTCCATTACAACGCATACTACCTTTACAACGCATACCATTACAATGCATAACATTACATTGCATGTATGGTACGTATTGGATAGTGTAGGGGTAAAAATTACTATCCTAACTCCAGGGGGGTGCAACAGTAGGGTAAGTGTTGGATAGTGTAGGGATAAAAATGACTATTCTAACTCCAGGGGGGTGCAACAGTAGGGTAAGTGTTGGATAGTGTAGGGGTAAAAATTACTATTCTAACTCCAGGGGGGTGCAAAGCTTCAAAGGCTTTAGGCTCTAACAGTCTGCCTCTAGACCCATTCGGGGAAGAAATGTTTGATTCCCTTCTAATTAAGCACCCACTCTCCCCGGAATGGACCCCCTCGCAACATATCGTTGACTACCTTTCATTCTGGCTTAGAAGGGAAATACCCCAAGAAGTCAGATCTAGACTCAGATCTGAATGCCCATGCCCATCCCTACCAAATAAAATCACAATGACCCCAGAGTTAGACCCTAAGGTTGTGGCTTTTATAGCCAAAAACAACAGAGACCCTAGAAAAGGTCTAGACAAAGGGTTGAAATCTTGTCAAGATCGCCTTCTTGATGTAATAGGACCTCTTGCTAAAATATTCGAGATGACAGAATCTGCATACGTAGGGAATAACCAAATTGATGTCAAAGAGCTACGAGAATGGGTGCAAAGAGCAATATGCCTTGTTGGCAATGCTAATACTGCCATCTCCACCGAAAGGAGAAAAGGAGTCTTACTTAAAATAGATCCTAAACTCATTGAATTAGCCAAGAAAGACAGAGGTCCCGACTCACAAGGTCTCCTCTTTGGCGAGGACTTCATAAAAGAAATGGCTAAGTATGTGAGCGCATTCAGCTCAATTAAAAAATCACAAAAAGAAATTAAAAAAGTATTCAGTGATAGAGTTTTTACCAGGGCCGGGAGAATACGGGGTCGTTTCCCCGGCTGCGGAACTCAATCCTCAAGACCCTTCAACACCCGCGGAGGAAGATTCTCCAACAACTACGGCTCCTAATTCTTCCCACAAAGACAGAGAAATCGAGGACGCACCTTCAGAGGCGAGCGGAGACAACGTTCCTTTTCTTCAGGTAGGAACCTTGAAAGACCATTCAGATATCCCTCCAAGGGTGGGAGGGAAACTACGCCAATTCGCTGGGAACTGGAACTTAGTAGCACAAGACAATTGGGTCTTAGATACAGTAAAGGGTTACAAAATAGACTTTCTAGGTATTCCTTTTCAACACGTCCCCCTCGCGAGATTGCTTTCTCTCTCAAAGACCGAGACCTAGTCTCCAAAGAAGTACAAGAACTGTTACGAAAAGGTGCAATAATCGAGTCGGAAACAGAAGGTTTCCTCAGCAATGTTTTTCTAGTGGAGAAGAAGAACAAAGAACAGAGACCCGTAATAAACCTGAAAGACTTAAATCGTTGGGTAGTTTACCAACATTTCAAAATGGAGGGTATACACCTCCTAAGGGATATTTTGAGGAAAGGGAACTGGCTCACGAGGTTAGACCTGAAAGATGCCTACTTAACAATTCCCATCTGGGAACCCCACCAGAAATTCCTCCAATTCACTTGGTTAGGAAAACTTTACCAATTCTGCAGTCTCCCGTTCGGTCTATCGTCCGCCCCCTGGTGTTTCACCAAGGTATTACGCCCTGTAACCGCCTGGCTCAGGGGGAGAGGGGTAAGACTGATCATTTACCTAGACGACATCCTTATAATGGCCCAGTCGAAAGAGACTGCATCTCTCCACACAAACCTTACAATTCAAGTTCTGGAACATCTGGGTTTCATCATAAATACCATGAAATCTTGTACTATTCCCAACCAACAAACACAGTTCCTAGGCTTTACAGTAGACACTCTCAAAGCGGAACTGAAATTGCCCTCCGAAAAAGTCAGGAAAGTGAGGAAGGAGCTGAGGAAGGCTCTCGCGAAGAAGACCTTCCCTCTGAGAGTACTAGCAAGAATCGTTGGCCTCCTTTCTTCAACAATCCAAGCTATTTTCCCGGGACCCCTCCATTATCGGGCACTCCAAAGATTAAAGGCGAGTGCTCGAAGATCAAACCATTCATATTCTCATATGATTTCTCTGAATCAGGAATCGAAGACGGAACTCCTTTGGTGGCTCAGGAATGCAGAAGCAGGGAACGGCAGAGCCATCTTTGGGGAACAACCGGATCTGATAATAGAATCAGATGCGAGCTTAGAAGGATGGGGAGCGAGATGTGGGAAATACTCCACAGGCGGTCGTTGGACCACTCAAGAGAAGAGATTGCATATCAACTGCTTAGAATTACTGGCAGGTTCATTTGCAATTCGCTGTTTTACACCCAAAACAGCGAAGTGCTGTGTGACATTACGCATGGACAATGTTTCGGCAGTCCGCTATGTCAACAAATTGGGCGGTCCACATTCCAAGGGCCTAACAGACCTTGCCAAGAATTTTTGGGAATATTGCTTGAACAAAGGTATTTCGGTTATAGCGGAACACATTCCAGGCCTGAGCAATGGTGTCCCAGACTGGTACTCCAGGAATTTCAGAGATTCAAGCAACTGGAGATTAGACAGACACACCTTTCTAGCCATTCAATCAATATGGGGTCCATACAGGACAGACCTTTTTGCGGATCGTCTAAACACACAACTGAAGGAATTTTTCAGTTGGAGACCGGACCCTCAAGCTCAGAATGTAGAAGCCTTTCTACAAGATTGGAGAGGTCTGAAACCTTATGCCTTCCCACTGTTTGCATTACTCCCTCGACTTCTCCTTCATGCTCGACGCTATCACGACATTATAACTGTAGTGGCTCCTCTTTGGAGGTCCCAAGCCTGGTTTCCAGTCATTCTGGAAATGAGCATAGACTTTCCAATTCTAATACCCTCCTTCATCAAAATACTCTTGAGTCCAGAGGGAGACGTCCACCCCCTCGTGGATCAGGGTCTTCTAATTCTGACGGCCTGGAGGATTTCAGGAGACAATGGCAAATCCCTGAGCTTTCGCCAAATGCTTTCAGACTCATTTCTGAGTCGTGGGCTCAAGGTACAAGAAAGGCATATCGACTGGCATGGAGCAAATGGGTTTGCTGGTGTCTTCAACGAAGTCACGATCCTGTTTCAGTTGATCTAGCTCATGTTATCAACTACCTTTCTGAACTCTTTACTTCAGGACTCTCTTTTAGAACCGTTAATGTCTATAGATCTGCAATTTCTGCAGGCCATTCCCTCATTGATGGTCTCTCCGTTGGACAGAACTTACTCACTAGAAAAATCATGAGAAGCATGAGAGTCATTAACCCTCCAACCGCTAAATATACCGCCCTTTGGGACATAACACTGGTACTCCAAACCTTATCATCCTGGGGGGAGAACTCTTCCCTTTCTTTAAAACGTATCTCTTTCAAACTTACTGTTTTATTATGTCTGGTATCTTTCAGAAGAACCTCCGATGTCAAAGTTCTAGATATTTCTAGCAGATCCTTTCAACCAGAGGGTGTATGTTTCTACCTTAAGAGAAGAACTAAAACTTTATCTTCCTCTATCTTCTACCCCTTCTTTCCTCAGAATGAAAGACTCTGCGTGGTTAAATGCCTGAAAGAGTATGAGAGGAGGACTGCTAATCTAAGATCAAATGAAACTCAGTTATTAATTTCCTTTAGATTTCCCCATAAAAGAGTTTCTTCTCCAACTCTAGCCAGATGGGTGAAAGGAGTTATGTGCGAAAGTGGTGTGAACACCTCTATGTTTGGAACGCATTCCCTTAGGGGCGCTTCTGCTTCTAAAGCCTATTTTCTTGGTGGTGGTTTACAAGAAATCCTTAAGGCGGCAGACTGGTCTAATGATACTATGTTTAGATCTTGTTACTTTAGACCAATCTCTAATGTGATTGATAATGTTCTTAATGCACTTTAAACTTGCATAATATGGCCTCCGTGTCGTGCCATAAAATTTAGATTTCTCACAGCCTGCTGGGCAGAAAATCTGGATTTTATTAAGGACACGGAGGCTAATATTATCCCGCCTCTATTTTTTAATATGATTTGTAACCCACCCTTTTGTTTGAACAATGTCTCGGAAATGTATTCTTCTTCTTATTTCAGAATAAGAATCTACTGGATTAGAAGCTGAAAATTTTATTCGTTGGAATTCTGATGCTGAAATTATTCGTTGGAATCCTGTTCCTTAATCCTTTTCTTCACGTTGATCATCTTTCTTCGCAGTCTGACAAGAAGGAAGATGCCTGGTCAGAGAGGGACTAGTCTTCTCTTCAGAATGTTCACAAAGTTCTATTCCATTATTGCTGCTGAGCTGTGGTAATAAAGGAGATTTGCATAATATTAGCCTCCGTGTCTTTAATAAAATCCAGATTTTCTGCCCAGCAGGCTGTGAAAAATCTAAATTCTTCTCCACATCCTGAAGATACTGATGAAGATCTTTACATGGCTCCCACATAACACTAGAAAACTGTTACTATTGATCTAGTAATCAACAAGTTGGGCGATTGGGAACACCCTCTGTGCTGGGCTCACCAAGCAACACACTTGCTATGTCTAATTCTAAACCTCCCACACAGAACTCATATCACACCAGACCTCAGAAGGCTCCACTGGATTTGGTTACACAAATACACTCATTACAAACTCCTTACAGACACATTCAAGGCACTATAAAACTTAGGCCCACCTACCTGAACAGTCTCATCTTCTTCCACCAACCACCCAGACATGTCTGCTCCACCAGACTCTTACTCACACACATACCAGTCATACACAGAATCAGATCAGGAGGACAAACATGCTCTTACATCACTCCTGAAGCATGAAACGGCCTCCCACTTTATAAGTAGAGCCCTTTCTATTTTTCTTGAATTCCACAAGAATCTAAAGACCTGGTATTAGACCTGTTAGGCCCTGGGAGGTCTTTCACCTAACCCTTTTGTCTTCTCTCCTCATGTTTTACAGAATTTGTTTTTATTTGGCCTTAGAACTCTGTGCAATTTAGTCCTCCCTGCTAACCCCTGCTAAAGTGCGTATGCTAATTCACTAAAACATGGTAAAATTGGCTTACACCTGATGGGCAATAATTTACTTATAAGTCTCCGGTTAAGTGGTATATCATATGCCTAGGGCCAGTAAATTAAATACTACCAGTGGTTCTGCAGCACTTATTGATCTACTCACTTAAGCAGCCCTTATAAACATGTTTCAGGCCTGCCACTGCAGTCTATTTGCAGTTATAAACTGCCAATTCAACTTAGTAAAATAAACCTTTGTCCAAGCCTAAACCATTTTTAATACATATGTCACCCCTAGGGTAGGCCCTAAAAAGTCCCTCGGGAAAGGTGTTTTGTATTTTAAAACATTGGACATGTAAGTTTATTATGTCCTGGTAGTGAAAAAAATTATACATTTGTTTTCCACTAATTTGGGGCCTACCGCTACCAAGGTTAACATTAGGTTACCTTATTACATTTAATAAAGTGATAAGTTGTTTTGGGAACAGGCATTCGTGTAATGTTTGGTGTTTAATAAATTTAAATTTAAAACCATCTCTTAAGAATTTAAATAACAATTCTGAAAATGACACTTTTAGATGGTTGGCATTTTCGTGTCCTATTCATTTGGTGCCTGTAGCCTGTTTCCCGGGTCACATGACTATGTATAGTTGAAAATTGGCCTTTGTGTATTCCTCCCAGACAGTCACACAAAAGGGAGATTAGGTATTTGCAGGATCGGACATCCTGACAGGGTGCGAGGGGCACAGCTGTGCATCGCTCCACTTACACTTCAAAGAAGCTACCTTAGTCCACACACAAAGGACTTCACACTAGCTTTTTGTCGCCCCAAACACCCTGGGACCAGGTCAGCGAGGAAGAAAATCCCAGCAGCATCTGTAGCAGAACACTATAGAAGTTTTTTCCACTTCATAGCTGGCACCAGGTATACATGATGGACCCTCAGACCCACACTTCAGTTCAGTTCTGGAACTCAAGAAGGAATCTCAGAGGACTACCCAGCTGCCTGTGTCATGCTGTGTACTTCAGAGGACTGCCTTGCTGCTCCAATAAGACCGCTCCGCTGACTGAAGCCTGCCCTGTGCACTTGTAGCACTGCACTGCTGCTTGAGACCTGCCTTTCTGCTTGAATTGAGGAGTATCAGAGTGTTCCCATGGGCTAGTTGGCTGCCCACCTGATCATAGTCTCATGGACAGAAAAGGCTCAAACCATCGTGAACCCATACCTAGACCTAACCTGAGTGAGTCCTTACCCTCCAAGTGGTGCCCATCTAGTCCTTGACCCTTTGAAGTGGTGCTAAAGGTGCCCAGATAACCCAAAAACCAAAACTTGCTGAAAAGTGCTCTGAGAATTAAGAGGACACCAGGACCTACCTGCTTGCACATCCGCTCAAAGTGCATCATTTGCAGCCTGAATTTACCCTAGCCCCTGCTACATTCTTCTTCGCAGCTGCAAATCCTATTCAGCAGCTCTTTGCTAGAAGGGTATCTGCCCTCCTGGAGCCCTCATCAGTGACAGCTTGTAACTTTGTCCCACTGGAGATTTTAGACTACCAAAATAAAAAAATTACGTCTGGACATAGAAATCTTCACCATCTACATCCAGCAGCTCCATGACAATGACACCTCTTTCTTGCCAAAATTTACCTTCCTAGAATTTTTTCTTAAAAAATACTTCTAGGTCTGATGGTAAGCAGAGACGGGGCCCAATCCACTTTGTGTATCTGAACTATGCACCTTCACCGTCAGTGTTTACTTTCAACTTTGCCCCAGTCTCATGCAAATAGATGCCTGTGGTTGCCGTGTTTAACTTTTAGGCACTATTTTTTACTTAAAATGTAATAATTCATAACTCTATTTTTCTAAACTAGTGTGGTATTTTTCTTGATTTCACTTGATTATTGTTCAAGTGCTGCATAAATACTTTACACATTGCCTCTAACTTAAGCCTGACTTCTTTTGTGTCAAGCTACCACAGGGTTAAGCACAGGTTAATTTAGTGACTTTTTGTGATCACCCTGAAAATGATTGTGGTTGTTGCTTGAGTAGGGTTTCACTCCCCTCAACCAACAACCCAATGTCTCTCATCAGACCTTAACCAACCTACCATAGGCAGAGCTAGGCATGCATGCCTGCTGAGTGCCAGGACACTCTTGCGGATGATAGAGCGCTTTATAAATGCATTTAACATAAAATTTCAAGTGTATAAGCATGACTGCCCCTCCGAGTAGCCAATGAAAAGTGTAACTGCTAAACTGTACATAGGCTCTATGTAGATACCTTTATGATGAAGGAAACAATGCCAGATTTTGAAGGGAATTTTGGTCTTGGAGGATACAATGGCTTAGATTGGCAGTGGGTCGTGTTCCAGCTACTTCCTGGAGCTTCGCTTTAGCTTGTTGTACACCCCCTGCTCACAGACCTGCCCCTCTGCTTTAGGTGCCTCCAGAATGTGGAACTGAGTGCTACCTACTGACTCCTAGCACTTGACAAGCCTGAAAACCCCCACTACAGATGTGCTTGAACGCCCTGCTGATTTGTTTGTGCGGAAGTCTTCTGCCTGCCAATGCTAGTGTGCCAGGTGAATCAGATTTCTTTTAACTGGGAGGGAAATAGAATAGCAGGGCCAGGCCCTGTGGCTGACTGAGCACAAAGGAGGACATCCGCCCCCTCCCCTCATCCGGGCTCCCTTGCTCCTGGGCAAAGATAGGGAGCCTCTGCCCTGAGAAGTTATCTCCCCTCTAGGCACACCATGGTCTGGTCTACTATCCACATCATTTTACTTGGCCTTAATGCACCCCAGGTGAACACACAGCCCTGACAACTCAGACTTTGATGAGATTGATAATCTCCTTACCAAATTGCTTGTACAAACCCCCAATAACCTCTTTGCAATTAAAATGATCCTTTGATATAGGAGACTCCAAAGAGACAGGCTGGGTTGAATTGACAGACTTTTTAGGTATTTGCCCTCTTTTCTGTTTTGTTTTGAACAGCAGGGTTTGATTAAAAAGGCTAGACAAGAGAGGAAGAAACACATTTATCAGATAGGGTTTTATCCACACACTCATGACCAGTAGGGCTGGAGACGGCTTCACAGTTGGTTGTACTGAGGCTAGGGAGACCCATTTCTCAGTGAAGAGGATTTCTTTATCTAGGCCGTCCACAGTCTTTTCGATATACCCATCAAGACTTACAGATTTCATAGCCGCAATCCCTTCAGAATTGAGACCCAACTTATGTTTAGCCGCCTGAGAAGAAAATAGATTTACAAAACCAATGAGCATACAACAAATCATTATTGACAATAGAGCTATACTGGTTGTTAAAGGCCCTGCAACCGGAGTTATAGATCCGAGTTGACACTTGCTACTTCACTAAATTCAAGTAAAACGATCTCCACTCTTGAAGAAATCACATTTTTGATGGACAAGTTGAATGTGTGTCCATTGATTGTTTGTACTGTGCTGCAATCATGGGACACAGCCTTATCTTCATTTATCAATGTATTAATTTTTGTCCTTTATATTCAGTGTATTGTAGAGCACAAATGTGGCCTGGGCGGGAAAAACTGAGCACAAGAATGCAAGGAATGTGCTACACTGACAGTAAAACAAGTTGGGTGATGGTGATTTTTCATTTTGGTGTTAGCCGATCTCTCAAATTCTGGGGATGATGCCTGTGAGGTTGGCCAGGAATAAAGGTCAGGTATGAGCTCTAGCTCATGAAATGATGAGCAAAGTTTGAGGCAGGTGAAACTCCCTTTATACGGTACAATCAGAAGCAAGACAATGTTGTATTCTTAAAGAGGCAGAAAAGGGCAGAATCAGGCATTTGCTTCAGAAGGTCGGCATTGTGAGTGCTGCAGCAGGTGAAAGGATGGATTGTCACAGCACTGCATGATGCTGCGCTGGTCTGGAATGCCCTGGCACTGGGGCTTTAAACACCCCCTTCTTTCCTTTAAACGAAGCCCCCCCCCCCCCCCCCCCCCCCGAAGTCCACGAAGGCCCAGGTTCTGTATAGAGGGTGGCTGCAGGCAATTTGGGACACTGCTAAATGAGGGTGGCGTCCCTCATGTGCGGCCTTTACACCCTTCCTATGTGCTCTCCATTGATATTCTGTCAGTAATCCAGTTGCTTAATTCTTGATTGTTGTATGAATGTGAACAGTATTAATGTGACACTAAATTAGCATCTGCCAGCCAAATCGTTCCAGAGTTAGGAATCCACACTGTGATGACAACATTCATGTAAAAAACTAGCAAATAACCTAGGAGACGTTACATAACTGATCCACCATTTAAACCGACCTGTTTGGTTGTGTCCTGCAGAACTATCTGCAGTCTTTTAATAGGGTATCTGTGGCTCACCTTTGATAATGTGTTGCAAAATGTAAGCAACAGCACCACAAAAAGAAATAAAGGATTTCAAGATCAATCCCAAATGTAGTTATGAAGAAGAATATTAACTCAATTCCATGCAATGCAATCATCAACATTTGGCATACCTGCTAATCAGCTAAAATGCTCAAAACGAGCAAAGACACTGGTGCTAATCTGTTCACAACAGGGAAAGAAATCTTAATTTAAAAAATCAACAGTGTCACTTCAAAAACGTATCAATGCCCTTATTCCAAAAAGCAGATGTACCCACTGAGCTGTGCCGGGAGTTGCTAAGTCAGATCTCTTGTAGATGAAGGACAAGGGAAGGTGATGCGACATGACCAGTGCAAATCAGATGTGAAAGCGGGAGAATCTAATCGAGCTGATTTGAAGTGCAATGGAAGTCAGGTCTGAGGGCTAAGGGGAATCACGCCTGAAGCTCAGGCCTCGTTAAGTTTTGGATGCACAAAGTGTGAATCGAAATGAGTCTTGGCCTTCAGATAAAGATGATCAAGCAAGTTCCCTGAACTTGATGCTGAGATTGAAACTCCGGAAATATCGTGTAGGTGTCTGGGTGATAAAAAAATGTTTACAGAAGGAAAATAACCCTACAGGATTCCCAGGCCTTAGGGTCAGTCGACTCCAAATGATCCATTTACATCATAAAAGCAGTGGATTACAGCAAGCCAGAGTTGCATACGGCTACAAGACACTTCAAATTCAGTGAATTTAAATGGAGGTTGCATTTTGAGTTAACTTATCCAACTGCTATACAACTATTACCAAATCCCCTCAACGTTCCTTCAGAGTACCATTTCGTCTTTTATGGAAAGGAGATTATTAGAGACTGACTGATGCAGGGCATTCACCAAAAATGACAGATGCCCATCTCACAAACTTGTGGCTACCCTGTCTATGTATCGGTGACAGAACAACAGTGTTTCTGGTTCTGGAACCTTAGCTGTCAGAAACCTCAGACCTGACAACCATTACGCCTCAGGGCCGCAGGGTCATAGTGATGGTCTCCCTGTCACAGTGAGACAGTGTGAGCATCACTGGATTTCCTTTTATCACAAACTCCCACTTTGGGGTATTGTTTTTTAAAACAGAAGTTTGAATAGCATACACAAAGAACATAGATCAAACACAAAAAAACACCAAAAAGACCTGTCACCCCAGGCTCTAAATTCATGAATGTGGAGGTGGAACTTTTTACCATTTTTCTTCACCTATCACTCCTCACTTTCTTACGAGGTAGTGTCCTTCCACTTTATTTGCCTTATTTTATAAAACAGTGTTTTTTTATCAGGTGACAGTAATATATCCCAACTATAATTATATATGGGAAAAATGGTATATATACCAAAAAACACACCTCTAGATATGTTTATATTACAAGAATTGTGAAAATGCAAGATGGCACCTCACGTGCGCACCACCAGTCGAGCTTGCTGATTGGTACTCACCAGCTATGCTCACTTTTAGCAACCATTTTACTTCGAAAAAGGTATACAGTGTCCCATAAAAGAGTGACAAAAAAAATTCCAAAAACACACTAGCATGTAGTTTGCGACAACCACACAGACAAGACCCAGCCACTGTACACCTGTATACCCCAGGAAGCTGCGCTGGTTGCAGCAGTGCGCGGCTTGGGGAAACAGGAATGGTTCTATGATACACCTCAGTACTTCGCACTACAGTGTATAGAGGTGGCACTTACCCGCAACTATTTTTGCTACAAAGACGCCCTTTATTTACAAACTACGGGTACATCAATGGGCGCGACCATAGCATCGGGCTTGGCCTGCATCTATGTAGGCCAGTTCGAGGAAAACTGTATTTACCATCAGTCTAATCCCTTCCAGAGGAATATCCACCTCTGGAAGAGATTTATAGACGACGTGCTATGCATCTGGTCCGGTGGAGAGGAGTCCCTAGTGGGAGTTTTAGAACTGGCTGAATGGCCAGGATGCCAGTTTACGTTTCACTTGGACTTACAGTAATTAGGGAGTTGTGTTGCTTGATCTGGATATTAAGGCAGAGAACAACATGCTAAATAATAAAGTACATCAGAAGCTAACTGACAAAAACTCCTTGTTACATTACAAATCATATAATCCAAGAGCACTACGTGATAATCTGCCTGTGTGTCAATTCCTGCGGTATCGCATGAATTGCTCCACAACTACATCATTTCTGGCTCAATCAGAAGGACTGTGCGAAATATTTAGAAAGAGCGAGTATCCACACAGTATTGTGAATCAGACAAGAAAAAGAGCGCTGAACACGCCTCGCAGTGCTATGTTAGAGAAAAATATGAGGACCAAGGAAGATTGTCTTCTGGTTGTGATGACATTTGAGACCTGACGACCCAGATCAGACAATCCATAAGGAATCATAGGAATATACTATCGACGACTGAGTTCAAAATGCCCCCACCCAGGTTTGCTTTTAAAAGATCAAGCAATTTGAAAGATAAACTGGTACATTCTCGCCCGAGAGCTCCACATAATGAAACCACTATTCCGCCTGGGGACTACCCTTGTGGTATGTGTTCAGTGTGTAAGTTGACTAAAAAAACTGTGGAAGTGGTTCTTAACTCTGGGAGAGTGTGGCATTTGACCCAATTCAGGAACTTGAACACGGTGAACTTGGTGTATCGATTGACATGTGAATGCCGACAACAATATTTTGGTCTTTCAAAATGCAAGATTAAAGTAAGAGTGCAGGAACATTTTAGCACTATTAGAGCAGGCAAACTTTCCATAAAATTAGTACAACACTGTTAGACCTGTCTGCCCTTTCAGTAGCCCCTCCTATTCATTATTTATTTTGTCCCCTTTTTGCCACTCAAACCCTTTTTACCTTTTTATGTCCACTGGATTTTTGTGGTATTGACTAGGGATTAGATGCTCTTTTTGCCTCACAGTCCTTTTTCCTGAGGCCTAGGTGCCTTTTCTGACTAGAAATATGGGTCACGCAAAATGGTGGCAATTAACTGCCACAACTGCCAACTCAGGGACTGGGCCCATAGGGTAGAATAGGAACCTTCCAGAACCTTCTGGCCGTTTTTTGGACCCTTGGAACTAGGGGTATAAAAAGGACAACTGTAGGGCGTCCATTTGGTCTTGTCAGTGAGGGACAGCTGGAGTACAGGCTGTAGGACTGGAAGGGGTAGGACCTTCAGAGGGTGGACTACTTTTCAAAGGTTGCCTCCCTACTGGGATCACCATCCCCATTCCTGTTGACCTGACCTAGTTAGTACCGTCCTGTTGACCCTGGACAGGAAGTTACCTCAAGTTGGGAGTGGGAACTGACCCTAGCTTGAGGTGAGGCACAGGAGAATTCTGCTGAGGGGAGGGAAGTGAGAAGCAGCCCCCCTTCCCCCCTGTCCAGTATTGAGGGCTAGTTTGACCCTTGAAGAAGTTGGAGGACTGGGTCCCTAGAGCGAGGGGTTTCATCTCTACCCCCTTCTCTGACTGTTGTGCTATCTGCTGCCTACTCTTAGCTCCTGACCTCTCACCTGTGTCGAGAGGCGCAGCCAGGGATTACACCCCCCCACCTGTGGAGTCTGAGGTGAGGAGAGTCGGGGCTCCAGTGGGGTGTTCCGCTCGTCCTGTGGCCCATTATTGACGGGCCAGGCTGGGGACAGTTGGCGCTGCAGTGGTGAGGCCGAGCAGAGCGGGTGGCCAACCGAGCCTGAGGCAGCGCTCTTCTGCGCAGTCTCCAAACGGAGTCCACTTTCCCTGTCAGGAGGGGCCTAGGATCGCGCAGGCCCAAAGGAAGGCCACTTCCTGTGCGAGTTGTACAGAGCAGCCTCCGCTCGGGGCCGCTACTCTCCCGCGCCTGCGCAGGAGTGCCGCTTGTGAAGAAAATGACGAAGGCGGCCTGAGGCGGAATTCGGAAGGAGCGGGCCTCAGAGGCTGTCCCAGTGCGACCTCTCCTCGGGGCTGGCTTGGGTAATTTACGGCCTGGCCCTCGAGGGAGGCGCTGCTGGGGAAGAAGGAGCCTACTGAGGAGAGCTAAACCTCTGGCTGGAACAGTGTTTAGGGACAGACTTCATTACTGTCTACCACAAGTAAGGAGTGAATCGGGAGCTGTTGGGGGTCTGTGGTCTTTCACCTAAAGAGGTTCCAGAAAGGAGAGTCTTCCCCAATTTCTCCTAATTCCTGTCTGGAAGCACAGAGAATAGAGGCGGGAGAAAGATCTTGGAACCCAGTGAAGAATTGTTGCATAACTTTTCCTTTGCAGAGTTAGGAGGGGAGAGACCCCCCCTGTATTCTCCATGACAGTAATCTGATATAGCCTAGTGAAGCAGGTTGTAGGATTTGCTCCATTCTCTGGTCCCAAGGAGAACCACCTGTTTTTCTCTTCCTTTATAGTCAACAGACTCTGCTTTACATGGTGCCAGGTTAAATAGTCCAGTAATGTCTGTGTGAAAGTATCTGGCCTTGTTGAAGAGTATCCCTTGAATTAAGAAATAATGAGTTGCTGAAATCTGGTGAAGGGGGGAGAAGTAATTAATGTAAATAGAGTAAAACTGTCAGTGAGGTAAACCAGAGTATACAGTATCCTTGTATGACACAGCGGATGTAATCCTTTCTATTTGAAGAATTTACCCGATTCACAACATCATAACCTGAGCTCAAAGGGAGAATTGTTTTTGAATCTTGTACCCCAGTTTCTTATGTGTTCCCAAAAACAAGTGTAACTGGAAAGTATCCTGAAGGCTGAGCCATTTGAAGATTTGCAACAGTGGAACTAAATTTAAGTAAAGATAAAGCTTTTCTACTTTTATAAAAACTAAGGTGTAGTGTCATTTTTGGGTGGATGGGCACTGAGTTACTGAGTGGGTGTGACGCAAACTTAACATATGTAACTTGAGTTAAGCCTTCCTATTTAGTGCCAAGCTACCTTATGTGACTTGGAGAGCCCAGGTCCAACATAATTGGTGTCCAACGGTGGGATGAGAACTGTGTTTGCGTCCACTTGTTAGTAACTAAGTCTACTCCACGGGCCTACACCTGGAGTTTTCTCCTGGCGGACTTCCCAATTCCTTCTTTAGCTTTTTCCAAATTTACTCCTGGTGGTGGGTGGAGGAAGCTTCGAATTGCCCCTTTTGAACCAATCCTTCCAGTGTGGTTGCCCCTATATTTCTCATAAGCAAAATGGAGTTTGCTCTGGAGGAACTGGAAACCTATTCTGCAGCCCAGCTTAGAGACTTTTGCCAGAAGATGGGAGTGTTTTTTAAGCGTGGTGCCAAGAAGGGGGAACTCCAGACCAGTTTGAGGGCTTGGGTGGCAGCACATGGAGAGTGGAAGGAGGAGGAAGAGGGGACAGACTGGGACACAGTCATAGGGGTAGAGGGATTGTTCCATCCTGAGATGGGAAACCTACTCCCAGGACCTAGGACCTTCTCAAGTGGGGCAGCAGTGTCTCCGGAAGAAGCTTAACCGAAGCTGAACTAGTGGACAGAAGGGAAAAAAGGCAGCTCAAGTGGGAGTTAGCCAGGTTGGAACACGAGAGGGAGGAACAGAGGATGACTCATGAGTTAAAACTTAGGGAGCTAGAACTCAAGGCCCTACAGTTAGGACCCTCCAATTCTCCAAATGGTGGCAGCGAAACAAAAGAACCGACCAGGGAATCCAGACCCTACCTACCTAAAGACATAGTTGCCCGCTACAGCCCAGGGGATGATATTGCCAAGTGGCTGGCTGCCTATGAGGTCTCCTTAAGAGCCCATGGGATCCAGGAAAAACACTGGGGGGGTGGTTTATACAAGTATATGCCTCCTACTGGTCGGGACACGTTATTGGCCCTGGAACAGGAAGAGCAGACCCACTACCCCACCATGAAAGTGGCGCTAATTAAGAAATTTGGGCTGACCCCAGAGAAGTACCGGCAAAAGTTCAGGGGGAGTCACAAATTAAGCACCCAAAATTGGGTGGATTTCCTGGACTATGCAAGGAAGGCATTGGAGGGCTGGATACAAGGCAGCGAGGTGAGGGACTATGAGGGGTTGTACAACCTTTTTCTCAAAGAGCACCTACTCGAGAAATGTTTTCCCGAGCTGCGTCAACACCTGGTGGACAGCAAGCTGACCAACCCCCGGAAGCTTGCAGAGGAGGCGGACATCTGGGCAAGTACCCGGGTGTCATCAAAGGGGACTGGAGGGGATTCCCAAAGGGCCGGACAGGGTGCCCCCCAGAAGAAGGAGGGGGGAGATAAAAAGCGGGAGTTCTCAAAAGGTCCCCAAAACAGTTTCCAGGGAAAGGGAACATGATTCACCCCTAAGGCTAACCCGCCCAGAAACCCTCCTCCTGGCCAAAGCCAGCAGCCAAGGGTTGTCCACTGCTTTGAGTGTGGTGGTGTTGGACATTATAAGGGAGATGTCAAGTGCCCAAAGAGACCACCCCCTCCCACCGGAGGAAAAGCCCCGGGAGTAGCTAGTGTAGTGCTCGGGGAGGAGTTGCCCTTAGATAAGGGGGTGAGTGGGCGGGTGTCACCTTAGTGTCCCTGGGAGACCGGGAGATGGTTCCTAAGATCCAGGTGCCCTCAAATACTACCAAGTATGGACAATGGGTCACCATCAATGGCCAAAGAAGGGAGGCTCTGAGAGACACAGGAGCCAGTATGACTATGGTAAGAAGTCAACTGGTGTCTCCAGAGCAGGTGATTCCACATGTGCTCCACCCTGCCACGATGGCTGATGGCAGATTGGGCCACTACCCTGTGGCTGAGGTTCCATTTGAGTGGGAAAGGGTTGCAGGTTCACTTCGAGTTGCCGTAAGCCCTGCAGTGCCAGTCGATTGTCTGTTGGGCAATGACATGGAGCATAACGTTTGGAAGGAGGTGGAATACCGGACTCATTCGGAGATGCTGGGTACACCTGACTGGGCCTGTGCAAGCACAAGGTCTGCGACTGCCCAGAGAGGGAGTTCGCCTGGGCTGGAGCCTGGAACAATGACCCAGCCCGCTGCCAAAAAAAGGCAGACCCGAAGACAGAAGAAGCCTGCTTCGGCTTCCACGCCCCATGAGACAGATCGGCCACCTGCGGTGGTGGGCCAGGAGTCCGTGGAGGGGGAAGCAGCCTCCCTGGAGGACTTACCTATCCCTGCCGAGTGACATGTGGAGGGAGGGCCTACCAGGGAGGAGTTCTGTAAGGGCCAGAAGGAGTGCCCTACCCTTGAGGGACTGAGGCGACAGGCCGAAGCCCAGGCAGCAGGGAACGTTGCAGGGCACTACCACATTTACTGGGAGGACGGACTCCTCTACAGTGAACCCAAGGTACCTTTACCTGGTTCATCACGGGCCTTGGTAGTCCCTCAGCGATACCGAGCCTTTCTTCTTGAATTGGCTCATGAGATACCCTTGGCAGGACACTTAGGTCAGGACAAGACCTTTGCCCGGCTTGTCCCCCACTTTTACTGGCCTCAGATGAAAGTGGCATCTGACACTTACTGTTGGACGTGTGTATCCTGTCAAGCCAGTGGGAAGACAGGGGTGAAGCTGAAAGCTCCCCTGGAACCACTACCTGTCGTTAGCACCCCCTTTGAAAGGGTGGGCATCGACATTGTGGGGCCATTGGATCCACCAACTACCGCTGGTCACAGGTTTATCCTGGTTCTGGTGGATCACGCCACGCGGTACCCAGAGGCAATTCCTCTGAGGACTGTCACTGCACCTGTTGTGGCTAGGGCCCTGATGGGGATCTTTACCCGAGTGGGTTTCCCCAAGGAAGTTGTGTCTGACAGGGGGACCAACTTCATGTCAGCATATATGCGGGCGATGTGGAAGGAGTGTGGAGTGACCTACCGGTTCACCACTCCATACCACCCCCAGTCCAATGGACTGGTAGAGAGGTTCAACAAGACCTTGAAAGGCATGATAAGAAGTCTGCCTGAGAGCCTGCGGAGGAAATGGGACGTCCTCCTACCCTGTTTGCTATGCTCCTACAGGGAAGTGCCGCAGAAGGGAGTGGGCTTCAGCCCCTTTGAGCTACTGTACGGGCACCCTGTGCGTGGAACTCTCAGCCTGGTGAAGGATGGATGGGAAAAGTCTCCCAGAAAGCCTCCCCAGGATGTGGTGAGCTACATGCTGGCCTTCCGGAGCCAAATGGCAAAGTTGTGGAAGCAAGCTTCTGACAACTTGGAAGCCAGCCAAGCAGTAATGAAAGAGTGGTATGACCACAACGCTCACCCGGTGGAGTTGGAGCCTGGCCAGAAAGTGTGGGTGATGGAGCCTGGAGAGCTAAGTGCCCTCCAGGATCGCTGGACAGGCCCCTTCGAGGTGTTAGAGAAGAAGGGTAAGGCCACATACCTGGTGGACCTTAAGACCCCTCGACAGCCCCTACGGGTGCTGCATGCTAATCACCTCAAACCCCACCATGAGAGGCCCGAGGTCATCTTGATGATGGTGACTGATGGAGGAGAGGAAGCGGAAAGCGAGCCTCTCCCGGACCTGTTTTCGTCTCAGGAAAAGGATGGGTCGGTGGAGGGAGTGATTCTCTCCCCATCCCTAACTCCTGAGCAGCGGGAGGACTGCCGCCAGATATTGGAGCAGTACTCTACGTTGTTCTCCCTTGTCCCGGGAAGGACCCACCTGTGTACCCATGACGTGGACACAGGAGACAGCCCACCAGTGAAGTCAAAGACCTACCGGCTGTCAGACAAGGTGAAGGCCAGCATCCACGGTGAGGTTACCAAGATGCTGGAGCTAGGAGTTATTGAACCTTCCAGTAGCCCCTGGTCCAGTCCGGTGGTTTTAGTACCAAAAGCTGCCCCACCGGGTACCACTCAAGAACTGAGGTTCTGTGTGGATTACCGGGGACTGAACTCAGTGACCAAGACTGATGCTCATTCGATCCCTAGGGCGGATGAATTGATTGACCGGCTGGGAGCTGCCCAATATCTGAGTACCTTTGACCTTACTTCAGGGTACTGGCAGATCTCCCTTACAGATGGAGCAAAAGAAAGGTCAGCTTTCTCCACACCTGAGGGACACTTCCAGTTCTGTGTGATGCCCTTTGGGCTCAAGAACGCCCCTGCCACTTTTCAGCGGCTAGTGAACCAGGTCCTTTCCGGAATGGAGGCTTTCTCCGCTGCTTACCTGGATGACATTGCCGTCTTCAGCAGCAGTTGGGAGGACCATTTGCATCACTTGCAAGCTGTTCTCCAGGCCCTGAAACAAGCTGGCTTGACAATCAAGGCCAGCACATGTCAGATTGGGCAGGGATCGGTTGTGTACCTAGGCCACTTGGTGGGTAGGGGAACAGTGCAGCCCCTCCAGGCAAAGATTGAGGCAATCATGGCCTGGGAACCCCCCAAGACCCAGACTGAGGTCCGAGCTTTCCCGGGCCTCACAGGTTACTACCGTCGCTTTGTGAAGGGGTATGGAACTATTGTGGCGCCCCTCACAGAGCTTACATCCAAGAAACAACCTCGACGGGTAGTCTGAACAGAGGCTTGTCAGCAAGCCTTTGAGAAATTGAAGCAGGCAATGTGTGCAGCACCGGTCCTGAGGGCCCCAGAATTCTCCAAAGAGTTCATTGTCCAGACAGACGCATCAGAGCATGGCATTGGGGCAGTGTTATCGCAAGTCAATGAAGAGGGTCTGGATCAGCCTGTAGTCTTCCTATCTAGGAGACTGCTTCCCCGGGAGCAGAAGTGGAGTGCAATTGAGCGGGAAGCTTTTGCGGTGGTGTGGGCTCTGAAGAAGTTGCGGCCATACCTGTTTGGTTCGCACTTCCTGGTTCTGACCGACCACCGACCCCTCCGTTGGCTGATGCAAATGAAGAGGGAAAATCCCAAGCTGTTGAGGTGGTCCATCTACCTACATGGAATGGACATCCGGGTGGAACATCGGCCTGGAGTGGACCACGCCAATGCAGACGGTCTCTCTAGGTATTTCCGCCTTAGTGATGAGGACTCCCAAGGGGTTGGGTAGCTCTCCCCACTTTCAGCTGGGGGGGACGCGTGTTAGACCTGTCTGCCCTTTGGATAGCCCTTCCTATTAATTATTTATTTTTTCCCCTTTTTGCCCCTCAAACCCTTTTTACCTTTTTATGTCCACTGGATTTTTGTGGTATTGACTAGGGGTTAGATGCTCTTTTTTTTCCTGAGGCCTTGGTGCCTTTTCTGACTAGAAATATGGGTCACGCAAAATGGTGGCTATTAACTGCCACAACTGCCAACTCAGGGACTGGGCCCATAGGGTAGAATAGGAACCTTCCAGAACCTTCTGGCCTGTTCTGGACCCTTGGAACTAGGGGTATAAAAAGGACAACTGTAGGGCGACCATTTGGTCTTGTCAGTGAGGGACAGCTGGAGTACAGGCTGTGGGTTTGGAAGGTGTAGGGCCAACAGAGGGTGGACTACTTTTCAAAGGTTGCCTCCCTACTGGGATCACCACCCCCATTCCTGTTGACCTGACCTAGTTAGTACCGTCCTGTTGAGCCTGGACAGGAAGTTATCTCAAGTTGAGAGTAGGAACTGACCCTAGCTTGAGGTGAGGCACAGGAGAATTCTACTGGAGGGAGGGACGTGAGAAGCAGCCCCCCTTCCCCCCCTGTCCAGTATTGAGGGCTAGTTTGACCCTTGAAGAAGTTGGAGGACTGGGTCCCTAGAGCGAGGGGTTTCATCTCTACCCCCTTCTCTGACTGTTGTGCTGTCTGCTGCCTACGCTTAGCTCCTGACCTCTCACCTGTGTCGAGAGGCGCAGCCAGGGATTACACCCCCCCACCTGTGGAGTCCGAGGTGAGGAGAGTCGGGGCTCCGGTGGGGTGTTCCGCTCGTCCTGTGGCCCATTGTTGACGGGCCAGGCTGGGGACAGTTGGCGCTGCAGTGGTGAGGCCGAGCAGAGCGGGTGGCCAACTGAGCCTGAGGCAGCGCGCTTCTGCGCATTCTCCAAACGGAGTCCACTTTCCCTGTCAGGAGGGGCCTAGGATCGCGCAGGCCCAAAGGAAGGTCACTTCCTGTGCGAGTTGTACGGAGCAGCCTCCGCTCAGGGCCGCTACTCTCCCGCGCCTGCGCAGGAGCGCCTCTTGTGAAGAAAATAACGAAGGCGGCCTGAGGCGGAATTCGGAAGGAGCGGACCTCCGAGGCCGTCCCACTGCGACCTCTCCTCGGGGCTGGCTTGGGTACTTTACGGCCTGGCCCTCGAGGGAGGCGATGCTGGGGAAGAAGGAGCCTACTGAGGAGAGCTGAACCTCTGGGCTGGAACAGTGTTCAGGGACAGACTTCATTACTGTCTACCACAAGTAAGGAGTGAATCGGGAGCTGTTGGGGGTCTGAGGTCTTTCACCTAAAGAGGTTCCAGAAAGGAGAGTCTTCCCCCATTTCTCCTAATCCCTGTCTGGAAGCACAGGGAATAGAGGCGGGAGAAAGATCTTGGAACCCAGTGGAGAATTGTTGCATAACTTTTCCTTTGCAGAGTTAGGAGGGGAGAAACCCCCCCCCCCCTGTATTCTCTGTGACAGTAATCTGATATAGCCTAGTGAAGCAGGTTGTAGGATTTGCTCCATTCTCTGGTCCCAAGGAGAACCACCTGTTTTTCTCTTCCTTTATAGTCAACAGACTCTGCTTTACATGGTGCCAGGTTAAATAGTCCAATAATGTCTGTATGAAAGTATCTGGCCTTGTTGAAGAGTATCTCTTGAATTAAGAAATAATGAGTTGCTGAAATCTGATGAAGGAGGGAGAAGTAATTAATGTAAATAGAGTAAAACTGTCAGTGAGGTAAACCAGAGTATACAGTATCCTTGTATGACACAGCGGATGTAATCCTTTCTATTTGAAGAATTTACCTGATTCACAACATCATAACCTGAGCTCAAAGGGAGAATTGTTTTTGAATCTTGTACCCCAGTTTCTTATGTGTTCCCAAAAATAAGTGTAACTGGAAAGTAGCCTGAAGGCTGAGTCATTAGAAGATTTGCAACAGTGGAACTAAATTTAAGGAAAGATAAAGCTTTTCTACTTTTATAAAAACTAAGGTGTAGTGTCATTTTTGGGTGGATGGGCACTGATTTACTGAGTGGGTGTGACGCAAACTTAACATATGTACCTTGAGTTAAGCCTTCCTATGTAGTGCCAAGCTACCTTATGTG
This sequence comes from Lissotriton vulgaris, assembly GCF_964263255.1. Taxonomy (NCBI): domain Eukaryota; kingdom Metazoa; phylum Chordata; class Amphibia; order Caudata; family Salamandridae; genus Lissotriton; species Lissotriton vulgaris. Next base: position 968,904,155 of record NC_141694.1, read on the forward strand.
ACGTGGAGACCCCAGGTCCAACAAACACTATAAAGAAAGTAAACATTCTTTTACGTGGGTAGTGCTGAAAAAGTTCACGGGAGATCCCTACAGTATAGAGAGGCTCCTTGCAATGAAAGAGGCACCTCGGATTTTCCAAGAGAAATGTGACCAAATTGGATTAAACGATTTTATTGAATGGAACTTAAGAAATTAACAGAGCGTAAAGTATCCATTCATAAGATTTTGGTTCTGTTGATGTCCGTGAGGTGGAACTTCCCTGATTCCTCTATTTGCTGTATAGATTAAAGCTCTTGATGTTCGGAGTGTAGGGACACAGTGGAATAATAAAGTTTATTGAGACAGTGTCCCAATCCAAAATGGCTGCCATGAATAGCTAGTGGTATAAAGGAGCCTAATGGTTCAGCATAATTTGTCTCCTCGTCGCTGTTCGTGTATCCCTGAGAATGTGGGGGGCGCAGTCAGAATTGGATATCATTAGGAAATCATCTTTTAACGCTGAAGCATATTTTGATAGTTTTAATTTTTTTAATTATTTTAATCATTTGAAACCTTAAAATACGGAAATGGGTGGGGCTCGCCTTGACATATTATGATATATTCCAAGAAGAGAGAACACAATGAGAATACAGAAAAAACGGTCTCTAGCTAGTCTGGGTTGCCATACTTGTAGTGTGATTTTAGGAAAAGAGTGAAGCTTAAGATGGCCACTGATATCCTATAGAGTATCACATGACTGGCATAAAGTAGCTCGAGATGCTGTTGATGTAGCCTTTGTAAGCATTCAGTGCCGGCTTGCCGGCACCGAGGGATAAGAAGACGCCACCTGTGTCAAGAAGGGCGGTAAGATAAAGAGGACGTGCAGCACATAGCGGAATACATGGGGGAAGTGCCATGTAGCAGTTAAGAAAAGGATTGGTGAGGTGATGAAGTACTGCACAGGAGTTAAATAGAGGTGAGGCAGTTTGTGAGAAATTGAATGGCCGCGTGTATACAGAGTTAGACAGACTCGCAGCTCTTACAGAGGCTATAATATAGAAGGATTTAACGACATAAGAAGGTGGGGGATAAGCCCGTAGTGTCTCCAAAGGGAATAGAAAGAGGGAGAGTGTGGTGAAAAGACATGAGCATTTATTCATTTTCTTTATATCTAGAAACCTATTTTAGGAAACGCCTATGACAAGAGGTACTTACGGCTGGAGTTCTTTTCTGATAATGAGTGGAGAGTTGGTACGATTGACTTGGGCTCCCACATGGTAAAGACCATTAATGAAATGCCCCACATTGACGTATGTGTGTTTTTAAAGTTGAGAGGGAAGATGTATTATAGTAACCAGGCCATTGTGTTGTTTTGTCATTTGACAGTCATTTTTAGTAATTGAACCAGTGTCCAACATTAGCGACAAATGACCCTGCCCTGACTAAATTGCCTGAAAGATTGATTGGCAATGAAACATGTCGGCTGAGAAAGGAAGTGGTCTGCATAAATGCAGCCGGTTTTAAATTTCTGAATGAGCATACAAGAAAGAATAACATTGGCAAACTCTGCGTCTTATTTCAGTTTTATATTTCACTGGGCCTTGTCTGTGTGGTTGTCGCAAAGCACATGTTATGGTGTTTTTTTAATTTTTTGAGCATTCTTTTTGGGACACTATATACCTTTTTTTGAGTAAAATGGTTACCAATGATTATAAAAGTGAGTAAAGCTGGTGAGTACCAATCAGCAAGCTCGACTGATGGTGCGCACGTGAGGTGTCATTTGGCTTTTTCACAATTTTTGTAATATAACCATATCTAGAGGTGTGTTTTTTGGTAGATACACCATTTTTCTCATATATAGTTATAGATGGGATATATGACTGTCACTTGATAAAAAACACTGTTTTATAAAATAAGGCAAATAAAGTGGAAGGACACTACCTCGTAAGAAAGTGAGGAGTGATAGGTGAAGAAAAATGGTAAAAAGTTCCACCTCCACATTCATGAATTTAGAGCCTGGGGTGACAGGTCTTTTTTGTGTTTGATATAAACTGAGAGGAGGGTGACCTGATCATTTTTTTCCCTCTAAAGCTCCTTATTGTTACAATAAATAAAGAACATAAAGTCTGCTCACCTAGCGCCCAAACCTTTACAGGAACTGCCATTTCGACTGTTACGAGGAATGTTTAGAGAGCAGGTAATAATACAATGCTCCATTAGCCGAGGTGTATAATCTATAGATGGTTTATGTAAGCTTAGTTACAAGTAAGTTCCATGTAAGTAGGTAGATGGTAATAGACAGCATGTGGATAGTAGATAGCCCCACCAGGAGCAGACTTCCTGCTGCTTAGCCTACACACGCCAACTGACACTCAGCAGGTCACCAGGCACCCATGCATTCTGTGACATCAGCAAGCATTCAGCATTCCATTCCTCATCAAGCACTCCAGCACTCATCCTGGCTGAGCAGTAGGGAAGATGTAGTTTAGGAAAGGGAATGACAACAGTTAAGTCACAACAGAGCCTTTGCATTAAAGTGGGAATCTTCAACTAGGGCAGGAGATAATTTGCATGCAGAGCAGAAGCCAGAGTCTCTCCTGAAAAGGAGGGTGCCCACCACACTCTAAATGACCCTTGCAATGTGTTCTACAGCAAGAGAGTGGGCATTAGTATCGAAAAACTCCAGCAGCATGCTACTTTAGGAGAACAGCCGTCATTAGCCAGGATAGCTTGACTCCAGTGGTGTGGAGAGCACGGGACTCACGTCTGAGCATACCCGTCCCACTCAGGGTGACAAATGCAAAAACAACAGCTTATGGACAGAATGCAGAACAATGTCATACATTAACCCAGTACAGAGATCTGGGCCTAAATCCATCGTTTTTTTGCACTCCACACCACCCCAGTTCAGACATGGCCATATGCAAATCAGCCTTGACCCTGTGCCTCATGGGAACAGTCCAGTCCGAACTGCCAAGCCATGTCTTCCCTGGACCAGAATCAAGCATCCTAGGACCGGTTTCTGGCTATCAGCCGTCATTAGCCAGGATAGCTTGACTCCAGTGGTGTGGAGAGCACAGGACTCACTTCTGAGCATACCCGTCTCACTTGGGGTGACAAATGCAAAAACAACAGTTGATGGACTGAATGCAGAACAATGTCATACATTCACCCGAGTACAGAGATCTGGGCCTAAATCCATCTTTTTTTTGCACTCCACACCACCCCAGTTCAGACATGGCCATGGCGATGTCTGAACTGGGGTGGCAGAGTGGGCTAAAGAATGGTGATGGATTAAACCCAGATCTGTTGACTGGGTGTGAGTGTATGATTGGTTCAGATGCTGCGTCCATCAACACCCCCTTTTGTACCGCTTTGTTCGCCATAAGTTGGCAGGGTATGCTCAGACGTGAGTCCCTTGCTCACTTTGCTACTGGATTCAAGCAAGCCTGGCTGAAGACGGCTGTAATGCCAGAAACCGGTCCTATTTAGCTTGTTTCCAGTCCAAGAAAGGCATGGCTTGGCAGTTCGGGCTGGACTTTGCACCAGCCGGACCGCCGTGAAGTACGAGTTTGCCATAAGCCCTACCGTTTGGAAATACCACGTTAAGAATACGCTTTGAAGTTGGGAAGCCAAGAAAACTTCGCGTTATAACACGAAGAATTGTTCTCACCACTTGAGTCACGCTCGTGGTACCAAATAAACAAGGTCCCGAGACAGCCAACTAACAAAGAGAGGCAAACCCAATCCATACACGACGTCTTTGGCTGTCGTTTTTATTTCTTCAAGCTTTGGGAGCCGAGGAAACATGGCACCGAAAGTTTAACCTATGAAGAATAACTGTTTTTAAAGAATACATCGTTTTTAACTCTTTGAAGCAAAAAGTGGGATGTATGCAGTGAAATCACCAGCTACAGATTTCACATACCAAGACTGAGAGAAAAAGAAAAGAAAGGAGCCCCACTCTCCGTTTTTTTGATATGAAAACTTCAGAATGCTGATAAGGCCTGTCTAGCTTAATAGATTTCAACTGATTTTACCAAAAACTAACGGAACTCTTGGAATTTGGGCCTTACCCCATTAATAAAGAGATCTGGCTGCATAATATTTGTCCTGATGAAGACACCATTACGTGTCGAAACGCGTTGACAGACAACAGCCCTCCTAACACAATCTGGGATGATTATATTGCTAATCCAGCATTTCTATCAAAACAAATGTCCCTTTTAAGAAATTAATTAGAATGTTTTATTGTATCGAATGTATCAAACGTATCATGTGCATATGATTATATGTATTTAATCCTTTTTATCAATATGATTAAATTTTTATATATCAGTATAGTATTTTGTGTGTTGGTTTATGTATACCCTGTCCTTTGAATAGCCAGTGTTTTTTTTGTATTTTTTTGGCCTGGATTTATACCTTTGCATTGATACATTCACCCCAGTACAGAGATCTGGGCCTAAATCCATCTTTTTTTGCACTCCACACCACCCCAGTTCAGACATGGCCATGGCCATGTCTGAACTGGGGTGGCAGAGTGGGCTAAAGAATGGTGATGGATTAAACCCAGATCTGTTGACTGGGTGTGAGTGTATGATTGGTTCAGATGCTGCGTCCATCAACACCCCCTTTTGTACCGCTTTGTTCGCCATAAGTTGGCAGGGTATGCTCAGACGTGAGTCCCTTGCTCACTTTCCTACTGGATTCAAGCAAGCCTGGCTGAAGACGGCTGTAATGCCAGAAACCGGTCCTACTTAGCTTGTTTCCGGTCCAAGAAAGGCATGGCTTGGCCGTTCGGGCTGGACTGTTGCCATGAGGCACAGGGTCAGACTGATTTGCATATGGCCATGTCTGAACTAGCGTGGCAGAGTGGGCTAAAGAACGGTGATGGATTAAACACTGATCTGTTGACTGGGTGTGAGTGTATGATTGGTTCAGATGCTCCGTCCATCACCACCCCCTTTTGTACCGCTTTGTTCGCCATAAGTTGGCAGGGTATGCTCAGACGTGAGTCCCTTTCTCACTTTGCCACTGGATTAAAGCAAGCCTGGCTAATGACGGCTGTAATGCCAGAAACCGGTCCTAGGAAGCTTGTTTCCGGTCCAGGGAAGGCATGGCGTTGCAGTTCGGGCTGGACTGTTCCCATGAGGCACAGGGTCAGATTGATTTGCATATGGCCATGTCTGAACTGGGGTGGCAGAGTGGGCTAAGGAACGGTGATGGATTAAACCAAGATCTGTTGACTGAATGTGAGTGTATGATTGGTTCAGATCCTCCGTCCATCACCACCCCCTTTTGTACCGCTTTGTTCGCCATAAGTTGGCAGGGTATGCTCAGACGTGAGTCCCTTGCTCACTTTGCCACTGGATTCAAGCAAACCTGGCTGAAGACGGCTGTAATGCCAGAAACCGGTCCTAGGAAGCTTGTTTCCGGTCTAGGGAAGGCATGGCTTTGCAGTTCGGGCTGGACTGTTCCCATGAGGCACAGGGTCAGACTGATTTGCATATAGCCATGTCTAAACTGGGGTGGCAGAGTTGGCTAAAGAACGGTGATGGATTAAACCCAGATCTGTTGACTGGGTGTGAGTGTATGAGTGGTTCAGATGCTATGTCCATCACCACCCCCTTTTGTACCGCTTTGTTCGCCATAAGTTGGCAGGGTATGCTCAGACGTGAGTCCCTTGCTCACTTTGCCACTGTATTCAAGCAAGCCTGGCTGAAGACGGCTGTAATGCCAGAAACCGGTCCTAGGAAGCTTGTTTCCGGTCCAGGGAAGGCATGGCTTGGCAGTTAGGGCTGGACTGTTCCCATGAGGCACAGGGTCAGACTGATTTGCATATGGCCATGTCTGAACTGGGGTGGCAGAGTGGGCTAAAGAACGGTGATGGATTAAACCCAGATCTGTTGACTGGGTGTGAGTGTATGATTGGTTCAGATGCTCCGTCCATCACCACCCCCTTTTGTACCGTATTAAAAGTATACCTCAGTCCTTGACATGAACAGAGCAAGCAGCTAAAAGTAATATCCATTATTTTATTCTTCGATAAAAAAATTAAACAGTTTTACTTAGACCACTCGGAAGATTCTTAAAGGTAAACCTATAAACTCCCTTAGTTTATGCACTGGTTATCAAAACGTCTAACAGCTACCACCATCAGAGAGAAAGTAATTATGTTCAGTGACCATATTATAAGCATATTATGTTTTATAGGAGAAATTAGCTACAGACGATAGTGTCAGCTTTGACATCAACTCGTCTACCTGAAAATAAGAACTTGCCTAACTTATCCATTCCATAAACTAGGCCGTTGCCTCTTAACTAACAATAAGGCGTTAACTAATATTTGTCTGGCTGTTCAGTGCAAGTCAATCTACCTTTCAAAATGTATCAGACCCGCCTCTTGTTAGAGGGGATATGAACTGCAAAAGAGTTGTAAACACGGAGCCCGTTTTGTTGTAGGATAGTTTAGCAAGCCCCAAGATTAGAGAACCCCAGGCTCGTAACCAGATGCACAATAAAATTAAACTCTAACAAAGGCAACGCTGAAATGTCTGAAAAGTTGAAAAAGAGATTCACTGATGGGGACGTTTCACTACTGATGTTGTTTAAATAAATAAATAAATCAGTTTGGAAATGAATACGTTTATTATTATTATTGTCATTGTTGTTCCCTTTTATTGTTATTATAATATTTTTTGTGAAACAATCTAGAATATATAAAGACCTAACCAAACACTCAAATTGCAGGAAGCTATAATGTTGCAGTGTCGCATATGCACATTATAACAGCTATTTTAAAAATGAAAACGGAAAATAATTTATCAGAAGTGCAGGCAAAATAAATAGAAGCTAAGATTAGATAAATCATACATTTCAAAACAAAATTTTAACCCGGTTTTGTCACTGAAGAGAAATTAACTACTTTTTAGGCAGCGAACAACAATGTGCACAAGCTTTGCGCAGTCACTGAAAATGAAAGGGCTGAAGGAGAAAAGTTAGGTGACCATATGTCCCATGGCCTGATGGACAGAAGCTACATTTGAATAAGAGTTCTAGATTAATAGATGACACTGTTAATAACAAAAACCTGCACTTATATATATTAACTATGAATTTCTTGAAAACATAATAGGCTGGTGAAGAAGAAAAAGCGGTCTTAAAGGCTGGATTAAGAATGGAAACATACAAAGCAGGAGATACTTCATACATTGACCCTGTTGGAAATGACCATCTTTTACATGGTGTACATCCAGATTTTTGCCTTGACTGTTTCTGCTGCCTGTATAACACTGTTCCCTTCACCCCTGCTAAGCAGAGGTAAAGAGTATGTGCTTCCCCTGTCAACATGATGAAATTGTGCTACCTCTGATTGGCATATTTAACTTACCTATATGTGCATAGTATGTGATACTACAGTGTACTCTGGGCTATAAGTTAAATGTCACGCTTGAACTGCAGCAGCCAATATGCCGTCCACTACATTGACAGAGAAAACCTGACTGCAGGCCTGCCATGTGTTGCCTGGCTGTGCAGGTTTAAACTTCAAATTTGACTTGGCAAAAATAACCCTATTTGACAGGCCTAAACCTGTTTTTTTTTAATATCAATAAGTCACCACTAAGTAGACCTCACTGCCCATGCAGCAGGGTACATGGTATTTAAAAGTAGGACATGTAGACGTTTATTGTGAAACATGTTCTTACAGTGAAAAAGTCCTAAAAGTTTTTTTCACTGTAGTGCGGTTGGCTGTTCCACGTGAAGAGATTGGGATAAAATATCTAATTTATTATTATTTTCTAGGGCTAGAACTCAGATACATAGTTTATGATGGGAATTTTTAAAATATTTCTTACAACCCCAATTTATTGGTGAAGTTGGATTTGTAATAAATATTTTAGAATGGGTACTTTAAAAAAAGTTACCTTCTTCATGTCTCAAGTCTTTAGAGGCCCATTTACACAAGTTGCCACTGTCATCCAGGAGCTGAATAGCCCCTTTAGTGAGGTGTAAACTTCCTCCCTGATGTAAGACAAAGGTCTTTGGTGTGGTAGGGTGTTAGGCTCCTCTGGTGGTATAACAGCCTGGACTATGCCCAGGAACTAAATTCACTTCAAAGAGGCCTAATCTGTCACAGGCAGATATAGCTAACAGCTGGACCTCCCCCACCTTTGTCACTCTTGTCAGCCAGGCACCAATCGCAGTGAGAGAGAAGGTTCACCCAGAACTGATTTTGGGTAACCGGAGGGGGGTTGCTCATTTCGCTGACCACAACTTTTACCCTGTTGGTTAAAGGGCATCATGCGTCACCACCCCCCCACATAGGCTGGTGCCAGGCGTAAATTTGGCACCCACAGTAATCTTCTCAGAACACTTTCTGGACTTGTGGGAGAAAACAAGAGGACAGGACCTGCTGTCGGTGACCTGAGAAGAGTTGAGAAGACCGGGTCTGCTGTCACTCTTGTACCCAGGGCAAAGAAGTGACCTCAAAGGGTCATAAGGTTGATGTCCTGTTCAAGCGACGGGGACACAACAAGCTACAAGATATATTTTCTGTAACTGCCCAGTTGACAAGTTCCAACAGGACCTGGCAGACCCTGCTGCTGGTCACTGCTGGAGTGAGTCTTAAGCCCCAAGTGCTGTCCCCAAGGTCTTGAACTCTTAGCTGGTGTCAAAGAGTACTCCTCCTAACTCCTTCTGAAACCTAGGACGAAGAAACCTTTTGGCTTCAAATAACTCCAGAGGACCAGAATCAACCTTTCAAGCTGACCCAATAAAGGTATGTTGCTGCTCGGCCAAAGAGTCAGATTTCTCCCTCTCAGAGTTATTCCACAGCTCAAATTCCCTTTTTGGTCTCATAGAGCTCTCTTTGTCTACAGCCTGCAGACTTTCCCTGCTGGGGGAATCTGAGCTCCGAAATGCTTACTCGGTCTAAAGGTAGAAATCTTCATCAGGGAAAGGTGAAACATTTAAATGGCTGGTGAGGGGCTTTCTCTGAGCACGAAATCCAAAGTTCTTCCAATGGGAGGATACTAACAGTTCAGATACTCGCCAATAACCATGCCACACACAGAGTAGTTTTACATGTCTTCATTCCACTGTGTGTAAGTTAGAACTCAACATTCTAAGCTTGCCTTCAACTCATCCCTCCAATGCTTGCATCACAGGCCTACAGTGTACAGTGGGAACCAAAAGAATATCAGTGTTCTTTTATTTGCAAGGCACTACATCTCCCACTTTGTAAAATAAAAAGTTATAACCTTCAAAATGAATAAAGAAATATATCCATGAATAAACACACAAATGATCATAGATATACAGGTAATTATAATTCTTCAATTAACCATTGTGGTCCCTGAATCATATGCCCTGTACATACAATGTAAACTATATTAGGGTCCAAACCAAAAATCTAAATGATCTTCCACAATTTATCATGATTAACCCGTCGAACGCAGCTGTAAGGTCCATGAAGGCGCAGTGTATTGTTTTCGAGAAGGGAAATGGTATTATTTACTAGTCGCCATATAAAGATTTCTTAACTGATCTTTGTTAGATTTACCCATCGGTAGAACCATATTGGGAATCAGAAATAATGTTATTATCATCATCCCAAATTCGCATTTTGACCAATAACACCCTGTCAGGACCTTAACAACTGAGTCCAACAATGATATTGACCTATAGCACTCAGGTTTTTCTTTGTTCTCCTTTTTAAACATTGGCACAATCACTGAAGATGATCAAGAGGGAGGTGGGCCTTCCCTTACCGCCATATTTAAAATAAAGGTCAATAATGGTGTCCACAGATCCAGGTGTATAAGAAATAAATCAGGCAGTATACCATTGGGACCGGGGGCCTTCAGTCTAGTAAGTCTCTTAATACCTTGTCTAGTTTCATCTAAAGTGAAGACAAGGGTTGATCTCTCCTGCTCTGCCAGATCCTACTCCGCAATAGCACGCTGATTTTTACAGTTATTTAAGTGAATCACCCAGTCCTGTGCAGGAATATGATGGCCTAGGCTAGGGGCATTCTCCTGGGCAAAACTGGGCTGGTTGATGATACTCCAGAAGACTGAGCTATTTCTAACCACACTGGCTTATACCAACTCCTCCCATGCCTTTTCCCTCAAAACCCCTTTCCTCTTCTTTTTTTCCTCCCTATAAGCGTGCTAGCATAAGACTACTTGTGCCCTATTCCTCAGTACTGTTTTCAAGTGCACTTTTGTGATTGCGCAAAACCTTTGAACAGCTAGAATCAAACCATACTGTGGCAGGACAAGAGGTTTTTGTGCTTGGCAGGTGGAGAACCTCAGCTACCTTCTATGCATTGTGGCCAAAGACTGATAAAAGCATATGGTCAGCAATAGGTGGATCTAAGCAAACTTGTAGTTCATTGGCACGATTCTGTAATAGTGTGTTTACAAATGGTTCTTGTTCCACCATTATTGTCTGCACTATGTAGTCCCTTGAAATGTTCCTTAAAGATGCACATGGTCCCCTCAATGTTAAAGTTAATGTGTTATGGTTTCTAAAAGGCGGACAAGAAAAACTAAAATTAACAATCATTGGTGGTAAAAGGGCTGATACAAAAATATATTCGATAATGGAGGCACATTCTCTCCTAGTGTAAGTTGGGAACCAACTCTCCGAATGAGGTTTTGACTGCTTATCCATAGTAAATACAAGGTTAAAATAATGTAATATTGTGATTTGCTCAGTCCCCTTTTTGGTGTGTTCTAATTGTAGACCTGAAGTCAGAAAAACACCTCTGTGGCATGGTCAAAACCTCTTGCAGGTTATCCGTTGTGTGTATATTTATGTTACATAAATGTGTATTAAAGTCCCTGGCAACAATTAAATGAATCCGCTCTCTCCTATGCTTAGCTAAGGAACGCAGATACATATTCAAGCCATGGGTGCTAGAGATAATCTGCCACCATGACTTTGCATTGTAAAAATGTAACAAGTAAACCACTGAGGATCCTGCAAATGTAATCTTGAGGGCTTGTATAGTGAGAACCCCTGAATGTAACTCAATAATGCTCCCATTAAACTCAAGTAATATGTAAATAATCAATCCTCCTTTGGCCCTTCCCACCGGTGAATTAATTTCTGAAATAAAAAATGTTTCATAGCCCTCTAAATGGACAGTGTTTGTGGTCACACAAGTCTCTTGAAAATAAATTAAGTGGTAACCTTTGACATACGGAATCCAATATGGGTCTGTACATTTCAAGGAAATCCCGGCAATATTCCAATATATCAACAAAATATTGCTACTGTTGACATGGGAAGGTTCACTAAAAAGACTTGTTGGGCTTGAGTAGGCTAAAACGGAAGTGGGAGCTGATGCTGTAATCTCCCTTCAGTCACAGGGGTCCAGCTTGCTTAAAGGGGCAACCCTATTATGGAGCCCTACTTGGGGAGGAGGAAGTTGGAAGCAAGCATGTCATTATTAACAGGGTTTGATGCATAGCTAAAGCTAGCAGATCAAAAAGCTTAGAGAAAAGTACCTCCGAGCTCTGGACTGGATACAAGACTCTTTCATGGGATTTTGATAATCTGTAAAAAATTGATGGCTAACAACTTTCCAATAAGCTGTTCTATCCTTTAATTTCCCTGTTATCTCCAATCCCTCCCATGCTCCAGTTGTAAGTTCGGCAATTTACATACAAGCAGTTTAGAGGAAATGGAGGCACACAGAGCTAAAAGCCACTAGAATGTGACTTGGAAATTCATCATGGTTGGAATAACTATCAAAGTGTGCTGGTTAGCTCTTATAAACTCACTCATAAAATAGGCCATGTCAGTATTCTCCCAGTTGATCCTGATCAATTTGTTATGCCAAAAGTTAAGCTCCTGGCTCTCAACATAAGTAATTACATCAGTTAAGTTAGGAAGGAAGCAGTAAGCAGGTATTGTCACTAATGCAGCTAGCAATTGCATTTCTCTGCAGCAACAGTGGTATTAGATCAGAGGATAAACTCATAAAATCCATATTGCGGCAACTCCTATTTCCCTTGGATGGCAGGGGGAAAGGCATATCAGAAGATCTATAATCAATAGAAAGACCAAGGGGCATATTACCAAGCAATAGCGATAATTATCGCTATTGCTTGGTTAGAGACAAAAATTTACCGCTGAGCTGCGGCGATTTTTACCGCAAATAAACCTTGGTATTGCCAAGGTTTAACGCAAATGCGATAAAAATCGCCGCAAAGCATGAATATCGCTGAAAAGTCAGCGATATTCATGCATTACCGAGCTAATGCTCTTAGCCATGTTATCCACCTCCCATTGGATAACATGGCTAAGAACTGCTCAGGGCAGGTGTTAGCTTTTGGAGATATTCGCGCTTAGCGCGAATATCTCCAAAAGTTGGTAATAGGAGATAGCGATGTTAGCGACTGTTTCCAGTCGCTAACATCTTGGCACGCCCACTTTGCATGTCATTAGTGATAAATATCACTGACATGCAAAGGGGGGCCCAAGATGGTTGCTATCTCCTACTAGCTGTCGCTAACTGGTGTTAGCGACAGCTAGGTAATAGGGAGATAATTTTATCTCCGCTTTCTTGGCTTTTAAAGCAAAAAAGCGGAGATAAACCCCCTTGATAATATGCCCCCAAGTTCCTAAATATTACTATCCTAATTAAGGCATCTCCATTAGGAACATGCCTAAAATGTGTTATCTCTGAAACCTTTATGTCCACTAAGCGGCAAGGCACAGTATTACTTAATGAGCATGCATGGATATTGAAATCTCCTACTCATTAAACAAGAACCTCTAAATGCTTGTCCTGAACATTAGCAATATCAACTTCAAGATTGCCAATTACCTTAGTGGAACAGACACCAAAAATATTGTGATAAAAATAGAACAACCACAAATTAGAAGATTTGCGGATCCTAAATAACAACATTTGAAAGAAAGGCATAGAATGCATTTCATTGACAGCAAGTTTAGTCAATTTAGCAGAAATGAAATTAGCAAAACCTCCTTTTGCTCTACCTCTACTTGACGGGCTAGCTGGTTTAAATAAGGATTAAAAATTATTTAAACTAAAGTTATCGGTGCCTATGTCTCTTGACAAAAAATTATGGTAAAGTCTTTCACCACTGATAACAAATCAGAAATGGATAGCTTTGAACTAATACCTACCACATGGTCAGAAAGCAGCTTAATACAGTGTCTAGATATAGAGTTATTAGTGCATGGGGCCACAGTAGGATTTACTAAAGGGACTTGTATGGGGGATTCCTACAAATCTCTTTAGTACCCAGAGACCTCTTGAATTCGCTATCTTGCAAGGGCTTAAGATTGTCAATATCGGCCGGTCAGTCCAGATTGTCCTTTAAAGCTACAGCCTCATAGTTGTACCTTGTTTCAAAGTTATATACTGTGTTATATAATGGCTGTCATTAGGAATGTTTGAGATGATGGTCGCAGACAGAGACTTAGTAGCCAGGGCACTTGATTTGTAAAAATATCCTGACATTTATACTCCCACAATCCCCTGAGGATTCCTTTCCATGATTACTAATTGAAGGAGTTCTTCTGACTGAAAGAATTTTACTTGATATATTATGTGTTCACCCAGAGTTCTTTTTGAGCCAATATACAGTCTTAGTTTTCAAAGCAGAGGTGTCTTCCCTCTTCAGTTATGATATCCTGGAAACATCTTTCAAAACTATAATGTATGTAGTACATTCTGAAGGGAGTTGAACTTCTCATAATTTGGTATATCTGGGTGGACTGGGGTTGTACTCGCTCTTGGAGTGACAGTCATAATATTTCCATGAGAAGTTCTGTTTAAAAAGATTGACTCGTGGTTCATCCCATGTATAGTCTGCTCTGAAGGAGCCTGGTTTATATGCAATAAAGACAGGCTAGGTGGAGTATTTTTGGAGTTATAAATTTGATGTGAGGGTACTTTGAATTCTTTTAATGTATCATCCATTACTTTTAAGTTCTCAAACACTGCTGTGCAAAGGTCTTTGAGCAAATCCTCGAGCTTACTGAAACATTTAGAACAATAGTCTTTTAGGCTGATCTCCAATGCTAACAGGTCCTTTCAGACTGTTTCCCCTGGGTTGCTAGCTTGCTTCTTGTGACTACATCTAGTGTCCACCTTAATGGCACCTGGGGCTTGAGCTAATTTCCCATCTTCCACTAGAGTTCCACAATGATCTTTTTGCATCATTTCAAGTGTGGGCGAGCTAGGCAATATGTCAGTTGCTGCTAGGAGATCTGGTAGTGTCTTCAAGATAAAACACAGATTCCCATTATGGCCAGATTAAATGCTTTTCGGCACCCTCCTTCTATGGACCTGGAATTTCCATCAGTACTGCAGTTGTCATCCAGAGCCCCTGTGCACGCAACATTGAGAATAGAACTTAAAGACTCAAAAGCTGAGGCAACCCACTGCCTCCTTAAAGCATCTATCCTGTCCTCAACCAAGTCAAATTAGGGTTAATAGCTCCCACTACAGAAGCCAAGTAATTAGTAATTATCTTATTTGGTAGCCAATATTTCCTATTCCTTCACTAAATGGAGACCTTTCCACTCATCACAGTGGAAACAATACAATTTGCAATACTCCTACCTTTGAAGATTACTACCTTGTGAAAATCATTATGACCTTCTGAGGTGGGCAGTGATACTAAAAAAATGTAGGCCGGTAGAATAAGGGGCCTTTTTTCAAATATAGAATGCACTCTGTCAGTGGCAGGGACAGAGGGTCTAATGCGATTTTCTACAACAACCACGGCATGGGGGGCAAAGGGGAGGCTCATGCGGTGAACGGACCCACATTTTTTAATTAACTGTCACATCGTTTTATAAACCAATTGCTGCTATAATGTTTTGAGAACTCCTACAAATTGCTTTTCACTGTTTAAACTGTTTTTACCTACCTGTGCCTTTCTTCTTGATCCTGCCCCGGTCCGCTGCGCCCATTATGGGCGTTTGTGCGGAGGGCGAGGAATACTCCACTTCCTGCCTACGCTGCGCTTGGGTTAGTGCTCTAGTTTTTTCCCTCCTGCCCCCTATATTATGATGTCAGGGCCGCGATCGCGCAGCGGACGCGCACAGCGAGCGTGCCGAGTGCGCGCCGAAGGCGCACACAAGGCAAGCCCGTCTGCGCCCGTCCGCGACCGAACGCGGCCAGGGGCTAGGAGTCCTGCCTCTATCACGAGGGAAAAGGCTAAAAACTTAATGTATACGGGTGAGCAACTGTTTAGTTTCCGCACCCCTGTCAAGGCCGCCTGTAAACACAGTATTGTTCCGGGAAATGGGGCGCTGAAGTGTATGGTGTGTCATCTTAATTTTGCCCCGGCCCCGACAATTAGTAAAACTGGAGACCAATTAAAGGGGTTTTTAATCAATTGTCGTTCATTTAAAAAACATAGCTTAGACATCTATGAGGTCCTTACTGATTATCAGGTAGATTTGATGTTTTTAACTGAAACGTGGTTAGATGAATCATCGTCACCCGAGATCTTGGAGGCCCTTCCACCAGAATATAGCTTACTGAGAATTGATAGAGGAGTCCAAAGAGGGGGAGGTATCGTAATGGTACATAAGGCTAAGTTCGAGTGCTCATTGGAGCTGATAAAAATTAGTAACTGTGAAGCTGGTCTTTTTTCCATTAAAATCTCCCCTGAATGCACGATCATGGGATATCTCATTTATCGTCACCCTGGGGGTCCTTCATTGTTCGCTGACAGCCTCTTGGAATCAGTGACTCAGCCAGCCCTACGCTACAATAAATTCATCTTACTAGGTGATCTTAATCTCCATTTTGAGGATGCGAAATGCGTTGAGGCACAATCGATGATATCCTCCTTGAAATCCCTGATGCTCTCTCTCTTGGATGAGATGCCTAGGCATCAGGCGGGTCATCTCTTGGACCCATATTCTCTAACTGGGACAGTATCAGGGTGCTCCCTCCCATCAGAGTTCCGTGGTCTGACCATTATCTTATCCCATTTAATATAACAGGCAGAGCTAAAGGGGATAGACCTGAGCGGCCTACTGTATGCAAACGTAGGAAATGGAACAATTTTAGTCAGGAGACATTTGAATCCATGCTTATGCTAGGGAAACCTCCCCTTAGTAAAACTTTTAAGGAAGCATGGACGGAGTATGAGGATTGGGTATCTAAAGCGCTAGATAAGGTTGCCCCATGGACCCATAAAGCCCCAACTCTCAGGTCGAAGTCTGCCCCCTGGTACAAGGAGGAACTGTGTGCAGCTAAAGCCAGATGTAAAAGGCTTGAACGTCTGTGGCGTAAAGACTACGACGTTGGCCTGAAAGAGCTATACATGAGCAGCCTGAAGGAGTACCATAGGCGTATTAATAAGGCGAAAGGATTATTCTTCAAAGAAAGGATTCAATCTGCTGAAAACTCAAAGGAGCTCTTTTCTATCTATAAGGAGCTCACGGCTCTCACCAGGACGGAGACCAAAGACCATCTCTCCACTGAAATATGCAAATCTATTGCTGATTTTTTTGTGCACAAGGTGGAGAGGATTTATGTGTCTTTTCAGCAGGGAACACATGAAGAATCATTGGCTAGAGATACTGGCACAGGACCGTATACTAGAGCATGTCTAAACGAATTCACGGTCCCCCCGAGGGAGGAACTGATAAAGTTGATATTGCTGGACTTAAGTGCGGAATTTGACACCGTGTCGCACCCTAGATTGCTAGCCCTTCTGAGTGAAATTGGAGTTGCCGGCCCGGCACTTGAATGGAGGACCTCCTTCCTGGCGGACAGACAATTTCAAATACACTGTCCCCCCTTTAAATCCCCGCCCCGAATGTTAAATCAAGGGGTCCCGCAGGGTTCCATTTTAGGTCCTGTATTGTTTAATCTTTACATGGAACCCCTGGCCAGGATGGTGGAATTGTATGGGGTGGATATTGTATCATATGCGGATGATACGCAACTGGTGGTCACTCTATCTCATAACCCAGTTGAGACGGCTGGTAATTTCACGGAGTGCCTTGTGACACTGGCAAACTGGATGAAGTGCAAATGTCTTCGCCTTAACGGCAATAAGACGGACTTGCTGGTGATTTGCTCCTCACCTTCAATCTGGTCATCAGCTTGGTGGCCCACCAAACTGGGTCCTACACCTATCCCCTCTGACACCGTGAAGAACTTGGGTGTTCTCTTGGATTCCAAGCTCACATACTCCCAACACATAGGTAAGACGGCGGGGAGATGCTACGGCATTCTGAAGGTCCTGCGGAAGATCTTGGATCTCCTACATATGAAAGACAAGAAAACTCTGGTCCATGCTCTGGTTACGTCCCATCTTGATTATGGGAATGTCCTGCTCTGTGGCCTCAGTAATAGGGGACTGACCCAGTTACAATGTGTCCAAAATGTGGCGGCCAGGCTGGTGCTGAAGCTGCCGAGGAGGTTGTCAGGTAAACATGCGCTTCAGCGCTTTCACCGGCTCCCCATGAGAGAACGCATTAGGTTTAAGACCATGTGCTTTAGTCATCGTATTGCACATGGCAGGGGTCTGGCCTATCTTCACAAGTTGTTAACTATCTATCGTCCTAGGCGACTCCTGAGATCCATGGGCAGTATGCAGTTTGCGATACCTCGCATACATAAAGCACGGATGGGAGGGCGATCTTTTAGATTCCTGGCCAGCCAACAATGGAATGGCCTTCCTGTTGAATTGCGGATAGAGCCGTCGGAAACCAGGTTCCGGCAGAAACTGAAGACCCATCTATTTCCGGAAGATTAGTTTTAACTTAGGGTTTCCTTTCTTCTGCCCCTCTCATCTACCTGGTCTGCTCTTGATCTCTTTGTGTTGGAACGCATCCTAGCGCGGAGACGCACTGTCCTAGTGTATTCAGGCGCTCAATAAATGTTTTCATTATTATTATTATTCCACTCTACTGAATCAGTAGAGCAATGTACTCTGTGTAGTGTCTTGTGAGTTAGCGATGATGGGACCCTTTTGGTTCCTGATGGACGCCGTAGAACAGTGACGTAAGTGCTTGGGTTTGGGCTCATAAAGTAGAATATTCAGTTAACAGTTACACGCTGAGTAATAAAGATGCGTCATACCAAGCTCCATGAGTGATGTGATCATTTGCATTTACCCGGGGTTGGTGAGGACACTAGAACTGGGGACGAGATAGGGGATTACGTAAAGCATGCGATCCAAAGAACTGAGAGTGCTTTCTCAGGGAGTTTGCGTTGGTCCAGCAAACTGCTAGTGCGTGCCACGTCTGCCTCATTTAAAGTGAAAATCAACGGTTGCGTTATGTAAGAGCAATTCCAGCCAGTGCAAGGTCTGTGAAAAAAGTGAACGCCCTACAGAAAGTTTGTTTGTCGTTGACTAGAAATTTGCTTGTAAAGTTGGGAAAAGAGATACTACCCCACAGCAAAACACAGAGCTGTCATTCATACAGTACGAAAACTCTAAAGGCAGCGACAACCAGGCAACAGAGGAGTGCCAAAGGCAGTGATTGCTGAGGACAAGAGCTAAAAGCGGAAAACATTTCTAATGCAAAGCAAAGAGGCGAGAAGGCTAAAGAACCCATGCAAGAAACATAGCCAATTCTCACAGCCAAAGAAGAAGACAGTGCCTCACAGCCAGAGAGTGGACGCGATGATCCAGATGGTAGTGCACTCCTAGGTGCCAGAACAAGCAGGCGGCAGACACTGCTGGAGCAAGATCTGCTCTCAACAGCATAAAGTTCAATAGGTTACGATGCTGCCACATTCTTAAAACCACCGCCTCCCTTTGATACTGCCAAAAGCAAAATATTAGTGACAGATGGACTGCCTGGATTAAAACCTTTGATGATTTCATTGATGCACTGGAAGAAGTAAATAACAAAAAGATTATTAAATATCTGAAGATTTGTGGGTGAAGAAGTCAAAGAATTGACAAAGAAATTACCACAAGGTGATGAAGAGACGTGCCATCAAATTATTGAGGCATTAAACACCAATTCAATCCCATGCTAAATGCTGACTGTGAAAGGTACATTTCAGTCAGGAAAGGGAGAGAGCTGGTGAAACAAAGGATGAGTTTGTAGAAACACTTGATTTGCTCATCAAGCATTGCAATTTCAATGATTTCAATGGTGAAGAGGCCATGCGTCTCAGAGTAATAGATGGTTGTCTCCCCGATTCCTTCAGACAATGAATGCTGAAAGGGTCACTCAGCTCATTGCTGCCAGAGCAGAAGAAAGAGCTGACAGACAAGCAGCTAATATGGAGGCCATAACATCCCAATGTGAATTAACCCATGAGTTTAAAAAGTACATGGAAGACATGGTAGAATGCCGTAAAGTAATATCTCCAAAGAAAACAAAGTTGTGCTTTCAATGTGGATTTTCCTTTCCATATTAAGGTAAATGTCCTGCCATTGGACAGATATGCAAAGGCT
Source organism: Lissotriton vulgaris (assembly GCF_964263255.1). Classification (NCBI taxonomy): domain Eukaryota; kingdom Metazoa; phylum Chordata; class Amphibia; order Caudata; family Salamandridae; genus Lissotriton; species Lissotriton vulgaris. The sequence continues at coordinate 968,923,567 of NC_141694.1, forward strand.
GCTGAAAAGAGGACCATTTTGTAACAGTTTGCAAAGCGAGGGAAAGATCAAGTGCGTCAGCTCAAGAAAACAAAATGGAATAAAAGATGAAATGCATCACATCGAAAAAACTAAACGAATGCCAGAACGTTCCAGATGGGACGCTCTGCGCATGCCCACAAGGCCAAGTGACAGCACCAATTGAGGCAAGTAGAAACTGAACAATGTTGATTGTCATCAAATTCATCATCTAAAAGTTTGTCAGAGTGTCAACAGCTGCAGAACTTTTTGTCGCATAATACAGCCAGTCACAAATGCTTTCAATTACTAGTTTTTGGGGCCACACAAAAGGAGCATGTACATGCTCTTACACATGTGTGTTGTATACTTGCAGATGCAGGTCTCACTTTAAATGTGGCAAAGTGTGAGTTTCATCAAACCAAACTCAAGTTCTTTAGTCATATCTTCTCTAGTGGGGTAATAGCTCCAGATCAAACTAAAGTACAAGCCTTGTCATCCACTTCTCCCCCGTAAGATGTAACTATGATGTGATTGTTTCTTGGTATGGCCAGTTACAGTGCAAGATAAATATGTGACTTTGACACCATAAGTGCCCCATTGAGAGACTTAACAAAACTAAATGTCCCATTTCAAGGGTCAAGTGAATATGAGCAAAGCTTCAAGAGAATCAAGCATGCAAGTGAGAATGCCACTGAAATTAAATGCTTTGATGCAAAATTTCAGATGGAGGTTGTTGTTGATGCAAGCCCAGTGGGGTTGGGTACCATCCTTCCCAGCACACTGGATATCCCTATGCTATAAAGCACGTTGTGGCTTTTGCTAGCCAAAGTTTGTCATCGGAGGAACGTGCTTTTTCACAGCCTGAAAAAGAAAGCCTTTCTGTGTTGTGAGCTTGTGAACAATTTCATGTGTTCCTGTATGGAAAGCATTTCACAGTTGTCACTGATCACCAAGCACTGCTCACCAGTTTTGACAAACCTAAAGCAAACATGCCCCTTCGCATTGAGAGGCTGGGATTGCGATTGCAGGAGTATAATTATACAATGTTGCTTCATCCAGGAAAAGATCAAAACCCTGCTGACTATTTCTCATGTGTGCCAATACAGTGTCACAGCACAACTTCTAAAGCGCATGATGCTTATGTTAACTTCATTGTGAAATCCAGTACCCCAGCTGCCCTATCGGTGGAGCAAATCATTGCTGCCATGAGCACTGACCGAGATTTGCTGATACTCAAAAACATCAACACGCATCAATCTTGGTGATAGTATACTTAAACTCTTCATGAGGAATTTGAATACCAGACATTCAAAATTGTGCACGAAGAACTTTCAGTTACCCTAGAAGGCATCATCTAACGAGGGTTGAGAATTGGCATGCTCGAGAGTCTGAGACAACAGGTTATCGAACAGGCTAATGAGGGACATCGTGGAGTTTTAGCTACTAAACATGTTCTGCACAACAGAGTGTGGTTCCCTTGTCTTGATGAAAGAGTTGGCAAAGAATTAAAGGATTGTCAATTGTGCAACTGCTTGTCATACAAGACAAACCTGCATCTGTTAAACATGTTTGACCTTCCAAAACATGCATGGGGGAAGATTGCAATTGATTTCTTTGGACCACTTGACAACGGACATCATTTACTAGTAATTACTGATAAATATTCCCATGTTCCCCTTGCAAAATATCTGTCGTCAACTACTCATAATAGAGCCATTGAGAGATTAGGAAGTATTTTTTCAACACAGGATGTTCCTTCAGTTTGAAATCTGACAATGGCCTGCCTTTCAATAGTTAGGAATTTAAAGATTTGTTTTGCTCATCTAAATATTAAGCAACAGAAATTCGCACCTGTCTGGCCACAGGGGAATGGTGTGGCAAAGAGTTTTTGAGCACATTCAGGACCATTCATCGCAATGTGTTGGAAAAGCTTGAACTTCAATCCGTTCTTAGTCTACGCTCAATACATACAGGTTACCTCCTCATTCTACCACAGTTGAGAACCTGCTACCTTAATGTTTAGGAGAGCCATATGAACCAAACTGCCACAATGGACCTATGAGAGGGTTCAGTGAGTAAATATTGAGGGACATAACATAGAATGCCCAAAATATTGACTCCAAAATATGGAAGTACATAATATAGAATCCCTATCGACAAACAATTAAGTATTAAAATATCGAATCCAAATTATAGATTGTTAAAATACAGTTAACTAAAATATATTTTTTAAAATATATTAAAAATAATATAAATATTCAAAACAATTAAATAAAACATACTTAAAATATTGTGAAAAAGCTTATAATGTAAAAATAATAAATGTCATGTAAAAAAAAGTAGAGATTTTGTTGGATAGTGAGAGGGTAAAAATTACTATTCCCACTCCAGTGAGTGCAACAGTAGGGAAAACGTTGGATAGCGTATGAGTAAAAATTACTATACCCACTCCAAAGAGTGCAACAATAGAGAAAGCGTTGGGTAGCGGGAAGGTAAAAATTACTATTCCCACTCCAGAGAGTGCAACAGTAGGGAAAGCGTTGGATACAGTACGGAAAGCAATGATTTAATATTAAAATAAGATTAAATTAAGTAGCAATAAACAAATTATAAAATTTAATTACCAATTAATAAAAATGTATTACCAATTAAAAAAAAATACCAATTAATAAAAATTCATTACCAATTAATAAATAATTATCAATTAATTATCAATTCATATAAATAAAAATAAATATTTACTTTATTACAATTAAATTACTTCCCACCCTATTCCCCTATAAACGCATAACCTGCTCCAAATATTAAAAAGTACAATTAACATAATTATCAATTAATAAATTAATCAATTAATAAAAATGAATTACCAATTAATAAAAATGTATTACCAAATAATAAAATTGTATTACCAATTAATAATTAATTATCAAGCAATTAATTATCAATACATATAAATAAAAATAAATATTTACTTTATTACAATTCAATTACTTTCCACCCTATTCCCCTATAAACCCACAACCCGCTCCAAATAATAAATAATACAATTAAAATAGTTATCAATTAATCAATTATTAAAAAATATTTACCAATTAATAAAAATGAATTATCAATTATTAAAAATTAATTTATCAATTAATTAATAATTATCAATCAATTAATCAATACATATAAATAGAAATTAATATTTAATTTACTATAATTAAATTACTTCCCACCCTATTCCCCTATAAACCCACAACCCACTACAGAATTAAATTAAGCAAAAATTAAATTACATAACATTCATTACTTTAAAAAAATTAAACATACATTACAAAAATAATACATAATTGGAACACATATACTACCATACATAACACTAAAAAAAATCGATATTATGGAAATCGATATTTTAAATTCAATATTATGGAAATTGAAATTTTCTACCCCAATTTCGATATTCTGACTAACTATACTTTGGTGATTCGATATTCTGTCCTATCTATATTTTGGAGTCAATATTCTGGCCTGTCTATATTTTGAATTCTATATTTTGGGAGTTCACCCCATGGGAGATCTATTGACCGTGGTAAAATTCACACTACTTACTCCTCTCACAATGGCAAAATGAAGACCTGTGTGGATTGATGCCACTGTGCTCGGAGCACTGTGTTCAAAAGAAGAGACTATGTCATTGTGAAGCAGAAATGGAAATGCAAGTCTGAATCTCCTTTTGAAGCTGACCCACTGAGAGTTGTGACTAGTAAAAGAAACATGGAGTCTATTAAGCACAATTCTTAGCATTTCAAGCACCTGCCTCGACCTTCACCAGCTCCAGAAGTCAGAAGTGCGACTTAGCCACCTGAGAATCCAAAGAGCCCCTTGACTGTACCAGTGGCTCTGTCACCAGTGCCAGCCATGAACACCTTTCCTGTATCTCCGCAACCTCACGTGACCAGAGCACCAAAACGACTTGTTGAAGAGTTGTGCTGAATTATTTGTAGTTTTTAATTAACAAATGGGGAGATGTAGGGCTAGATGTACATCCCGTTTTAGCGGTCACAATGGAGAATCGGGCCATTTGCGATTGCTAAAGAGTCTTTTCACATGTACTAACCCTACTAAACCAAAACGGCCCCCACAACGCTAAGGATGCCTGGCCTCCACCTTGGGAGTGCCCAGGAGTGGACGCCTCACAGGGAAAGCCAGGATGGGTTCCACAACGGTATTCGTACAAGCGCCTTGAGACCCTTGCGGGTGAGTAGTGCGCTATACAAGTATCAATTTACTTTGCAGTTGATAATCTATTATGTACTCGGAAAATAGGGTTTGCAAGTTGGTATTAGGAAGGGGCATTTCAAGGGCATCCCTTCCTAATAGCGAGTCGCATGGGCATGTATGAATGTTTTGCTACCGGAATGCAGTCGCAAAACATTTATATTTTCCTAATTCTGTGAAGTAGGTGTATGTGAGCATTACCATTTTTTAAGAGCAGGCAGTGGTCCCATGGTGATCACTGCCTACTTTAAAAAAATGAACAGGAAACTGTTCATTTTTCTTTTTTAAATACATCACATTTTCCTTTTAGGACAACAGGCTGCATTTCAAAACATTAATTGCTTTATTTAAAAAGCAGCCCAGCAGGCCACCATTCCTGTGATTACAGGCCATTCCCAATAGGTTGTGAATTGCAACATACCTCATGAATATTGATGAGGTAGGCCATTTGGACACAATGGGAATCGCTAAATGTTTCTGAGACACATTAGTACATTGCCTTTTGCGAGTCCCTAATTGTTAGCCGGAAACAATTGCAATTAGAGACTCGCAAAACGAAGTGGTCATAAACCTGGCCTGTTTTGTCTTGTGAGTTAGCGATGACAGGGGCCCTTTTGGTTCTAGACGAACTCTGAAGAACAGTAATGTAAGAATGTAAGTACTTGAGTGTGGACAGTAAAATTCATAAGTAAAATGTTCTGGTCATACCCCCACCTCAAGCTCCATCCCCAACTGCCTACAGTCCGGTCAAGTCACCCCCATTCTGAAAAAACAAAAGCGGACGGAACTGACTATGACAACTTCTGTCCTATTTCCAATATGCCTACCCTGGCAAAACTTCTAGAAAAATGTGTTCACATTCAACTCTGCAACGACATTGATGATTTCCATCTAATAAACCAATTTCTGTCTGGCTTCGGTGCTGGGCACAGCACCGAATCTGCTATGATACACATTGTAGACGATGCCCTAAAATGCTGGACCAGAACAAGCCTGCCTATTAGTCCTCCTTGACCTATCATCAGCATTTGATAAGGTTAAGCACGCAAATATCCTAGACCTTTTGAAACACTATTTGGGCATTACAGGAGAAGCCCTTAACTGGTTATCTTCCTACTTCCTAAACAGATCTCAAAGAGTCAAGCTTAATCTCTCTCTATCTCAGTCCACGCCGATTAGACTTGGGGCATCACAGGGATCATCTCTATCACCCACCCTCTTCAATCTATTCATGGAGCCCCTAACAGAAGTTCTGAGCTCATCCAACATCCAATACCACGTGTACGCTGTTGATACCCAGCTATACCAAAAATCTCCTCCCCAGAAGACATCAGCTCCCCCAACACAACACAACACAACACTAATGGAAATTCAAATTTGGCTAGCAACTAATCACCTCAAACTAAATACTCAAAAAACTAAGCTCCTTATAATCGCCCCACCCAACCAGGCACTGGTCATTGAAGAATGGTAACAGCTTACAGCCCTCAACTGCACTCCACAAATCATTGACTCAGCAAAATCACTGGTCATTGCTCTTCACAAGAATCTCCACATTCAGAAACACATCTGTGCCTCCACAAAAGCAGCAAATCATCAAATGAATATTTTAGGAAATTTAAAACATTTCCTCCCACCCCCCAAACAATTTCAACATGCTGCACAAGCCTTAGTGATTCCAAGGTTGGAATATTACTGCCCAGATCCAAACTTGCTTCTGTAAGGGCCTCTCTCAACTCTGCCGCTAGACTCATCACTGGCTCAAAAAGAGCCACTTTACCCCGGATCTCAAATCCCTCAACTGGCTCCCATACAAAGCAAGAACCAGCGAAAATTACCTGCATGGCGCATAAAGACATTCGAACACAATACCTCTAACTATCTCGTCCAATAGCTCAAACTCTCCGGCGGTTCCTGTGCATGCAGAAGCTTCAACACCTTTCTTCTGAAACCTCAGAGGTTCGACAAGAAGAAAACTTACAACCGTGCCTTCTCTGGGATTGCCCCAAGAATCTGGAATTCTTTACCTCCTGAATTCTGAACGAATCCCTCAATCATATCATTCAAGAATGAAGTTAAAGAATTCCTTATGAACAAATTTCTTCTCTAGATCACATGCCTCTAATCTCCGCAGCCACTCACATGACTAAATATCTCTGGCGACCTAATGCCCTCTTCTGTGCAATACTGACTTTATCCCCCTGTTTCTCAACTCTGCTGTTATTAATGACGGAGCTATGGTATTCAAATGTTTGTGAATTTGTAGTAAATGTGATATTCCTGCTTTTACTACTCTGTAATTCTGTAAAGCGCTCTGATACCTGCAATGGTCATGTTAGTGCTATAAAAAAAACTAATAAAATAAGTAAACGGTTAGAAGCTGAGAAATAAAGACATGTAATACCAAGCTCTGTGTGGCATGATCTCTTGCAGGTACCTGGGTTGGGGGGGATGCTACACTCGGCTTACCTATTGGAGTACAGCCGGTCATATTTACAGATCGCCACCAGGCAGGCTGAGTGCTTTATGCCTACAGCACAGCTGCTGCCACAGCATATCACCTGAAGGCATTGAAGCTTGCCGTGCAGGTGCCAAGTTCAATGGGCACGCACAGCAAAGACTTCTTTTTTCAAAAACAAACTTCCAAAACCAGAGTTTGCTATTGAAAGTCTAAAAATGATTTGACTTGACACAGTGATAGACTTCTTAAAGCTCTTGGGAGAGGGCATCATTTGTGTAATTTCAAGGTTGCGATGACAGACTTTCCCTGGAGGTTCAAAACAGGAGACAATGATCTAAGAACATTTGCTCTCTTTTTGGCAAGAGTTTAGCAGACAAGGTACTTTGCAACGTGGTTGGTGGAGTACCCTGTCCACTAACCTATAAATAAGGCTCTAACTCTCATCCCTCACTGCACTCAGCTGATCAACTGCATTAACCCAATTAAATGATCCATTTGATTGTAAAAAGTTAACTCTCTTTGAATTCCCATGAAAATATTTCAAATGCTACTCTCCTTAAAATCAGTAATTAAATCACGAAAGCCTTTTAAGATAAGGCTGCAAACAAAACATGGGATGCGAATGAGCACGAATGGCTCCGAGAACTGTACTTCGTCAAGACAAAAGTCACTGTTGATTTGTCAAAAGCGTAACTGGTCACCTGGAAAAAAAAAACACTTCCAATTTCACTTCAATTACCATCCTCTAGTGTAAAAGGGCACGTGTAAATAATTGTATCAGTATTATGAACGGATGCTAAAAACCACTTACATATCATTTGCGCAAATGCACTTAGAAATTGTTTTTTCGTGTAAACCAGAAAGTGGCTGAGCGATTGTTGCCACTTTCAATAAAATGCAGCTCCTCCGACTGTGCAGTAAGGCCATGAGCATTCTGGTGACATTTTAGTGCTGCTACTTTTGATGACATCAGTAGCAATCTTGTATTATAAAATACATCATTCACGTTATTATTCCTCATTATCCCTGCATTTAAATTGACAGTATAAACAAGTTTTCATCAAAATTAAGTTACATTAATCCACTTTCCAATTATGGGGTGGAGTATTTATTGTATTCATTTTATAAGAACATCAAAAAGATATTTCCTATGAATGTATATCTCGCCCTGTACTATATAGCTGAAAGCAGGTTACAGGTAACTTCTTGCATAAATGCATACACCATAGAAAGCCCTATATGATGAAAGTACATGAGACCTTGGAAGTCACACAGTATATCATTAATCTGCAAGTACGCCCAACCTACTCTAAATTATTACATTATACATTCAAAACAATCATTCCCCTTCAAAAATACACTTTTTTTTAGTAGAACCAACTATTCAGAACTTTCTCTGAATCTTGAGTCCTCGCTTTAAATAATGTCAAATGATCCCTACTTTGCACGTCAAAGGATAGTATCAGGTTGCTCTTCCATGTGTGCTGCACTTGCCCTGCTTTTCACCAAAAGTCTCCTTTAGTAGTAAAACAAGCATTTGCAATGCAATAGGTCTCGCATTAACGAGAGTTTGAGCTATTGGCATTGAAAATGACAATGCCTTTTATTTATGGGTTGTTTTTAAAACAGATGAATAAAAGCTGTTGTTATTTTCAATGCCAATAGCTTAAGCTCTCGCAAATGCAAGGCTTATTGCATTGCAAATGTGTTTGGCGTTAGGAGAGAGCGTGTCCTGCTCTTGTAGGCAGGACAAAGCTATTTCAGAAAAAGGTGCTTGGAGGCTGTACTGAAAGCCGACCAACCAACAACACATGTAACAGAGGTTGTCCTCATGGGAGGTTACTAAATGAGACAAGGCGGTACGAAGGAGGGACTACTAAGACTATTGACCAATGAAAAGCCACAGTCTACAATAGACAATGACACACCAATGAAAAATTTGGGCGGAGAGTTGGAGGGGCTTCAAGATCATACCTGAATACAGCATGCCTCGCATAGCAGCACATGCGCTGCCCAGGCTTGACCTAAAAACAGCACGTTTGTAGGGACAAATGTATTTATCCTTCTCTACGTGCCTCTCATTCTTAGTTCAATAAGTTCCTAATTTCTCTCAAACGTTTCTCGTTGTGCTCCAAAAATTGTCAATTATGCTGATTGTCCCATATTTTAATGTGTACGCCATGTTTTTACCAAGAAACGCTTTTTTAGTATTCAATAGGATAGGGTCCTCAGCCTAGAAATGACTGGTGAAAAAACGAAAAGGTGATTATGGAATGTTTGAAATAATGACTAGCAATTACACAGAGCCACATGCCATTTCTCACTGTCAGTCACATTTCCGTCAGTAACCGCCCATATGCAGATGCACCCTAAAAAGGTTCCACTTATTCTCACTGTGATATCTCCACGCTTCCAGAGCAGCCGACTCGAACACCATGAGCTAGGGACTCTGGTGGTAATTTTTGGTCTCTATAGGCATTGATTGACATCTGCAGTTCTATTTGCATATTGCCCTTTCTGTCAAGTGCAAATAAAAAATGGATGGATAGCATGTAACTTCAGGCCTTGAATGGTTGCTGCTATCTAATATCGCACTTCCAGGAGCCATTTCTGTTTTTAAAAAAGAACTGCAGGTGAAGGCATATTGTTTTCGTCTGAGGCAATGTTTTTTATGAGAAAAATAAAATTGTTGAAGGGATTAGAAAAATGTTTGGTCCAAATGAATTACCCTTTAGCATTATTTCACCCAATGGGTGAGGGGAGCAGATCCAGCTGCAGGAGTGGGTGAGGGGAGCAGATCCAGCTGCAGGAGGCAAACAAATTGAAAGAACTCTGATGACAATTGGACAGAATTCTGAGTTTTTCCTCACGAAATTTCTCGAGACAGATATTAGAAGGTCAACCGTGCCGAAATGTTTCGAGGGAAAATATGCATGGAAAATCTGATGCATATGGAGTTCAGTAGTAAGCACCAATTCTGCATGTAATTCCCCATTTCCCACACAAACTCTGAATATCATTTACCACATCTGATAAATGCACACTATGGGGAGCCTGTATTAACCAGGACGTGTAAATACCATCCCCTATTCTAATAGACTAATAATCAGGGCCTTTTGGCTGCGGTTCCTGGCTGACACCCAAGTCCAGGGGTGCATAAGCAAACAGGGCAAAATGTGGGTAGGAATTAAAATGTCAGATCTGCCATACCTCCCTCCCAAGAGCGAATTATTTTACATGCATATTAAATAAATCCTTGTTTACTTGGTTTCCCCTTGATTTTGGTGGAAAAAAACGGGAACGGACTCCCCTTTTCTGGTTCATATATGTGTTATTTGCTCAGTGCTCCGCCTTTGCAAGCCTTGATCACATGATCATGTATATCTATCTATCTACATTCAACATTCAACATCTTGAAGGGATTGTGGCGGACAGTGACTCAAAGCAGAGGAGTGGAGCATTGACCTGTGACCCTAGCCCGAAAGGCCAATTTGTAATCAAAGTCCAAAGCAAAATAGAACTTGAAAAAGGTAAAAACTAGGTTGAAAGCAAAAAACATTAGGTCGGGAAAAAGTTACGAGAGAAACACAGCGGGTGCTCATATAACTTCGCCAGCAACTATATCATCAAACTAGAGACTTTCACCACATATGTAACCTTGACTTCATGTAAACGGGCTGAACGTGGTTTAAGGCACTCCTGTTATACTGAAAGAAACCACGTTGGCTGGTGACTACTGGGGTGGAATCCTCGCTAAACACATTAAAACTCTGCATCTAAACTTTTAGTTGGGAACCATGTGAAGTTTCCCTTTTAACTCCTAATAGGCCCCTGCTCCTCATCATCCCTGCGCGTCTCTCTCAGGCAGGCGCAGTACCAGGCGCCGAGGCGCCGCCGCCTGCCTGAGGAGAGTTGCTGTCAGAATACCCAAACCTGTCAATTACGCGCGTCTCTCATCTGTCTGAGCTGTCAGGACGGCTGCGCGGCGCGGAAGCGCGTCTTCACACGTTACCTCTCCGTTTTCCAGTGGCTGGATCTTGGAGTAATACGAAGTGCAGATCACTTCGTCGTCCTTCCTGTAGGAGGGGGGTCCAGTGCGGGGGGTAATATTGTAGCGGGTCAGGCACTCGGTGTCTGTGATGGCATAGTACTGCCAAGGGTGGAAAGTCACGCCGTCCAGAGAGCGCTCCAAGACCCAGTTTCCAGGCCGCGGGGAATTGGCAGCTTTAATGATGACATATGCTATCTGGAACACCTGAAGAAAACGACAAAAACATAATTATAGTGTAAGCTTGTGCGAAAGCAAGAAAAAAAAAGTTTTTTTCAGACTGCATAGGCGCTCCTTTCTGCTTCTCCCTTTCATTTAGCAGTGCTCCTACTCTTAAATACGCATTGTGGTAGGAGGCCTCGTGTGACACTCTTCTGACTGGGAAAAACATCTCTACACAAAATGTGGTTTTTGACACGGGGACGTTTCATTATGACAGGCAGTATCTATTAAAGTGAAAAGATAGAGCTTTAAATTCTATCAGAAGCAGGCAGCTGCTCACACTGAACTAGTCTTGACTGGAAATGCCTTACCAACTTCTGGTTACCACAGAGTACCTTCCTTGAGACGCATACTCCCTGAATCTCCCTAGTTACCAGGTGAAATGGCTCCCATAGTGCTTTTAGATACGTACAGCCCAAGCTTGTAACAGTCCAAGATCTCGCTTTATCCTGTTCCGCGCAAATTATTTTATGCAAAGGCGCATGATGAAAAACATCTTTACAGGCCCAATTACGAGTGAGTTTGATTTTGGTGCAGGGATACGATGGGAACTAAAATAACGATGGCAGCTACTGCAGGGTGAGCAGAATTTTAAAGCCAAAAACCGGGCCATTTCCCAAAAAATAGAAGAGGGACTACCATTTTACTGCAACCCAGGGCAGAGAATTACAGAAGAGGCAGTAAGAACATACATAAAATGCCATTTTAAAGCCAGTAGCCTGCCTGTTAAATACATTGCTTTCTTATAGCAGCTGATTTCTCCCACCGTTTTTAGTTGGCTCTCTCTAAAAATCTGAAATCTGCCGGGTCAGCTGGCGAAAACCAAGGACTGTCCGGGCAAATCCGGGACGCCTGCTAGTGTCCCCACTCATAAATACAGCTATTCTGTGTATTTGTCTCCAGAATAGGGAATACAATGTGAACCCAACATAACACCATGGAAACCTGCTTGTGAAATTCGTTGCTTTTACAAGGAGATGGGGGGAGCTGTACTGGGTGGAGTTGGGAGGCAGTTGTGGGGGTAGAGGGGGCACTTTGGCACAGGAGGAGCTGTGTAGCAACAGCGGGGAGCACTGCATCCTGTAAGAGGTGAGTTGGGCTGCTGCAAGGCTGTACTTGCAGTCCTGCCTGCACAATACATAATGATGTCCACTGTTGGCTGGACCTCCATTGTCTAGGCTTACAACGCTTGAAACATTAAGTGAACCAATCATTGCACTAAACCAACAATAACTTGGGCCAGATGCATTACTTAACATAAACTAAAGTTGCTGCAGGGCGTTGCCAAGAGGGAAAAATCAGCACAAAGCCACATTTATTAAAAAGCATTGGCAAAGCCAATAGTTCCCAACTTTGGGAGCTATTGACTTTCTCGATGGTGTTTAGTGGTTCTTAACCTTCTGAGTTCTGTGGACCCACATTATATTATTACTGGAAGCTGGAAACCCCTGCCTAAACAGTATATTTGATGTGTACCTAAAAAATAAGCAAAATTACACAAACAAGTATACACCAAACGAATAAACACATTTTATAATATATTCTTTAATTTACAAATTTTAATTGAGATGGTTGGATTATTTCCAAATTTCGGATTATTTCTAAAAGTTGAAGCAATATGCTAGGTTCCACTATATCGCTTTGTCTTCATTTGCTCTGAATGCATTCTCACTTTTTATCAGAGCATGCTAGTGCAGGCACGGTCCAGATCCAGATGAATGCAAACGCCACCCTCCCCGGCACCCTCATCTAGAGAACTTCTGGACCATTCCCCCCTTCAACGAAGCCATAACAGACTTCATCGCTCACCACACTCTAACCTCAACAGACTGTATCCTACTGGGTAACCACAATTTCCACCTGGACAACCACAAAGACTGCAACTCCCTCCTGGAGAACCTCACCACCATCGAACTCAAACAATTGGTCACACGGCCAACCCAATCAGCAGGACACACGCTCAACCCCATCTTCTCCGCAAGCAACAACATCTCCAACAGCCACACCTCCGGGCCACACTGGACTGACCACCACTGCGTCCACGTCTCTTTCACCAAACCCACCATACACCACCATGCCCACCGCAATCTTCACAGAGACTGGAACTAGGTGACCGAAGACCAGCTCACCACCTCCCTCAGCAAGACATCAACACCGACATCCACGGATGCCAACACCTAAGCACACAACCTCCAATCCTGGATCCCCAACTGCGCCAACACACTGGCCCCCCTCAGGAAACCCCCAGGTAAACAGCCCTCCAAAAAAACTAGCTAGTTCACCCTCCCTCCAAGAGTTCAGGTGCAACTACACATGGCTCGAGAAAAGATAAAGGGGAAGCAAGATCACAACAGACCAGGCAGCCTTCGAATCTGCTGTCACTGCACACCACACGTCATCAGAACAACAAAGTAGCCATCCAGGAATGCATTAATGCCAACGCACACAAAGGCAAAGAACTCTTCAACATGATCAAAAAGTTCGTTAAATTCAGCGCAGAGACAGCAGACATTCCCCCAGCTCAAGACCTCTGCTACAACCTAGCCATCTTCTTCCACCACAAGATCAAGGAGATCTACAACAGCGTCTCAACCAAAGACCCACCCACCCAACTCCACCTGCAACCACCACACCCAAGGGCTCCAAACCCCAGCAGATCTTGACCAGCTGTTCTACCCTCACCTCTGATGACACCCTCAGGATCATGAAGAGCATCCACTTCGGAGCCCCCTGAGATCCCTGCCCTCAGCACATCTTAAACAGAGCAGGTACCTCCATCTCACACAAACTCTGCCGCACCACCAACTGCTCCATCAAGTCTGTAACCTTCATGAAAGACTGGAAGCACACAGAGATCAACCCCCTGCTGAAAAAACCCTCTGCCGACCCAACTGACCTCAATAAATACAGACTCATCTCTCTGCTCCCCTTCCCAACCAAAGGCATTGAGAAAGTCATCAGCACCCAACTCTCTGAGTTAATCTAAATAAACAACATCCTGGACCTCTCTCAATTGGTCTTCAGAAGCAACCACAGCACTGAGACCGCTCCCCTTGCCATGACAGATGACATCCACACCCACCCCGTCCAAGGCAAGACTGCTGCCTTCATCCTCCTGGACCTCTCAGCCGCCTTCAACACTGTCTGTAACCACACCCTCTGCACCAGACTTGACGCAGGCATCCGCAACATAGCCCAAGAATTAATCTGCTTCTTCCTCACCTACCGAATGCAGAGAATCAGACTTCTGTCGTTCATCTCAGAACCGACATAGATCAGCTGTGGAGTGCCTCAGGTATCCTCCTTGAGCCCCGTCCTGTTCAACATCTGCATGGTCCTGGTTGCAGTCATCGTCAGAATTCACAGACTCAACATTGTCTCCTATGCTTACAACACCCAGCTGATTCTCTCCCTCACAGATGAACCCACAGCTGCCAAGAGCAACTTCCATAATTTGATGAAGGTAGTCATCACCTGGATGAAGGACAGCTGCCTCAAGCTTAACTCAGACAAGAATGAAGTCCTTATCCTTTGCTTCGCCTCCTCCACCTGGGATGGCTCTTGGTGGTCCGCAGAGCTTGGAACCCCTCCCCTCACACCCACAGACCACGCACAAAACCTCAACTTTACAAAAATTCAGCTTTACATAGCACCAGTTGCGTTACCTGAGGATACATTCATAATTTTTCTTTTTTGTTAGGCACGGGGAGATTAAGTGTTTTGCCCAGAATCACAGGATGTTCAGCATCATTGCCGAGAATCGAACTGGGTACCCCAGATTCAAAGTGGACCTCCCTAGCCGTAAGGCCAACTCCTCTCTCAGACATTGTTTAACAAACATGCTACCATCCTCTCCACCCAACTGCATGAACGCAAATATCCCTCACACCTTGTGAAAAGAGCGTGGAAACGAGCCTCGAACAACAATCGCGAGGCCTTGTTGGATAGGCGGCCACCTAAACCACCCCTTGAAAGGCTAACATTTGTCAGCACATTTAATGCACTATCCAACAGAATCCAGAAATCTGTGCGTAAACACTGGGGTATTTTGAACACCACGGACGCTAATATCCCTTCACCCCTTTTCTCATTTAAAAGAGCACCAAGCTTACGTGATACATTGGTCCATACCAGACCAAGGATACAGAACATTGAGAGATCAACGACTCTATGGGACCTACCTCCGGTCACTGGTCATCATCCATGCGGATCATGTAGTGTTTGCCCCCAGACCAGTAAAACCAACTCGATTGACCTAGGGACAGGGAGGACCTGGGTCCTCAAAAAACACACAAATTGCAACACAGAAAATGTCATATACATGATTACCTGTCCTTGCTCCCTCAGATACATTGGATACACCACTCGCAAAATCAAATTAAGAATTGGGGAACACAAGAGTACCATTAGGTGTCACAAACAGGCAACGAAACTCACGAGCCATTTTCTGAACTGTAAGCACACAGCAGATGAAATGAAATGGGTTGTCCTAGAACATCCTTATATTCCCTCTCATATAAGTGATGTGTCTAAATTTCTTTTCAAAAGAGAACAGAAGTGGGTTTTCCAGCTCCAAAGCGATTCTAAGGGGCTCAATGATGATATACCATGGGCGTCTTTGTGACTACCCTGAGATGCTCTTAAAATCGCCTTTATGGTATCAGACATCATTGCCCTATTCCTTGATGGATTCTTCCTATGGGCATTTATACGACTTATCTGTAATTCCAACTTGTAGTGTATAATATCATCAATCACATTCTAAATAGTATTAAGTCTATCATACACAGCCGTTCATAGTGCAGTCAGGGCTCTCACCCTCACCTCACATGATTTCCTATTTTTCAAATTTTCAATTTTTTAGAGTGTAATCATGGGTTTTTATTTACACTAAAACATGAGCTCACATGTAGCCTCTTAAACCCTCTTCCAACACTGAATTGCTGCGCTTCGAAATCCAATGTCACACTATATTCGGAATTATGTGATACTGGTCTAGCGCGATATTGGCCACTTTTGAGACACTATTCCCGCTTGAATAGCGAGTACGCATGCGCGAGCACGCATGCGTGGGTACTGTAAGTTCTCCGCGCATGCGCATCACGATCAGATACATCGACTCCGCGCATGCGCATGCCTTAGACAGTATTCCCCAGCCTTGCCTACAATTGGTTGGAGTACCGGCGCACGCGCATTTGTGAACCGTTAATTCCCAATCAAGCGCCGCATTAACACAAACGGCCAGCTGCTCCCGATTACCCAATTAAATCGGGTATATAATAACAAAGCAGTCGCGGTCCAAGCTACCTCCACTCCTGCTCGGACGCTGGCCCAAGAGGTACCGACGGACAGGTAGGGTTTCTCTAGCATTTAGAACCAACAACATGGAACTTGTACATCGAGCCCTTCCCTTTAGTGCTCTTAACTTAAATACTTAGAACTTAGTTGGTCTTTATGAGCTAGCTTTACAAGCTTGTCATGGAGTCCTATTTTCTTGATTAATATGTTCCTTAGCAAGATCTAGGGAATGTCTTTTCTGAATGCTTTTTCTGAAAGTTTTTCTCAGGTTGCATTTTGCATACATTACCATTCCATGCATGGTCACTACCATGTTTTTTCTTGGGGTTGAGTCTCCTTTTAATCAACTGGTGTTTGTTTGTATATACTTTGGATTAGTTGATTATATACTTTGTACCTTGATAATGCAGTTTTGAGGTCCTTTCACACTTTTCCATTTCAAACAGAGCGGGGCCTCCTTCTTCCCGAGTAGGTGCCGGGTGAGGTGAGGTGATCTCCCACAAAATGCTGGGTGAGTGACTATTTACAGTTCAATGTCTCATAATCCTGAAATTGTAAGGATCATATCCAGGAGAACTATACAGCTTCTGGGGGGCAGAGAAAATTTTCTTGTTGCCTTGTTTGTTTTGTTGTGTTGTGTTTTAATCACCAATATACCACATGCGCCTCTCACACTTTGTTGTCCCCTTTTTTCTTTAGGAGAATAACGAATAGTTGGATAAACACCAGAGAACATTTGGGCTCAAAGTTTCTGGTAGGATTAATCCATATTGTCAATGCACCTAGTTTTCACAAATAGCAGTCGCTTAACATCATCTGGTCCTGAAGAAAGCTTGGACTCACTGTCCATATAAGATGAAACATGTCGACCTCCACGTACTGCGCCGTTATATAGTCATTTTTTAAGACTATTAGGCGTTGTTTTTAACCTTTGACCCTGAGATAATACCTAATAAACATATTTTTTGTCTCAGGAGCCAATTTTACTCACACTTTATTTTCTCTTTTTCACGAGCACTGCACTCCATCAGTCCTACCTTTGAAATACTGTGGTTTGGAAAAGTATTTTTCAAAATCCATCTCCGCATCATTATCAGGTGCGCTGGGAGAGATTTGGGTTTATGATATGTATCCCACATGACGATACTCCACCATGATGGTGGGCTGATGGGAATTTTTTCCAACCCAGTATTATCATAGTGATGACATGTTGGTCTAGTGTTTTTTTGCGCGACACAACACACAAGCAATCATCTGGGCCAGGTATCTCTTGTTTGTTTTTTCAGTAGGCATAGGGGTTTGAGCTACCGTGGTCGTTAAAAATTCCCCTTTGACCCCCCCCCCCCTTGTTTCTTTTGGTCCTGGTTGCAGTCATCGTCAGAATTCACAGACTCAACATTGTCTCCTATGCTTACAACACCCAGCTGATTCTCTCCCTCACAGATGAACCCACAGCTGCCAAGAGCAACTTCCATAATTTGATGAAGGTAGTCATCACCTGGATGAAGGACAGCTGCCTCAAGCTTAACTCAGACAAGAATGAAGTCCTTATCCTTTGCTTCGCCTCCTCCACCTGGGATGGCTCTTGGTGGTCCACAGAGCTTGGAACCCCTCCCCTCACACCCACAGACCACGCACAAAACCTCAACTTTACAAAAACTTAGCTTTACATAGCACCAGTTGCGTTACCTGAGGATACATTCATAATTTTTCTTTTTTGTTAGGCACGGGGAGATTAAGTGTTTTGCCCAGAATCACAGGATGTTCAGCATCATTGCCGAGAATCGAACTGGGTACCCCAGATTCAAAGTGGACCTCCCTAGCCGTAAGGCCAACTCCTCTCCCCAAATGTTCAAAGCATGTGAACATAGGCAAGCAGAAATGCTTTTGCATACATTAGAACATTAAAGATAGACCTGCTTGCTTTGTCAATATTTGCTAGGAGCAGATAATTTCAGCTGCATAGATTGTCAAGTATCATAGAATAATAGGGTCTGTCATCTCTTGAGCATATGATCCATTGTACTGGGCTGTAGCTTGACACCTGAGATCGACCAGCTCTGGTAAATAGGCAGAAAAGGCGGGCTTGATTTTTTTGCCCCTGGTACCCCATTACTCAACCCCACATTTTAGCTCAGTTGCAGATTCTGGCTCAAAAGACATAGGGCCAAAGGCACTATTGCCGGTCGCAAACCAGGGAGGTCCAATTTCAACACCGACTGGTCTGTGAATGAGAATGCAATTTGCAACGTGAACTTTTTAAGAATATGTCGCATTGCAAATTGGATTTTTGATGAAAGTCGTAAAATATTTGTCTAAAGAGGATTACTTAGGCAGGTCACAATTTTTTACCCATTCGTTTGGTAAGAAATGCTTTTGAAAGCAGCTCAAGCTCATTAAAGGAACAGGTGTTTCTTGGAAACAATGTTTACTTTGAGAACTAATCAGGTGGAGCAGGCAGGACTCCTCTGGACCATGCCTTAATCCCTATGAGCCCTCCAATATGATTCCCCAAGGAGAAACTGTTCCATAGCTTTTACCAACCATTAATTAAAATAGCACTTTTGTGGTGAAAAACCCTGTGATTTTGCAAATGGGATGGTTTACAACCACACAAGGGCTGTACATCCAGTCCTTAATCCTTCAAATTTCAGCATTTACTTAATTGCTATCTAGTCTCTTGCCATCACCCTAAATTGGTCCCATTCAGTCACCCTTCCATTTTTCATATTTTGCCTCACGGTTATGTCCTGTTAAATTATCTTCAAGTTCAGATGTATACCTCTGAATATCCCATTTCTTTAGTTTAC
Source organism: Lissotriton vulgaris (assembly GCF_964263255.1). Classification (NCBI taxonomy): domain Eukaryota; kingdom Metazoa; phylum Chordata; class Amphibia; order Caudata; family Salamandridae; genus Lissotriton; species Lissotriton vulgaris. The sequence continues at coordinate 968,942,666 of NC_141694.1, forward strand.
AATATGTTAAAAAGATAACACTAATTACATTAAAGATCACCCATGCATTTGAGAAAAATCAGTCCAAATCAAAATTTGTATTTTTTCTAAATTTTAAATTAAAAAGTAAATTCTCAACTAAAGTAAAAGAAATTACATTTTTGTTATGCAGTATTAATGATTAAAAATGATGTTTAAAATTAATTAGAAGTAATTTAATTATATGCTAATAAAATGTATGGTTACAGTAACTTTTAAAATGCAAACAAAATACTAAAATATTTGCTAATTTATAAAAGTTTATATTTTGATATATTTTGTAAACATTAAGATGCATATGTATCAACCTAATTTTTACTCGCAAACGCTGTGAATCGCAAAAAACAGTGTTTGCAAATACAAATTCGTTATTTCCTATGTATGAGGCACAATTGCATCGCAAAATTAGAAATCGCAAATATAGCGAATTCTTACGTTGCGATAACCAGAATTCTGCGAATTCCTTGGCGATTTCTTAGTTTGCGATTTTCTCAGTTCGTGAAATTCGCAAACAGGATATTGCAAAGTAAGACATCGCTCTGCAATGTATAAAAAAATCGTAAAAAGCAAATTCTCTCAATTCGCAATTTAGAGAATCGCAATTAACACCAAGTATGAGCAGGTGGTAACCTGGTGCAAACTATTTAAGGAGTCCCACAGCGCAACAGACTTTTTCCACAATGGCTGGGCTGTATGTGATAGCCAGGAGGCTGCAACTCAGAGCTGCTGCACAGAGGAGAAGACACCAGTAGAGGATATTCCGTGCGCGCATCACCCTGTTCCAGCGGACTGCAGAGGACATCCAGAAACACTACAGGCTGGATGAAGAGAGCATCCTTGATATAATTGAGGAACTCAAACCTATTCTTGAACACCCCTCACACAGGACACACACCATCCCCACTCACATCCAGGTCCTGTGCGCACTGTACCTCTTGGCATCAGGTAGCTTTCAGGGGGTGATAGCCTCAGTAGAGCGATGTCACAGAGTGCATTGTCACGTTTTTTCCACGCGTTCCTTGATGCCATTGTACAGAGGCTGCCCCACCACATCCACTTCCCCTGCACCCCACAGGCACTAGACCAGACCAAGCAGGAGTTCTATAAAATAGCACAATACCCCCACGTCATTGGATGCATAGATGGAACACATGTCGCCATATCCCCCCTCCCAGAATGAGTATGTATTCAGGAATCGCAAGTCATACCATTCCCTGAATATACAAGTGGTGTGTGATGCCAAGCACATTATCCCTGACATTGTAGCTAAATACCCAGGCAGCACCCACAACTCTTTCATCTTTCGCCTCAGTGGGATCCACTGTCGACTCACTAATGGGGAGTTTGGAGAGGGCTACCTTCTATGTAAGTGCATAGGAAACAGTGACACAACAGTGAAGTACAGCAGTGGCAGGACAGTGTGTACCCTATTTCCTCTTGCCTCACAGGTGACAGAGCGTATGCAGTCCTGAACTTCATATTGACTCTTACCTAAATCCGGCAAACGCTAGGGAGCGGAGGTACAACAGTGCCCACACTGCCACCCGCAGTACCATTGAGCGGACCTTTGGTATACTCAAGAGCCATTTCAGATGCCTGCATAAGAGTGGAGGAGCACTGCAATACAGCCCTGGGACCTGCTGCAAGATGGTGGTTGCGTGTGCCATGCTGCATAACATAGCCACCCGAAAAGGCACCCCAGTGGAGCTCAGCAATATGGACACATCAGATGAGGAGGGGCCAGCTCCAGGATGCAGGCCAGCTGGTGTGATTAGAGTGGTAGCCGGGCGACAGAGGCGAGATGGCAAAACAGAACTATTTCTGGGTGAGAAATGATGACACAATGTATGTATTCAGGATAAACTGGTGCATATCGTACCAGCGTTTTCGCAATTCCTCGACGCTGAGGTGGGTGACGCCTATGGAATTGACCTTCTCTTGGATCTCCGCCCATATTCTCATTTTCCTGGTCTCTGGCACTCTGAGGGATTTTTTTCCAAATAAAAGCTCATGGCTCACCACAATCTCCTGGATGAGCACCTCCTGCTCCTTTTCAGAAAACTTCTGTTTTCTCTTTCTTTGGCTTTCACCCTGCTGCTGCTCGTGTGTAGCTATTTCTCCAGTCCCTGTTGCAGTGCACTGGTGCCTCAGCCCTCCTTCCAGCCTCTCACTAGGATTCTGGCGCTCAGGTGTAGCATGGATAGTCACACTTCCTGGTTGTGATGTCATCAAGCTGCACCTGAGTTTCAGATTCCCCATTTTGCAATTCCTTAATTGCGAGTTTGCAAAATCTGCAAATACTCAATTAAGGAATCGCAAAACGGGTAATCACAAGAAAATCGGTGATTTTTAAGGAATCACTGTTTATTTGCGAGTTATTGTTCGCATACCCATTTGCAATTCTCAAAATGCGATTCGCTATGAATCGCAGTTTGGGAATCGCAAATTCGGTTTTTCATACATATGGCCCTAAATCATAATTATTTCATATTTTGTAATACATTATTTAAATTAACATGGGGTTTTAGTTTCACTACCTCTCCAATGATTTCGGTAGAAAGGGTTGCGTTATGAGTGGTTGGCTATGTTTGGTGGTGGAAGTATTTCAGCTCTGAGCGAGGGCAATTTACTATCACTTTGGGCCCCTTTTTTTCTGTAGTAACTTTACAAGTGCAGTCTTCGAGAAGCAACTGTAAGTAGGCTTACACTTTTGTGGGTGGGTACATGTCCCTCACTAAACCACCCCAAAATCCTGCTTAGTTCTTTTACTTCTCCCCTCCTTACCCAATTTCCATATACTTTAGGAGTAAGCATTGCCCATTTTACAGCCAATCCCCCCTGTCTCTCCCACAGTTACTACCAAAACGCATACTTATATGTATGTAAACTCAGGAGAACTCTGCATTGTAAAAGATAGAAGAGAAGTAAACTCTACAGGTAGGTTTGTGAATTGCATTTTTAGTACATTTTGTAGTAGTACAAAATGTTCTGCAAAATGCAGTTTCTAGGTTGGCCAAAATAGCATTGAATAAATACAATTTATGTACCTAGCCAAATGTCCGTCAGTGTTTTTGTCATTTACCTTCGTAGCTACATTCAGCAAGAAATATTAGATATGTCTAAATGATTGTGTGGTAGGTAAAGACATCATCATTTGAGTTTAATTCCTATTTAAGAGCCCTCTGCCGGTGATAGTGAGACCCCTGAATGGGAAGGAGCCAGGGTTTAGAGGAGGCGGGTTTAGGAACCATTCTCACAGCTGATCATTCAATTTGAGTTCTGGGGATTCTAAGGCCATTTCCTCTAGCTAGAAACCCACCAGTGGGGAATCAGAAGCTTTGGGTCATCCCTGTTTCCCTTTGAACCCCACCAGGGGAGAACTAACTGGGGTGGGAAGAGTTATTTTCAGGACCACAGCTGTTGTCTGAACAGTCTGCCATTGACACTAAAAGCAGCTCCCTTTTTACTCACCTTCTAAAAGGCCTTCAAAAACCTTGCTTTTCACATAGGACTGGAAGACATCTATTCATCTGCTTGATTCGTTTTGACACTGCTGTAGCCAATCAGTTTTCTATAGCGCCAAGACGCCCACAGGCATGAGTTTGCGCTTTATAATTTACATTTGCATTACATTACATCCATAAAGGAGAGAGAAAGAGATGGCAGATTAGTGATCATTCTGGCTGAACTTCAGAGAGGACAACTACCTTTTCTTTCTTTCGGGTATTTATAGCCAAGGGCTAAAAGAAGGTTATTAATAATGGAGGAGGATGAGCAGTCAAGCCACAGAGTAGAGATAACCTTTGCCTCCTTTTTTTTTTAACAACGAATAATTTCCTGATGAAGATTAAGGAGGATGGAATCTGGATGTTGCGATTAATCCCAAACTCACAGATAATGTCTTCTTTATTAGCAGAGGAATGGGACTATAATCAATTGAACTGAATGTCAGCAAAATATTAATGACTATTACCAGGAAATAACAGAATGACATCTAAGAATCAAAGGCACAGAACAAAAGAAATTGATAGATAAATTGCATCCATTAACTTCATTACAAACATTGTAAGAAATAAGACATGGTGAATAAACAGAGGGGTTTTGTGACCCACCGATCAATTATTTTACAGTCACACTTTTATAATGATTTTCCAGATTGGGGATGTGGATCCACTGTCTAAGGTTTCAGAACTGATTTAGGGTAATTTCCCTTTAAATGTCATTATTTGGCTGTAGCTCAGGATCAGCCTTTGTGCAAAGAAATAGCTCTCACACCTGGTAGAAATGACGCTGTCTGCAAAATAAGGGCTCAATGAAGTGTGCCATCTCTGTACCAGAATGCCATCAGCCTTTCTGTAGCAGTTATCAAGCACAGACAAAGAACAGGATCTGCTTAGAAACGTCCTCATCTTTAACGGAAACAGGCAACATACCACACACCTTAAGCCAATCACCATATGTCATGGTGAGTGGAAGAACGAATTAGCAGCCCTCTGCTCATCTCATTGAATTTCTGTGGGTAGCTATTTCTCCATCCAGACTCACTTCAATGTCTATCTCTTCACCATCCAGCCAAAAGGATGCAGTTAATACATTTCCACTGTCTAAGTATATAGAAAGTACATTCCATTGGTCTCAGCACACAGACTTCCATCACACATGCAGTATTATTACTACACACTTGCTGCACATTTACATACACATGTAAGTCCACCATCCTTAAACACGCCCTTAGAGTAGCGCAGACCACTTATTTGGTGCTAAGTCTATCACTTCTGGCCTTGGTTCTAAGTCCCATCACAGTTGGCATAACCAGAATCCTTTATTACTCAGAGTCCTTCTGTGAGCAAACTGACCAGGGAGATTCTCAAACCCTTTCTGTCAACTTTCTAAAACCACAGTCCCTTTCACTTGTCCACTGTTAGAGCCCTCTGCCAAGATCCAGCTCCTCTGCTCCAAGCTCAGACTTCTGTGTCAGCATCAGACAGCATCTGATTTCAATCAGAGCTCAGAAGGTTACAGTCCTGTCCTTTTATTCACTTTGAATGCACAGATTTCTATTACCAAACACCTGTATCAGTTCTATAGTCTGGATTTAAAAGGTTGAGGTTTCTTGGTTTGACAGCATAACAAGAATGATTAAGAACCATTCCATCAGGTGCTTTTCTGTTTGTCAATCCTTTTTAGAATTTATCTTTTCAGGATTATGAAATGGTTGATTTTTTATCCTCATATAAGTTCCCAAAAAAGTGGACCATTAAGCGTAATCAGCAAATGTTTAGGCATAATGATCTCCCTTGTATTAATGGAGTGTCTTATTTGGCAGATATATACATTGGTGATCAACCCCTTTTAGGGAAAATGTTGCTTCCGGGTTGGAGAGCAATGGGTATCGTAGGACATGGGATTTTCTGGATGCAGAAAACTGGAAAAGCTGGAGGGGAGCTGAGCCTACAATTACGTTATTTAAAACAGCGATGCAATGGTCGATTATTGAGACCAGACATTGTTTACGGGATATTGACTCCAGAGGTATAATGGCAACTTTGGAGCTCGTAGAGGACCTGATAGAATCTAGGACTTGCAGATCTATTAGCTGGTGGGTTTCTTCTTTATAAAAAAACAAGGACGCTAAGGTCTATAAGAAGGTGTGTGTGATCAATGGCATTCTGAACAAAATCTTCAGATTTCAGCTATGCCTTCGGATACAATATACCAATCCAATTTAACCTATTAAAGGGGGCATATTTGCAGCATATGCAATTTTATACCAAGTGGCTGATTTACAGAACCCTGGCCCTTCTCCATAAGATTAATAATCAAATTTCTGCAAATTGTTTTAGATCTTATCTGGAGGAGGAAAATGGACGTAAATTATGTGGAGTTGCTCAACTTTAAACAATTTGGGGCTGAGATTGATCAGTACTGCTCTTGCACATTAGAATTTGAACACTTAGTAGATGCTCAGACAGTGGTCCTCAGGCACTCTACCGATCTAAACATCACCATCTACAAAAAAGCGATTATTCATTATTATTTTAATAGCTAGATCAATAATCCTTCAAAAGTGGCGGTCTGAATAAACTCCAAAATTTGAACATTGGTGGTCCAAATTAGGTATAAGGAGGGAATCTGAAAAAAGAGCACACTAAAATAAGGATCCTAAAGGAAATTCTTAAACCTCTGGGAGGCAATTGGTTAAGAGGTTTTATTAGTAATATGTGCAATGTAGAATTATGGATACATTTCTTACAGAGATGCGGTGAGGAGGGGGTTCCCCGTGCATTATTAGATGTTTTATTTATGAAAGCCAGTTTAATATATTGCATTTTTTCTGTCATTCTACTATTCAATTTAGCAAAATAGTTAAAAAAAAAGATTGGAATGCTCTTTTTTATTAGGCGATCATGGATTATGTAATTGATGAATGCTCTCATTAAAAAATGATTAAAAAAACAAATGATTAAAAAACACTTACAAAAGGGATATCTTACTGTGTATGGCCTGGGATCACAAGGGGTTCTCCTGCTCCCAAATTTCAAATCTTCATTTTCTGGGTAGTCTTGGTCCTCCTACAAGCCCTTGTCTCTTAGCCCCAGTCACCATGGTACTGGTTTGCGGAATCTTGCTCTACTGATTCTAGTCTCTCCTGGCTTTTCCCCTTATGGGCACTTCGAGGCCATGACCCTTTATTATATTTGCCTTTCCCTGACCTCCTGGTCCTGGTCCTAATGGTCCTCACCACCTTACTCCTGCTTGTTTTCTGAGTCCTACTCCATCTGGCCCTCTTTTCCTGGTCCTCCTTGGTCTAGCGCTGCTATTCATCTTGTTGCTCCTTGCAATAATCCCTGCTTTCTTGGCCCCCTTGGGACTGCGTGCATTAGTCCTGCTCATCTTTTCTAGGTCCTATTGGAGATTTTCAGTTTGGGCTACGTTGGCTCCCCTTGGTTCTCCTGGCTCTGGTTTCCCTAGTCCCATTGATTATTTTACTCTGGTCCTCTTACCCTTGTCCCTGGTCCTCTGTTTCAGTTTGTAAGTCCTGAACCCCTTGGTCCTGCCCCCTGGTCTTCCTAGCCAGGTTCTTGTTTATCCTGAACCTTCTAGTCTACCTTATCCTCCTTCATCTAGTCTCTGGACCTAATGGTCCAAGTCCACCTGCTCTTGATGTGATTATTTATCCTTGTCCTCTAGCTGGCAATGATGCACCGCACCCTAATCCTACAAGCCTCCTGCCCCTTGTCATGCTTAGTCTGCACTTATCCCTTTAGTTCTAATCCTCCTTGTTCTTGTCATCCTGTTCAGCTTCATCCTCCTGGCTCCTAATATCATCCCCCCTTGTCCTGACCTTCCTTTTTATCCTCACCCTGGTCCTCCTTTCCTGGTATGTCAGGTCTTGATTCCCTTGGGCCTCTGTGCCTTTATCTTCCTGGTCTCTGTGGGTCTTGTCCCACTGGGCCTCCTTGCCGTGGTCCACTCAGTTCTTGTGTTTTTGGCTCAGGTTGCCTTCTCATCTGCTCATAATCGTCCAGGTCCAGTTCTCCAAGTTTTTCTCAATCTGGGTCTGAACGCATTGCACTGGTATCCCTATTCCTGGCCCTCAACTCCCTTGTTTTGTTTTTGTTTTTGTTCAAGTGGACGTAATCCTCTTGCTTCTGATCCTCCTTGCTCAGGTCTCCATGTGCCTGGTTGTCTTGGCCATCCAATACCTGCCAGACACCCTTCTCGCAGCTCTTTCTTCCTGGTCCTCTTGACCCTCTTCAACTTGCTGGTGCTTCTAATCCTCCTTACACTGTTCATCCGAATCCGGGTACAACAACTCCTTGTCCTCTTAATCCACCTTACCTTTTGTGTCTTGCTCCTTTTAGGCATGGCCCTTCTAGTCCTTATCATCCTGGTTTGGATAATCCTGGCTCTACCTGCCCTACGCCTTTTCCCCAGAGTCCTTCTTTCACTGTGTCTGCTGGTCCTGCCTTAATGTTCCTGTACTCTCTTTTTGGGCCCTTAAGAGCATGGCTTTTTTGGTGCTTGTCCACCTGAATGACCAGGTCCTTTCCCCTTGGTATTCCTGTCTCTGGTGTGTTGGTCTTCCTGATCGTCCTCACCAGGATCCTTCTACCCCAAGTCCCAGGCTTTCTGCTCCACTTGGCACTACAGGCCCTGGTACAGAGGCCCTGGTCCTCCTGACACTCCCAGGCCTGTTCCTGGTTCTTTTGGTGCCAATTCCACTAGTTTGTCTTCCCCCGGTCCTCCTGGGAT